>NC_059108.1:142597726-143797726 GCF_020740685.1 Jaculus jaculus | reverse complement strand
GTCTTTAATCCCAGCACCCAGGAGGCAGAGGTAGGAGGATCGCCATGAGTTTGAGGCCACCCTGAGACTCCATAGTGAAAAAAAAAAAAATAAATTATCAACTGACTCGGCTAGTAAACACCCTGGAGAAGCCAGGTCTCTGGTCCTGGGGGGGTCCTGGGGGGCTCCTGGGGGGATGTGTAACAGAGCTCTAGTGGGCAGGCAGCAGCTGGTTTGAGGACCAGGTAGGGCCACCCACTTGTCTCTCAGAGGGGTTGAGGTTGACTTAGTTGTTCAGCATTTTCACCAAGCAGTCTTCCAAGACGGCTTCAGCATTGACCTTGTGGGACCATCTTCCCGCCTGGGAGCAGCCAGGTCAAGGTCTGAGGCCCCTCACATTAACACCAAACCCTGCTTTTTCAAAAAAAAAAAAAATTAAATAAATTTTTAAAAATTTATTTTTATGGGAGAGAGAGCGTATAGATGTATATAGATATATAGATACACACACACACACACACACACATATAATACACATATAGATAGATATTTGATAGACCGAGAGAGACAGAGAAAGAGAGGGAGGAAGAGAGAGAATTAGAATGGGCATGCCAGAGCCTCTTGCCACTGCAAATCATACACTACTTGGTATGTCTGGCTTTACATGAGTCCTGGGGAATTGACCCAAGCTAACAGGCTTTGCAAGCAAGTGCCTTTTTAACCACTGAGCCATCTCCCAAACCCTGCTTTTGTGGCTGGACGACTCTCAGAGGAGAGGCATGTACTCCGCAAAGGTTCCAGGGCCCCTCCGTGTGCCATCACAGGTTAAGGAGCCTTAATATAGATGAAGCTGACAAACTCCTTCCTGAGTGCCTTTTGGGAGAGGGGAGGGTGAGGAGGGGCCCGTGTGCCCCAGTAACCCCTCTATACGCCTTACTGAAGCCCCCATATCAGGAGGGCTGAAATGCACCGCTCACTTCTCCCAGCCTTCTTAGCAAATCCACTGGAATAGGGAATTTACACTGACAGCATTTTGTTATGGACTATTAAGGGGAATTGGATTGTGGGGCTAAACCTCACCCTAGCTACATCCAGGTGGCCTCCTCTCCACGCCTCCAACACCCGCCTCCACTCAGGGAGCACTGGGTCCATTTCCGTTCCTACCATCTTTAACATCCTGCCAACTCACCCCACACCTTGCTTTGGACAAGCGAGGCTTCTAAGAAGGCAAGAGAAAATTGGGACAGGTAGAGATGACCTCAACCCTGAGGGAATGGTGAGTTCTCCAAATAGCCACTGAGGTGCTGGGTGGGAAGGGATTTTTCCACAGTGATAGCCTGAAGTTTAAAGGAGTATTGAGAAGCCAGGTGTGGTGGTGCACGCTTTTAATCCCAGCACTTGGGAGGCAGAAGTAGGAGGATTGTCATAAGTTCAAGGCCACCCCAAGACTACAGGTTGTCTTGGGCTGGAGTAAGACCCTGCCTTGAAAAAAAAGGGGGGTGGAGGGATGGTTTAGTGGTTAAGGTGTTTGCCTGCAAAGCCAAAGGGCCCAGGTTAGATTCCCCAAGACCCACGTTAGCCAGATGCACAAGGGGGCACATACATCTGGAGTTCGTTAGCAGTGGCTGGAAGCCCTGGCATGCCCATTCTCATTCGTTCTCTCTCTCCCTCTTTCTCTGTCAAATAAATAAATAAAAATAAAATATTATTTTTTTAAAAAATGGTTGGAGAGGTGGCTTAGCAGTTAAGGCACTTGCCTGAGAAGCCTAAGGACCCAGGTTTGATTCTCCAGTACCTATATAAGCCAGATGCACATGGTGACTCATGTGCCTGGAGTTCATTTGTAGTGGCTGGAGGCCCTGGCATGCTCAATCTATCTGCCTCTCTCTGTCTCTCTCTCTCCAATAAATAAAAAAAATTGTTTTCTTTTTATTTATTTTATTTATTTATTTATTTATTTATTTTTTGAGGTAGGGGCTTGCTCTATATAGCTCAGGCTGACCTGGAATTCACTTTGTAGTATCCGTCTGGCCTTAAACTCACAGTGATCCTCCTACCTCAGCCTTCTGGGTGCTGGGATTAAAAGTGAGTGCCACCAGGCCTGGCTTTAATAAAATCTTTAAAAAAAAAAAAAAAAAAGCATTGGAAGGGCTAGAGAGATGGCTTAGTGGTTGTGGTGGTTTGATTCAGGTGTCCCCCATAAACTTAGGTGTTCTGAATGCTAGGTTCCCAGCTGATGGATATTTGGGAATTAATGCCTCCTGGAGGGAGTGTATTGTTGGGGGCGGGCTTATGGGCTTTATAGCCAGTTTCCCCATGCCAGTGTTTGGCACACCCTCCTGTTGCTGTGGTCCACCTTATGTTGGCCAGGGGGTGATGTCCACCCTCTGCTCATGCCATCGTTTTCCCCTGCCATCGTGGAGCTTCCCCTCAAGCCTGTAAGCCAAAATAAATCTCTTTTTCCCAGAAGCTGCTCTTTGTTGGGTGATTTCTACCAGCAATGCGAACCGGGCTGCAACAGTGGTTAAGGTGATTGCTTGCCTGCGAAGCCTAAGGATCCATGTTCCACTCTCCAGATCCCATATAAGCCAGAAGCACAAAGGTGAGACCAGCACCAGGTTGCACGTGCCCACTAGGTGGCGCAAGCATCTGGCATTAGATTGAAGTGGCTGAGGCCCTGAGAGTCAATTATCTTGCGCGCGCTCTCTCTCTCTCTCTCTCTCTCTCTCTCTCTCTCTCTCTCTCTCTCAATCTCTCTCTCTCTCTCTCTCTGCGTGGTCTCTCTCTAAAAAAAAAATAAAAATTTCGGGCTGTAGAGATGGCTTAGCAGTTAAGCGCTTGCCTGTGAAGCCTAAGGACCCTGGTTCGAGGCTTGATTCCCCAGGTCCCACGTTAGCCAGATGCTCAAGGGGGCACACGTGTCTGGAGTTCCTTTGCACTGGCTGGAAGCCCTGGCATGCCCATTCTCTCCGTTTCTCTGCCCCTTTCTCTCTCTGTCTATTGCTCTCAAATAAATAAATAAAAATAAACAAAAAATTAAAAAGAATTGCTTTAAAAAAATAAAATAAATAAAATTGTTTTTAAAAGTGTTGGAAGCCAGGTGTGGTGGTGCACACCTTTAATCCCAGCACCTGGGAAGCAGAGGTAGGAGGATCGCCATGAGTTTGAGGCCACCCTGAGACTACGTAGTAAATTCCAGGTCAGCCTGGGCTAGAGTGAGACCCTACCTTGAAACAAACAAAAAGCATTAAGAGGAGATGGTGTTGAGTAGAGTTTGGGGTCCATTGCATCGTGCCAGCAGTGGGGAGCCCCTGTGAGCATTAGACCTTTATATCCGAGCCCCAGTGCTGTCTCCCCTAGGAAAATTTCCCATCATGCCCCATAGAAAAAGGGAGTCAGGCATGGTGGCACATGCCTATAGTCCCAGCCACTCAGGAGACTAACACAGAAGATCTGGAACTTTGAAGCCAGCCAGCCAATCTATTACAGCCTGTCTCAAGAAGAAAAAAAAAAAAGTGTTCCAAGGCTCAGGGTCCATTGCGGAAGAGGTGGCAGAAAGAATGTAAGAGCCAAAGGAAGGGTAGGACTCCTTACAACATGCTCCCTCCAGACACAAAATGGCCTGGATATCCATGACCTCACAGTGCCTGATTGATACTACCTACACAAGACCATCATAATAGGAGGAAAAGATGTGACATCAAAATAAAAGAGAGGCTGATTGAGATGGGGAGGGGCTATGATGGAGAACGGAATTTCAAAGGGGAAAGTGGAGGGAGGGAGGGCATTACCATGGGATATTTTTTATAATCATAGAAGTTGTTAGTAAAAAAAAAGAATGTGAGAAAAGCTGGAAGCTGGTACAGTGAGTAAGAGTTCGGTGCATAAACATGTGGTCTTGAGTTCAATCCCCGGCACCCAGGAGACAGAGATAGGAGGATCACTGTGAGTTCAAGGCCAGCCAGAACTACAGAGTGCGATCCAGGTCAACGTGGGCTAGAGTGAGACTCTACCTCAGGGGGTGGGGGTGGGGGGGAGCTGGCTGTGGGTACGTGTGCCTGTAACCCCAGGGCCGAAGAGGTCGGGACAGTAGGACTGCTGGGCTCACTGGTCAGCCAGCCGATTCCATCAAATATGTGACCAGGGCATGCACATCTGTACACACGTGCATACAACACACACACACACATTTCAAAAATGTTTAAGGGGAGGAAACTGAGGCACGGGGAGGCTACCTTGTTAGGCCACCCAGTAGTAAGTAGTTGATGAGGCTGGGGATATAGAGATATGTACAGAGATCATGTTCAATCCCCCCCCCACACACACACACACACAGAGGTGGATGGGAAATGGAGCTCTGGAATGTGTGATTTCAGGGCTAGTGTCCTCAACCAGTATACTGCTCTTCCTCACTGGTGATTTGGGCCCAGAGAGGTAAAAGCAAGGAGACCGGGGATCTAGGTGTACCAGGACCTGCAATATCTATATATCTATATATCTACATATCTACATATCTACATATATATATATATCTGTATCTGTATCTATATCTTCATATTCCTTAGTCCTCATAACCCTCCTCAAGATTAGGTTCTCAAAAGAGGCCCCCAATGTGCCACAGGAAAAGTTAAAGACTGGAGGAGGTTAAAGGACCCTTTTGGCCACCTCTGTTCACATCACAGCCCCCGCCCCTCAACATCTTGCCCAGTCTTCACACTCATAAAGACGCTGGGGGCAGCTGTCCAGAACATTCTCTTTCCCTAGCCCCCGGCTCCAGCCCTCCACTCCTGCCCCGCGGCTTCCTGCCTCCTCCTAGAACTCTCCGGCGCGCGCTGAACCCGAACCCCACCCTTCACCGTTCACTAGGCTCCGTGAGGCAGGGGCGCTGCCACCAGCCTCCTCCCGACCATGCAGTGCCAGGTTCTCAGGGCAGCTTGCAGGATGGCAGGTGGTTCTGAGAGTGAAACCTGCCTGCCTTTGCTAGAAGAGAATTGCCTTGAGTCAGGAGACTTTCATAGAAAGGAAAATGGGATACTATGTGAAAGAATATCTACATAGGAAAACAGTTGTATATATTCTGGAAGGAAAGAAAAGTGTGCACTGGGGCTGGAGGGGTGGCTTAGCCATTAAGGCACTTGCCCTCCAAGCCAAAGGACCCAGGTTCGATTCCCCAGGACACACGTACGCCAGATGCACAAGGCGGCGCATGCATCCAGAGTTCCTTTATAGTGGTTCAAGGCCCTGGCATGCCAATTCTCTCTGTCTCTCTTTCCCTCTCCCTGTCTCTCTTTCTCTTCAATTAATTAATTAAAAGCATGCAGTGGAAGCATATTTTATAATTACAAGTGTTTGCCTTGCATACTGCTGCACAGCTGTTAGTGCAGCAACGAGGAGGCAAAGGCAGGAGGCTGGCAAGTCCCTGTGCCAAAACAAAACAAAATAAATACAAGTACATAGTGCTTAGAAAGCAGCCAAAGGAGAGGGAACCCAAAATGTTACTGGCAGTTAGCTCGGGATGGTTTTAATGATGGTTCATATGTTTATCTTTGTTACTGGGATTTCTTTTTTTTTTTTCAAGGTAGCGTCTCGCTCTAGCGCAGGCTGACCTGGAATTCACTATGTAGTGTCAGGGTGGCCTTGAACTCACGGTGATCCTCCTACCTTCTGCCTCTCAGGGCTGGGATTAAAGGTGTGTGCCATCACGCCCAGCTAATTATTTATTTATTTTTTGTTTTGGCATCTAAAAAATTAATTAATTTTTTATTGACAACTTTTCTAATTGTAGACAATATCCCATGGTAATTCCTTCCCTTCTCCCACTTTCCCCTTTGAATCTCCACTCTCCATCATATCCCCTCCCCCTCTCAATCAGTCTCTTTTATTTTGATATCATCATCTTTTCCTCCTCTTATGATGGTCTTGTGTAGGTAGTGTCAGGCACTGTGAGGTCATGGATATCCAGGCCATTTTGTGTCTGGCGGGAGCACATTGTAAGGAGTCCTACCCTTCCTTTGGCTCTTACATTCTTTCCGCCACCTCTTCTGCAATGGACCCTGAGCCTTGGAAGGTGTGATAGAGATATTTCAGTGCTGAGCACTCCTTTGTCACTTCTTCTCAGCACCATGGTGCCTTTTAAGTCATCCCAAGGTTACTGCCATCTGAAAAGGGAAGCTTCTCTAACCAAAAGTGAGAGTAGCATTAATATAAGGGTATGAACATTAAGAGAAGTGCTTACTGAGCAGTTTGGTGAGCATAGTATATATGTTTAGCCAGACACCAGCAGGTGTTATACCCCTAGGGCTCATGACTACCTCTGTTGTAGGTTTTCAGTATTGGGGATGTATTCCCTCCCATGGAATGGGCCTCCAGTCTAATTAGAGAGCAGTTGGTTTCCCCATAACAGACAGATGTGCCACTATTGCACCCATTGGCTCATTTGGCCTGGCTGGCCCAGTTTAAGGCTTACAGTGTCCACTGTTGAGTATCTTCACTGGTGATTTTTCTCTCTCCTATTGAACTGCATGCTGTGTGGCTTTTTTCAGCTTTCTGTTAGTTTGTCTACATGGAGGAGGTTATCATGTCAGTTCCAGCAGGATTTCTCAGTGGCCTTGCAGCCCAAGTATGTGCAGTCTTCAGCAATAGGGTCTTATGATCTATTCCTGGTGGGAAACCAAGGGCCTCAGCAATGGCCTGTAATGTTTTGGGGGTATCAGGGACCTCCCTGGCCAGCAACTCACTGGAAGCTATCCCATGTCTGGCACTGAAAATTTTCTAGTAACAATCTATGGCCCCTGAGTGTTCCATTGTCCCAAAAAGTAGGTTTCCATATGACTTATTTATATTTTTTTAGATTTTGATTAGCCCTCTCCCTCACCTTTCCTTTACTCAATCTCTTCCCCTGACCTCACTTAGGCCTTTTCACCCTATTAATTTGTTCTTCCACTTACATATATGCAATATAGAAATGGTTTTATTTTTATCAGTATTGTCTTACTTTTCACCATGAACAGGTATTTGTATGGTGGTGGTGGTAAGGCTATCTTTCACACGAGATTTCCTGACATTGTACCTTTCAGATTCTTTTTTGTTTGATTAAAAAAAATTTTTTTGAGGTATGGTCTCACACTAGCCCTGGCTAACTTGGAATTCACTATGTAGTCTCAGGGTGGCCTTGAACTCAGGGCGATCTTCCTACCTCTTCCTCCTGAGTGCTGGGATTAAAGGTGTGTGCTACCATGCCTGGCTAGGATTCTTGGTGACTTATCAAAGTCACGCCAGGCAGTGAACCTGAGTGTGCAGCACCTGAGTGTGCCAGCAGCATCTGAGCATTGTCAGTGATGGGCCTTCTCTGTCCATTCTCTAAAATGGGAATTATGACAGACAGCTGAGTTTCTTAGTGATGATTTTGACCTGCAGATGACAAAAACTCAATTTGCACTGAAGGAGAGTGCTGGAACATGACATAGCATTTGTGCCCTAAGCAAGAAAGGGCCATTGAACATCAGCAGCAGCAGGACAAGAAATTCACATGGTGTCCTATCTCCCTTGGTTGGGGTAGAGAGTCTATTGCCTCACCCTATTTTGTTTTTTGAGGTAGGGTCTCACTCTGGCTCAGGCTGACCTGGAATTCACTATGTAGTCTCAGGTGGCCCCAAACTCTCGGCAATCCTCCTACTTCTGCCTCCCTGGTGCTGGGGTTAAAGGCGTGCACCGCCATGCCCGGCTTTCACCCCATTGCTGTTGGGCACGGCCCATGACCTTCTTCAGCCAATGGGACACTAGCAGACCGGATTCAACCCAAGGCTTTAAGCAGGATCACGTGGTTTCGCTCAGCCTCCAGTCATCCTGACTTTTTCCACGACCAGGAGCACCTTGGAGGCCACCAGTTCCAGAGTGAGATATGTGGAGCCAGCCTGGAGCAAGCCTGTTGCAGCTCCCCTTGTCACTGCTGCGACAAAACAGCTGAGGGAAGCAGCTCATAGAAGGAAAGGGTTTACTGTCGCTTACAGTTTTGCGGGGAAGCCTCATGGTGTGGAGGAAAGCTTGGCCGAGCAGAATACTGAGTGTCACGCTTTTTGGAAGCAGCCAGAGTGCTAGACTATGAAGCCCCACGCCCAGCCCCGCTGGCACACCTCCTCCAGCAAGGCTCCACCAGCTGGGGATCAAGTACGAGGCTTAATGACAAACCCATGAGGCCGTGAGAGACATTTTACATTCAAACCACCACGAAACCACCGCTCACAGCAAGTTCAGGTGCGCCTGGCTCAGCCCGAGGGCGAGATAAAGTCCCTAGATGCGGAGGTCATTTGTATCTGCAGAAGCCGTGAGGTTGCTGAGCATGGTGGCCCACGCCTATAATCCCAGCCCTCAGGAGAATGAGGCAAGAGTGTCACCAGGAGTTCAAGACCATTCTGGACTATAATGTGAGGCCTTATCTCAAAATAAGGGGAAACCCAGGCGTGGTGGCGCACGCCTTTAATCCCAGCACTTGGGAGGCAGAGGTAGGATGATCGCTGTGAGTTTGAGGCCACCCTGAGACTACATAGTGAATTCCAGGTCAGCCTGGGCTAGAGCGAGACCCTACCTCAAAAATAAATAAATAAATAGATAAATAAATGGAACAAAAGCTATAGAGGCACATTGCTGGACGCCCCCTGCTTGGGGTACAGGGTGTACTTAGTGAGCAGAGGCTCCTGTGGTTCCTTTGTGCTCTGCTGCAGTGTTTGAGTGACCAGAGTGGTGTGAGTTCTAGAACCTGGCTATTTTTATTAAACCATAAGCTCCTCACTATGATAATGGTGACTATTGAGGGAACTCAACACTCATCAAAGTACTGAGAAGTGACAGTGGAGTGTTCAGCACTAAATGAGACATCTCCTTCACCCCCTCCAAGGCTCAGGGATCATTGTGGAAAAGAGGGTAGAAAGACTTCAGAGGATGGTATTGTATATATGTAAGTAGAAGAGCAGATTACTGGGGGTGAAAAGGCCTAAGTGAGGTCAGAGGAAGAGATTGAGTAAAGGAAAGGTGGGGGGGTGCTAATCAAAATCAAAGAGAATATACATAATAGTCATATGCAAACCTACATTTTTGGACAATGGAACACCCAGAAGCTATATATTATTACTAGAAAATTTTCAGTGCCACAGATGGGATATCTTCCAGTGAGATGTTGGCCAGGGAGGCTCCTGATGCCCCCCAAAACATTCCAGGCTATTGCCGGGGCTCTTGGTTTCCCACCAGGAATAGATGGTAAGACCCTATTGCTAAAGGGTTCACATACTTGGGCTGCAAGGTCACTGAGAAATCATGCTAGAGCTGAGCTGAAAACCTCTTCTGTGTAGACCAGCTGACCGAAAGCTGGAAAAAGCTAGGCTGCATGCAGTTCCATTGGAGAGAGAGAAATCACCAGTGAAGATAAATAACAGTGGACACTGCAAGCCTTAAATTTGGCCAGCTAGGCCAAATGAGCCAACAGGTGCAAGAGTGGCAAGTCTGTTATGGGTGAAACCAACTGCTCTCTAATTGAACTGGAGGCCTGCTCCATGGGAGGGAATACATCCCTGATACTAAAAACCCATGAAGGAGTAAGTCATGAGCCCTGGGGGTGTAACATCAGCTGGTGTCTGGCTAAATGTATATACTATGCTCAACAAACTGCCCAGTAAGCACTTCTTAATATATGGGTATGTTCATACCCATATACTTAATATATGGGTATGTTCATACCCATATACTTAATATATGGGTATGTTCATACCCATATATTAATGCTACTCTCACTTTTGGTTAGAGAAGCTTCTCTTTTCAGATGGCAGTAATCTTGGGATGACTCAAAAGGTACCACGGTGCTGAGAAGTGACAGAGGAGAGCTCAGCACTGAAATATCTCAATCACATCTTCCATGGCTCAGGTCTGTTGTAGAAGAGGTGGCAGAAAGAATGTAAGAGCCAAAGGAAGGGTAGGATACCTTACAATGTGCTCCTGCAGACACAAAGTGGCCTGGATATCCATGACCTCACAGCACCTGACACTACCTACACAAGACCATCGTTAGAGGAGGAAAAGATGATGACATCAAAATAAAAGAGACTGATTGGGAGGGGGAGGGGATATGATGGAGAGTGGAGTTGCAAAGGGGAAATTGTGGGGAGGATTTCCATCCTTTATTGTCTATAATTATGGAAATTGTCAATTAAAAAATACAGGAATGGGGCTGGAGAGATGGCTTAGTGGTTAAGCGCTTGCCTGTGACGCCTAAGGACCCCGGTTCGAGGCTCGGTTCCCCAGGACCCCACATTAGCCAGTTGCACAAGGGGACGCATGCATCTGTAGTTAGTTTGCAGTGGCTGGAGGCCCTGGTGTGCCCATTTTCTCTCTCTCTCTCTGCCTCTTTCTCTGTCTGTCACTCTCAAATAAATAAATAAAAATGAACAAAAATTTTTTTTTAAAAGGAATGTAAGAGCTAGAGGATAGGAAGAAGTGCTTTGCAATCCTGTCTTCCAGACACAAAATGGCGGTTGCATTCATGACCACACGGTGACTGTCATTACCTGCCAAGACCTGCAAAATATTGTGCCTATAAACGTGGTGTCATGGATGATGGAGTAGAGTAAAAAAAAATGACATCAAAATAGAAGGGGGACTGGATAGATATCTTAGCAGTTAGGCACTTGCTTGAAAACCCTAAGGATCCAGGTTCAATTCCCCAGTGCCCAGATAAGCCAGATGCACAAGGTGACACATGCATCTGGAATTTGTTTGCAGTGGCTAAAGGCCCTGGCATGCCCATTCTCTCTCTCTCTCTTAAATAAATAAAAAATATATTTTGAGAAAAAAATAGAAGAGGGGACAGGTATGATGGCACGTACCTCTAATCCCAGCACTCGGGTTGCTGAGGTAAGAGGATCGCCATGAGTTTGAGGCTACCCTGAGACTACATAGTGAACTTCAGATCAGCCTGGACTAGAGTGAGACACTACCTCAAAAAACAAAACAAAACAAAATATATATAAAAATAAAAAAAATACAAGTGTGGCAAGAGAAATGGCTTAGTAGTTAAGGCACTTGCTTGCAAAGCCCAAAGACCCATGTTTGACCTTCCAAAGCCCACATAAGCCTGATGCATAAAGGTGAGGCAAATGCAGGGTCGCACATGTGCACAAGCATCTGGAGTTCAATTGCGGTGGCTAAGGCCCTGACATGCCAATTCTCTCTCGTGCTCTTCCTCTCTCTTAAAAAAAAAATAGACGAGGGTCTGGAGAGATAGCTTAGAAGTTAAAGGACTTGCCTGAGAAGCCTGAGGACCCAGGTTCGATTCCCCAGGACCCATGTAAGCCAGATGCACAAGGTGGCGCACGCATCTGGAGTTTGTTTGCAGTGGCTGGAGGCCTGACGTGCTCATTCCTTCTCTCTCTTTCAAATAAATAAATTAAAATTTCAAAATATAGATGAGTTGGAAAGAAAAGGGACTTCAGTAGAAAGGATGTGGGAGGGAAGACAGAGGGTAGAGGGAGAAAATTATGCAAATATCTAAAAACTGAACAACAACAACAAAAATCCCCTTAATGAGTGGGGCATGGTGGTGCACACCTTTAATCCCAGCACTCGGGAGTCAGAGGCAGGAGGATAGCCATGAGTTTGAGGCCACCCTGAGACTACATAGTGAATTCCAGGTCTGCCTGGGCTAGTGTGAAACCCTACCGCCAAAAAAAAAAAAACAAACAAAAACCTCTCAAGGGCTGGAGAGATTGCTCAGTGGTTAAAGGTGCTTGCTTGTTAAGCCTGCTGGTCCAGGTTTGACTCTAATACCCAGGAAAAACCAGATACACAAAGTGACACATGCATATGGAGTTCCTTTGCAGCAGAAAGAGGCCATGATGGGCACTTTCTCTTTGCTTACAAATAAATTAAAAATATTATTTTAAAAATTCAAGTTTGGGCTAAAGAGATGGCTTACTGGCTAAAGGTACTTGCTTGCATAGACTAATGGTTTTGATACCCCAGAACCACATAAAGCCAGATGCATAAAGCAGTGCATGTGTCTGAAGGTTGTTTGTTTGGTTTTTGATTTTTAAAAACTTTTATTTGTTTATTTGAGAGACAGAAAGAGAAAGAGAGAGAGACAGAGACAGAGAAAAAGAGAGAGAATTGGCATGCCAGGGCCTCCAGCCACTGCAAACAAAATCCAGTCACATGTGCCACTTTGTACAGCTGGTTTATGTAGGTACTGGGGAATCGAACCTTGGTCCTCAGGCCTTACAGGCAAGCACCTTAACTGCTAAGCCATCTCTCCAGCCCCTATTTTTTGATTTTTTGAGGTAAAGTTTTATTCTAGTCCAGGCTGACCTGGAGTACACTCTGTGTCCCAGGCTGCCCTCAAACTCACTGCAATCCTCCTACCTCTGCCTCCCAAGTGCTGGGACTAAGGGTGTGTGCCACCTTTATGTTTGGAGTTTGTTTGCATCGGCAAGAGGCCCTGGTGTGTCCATTCTCTCACTCTCTCTCCTTCTCTCTGCTTGTAAATAAAGAAGAACTAGAAAGTAGGTCAGGTGTGGTGGCGCACGCCTGCAATCTCAGCACTCTGGGAGGCCAGAGGTAGGAGGATCATTGTGGGTTCGAGGCCACCTGGAGCCTACAGAGTGAATTTCAGGTAAGCCTGGGCTAGAGTGAGACTCTACCTCGAAAAACAAAACAAAACCAAATTTAACCTCTAGTTCTTCTAATTCTGCACAGTTCAGATTGGTTGGGACATTGTGAGATGTGCAGGGCAGTCCAAGGCTCTCCTGCCCGGTGCTGTTCCTCCTGCTCACCTCTGCAGGTGTGCCGCACCCTCGAAGCCCCTGCACTCTGCATCGATTGCATTTGCGTCACTGCGACAGACAGAGTACCAACAGCAACAGCTTAAAAGAGGAAGAGGAGGGCTGGAGTGAAAGGCACTGCTTTCAACGCCTAGTGGCACGGGTTCAATTCTTCAGTACCTGTGTAAAGCCAGATGCATAGACATTTTTGCAATGGCAAGAGGTCCTGATACACTCATACTCTGTCTCTCTCTCCCTTCCTCTGTCTCTCTCTCTCTCTCAAATAATTGATAAGCTTTTTTTTCAATTTTTTTTTTTTTTGGTTTTTTGAGGAAGGGTCTCACTCTAGTCCAGGCTGACCTGGAATTCACTCTGTAGTCTCAGGGTGGCCTTGAACTCATGGAGATCCTCCTACCTCTGCCTCCCAAGTGCTGGGATTAAAGGCATGCGCCACCATGCCCAGCTCAAATTATTTTTTAAATATTTTATTTCTTTGAGAGAGAGAGAGAAGAGAGTATATGGTTGTGCCAGGGTCTTTTGCCACTACAAACAAACTATATCTGGTTTTACATGGGTACTAGGAAATCAAACCCCAAGCTTTGCAAGCAAGTGCCTTTAACCACTGAGCCATCTCCCCAGCCCCACACCTGGTATTTTTACATGGATCCTGAGAATTGAACTAAGGTCCCACTAAATTCTTCTTTCGTTGGGTGGGGGGGGTTCGAGGTACGGTCTCACTCTAGTCCTGGCTGACCTACAATTCACTATGTGGTTTCAGGGTGGCCTCGAATTCATGGCTATCCTCCTACCTCTGCCTCCTGAGTGCTGGGATTAAAGGCATGTGCCACCACACCTGGCTTCCACTAACTTCTTATCATCTCAGTCACAAACAAAAGGATTGCAAAACCAAGGGACCCAGGTTCAATTCCCCAGGACCCATGTAAGCTGTGTGCACAAGGTGGAGCATGTGTCTGGAGTTCATTTTCAGTGGCAAGATCCTGGTGTGCCCACTCTGTCTCTATCTGTCTCTTTCTCTTTCCCTCTCTCCCAAATAAATAGAAAACAAATAAAAAATTAAAAATATTTAATTAATTTATTTATTTAAGAGAGAGAGAAAAAAAGAGGCAAAAACAGAGAGAGAGAGAGTGAATGGGTGCACCAGAGCTTCCAGCCACTGCAAATGAACTCCAGACACATGCACCACCTTGAGCATGTGGCTTACATGGGTACTGGGGAATCAAACTGGGGTCTTTAGGCTTTGCAGGCAAACACCTTAACCTCTGAGCCATCTCTCCAGCCTACCTGCTGGGTTTTGCTAGGAGTGCTAAGTAGAAATCCATGGGTAGTGCTGAGTCCAATGTCTCGTACATAGTAAGCGCTCAATAAATATTAACTGAGGTTGCCAGAGGTGGTAGTAAATCTCAATAGATAAATGCAAGCTCTATGTAAATGCTAGCTAGTAAAATACCTAGTCAACAGGAATAAATCTCAGGTGGATCTTTACAAGACTGGAGGGCGAGAAATGCAGGCTGATGAGTCGCAATTGTGGATCAGCACAAGGTAGAAAATGGAACTAAGGCTTGCATGGGAGATGGCCAATATATTCTGGGTCCTCATTTGTAGTCAAGAAGCAGATGACCAGACTTTTGTGCGAACCTTCACCATATGCTGAGCTCCTTCATGCACACATGTCTCCCGGAGCCCTCTATGAAAGCCAGGGCAGGCATTTTTGTCCCCATTTCACAGGTAAGGGAACTGGGGTACAGAGGAATTAAAGGCCATCCCACGGGACACCACAAGGAAGTACAGGAGTCTGGGCATCGGATTCTAAGCATTATGGGAAAGGCCCCCCCCCAAAAAAACAACAACCAAAAGTAAGGGGCTTGGATTGGGGAGATGGTTCAGTGGTTAAAGGCATTTTCCCGCAGAGCCTAAAGCCCCTGAGCCCCATATAAGGCTGTAAATCCTAAAGCCTCATGCAACATGGCATACACTGGTGATTCCAATGCACCTACGTCAATGAGAGTTGGAACCAGGAGAATCTGAAGCCAGCCCAGCCTTTGTAGCTTCACAGTTCCTTTGCAGTGGCAAGAGAGCCTGTCTTGGGCTGGAGAGATGGCTTACCAGTTAAGCGCTTGCCTGTGAAGCCTAAGGACCCCGGTTCGAGGCTCGGTTCCCCAGGTCCCACGTTAGCCAGATGCACAAGGGGGCGCATGCGTCTGGAGTTCGTTTGCAGTGGCTGGAAGCCCTGGCGCGCCCATTCTCTCTCTCTCCCCTACCTGTCTTTCTCTCTGTGTCTGTCGCTCTCAAATAAATAAATGAAAAATGAACAAAAAAAATTTTTTTTAAATAAAAAAAAAAAAAAAAAAAAAGAGAGCCTGTCTCAAGGAAGATGAAGCACGGACAAGTTGCAGGTGTCCTCTGACTTCCACAGATGTGCTATGACACACACACACTAATTCAAAGATTTTTTTTTTAAATATTTATTTATTTATTTATTTGTCAGAGAGAGAGAAAGAGAGAGGAGAGAATGAAAATGGGCACATCAGGGCCTCTAGCCACCACAAACGAACTCCCGATGCATGCGCCACCATGTGCTTACATGATGTGGCAGTCAGGTTTCCATTGCTCATAGAAATCACCCAATCAAGAGCAGCTTGTGGGAAAAAAGGTTTATTTTTGCTTACAGTCTCAAGGGGAAGCTCCATGATGATAGGGGAAATGATGGCATGAGCAGAGTGTGGACATCACCCCCTGACCCACATACGGTGGACCATAGCAACAGGAGAGTGTGCCAAACACTGGCAAGAGGAAACTGGCTATAACACCCATAAGCCCGCTCCCAACAATACACTCCTCCAGGAGGCTTTAATTTCCAATTGTCGGCAGCTGGGAAACCTAACCTCCAGAACACCTAAGTTTATGGGGGACACCTGAATCAAAGCGCCACACATGGGTCCTGGGAAGTTGAACCTGGCAGGCAAGCGCCTCAACCACTAAGCCATCTCTCTAGCCCTATTTACAGATTTTTATTTCCAAGTAGGAAGAGAGAGAGAGAGAGACTGAATGGGCATGTCAGGGCCTCCTGCCACTCTGCAAATGAACTCCAGATGCATGTGCCACTTTGTGCATCTGGATTTACATAGGTACTGGGGAATCAAACTCAGGGCATCAGTCTTTGCAAACAAGCGCCTCTAACTGCTCAGACATCTCTCTAGCCCCTAAAGATTTGTTGTTGTTTTCAAGGCAGGGTCTGCCCTAGTCCAGGCTGACCTGGAATTCACTATGGAGTCTCAGGGAGGCCTCCATCTCACTGTAATCCTCCTACCTCTGCCTCCCAAGTGCTGGGATTAAAGAGTGCACCACCACACCTGGCATTTATTTTTTCTTTCCTTCCTTCCTTTCTTTCTTTTTTGGTTCCCCTAAAGATTTTTATTTATTTATTTGAGAGCAAGAGGGAGAGAAATAGGTGGGGTGTGTGTGTGGGAGAGAGAACGGGCACGCCAGGGCCTCCAGCCACAGCAAACGAAGTCCAGACACATGTGCCACCTTGCGCATCTCACTTACATGGGTCCTTGGAAATCGAACCTGGGTCCTTTGGCTTTGCAGGCAAGTGCCTTAACCACTAAGCCATCTCTCCAGCCCTCCCCTAAAGATTTTTAAAGTAAGGGGCTTTCTTGCAACAAATCTTAGGTCATTGGCATGGAAGGGAAGAGGTTGCAACGGCAACCAAGCCCTGGGAGGCTAGGGAAGGGGGGTGGACTAAGAGATTGTCAGGACCTGGCGACAAACCAGTTGTCGGCTAAGATAGCAGCCCTGCAATTTTCCCCAGGTGAGAACATTTGACTTCAAACGCTTCTCCACAGAAGGAATGAGCATTTGCTGTGGCCTCTTGTAATAAAAGCCAGAGAGCAGTGGCTCAAGCACCCAGATCACTAGGACAGTCACAGGGCTGGTGGTCTCCGAGGCGCCCAGACTTGACGTTCTTTACTCTCCTAACCCTGGTCACCTCCTTGCGGCCACTTCACTCCCGGCAGCGTTAGCCACCACATCCGTGTTCCAGTGAGCAGGCCGGAGGAAAGGAGAGAGGTAAAACTGTGTGTGCTAAAGGGCTTAGAAATGCCTGCTGCGGGCTGGAGGGATGGCTCAGCAGTTAAGGCACTTGTCTGTCAAGCCTAATGATCCAGGTTCAATTCCCCAGTGCCCTTGTGAAGCCAGATGCCCAGGGAGACACATGCATCTGGAGATCATTTACAGTGGCTGGAAGCCCTGGTGCACCTATTCTGTCTGTCTGTCTGCCTTCTCTCTACCCCTCTCTGCTTGCGAATAAATAAAATATTAAAAATAAATAAATAAAGCTGGGTGTGGTGGTACACACTTTTAATCCTAGTACTTGGGAGACAGAGGTAAGGAGGATCACTGTGAGTTCGAGGCCACCCCGAGATTCCATAGTGAATTTCAGGTCTGCCTGGGCTAGAGTGAGACCCTACCTCAAAAAAAAAAAAAAAAAGAAAAGAAAAGAAAAAAGAAATACCTGCTTCACAAGAGGCTGGGAAATGTTGTTTTTTAGTTCTAAGAATATCACCACTCTACATAAAATTAAAGCTCAGATACCAAAGTTCGGCAACTGTCAATGTCAGAGTCATACCTATAGATCCTATAGAATTTCCAAAGAGGGGCTCAAAAGATGGCTTAGCAGTTAAGGCACTTGTTTGCAAAGCCTAAGGACCCCTGTTTGACTCTGCAGGTCCCACATAAGTCAGATGCACAAAGTGATGAAAGAACACAAGGTTGCACCTGTTCACAAGGGGACTCGTGTGTCTGGAGTTTGATTTCAGTAGCTGGAGGCCCTGGTGCACCAATTTTCTCTCACTGTCTCTTATTAAAAAATAAAATAGGGATGGAGAGATGGCTTAGCGGTTAAGTGCTTGCCTATGAAGCCTAAGGACCCTGGTTCGAGGCTTGATTCTCCAGGACCCACGTTAGTCAGATGCACAAGGGGGCGCATGTGTCTGGAGTTCGTTTGCAGTGGCTGGAGGCCCTGGTGCGCCCATTCTCTCTCTCTCTGTCGCTCTCAAATAAATAAATGAACAAAAATATATTAAAATAAAATAAAAAGGCCAGTCTGTTGGACTTGCCTCAAAAAAAAAAAAAAAGAAAAAAAAAAGAAAAGAAAAGAAAAGAAAAGAAAAAAAGAATTTCCTAAGAGATCTCGTTCCAATCCCTCCTCTTTGGGAATCCATGCTGATCATAGCATAGATTTGGTCCAAATTAGGTGATTTAAGGAGATGAAGGTTCCCAGTTTGGGTTTTGTTTTGGGGTAACTTAGGTACCACATTCACATCTTAGAATAGGATTCTGGGTTATAAGCAACTGTGTTTGGCTTGGCTGAAAAAGGGAATTACTGGGCGTGGTGGTGCACACCTTTAATGCCAGCACTTGGGAGGCAGAGGTATGAGGATCGCCATGAGTTTGAGGCCATCCTGAGTCTACATAGTGAATTCCAGGTCAGCCTGGGCTAGAGCTAAACCCTACCTTGTAAAACAACAACAACAACAAAAGGAATTACTAGAAAGGTACTGATTGATGATTCCCCCAGGAAGTTAGGAAAATGAATCAATGTCCAAAGAACTCATGATCTTTCTTCCTCCACCTCCTGAGTGCAGGGATTTCAAGTGTGTGGCACCATGCACAGCTTGAAAATTGAATTGCCCTACAAGTTGGTCTTTCTACAGCCATCACGATCATGAGAGAAGAGTCTTTACAGATCTAGATTCATTCCCCCCGCCCCTACCCAGGTAGGGTTTCACTTTGTCCTAGGTCAAGTTGGAATTCACTGTGTAGTCTCAGGGTGGCCTGGAACTCATGGCGATCCTCCTACTTCTGCTTCCTGAGTGCTGGCATTAAAGGCGTGCACCAACAAGCCTGGCTGGTATGCACGATTTTTTTTTAAAAAATTTATTTATTTATTTATCTCTCTCTCTCTCTCTCTCTCTCTCTCTCTCTCTCTCTCTCGGTTTTCCAAGGTAGGGTCTCACGCTAACCTAGGCTGACCTGGAATTCACTATGTAGTCTCAGGGTGGCCTTGAACTCACGGTGATCCTCCTACCTCTGCCTCCCGAGTGCTGGGATTAAAGGCATGTGCCACCACGCTCGGCTTCAAGATTCTTAATTGTGGAATATAATAATCATATTCCACACAAGGTGTGGCGGTGCCTGCCTGTAATCCCAGCTGGAGGTAGGAAGACCAGGAGCTAAGAATCATCTTAGTCATAACAAGTTAGAGGCCAGCCCAGGCAATATGAGACCCTGTCTCAAATGACCACAATAACAGTAATAATTATTATTAAAACACTCATACTCCACTTTGTAAGAGCACTTAGAGTTTTCATATTTCTTTTCCATGAAGCCTAACCCATTTTCTCTCCATCTCCACTGCTACCCTAAGTCCCTATAATAACCATTGCTGTCTCTTACTGAGTCCACACAACTGCCTCCTCACTGGCCTCCTATTTCACAACCACCAGTGGCCTCCTTCCCATTGGGGATAGCACGCATAATCCTTTCTCTCAGCCAGGCACTAGGGATGCTGAGGTAGGATCAATATGAATTCAAGGCCAGCCTGGGGTTACAGAGCGAGTTGTGGGTTAGCTTGGACTAGAGTGAGACCCTACTTTAAAAAGACCTAAAAAGGAGTTGGAGAGATGGCTCAAAGGTTAAGGCACTTGCCTGTACAGCATAATAACCTGGGTTTAATTCCCCAGGACCCACATAAAGCTGGATGCACAAAGTGGCACATGCATCTGGAGTTTTCCTGAAGTAGTTAGAGGCCCTGGTATTCTCATTCTGTCTCTCTCCTTGCAAATAAATATATAAAAATAATTGTTAAAAGGGACCAAAAGAAGGGCTGGGTATATGGCTCGGATATTAAAGGCCCTTGCTTACAAAGCCTGATGGCCCAGGTTTGATTTCCCAGTACCTGTGAAAAGCCGGGCGTGGTGGTGCACGCCTTTAATCCCAGCATTCCGGAGGCAGAGGAAGGAGGATCACTGTGAGTTCAAGGCCACCCTGAGACTGCATAGTGAATTCTAGGTCAGCCTGGGCTAAAGTGAGACCCTACCTCAAAAACCAACCAAACAAACAACAACAACAAAATATGTGGTGCATGCATCTGGAATTTGCAATGGCAAGAGGCCCTGCCCTGCCCATAATCTCTTTCTCTCTTTGCCTCAAATAAATACATAATAATAACAACAAAATCCTTTCTCCAGCTCAGGAAGCCCTGCCAGCCAATGGGACCATGGAGCGCCTTTCAAAGGCTGGCCTCTGCCTTCTGGCTGGTTCCAAGAACCATCCGGCTGGTTTCTCCCCATAGCATGCACACTTGCTCTCCCCTACTGTAGTTTGCATAGGCTTTCAGTGTGTGTCCCTATGGCAAGGGTGCATGTGTAGCAAGCTTGATTTCTAGTGTGATAATCTTGGGATATGGTGGCACCTTTAAGGAATGAGGCCCAGTGGAAGGTAATCATTGGGTATACTGTCCTCAGGAGGAACTAATGCTGATCTCATGGAGTGAGTTAATTTTCATGTAGGTGAGTATAGATAAAAGCCAGGCCAGGCATGATGGTGCACATGCCTTTGATCCCAGCACTTGGGAGGCAGAGGTAGGAGGAATGTCATGTGTTCGAGGCCACCCTGAGACTACATAGTGAATTCCAGGTCAGCCTGGCCTAGAATGAAACCCTACCTTGAAAAACAAAACAAAACAAAGCAAAAAAGAGCAAGCCAGGACCCTCCCTACTCTCTGGATTCTGGTCTGACCACAGGGTCCCCTTGTACATATCATGTTTCCATCACCACGAGGCTCTCACTGGAAGTAAGAGAAATGGGCCCACTCTGTCCTATAATTTCAAGCCTTCAAAATTGTAGCCAAATAAACTTTTTTTTTTTTTTTTTTTTTTTTTAAATAGGTAGGGTCTCACTCTGGCCTAGGCTGACCTGGAATTCACTATGTAGTCTCAGGGTGGCTTCAAACTCATGGTGATCCTCCTGCCTCTGCCTCACAAGTGCTGGGATTAAAGGTGTGCGTGACACCATGCCTGGCCTTAAGCCTTTCTTTTATGCATTACTTAGACTCAAGTATTGTATGACAACAATTAGAAATGAGCAGTAGACCTTCCAACCCTGTCATCTGTCCTTGCTCCGCACATGGCTGCCTTTTTCTTACCACTCAGGTCTCTGCCCTGTGTTGAGTCCCCAGAGAAGCCTTCCTGTCCCATATCCAAATGAGGATTCCTCTCACAGTCACTCCTTCACTTGCTTTGTTTATTTTTTGTGGTTTTTTAAAAAATATATTAATTTTATATATGAGAGAGAGAAAGAGAGAGGGAGAGAAAGAATTGGTGGGCTAGGGCTTCTAGCCACTGCAGGTGAACTCGATGCTTGTGCCTTGTGGGCATATGCAACCTTGTGCGCATGCGTCACCTTGTGCAGCTGGCTCACCTGGCTTCTGGGGAGCTAAACCTGGGCCCTTAGGCTTCACAGGCAAGTGCCTTAACCACTGAGCCATCTCTCCAGCCTTTTTGTGTTTTTTAAAAAATATTTTATTTATTTTTTTGAAAGAAAGTGAGCAAGCGAGAGAAAGGGGGCAGATAGAGAGAGAATGGGCATGCCAGGGCCTCTAGCTACTTCAAATGAACTCCAGATGCATGGGCCATCTTGGGCATCTGGCTTATGTGGGTTCTGGGGAATTGAATCTGGGTCCTTAGACTTTGCAGGCAAGCACCTTAACCGCTAAACCATCTCTCCAAATGTGGTAGTTTGATTCAGGTGTCCCCCATAAGCTTAGGTGTTCTGAATGCTAGTCTCCCCACCTGATGGCAATTGGAAATTAAAATCTCCTGAAAGCGGTGTGTTGTTGGGGGGCGGGCTTATGGATGTTATAGCTAGTTTCCCCATGCCAGTGTTTGGCACACTCTCCTGTTCCTGTTGTCCACCTTATGTTGGCCAGAGGGTGATGTCCACCCTCTGCTCATGTCATTGTTTTCCCTGCCATCATGGAGCTTCCCCTCGAGACTGTAAGCCAAAATAAATCCTTTTTTCCCCCCAAAAGCTGCTCTTGGTCAGGTGGTTTCTGGCAGCAATGCGAAGGTGACTGCGTCACCAACCCTTCTTTGTTTTTTTCTTAGCACTTTTTACCTTCTTTTTAAAACATTTTATTGGCAGCCTCCCTACATACATACACAGTGTACCCTGAAATACCACTAACCTTCTTTGTCCCTCTCCTATCTCCCCTCTTCACTGAACCCCTTCTTTCAAACGAGTCTCTCTTCTAGTTTGATGTTGTTATTTTTTGCCCTCCTATTGTGCAGATCTTGTGTAGGTGGCATCAGCCACTGTGAGGTCATGAATGCAGTGGCCACTCTGTCTGGAAGACAGCTTTCCAAAGCACTCCTTCCTTTCCTTTGGCTCTTACATTCTTTCCACCACCTCTTCTTAAATGGTCCGTGAGCCTTG
Organism: Jaculus jaculus; assembly: GCF_020740685.1. Taxonomy (NCBI): domain Eukaryota; kingdom Metazoa; phylum Chordata; class Mammalia; order Rodentia; family Dipodidae; genus Jaculus; species Jaculus jaculus. The sequence continues at coordinate 143,775,431 of NC_059108.1, read as the reverse complement.
GAGGATATAGTAGAGATGTCTCTCAGTGATGAACACTACACTATCACTTCTCAGAACTTTTTTTTTTTTTGGAGGGGGGTTTCAAGGTAGAGTCTCACTGTAGCTCAGGCTGACCTGGAATTCACTATGTAGTCTCAGGGTGGCCTCGAACTCATGGCGATACTCCTACCTCTGCCTCCCAAGTTCTGGGATTAAAGGAGTGCACATGACGCCCGGTCCCCTTCTCAGCACTTTGATGAGTTTTAAGTCTCCCCAATAATTACTGCCATCTGAAAAAAGAAGCTTCTTTAGCCAAAAGTGAGAGTAGCATTAATATGCAGGCATAAATGTAAATAGTTAGAGGGTAATTATTTTTTTCTTTTCTTTTTTTAAAGGCAGACTGCCACATGTGGCACTTCATTTGGATGTGTCTGGAGTCTTGGAAGCTTGACTACCTTACATTCTCCTACAAAGTGACCCTGAGAGCTTGTTTGGAGGTTCTAGCAGGGGAGTGCAGCTACCCGTGTACCCTTGACCGGAGACCGGTCCTCCTTAGAGGGTGTGGGTATAATATATCTATTTAGCCAAACAAGAGTAGTAGCTATTCCTTGGGCTTATAATCTCCTCAGCTATAGGATTTTGACTAGGTTTTCAGTATCAGGTATGCATTCCCTCCTATGGAGTGGGCCTCAAATTGGAGAGAGTAGTTGGTTTTCCCCATGACAGACATGCCACCATTGCACCAGTAGGGGCACTTTGCCTATCTGTCCAGCTGCGTAGCTTGCAGGGTCCACTGCTGGTTAATTCTGTCGATGACTTTTCTCCGCCAGCAGAAAGACATAGCACTTTGCAGCACCAGGACTGTTAGTCACCTTGGAGGCTCCCAGCTTATCTCCAGCTGCCTTTCTCGGGGTCTTGAGGCCAAAGCATGTGGTGTCTTCAGCAAGAGGAACTTTGCCTTCGTAAATGATCTTGCTTGGAGTCGGGGCTGTAGCTGAGCGGTAGAGACTGTGCCTGGCCAGCACAAGGTCTGACTTCCAGCATCACAAAAGTAAATAAATAAATAACCTTGCTTTATTTTTCTTTGTTTTGGTGGTACTGGTGGTTGAACTTGGGGCATTATACATGCTAGGTATATACTAAGATCCCAGTATTTTGCTTAGTGTTTTGTTTTTTATTTTCTTTTCAAGGCAGGGTCTTACTCTAGCCCAGGCTGACCCAAAACTCACTCTGTAGTCCCAGGCTGGCCTCAAACTCACGGTGATCCTCCTACCTCTGCCTCCCGAGTGCTGGGATTAAAGGCGTGCGCCACCATGCCTGGCTCTCTTAAATATTTTTTAAAAGAAAGACCCAATAAGTGTAAATTAAATACAAATCAAATTCCCTACTGAAAGTGGTAGAGAGAACTTACCCAACATTTGCAAGAGTTCAAGGCCCTGGTTTTGCTCCCCAACACTGAAAACAGCCAAAAGAAAAAAGAAAAGAAAAGAAAACACTCTCCTAACATCAACCTCTTACTAAACAGAGGGAGCAGATCTGTCCCCAGGTCTAGGACAGGATGAGGAGAGAGCAGCACTTTGGAGCTGCATCCATCCTAAGGCTCTCTGGGGAGACCAGGCCAGCACAAGATAAAACTTACCTCCCCCTAATCTTCACTCCAGGGGCAAGCCCAAAACACACAAGAGTATTTTCTTTCCTTTTTTTTGGTTTTTCGAGGTACGGTCTCCCTCTAGGCCAGGCTGACCTGGGATTCACTATGGAGTCTCAGGGTGGCCTCGAACTCACGGCAATCCTCCTACCTGTGCCTCCCAAGTGCTGGGATTAAAGGCGTGCGCCACCACGCCTGGCCATCACACAGGAGTATTTTCAAAAGTAAAGCACAGTCATGGGTGACAGATTCATGATGAAATCACTGATTCAGGCACAGATCCTTTTTCTTTGTTGCATGTGCCAGCCCCTCCCCAAAAATTTGCTACTGAAGGCTGGGTAGTGGTGATTCAGGAAGACAGTCATTGGGGAGGATTGGCTACAGCGGGAAATAAAAATCACTGGCACTGGGGTTGGAGAAATGCTTAGCGTTCAAGGTACTTGCTTGTGAAGCCTAAGGACCAAGGTTCAATCCTCCAGGTCCTATGTATGCCGGATGCACAGGGTGGCACACACATCTGGAGTTTGTTTGCACTGGCTAGAGGCCCTGGTGCGCCCATCCTCTCTCTCTTTCTCTGTCCTTTTCTCTGTCTCAAATAAATACATAAAAATAAATAAATCAGGGAGAAAAAAAAAAAAAACACCACCAGCACTGAGGCAAGTGAGAGAGAGATAGAGAGAGAGAATGCTCTCTCTTCCACAGTGTCCCTCTGAGTTCCTGGGGACAGACCTCATGATCTCCCAGAAAGTCTAGTGGGTTCAATATAGGAAGTGGTCTGGCACCCAAGATAATAGTTGGAAGGGTTATGATGTGAGTCCCCAGGGCCAGTCCCCGTGATTGCTTTAAGACCATTCCTTCAACCACTGGCCCACATTCCGTGAGGACAGAGGCTAGGTCTGTCTGTCCTGATTCCTGCCACACTGCCAGTCCCAAGGACAGTTTGCTCAGTATGTCGGATTCCTCATAATGAACACTCCCAAGCACACTGTTTTTAGCACTGTACATTTCCAATCTTTTTTTTCTCAATTTTTATAAACATTTTCCATGATTATAAAAAATATTCCATGGTCATACCCTTCCTTCCCTCACCCCCCACTTTCCCCTTTGAAACTCTATTCTCCATCATATCCCCTCCCCCTCTCAATCAGTCTCTCTTTTATTTTGATGTCATCATCTTTTCCTCCTCTTATGATGGTCTTGTGTAGGTAGTGTCAGGCACGGTGAGGTCATGGATATCCAGGCCATTTTATGTCTGGACGGAGCACGTTGTAAGGAGTCCTACTCTTCCTTTGGCTCTTACATTCTTTCCACCTCCTCTTCCGCATTAGACCCTGAGCCTTGGAAGGTGTGATGGAGATGTTACTCAGTACTCCAGTCACTTCTTTCCGGCACTATGATACCGTCTGAGTCGTCCCGAGGTCACTGCCATCTGAAAAGAGAAGATTCTCTACCCAAAGTGAGAGTAGCATTAATATGAGGGTATGACTATTAAGAGAAGTGCTTACTGGGCAGTTTGATAAGCATAGTATATACATTTTTCCAGACATCAGCAGATGTTATACCCCTAGGTCTCATGACTACCCATTTTAAGTTTTCAGTATCAGGGATGTATTCCCTCCCATGGAGCGGGCCTCCAGTCCAGTTGGAGGGCAGTTGGTTTCCACCATGATAGATGTGCCACTGTTGCACCCGTTGAGTCATTTGGCCTGGGGGGCCAATTATAAGGCTTGCAGTGTCCACTGTTGAGTATCTTCACTGGTGGTATCTTTCTCCCATTGAACTGCATGTAGAATGGCTTCTTCCAGCTTTCTGTCAACATTTCTAATCTTCATGAGACTTCTGAAAGGTTAGTATTGTCATTATGCCTCCCCACCCCCCACCCCCGCTCCAGGCTGACCTAGAATTCATTATGTAGGGTCAGACTGGCCTTGAACTCATGGTGATCCTCCTACCTCTGCCTCCTGAGTGCTGAGATTAAAGGCGTGTGCCTGCATGCCTGGCTTCATTTTGCCTGTTTTAAACCTTGGGTGTTGGTTCACACCTGTATTCCCATCACTTTCTAGCCACAGGCAGGAGGAGCTGCAAGTTCAAGGCCAGCCTGACCCACTTAGCACGTTTCCGACCAGCCAGGGCTACAAAAAGCCAGAACAAACAAACAACAATAAAAGAGTAAGAAAGCAGTGGCTCACAGATGCTCATTTTGCCCAGTGAGGTACACAGTGGTTGGAGAGCTTTCCTTACGTCACCAAGCGAGTGATATAGCAAGAGTCAAAACCCAGGCGTCCTAACTCTAGAGGTCATGGTTTTGACCCCTGTGGTCAACTCGGCGGGTCAGAGGATGCCCACAACTCTGGGCTGTGTAGTTTTGCTCTGGCTTTTGTTGGCTTTGTTTATTTAGGGTGGTGTGTGTTTGCTTGCTTTATTGTGTGTGCATACACGCACACACGTGCGCACACACACTGAGTCTCTTGCTGCTACTAAAAAAGAACACCTGCCTGGCTCTACGTGGGTGGCCAAGGAATTGAAGCAGAGCTAACAGGCTTTGCAAGCAAGTACCTTTTACTACTGAGCCTGGTTTTCTTTTGATTTGTATTATTTATTTATTTATTTTCTAGAGAAAGAGGCAGGGGTGGGGAATGAATGGGCATGCCAGGGCCTCTAGCCATTGCAAATGAACTCCAGATGCAGGAGCCACCTTGTGCATGAGTATTAGAGAATGGAACCTAGTTCCTTAGGCTTCTCAGGCAAGCACCTAATAACTGTTAAGCTATCTCTTCAGCCCTTGTTTTGGTTTTTGAGACAGGGCCTCACTCTATAGCCCAGACTGGCCTTAAATTCATAGCAATAATCTCCCAAGTGCTAGGATTATAAGCATGAACCACCATGCCCAGCTACAACTCTGGTGTAAGCTGAGAGAAACTGAATGATGGGTTCAAAGGAGACCCAGGATTTGGAGCCATTGTGCCCAGGCCTCTGAAAAAGTACACTTCTCCTCCCTGCCCAGGGAGCTACCTTATAGGGATTACCAATACGCTACAAATGTTGTTTCTTGTTTTGTTTGAGGCAGAGCCTCACTGTAGTCCAGACTGACCTGGAACTCACTCTGTAGCTAAGGCTGGCTTTGGGGTTGGTTTGTTTTTGTTTTTCTGAGGTAGGGTCTCACTCTGGCTCAGGCTGACCTGGAATTCACTATGTAGTCTCAGGATGGTCTTGAACTCATGGCAATCCTCCTACCTCTCCCTCCCAAGTGCTGGAATTAAAGGCGTGTGCCACCACACCCAGCTTACAAATGTTAATTTTGTTAGTGGGGGACTGAGACACATGGTTTTATGTAGTCTGGTCTGGCCTTGAACTCATTATGTAGCCAACAATGACATTGAACTTCTGATCTTCCTCCTGATCCAACTCAAGTGCTGGAATAATGGCCCTATACCACCATATCTGGCTCCATAGGACATCTTGAGTCTAGGTCTGGCCTAAGCCAGGCCACTGTGTAACATTTATAGTGTACCCCAAAGTTCCAAGGCAGCCACAAAGTCAATTGAGAAGTCTAGTTCCCCAGGGTATATAGGCTGTTGCTGGACCCTCCCTCCACCTATAGCCTCTGGCAAGCCTCTCAGGCAACCCAGGGTTGTCCCTGCATTCAACCTTCTAGGGCAGAACGGTGGCTGTCTCCTTGAGATTGGGAACTGGCAGCTTCAGACATGGATATTGGTCAAGAGATTTTTTTTAAGACATTATTTTTATTTATTTATTTGACAGAGAGAAAGAGGGAGAGACAGAATGGGCGCTCCAGGGCCTCCAGGCACTGCAAACGAACTCCAGATGCCTGCATCCCCTTGTACATCTGGCTAACATGGGTCCTGGGGAATCAAACCTGGGTCCTTTGGCTTTGCAGGCAAATGCCTTAGTCGCTAAGCCTCCAGCCTGGTCAAGAGATTTTTTTATCCTCATCTCGCCAAGAGTTGGCTTCATCACTCACAACATTGTTCATCACTCACGTCCTTGCCCATCCACTGGCATCTGGCTCGTTGTGGCTGTCTCATGATAAGTCAAAGAGGTGACAGATGCCATTAACATAACATCCCCATCCATCCTCCCAGGGCAGGCTAGCGTGGAGAGGGATGGAGTCAACAGAAAGCAGCTTCTGACATCAGACACTGGGGGCTAAGGATAACCTCTGCTGTGCACTCGCTGATAAAGTCTACACTCACAGAAAAAGGGACAGAAAATCCCTCAGGTAGGCAAGCACACTACTTTGTACAGTTCTATGAGTAGTACCACTTGGAACCAACTCCATCGAATACAAGGTGAGTGATGCCTTGACATTTCAGGGCTACATAAGACCCTGTCTCAAAACAGGGGGGTGGGGAAATGACTGGTTAAAGAAAGACACTAGTTTACATGGCAGCTTGGGCTGGATTCCCCAGCACCCACATAAAACCAGATGCAAAACGTGGTGCAAGCAGCCAGGCATGGTGGTGCACGCCTTTAATCCCAGCACTTGGGAGGCAGAGGTAGGAGGATTGCCATGAGTTTGAGGCCACCCTGAGACTCCATAGTGAATTCCAGGTCAGCCTGGGCTAGAGTGAGACCCTACCTCGGGGGTTGGGGGGGGGGGGAAGCCAAAACAAAACAGATGTAGTATCAAAGTGCTAATTGGGCCATTGCCTATTCTGAAGACCAGAGGCTCCTTGTTCAAGCCCAGGATCTCCTGGATGCATATATATATGAAAATCTCCTGGATGCATATATACATACATATATATATATATATATATATATATATATATATATATATATATATATATATGTATGTATGTATGTATATATAAAGCAGGCGTGACATCCTGATGGGTTATAATATAATACCCTTGAAGGGAATACACACACACACACACACACACACACACACAGAGGTATGTGTATACATACAAATATACATACATACGTACATACATAGACATGTTCCCCATTTACTTCCTGCTCTGTGAGACGCCCCTAATTCCACCTCTTATATCACCCACAGCAGGGTGGTAGGACGTGAGAGACCAGCTGACAACAATCCAGCTAACAATTTTTTCCCCTTCCTTCTTTTTTCCTTCCTCCTCCTTCTTTCCCTCTCTCCCCCACCTTTGGTTGGGGTTTGAGACAGGGTGTCATGTAGCCCAGCTGGCCTTGAACTCACTGTAGTTGAGGATGACCTTGAACTCCTGATCCTCCTGCTTCTCCCTCCCAAGTGCTGAGATTACAGCACTCACCATATGCAGTTCAGCAATCTCATTCTGGCCCCATGGTGGCCGCAGAACAGACGCCTTAGCAGCAGACCGAGGATGGTTAAAGCGGTTCCCTTTATTTGGGGATTTGTAGATACCCCATTTTTACCTCCTTTCCTAGGCACTATTTTTATAAGAAGGTTTGTTTCTTTGCTGTCATTTGGCACTGGGACTAAACCTAGGATCTTTTATTTTTTTATTTTTTTGGTTTTACAAGGTAGGCTCTCGCTGTAGCCCAGGCTGACCTGGAATTCACCATGTAGTCTCAGGATGGCCTCGAACTCATGCCGGGATTAAAGGCGTGCGCCACCACGCCCAGCAAGAAACATTTCTTAAAGACCTACTATATACCCAGCACAGTAGACAGGGGAGTTCCAAGGTGAATCAGACCCTTCTCAGCTCTTTGAAGCTCACTGAGGTGGGCGAGCACAGGGCCTGGGGGTCTGTGGCTTGTGTGGGTACAGTGTCATTGTCTGCTCTCAGCCCTAAAGCAAAGGCGCTGTGAGGCATTGCTGAAGGCCCTTCCACTGCTTCTGGAGCAGGGGCGGCCCAAGGGTCCCCACCAACTGGGGAAAGCAGCTTCCCTTTTCATTGCCTCTCATCCTTGCCTCCTCCCTCTCCCTCCACCGGACAATCTCAGCTCTTCATTCTGTTTGCTCGATGAACTCTGAAGGACATTAGGCCCCTTGCCTAGCCTATCTGGTTCTCTGGTTCACTGCAGAACCCCCAGCTGCCCGCTCAGAGCTCAGCACATATTAGTTGAATGACCGGAAGGCAGAATAAATACAGTTCTTGGGTGGAAGTTGGACATACTTCATGCTTACCGCATGAGGATGGTCTGTGTCCATGGTCAGCTGGGCTAGCTGGCAGGAGCATAATGAGTTTGAAGCTAGCCTGGGTTATACTCGGCTATTTGGGGACAGACTGTCTCAAAAAAAAAAAAAAAAAAAAAAGAGGCCGGTTGAAGTGGCACATGCCTTTATTCCCAGCACTATGGAAGCAGAGGTAGGAGGATCACCATGAGTTAGAGGCCACCCTCAGACTACATAATGAAGTCCAGGTCAGCCTGGGTTAGAGTGAGACCCTACCTTGGAAAACCGAGAGAGCAAGCGAGCGAGCGAGCTGGGGGGGGGGGGGTAGGGGGGAGGAGGAGGAAGAGGAGGAGAATGCCAGGTGTGGTGGCTTTCCATCCCAGCCAGCAGTCAGGCAGCCGAGGTAGGAGGATCGAGGATCGCTGTAAGAAGTCAGCCTGGGGCTACAGAGCGAGTTCCCAGGTCAGCCTGGGCTAGAATGAGAGCCTCCCTGGAAAGGGGGAGAAAGGAAGAAACAAAGTAAACAAAAGGAAGGAGGGAGGGGGAGAAGGAAGGATGGGAGGAAAGAAAGAAGGAAGGAAGGAAGAATTATAGTCCACAGTTGTTCTCCAAAACAAGTTCTCACAGCTTCTCTTTCCCGCCAGGGCCTAATGCTGACCTCTTCTGCACGCATTTCCTAGGACGGCATTCACTGTGCCCCTCTTCTGAACTGGGCATTCTGTCCTGTGTGGGGACACAGATCTCACCCCCATGCCTCCCTCTCCACACCTTGGTCCCTTCTTGTGCCCCCACGGCCACCGCAAACACAGTCCCAGGGGCCCCTCGATCTCCTTTGTTACACATTTTACACTGGTCCCATTTTGAGGCCTCCTCAAAAGGGCTGCTGACCTGCATAAGAGCTAAGGGGGCGGGGGGAGTCTCTCGGCCTGTAGCCTCTGCCTGTAGCCCCATCCCACCCCAGGGCCTGCCCCAGCCACGGGGAATGGGGGCGGGGACAGGTGCCAGCCAGGTTGCGCTCAAAGCCCCTATCCACTCTGCCCTGTGGTACCTCCTGGTACCTCCGCTCCTGCAGTCCCTGCCCACACGGGGACCCGGCAGAGCCCACCACACTCGGGGCCGCAGTGCTGGCCTGGCCCCTTGGCGCTGGCTGCGGAGGGAGCTTGCCAGATTTTTTTTTTTTTTTTTTTTTTGGAATTCCTAATCGCTCCTGGCCCCGGTGATTGGCTGTTCGGCTCTGACCCCACTTGGGCTGCCGCCTGGTTGGATAAAAAGGGAATCTCCTTGGGGCTCCAGAGCATCAGACACTGGAGGGGGGCACCTGGGACCAACTTCGCGAAGCGGGGAGCCCGGCGAGGGGGGGGGCGGGTTGGGGGAGCTAAAGACCCGCGGCCTCGGCCCCTCCAAAGAACCGGGAGATGACGGGCAAAGCCGGGGAAGCGCTGTGCAAGCCCAAAGCTGAGACAGTGGCCAAGAGCGCCTCGGGGGGCGCCCCGGCCAGGTGCACGGGGTTCGGCATCCAGGAGATCCTGGGCTTGAACAAGGAGCCGCCCAGCTCCCACCCACGGGCTGCCCTCGACGGCCTGGCCCCGGGGCACTTGCTGGCGGCGCGCTCGGTGCTCAGCCCCGCTGGAGTGGGCGGCATGGGGCTGCTGGGGCCCGGGGGGCTCCCGGGTTTCTACGCGCAGCCCACCTTCCTGGAAGTGCTGTCCGACCCGCAGAGCGTCCACTTACAGTCGCTAGGCAGAGCGTCGGGGCCGCTGGACGCCAGCCAGACGGCCAGCTCGGGTAGGTGTGGGCGAGGCTGCTCGCCTACCTGACCACGGGGCCCGAACCGCAGCCCCGCCGGACCTGGCATCCAGGACACGGAAAAGTTCGCGCAGGCCAACGGGTCTCAGCCCCGGGCCTGCGACCAGCGAGCCCGGGGAGGGGATGCCACCAGGAGCCCGCGGGGGTTTCGGCCTCTGCCTGGCCGATCGCTCGCTGGCTGCTCAGTTTTGGTGACCCAGCATCTGCCTCCCCCACCCCCAACCCTCGGCTGGGTCGCAGCTCCCCGCTGGGCCCCTGAGGATACCCGACTGGGCTCGGGGTGTCCATGGGCGCAGCATCGCCCAGCGAGCTGGAGGGTCCCAGTTGGGCCACAGCGGCCCTGGTCTCCCCAGAACCTGCGCGCGCCGAAGCTGCTTCCGCGCGCGCTGCGGGTCAGCAAGAGTGTGGACTCTGGTCCTTGTCCTCGTGTCCAAACTTCTCCCTTTCCTCCTTTCCTTCTCTCCATCCTAAACCCCTGCATTGCTCAACTGGGGTTTATATTTTTTTCCCCCATGCCCCTTGAACTAGGAAAAATCCGGCCACCGCTGCAAGGCGAAGCGGCCACCATTCGATCCAACATTTTTCACAAAACATCGGATCTTGGTTTTCCTCTGGCTCTGGGGTGTGGGAGGGACCTGGATGACCTCGCCGAGCCCTTCCCGGGCTACTTTCCTGGCGATGTGTCTTTATCCGTTCGGCCCACCTTCTTGTATGCGCTCTCGGCAATCCACCTCGCCGATGTTTCATTTCGTTATTATTATTAGTAGTGTTTCTTTTTTTAATTTAGAAGGACAACGAAAAGTAGTGGGTCGCAGGCTCTCTGCCCCTTGAGTGCCAGCGCTCGGGCGGGTATCTAGAAGAGACAGTGACCCCGCAGCTCCCAGATCTTTCCAGAACCTCAGTTCCCCGCAAATGGCTCTAGTCCTGGGGACCAACTTTTGGGCCTGGGCCGCAGGCGCCTGGCAGAACTCAAAAGTCCGGAGCACCTGCCGAGGGGGCGAGGGGGGTCCTGCGACCCCTGAGCCGGCCTCTCCCTCCTGTCTCCCTACCCGCAAGCGCGCCCCGGCCTTTGCCTCTCTTGCAACGAAATCTATCCCAGACCTCCGGATTCCGGCGCCGACGCGTCGGCGGCGGGGGCCAGCCTGGAGTTAGGGTTGGGACCCCTGAGGGCCCGGACGGACCCCCCGAAGGCCCGCCGAGGCAGCTGCAGACGGGGCCCTTGCGGGTTTGGGGTGCTGCGGAACACGCTCCGCATCCGACCAGACCGCCTGTCTCTCCGCTCGCTTTACAGATTCCGAAGATGTTTCTTCCAGTGACCGAAAAATGTCCAAATCGGCTTTAAACCAGACCAAGAAACGCAAGAAGCGGCGACACAGGTAGGGACCCCCACCCCCACCCCCGGCGCGCTTTCCAGCCTCCGGTGCGCTCCAGCCTGCGGCCCCGGCTCGGGTCACCCAGACCCGGCGGTGGCGGGTCGCAGATGTGAGAGTCTGCTGGGCGCCGGGACCGAGTGACCCGAGCGGGGTCCAGCCACGCCGGATGAGGGTGATGCGCGTGGGCGCGAGACGTCCCACCGAGGGAGAGAGGAAAGGTTCCTACTTGGGCCAAACCCGAGCCCGAGCGGCGTGGACGGCTCCGGGGTCCCGGCCCAGCACAGCCCGAGGTCCGCGCGGCCCCTGCGGCCCGCAGCCCCCGTCCCGCCGGGGCTCCCCGCCCCGCGCCCATCCTCTCCGGAGCTCCCGGAGCTCGTCGCCGCCTCCCCAGCCCTTCGCCCCTCGCGTCCCCAGGACTCCAGCGATGTCTGCGCCGCTGGGACATTGTCTTTCGGGCTCGGCCGTTTTGTGTCCTCAGTTTCCTAGTCTGCAAGATGGGGAGGGAAAGGGGGCCGGCTGGGGTGGGCTGCGCTAAGGTACAGGCCAAAGAGTGGTTTTACGCGTCTTTAAACAGAGCTACATTCGTGAGTGTGTGTGTGTGTGTGTGTGTGTGTATGTGTGTGTGTGTGTGTGTATGTATGTGTACATATATGATATATATATGTACATATGAGATATATATATATATCTCACCCGCTACCGGTTCCTGGTGGGAATTCTCAATGTTTTTAAACAAGGAAGGGGGGGGGGAATCTGTCATTCTGTGAGTGCTGTGCCCCGGTGCGGCCCCCGAGCTCCCAGCAAAGCTGTTTTCTTACTTTTCTCTCCGTCCCCAGCCGGGTGGGGGCGGCCCCAGGGTCCCCCGCTCTCTATCGTCCTGGGACGTTTCCCCAGTGCTGCGGCTCCCCATCCCGCCCCACCACCCCCTCTTCCCTCGCCCAATTCGTTCTCAGGTCTCTCTCTCCTCCATTTTCTGCGTCTTACTCTTCCTGGGCCCTCGGAACGGCCACTACTGACCCCCCATCTTTTGAAGAGGCCCTTGGGGTCCCCTCGTCCAACAGAGTCTGGCTGTGAACTGGAGCTCGGCCGGCTTCCTTCTCGGCGGCAGTAGTTGTTTGTTTTAGTTTACTTTGTTTTATTTTAAACGGAGATAGTTTTTATTGGTCCTGTTCCTCTCACTTTAAAAAAAAATCATTCATTTAACAAATATTCGTTAAAATATTTATCTATCTATAATATCTAAAATGTCTCCTGCCGAGCCCAGGGGCTGGGGGATCCTGTCAGCCTCCAAGGAGGGAACAGAGGTGTGGAGAGAGGACCCCGCTCCTGCAAGAGCTCTGTCAAAAGCACCCCCTAATACGGGGCAGTTCAGGACATCCTACTGTGCTGCATTTAAGAGTGACCACTAGCCCAAAGTCCATGCCCAAGGTCTCTGACCCTCTGTCTCATCTGTCATTCTTCCCGACAGGGAAACATTTAGGGGTTTGGGTGGACTGGGGAAGAGGGCAGAAAAACAGCTCACCCACACTAGAGAATAAACCACCTTGGGTTTGTCTTTCTGGCGCATGAAGGAAACAAATTATTGGAAAGGAGAATGGCTACGGCTCGCTGGTGGGGTTTTTAATTAGTAAAAAAAAAAAAAAAAAAAAAAAAAAAAAAAAAAAAAAACCGAACTACACTTTCCTGAGCTCCTGTCATTTGGGGGATTTTAAACAAGAGATCGTGCCTGGAATCTGGTGGATGAAAGGTGGGCTTGTCTTTGCTTCAGAGAAACAAACCGTGGTTTAGCAGGGCTTGGGGATGGAGCTGCGATGGTGACCAGTCTGTGAGATTTTGTTCTTAGGGAAAGCTCAGCTCCTTTTGAGCCCGGGAAGAGCCAGAAGAGTCTGGGCTCGGCCTCTGCCAGGAGCAGTTTGGGGGTATCAACAACTAGCTCTGAGGAGGGAATGAGGGAAGTTCGGGTGATTGGCAGTTTGTGTTGACCCTCTTTTTGTTTGCTTTTTCTCTCTCTCTCTCTCACCCCCCCCCCCTTTTCTCTTTCTTTTTTGAGGCAGGGTCTCGCCTTAACCAAGGCTGAACCTGGAACTCATTCTAGCCCAGTCGGCCTTGAACTTAGAGTAATCATCTTATCTTAGCCTCCTGAGTGCTGAAATTATAGGTGTGAGCCACCACACCCAGCCCAGCTCTCTCCCCTCCCATATACATATATATATATATATTTTTTTTTTTCCTTCCACATGTGTGGTGGTAGTTGGGGGGGGGGGGAGACAGGCTCCAGGGTCCCTTGCCACTGCAAAGCAACACCAGATGCTTGTACCACTTTGTGCATCTGGCTTTACATGGGTGCTGGGGAATCAAACCTTGGAGTGTATTTCTCTTTATATATATTTATTTATTTGGGAAATAGAGATGAAAAAAGAAGTGGTGGGGGGAGAGAGACAAAGAGAATGGACATACCAGGGCCTCCTACCACTGCAAACAAACTCCAGACACTTGCACTACTGCGTGCATCTAGCTTTATGTAGGTACAGGGGAATTAGACCCTGGCCATCAGGCTTTGCAAGAAAGCACCTTTAACCCCTGAGTGATCTTCCTAGCCCCACCGCTCTTTCAGTGAGAGTGTGTGTCTTGTCACTATGGCTGCTTGGAACTCACTGTGTAGCCCAGGCTGACCTCAAACTTACGATCCTTTTCTGCCTCAGCCTTCTGAGTGTGGGGATTATGGTCACGAGCCACCATGCCCAGCTTTTGGTTTTTCCTGAATGAGACCCTTCCCAGTAAAGCCAAGCCCTTGAATAGTTCTAAATGACCTGCAATTGGTTCTCCTCTGAGGTTTTGACCAAAGCTCTCACTCCCTGTGTTTCTCAGTTTTCCAAGTTTTGAAATGGACTTTCATGGTTTGAAGGTTTATTTTGACTGTTTGGTGGCAGGAGAGAATGAGAAAGCAACAAATCTTCAAAAGCCTGAAGAATTAACTTTCTATGTACATAAGAATTCCATATCGCCCCTCAGGAGAATAAGCAAAATGATTTAGAGTCAAAGCAGTCCCTTTCTATAAAGAGCACTCTCTTTCTTCCTCACACAGTCCCTGCAATATCCCCTGAGATATTAAAGTACATCCGCACAAGAAATGTGTGGGGCTTACATATATTTTGTTTTGTTTTGTTTTTGTAATTTTTTTGTTTGTTTTTGTTTTTGTTTTTTGAGGTAGAGTCCCACTCTAGCTCAGTCTTACCTGGAATTCACTGTGTAGTCTCAGGTGTTTTTTGTTTTTGTTGTTTTTTTGGCGCTGGGGGAAAGGGGAGAACACAGCAGAGAAACATTCCAAATCTCTATGCTGGTACCAGGGACCAAATCCCAGGGGCTCAAGCAAGGGGGATAGCAAGCTTACAAGTTCCATTTGTGGAAACTGAACCTGTTGACTAGTTGATAAGGATGCAGGATAAAAATCACTTAAAATCTGGTGAAATTAAGGTCTGAGGAGAGTTTGTCTGTGCCTGTGAGTTGGTAGTCATTGGTTCATTCAAGAAAGTGGATTAAGCTGGGCGTGGTGGCGCACACTTGAGGTGCACACCTTGAATCCAACACTAGGGAGGCAGAGGAAGGAGAACGGCCATGAGTTCGAGGCCACCCTGAGACTACAGAGTGAACTCCAAGTCAGCCTGGGCTAGAGTGAAACCCTACCTCAAAAATCAAAAAACAAATCAAAAAGTGGATTAAGCCAGGTGTGGTGGTACACACCTTGAATCTCCCAGCACTGGGGAGGCAGAGCTAGGAGGATTGCTGAGTTTGAGGCCAGCCTGAGACTACATAATGAATTCCAGGACACACTGGGCTAGAGCAAGACCCTACCTCCAAAAACCCTGGTGTGGGGAGGAGGCTGGAGAGATGAGTTAGCTGTTAAGGCACTTGCCTGCAAAGCCAGCGGACCCAGGTTTGATTCCTCATACAGCCAGATGCACAGAGTGACACGTGCATCTGAGTTCCTTTGCAGTGGATGGAGACCCTGGCATGTCCATTCTCTCTATCTGCCTCTCTTGAATAAGATAAAAATATTAAAGAAAAGAAAAAAAGTGGTTTGTTGTAGGCAAAATTTTCTGCTACTTCCACATTTTGTGAGAGTGAGGAAATAGCTTTCACCAGTTCTTTAAAGTGGTTTCTGGCCAAAAATGAGTCAATGTGAACTGCCCTGTGGAGGGTGGCCCGTGAGTGGCTGTCTGTGTGGTGGTAAGAAAGACAGGTGAGGAGGAGGAGGCCCTGGCTCGGGTGTTTAAGGGAGTGGGTGAGTTGGGTCTCACCACACAAACATGGAATCTGCATTTCACCTTCTGATGAAACTTTAAACTTCCTCTGAGAAGGAGCCTCAGGAGAGCAGGTTGAGCCTGGATGAGGTTTATTCATCTGGTGAGATCCCTTCTCTCTGTTTGGGAAGAGAAAGACTGGCTTCCTGCAATCTTTTGGGACTTTCTTCTCAACACTTTCTTCTTCAGAACAGTTTCAGAAAGATTCTGAGTATGAAATGTCATTGAGGGCTACCAGGAGAGTGTGGGATCTTCCCATTGAATGCTGAGTGTATGTACAAATTGTGTGTGTGTGTGTGTGTGTGTGAGAGAGAGAGAGAGAGAGAGAGAGAGAGAGAGAGAGAGAGAAAGGAAGGAAGGAAGGAAGGATTGTGCCAAGCCCTCCAGGGGTTGGGCTTAGACCTGTCCTTTCCAAGACAGGCTTTTAAAATTTATTTATTTATTATTTTTATTTATTGGAGAATTTATTTTTATTTATTAGACACACCCACAGAGAGAGAGAGAGAGAATAGGTGCACCAGGGCCTCTAGCCACTGCAAACAAACTCCAGATGCTTGAGCCACCATGTGCGCTGGCTTACATGGGACCTGGAGAATTGAACCTGGGTCCTTAGGCTTTGCAGGCAAGTGCCTTAACCGCTAAGCCATCTCTCCAGCCCATCCAAGACAGGCTTTTTCAGGTTCCCAGTTTCTGAATGTCTGCTCTTGCTCCTCTCAGGACAATCTTCACTTCCTACCAGCTAGAGGAGCTAGAAAAGGCATTTAATGAGGCCCACTACCCAGATGTCTATGCCCGGGAGATGCTGGCCATGAAGACGGAGCTGCCAGAGGACAGGATACAGGTAACTCCCCTGCCAAGTCCCTTGAGGCCCTTGGGGACCTCTGCCTTCCTAATTGGCCTGATATCCATGATCTCACCTGCTCTCTGCTGTCTGCGCGTATTTGGCAGTGATTACGTTCTCAGGAAGAAGTTCAGTTCAGCTGACAGAAATTTGCTGAAAAAACTACCATGTGGGGTGGGCACTGTTGGGGGACAAGAGGCTTAACTGGAATTATGGGCTTCCTCAGAAGTAGAGAGCTTGCCTAGCACCAGTGATGTTATGGTTTCAATTACCAGTGTTGAAAACAAAACAAAACAAAACAAACAAACAAACAAACAAACAAAAAACAGCAACAAAACAATAAGAAAGCCAGTCTGTAGGTTTCCTGAGACATGCGTGATACAGAGACCCTGAGGGAACCTGGCGATGAGAGATAGAGTCTGGGTCCTAAGCAAAATCTATTGTGGTGCATGTCTGTTCTAAGACCGCAGATGAGCCTGGGCTTCTGCGGAGGGTCACGAAGGGGAAGGCAGCTTCCCGCCCTGACCTGTGCAGGTGCCCTCTCCTCCTTCCCCTCCCCTCCGCGCCAGCAAGGGGTTGCCTCTTTTCTTCCTACTCCTTGCCACCCCATCCAGCCGCGGCTCTTTGTTCCTGTCATAACCAGGGAGCTGCGGGCCCCGGCGCCTGCCAACTCCAGCTTCTCTCCTTCCCCTGGTCTCCTCCTCTCCTGGATGGCTGTGTGACATAGCCAGCCACGCAACTGTCCTCTGCTGTGGCCGGAGTGGGGCCTTGCCCAGCTCAGAAGACCTCAGGTGCAGGGTCTCGGCAAGGCTGAAGAACTGAACGGGGTGGGCGGGATATTTCCAGATCTGATTGCTTCAGCTGGGTGCCAGCTTAAAAGAAAGCTGTTCCTAAGGGTGGTCAAAAGGGTGGATCCCTGCTTGTGCTGAGGGGTGGAGAACTGGAGCAGGGAACAGGTCCTGACTTCCTGGAACTGCTCAGTGTCACACACCACACACCCCCCCCCCCCGGCTCCCCAGGTCCCTTGTGTCTCTAGATGTGAAACGTACTTGGATATTGACCGAGGCATGGTTAGCAAAGGAACCAAAGGCATATGGGTTGCTCTGGGCTTTGATTTGAGGACCAAAGATGGGACATGAGACTGGAACTTCTTTTATTTATTTATTTATTTATTTATTTAAGAGAGAGAAGGAAAGAGGCAGATAGAGGGAGAGAGAGAATGGCGTGTCAGGGTCTCCAGCCACTGCAAATGAACTCCAGAAGCACGCACCACCTTGTGCATTATGTGGGTCATGGGGAATCGAACCTGGCTCCTTAGGCTTCACAGGCAAGTGCCTTAACAGCTAAGCCATCTCTCCAGCCCTGGAACTTATTTTTGAAAAAGCCCCTTCCTCTTCCTAAAAATCTATTTAGAATTCCAGCCCAAGGCTTTAGACATTGACACTAACAATAAGCTCAATTATTCATAAGTGGATTATATTTGGAGCTTTATTCAGGGAGGTCTGAATCTGTTCCTGCCCAACTGGGTTCAACTGGAGTGAGCGGGGTGTGATTCTGAATTGAATGCATGTGCTCACACTGTGCCCACACTTGTGCATGGGATGGGGGATGGGGTAGCATATGCCCTGTAAACCAAGGCCTGGTCAGTCCAATAATGTGTGGCAGTAATCTCTGCTTGGTTGTCCTTAGCACGAAGTCGACCATTACATTGTTAGCAGGCCCCACATTTGTACTACTGGCTATAAGAAGAAACCACTTATGTAGTATGTTGTCTAAAGTCTGTTCGGCTATGGTGCTCATGGGGGGGGGGTTGAAACACGTCCCTATAACTGTACACAAATGTCTCAGCAGGCCCAGGCTAAGCTTCATGAAGTCACCTGGAGGTTGTCTGTGGGGAGGTGTTGGAAGTTACCAGAACCAGCATAGCTGGGAGTCTAGAGTAAAGAAAATTCATAGCCAGGGCGTGGTAGCGCATGCCTTTAATCCCAGCACATCATGAGGCAGAGGTAGGAGGATCGCTGTGAGTTTGAGGCCGCTCTGAGACTACGTAGTGAATTCCAGGTCAGCCTGAGCTAGAGCGAGACCCTACTTTGAAAAGCTATCAAAACAAAACAAAAAACAAAACAAAGAAAATTCATTATCTGGAACCGTGAGGGTTGACTATGGATGGGTGGGAACAGGGAGAGATGGGGCAGGTGTCTGTCTGATCCTTGGGCCTTCACGTGACTAGATGCTTCCTCCTGAAGGTATCTGTGGGTAGTCAAGTAGTCCTGCCTAAAACCACTTAACCAAAGCCTGGGAAAGTTGTCAGTTTCAGTCCCAGCTATGACATCCAGAACAGTTTTCTTTTTCCTTTTGTGTGTGTGTGTGTGTGTGTGATATGTATGCATGTATACATGTAGGTACACACGTGCCACAGTATGTGTACAGGGGTCAGAAGACACGCTCAGGTGTTGGTCCTCACCTTGCACTTTATTTGAGGGAGGGTCTCCTGTTCAGCCACCAGACCATCTTCCCCTTGAACTTCCCGGGATTCTCCCACCTCCTCCTCCACCTTGCCGTAGGAGTGCTGCGACGATAGATGTCCATGCTACCCTGTTCACTTTTCCGTGAGTTCTGGGCTTCCAGACTCAGGTTGGCCCGCTTGCCCAGCAAGCACCTTATCCACTGAGCCATCTCCCCACCTCCAGAGCAGTTTTCATGTGCTACACATATCATCCCCAGTATGTGACATGCGCAGGGGGGCAGTTGTTGGTGACACTGACTCCAGAGCTGGGCTGCCTGGGTTCCTCCTCTGTCTGCACAATGGGGTGAGAGGTGTCTGCTTCTTTTTTTTTTTTTTTTTTTAAGTTTTTTCATTTATTTATTTGAGAGCAACAGAGAGAGAGAAAGAGGCAGGGAGAAAGAGAGAGAATGGGCGCGCCAGGGCCTCCAGCCACTACAAACGAACTCCAGATGTGTGCGCCCCCTTGTGCATCTGGCTAACGTGAGTCCTGGGGAAATCGAACTTCGAACCGGGGTCCTTAGACTTCACAGGAAAGCACTTCACCGCTAAGCCATCTCTCCAGCCCAAGGTGTCTGCTTCTTGAGCAACGCCATGGGCCATGTGTGCGCAGACTTGAGGACAGTGATGGGTCCCTGGCCCTTGCTCACCCAGATTCAGCTCTGCTGTCATTAAATCCTCGAGACAGCTGCTAGGTAGAGACCATTAGAGTACTTCAGAAAGGAGGAAACGGAGGCCTGTAGCTTGCCTTATAGCTAGTAAGTAGAAGATATAAGACCGGAACCCAGGTCTGAATTTAAAGCCCATCCTTCTGCCACAACTTCTGGATTTGAAGAAGCTGGAGGAACCACGAGGTTCTGATGTCAGCAGCAGGTCCTGTATCAGTGTCTTTATCAAAACCATCATGGGCTAGGGATGTAGCTTAATGGTGAAGCACTTTCCAAGCATGCACAGGGCCCTGAATTCAATTCCCAGCACTGGAGGGAGAGGGAGACACAGGCTGAGACAGAGACCTGGTATGGCGACGCCTCTGACCCCAGCACTTACGAGGTGAAGGCTGGAAGATCTTGAATTTGAAGCCAGCCTGGACTATTTATCAAGACCTCTTTTCTTTTCTAAAATATTTTTGTTTATTTATTTAAGAGACAAGAGAGAGAGAAGAAGGAGAGGGAGAGAGAGAAAATATGGGTGTGCCTGGGCCTCCTTCCACTGCAAATAAACTCCAGACGCATGTGCCACTTTGTGCATCTGCCTTGACATGGGTACTGGTGAATTGAACCCAGGCCATCAGGCTTTGCGAGCAACTGCCTTTAGCCAACCTTCTCCTTCCTCCCTTCCCCTCCCTTCCTTTCCTTTCCTTTCCTTTCCTTTCCTTTCCTTTCCTTTCCTTTCCTTTCCTTTCCTTTCCTTTCCTTTCCTTTCCTTTCCTTTCCTTTCCTTTCCTTTCCTTTCCTTTCCTTTCCTTTCCTTTCCTTTCCTTTCTTCCCCCTTCTTCCTCCTTCCTTTCCTTCCAGACATGATCTCATGTGCAGGTCTCATGTTCCAGGCCTGGAACTTCTGATCCTTCTGCCTTCACCTTGCTAGTGTTAGGGTTACGGACATGTGCCACCACACTTGGTCAGTTTAAGCGATGCTGAGGCTCGAACCCAGGGCCTTGAGCATGCTAGGCAAGCACACTACCAACTGAGCAAGCCCCTCTGGTTTTTTTTTTTTTAAATATTTTATTTATTTATTTGTGTGTGTGAGAGAGAGGAAGAGGCAGAGAGAATGGGTGTGCTAGGGCCTCCAGCCACTGCAAACAAAACCCAGATGCATGTGTTACCTTGTACATCTGGCTTACATGGGTCCTGGGGAATTGAACCGAGGTCCTTAGGCTTCCCAGGCAAACGCCCTAACCGCTAAGCCATTTCCCCAGCCCGCCCCTGTGTTTTTAACTGTCTCTTAATAATTCACCTCTCCAGTCCCACAAACTTATTTTTTGAGTAAGCAAGTTCACGTGCCTGAGTTCAAAAGGGTAAAAACGAGCACCTTTCCTCTTCCTGACTCTTCCTCCTTCCTGCCAGCAGCTCACCAGCATACCGGGGGCTTCTTGTGTCTTCTGAGATAGCTCAGGACACTCCATGGGCTGGGAACTGGTCTTAGTTTAGCCCTGAGGCACAGGGACCAGAATTCAGAGTCAAGTCCTTTTAGAAGTCTGTGTTATTGGCATCCTGAATTGTCCATCTCCCCCCAGCATGCTGAGCAGGTAGGATGAATGCATCTGAAGGTGGATGGCTACCACTCAGCATCATCCTGCCCAGCCTTGGGGTTCAGAGGGTGTGTGTGTGTGTGTGTGTGTTGGGTGGAGGAAGAAGAACAGGGGAATCATGAGTTCAGAATCACAAGTTCTGCAGGTGAAATGGAGCGTTGGTTATTGTGGTTTGGTTTTGGTTTCTTGTTTGTGGTACTGGGGGTGGAACCCATAGCCTCCTGCATGCACCACCGGAACCCTACCACTGAGCTGTACTGGAGCTGCTGGGGCTTCATTAGGACCATCTCCCCTCCCCAGACCCTGCTTTTCTTTTTTTTTTTTTAATTAATTAATTTATTTATTTGAGAGCGACAGACATAGAGAGAAAGACAGATAGAGGGAGAGAGAGAGAATGGGTGCGCCAGGGCTTCCAGCCTCTGCAAACGAACTCCAGACGCGTGCGCCCCCTTGTGCATCTGGCTAACGTGGGACCTGGGGAACCGAGCCTCGAACCGGGGTCCTTAGGCTTCACAGGCAAGCGCTTAACTGCTAAGCCATCTCTCCAGCCCCCTGCTTTTCTTTTAAGTGCAAGGTCCAGAGATGTAACTTAATGGCAGGCCACTTCCCTGGCATACATAGGACCATGAATACAATTCCAGTACAGGAAAGAGAGAGGGGAGGGATGAAGAGGGAGAAAGAGAGCACGCGCGAGCTGCTGTTGATGGACGTGGACACAGGTCAGGTGCAGTTTAACAGTCCCAGGTAGAAAGCTGGGATGCATAACCCTGCTTGCCTAGCCAAGTCGGCCCCTGGTATATTTGAAGACTCCTGTGTGAAGTTCAATGCCAGCGCACCTTGTACATGGGAACTTCTGTCTTTGCTCCTCTGCCAATAGGCAGCACTATGAGCCTCAAATGACTCATCCATGAAATAACTTTTTTTTTTTTTTTTTTTTTTTGGCGGCAGGGTCTCACTTAACCCAGACTGCCCTTGAACTTACAGCCATCCCCCTACCTCAAGTGCTGTGATTAAAGATGTGTGCCACCACTACTGGCTGTAGTAATAACAATATCCAAACTCACTTCACACAGGCATTATGGTTTGGGTCGTTGAAATGCTCACCATTGTCCCAAATATTAAGCACCTTCCGTGCCTTGTGATGCTTTGTTCCTACAGCATCGGATGAGTCTGGTGTTGATCTCATACCCATTTTCTGGATGAGGAAAGTGGAGTGCTAAGAGGTGAAGCAAATAGACCAGGATCCAAACCTGGCACTTAACTGTCACCATATGAGATGCAATGAGGCCTTTTATGCAAACTGTCACAATCAGCGCAAACGGGCCCGGCGTCTCTGTGTAGCTCTCTAGGGTGGGAATGGGGTGGTTTGGTTTACTGCTGTAAGAAAAGATCCCAAGCCACCATGAGAGATTTGGTGCATTGTCAAATTTGGGATATGGCATTCTGGAAGCTCTCACTAGAGGTTAGTCCTGTGGGATAGGAAATAGGTTTCCAGGCTGACTGTTTTCTCTTTCCCTCTGTGTGGAAACTTGTTACTAGAAGCGTCAGAGCCGGGTACATCTGGGTCTTTTCCCTTATATCCTTTCCTTTCCTTTTGTCTCCTCCTCCTTCCTAGTCTAATTTGCTAAGTAAGCACTCTGTCACTAAGCCATATCCCCAGACCTCTTGCA
This sequence comes from Jaculus jaculus, assembly GCF_020740685.1. Taxonomy (NCBI): domain Eukaryota; kingdom Metazoa; phylum Chordata; class Mammalia; order Rodentia; family Dipodidae; genus Jaculus; species Jaculus jaculus. The sequence goes on along the minus strand of NC_059108.1, from coordinate 143,752,974 downwards.
CTTTGTTTTTTAAGACAAAGGCTCACTAAATTCCTCAAAATGGCTTTAAACTTGGGATCCTCCTGCCTTCGTCTCTTGAGTGCTGGGATTGTAAGCATTGCCATCAAGCCTAGCTGCATTCTTATATTTGTTTACTCTTTTTACTGACGTATGTGATGGCTACTAGAAAAATGCAAACATGGACTGGAAAGATGGCTTAGTGGTTAAGGCACTTGCTTGCCTGCGAATCCTAAGGACCCAGGTTTGATTCCCCAGTACCCATGTAAGCCAGATGCACACGGTGGCACATGCATCTAGAATTTGTGTATAGTGGTTAGAGACCTTGGCATGCTTATTCTCTATTTGCCTCCCTCTCTCTCTTTCTCTCAAATAAATAAATAATTTTTTAAAGGTACATGCTAGTCAGGCGTGGTGGTGCACGCCTTTAGTCCCAGCACTCGGGAGGCAGAGGTAGGAGGATCACCGTGAATTCAAGACCACCCTGAGAGTACATAGTGAATTTCAGATCATCCTGGGCTAGAGTGAGACCCTACCCTGAAAAACAACAACAAAAAACCAACCAAACAAAAAAAGCCAACCTTAGGGAGCCATGGATATGCAAAGTGAACAGCGTTCATATTTCACCCTGCCCTTAGTAGCTTAGTGGAGGGAAAGGTGTGTTTGGCTTCTCTGAATGTCCCTATTCAGCCCAATGTTTTGTTGTTCTTGTTTTGAGATGTGGTTTGGCTGTGTACCACAGGCTGACCAGGAATTCACAATCCTCCTGCCTGTGCCTCCTGACTTCTGGGATCATAGATGCGTACCACTATACCCAGGAACTCCCTAACATTTCATACCACTCCCTGGACTAGGGGACTACTTTAAAAGAGGGAGGCATGGTGCCACGTACCTGTACACCTCTGATCTCAGCATTTAGGAACCTGAAGCAGGAGGATATGGAGCTCCACACTAGCCTGGGCTACACAGTCAAGGCCAGCCTTGGAAACATAAGACTAAAAAAAAAAAAAAGCAAGGCCTGGAGAGAGGGCTTAGTGGTTGAAGCGCTTGCCTGCAAAGTCTAAGGACCTGGATTCTATTCCCCAGTTCCCATGTAAAGCCAGATGCACAAGATGGCCCAAGTGTCTGAAGTTTGTTTGTAGTGGCTAGAGACACTGGCATGCCCATTCTCTATCTGCTTCTTTCTCTCAAATACATATATACATATATATAATATATTTATTTATATTATTTTTGGTTTTTCCAGGTAGGGTCTCACTCTAAGCCAGGCTGACCTGGAATTCACTATATAACCTCAGGGTGTCTATGAACTCACAGTGATCCTCCTTCCTCTGCCTCCCAAGGGCAGAGATGAAAGGCATAACCCACCACGCCCAACTTATAAATATTTTTTAAGCTATATTCCAGAAATTAAAAGATAGTTGTCAGGGTTAGGTGTAAGTGATACCCTACCTTGAAACTCCCCCCCCCCAAAAAAAATAGGTGTCTGATCTTAGCCTATGCTGCTTAGTAAGTTTTCCAGGGCATCTTCGTGTTGTCTATTTACAATTTTTTTTGCAGCGCACTCCAGGGCGCCTTTTTAGCATACCATTGTAGAGACCCACACCATCCACCAGTCCTGGTTCAGTTGGCTTGGAGCGGAACCATGGCATCTGTGTGTTTGCGTGCAGTCAGTGTAAAAGCACCGAGCTGGAGGCTCACCATAGGGGGGTTCAGTGTGCTAATGAAAGTGGAATTTTGGGTGACAGCGCCTGCGTGAGGAAGGAAATGACTTGTCATGGTGTGCCAAAGTATGCTGCTTCTCGCTGCCCAGAAACATGGCTAGAGCTGCCCCCTAGTGGACATCAGAGAGGGAAGCCAGGCAGACCTTCTTTAAACTCCCCCCCCCCCCCTTCTTTGAGGTGGGCTAGGAGTCAGCTGGAACATGTCAGAAGTGCTAGGTGCATTTGGGGGACTGATACAAGAAAACTGCTATCAACTAGATGGCAGGTGGATTACATAACAAGTATCAGGCCATCAGCAAGAGAAATCCTTGTCTTCCCCACCCCCCAGAAATAACAGCTGGGTGTGTTGATGCATGTTTGTAATCTCAGCGCTCAGTTGTCAGGAGGAGGATCACGCACACTTTGGAGATTGACCTGGTCTACATAGTGAGTTTCATGGCAGCCTGCGCTATATATTGAGACAGTTGCAAAATAAAAAGAAGCCATCCTGGGCTACAGAGTGAATTCCAGGTCAGGTTGGCCTACAGTGAGGCCCTGCCTCAATAATTACTAGTAGTACTAATACTAGTAACAGTATTGCTAAACCACGCATGGGGGCAGATGCTTGTAACCTAGCACTTGGAGGTGGAGGCAGGACGCTCAGAAGTTTAAGTTCAAAGTCATCCTTGGCTATATAGCAAGTTCACACTTGGATTTCATGAGACCCTGTATGTGTATATATATATATATATATATATATATATATATATATATATATATATATATATATATATATATATTAACAACAACAAAAAATTTCTGAGCATGGTGGCACATGCCTTTAATCCCAGCACTTGAGAGACAGATGTAAGAGGATCACTCTGCGTTCAAGGCCACCCTGAGACTACGTAGTAAATCCCAGGTCAGCCTGGGCTGAACTGAAGACAGGAGATATTTAAACCAGCTTGGGCTACATAAGCAAAACCTTGTCTTAAAGAAAGGTAAAGCCTGGGTAGGTAGGTGACCAGAATGTGCAAACAGTGGCTACCGTACAGGAGAGTTGATGCTGAAATGACCACAGAGTCTGCGGGGAGATCCTGGAGTGAAGACGCCTTGGGCATGCTGTTTTGTAGAGATGCCGGGATGGGATCTCTGTGATGATGGAGGGAATCAGAGGAACTTCGGGGCACGACCATAGCTGGCCACCTACCCATAGCTGGTCACCTACATGGTGAGAGGAAGTGCTATGTGACCTGTAGGAGAAGAGCATTCATCAACTGTGGAGGCGAGTACCACACCAGGAGCAGCCAGCTAGAGGCTGAGTGTGGGCCTTCCTGAGTGCTGTCGGAGGGGAAGGGTACCCCCAAACCCGGATTCCTTCCCAATCCCAGATCATCTTTGCTGAGAGCTCTGAACATGGTGAGGTTTTGTAATACCTTGGAACCTTTCTGGGGCACTCTGAGCTCTAACATAGAAGGTAAGGGCTCTGCTCCTCACTGCGGACCCAATTTCTGTGAGAGAGCGGACATAAGCCAGGCGTGTTGGACGTATTGCTGTGAGACCAGCCCGGGCTACAGCGTGAGTTCCAGGTCAATCTGGGCTCGAGTGAAACCCTGTCTGGGGGGAGTGGGGTGTCAGGAAGAGTGCTCGAAGGATTCTTATGGCGTCTCAGAACCAAGAGCACAAATAAAAAAGGGATCTAATATGTGGATCCTAGCTACAGATGACTGGGCTTCTGCGTGAGAATGAAAATACTTAGTAGCAGAGGCCAGTAAGTTAAAAAGGAGACATAAAGGGAAGAGAAAGGAAGGGAGGAGGGTACTTAATAGATTGATATTGTATATATGTAAGTACAATGATTGTGATGGGGAGGTAATATGATGGAGAATGGAATTTCAAAGGAGAAAGTGTGGAGGGGGAGGGAGGGAATTACCATGGGATATTTTTTTATAATCATGGAAAATGCAATAAATTTTTTTTTTTTAAAAAAAAGGGACCTAGGTGCTGCCATGGGCACTCCCCAGGTGGGTGGTAGGAGGGCCTGGGTTAGTGGAAAGTGCCCAAAAGCATTTGCTGAAAAAGCAAGCCTCACGTGGCACTCTTGTCTGCAGAACTTACCAGGCATCAGACTGCTGTGTTCTGGCTCTTACTATGAGCCAGGCCTCTCATTGACACTCTTATTTCACTTTCTCAACAAGCCTGTCTGAAGGTGGCCACATGGGGCGGGTGAGAACCAGGAAGCTCAGAGGTTAGTGAAGGGGTATGTGGCTGTGTACTGGCAGCAGCGGGAGGAGTGGGGTCTCCTGAGCCTCTGAACCAGTGTGCAGCTCCACAGGGCTCTCTGCCGCCTGAGTCCTGAGGGCCTGAACTATGTCAGCAGAAAGCCAGGTGTGGTGGCACATGCTTTGGGAGCACTTGGGAGGCAGAGGTAGGAGGATCGCCAAGAGTTCAAGACCACCCTGAGACTACACACAGTGAATTCCAGGTCAGCCTGGGCTGGAATGAGACCCTACCTCGGAAAACCAAAGACAAAATGTAAGCAGATAAACGAGGTGTGCAATCCCAGCACTCTGGGGTAGGGGAGAGTTTGAAGGCAGCGTGGGGTACTCTTATAGAAGAGGAGGAGGCCGGGCATGGTGGCACACTCCTTTAATGCCAGCACTCAGGAGGCAGAGGATTGTTGTGAGTTCAAGGTCTCCCTGAGACATAGTGAATTCCAGGTCAAGCCTGGACTAGAGTGAAACCCTATCTTAAAAAACCAAAGGGGGGGGTGCTGGAGAGATGGCTTAGCAGTTAAGCGCTTGCCTGTGAAGCAAACGACCCCGGTTCAAGGCTCGGTTCCCCAGGACCCACGTTAGCCAGATGCACAAGGGGGCGCACGCGTCTGGAGTTCGTTTGCAGTGGCCGGAGGCCCTGGCGTGCTCATTCTCTCTTATCTGCCTCTTTCTCTGTCACTCTCAAATAAATAAAAATGAACAAAAATGTTAAAAAGAGGAAAACCAAAGGGGGGGGGGAAGAGGAGGAGGAGAGGGAGGGAGAGTTTCAGGGGATTCTACTGGATCTCCAGATACAAGAAGCTATCAGTATTAAAATGTAAACAAACAAACAAACAAACAAACCTGGTGGCTGGGAGATGGCTCAGCAGTTAAAGGTACCTGCTTGCAGAGTCTGACCACCTGCGTTCATATGCCCAGTGCCCACATAAAGCCAGGTGCTCAGTCCTGCATGTCTCTGGAGTTTGTCCGCAGCAGCACTAGGGCCCTGGTGTGCCCATTCTCATTCTCTTTGCAAATGAAAAAAAAAAATTTTTTTTGTCTTTTAAAAAAAATAATGTATTTATTTATTTATGTTTGGTTTATCGAGGTAGGGTTTCACTCCAGTCCAGGCTCACCTGGAATTCATTAGGGTGGCCTTGAACTCATGGTGATCCTCCTGCCTCTGCCTCCCGAGTGCTGGGATTAAAGGTGTGCACCACCATGCCCGGCTATATTTTTTTAAATATTTATTTATTTGAGAGCAACAGAGAAAAAGAGGCATATACATAGACAGAATGGGCATGCCAGGGCCTCCAACCACTGCAAACAAACTCCAGACATGTATACCCCCTTGTGCATCTGACTAAAGTGGGTTTTGGGGAATTGAGCCTTGAACCAGGGTCCTTAGGCTTCACAGGCAAGCACTTAACCACTAAGTCATCTCTCCAGCCCTATTTTGTTTTTTTTTTTTTTTGAGGCAGAGTCTTGCACTGGCCTAGGCTGACCTGGAATTCACTATGTAGTCTCAGGGTGACCACGAACTCACAGCAATCCTCCTACCTCTGCCTCCTGAGTGCCACCACACGTGGCTGAAAAAAAAATCTTTAAAGTTCAATGCAGTAATCATGGATGTTAGGCAAGAGATTAAAATCAAATATTTTTAAACATGTATATTTTTTGAGAGAATGACATAGATAAGGAAAGAGAGAATGGGTACACCAGGGCCTCCAGCCTCTGCAAACAAACTCCAGATGCATGCACTGACTTGTGCATCTGGCTTATGTAGGTACTAGGTAATCTAACCTGGATCCTTAGGCTTCACAGGCAAGCACCTTAACCAGTAAGCTATTCCTTCAGCCCAAAATAAAAATATTCTTTCTTAGAGAGAGAGAGAGAGAATAGGTTCTCCAGGGCCTCAGCCACTACACTCGAACTCCAGATGCTTGTGCCACCTAGTGGTCATGTGCAACCCTGCGCTTGCCTCATCTTTGTGCACCTGGCTTACATGGGATCTAGAGAGTCGAACATGGGTCCTTAGGCTTTGCAAGCAAGCGCCTTAACCACTAAGCCATCTCTCCAGCCCCCAAATAAAATATTTTTTTAAAAATAAGAAAAACTTTAAAGTTGGGGATACTGCCGGGCATGGTAGCATACACCTTTAATCACAGCATTTGGGAGGCAGAGGTAGGAGGATCGTCATGAGTTCGAGGCCACCCTGAGACTACATAGTTAATTCCAGGTCAGCCTGGACTGGAGTGAAACCCTACCTTGAACACCCCTCCCCCCAAAAAAGTTGGAGGTGCTTCTTGCTGGGGAAAGTGCTTGCTTGGTTTATGTAAGGCCCAGGTTCCATTCCCAGCACTGGAGACGGTGTGAGGGAAGATGTGAAAGCCTGAAAGTTAGCTTTTTCCTTTCCCCTTCCTGTACTTACTGTCATGATTTGTCAGCCCCGCCTTGCTAAAGGATGCATGGAGGGGCCAGAGGGACAGTAACGCTATTGATTAACCTGCCCTTTAGGCAGACTCTCATTGATTTTCCCTGCCTCTTTTCAAGTAATAATAGCTAGCATTTACCGAGCACCTTTGGTATAAGCACTGATTTTCGGCACTTTCACTTATTTCATTTAATGTTCAAACAACCCTGAAATGTAGTTGCAGTTGTCCCTCATTATCCAAGGGGAGCTGGTTCCAGCCTTCTCACTTAGGGATGCTGAAGTCCCTTATATAAAGTGACATAGAGCTGGTGATGTAATGCAATAGCAGAGCACCTGTTTAGCATATGTAAGCCCCTGGGTTCCAGTCATAGCACGAGAAATAAAAACAGCATAGTATTTGTAATCTTCCTATATAATTTAAATTATCTGTTGACCAATTATAATACCCAATGTGTGGATTTTTATTTAAAAATAGTTATACTGTATTATTTAGGGAATAATGACACAGAGTCTGTATGTGTTTAGTACAGTTATAGGTTTTTAAAATTAATCTATTTATTTATTTATTTGACACAGAGAGAGAAAGACTCAGGGGGAGGGAGAGAAAAAGAGAATGGGAACGCCAGGGCCTCCAGCTACTGCAGACCAACTCCAGATGCATGTGCCACCTTGTGCATTTGGCTTAGGTGGGTCCTGGGGAATCAAACCTGGGTCCTGTGGCTTTGCAGGCAAGCGCTTTAACTGCTAAGCCATCCCTCCAGCCCTTTTAAATTTTTATTTATTTGGCAGAGAGAGAGGGAGAGAGGAAGTGGCAAATAGAGAGAGAGAGAATGGGCATGCCAGGGCCTCTAGCCACTGCAGACGAACTCCAGACGCATGCACCACCTTGTGCAGCTGGCTAACCTGTGTCCTGGGGAATCGAACCTGGGTTCTTTGGCTTTGCAGGCAAACGCCTTAACTGCTAAGTCATCTCTCCAGCCCTAGTTATAAGTATTTTTGAAACGTTGTTAGTCTATACTTGGTTGAATTCCGCTGATGTGCAACCATGGACAGAAACAGAGGGTCAAGGGTCATTTTTGAGAAGTTAAATAATGTGGTTAAGATCACACTGCCGGGCAGAGAGATGGTGTAGTGGTTCAGGCGCTTGCCTACAAGGACTAATGACCTGAGTTCAATTCCCCAATGCACACGTAAAGCAAGATACAAAGTGGCACATGCATCTGGAGTTCATTTGCAGCAGGTGGAGGCCCTGGCGTGCCCATTCTCTGTGTCTCTCTAGACTTAGAAGTTTGTTTTTTTCTTTTGAGGGAGGGTCTCACTCTAGCCGAGGCTGACCTGGAATTTACTATGTAGTCTCAGGGTGGCCTCGAACTCACGTGATCCTCCTACCTCTGCCTCCCGAGTGCTGGAAATAAAAGATGTGCGCCACCATGCCCGGCTGTTTTTTTTTTTTTTTTTTAATAGGGGAGGGAATTACCATGGTTTATTGTCTATAATTATGGAAATTGTCAAAACATGAAATTAATTAAAAAAATCACACTGCAGCCAGGCATGATGACGCATGCCTTTAAACCCAAGGCTTGGAAGGTAGATGTAGAATTGCTGTGAAATTGAGACCAACTTGGGACTACAGTGAGTTCCAGGTCAGCCTGAGCTAGAGTGAGACCCTACCATGAACAAAACAAACAACAAAGCCATGAGTGGTAGTACACACCTCTAATCCCAGCACTTGGGAGGCAGAGGTAGGAGGATTGCTGTGAGTTCGAGACCAGCCTGAGACTACATAGTAAATTCCAGGTCAGCCTGAGCTAGAGTGAGACCCTACCTCAAACAAACAAAAAAGGGCTGGAAAGATGGCATAGTGGTTAAGCTGCTTTCCTGTAAAGCCTAAGGACCCAGGTTTGATTCCCCAGTACCCACATAAAGCCAGATGCACAAGGTGGTGTATGTGCCTGGAGTTCCAGTGGCTAGAAGCCCTGGCACACTCATTCTCTCTCTCTTTCTCTTTCTCTTTCTGCCTCTCTCTCTCTTAAATAATTTTTTTTTAAATCACACAGCATGGACTGGGGATATGGCTCAGCAGTTAAAGGCACTTGTTTGCAAAGCTGGCCAACCCACATTCAGTTCTCCAGCCACCCATGTAAAGCCAGACAGAAAGTGGCACATGCATCTAGGGTTCATTTGTAGCAGCAAGAAACCCTAGTAGCCTATACACACAAATAGAAATTTTAAAAATAGGGCTGGAGAGATGGTTCAGCAGTTAAGCGCACTTTCCGGCAAAGCCCAAGGATCCAGGTTCATTTTCCCAGTAGCTACATAAAACTAGATGTACCAGGCCAGGTGTGGTGGCGCACACCTTTAATCCCAGCACTTGGGAGGCAGAGGTAGGAGGATCGCTGTGAGTTCGAGGCCACCCTGAGATTACATAGTGAATTCCAAGTCATCCTGGGCTAGAGCCTCAAAAAAAACAAAAGCAGATGCACAAGGTAGCACATGTATCCGAAGTTCCATTTGCAGTGGCTCAAGGCTCTGGTGCACCAATATTCATTCTCTCTCTCTTTCCTTTGTCTCTCAAATGAATAAAATAAAATATTAAAAAAATTTAAATAAAGTTTACACAGCACCTTTTAAGAGCCTGAAATCCCAACTCAGAACTAACCTTGATGTTTCTTATAAACAGCTGCTACTGCTCCTTCCGCTACCACCTCCTTTATCCACTATGAGTCCCAGACTGGCCTTGAACTCATGATCCTCCTGCTCCATCCTCCCAGTGCTGGAATTAAAGGTGTGCACCACCGTGCCCAGTTTCTTGTGAACTTTGAAGCTGCTTACACATGCTAGTTGCTTGCAACATGGGTAGAGAAGGGGATCTGTAGGGAGTTGTTGGGGTTCACTCTAACCCTTTGCCCACTTTCCTTCACGGCACTCAGTCTCCCTGCCAGCTGTCCTAAAATGAAATCATTTTGGCTGTCCGGGTCTCCTCCATAAACCGCAGCAGCATCTGGTCTTTGCAGAGCGCCAGGCGTTCTGGGAGCCCTAACTGAAGGTCCCGATGCTTCCTGGTCCGACAACCAGCTGGCACCAGCTCCCTTGGGACAATGTCATGGGCAAAACACTGATTGCTCCCTAGTGATTCATTTGCCCAGAGGAGGAGGCCCAGAAAACAAAATGATTCTAAGTCCTGAAACAGTTTCCAGAGCCCGTACCCTTTCTTTAATTTCCTAAAATGCTCCCTCCCTCTGACAGCACTGCCCCCTCTCTCCAGCACAGATATTTCTGGTTAACACCCCTTTCCAAGCATCCAAGGCCTTCTCCTTAATCCCTAAACTGAAAACTCTGTGCCCTGCTCAGTCCCTGAGGTTTGTCTGAGGCCTCTGTCTTGTCCCAGCTCCTCTCCTCAGCGTGTGGTTACTCTGTACATGTGCCTTGCTTCAAGCCACCTTCTCTCATAGAGGCCTTTCATAAGTTTGGCATCAGGGCTGGAGAGATGGCTTAGCAGTTAAGCGCTTGCCTGTGAAGCCTAAGAACCCCGGTTCGAGGCTCGGTTCCCCAGGTCCCACGTTAGCCAGATGCACAAGGGGGCGCATGCATCTGGAGTTCGTTTGCAGAGGCTGGAAGCCCTGGTGCACCCATTCTCTCTCTCTCCCTCTATCTGTCTTTCTCTCTGTGTCTGTTGCTCTCAAATAAATAAATAATTTAAAAAATAAATAAATAAATTTGGCATCAAAACTCATTGGGGGAGGGAGGGCTGGAGAGATGGCTCAGTGTTTAAGGCACTTGACTTCACAGTCTAACGACCTGAGTTCAGTTCTCCAGTACCCATGTAAAGCCAGATGTACAAAGTAGAGCATGCAACTGGAGTCTGTTTGTTGTGGCTGGAGGCACTGGTGCACCCATTCTGTCTGTCTCTCTTCTATCTCTCTCTCTGCTTGCAAATAAATAAAATATATTTGAGCCAGGCATGGTGGTGCATGCCTTTAATCCCAGCACTTGGGAGGCAGAGGTAGGAGGATCGTCATGAGTTCAAGGCCATATTGAGACTACATAGTAAATTCCAGGTTAGCCTGGACTACAGAAAAACCCTACCTCAGGGGGAAAAAAAAAATCATGCGGGGGTTGGAGAGATGGCTTAGCAAAAGCCTAACAGCCCAAGTTAGATTCCCCAGTACCCACATAAAGCTAGATGCACAAGGTGGTGCATGGGTCTGGAGTTCAGCATCTGGAGGCCCTGGTGTTCCATTCTCTCTCTGTCTCTACCCTTGGAAATAGAAACATAAAATAAGCCTAAGGACTTGAGTTCGATTCCCTGGTACCCATGTAAAGCCAGATGCACAAAGTGGAGCAATTCCTCTGGAGTCCATTTGCAGCAGCTGGAGGCCCTGGTGTACCCATTTGCTCTGTCTCTCTTCTATTTCTCTCTGCTTGCAACTAAAGAAAAAAATATTTAAAAATGAATAAAGAGCTGGGTGTGGTGGCGCACGCCTTTAATCCCAGCACTCAGGAGGCAAAGGTAGGAGGATCACTGTGAGTTCAAGGTCACCCTGAGATTACATAGTAAATTCCAGGTCAGCCTGAGCTAGAGTGAGACCCTACCTTAAATAAATAAATAAATAAATAAATAAACAATAAAATAAAAATAGGGCCGAAAGTGTGAGGCCCCCCTGAGACTACATAATGAATTTCAGGTCAGTTGGGCTAAAGTTAGACCCTATTTCAAAAAACAAAACAAAATAAATAAATAAATAAAATACTATTCCTTTTAAAATTTTTATTTATTTATACTCATAAACAGAGAGAGAAGAGAGAGAATGGGTGCACCAGGGCCTCCTGCCACTGCAAATGAACTCCAGATACATTCACTACCTTGTGCATCTGGCCTTATGTGGGTACTGGGGAATTGAACCCAGGTTGTCAGGCTTTGTAAGCAAGCACCCTCAACTTTTGAGCCATTTCTCCAAACCTTTTCTTTCTTCTTCTTCTTTTTTTTTAATGTGAGAGAGCAAGAGTGAGAGAGCAAATTGATGTACCAGGACCTCCAGCCACTGGAATTGAACGCCAGATGTGTGCGCCACCTAGTGTGCATGTGTGACCTTGCGCTTGCCTCACCTTAATGCATCTGGCTTACATGGGACCTGGAGAGTTGAACATGGGTCCTTAGGCTTCACAGGCAAGCACCTTAACTGCTAAGCCATCTCTTCAGCCCTTTTTCTTTCTTTTTTGAGGAATTTTCTCACTCTATCCCAAGCTGACCTGGAACTCATGGAAATCCTACCTTAGCCTCCCAAATACTGGAATTAGAGGCATGAATCATCTTGCCCAGCTTTTATTCCTAATTATTATTTCTTTAATACATATTTTTAGCCAGGCATGGAAATACATACCTTTAATCCCAGCACTTGGGAGGCAGAGGTGAGACTTCAGAGTGAATTCCAGGTCAGCCTTGGCTAGAATGAGATCCTACTTTGAAAAAACAAACAACAACAAAAAAAATTCATTTATTTGTCAGGAGAGAGTATGGGGGGTGCCAGGGTCTCTTGTTACTGTAAACAAACTCTAGATGCATGTGCCATTTTTGGATCTGCCTTTAAGTGGGTACTGAGACAATGAACCCAGGTGAGCAGGCTTTGCAAGGAAACATCTTTAACCACTGAGCTCCCCAATCCCCATTCCTTTTTAATTTTTTTTTTTTTTTTGTTTTTGTTTTTGTTTTTCAAGGTAGGGTCTCACTCTGGTCCAGGCTGACCTGGAATTCACTATGTAGACTCAGGGTGGCCTTGAACTCAAGGCAATGCTCCTGCCTCTGCCTCCCGAGTGCTGGGATTAAAGGCATGTGCCACCACAGCAGACCTTCCTTTTGATTTTTGTTTTTTTTTTTTAGTTATTCATTCTGTTTATTGGACTGAGAGAAGGGAAATACAAAGGACAGGGTAAGTGCTGTGCACTGGCAAGAAAAAGGAGTACTGAAAATAAATTTTAAAATATATCCAGGTAAAGCAAATCAAAGTTAATGTGATTTCAATCAAACAGAAACTTTAGAGACATTTAATATACACACATTTATAAAATAAGAGTCAACAAAAAGGTGTCTTGTAAATAATTAGTAGAACAAGTGAAAATAAATATGAAACCTGAAGTTTTTATACTTTAATGAAATAATAAAGCAAAGAAATTTAAACTAGCAACTATAATCTGAGAGGCAGTTAAAACAAACCCAAGTTTAAGAACATAATTCTCTGGAAACACGTAATCAGTCCATAGCAAATAGTTATTACATACCAAAAGCTCTAAGTGTTAACTAGTTCCCCCACAATGTCATGTAATTCTCCACAATTTAGAAATCTTGAGATCCACACTGAAGTTCTTCTTGATCTCTACAGCGTGGTTTGCAAGCACACATATGCTTTTGTGGATCTGTCCCCTATCCATACATACACATTTTCAAAGAGCCAATAACTTTTTTTCTTTTCTTTTTTTGAGGTAGGGTCTTGCTGTAGCCCAGGCTGACCTGGAATTCACTATGTAGTCTCAGGCTGGCCTTGAAGTCACAGCAATCCTCCTACCTCTGCCTCCCAAGGGCTGGGATTAAAGGCGTGCGCCACCACTCCAGGCTAAACTTTTTTTTTTTTTTTTTCCAACAGTCTCATAGAGCAATTGGGGTCTGCACCTGGAGGCGACCTCGCATCTATTTTTCTCAGCTCCCCATTTCTAAGCAGGAACTGGTTGTACCAAGTGGTGATGACAAAGATGTCGTGCCTCTGGAAGGTGCCACCACCCAGGGTAGAACCAGCGACGTCTTTAACATAATGTCCATTATGTGGGCGGTGAGGCCCGGGGCGTCTGAGGCCGTGTGACTTCCACTGTTAGAGGCTCCGGATTACTTGCAGGGGTAGAAACGTCCCCAACAGGGCCATCCTTCATTGGGGTCCACTGAAAGGTGCTGTGAGAGGGGTAGTTTTTCCCAATCTGGCCTGAGCGCCCCTGTAGTCGGTGAGGCTGCTTGGCGATTGCTCGGAGCGCCCCCTGCAGGTTGTGCTCGGCCTCTCGGCTTGGGAGACTGGCTGCAGGCGGATGCTCCCCGCTCGCTGCGCCTCCTGGCGGCAGAGGCGTGAACAGCGAGAGCGCAGCCCCGGAGCCCCGCGGGCCACCGCTTTGTGGGGGGGGGGAGCGTGGGGGGGGTTCCCTGTCGCCGCGGCAGCAAAGGGGTTAAACTGTCAGCGGGCGCGATGTTAAACAGGTGTCAAAGGCGCCCCATATATCTGCAGATTGAAATCAAATTCTTTGCCGTATAAAAAGATAAATTACCCAGGCGCTGCCGCGCGTCCCACTCATCACGCCAGCGCCAGACGGCAAGCAATTTTTTTTTTTTTTAATGTGCTAACGACCTAATCAAGCAATCAAGTCGGAGAAGATTGCAGAGTGACCGGGGCAGCCATCTGCCGGGCGAGCCCCGCATTCATTTCCGCGCCCCCATGCGGGGTGGGGGCGGGGAGGGAGCTGCGGCGGGGAAGGGTGTGTGTGTGGGGGGGGGAATCCTAAACAAATTAACACCCAATTTTCCCCGTCTAATTAGTTAAATGAGGAGTGTTTGGGGTCCCCCGGGGAAGGGGAGCAGCTCTCGGCGAGGCGAGCGCAGCGTCCCCAGCATTAATTAGTGCGGGTCAATGCCGCGGCTCCCGGGAGAGAAGCCGCTTTAATTTCCCGTGATATTTCAGTGCCTGAGGCCCATCGATTCAAACTGAAATTAACTTATTTTTCAATCAGCCCAGGGCTGCCCCTGGGGGTGACTCTTCTTTTGCCGCCTCCTGAATAGAGCCCGAGCAATTTTTCATCAAAAGCTGATGCCTCGGCCCGCAGGCCGCCGTCGGGGGGCGGAGGAGGGGGCCCGGAGGGAAGGGCGGGGGGCGGCCCGAGGCCCCGGGATGGAGATCGCCCAGGAAAACGGGGGGGTTTTCTGCTGCCCGCCTCTTCCCGCAGGCGGTGCCCCACCTCCCCCCAGGGGAGGTTACTTGGGCATCCCTGCCCCTTGGGGTCAAAGAGGTACCAGAAGCTTGTGCAGTTTTCCTGGGCCCACCAGTTTCCTGGGGCTTCACTTCTCCTCCTTGAAGTCAGCTGTTGGGCTCTGGAAGGTCGATGTTTGGGTGACCAAGAAATCCTGCCCCACCAAATCGGGCTTGGATGCTGGGAGCTTTCAGACCCCCCAACACCCCAAGAAACTGCAGAAGGCTTAGAGTCCTTTGCCTAGCTTATGCAAGATCCAAAGTTCCATCCCCAGCACCGCAAAAATAAATTAATAATGATCACAGCTACTAATTATCATTATTACTAATAAGAAAGCTGTAGACATCCCCAGGGGCCCTTAATTTCATTCAGACCCAGCTGGCACCACCAAGGGCCAGAGACTGACATTTCCCCAGGAACGTGTTGTCTACCCAGCTTTCTCTCCTTTGTCCGACTCGACTCTGCTCTGCCTCTCACACCCTGGAGAATGTCACCTTTGTTCCCTGAGCCAAGAATTCATGCAGTCCCTTAAATCCATTCCGAGTTAAGCTCAGAAAGGTGGGCAGTGCGTGTGTGGAGGGCAAAAGCAGCGTAGCAGGGCTCAGAGGTGGCACAGGACAGAGAAAGGGAGGCCGACTTGGCCCAGGACTTACAGACACTGGGGGACATACCTCCAAGAGAATCCACTGTTCTGAGCCCTACTTCCTGCTCTGAGCTCCTTGGGTCCACACTTCTGTAGCCTTCCTGGACTGTCTGGCTTCCTAGAGCATCTGGAAGAGGGTTCACACCTAAGCGGGAATCTGCAAGCAAGGATCACACTGGGCGCTGCACACCTGAAAGGCCTTCTGAAAATGCTTTGACTAAAAACAAAACAACAATCCTATTTTGCCCATGGTATTCTCACAGGAATCGATACTACCTTTCTGAGCACCCTCTGTGCCTGAGGTACCTCAGGAACACGGTGGAACTGGGGAGCCGAGTTAAGGACGTCTGACAGAACCCTCACTCCAGGCAGACAGGAGGAATAAGGGCCTTGGGCCTAAGGTTTGTCAGAGCACAGCGCTGACCTTCTCTCTGCACCGGCAGGTCTGGTTCCAGAACCGCAGAGCCAAGTGGAGGAAGCGAGAGAAGTGCTGGGGGAGGAGCAGCGTCATGGCTGAGTACGGGCTCTACGGAGCCATGGTGCGGCACTCCATTCCCCTGCCCGAGTCCATCCTCAAGTCGGCTAAGGATGGCATCATGGACTCCTGTGCCCCATGGCTACTGGGTAAGAGCCCACACCTTCTTTGGGGCCCTGCCCTTATGGCGAGGGGAGGAGAGCAGGCTCTATGGGGGAAGGGACAGAGCTGTGGGTACAGAGATCTGAGCCACAGCAGCCCAAAGGGAGGGAGGCCCCTCCAAGCAGGCCATCCAGTCTGTAGGGGGCTCAGGTAGGGGGGGGCATGGACCTGGTGTCTGTCCCTTGCACCTACCAAGAACTCCCGTACCAGTCAGGTCTCTAACTGTGGATTCTTTCGTCCTGTGAGGTGGGTGTGGCTCTTGCCCTAGGGTCTGTACTGTCCTTCTTGGCCAGAGGTAGGCTTATGTTGAATGAAACAGTCCCCCCCACCTTGGGTGTTGAGGGGACCCCTAGGTACCTTTGTTCACTACTCCAGCTTTGCCCAAAGGACTTCTTCCCCTTATATCTCTCCACCTACCATTTTCCCCTACTTGCTATTTTGGCTGGTAATAATAGCATTAGTTTATTTTGTTTGGTGGTGTAAGATCTGGAGTCTCAAAACAAAGGAAAGGGGTGTGTGTGCGTTTGGGGTGGTGACTGTATGCTATGCCCTGAAAGAACAGGACAGGCCACGGGGCGGGGGAACCAGGCATGCAAGGGTGTAGAGAAATCCTCTGCAAGCTTGGCTCCCAGCTCTTGGCCTCCAACCTCATCCCTACCAGCCACCCTCTCTGTCCCCTGACCCCAGCACAGCCCTGGGATTTGGGAGACTGTGGTGTGTGTGAAGTTAAGGCTTTCTGCTCGTCCTTAATTCTGCCCTCTCTCTATCTTTGCTGTTTTCAGTTCAAGATGGCTTTCCCAGGCGCTTTTCTAAACCCGAATACCAACAATTCTTTTTAGGGATGCACAAAAAGTCGCTGGAGGCAGCAGCTGAGTCAGGAAGGAAGCCAGAGGCGGAACGCCAGGCCCTGACCAAGCTGGACAAGCTGGAGCAGGAGGAGAGGGGCCCGGATGCCCAGGCGGCCATCTCCCAGGAGGAACTGAGGGAGAACAGCATTGCAGCGCTCCGAGCCAAAGCTCAGGAACACAGCACCAAGGTGCTGGGGACTGTGTCAGGGTCTGACAACCCGGCCCGGAACGCGGAGAAGCCGGAGGAGGAGGAGGAAGCCATGGACGAGGACAGGCCGGCAGAGAAGCTCAGTCCTGCGCAGATGGAGGACATGGTTTAGGTCAAGGAGTGCTGGCCCTGCAACCAAGACTCTGCTCCTCTCAGGGCCTGTGGTGGTGGAAGGTTCTCTCTGAGGCAGGGCCAGGTCTGGCCTCTGCCACCTGTCCCTACTCCTCAGGCCCTCCGCTGCCCCTGTCAAACTCCAGGCACAGATCAGTTTTGACCGTGGCTTTGAGACATCTTGGACATACTCTTGACTCTCCAGCCTCCTCCTCCTCCTTCTAGCATCCCTGCCTCGGAAGCCTTCCTGCCGCCCCAACCGTCTCCTCAAGCCCCTGCCACTGAATCCCCTGGTGACTCTGGCTATTCAAGTCCACCCCTTACTCTCGAGGCTCTAAAAAGCCCTCCTTCCCAGCTCAGCCCCCGTGTGGACTTTTCCACCCACACCTAAAGCCTGTTGCTACAGACCCACTGCCTGCCGCACCTGTGACTCCGATTGATGCCCTGCCCGCCAGCTCCAGTGTCCTGAGCACCCTCGTCCTCAGCAGATCTTTCTGCCTGTTCCTTCCAGCTCTCCGAGCCTGGACCTTGGGGTCCTGCTGTGTGAATATCCTGCTCCGTGGGTTCACGTACAACCTCTGTCCTCGCTCCCACCATCAGTGATGCCCAGATTCAGGACTCAGTGGAAGGTCTGGGCGTGGGTCTTCCTCTCATGCCCTTGCTGTGGCCACTCCCAGAAACCTGCCCTCTTCACACGGAACCTGCCGCATGGGCTCTTCTCCCCACGGTGCCAACACTCCGCAGCACCGGTAGTGGGGTCCAGTCCCTGTGTCCTGGAGAAAGGGGCACTTCTCGCCAATGCTGCGGCTCAGTGCGCTGCCCGGGTGCCCGGGCTCTCTGCCTAGAGCCCTTGGGCTTCTGGATCTGTGTTCTGAAGCATTCCGAACTGCCCGTGACTTTGACTTTCTGTGTGAAACCCTCTCCCCGCAAAGCTTCTTTTAACCTACTGGCTCCCATGTGCTTGACTTGGAGAAAACCAGGTTCGGCCAGGAAGCCACAGCTCTGGCCTCACCTTGACCCGGGTGTCCCTTACGGGACAAGCCTGGGCCTGGACAATGAATATTTTTTAGGGATAGGTGACAAGGAAGCGGTGGGAGGGCTCAAAGGAAAGCAAGGCAGGAGGCGGTGGTCAACCCAGGTCAAGCTGCGGGCACCCACACCCTCATGCCAGGCGGATGTCAAGAAACACGCTCATGAGATAAGGAACGGGACTGAGGAACCGGGGCCTTTTCTGTCTGCTGGTGAGGAAGCTTGTCCGTACTGTTGGTCTCTATGGCAGACGCCCCTCTCACCTGCCTTTGCCTTCTGCTGGTCCTGTAATCCCAGGCCCAAGACCCCACCCCATCTATCTGCTCAGCCTCCAAGAACTTTCCTTCCAGCATCCTACCCATCTTTGCAGTGTTCCTAAGCAAGGCCCAAGACAGCAAACTGCAATTTTATTTCTGTATCAAAAGTTGATTTCTTCTTTATTATGTTCACAGAACTCTCTTCACTCCCAAGTTCTTGTCTCTGTCTTCTGTTGGTTTGAAATGTTAGGTTACAGCCCTGGTGTGTAAATAATGTATATAGGGTGAGAAGAAACAAAGTTGATATTAAGCTGTTTGAAATATGGAAGCGTAATAACTTTTAGGTATTCAAAATGTGTTTTCTGTGCCATTTTCTGTAAAGACTCGAGTAAAAATAAAATTGAAGCCCTCTATGGGTGGATATGGTTGTGTGTTTCTGCAGACAGGTGGCATAAAAAGGAAATCCATGAATACTTTAGATGAAACTTAGATTTCCTCTTTCAAAATGACTCCACGTATTGGGAGCAACTGACCTGCTTCTCAGTGCTGGCCTCAGGCCATTGTGATAGCATTCACTACACTCTGGGACCATTCTCCAATGCAGGCCCAGACATGGAGCTCAGTTATTACCTATGAGCCCCTGGTAGACACCATACAGTAGTGACATTCACCTGTCCAAAGCCAGGTGTGGTGGTGCACGCCTCTAATCGCAGCAGGGGTAAGAGAGTCGCTGTGACTTTGAGGCCACCCTGAGACTACATAGTGAGTTCCAGGTCAGCCTGGCCTAGAGGGAGACACTGTCTTGGAAGAAAAAAAAAACAAAACATTTTTCCCGTTGGTACTTTAATCAGTTCTATTTCCTCCCCACCTGGGGTGTTGCCCACAGCCCCTCCTTTCATGTGCCCCTCTGCCCTTGCACTTTCGACGGGGAGGGACGAGGGACGCGTATCTGCAACTGAAAATCAGGTGGTGCCGAATCCCTGTCAAAGAGGAGAGGAGCCAAGGAGACACGGCTTGGGGAAAGCTGGTGAAATTGCCTGCAGACAGCTGTGACCTGGGACTTAATGATGTGTGAGATGGAAAGACAAGACGAGGGAGTGCATCGAGCAGACTGGATAGGTGATATTTGAGCTTGTGGCTCAAGAAATCTCATAAGATTGTTTCAAATTGGCTCAGCCGCGGAGCTCCCTCCTGGAAGAGGTTTCTGCCAGACCATCAAAGAGAGTGACGGGAGGTGCACGTCTTCATACCCCGGATCAGATCCAAGGTGGGGTCTTCCCACCATACCTGCCCTGGCCCTCTACCCTCAGTCCTGATGGGAGGGCACAATTATGACCCGTATTCTCTCACAAGATCTGGCACATTGCTCCCTCCTGCATTTACCCTGTTGTAATTTTTAAGATATGTTATTTATTTGTTTATTTGCAAGCAGAGAGAAAGAGAGAAATGAGAATGGGCCCATTAGGGCCTGCAGTGGCTGCAAATGAACTCCTGGTGCATGTGCCACCTTGTGCATCTGGCTTCACATGGGCCCTGGGGAATCAAACCCAGGTCCTTATGCTCTGGAGGCAAGTTCCTTAACCGCTGAGCCATCTCTCCAGCCATTTTCCCCCTCCCGCCCCCATTGTAATTTTATGTGGGTTCTGGGGAATTGGACCTGGGTCCTTAGGTTTTGCAGGCAAGCGCCCTAACTACTAAACCATTTTCCAGCCCACCTGTTGTAATTTTTTTAAATTTATTTAAAATTTTATTTATTTGAGAGAGCAAGAGAGGGAAAGAGGCAGACAGAGAGAGAGAGAAAAAATGGGCATCTCTCCAGCCCCACTTGTTGTAATTTTTGATTTGCAAGTCTGTCTTCCCTAGAAGATTGATTTTTTAAAGGGTGGGACCTATGATGCAATCTATCTTTTTTTGTTTGTTTTTCTGAGGTAGAGTCTCGCTCTAGCCCAGACTGACCTGGAATTCACTATGTAGTCTCAGGTTGGTCTCGAATTCACAGCGGTCCTCCTACCTCTGCCTCCCAAGTGCTGGGATTAAAGGCGTGTGCCACCACACCCAGTGATATGATTTGTCCTATGTTCCCAGGACCTATCAAAGGATTGGCTACTCAATCATTGTTGGATGAATGTTCTGTTTACAACTTAGCCAATTCATCAATAATTTTAACAAGATTCATGGAGTGTCTAATGTGTATGAGATCTAATCTGTATCAGTATTTAGTATGTGCAGGTCACAAGGCCTTGAGAAACAGTGGTGGGTAGAGCAATCCCAAGAACCTATCCTCATAGAACTTACAGTCTGGAGGACAGACACAAGTAAGTGTGGCATAGCAAAGGTCCTAAAACCTTAGAGGAATGCTATAAAGGTTCACAAAAGCATATAGCAGGGTGATCTGACCATTGTGGGATTTGGGTCAAAGCAGCTGCTAAGCCTCTGAGCCTCTCTGCTGATTTTTTTTAAAATATTTTATTTTTATTTATTTGACAGAGAAAGAGGGAGAGAGAGAGAGAGAGAGAGAGAGAGAATGAATGGGTGCACCAGGGCCTCCAGTCACTGCAAATCCAGACACGTGCACCCCCTTGTGCATCTGGCTAACGTGGGTCCTGGGGAATTGAGCCTAGGTCCTTTGGCTTTGCAGGCAAATGCCTTAACCGTTAAGCCATCCCTCCAGCCCTCTCTGCTGCTGGTTCTTGAATGCAGTGCCATCTGCTTGTCACAGTGTTGGGAGAAGAATGTGCCACAGGCCCAAAGGAAGATGACCATGCCAGGATACGCTTGGCAGCTGCTCCACACCCAGGTAGATCTGAGCAAAGATGGAGACTCTTGGAGCTGCTGGAAATTTTCTTGGCCAGTCACCCCAGGGGATATACCAGGGAAGAGGCAAGCTGTTGGCTGTGGATGGAAATGCAAATAGGCCTACAGATAATCAATAGGAGAGGTGGGGCAGGAAGGGAAGACCAGCTAGGTCCATTGAGGGCTGAACGGAGAAACTGCTCGCAGGCTGCCCCTGCACCTGGCCCTGAGGCCGAGAAGATGGTTGCCTGCACCAGTTAGTGCAAGGAAGTGATCAAAGGGCAGAAGGGACTGATTGATGAGGGCTTCCTGAGCTGCTGAGCGGGCCTGGCAGGGATAGATGAGGAGCAGGCTGGCAGGGGCGGGAGAGTGGCACGTGAAGCTGGAGATGGAGCGGGAGCCCCTGAGACCCAGGTCTGTCTCGGACCTGGTTCCCACTCCCTGCTGGGCTCTCCAGCCTCCTGTGTGGCATGCCGTGTGGCATGCCCAGATCACTGTGGCCTTGGAGTGTTTCTCCTGCACCTCATGAGTGCCGCAGCACCCTTTGTCTTCCTGTCAGGGTGGCTGGTGTGATATCCTGACTTGTCATTTGTCACTAATAGTAATAATGGTTATACATTAGTCAGGTGTTAATGATAGGGAAATGGAGTGAGGGGGTTACGGAAACTTTGGGTTACCTCCTTGATTTTTCTCTAAAGGTGGGTATGGTGGCAACCTCTTTCATCCCCATGAGAGGGAGTCAGGTAGCTTTGTTAGGCAGTTAGGGTGACTGCTCCCTCTCCCCAGAAAGTGTTCTTGCAGTCTCCACTTTGCTAGAGATCAAAGTATGATGTGACTTCTTATCTCTTCCCTAGATCTGTTTTCCTGGGAGGGAGGTCTTTCCTAGGATTTAATCCTAACGTTGTGATTGGTCAAGTTCAGCCCCTAGAATTTGGCATCATGGCCACTTGCCTCCCCTTGTTGTCTCCTGGCGCTTCCCTCCGTTTTCATCTTTAGGCCTCCCTCCTCCCCTCCTCCCACCCACACTGCACCTCATCTGAGGTAGCGATGGAGTGGGTGGTGTCTGCTAGTCACGCACAGCAGGCCACATTAGTTTCCCAATACAGATCAATCCCCCTAATGCTAACCATCCTCAGATTGCTAGTTTCACCTCCTCCCCACTCCTCACCTCTGAGCCAGGGACCCCTCCGATTTATCTCTGTTGCTCTGCCCCCCAAGTGAGGCCAAGCCAGGTTGAGCCTGTCACAGGGAGATCAGGAATGACGAGGTGGCCTTGTGCTGAGCTGCAGTCTCCTGAGCTCTATAGGCTGGGATGTACCAGGCTCAAGAGGCCTGGGAGGAGGTGGCTGATGCCAGGAGGGGAGTATCCTCGTTCCTTCCCCAACCTGGTGAGGGTGAACTGGAGCAGGTTTGTTTGCTTGTGGTGCTGGGGATCGAATCCAGGTTCAGAACCAGAGAAGATTTTACCTGCTCAGAAGCGAGTGGTAAAAAGAGCCTCAGGAGCTGGGCGCGGTGGCGCACGTCTTTAATCCCAGCACTCAGGAGGCAGAGATAGGAGGATCGCCATGAGGTCGAGGCCACCCTGAGATTACATAGTGAATTCCAGGTCAGCCTGGGCTAGAGTGAGACCCTACCTCAAAAAAAAAAAAAAAAAAAAAAAATTTAAAAAGCGCCTCAGCTAGTTGAAATGATCATACAGGAACTAGATGGATAGGCAAATTTATGAACAAGAATATTTTAAGACATGCTGAGCTAGACATAGAAGCATGGTTCAAAGAACAACCACATCCCCTAATCAAAGGGTCTCTCCTACACCCTACCCCCACAATTTTTTTTTTTTTTGAGGTAGGGTCTCACTCTAGCCCAGGCTGACCTGGAATCCACTATGCAGTCTCAGGCTGGCTTTGAACTCACAGCAATCCTCCTACCATAGCTTCCCAAGTGCTGGGATTAAAGGCCTGCACTGCCACACCCTGCCCCCCACATTTAAAAGAAATATTTATTTGCAAGCAGAGAGACATACAGAGAAGAGGGAGAGAGAATGGGCATGCCAGGGCCTCCAGCTGCTGCAAATAAACTCCAGATGTACGTGTCCTTTTATGCCCCAGGCTTTACGTGGACACTGGGGAATTAAACCCAGGTTGTTAGGCTTTGCAGGCAAGTGCCTTAACTGCTGAGTCATCTCTCCAGTCCCTCCAGGAGTTAATTCCCAAATCTCCATCAGCTGGGAACCTAGCATTCAGAACACCGAAGTTTCTGGGGGACACCTGAATCAGACCACCACAGGGAGGAAAGGATTTTGGCTTACACTCTCAAGGGGAAATGTTATCATGGCAGGAAAAGGATGGCAGAAGTTGAGCATCACATTTTGCCAGAGCAGCTGGCAGAAAGCAGCAGAGTAAGATCTAGTAAGGGGGAAGCTGGACTATAACACTGTAAAGCCCCCCCCCAAAAACTGATCTCCCCTAGCAAGGTTCCACCTCCCAAACTGCCACCAGCTGGGGACCAAACATTGAAAACACATGAGCCTACACCACAATTAGCTGCTTAATTTTTTGGGTTTATTTTTATTTATTTGAGAGCGACAGACAGACAGAAAGAGGCAAAGAGAGAGAGAGAATGGGCACACCAGGGCCTCCAGCCACTGCATTCGAACTCCAGACACATGATCCCCTTGTGCATCTGGCTAATATGGGTCCTGGGGAATTGAACCAGGTTCCTTGGGCTCTGCAGGCAAATGCCTTAACCACTAAGCCATCCTTCCAGCCCTGTTTTTCTTTTTAATATTTTTATTTATTTATTTGACACAGACAGACACAGAGAGAAAGAGGCAGATAGATAGAGTAAGAATGGGCACGCTAGGGCCTCCAGCAACTGCAAATGAACTCCAGACACTTGCGGTTCCTTGTGCATCTGGCTTATGTGGGTCCTAGGGAATCGAGCCTCTAACCGAGATCGTTATGCTTCACAGGCAAGCGTTTAACCACTAAGCTCTCTCTCCAGCCCGTTTTTTTTTTTTTTTCTTAATGAATTTATTTATTGTGTGTGCACGTGGGCATGTGTGCCAGGGCACACATGTCAAGATCAGAGGAAAAAGAATTAAAAAAAAAAATTTTTTTTAAACTTTTATTTATTTGAGAGCGACAGACACAGAGAGAAAGACAGATAGAGGGAGAGAGAGAGAATGGGCGCGCCAGGGCTTCCAGCCTCTGCAAACAAACTCCAGATGCATGCGCCCCCATGTGCATCTGGCTAACGTGGGACCTGGGGAACCGAGCCTCGAACCGGGGTCCTTAGGCTTCACAGGCAAGCGCTTAACCGCTAAGCCATCTCTCCAGCCCCCCCTTTTTTTTTTAATCTTGTTTTTTCTAGATTTGGGCTCACTCTAGACCAGGCTGCCCTGCAACTCACTCTGTAGACTCAGAGTGGCCTCGAACTCATAACCATCCTACTTTTGCCTCACGAGTGTCTGCATCACCACGCCCAGCATGACTCCTCTCTTAACACCCATTTCCCACTAAGTATGCACAGATAGCTGAAGTGGGATGAGAGAGATGAAGCATGGGGCACCTCTGAAGTAGGAGCAGCTCTGTCCATTCCAGAAGGCCGAAGAAAAGCAATATGCACCTGGGGAGAGGAATGAGAGACCAGGTGGTGCTGCTTGTAGCTGCAGCAAGTAAAAATCGTGGATTTTCGTGTAGCTTATGCAGTGCCAGGACTTCATGCTGCTGGACGGTGGGAGGCCACAGAGAGGCCAGGGAGCAGGCCACTGCAGCTGTCCTGCCAGCTCGGTGTGCTTCAAATGTAGTTTGGGAGTGGAATCCCCAAGACCGAGTGATGGTTTGGATGGGGAGAGGATGCTATTGAGAGCCCCAGGTCTCTGGCCTGAGTCAAAGGGGACAGTGGAAGCACTCTTTTCCAAGATGGGAAGATGGACACAGCCGGTGGGAGTGAGGCGCTGCCTTGAAAACATTCAGCTTGGGTCTCCTAAGGTCTGTCAGCATCAGGGGTTCAGACAGCTTCACTGGGGTGTGAAACAGAGGGAGCATCTTTTGGGTTTGTCAGGGGCTTTCTTCAGGCTCTCCAAGCTTTGCACAAATCATAAACGTCTTCCCCAGTCAGGGAATTAATTTTTTTAATTTTTTTGTTTATTTTATTTATTTGAGAACAACAGACAGAGAGAGAGAAAGAGGCAGAGAGAGAGAGAGAATGGGCACACCAGGGCTTCCAGCCACTGCAAACGAACTCCAGACACATGCGCCCCCTTGTGCATCTGGCTAACGTGGGTCCTGGGGAATTGAGCCTCGAACCGGGGTCCTTAGGCTGCACAGGCAAGCACTTAACCGCTAAACCATCTCTCTAGCCCAGGGAATTTATTTCCTTTATTACCTTGTAAGTTCAGGGACTAGCCCAATGCTAGGTCAAGGTATCTGTTCTGCCTTCTGCTTGGACTTCCTCAGGGAAACCTTCCCAGAGATTGTTGACATTCAAAATCCTTACCTAGGACCAGGCGTGGTGGTGCACGTCTTTAATCCCAGCATTTGAGAAACAGAGTAGGAGGCTCAATATAAGTTTGAGGCCACCCTGAGACTACATAGTGAATTCCACGACAGCCTAGGCTATATGAGACTCTACCTCGAGAAAACAAACAACAAAAATCCCTTTCCTAGGACCAGGCATGGGGACGCACACCTTTAATCCCAGCACTTGGGAGCCAGAGGTAGGAGGATCACCATAAATTCAAGGTTAGCCTGAGATTACCTAGTGAATTCCAGGTCCGCCTGGGCTAGAGCGAGACACTACCTCGTAAAATCAAAAACAACTAACCAACCAAACAAAATCCTTCCCTGCCTACAGATGGGCAAATTCACTGGCCCACCCCACTGGGACAGGCTCATGGTCAGTGTTCCCAACCCATATCCTCTGCCTGATGCCCAGGGCCAGGAACCAGCCCACCTGCCAGGAGAGCCAACCGTCAACGCTGCTCTCCACAAGCGCCCTGAGCCCTGCTACGCTGACTTGCTCTCCTCCCGGGGGGTGTTTGGTTGACAACTGCATGCACCCCCAAAGGGCTCCCCCCTCCCCAGGGTTTATCTCAGGACATCCGGATATGGCATCAGCCAGGAGCAACTTGCACCCAGCAGTATTTCTGGAGCAATTTTGACAGAGGGCAACTAGCATCATGGGCCTCCAGATTCCCACAACAGAGCCCAGAGCCCAGCCCCTGTGGCCTCGAGCAGCAGCAGAGGCTTTTTTAAAAAATTCATTTATTTATTTATTTATTTGAGAGTGACAGACACAGAGAGAAAGACAGATAGAGGGAGAGAGAGAGAGAATGGGCGCGCCAGGGCTTCCAGCCTCTGCAAACGAACTCCAGACGCGTGCGCCCCCTTGTGCATCTGGCTAACGTGGGACCTGGGGAGCCGAGCCTCAAACTGGGGTCCTTAGGCTTCACAGGCAAGTGCTTAACCGCTAAGCTATCTCTCCAGCCCAGCAGAGGCTTCTTATTACTACCTGCTAGCCCTCACCACCTTCACAATACTGACAAATTCAGGCCTCTCTGCACTTCCTTATTCTCTGTCCTTGAGAAGCTCCTCTCCTTCCCTTTCCTCCTTCCTTCCTCTGACACTTCCTTCTTCCTCACTGGCCAGTTTTCTGGTTCACTCTCCTCCGTCTCTACCCTCCTGTTCCCAGCAAAACTAACCTGGCTTGGCCCAGAATTACATATATAATTTTTTTTTTTTCAAGGTAGGGTCTTTCTCTAACCCAGGCTGACCTGGAATTCACTATGTAGTCTCAGGGTGGCCTTGAACTCACCTCGAGCCTCCTACCAAAAATATTTAATAAGGACTCAGCCTCCCCTCTGGCAGGGCAGGTCTGCGCCCCACCTGCTATAGTGCACAGGATTGAGGAGCAAAGGCACCAGATCGTCTTGTTCCCGGCGACGGCAAGGGAATTTAGAACAGCACTTCACACTGGCTAGTGCCCAGCAGCTATCTGAAGAAACACCAAGCATGCTTGCCTTTTCACTCACTGCGCTGTAGTCTGTAGAATGGCCACCCTGCAGCCACCGGCATTCTCCAAATGACGGCCTTAGGCTGCCTCCTGATTCTCCTCAACCTTCTGGGCTTCCAGGAGGTAAAGGGAAGTGGATGGATGGAAGAGGCGTTCACAGTACCTGGCTGGTGGGCTAGAACAGGGGCAGAGCGGGCGTGATGATCTGTCTTGACTTAGGCAGCTGGACGGACAGTGGTGCCACTGGCCTTTACAGGAGACCCTAGAAACAGCTTTGGGGAAGGGCCATCTGTTCATTCAGTTTGGGTCATGTTTGGTGTCTCAGTCTGTTTTCTGTTGCTAATCTATCACAGATGGGAAAAACTATAAACAATAGAAGTATATTTAGTCAGTTTCTGGAAGCTGGGCAATTTCTGATTGAAGGGCTGCACATGATGAGGGCCTTCTTGCTGAATCGTAAAACTGAATCATAACAGTTGGGGCATGGTGGTGCATGCCTTTAATCCCAGTACTCAGCAGGCTGAGGTAGGAAAATCACCATGAGTTCAAGGCCAGCCTGGAGCTGCAGAGTGAGTTCCAGGTCAACCTGGGCTGGAGTGAGACCCTGCCTCAAAAAAAAAAAAAAAAAAAGGCTCGAACTGGGCATGGTGGCACACACCTTAATCCCAGTACTCAGGAGACAGAGGTAGGAGGATTGCCATGAGTTCGAGGCCAACCTAAGACTCTATAGTGAATTCCAGGTCAGCCTGGACTAGAGCAAGATCCTACCTTGGAAAAAAAGGAGGTGTGGCTGGAGAGATGGTTTAGCAGTTAAGGTGCTTGCCTACAAAGCCTAAGGATCCAAGTTTGATTCCCCAGTACCCATGTGTTGTAGTCAGGTCCATGTTGCTGGCAGAAATCACCCAATCAAGAGCAGCTTGTGGGAAAGAAAGAGGTTTATTTTGGCTTACAGGCTCAAGGGGGAAGCTCCATGATGGCAGGGAAGACGATGGCATGAGCAGAGGGTGGACATCACCCCCTGGCCCACATAAAGTGGACAATAGGAACAGGAGAGTGTGTCAAACACTGGGAAGGGGGAGCTGGCTGTCCCACCCATAAACCAGCCCCCAACAATACACTGCCTCCAGGAGGCTTTAATTTCCAATTGCCATCAGCTGGGGAACTTAGCATCCAGAACACCTATGTTTATGGGGGAGGGACACCTGAATCAAACCAACACACCATGTAAGCCAGATGCACATGGTGGTGCATGCATCTGGAGTTCCTCTGCAGTGGCTACAGGCCCTGGTGTAACCATTCTCTCACTCTCAAATAAGTTAATAAAAATTTAAAAAAATAACTGGATGTCACGGATAAAAGAGCATAAATGAGAGGATGGGGGAAGAAAAGAGGGAGATAGAGAAAGTCTATCTTTCTCAAAAGGGGACAAACTCCCCCCCTTTTATAACTATCCATTCGTACCATAACTGCCTTGATCCATTGATGAGGGCAGTACATATTGGATCTAATTATCTCTTAAAAGTTCCTGCTTCTCAGACTGGGGAGATGGCTCAGTGGTTAAGGCGCTTGCTTACAAAGTTGGATGACCAGTGTTCAAATTTACCCACATAAAGCCATGCACAAGGTGATGCATGTGTCTGGAGCCGCCCTGACACTACATAGTGAATTCCAGGTCAGTTTGGGCTAGACTGAGACCTAAATTGAAAAACAAAACAAGACAGACAAAGAAAAAAAAAAAAAAAGGTTCCTACCTCTCAACACTGTTACCATGGCAATTGAATTTCAATACCAGGACCTGAGAATGTAGCTTACCCGTGCCCAGATGTTTTTTTTTTTTAATGTTTTTTGTTCATTATTTATTTATTTATTTGAGAGTGACAGACACAGAGAGAAAGACAGAGGGAGAGAGAGAGAATGGGGCAGGCAGGGCTTCTAGCCACTGCAAACGAACTCCAGACGCGTGCGCCCCCTTGTGCATCTGGCTAACGTGGGACCTGGGGAACGGAGCCTTGAACCGGGGTCCTTAGGCTTCACAGGCAAGCGCTTAACCGCTAAGCCATCTCTACAGCCCCAGCTGTTTGTTTTATATAGGACTTTTGAACTTAGTCTCAGATCTCTCCAGGCCCTCATGCTTGTGCAGAAGGCACACCTAACCACTGAGCCATCTCTCCAGCCCTTGGTTTCTAAAATAATCTGCCAGCAGTGACACTTGTGGAAAAAAAAAAAAAAAAAAAAGGCTTAGGAGCTGATGCCAGTAAGGGAAAAGCAGGTCAAAGAGGCAAGGCTGCCACCAAAAAGGTCCAGAGGAAGCTCCTCAACACGGATAATGTGCAGGAACTATAACACAAAGGAGCACTGAGCCGCTCAGGGCCCTCCTCCTCAGCTCAGCCAGACCTCACAATTTAGGGTGGGGGGTAAGGTGGGGGGGGGTTCGGCAACACGTTGTCACTATGTAGCCTTGGCTCTCCTGGAACTCACTGTTTAGACCAGGCTGGCCTCACTCTTGTAGTGATCTTCTTGCCTCTGCCTCCCAAGTGCTAGGATTATGAGTTTGTTCCACCACACCTGGCATGGATCCCACAATGAACAAAGCGTGAAAATCAGGGCAGCCTGCAGCAAATAGGTGCTTCCTTAAGCTAAGGAAGAACTTTCCTTGTTAGAGTTGAGGGCAGGTGGGCCCCCGTGGTACAGGCTCAAAGTAGCTGAGCAGCTGTGGGTAGCTCAGTGCTGAAGCGCATGTTCTGGATTCAAGCCCCAGCGCCCACCCCAGCCCCCCACAATATTGGGAGGGTCAAGTATGGTCAAGGTGCCTCATGCTGATGCCAAGATTAAAGGTCCCTTTCACCCTTGGGACTGTTGTTGAAAGGCTGCCACAGGCCTTTCCAGAACTACAGTTCCGGGAATTTCTTAGCAGGGACCAGACACACCAACAGCCAGATACCCGGAAGAGTTCGGCCTGGCCCATGGCAGCCCTGCCGGGAGGACACGGAAGGTCCAGAACCCAAGGCCATTGTCCGGAAGCAAGCAGGCCGACTCTAGTACTCCAGGGTCGACTTCCCCAAATGTGGGGCTTTACCTTCATTCCTGAGACCACTTTATATGGTACTAATAAGATACTAAAACCCTCAAGTCTTACAGCAATAGTTGTTTCCCCTGCAGTTCCCAACCCACCTTTCTAACTTCATTGAGGGAGCAAATCTCAGTTGGGTGCAATGATGATTACGTCCCACCCCCCCCTTAACAACCCTCACACTTTAATTTTTATTTCTATTTTATTTATTTATGGGAGATGCAGACAGGGAGAATTTACTTACACGAGGATCTTATGTATCTGAAACGAGCCTCAGACTCAACATAAAGTTCTAGGATGGCTGGGTGCGGTGGCGCACGCCTTTGATCTCAGCACGTGGGAGGCAGAGGTAGGAGGATCGCCGTGAGTTTGAGGCCGCTCTGAGACTCCATAGTCAATTCCAGGTCAGCCTAGGTTAGAGCAAGACCCTACCTAAACAAAACAAACAAACAAACAAAAGTCTAGAATGGCTTTGAATATCATATGCTTTGCTTGTGTGTGTGTGTAGGATGTGGTATGTGAGGGTTTGCCTGTGGTAGCCAGGGCTGAACATGTGTCCTGTTCCATAGCTCTTCTTTCAGTTCTTTTTTTTTTTTAAAGATTTATTTATTCATTTATTAGAGACAGAGAAAGAGAGGGAATTTTATTTTTTTATTTTTATTTATTTGAGAGTGATAGATAGAAAGAGGCAGATAGCGAGACAGACAGAGAGAATGGGCACGCCAGGGCCTCCAGCCACTGCAAATGAACTCCAGACGCATGTGCCCCCTTGTGCATCTGGCTAACGTGGGTCCTGGGGAATTGAGCCTTCACCACTAAACCATCTCTGCAGCCCTTCTTTCAGTTCTTATTTGAGCCAGAGTCTCTTATTGATCCTGCAGCTTGCCATTTGTTCCGGAGCTCCAACAATTCTCAGGTCTCTGCTCCCCTGTGAGACTGAGGTTGCAGACATATGTGACCGTGCCCAGCTGTTTATGTGGGTCCCGGGGACCAGGCTCTCAGGTCACTCAGGCCTCCTCAGGCTGTCATGCTTAACAGGAAGTACTCTGAACTGCTGTGCCCTCTCTCCAACCTGACTGTGAACTTCCTGACTCCACTCCCCCGGTGCTGGGTTACAGACATGTGACGTTATGCCCAGTTTATGCAGTGTTGGGAATTGAAGCCAGGGCTTTATGCACGCTTGGTGAGCATTCTCTCAACTGAGCTACGTCTCTAGCCTTTTAATTTGTTTTTGTTATTCCCTAAAAAGATCTTTTTTTTTTTTTTTTAATTCCAACCTTGTTTTAGCTGGTAAGGGGAAAGGAATTATTTTCTTTTGGGTTAAGATAACAAAGACAGCTGGGGGTGCGGATCAGTGGTAGAGTGCTTGTATGAAGCCCCGAATTCAATCCCAATACTGAAGAAAAAGAAAAAGATAACGAGGGCCTAGAGGTGAGTGACTGCTATGCTGACGTGCGGAGGTAGAGGCCTGTGGAGTGCGTTGAGTGAAAAACCCTGTGACAGGTGCCCGGGCAGTAGTAGCAGTAGCCGGCTTCAGGCTCTTAAAGACAAGGCTGGGGCTGGCACATGCATGGCTCTGGGTAAAGCACTTACTGTGCAAGGCATAAAGACTGGAGTTCGGGGGCTGGAGACATGGCTCAGCAGTTAAGGCGCTTGCCTGCAAAGCCAAAGGACCCAGGTTCCATTCCCCAGGACCCACATAAAGCAGATGTACAAGGTGGCACATGTGTCTGGAGTTCATTTGCAGTGACTGGAGGCCCTGGCGTGCCCATTCTCTATCTGCCTCTCCGTCCCTCCCTCTCTTCTCAAATAAACAAAATATTAAAAGAAAAAAATAGACTGGGTAGCTGGGCATGGTGGCACATGCCTTTAATCCCAGCACTTGGAAGGCAGAGGTAGGAGGATCACCGTGAGTTCGTTCCAGGCCATCCTGAGACTACATAGTGAATTATTCCAGGTCAGCCTGAGCTAGTGAGAACCTACCTCAAAAAACAAAACAAAACAAAAGACTGGATCAGAACCCTAGCGCCCAGGTAGACGTCAGACGGGCATGACAGCATGCCTGTAATCCCAGATCAGGAGGAGATAGGGACTCTCCAGAGCAAGCTGGCTAGACCAGCTGATCCGTGAGCTCTGGGCTCAGGTGAGAGTCTCTGCCTCAGTAAAACAGAGGAAAAAGAGTGCTGTAGAGATGGCTCAGCTGTGAAAGGCACTTGCTTGCCATGCCTGACAGCCCAGTGACCTGAGTTCAATTCCCTAGTACCCATGTAAAGCCAGGCACATGAAGTGGCAATGTGTCTATAGTTCATTTGCAGTGGCAGGAGGCCCTGGCACACCCATGCTCGCTCTGTCTGCCTCTTTCTGTCTCTCTCACTAAAATAAATATTGAAAAAAACGTGTACATAATTAAAGAAAAAAAAAAAAGAGGACAAAAAACCAGGCTTTAATCTCAGCACTCGGGAGGCAGAGGTAAGGAGGATTGCCATGAGTTCAAAGCCACCCTGAGACTACATAGTTAATTCCAGGTCAGCCTGAGCTAGAGTGAAACCCTACCAACTAGTCAGGGATTCAATCCAAAAGATCATTTGACAGTAAGTACAGAAAGAGCCAAAGCTGCAAAAACCTGTCTTTAATGTTTTAAACATTCTTTTAAAAATGTTATAAAATTCGGCCGGGCGTGGTGGCACATGCCTTTAATCCCAGCACTTGGGAGGCAGAGGTAGGAGGATCGCCAAGAGTTCGAGGCCACCCTGAGACCACATAGTGAATTCTAGGTCAGCCTCGGCCAGAGTGAGACCCTACCTCAGAAAACAAACAAACAAAAAAAAAAAAATATATATATATATATATATATATATGTATGTAATTCAAATGGTCAGTTAATTAAAGTTAAAAGTCTATTGCTACAAAATGTAATAGGCTCTCTTGGCACCAATGCCCTTCTACCCTGACTCTTCATTTCTTATGGTTCACACCCTTTATTCTGAAGCAAATTCCATCATAGTTCAGAAGAGTCAGCGCTCTCACAGCACGTGGAGCCACGGCAGCAGTGCAGGAGAGATGGGGCCCACTGCCGCCGGGGTCCTTGCCCAGGCCCTGGGTGAACCTGGGCTCCTTCCTGCTGGCGGCTTGGCTGTCCTGAGGGCCTTCTGTGCACCTGGCTTCATTCCATTTTGGTTCTAGTCAGCTCCCACCTTCCTCCTCCACAGAGTTTCAGAAGCCAGGAGTGAAACTACAAGAAACCCGTCACCAAACTGAGATCAGACAGCTGCTGAACAGAGGGGCTCTGTTCCTTCTACCAAGGGGTGCCTCATCTTGAAGGCCACCAGGCCCCCTCCCTCAGGCCATGCTTGTGAGTGTGGGTACCTTCTCGAGGTTGGCCCGGTGTCCCACACTGATGAACGTCATGCCCAGCTGCTGGCCAAGGCGGTACAGCTCACTCTCTGCCTCCTCTGTCAGGGCGCTGGTGGCTTCGTCAAGCACTGAAGGCACCCATGACACGAAGGGATCAGACCTGCCCCTGCCCCTCTCGCTGCTCCTGCAATCCACACTCACCCAGGGAGAAGCTGGTCTAGGGGAGCCACACCCAATGACCCTGTGAGCCTGGCCCAAGTCCGTCAGCTCCAAGACTGCAACTCACCACTCCCGGGCCCCTAAGACCCAGTCTTTGGAAAACTCCCCACATGTGGGTGCTCACTCGTTTGATGGCAGGGCCCACAGAGCTACACTCACAGCCTCTCCACGCTGAGGCTGGTTCCCCACTTCAGGGTCATGCAGGAAGTTTAACAAAGGGTATTTACGTTCCCGGGGCTATGCGGAGGTGCCAAGCGCCGCTCCTCACAGGCAGTGGGCACACAGCTGTGCAGCCACGCACCAGCACGCTTAGACCCGCGTGAACACGTGCAGCTATGCCTGCGAGGGCATGCAGCGCCCGCCACGGGCCCCTGCAGCACGAAGCTCACCTGCATACTTGGGCTGCAAGTAGAAGAGGCGGGCGAAGGATAACCTTTGCATCTCCCCTGGGGACAGAACGTCGTACCTGGGAGAAGGAAGAAGAGGGGAGTCCTGGAAGGAGGTGACAGCAAGGGCTTGGCTTTTGCCAAGAACGGGTCTGCAGAGGTGGCTCCGGACGGAGCCCCGGCTCTCAGCCACCGCCTGATGCCCACACTGTGCGAGGCCCAAGCTCTGCCTAAGGGTACAGACCTGGCGCCCATGGACTAAACAGCTGACTGTTGAGATCTGAGCCATTCTATACTCTGAAAGGGCTCTTGGGACCCACCGACTTCACGGAGGAGCTCAACTCCATTCTTACCAGTTCCAATCCACCTGCTGGTCCAGACCTTCTGTCCTTGCCACCAAGCTGGACTGTAACAGACCCAGATGACAGAGTCCATGAACGTGCCCATCTGTGTCTCCTGCCATCCTCGGTCCCCACCACAGGAACGTTTCTGATACAGACAGACGACACCTCAGTGGTACACTGAGGTGCCTGATATTGACTACAGTGCTTAGGCTTATTGGAGCATGGTGATAACAAAAAGCAGACAGATTCTATCAGCTTTGTTACTGTTTTCATAAAAAATTCTTGATGCTAGGCATGGTGGCGCACGCCTTTAATCCCAGCACTCGGGAGGCAGAGGTAGGAGGATCGCTGTGAGTTCGAGGCCACCCTGAGACTACGCAGTGAATTTCAGGTCAGCCTGGACCAGAGTGAGACCCTACCTTGAAAAACAAAAAACAAACAAACAAAAAAATCCCCACAGACAGCATACTCCTTACTGCCTGTACCCAGCCAATGGCTCTACTATCAGCTTGTCCTCTCACTGGGCCCAGAGACAGCAGGGTCTGTCTCTCCTGAGCCAGCGCCCCCACCTCACTTACCAGGCCTGCTAATTCTAAGAACCTCATGATCCTCTCGTCATCAGTAGAACCTGAAAAACAGACGTTTATTCAACATGTGACTCCTCCGGATAGCGAGAACACATGACCCACACTGAGGCAGGGGCGGGTGCCCCGGAATGTACTAGACGGGGGGAGGGTCAGGAAAATCAATAATCATCCCCTTTCCTCCAGCGTGTGTCTCCTCAGGGAGGGAAGACAGAACAAGATGAGATCACAGGATGGACCCCAAGATAATGAGCTAGACAAGCCCTAACCTGAAACCAGCAGCGTGGCTGGAGCCTCTTCCCACAGGCAAAGGGGAGGCCAGTCGGGCAGATGGGGGCGAACGGTATAAGAAGGCATGAGCCGGGGCCCAGCTCACCTGAATCCGGGTAGATCTCCTTCAGGGGATATATCACCTGAAAACAAACACCACACTGGCCTTGGAGGGGGTGCCACGAGACATAGCTGCGCAGAGCCCTGTCCCCTGAGAGCCCCCCAGAGAAGCCACACCCCTCTCCATGTAAGCACAGAGTACCGACATTTTCTGGCTGAAGGTCAGTGGGAGAGATGCAAGCTTCACAGCTGTGTTTAGGAAGCAAGAGTCTTGGAGCCTCTGGAGGGCAAGGGCCCAGAATCCAATCTTGGTGTTCAACAAAGGCATTTTAAAACTGGCCAGCAGGCCCGAGGAGTTGCTCTAAGTGTAAGTCCAATCCATAAATACTGCTCAGAATGTTCTTAGAACCAGGGGGTTCCCAGGCGTGGCCACTTTACTACCCTACCTTCTGCCCCTAACTTCCTTGAGCCTGTCACAGTATTAGAAGCCCAGCTCTGAGTGAGTGGCATGAGAAAGGAGGAGAGGGCCCCCAACCCAGCTGACCTGCTCCCGAAGGGTCCCGTCAGTGAAGAATGGCTTCTGTGGCAGGAACAGCACCCCGTGAGGCCCAAAGTCAGCCAGCATCTGCACTGAACCTTCAGAGCCCACAGAGGAAGCAACTGCGTCTCCTGCCCAGCTCTCCCTCTCACTGCCACCACAGCACCCACCGGGGGCCACAGAGAGGCTGGAGGCAGGGAGGGCCCGGTTCTTACCCTTCGTGCTTGCCCACAGGCCGCCCAGGACCCGCAGCAAGGAGGTCTTGCCGGTGCCCGTGTTGCCTGTGATAAGCAGGCTCTGCCCCTCGCAGATCTTCAGAGTCAGGTCCTTGATGAGGGGCTTGTCGGAAGCGGGGGCCGAGATGGAGGCCCGCTCGAGCAGAAAAGCGGTGTCTGCGGCCTCTGCTGCCGGCCACCCTGGGGCTCTGGGGCCGAGAAGGAAGGCGGGAGGACAGCGACGTGAGCGGTGCGGGGAAGTGCTCAGCCTGGAGGCGTTG
This sequence comes from Jaculus jaculus, assembly GCF_020740685.1. Classification (NCBI taxonomy): domain Eukaryota; kingdom Metazoa; phylum Chordata; class Mammalia; order Rodentia; family Dipodidae; genus Jaculus; species Jaculus jaculus. Next base: position 143,716,725 of record NC_059108.1, on the reverse strand, counting down.
CCTCTGCCCTAGGAAGTTTAGGGGATTAACTGCCCACTCCCCACATCTGTCTACGTTGACATCCTAACAGGGTAATGGCATGTGGAGTTGGCACGCACAAAGGACAGACGATGTGAGGACCAGCAAGGTGAGCCAAGGGGCCTCAGAAGAAACCAATGCTGCCAACCCCAACTGTGACCTTGAACTTCTAGACTTCCAGGACTGAGAAATACTCTGTTGTTTCGGCCAGTGTGTCATGATTGGGGGGGGGGGGGAGGGAACGATTCATCTGTGGCCTACTAGTAGAAACACCCTCCACCACTGCCTGACAGCAGGCGTTTGACCGACTTGGCAGCTCAGGAAACCAGGTCAGGTGGCTAAGTGACTTGCCCAGGGTGGCAGGACTTTGTGCAAGGCTACTGTTGGTGAGTTTTCTTTGAGACAGTGTTGTACTACGTAACCCTGGCTGGCCCCGTGCTCAGTATGGAGCCCATGGCCTTGAACTTGCTAATATCCTCTGTTTCAGCTGGGATTATAGGGATTTGCAACCTCTGATCCTATTGCCTCCCAAGTCCCATTATACCAGGCATGTTTCCTTTTTTTTTGAGGTAGGGTCTCACTCTAGCCCAGGCTGACCTGGAGTTCACTATGTAGTCTGGCCTTGAACTCATGGCAATTCTCCTACCTCTGCCTCCTGAGTACTGGGCACCACTGTGCCCAGCCTCAAAAAAAATTTTTTTTTTAGAAACAGGATCATAGTGAGGTTGGCCTTAACCTCACTATGTAGCCAAGGATCTTCCTGCCTCTACTTTCTTTTCTTTTTTTTTTTTTTTTTTTTTTGAGGCAAGGTCTCAGTCTAGCTTAGGCGAACCTGGAATTTATTATGTATTCTCTGGGTAGCCTTGAACTCCCAGCGATCCTCCTACCTCTGCCTCCCAAGTGCTGGGATTAACAGCGTGTGTCACCATGCCTAGCTATTTTTATTTTTCGAGGTAGGGTTTCATACTAGCCCAGGATGACTTGGAATTCATTACATAGTCTCAGAGTGGCCCCCAAAATCACGGTGATCCTCCTACCTTGGTTCCTGAGTGCTAGGATTAAAGGCATGTGTCACCACACCTGGCTTCTTTTACTTTTTTAAATGCTTTTACTTAAATTATTTTTAAAACTTATTTTATTTATTTACTTTTTTTTTTTTTTTTGAGGTAGGGTCTCATTCTAGCTCAGACTGTCCTGGAATTCACTCCATAGTCTCAGGGTGGCCTAGAACTCATGGCGATCTTCCTACCTCTGCCTTCCAAGTTCTGGGATTAAAGGCATGTGCCACCACACCCGGCTTACTTTTATTTTTATTACAAGCAGAGAGAGAGAGAGAGAAAGAGAGAGTGAGATAAAGACAAATAGAAAGGGCATGCCAGGGCCTCCTGCCACTGCAAATGAACTCCAGATGTATGTGCCGCTCTGCGTATTGAACCCAGGCCTTTAGGCTTTGAAGCAAGCGCCTCAACTGCTGAGCCATCTCGCCAGCCCCCGCCTCTACTTTCTGAGTGTTGTGAGTACAGGTCTGGACCACCATGCTGGTTTATATGGTGCTGGGGACCAAACCCAGGACGTGATGAATGTTAGCTAGGCAAGCACTCTACCCCAACTATGGCCCTGTTTTTTTTTTTTTTTTACAGTGACAGCAAACGATTAACAAGCATAACGCACCTAGCACAAGACGGATACTTCTATCATTCAGCATCTAACTACCCAGTTGGGAGGGGGCGCCAGGGTGAACGTAGCGGGGAGATTCCTGTGTTCTCACTCTCACACCAGACTGCAGCCTGGTACTTACTTGTCCAAGTCCCACTCACTCTCGCCCAGGGTTTCATAGTCTTGTGATTTCTGGGACAGGTCTAGCAGGGCCTCCTGAAGCTCTCCAATCCTGGGCAAGAAGAAAGAACTTCAGGGGATGGGGTGCCAGGGGAAGGGCACAGTCTCTCCTGCCGCACGCCCACTAGCAATGCAATGGGATCCTCTGTTCCCTTTCCCACTCACCTTCTTTCAAGGGCACCCATTCTGCCCAGGAAGCAGAGTCGAGGCATGACCTCACCTGTGCGTGTAACCTGCCACGTCAGAGAGTGTGGTGGAGAGGTCGATGAGCTGAGTGAAGCAGTTGATGAGGTAGATGCACATGAAGGCGTTCTGGATAGGACAGGGGCAGTCAGTGTGGGTCCTTGGCGCTGGGACATAGCATGAGGGGTCACCAAGGGGGCTTCTCACCTTGCTGACCAGGGTGCTAAGCTCTGTGGGGCTCAGGTCTCCATACACCCCACTGAAAATAGGGATTGCGATGACAACATAACTCAGGATGCTGCCCAGATAATCAAAAGTGTTGATACCAACTGTGGGAGACAGGCTGCATGAGACCCAGGAGCCATGCATGCGCTCTGCAGGGGTCAGGACTCGGGGGGGGGGGGGAGCGGCGGGGAGGAGGTGCTCCACAAGACCATGCTTCTCCTGAGGGCTCCTCTGGTTAATTCCTTCAGCACGGCCAACAGGTCAGGGAAGGCAGTCCCCATGGGGTTCCACTTCCAGGGGTCCCTGCACCTACTGTACAGCCAGAGCTCCTTGGACATCAGCTCCTTCTGGGTCTGAAGGAGTCTCTGCAGCCTTCGGTCTGTCCTCATGTGCTCCACATGTCCAGCTCTGAGGGGAAAGGCCGAGATATCTACCAAACCTGCAGGCGTTCAGCCAGGCTGGGGCACTCCCAACCTAAGGGCCCGAGCCCATCCCGATGATCTTCTACTAGCATCCCTCTAGTGCTTGTTATTTCTCATGCTTGTCTGTGGAAGAACAAGAATTCTAGAACTGGCCAGACCCATTTGAATCCTGGCTTTGCCTGATTTCTGCTTACATGTGACAAACAGGCTACTCAAGCCTTTGATATTTTGGTTGCTTTCATTGTAAATTAGTGCTAATAATACCTACATAATAGGTTAGAAAAAGATTTAAGAGGTCTTCGTTTTCAGGATCTCATATGTCTCAGGCTGACCTAGAACTCTGTCATAATGGAGGGTGGCCTCAAGCTCCTGGTCCTCCAGCCTGTGCCATGATACACAGAGGTGTTGGGGCTCAAGCTCAAGAACTCACGCATGCCAGGCAGGCACTCTACCAACTGAGCAACATCTCTAGCCCTAGAGGGTTATTATTCCCCCCCCCCCCCCCGTTCATTTTGTTTTCGAGGTAGGGTCTCACTCTAGTCTAGGCTGCCCTGGAACTCTGCAGGTTGGCCTTGAACTCACAGTGCTCCTCCTATCTCTTCCTCCCCAGTGCTGGGATTGAAGGCATGCACTACCATGTCCGGCTAGCCCTAGAGTTGTTGAATATAAAGTACCAGATGCACAAGGGGCCCTCAATAAACAAGAGCTGTACTGATTATTGCTGTTGTTACGACTGCAGTGCAGAGAACTCAGGGCCTGTACATCCCCAGCCCCAAGAATTGCTATTATTAACCGAACAAGACAGAGCAGTCACTGTGTGCCAGGTTCAATGCTGGTCTCGTAGCACAATGGAGGGGGCGGGAGATAAACCGTTTCTGTCCAAGGAGCCTGTCGGTCAGAAGGCAGGTGGCCAGACTGCATTCTTCACCAGGAATACAGAGCATCAACTATGTCCTTAGAAGTATGGCAACAAAACAGACTTGCCCACTAAGAGAGTCTGGGACAGCCCCCCATAGGAGGTGACCTGGGGCTTCACGCACAGGTGGAATTCTCCAAGCAGTCCAGGTGAAGGGAGGAGAGGGGACAATTCAGATTTTTCAGACAATGCAGGAGAACCGGTCTGGTGCTCCAAGAACTAATCTATCTTTCCCAGAGCTTCAGAGCCAAGCTACAGAATCCAAAAGCAAATTCCCCACTGGCCAGCCCTCCCCACCACCCACCACCAACTCAGATTCCTGGCATTTCTGGTGCCCCTAGTGGAAGTGACTGTAACTGCAGCAAAGACACAGATCCTACCCAAAAACAGGTGCTCCAAGGAGTAATAATCAACTTGCCTTTGAGGAAGGGTCTCACTCTAGCCCAGGCAGGCCTCTAACTCATGACGATCCTCCTACCTCAGCCAGGTGGGGTTAAAGGCATGAGTTGACACTCTCTGCTTATAATGCAGCTTCTTAAACACAAAACCAGACTATCAGGCCAAATGCTGATGACAGAGGTCTCGTATAAGGCAGAGCACAGGACCTGCCCAGCCCTGGAGGGAAGGGATTTCACAACACAGCCATCAGGAAACCCCAGGGTTCGTGGAATCAGATCTGACCTTCAAGGCTCCCATTCCCCCAATGCTATAGAGACCAAGGATCAGCCTTGGACACCAGGAACTGGCAAGAAAGCTGTTTCAGGCAGGAAAAGGGCAGAGGTGATACCTTGGTCAAAACAAAGCATGTGTTCATTTTATATATATATATATATATATATATATATATATATATATATATATATGTATGTATATATATATATATATATATATATATATTTAAGCCAGGCGTGGTGGCACACACCTTTAATCCCAGCACTTGGGAGGAGGCAAGAGGTAGGTGGATTGAAGTTAGTTCAAGGTCATCCTGAGACTACATACTGAATTCTAGGTCAGCCTGGGCTACAGGGAGACCCTACCTCAAAAAAAAATTTTTTAAAGGGGGAGGGATTGGAGAGATGGCTTAGTGGTTAAGGCGCTTGCCTGTGAAGCCCAAGGACCCATGTTTGTTTGATCTCTCCAGATCATAAGCCAGACACAGAGGTGAGGCAAGTGCAAGGTCACACATGCCCACTAGGTGGCACAAGCGTCTGGAGATCGATTGCAGTGGCTGAGGCCGAGGACCTGGCGCCAATTCTCTCCCTCTCTCTCTCTCTCTATAAAAAAATAAATAAAATAAAAAGAAGCCATCAGCTTCAGAAGCAGTCCCTGAACCTGAGGGCAGTGAAAGGGACAGAGAGAGGGTCATAACTCAATGCTCAGCCTAAGCTCCATGGAGGTAAAAAGATTGCAGACTCCATCTTTTCTTCTTCACTACGAGGCAGAAGGAGAGCTTTCTCCACCAGACTCACCTGTAGAAAGCAGCAGGCTCAGCATTCACTCGAATCTGCATGTGCTTGAACCTGGGCAGACCAAACAGAAATGTGTGCAGAGGATGAAGACTTGGATCCAGAGGAAGTCCAGCTCCACCTCAACACGTTGGCTGCCTTTCTCTGGAAGTCACAGGAAACTCTTACAGCCTGGGTGGGGCAGCAGGAGCTGTGCTGTCCCTGGCTTTGTGCAGACAGGACAGTGTACTGTCCACTGCACCACCTCCCTGGGCCCAACAGCCCGGAAGCACAGAGCAGCGGCTGGATTGATAAGCTGCCAAGCCTCATGAACCTAAGGCAGGTTGATTAGATCACAGTCAGGTGGAAAGAAGGGCCAGAGAGATGGCTCAGCAGTTAAAGGTGCTTGCTTGCAAAGCCTGACAGCCTGGCTTCACGTCTTCAGTCCCCACATAAAGTCAGATGCACAAAATGATGCATGCATTTGGAGTTTTCCCTGGCACACCCTATCTGTCTGTCTGTCTTTCTCCTTCACAAATAAGTAAAAAGAAGGAGGAGGAGGTAGGAGGAAAAAGAAGAGGAGGCCAGGCGTGGTGGCGCACGCCTTTAATCCCAGCACTTGGGAGGCAGAGGTAGGAGGATTGCCATGAGCTCGAGCCACGCTGAGACTACATAGTGAATCCCAGGTCAGCTCTGAGCTCAGCGAGAACCTACCTCAGAAAAGAAGAAGAGGAGGTGGAACAACAAAAGGACTATGAATTAGGACACTGGTCATGACAACCAGATACCCTTCTCACTGCTTCTCGTGTATAATCTTAATTCTCTCAGTTCTCTCAACGGCAAACATACCACCCACTTTAGGGATGAGAAAACTGAAACTCAGAGAGGCAAAAGACCTTGCCTGGGATTATGTACAGCTAGGAACTGAGGTCATCTTATCCTAGACTCCTGTGGTGGTTTGATTCAGGTGTTCCCCATAAACTTAGGTGTTCTGAATGCTAGGTTTCCAGCTGATGGAGATTTGGGAATTAACACCTCCTGGAGGGAGTGTATTGTTGGGGTGGACTTATAGGTATTATAGCCAGTGTCCCCTTGCTAGTGTTTGGCACACCCTCCTGTTGCTGTGGTCCACCTTATGTTGGCCAGGGGGTGATGTCCACCCTCTGCTCATGCCACCATTTTCCCCTGCCATCGTGGAGCTTCCCCTTGAGCCTATAAACCAAAATGAACCTTTTTCCCAGAAGCTGCTCTTGGTTGGGTGATTTCTCCCAGCAATGTGAACTGGACTGCAACAACCCATTCATTAATCTAGAGCGAGAGACACACCTGAAATCTCCTTCCAGTTTCTCCTGCTGCACCAGCTTCGCTACGATGGGCCCCATCAGAGTTCTGTTCACTACGGTTCCCAGGATGAAATAGCCAAAGATGCTCACAGGTCCAAGCCAGCCTGTGCTGAAAGGCAGAGTGAGAGGAAGGGCAAAGGAGGATGTGGGGTGCTACACAGCCCCATAGGCCTCAGCCCTGACCTCCGACCCCTTACAGGTAGCCCCCGCTCCATTAATCTCAACATTCTCATGGGCTTTCTCCACCTATGTGGAGAACATCTGCTCCTGGCATGAGCTGTCAAGAGTTCTAGGATCCTTGTGACCCTGAAATCCCACTGGATCAAATAGCTAGGAGCACTTCCTGGAGCGCAGGGCTGAAGAAGGAAGATGAGCCTCTTGGACCCTGACCCGCCCTCTGTCCGGAAGACTCTGGGTAAACACCAGCCTGGAAGGAGGGCCCCGGGGAGGGGGGGGCTGCACCTCTGGAAACACTGGTATGTGTAGTAGCTGAGGGTGAAGGGGGAGACCATCAGCCTGCTGGCCATGCTGCTGAGCTGCCGGCAGAATCGCTCCACGTCCTGGCTCATCCGTTGATCCCTGCAGCCAACGACACGGAGTAGCAGCTTGCGGCAAGCTGGGCTCGGGAGCAGCAGAGCAAGCCAGGGAACAGCTGCTTCTGACCTTGCCTTTCAGTACCCGCAGCAGTGACCCATGGGGGGAAGGCCTGGACAGGTCACCCTCGGAGGATTCTGGACAGTTGCTTCAAATGCCTCAGCTTACCCGACAGAAAAAGTGGCACCAAGAAGACCCAGCGCTCAGGAGCCGGAGCCAGCTCTGCCCAGAGCCAAAGGCAAATGTGAGGGCAGAAGAGCTGCCCTTCCTGGTGATCAAGAGCACGGTGTCTTCCCTCATCTCTATGGGCTTCAGCCCATTCCAGTGCCTCACAGGGACTGAGCCATCAGAAAAGGGGCTGCAGTCACCTTCCAAGACAACAGCCTGACCACAGGAAAGGTCACCCCAGGCTGGCAGCAAAGCGTTTGCTGGGGGGTGGTGAGTGGGGAAGGGATGAGGAAGAAGAAACCTAGCAGGTCCATCTCACCAGCAGGGCTACACTGACTCCTATTTCCAAGGAGACATGACCTTGGACATGGCACTTCCTCCCCTGTGAAATAACAACTTCCTCCGGAATACCAGACACCGGGAGTGACACATGTGCGTTACATGAACCGTGTCATTTCAGACTCACTTCATTCTCTGAGATAGGAACCACCTGCGTCCTCCTTGTGGAATGGGAATGTGGGGCTTTGTGAATGTAAGAGCCAGAGAGGTGACAGAATGTAGCGATGATGCTCACACTGAATCCCATATAGTACCAGTGATTTCTTTCTCCTTTCTTCCTTCCTCCCTTCCTCCCTTCCTTCTCCCTTCCTTTGTCTGTCTTCTCCCTGTCCCCATTCCAGTCCATAGCTGAGAACCCAAGAGCTGCATTTCTAGCAAGGACACTTTCCTCACCTGCCTTATTCCCCGGCTCTAGGTGTGCAGAGGACAAACAGAGCTGCTTCTAGCCTCTTGCTTTTTCAGCTCCCTAGTCTCTCCCCTGCACTCTCCCCACAGGGCTCAGGGCAGCCACGCCAGCCTCCTGTTGATGGTCAGCACTGTCCAAAGCTCAGCTAGACAGACAGGGCACGCAAAGGGCAGCAAGGACTGACAAGAGTGCCTACGGGTTGTCGATGTCATCTCGCAACACGTTGAGAGTGTAGTACACCCGGGCTCGGAAGTAGAGGCGGTGCAGGTGCTCAGTGAGGTCCTGTCTCCAGCTCACGTACAGCAGGTTGCAGGTGAACTGGTCAAAGCTCTTCAGCTGTTCGGCAGGCAAGGGGGAGGGGAGGGGGAGGGGAGGAAGAGATGGCTTCCTGCAAGTCTCGGTTCAAAGTGCGCGGCTGGCAGGCGCTTCTGCTGACTAGGCACACAACCCACTTGACCACTCAGCGCTTTCTCCCTTTAATGCTTCAAATCATGGGATTTCCCTTCCTCATTCACCCATGTGTTTACTTCTGCAGCAGATGCCAAAGGGCTTACTGAAGCCCGTGTCTGCAGTGTGCGCCTTACGTCAAGAGCAGAGCAGCACGCAGAGGCTGGAGACCATATCCGGCTCCAGTTATGCTTCCTTCTACTCCTCCTGTCTCCCAGGCATGGAAGAGGCTTCCGTATACCTGCGTCTTACTGACAAGCGGTCACCAAAGCAGCCCCGGGAGGATGAGATGGGGCTTCCCTCGGAAACAGCGGGTCCAGCCCGACCCAGAACGCGAGGCTGGGTCCTGGCAGAGCGCTGACTCCTCACCTGCCATTTCTGGGGGGCCCTGCGCTAAGCACTATGGAAATAACAAGCAGCTCAGGGTCTAGAGCAAGCCCACAGTGACGGTGCACAGTGGGACGGCACAGGTTACTGAAGGATTTCTTAAGTGCAGGGAAAGGGCTGCGGGGGACAGAGGAGACATGAAGGAGGAAGTTGAGAGGATTTAGAGGTGACAATGGAGGTGTCTTGCACTACGAGTAGGCTACAGCCAACTCAAAAGTGGGGTGAAAAGAAACTACTGGGTATGCCGGGCGTGGTGGTGCATGCCTTTAATCCCAGCACTCGGGAGGCAGAGGTAGGAGGATCGCCACGAGTTCAAGGCCACCCTGAGACTACAGAGTGAATTCCAGGTCAGCCTGTACCAGAGTGAGACCCTACCTCGAAAAACAAAACAAAACAAAACAAAAAAAATGTAAAATGCTCGGTGTAGGGGGGGGGGGCCGCTGGAGAAGATGGCTTAGTGGTTAAGGTATTTGCCTACAAAGCCTAAGGATCCAGGCTTGATTCCCCAGGACCCACATAAGTCAGATGCACATGGTGGCACATGCATCTGGAGCTCGTTTGCACTGGCTGGAGGCCCTGGTGTGCCTATTCTTTCTAAATAAATAAATAAAATATTTAAAAATAAATAAATAAAGTGCTCTGGGGCCAGCCGTGGTGGCGCACGCCTTTAATCCCAGCACTCAGGAAGCAGAGGTAGGAGGATCGCCATGAGTTCGAGGCCACCCTGAGACTATATAGTGAATTCCAGGTTAGCCTGGGCTAGAGTGAGACCCTACCTCAAAAACAAAACAAAACAAATAAAAACAAAAATAAATAAATTAATAAAATAAAAAATACAGTGCAAAAAATTCTGAGAAGAGAAGGGGTGCTGACTATTTCCACTAAGTTCTGACTTAAACCAGAACCCTGCAACCTAGTCCTAGGAGACTGAAACACCTCAGAAATGCACCCCAAATGGGCCAATAAGACCAGAGAGCTGCCTAGAATTCTGGCCTCCAGGGCAACCATCCCTCTAGTTCCCAGGAAAAGGAAGAAACACACAGCTCGGTTCCAGTTTCCTTAAGACAAAACCCGACCAGGTCTTCCACTCTGGCGGAACAGGGAAGGGAAGATCACAGGGGAGAGGCGAGCCCTTACTGTGGAGTTGAGAACGATGAGAACCACAGCCAGGAAGGTCAGCGCCTTAAACCCATCCAGGTCTTTGTTTCCAAGGACCCCATAGTACTGACTGGGGATCAAGCCAACTTGGTAGATCACCAGTTGCTCTGTGGGGAGGAAGAAAAGCCAGAAATCAGAGAGAAAATCAGGGCACTGAGCATGGTGGCTCATGCCTTTAATCCCAACATTCTGGAGGTTGGGTGGAGGGGTCATCACAAGTTCAAGAGCTGGGCTGGAGTGAGACCCTGCTTCAAAAACTAAAATAAAATAAAAAGGGGGTATGGAGAGATGGCTTAGCAGCTAAAAGCTTGCCTGTGAAGCCTAAGGACCCCGATTCGAAGCTCGATTCCCCAGGACCCACGTTAGCCACATGCACAAGGGGGTGCACCCGTCTTGAGTTCGTTTACAGTGGCTGGAGGCCCTGGCGCGTTCATTCTGTCTCTCTATCTGCCTCTATCTCTGTCTGTCTGTCACTCTCAAATAAATAAAATAAAATAAAATAAAAAAAGGAAGGAGAACCAGGCGTGGTGGCGCACGCCTTTAATCCCAGCACTTGGGAAGCAGAGGTAGGAGGATCATCATAATTTCAAAGTCACCCTGAGACTACTGAATGAATTCCAGGTCAGCCTGGGCTAGAGCGAGACCCTACCTCAAAAAACAAAGCAAAAAACTAAAAAAACAACAGCAAAAAAAGGAGGGAGCCTACCACCTCAGTCCCACTTCACTGACCCCAGAAAGAAGGAAAGGCACCTCAAACTAGGGCTCTTCCCCCGCCCCAAAGAGCAAGCTCATTCACTCACCCATAAGGGCCACACACAAGAGAGTCAGGAACATCAAGACGTTCCGTGATGACCAAGAAGGAAACAAGATCTTCTGTATCTTCATGAACCGGTAGACAAACTGCAGATCTAACCTGGGCCTGCAGAAGGCAAGGGGTGGAGAGAAGCCCCAAGAGGGTGGTTAAGCCTTATAGAACAATTATCAAGCTTACCCACATTGTCCCAAAGAGGGTCCAGGCTTTGCACAAAGAATGGCGTATGAAAGCTGAAGATGGCAGGCTAGGAATAGACCTCAGTACAAAAAAATGACACTATTGGGCTGGAGAAATGGCTTAGCAGTAAGGGCGCTTGCCTTCAGAGCCTAAGAACTCATGTTCAAATCTCCCAAGTCCCACATAAGCCAGACACACAGGGATACAAGTGCACAGTGTTGCACATGAACACAAGGGGGCGCACGCATCTGGAGTTCATTTGCAGTGGCTGAAGGCCCTGGCATGCCCATTCTTTCTCTCTCTCTGCCTCTTTCTCTCTCAAAATGGATTTTAAAAAAAGTGACACTATTAATAGGGGGAAATGTAGAAAAATACATTAATGAAGACACTTTAATATACAAGGGCCTTTCTCAAATAAAACTCCAAATCCACAAATTATAAAGGGAAAACTGATGGACTTATTTTTATCCAACACAGTATTAGGCTATGGTCTAAAAAGATAGTTAGAGAAGGCATTTACAGAGTGAAACCTATAAGGAATTAAAATCTGGAGGATGTAAGGAATTTCAGCAAGAGAGGAATTCAGGAAAGCCACAGAAAAATGGAGAAAGAATATAAACAGGCAGTCCACATACCTAATCACTGTATTAAAATTAACACAATAGGATGTGACCTAATACCCACCAGACTGATAAAACATTAGAAAGATCAGATGTGGAGGAGACTTTTACATACTACTATTGGGAAGCACAAGCTGTTGGTGACTACTCCAGAGAACAATCTAGCAGAGTTAGGCAACTCAGCGTCCTATCCTGAGGTGGATCACAGACAAAATCACCAATATCTGCTAAGAGACAATTGTCTGAATATTCACGACAGGACATTTTGTGGTGCTTATCATACCGGAAGTAACGTAGGCATCCATCAGTAGGAAAATGAGCAAGTGAAACCGGGAGACCCGTCTGCATCCACGGTGGCACCATGCAACATTTCCAAGTGAAAACTCACAGCCTGGATGATCTCAAAAGTACTAATTCAGAGCTGGGTGCACGCCTTTGATCCCAGCACATGGGAGGCAGAGGTTGGTAGATTGCTGTGGATTGGAGGTCACCCTGAGACTACATAGCGAATTCCAGGTCAGCCTGAGCTAGAGTGAGACCATACCTCGAAAAAAAAATCACAAATATTTAGTGTTTTCTTTAAAAAAGCAAAACACTAATTCAGGAAAAAACAAACAAACAGGAGGTGTTTTCATTTTTGTTTAAACCATGTAATACTATCTCTTTAACAAAAAAATTATTTGAGAGTGAGAAAGAGAGAGAGAAACAAGTGTGCCAGAGCCTCCAACCACTGCAAACAAACTCCAGATGCATACACCATCTTGTGCATCTGGCTTATGTGGGTCCTGAACAATTGAACCTGGGTCCTTTGGCTTCACAGGCAAGTACCTTAACCACTAAGCCATCTCCCCAGCCCTATTTTCTTTAAATTCGTTTATTTATCCATTTAGAGAGACAGGGGTGCAGATAGAGAGAATGGGTGCACCAGGGCATCCAGCCACTGCAAACAAACTCTAGATGTACGCTCCCCTTTGTATATCTGGCTTACGTGGGTACTGGGGAATCAAACTTGTGTCCTTAGGTTTTGCAGGCAAATACCTTAACCATTAAGCAACCCCTCCAGCCCTAGAATACTGTTTCTACGATTTAAAAATCACTATTTTAGATGGGCATGGTGGCACACACCTTTAATCCCAGCACTTAGTTAGGAGGCAGAGGTTAGGAGGATCACTGTGAGTTCGAGGTCACCCTGAGACTACATAATGAATTCCAGGTCAGCCTGGGCTACAGCAAGATCCTACCTCAAAAACCCAAAATAAATAAATAAATAAAAATAAGATAAGGGCTGGAGAGATGGCTTAGTGGTTAAGCGCTTGCCTGCGAAGCCTAAGGACCCCGGTTCGAGGCTTGATTCCCCAGGACCCATGGTAGCCAGATGCACACGGGGGCGTATGCGTCTGGAGTTTGTTTGCAGCGGCTGGAGGGCCTGGCATGCCCATTCTCTCTCTTCTCTCTCTATCTGCCTCTTTCTCTCTCTGTCTGTAGCTCTCAAATAAATACAAAAATAAAAATAAAATAAAAATCACTATTTTGAGCTGGGCATGGTGGCTCACGCCTTTAATCCCAGCACTCAGAAGGCAGAGGTAGGAGGATAACTGTGAGTTCAAGACCACCCTGAGACTATACAATAAATTCCAGATCAGCCTGAGCTGGAGTGAGACCCTAACTCAAAAAAAAAAAAAAAATCACTATTTTATCCGGGTGTGGTGGTGCATGCCTTTAATCCGAGCATTGGGTTCACTCTCCAGTGTCCCCACATAAAGCCAGATGCACAAGGTGGTATGCAGCTCATTTGCATCTGCAGGCAGCAAGGAAACCCTGAAGGGCACATATTCATTCATTTTTTTTCCCTCTCTCGCTCAAATAAATAAATAAACTATTTAAAATTCACGTTTTTTTAAAAAGGATGTTTTAAATTTTATTTTTATTTGAGAGTGAGAGAGAAAATGGGTGCGTCAGGGCAAACAAACTCCAGATGCGAGCTCACCTCGTGCATTTGGCTTACGTGGGTCCTGGGGAATCAAATCTGGGTGTTTGGCTTTTCAGGAAAAGTACCTTAACTGCTAAGCCATCTTTCCAGCCCTGAAGTTCACTATTTTAAGGTACCATGCCAAATTAATAGAGTAGGTATCCAAGGACTTAAATGGGAATGGCAATAGGAAAGGAAGAAAGTTAATGAAAGAGGGGCCCTGTGGTACTAAGAACTAAAAAGAATCAACTCAACTTTGTACAGGTGAAGCTTTAAAGCAAGCAAGCGAACGAAAAGAAGGCCACATGGGAGGAAAAGGACCCCAGATCCCCCTGAGCGCAGCACAGGATCACAGGGGAGCGGTCGCTGTCAGTCATCACCTGGCTCAAAGCACAGTGTCCTGTGCCAAGGATTGGCGCAGGACAGGAGCCCCTTCACCCCAGCCCAGGGAGACAGGAGCCCCTTCCCCTCGACCCAGGGAGGCAGGGGGACAGGAGCCCCTTCCCCTCGGCCCAGGGAGACAGGGGTGCAGGAGCCCCTTCCCCTCGGCCCAGGGAGACAGGGGTGCAGGAGCCCCTTCCCCTCCGCCCAGGGAGACAGGGGGACAGGAGCCCCCTCCCCTCGGCCCAGGGAGACAGGGGGCCAGGAGCCCCTTCCCCTCGGGCCAGGGAGACAGGGGTGCAGGAGCCCCTTCCCCTCGGGCCAGGGAGACAGGGGTGCAGGAGCCCCTTCCCCTCGGCCCAGGGAGACAGGGGTGCAGGAGCTCCTTCCCCTCGGGCCAGGGAGACAGGGGTGCAGGAGCCCCTTCCCCTCGGCCCAGGGAGACAGGGGGGCAGGAGCCCCTTCCCCTCGGCCCAGGGAGACAAGGGGGCAGGAGCCCCTTCCCTTCGGCCCAGGGAGACAGGGGTGCAGGAGCCCCTTCCCCTCGGGCCAGGGAGACAGGGGTGCAGGAGCCCCCTTCCCCTCGGCCCAGGGAGACAGGGGGGCAGGAGCCCCTTCCCCTCGGCCCAGGGAGACAGGGGTGCAGGAGCCCCTTCCCTTCGGCCCAGGGAGACAGGGGGGCAGGAGCCCCTTCCCCTCGGCCCAGGGAGACAGGGGGGCAGGAGCCCCTTCCCCTCGGCCCAGGGAGACAGGGGTGCAGGAGCCCCTTCCCCTCGGCCCAGGGAGACAGGGGTGCAGGAGTCCCTTCCCCTCGGCCCAGGGAGACAGGGGGGCAGGAGCCCCTTCCCCTCGGCCCAGGTTGGTGCCCCTGCGTGAACCTGGCCGTCCTCACCGAGCCGCCCAGCTCACCTGCCGCTCGCTCTGGGCACGGACCTGGGGACCGCCATGACCCGGGACGCCACGGACGACGGAGGCCACACGCTCGGGGCTCGGCTCGGGCAGAGTCCGGGAGCTGGCGGCCCGCGCGGGGAAGCGGGCGGGGCGGGGCCCCGAGGCCACCGAGACGCGGCGGGCTAGAGCGGCCGCAGCCCCTCCGCCCCCGGAAGCGCAGGCGGCCCGGGCGTACCAACGAGTGCCCGCAGTCTCCCGAGCCAGCGCGGCGGCTAGAGCAGCGGCTCCGCAGCCCCGAGGCTTCCCGTTTGACAGCACGAAGCCGGGAATGTAACTATCCTACGACAAGTGTTTTAGATTCTGGAAACAGTACATGTTTCATCTGTTCCCCTAGAGAAATCGACGTGATCTTTTCAGGCAAGCAGAACTTTTTTTTGCCTGGCATACTGACTTCACAGATCCACAGCAATGCAAAAATAGTTACAGCCTCAAGCTACGTTTTTTTTTTTTTTAAGCTACGTATTTTTATTTTTTTTCTCAATTTTTATTAACATTTTCCATGATTATAAAAAATATCCCGTGGTAATACCCTCCCACCCCCCGACCCACTTTCCCCTTTGAAGTTCCATTCTCCATCATATCCCCTCCCCATCTCAATCAGGCTCTCTTTTATTTTGATGTCATGATCTTTTCCTCCTCTTATGATGGTCTGGTGTAGGTAGTGTCAGGCACGGTGAGGTCATGGATATGCAGGCCATTTTGTGTCTGGAGGACCACGTTGTAAGGAGTCCTAGCCTTCCTTTGGCTCTTACATTCTTTCTGCCACCTCTTCCGCATTAGACCCTGAGCCTTGGAGGGTGTGATCCAGATGTTACTCAGTACTCCAGTCACTTCTTTCCAGCACTATGATACCGTCTGAGTCATCCTAAGGTCACTGCCATCTGAAAAGAGAAGATTCTCTACCCAAAGTGAGAGTAGCATTAATATAAGGGTAAAGATATTAAGAGAAGTGCTTACTGGGCAGTTTGATCAGCATAGTATATACATTTTTCCAGACATCAGCAGATGTTACACCCTAGGGCTCATGACTACCCCTGTTTTAAGTTTTCAGTATCAGGAATATATTCCCTCCATTGGAGTGGGCCTCCAGTTCAATTGGAGGGCAGTTGGTTTCCACCATGATAGACGTGCCACTATTGCACTCATTGACCTGGCTGACCAATTATAAGGCTTGCAGCATCCACTGTTGAGTATCTTCACTGGTGGTATCTCTTTCTCCCATTGAACTACATGTAGAATGGCTTCTTCCAGCTGTCAGCTGGTCTTTAAGCTACGTATTTTTAAAAATATTTTTATTGGGGGCTGGAGGGATAGTTCTAAAATACTTTATTTTTATTTATTTATTTGGAGAAAGAGAAAGAGAGGGAGGGAGAGAATGGGCCCGCCAGGGGCTATAGCTGCTGCAAATGAACTCTCGTTACCTTGTGCATCTGGCTTTACATGGGTCCTGGGGAATCAAACCTGGGTTCTTTGGCTGGCAAGCACCTTAACTGCTAAGCAATCTCTTTAGCCCACATCTGGAGTTCTTTTACAATGGCTGGAGAGATGGCTCAGTAGTTAAAGGAGCATGAGGCCGAATGGCCTGAGTTCAAGATCCCACTACTCACATAAAGCTAGAGGCACAAAGTGGCACATGCATCTGGAGTTTGCTTGCAGTGGATGGAGGTCCTGGCATGACCGTTCTCATTCTTTCTCTCTCTCTGCTTGAAAATAAATAAAAAATATTTTTAAAAATAAAAAGTACAGGGCTGGAGAGATGACTTAGCAGTTAAGTGCTTGCCTGTGAAGCCTAAGGACCCTGGTTTGAGGCTTAATTCCCCAAGATCCATGTTAGCCAGCTGCACAAGGGGGTGCATGCATCTGGAGTTCCTTTGCAGTGGTTGGAGGTCCTGGCATGCCCATTATTCTCTCTCTGCCTCTTTCTTTCTCTGTCTGTTGCTCTCAAATAAATAAAAATAAACAAAAAACAAAAAGTACAAATTTCTGAGGGGCTGGAAGCACACGTTTGTGATAGAGCACACGCCCAGCATGTGTGTGAGGTCCTGAGTTTGATGCCTAGCTAGCACTTCGAAGGAGAAATGTAAGCTTAGCTCCTGGAGGTTTTTTAGTATGTCTGAAACAGAGTCTCTGAATTACTACAAGTGGTTTGTTGCTTTGCAAAGAGTTGTATGTGCCAGGTTGATGGCTCATGTCTGTAATCCCAGCACTCAGGAGACAGAGGCAGTAAAATTGCTTAAAGTGTGAGGCCAGCCCCATCTACAAAGAGTTCCAGGCCAGGCAGGGCTACTTAGACCCTGTCTCAAAAAATACATGAACGAACAAACAAACAAACAAGGGGAGCTGGAGAGATGGCTTAGCAGTTAAGGCATTTCCCTACACAGCCAAAGGACCCAGGTTCAATTCCCCAGGACCCACGTAAGCCAGCTACACAGGTGGTGTATACATCTGGAGTTCGTTTGCAGTGGCTGGAAGCCCTGGGCCCATTCTCTCTCAAATAAATTTAAAAAAAAAAAGTTTAAAAAAGTAAACAAGGAGCTGGAGAGATGGTTCAGCAGTTATGGTGCTTGCCTACAAAGCCTTAGGACCCAGACTTGATTCCCTAGAACCCACATAAAGCCAAATGCACAAGGTAGCATATGTGTCTGGACTTTGTTTGTTGCAGTGGCTAGAGGCCCTGGTGTACCCATTCTCTCTCTCTATCTGTCATATATGTGTATATATATGTATATATATATATATATACACACACACACACATATATATATATATATATATATACACATATATATATGCATATATATATTGTTTGTTTTGTTTTTTGTTTTTCGAGGTAGTGTCTCACTTTAGCTCAGGCTGACATGGAATTCACTATGTAGTCTCAGGGTGGCCTCAAACTCATGGCAACCCTTCTACCTCTGCGTCCGAGGTGCTGGGATTAAAGGCATGCGCCACCATGCCCAGCATGTGTGTGTGTGTGTGTGTGTGTGTGTGTGTGTGTGTATTGGTTTTTCGAGGTAGGGTCTCACTCTAGCCCAGGCTGACCTGGAATTCACTATGGAGTCTCAGGGTGGCCTCAAACTCATGGCAATCCTCCTACCTCTGCCTCCCGAGTGCTGGGATTAAAGGCGTGTGCCACCACACCGGGCATAAATAAATGTTTTGTTAAGGGGCCGAAGAGATGGCTCAGCAGTTAAGGAGCTTGCCTGCAAAGCCTAGGGACCCAAGTTCAATTCCCTATTACCCATATAAACCAAGGTGCCCAAAGTGGCACATGTATCTGGAGTTCATTTCCAGTGACAGGAAGCCCTCGCATGCCCATACTCATTCTCTCTGTGCCTACCTCTTCCTCTTTCTTTCAAATAAATAAATAAAGTTTAAAGAAAAGAAAGAAGTTGTGAATATAGCTCATGAGGAGTATTTGCCTAGCATGTGAGAGCTCTAGGTTTGCTCCCTAGCACTGCAAAAAAAAAAAAAAAAAGCAAGCTAAGCCTGGGTGGTGGTGCACACCTTTAATCCCAGCACTTGGGAGGCAGGCAGAGGTAAGAGGATTGCTGTGAGTTCAGTCAGTCTGGGAATACATAGTGAGTTCCAGGTCAGCTTAGGCTAGAGTGAGATCCTACCTCGAAGAAAACCAAAAAATCAAAACAATAACAACAAAATAAAAAAGAAAGAAAGAAAGAAAGAAAGAAAGAAAGAAAGAAAGAAAGAAGGAGGAAAGGTAGAGGAAGGGCTAATCAAAATCTAAGAGGATATAAATAAGTCATATGGAAACCTACTTTTTTTGGACAGTGGAACACCCAGGAGCCATAGATTGTTACTAAAAAATTTTCAGTGTTAGGGATGGGATACCTTCCAGTGAGTTGTTGACCAGGGAGATCGCTGATGCCCCCAAAACATTACAGGCCATTATGGAGGCCCTTGGTCTCCCACCAGGAATATATGGTGAGACCATATTGCTAAAGACTCTACGTACTTGGGCTGCAAGGTCACTGAGAAATCCTGCTGGAGCTGGGCTGAAAACCTCCTCCATGTAGACCAGCTAACAGAAAGCTGGAAAAAGCCATGCTGCATGC
This sequence comes from Jaculus jaculus, assembly GCF_020740685.1. NCBI lineage: Eukaryota > Metazoa > Chordata > Mammalia > Rodentia > Dipodidae > Jaculus > Jaculus jaculus. The sequence continues at coordinate 143,697,853 of NC_059108.1, read as the reverse complement.
AGTTCAATGGGAGAAAGAGAAATCACCAGTGAAGATACTCAACAGTGGACACTGCAAGCCTTAAATTTGGCCAGCCAGGCCAAATGAGCCAATGGGTGCAATAGTGGCACATCTGTCTGTTATGGGGAAACCAATTGCTCTCTAATTAGACTGGAGGCCCATTCCATGGGAGGGAATACATCCCCGATACTGAAAACCTACAACAGAGGTAGTCATGAGCCCTAGGGGTGTAACACCTGCTGGTGTCTGGCTGAACATATATACTATGCTCACCAAGCTGCCTGCTAAGTACTTCTCTTAATGTTCATACCCATATATTAATGCTACTCTCACTTTTGGTTAGAGAACCTTCTCTTTTCAGATGGCAGTGACCTTGGGACAACTGAAAAGGCACCATGGTGCTGAGAAGAAGTGACAGAGGAGTGCTCAGCACTGAAATATCTCTATCACACCTTCCAAGGCTCAGAGTCCATTGCGGAAGAGGTGGCAGAAAGAATGTAAGAACCAAAGGAAGGGCAGGACTCCTTACAACGTGCTCCTCCAGATACAAAACGACCTAGATACCCATGACCTCCCTCACAGTGCCTGACACTACCTACACAAGACCATCATAAAAGGAGGAAAAGATGATGACATCAAAATAAAAGAGAGACTGAAATGGGGAGGGGATATGATGGAGAGTGGAGTTTCAAAGGGGAAAGTGGGTGGCAAGAGAGAATTATCATGGGATATTGTTTACAATTATGGAAGTTGTTAATAAAAAAATTTAAAAATAAAATAAACATACACACACAAAAAGAAAGGAAAGAAGAAAGAAAAAGGCATGTAGGGAGGAAAGAAATAAGGAAAGAAAGAAACCCAAACCAAAAGAATTCCATGTAATCTGTCAGTTTGAGGCCACCCTGAGACTACATAGTGAATCCAAGTCAGACTGGGCTATAGTGAAACCCTACCTCGAAAAACAAAGCAAAACAATCAAAAAACCAAAAAACAAACAAACAAACAAACCCCCTCCATGGCCCTTTAAAAATGCACATGCTTCCTCTACTGGTTCCTGGAGAAAGCACACTTCAAAAAAATGTCTGTTTTTCTCCTAAGTGGCCTTGAACTCACAATGATCCTAACTCTGCCTCCCAAATGCTAAGATTAAAGGCATGAACCACCACACAGGCTGGCCTTGAACTCACAGTGATCCTCCTACCCCTGCCTTCTGAGTGCTGGGGTTAAAGGCATGTGCCACCACACCTGGTTTACTAATCACTTAAAAAATATTTTATTTATTTACAAGCAGAGAGAGACAGAGAAGAGAGAGAGAGAGAGCACCAAGTCCTCTAGCCACCACAAATGCACACCTTTTAATATATATATATATATATATATATATTTTTTTTTTTTTTTAGGTAGGGTCTCTCTCTAGCCCAGGCTGACCTGAAATTCACTATGGAGTCTCAGGGTGGCCTCGAACTCACAGTGATCCTCCTACCTCTGCCTCCCCCGTACTGGGATTAAAGGCATGTGCCACCACACCTGGCTTATTTATTTATTTATTTATTTTATTTATTTGAGAGATAGAGGGAGAGAGAGAGAATGGGCACACCATGGCCTCCAGCCACTGCAAATGAACTCCAGATGTATGTGTCACCTTGTGCATCTGCCCTACATAGTCCTAGGGAATGAAAGCTAGGTCCTTTGGCTTTGCAGGCAAGTGCCTCAACCACTAAGCCATCTCTCCAGTCTTAACCTTTTACTTATTCTAGAGAGAAAGAGGCAGAGAGAGAAAGAGAGAATGTGTTCACTGGGCCCTCCAGCCATTGCAAATGAACTCCAGATTCATGCGCCCCCTTGTGCATCTGGTTTACGTGAGTACTGGAGCGAACTGAACCGGTATCCTTATGTTTCACAGGCAGACGATTTAACCACTAAGCCATCTCTCCAGCCAGTAGCCACCACAAATGAACTCCAGATGTATATGATACTCTATACATCTGGCTTTATGTGGGTACTTGGGAATTGAACCCAGTTCATTAAGCTTTGCAGGAAAGTGCCTTAACCACTGAGCCATCTCTCCCGCCCATTTTTTTTTTCTTTCCCATTTACCCCCTTTGAGGAGCCAGGAAATCAGGAGACTTAGATTCCCACCTATATTTGATTATTGACCCGTTGGGTAGGGCTGCTAGATAAAAAGTGGAAAACAATATTTGAGACATGCTATATTAAAAAAAAAAAAGTTATGTGGGGTGGGGAGATAGCTTAGTGGTTAAGGCGCTTGCCTGTGAAGCCTAAAGATCAAGGTTTGAGTCCCCAGGACCCATGTAAGCCAGATATACAAGCAGGCACATGCGTCTGGAATTCATTTGCAGAGGCTAGAGGCCCTGGCACACCCATTCTCTCTCTCTCTCTGTTCCCAAATAAATAAAAAAAAAATTTTTAAGTTATGCATTGTTTATGTGAACTTCAAACTAAATGGGTGTCCTGCATCTTTATTTGCTCAGTTTGGTCAATTTCCAGCTGGGTGACCTTGGCCAGGCAATATAGTTCCTTTGAACTTCAGTCTCCTTATCTATAGTGAGAGGCTGGAGCATTCCTCACTGTGGTGATGGTGAAGGAAGATCTTAGATGCGTAACATGTTTCTCACAACAAATGGCACACGGTAAGTGCCCAACAATGAAGTATCGGAATTCATAATTTTCGTTTTAATTTTGGTATCTCCTAGAGCGTTAATCTATCAAATTAGTTTCTCAGAAATGGCTAAATTAACAGTGAGTTAACATGAGGCTGGCCTGTCTGGCAGCTGGCTGGGATGGTGAAGTAAGGAGTGCTTAAGTCAGCTCTGGGCCCCCCAAAAGATTAGTGACACTAATTTATCAATCAGATACTGGAATTTCCTCAACGTGGGCAAACCAGAAAAAAACTAAATAAATAAAATAGAAAGTTACTTTCTTCAGAAACCAGTAGGGGGAGTGTGTGCACTTTGGGTTAGAACTAGGAGAACTAGGATGGTACAGGATCCAATGAAACATTACTTGCAAATTTTCGGCAATTTGAGGACAAAGGAGAGCATAAGAGGGCTCCAGGGACTGCTCAATAGTTAAAGGCACTTGCCTGCAAAGCTTGCTGCGTTCAATTCCCCAGCGAGCCAAGTAAAACAGACAGGCATTCATATGCAGTAGCATGAGACCCTGGCATGAACACACATACACACACACAAAGGAATTATTTTTTTTTTAAGAATTCTCTGAGCTGGGCGTGGTGGTGCACGCCTTTAATCCCAGCACTCAGGAGGCAGAGGTAGGAGGATCTCCTGAATTCAAGGCCACCCTGAGACTACACAGTGAATTCCAGCTCAGCCCGGGCTAGGGTGAGACCCTACCTCGAAAAACAAAAACAGAACAAAAAATTTTTTTAAAGAATAATGAGAATCTGGAGAGATGGTTTAGCGGTGAAGGCGTTTGCCTGCAAAGCCAAAGGACCCATATTCCATTCCCTAGAACCCAGGTAAACCAAATACATAAGGTGGTGCATGTATCTGGAGTTTGTTTGCAGCAACTGGAGACTCTGGTGCACACATTCTCTCTATCTGCCTCTTTCTCTCTCTCTCAAATAAACTAAAAAACAAACAAACAAAAAACTATTTAAAAAAAAGTAGTCGTGGTGGTGCATTCCTTTAATTCCAGCACTCAGGAGGCAGAGGTAGGAGGATATCCTGAGTTCGAGGCCACCCTGAGACTACATAGTGAATTCCAGGTCAGCCTGGGCTAGAGTATGAGATCCTACCATGAAAAACAAACAAACAAAAAAAAAAAAGGTAGATGCAGAAGCCAGGTGTGGTGGCACGTGCTTGTAATCTCAGCACTTGACAGATAGAGGCAAGCGCATCAGGAGTTCAAGGCCATTCTCAGCTATATAGTGAGCTTGTCTCAGAATACGATACCAACCCTCTGTCTCACACCCAATAACTCAGCATTTAATCCAAAGGTACAAACCCAGAGAAATCTGAAAACAACAGCAACGCATTTTACCTATAGAAAACTGACTTGGAGCCGGGCACGGTAGTGCATGCTTTTAATCCCAGACTTGGGAGGAGGATTCCTGTGAACTGGGGCCAGCCTGGACTACATAGTGAGTTTCAGGCCAATGTGGACCACATTGAGACCTGCCTCCAAAAGAGGAGGAAGGCAGAAAATGAAGTGCATGTGCACATGTGGTAGTGTGCGCTCGTGTGCGCACACACACACGCCACACAAGGTGTGCACATACACGCACACACACACCATATTCTACATATACACCATACACACATATACACTACACACACAATGCACACCTGCATGCCTGTATGCTCAAGGAAGGAAAAAAGACGAGGAGAAAAAAACAATATCGATGACATAGAATATAGTCTCTCTTGGAGTTCACTCAGTTGGAAAAGAGCAAGTGAGTCTGGATCCAGTCTTCCTCTCCCCAAATTAGTTTTTCTAGACCCTCAATTAATAAATAACCTGAAAGTTGTGAAAATTCCAAGCAGCCAAGGAGAGGCAGAAGAATCGAGTCAAAGCCACCCCCAAGCCTCACTGGGAGTGGGCCTGGCCAGGAGGGGCTTGAATGACAATCGAGGGTGGCGGAATGAGTTGGTGGCCACATTCTAAGGAGGATGAAGTCTGACTGGCCAGGAGGTTCACAGGCTTGGCAGCTGGAAGCTGGAAGCTGTGCGGTCTGTTTGTCCGGTCCCCTGCGTGCTGAGTTGCCATTCCCATTTCTAAACCTTCCAGGCCTGAGTCTGCAACACCCTCCCCCACAGTCGCACCTGCTGGCAGCGGGGGCTCCAGTGAATGGACTAGTTCCAAGAATTCTCGACCCTTCCCCCTCCTTTTACATAGCTGAGCTCGGGAACAAAAGGCGCCCAGGGTCTGGAGCTTCTTCCTCAGCCCCTGCCAGCTCCGGGGAGTGCCAGACAGCTGGAGCCAGGCTCCCTCCAGACCATTTACACTTTTTACAGCTTGCACATCCCACTCTCCTCTTTCCAGCCCTGGCCATAAGACTCCCCCCCCCCCCCCCCCGCCGCCACACCTCCCCAGGACTGTCCTCAGAGTCCCCAGGAGGTGGAGGGCGGTTCCCTTTGAAATAGGTGGACAGGAGTGGGGGGGACTGGTCACACCTAGACTCTAGGACCCAGGTACAGAGCTTAGGTCTAGAACAGCACACCTGATATACAGCAGCCGTGGGGTACAGGATAAGCAGAAGGGGTACAGGATAACCGGAAGCTGCTTGCCCAGTCACCGTGCTGGTTTCCAGCTCCCCTGAAGGATATTGGGCCCTGACTTTCCTAGACGGTCTACCTGACCATTGGTAAATAAAGCCCATTAGGCAGGCAGCTATTGTGTGCCCGGGCAAGTGCTTGCACATCTGTTCCGTAGGTTCATCCTCACAGCAGCCTGAGCGGCAACAAGCGTGGATCGTATTTGCAGATGAGAGAAAGAGGCTCGCCTCTGATCCAATGCCAGCGGGTGGGCAGTAGCACCAGGATGTGAATCCAGGTATGCTGTCCTGCCCGGTTTCTCCATCTCCTAAATAGTGAACAAGCAAAGCGCTGCTCTTTGGTAATCCTCAGGGCTGGCCAATCCGGGCTCCTCTTGTCCTCTGAAATCGACATTGTTTTCCTCATTACTAGTTCTGCACAGCAGGTGAGAAAAAGGGACGGTTAGATCCTCTCAGATCTGACAGGATCTGAGCCTGGCTTCTATTGGCTGCCGCAGCTAGGCCTCTCCTCTTTCAGGTCTGTCCTAGCGCACCAGGCTGACCTTCAGGCAAAATGAGGGCTGACTGTTTCTAGTTCTTTCTCCTGGTAGTCTCTCAAAGCACCTCGGACTTCCAGGTTATAGGCCAACACATCAAAGGGCATCCTGCAGGGAAAGGAAGAGAGATCCTGTGCCCAAAGCCTTAAAGCAATAGTTCTCAAGTCCGCCCATTATTATTATTATTATTTTGTTTGTTTGTTTGGTTGGTTGGTTTTTCAAGGTAGGGTCTCACTGTAGTCCAGGCTGGCCTGGAATTCACTAGGTATCTCAGGGTGGCCTTGAACTCACAGTGATCCTCCTACCTCTGCCTCCCTAGTGCTGGGATTAAAGGCGTGCATGCGCCACCACGCCCGGAGGCCCATTATTATTATTATTTCGGCTTTTCTTGCTCTAGCCCACGCTGACCTAGAATTCACCATGTAGTCTCAGGGTGGCCTTGAACTCATGGCACTCTTCTAACTTGGCCACCCAGAGTACTGGGATTAAAGGTATGCACCACCACACCCTGACAGTTTGCACATTATTATAGTTTGGGATTAAAAAAAAAAAATTCAGGGCTGGAGAGATGGCTCAGAAGTTAAGGTGCTTGCTTGCAAAACCCAGTACCCACATAAAGTCTGATGCACAAAGTGGCGCCTGCTCTTGGAGTTCCTTTGCAGCAGCTGGAGGCCCTGGCGTGCCTATTCACTCAGTCTCTCTTCTTTCTATCTCTCTGTGCTTGAAAATAAATAAAAATATTAAACCAGGCATGGTGGCGCACGTCTTTAATCCCAGCACTTGGGAGGCAGAGGTAAGGAGGATTGCCTTGAGTTCAAGGCCACCCTGAGACTACACAGTAAATTCCAGGTCTGCCTGGGCTAGAGTGAAATCCTACTTCGAAAAAAAACAAAATAAAAAACCAAAGCAAAGCAAACAAAGAACACTAGAAACTGAAAGGAATGAGAGGAATACACTTGAAACTTCTGCCAAGCTCTGCCTTCCCCGTTCTCTAGAGTCCATACAGCCCGCCCAGGGCGCCTGGGTGCTGTGCACTGCTCTACAGAATTAGACCTTGGAAGTGAACAACACATTGCCATTACCATAACCCCCAGTTTTGACTGGGTGGGGATTTAAGGTGTCACAGACCGATCTTGGTGGCACAGACCTTTAATCCCAGCACTTGGGAGGCTGAGGAGGATCACTGTGGGTTCAAGACCAGCCTAGAACTACACAGTAAATTCCAGGTCAGCCTGGGCTAGAGTGAGACTCTACCTTAAAAAAAAAAAGTCATAGACAAGGGAATTCTGTAACAGCAGTTCTTATACAGGCTATTGTCTCTGGCTAATCTTTTTTATTTATCATTGGACAGTCTCCCTTTATATATCAGGTTGGCCTCAAACTCACAGTGATCAATTAGCAGGCCCCAGGTACATGTCTTTTTTTTTTTTTTTTTTGGTTTTTCGAGGTAGGGTCTCACTCTAGCCCAGGCTGACCTGGAATTCACTATGGAGTCTCAGGGTGGCCTTGAACTCATGGCAATCCTCTTACCTCTGCCTCCCGAGTGCTGGGATTAAAGGCATGCACCACCATGCCAGGCTCCAGGTGCATGTCTTTAATCCCAGCATTTGGGAAGCAGAGGTAGGAGGATCTCTGTGAATTTGAGGCTTGCATGGGACTACAGAGTGAGTTCCAGGGCTGGAGAGATGGCTTAGCGGTTAAGCACTTGACTGTGAAGCCTAAGGACCCCGGTTTGAGGTTCGGTTCCCCAGGTCCCACGTTAGCCAGATGCACAAGGGGGCGCACACGTCTGGAGTTCGTTTGCAGAGTGAGTTCCAAGTCAACCTGGGCTAGAGTGAAACCCTACCTCTAAAAACCAAAGGAGGGAGAGAGAGAAAGATGTGGGGGGCGGGTGGCTAACAAACAAGTGCCACCATTAATGGCCAGTTACTAGTTTGATTTCAGAATAACTATTTTACCAGCTGAACCTTTTTTCTCTGTATTAAGTGCTTACTTTGAATTTCCTTATCTAATCCTGATCACAATCTTATGAGGTAATTATTATTATAATCACTACTTTCCAGGAGAGGAAATTGAAGCTCTGAGAGGTTAATTGGTATATAGATGGGACTTTTTTTTTCTCACTTTTTTTGTTGTTGTTGAGACTTTCCTATAGCCTCAGGCTGACTTTGAACTGATAATTCTGTCTTAACCTGCCAAGTGCTAGGAATGCAGATTCTCACCACCACCACCCAGTTTAGAGTTGGGATTTAAACTCATGTTCATTCGATTTTGAAGCTAGTATTCTTTCTTTTTTTTTTCCTTAATATTTATTTGGGGAGAGAGAGAATGGACACACCAGCGCCTCCAGCCACTGCAAACAAACTCCAGATGCATGCCCCACTTGGTTCATTTGGCTTTAGGTGGGTTTTGGGGAACTGAGCCGACAACAACACAGTAACAAACAAATAAAACAAAACAAAACAAAAAACCCCACAAACTGAGCTTGGAAGGTGAATCCTTATATTTGCTTGCACCTACAAAGAGAAGAAGGAAAAACTAACAAGTGTGGTTGCCTGTGTGTGGAGATGGAGTGGAAGGAACTGGAAATAAACTAACCAAGATCAAGGGCACCAGAATTTAAGAACAGTGTAAATGAGAGTCCTTTGCTTTGGCCAGAAGAAATGGGGCCTAGCTGCATCTCTACCTCCTTGGGGATGTGAGAGGACCTAGTTATCCCCAAACCTTCTTCCCTCTTCACGTACGTTCTCTGAGAACACCCGCTGCAGGAAGTCCTTTACCCCAAGGGTCCTTAGCAAGGGCACTGGTAACGAAGCGTCAGGACACTTGGCCATGGCAGTGCCCGCCACAGGTCCCTTCCCCTGCTTTCTCCTGGCTGAGGGCAGGTGTTTCCAGCTCTCCACCTAAGACAGAGTTCACTTTCTCAAAAGGGAGAGCTGGAGAAATGGCTAGGTGGTTAAGGCGTTTGCCTGCTGAGCCAAAGGACCCAGGTTCAATTCCCCAGGACCCATGTAAGCCAGATGCACAAGGGCACACACGCATCTGGAGTTCGTTTGCAGTGGCTAGAGGCCCTGGAGTGCCCATTCTCTCCCTCCCTTTCTCTCTTCCTGTCAATTTCTCTCTCAAATAAATAAAGAAAAATATTTTTTTTTAAAAAAAGGGAGACTTTCAATCCTCCAAACTAAATTCTGCTCTTTCTTTTTTTTTTTGGTCATGTATATGTGTGTGCATGTGTATGTATAGGTGTGCATGTGTGTGTGGAGGCTAGAGGTCAACATAATTACTCTCACACGCTCTACTTTTTCTATTTATTTATGAGAGAGAGAGAGAATGGGTATGCCAGGGCCTTTAGCCACTACAGACTTCAGATGCATGTGCCCTTTGTGCATCTGGCTTATAAGGGTACTGGGGAATTGAACCTGGGTCCTTGGGCTTCACAGGCAAGCACCTTAACCACTAAGCAATCTCTTAAGCCCATATTCTTTTATTTATTATTGACAACTTCTCTAATTGTAGACAATATCCCATGGTAATTCCCTCCCTCTCCCTACTTTCCCCTTTGAAACTCCACTCTCCATCTTATCCCCTCCCCCTCTCAATTGGTTTCTCTTTTATTTTGATATCATGATCTTTTCCTCCTATTATGATGGTCTTGTGTAGGTAGTGTCAGGCACTGTGAGGTCATGGATATCCAGGTCATTTTGTGTCTAGAGGAGCATGTTGTAAGGAGTCCTACCCTTCCTTTGGTTCTTACATTCTTTCTGCCACCTCTTCTGCAATGGACCCTGAGCCTTGGAAGGTGTGATGGAGATATTTTAGTGCTGAGCACTCCTCTGCCACTTCTCAGCACCATGGTCTGAGTCATCCCAAGGTCACTGCCATCTGAAAAGAGAAGGTTCCCTAACCAAAGATGAGAGTAGCATTAATATATAGGTATGAACAGTAAAAGAAGTGCTTACTGGGCAGTTTGGTGAGCATAATATATACATTTAGCCAGACAGCAGCAGACATTACACCCCTAGGGCTCATGGTTACCCCTGTTGTAGGTTTTCAGTATCAGGGATGTATTCCCTCCCATGGAGTGGGCCTCCAGTCCAATTAGAGAGCAGTTGGTTTCCCCCATAACAGACATGTCATTATTGCACCCATTGGCTCATTTGGCCTGGCTGGCCAAATTTAAGGCTTGCAATGTCCACTGTTGTGTATCTCCACTAGTGATTTTTCCCTCTCCCATTGAACTGCATGCAGCATAGCTTTTTCCAGCTTTTTGTTAGCTGGTCTACGTGGAGGAGGTTTTCAGCTCAGCTCCAGCAGGATTTCTCAGTAACCTTGCAGCCCAAGTATGTGGAATTTTCAGCAATAGGGTCTTACCATCTATTTCTGATAGGAAACCAAGGGCCTTGGTAATGGCCTATAATGTTTAGGGGGTATCAGGGACCTTCCTGGCCAACAATTCACTGGAAGGTGTCCCATTTCTGCCAATGAAAATTTTCTAGTAACAATCTGTGGCTTCTGGGTGTTTCATTGTCCAAAAAAGGTAGGTTTCCACATGACTTATTTATATCCTCTTAGATTTGGTTAGCTCTCCTTCCACCTTTCCTTTAGTCAATCTCTTCCCCTGACCTCACTTAAGCCTTTCACCTCCCCCATTAATCTGTTTTTCTACTTACATATATAATACCATCCTATTAAGTGTCCCTTCCCTTCCTTTCTGTTCCATTTATATCTCCTTTCTAGCTTACTGGCCTCTGCTACTGAGTTTTATTCCTACTCACACAGAAGTCCAATCAGTTGTATTAGGATCCACATATAAAAGAGAACATGTGACATTTGGCTTTTTGGGCCTGGGTTACCTCACTAAGTATAATCCTTTCCAGATCCATCTATTTTCCTGCAAATTTCATAAGTTCATTTTTCTTTACCACTGAGTAGAACTCCATTGTGTAAATGTGCCACATCTTCATTATCCACTCATCAGTTGAGAGACATCTAGGCTGGTTCCATTTCCCAGCTATTGTGAATTGAGCAGCAATAAACATGGTTGAGCAAGTATCTCTAAGGTAGTGAGATGAGTCCTTAAGACATATGCCTAGGGGTGGTGTAGCTGGGTCATATGGTAGATCTATTTTTAGCTGTCTCAGTGTAGAAGGATTCCTCTTTTTCCACATCCTTACCAGCATTTATGGTCATTTGTTTTCATGGTGGTGACCCATCTGACAGGAGTGAGATGGAATCTCAATGTAGTTTTAATCTGCATTTCCCTGATGACTAGGGATGTAGAACATTTTTTTAAAGATGTTTATATGTCATCTGTATTTCTTCTTTTGAGAATTCTCTATTTAGTTCCATAGCACCCCCCCCTTTTTTTTTTCTTTTGGTTTTTCACAGTAGGGTCTCACTATAGTCCAGGCTGACCTGGAATTCACTATCTCAGGGTGGCCTTAAAGTCATGGTGATCCTCCTACCTCTGCCTCCCGAGTGCTAGGATTAAAGGTGTATGCCACCTTGCCTTGCTTCATAGCCCATTTTTTAAATTGGGTTGTTTGATTTCTTACTATTTAATTTTTTGAGTTCTTTGTATATCCTAGATATTAGTCCTCTGTCAGATGTATAGCGGGCAAAGATTTTTCTCCCATTCTGTATGTTGCCTCTTTGCTCTACTCACAGTATCCTTTGCTGTATAAAAGCTTTGTAATTTCATGAGGACCCAGCAGTTGATCAGTGTTTGTTTGTTTGTTTTCCCCTGAGCAAGTGGGGTTATTTTCAGAAAGTCTTTGCCAATACCAATATGTTGAAAAGTTTCCCCTACTTTTTCCTCTAGCAGTTTAAGAGATTCAGGTCTGTTATTAAGGTCTTTATCCATTTGGACTTAATTCTTGTGCATGGAGAGAGATCAGTTTTCATCCTTCTACAGATACATATCCAGTTTTCCCAGCACCATTTGCTGAAGAGGCTGTCCCTTCTCCAATGAGTATTTTTTATTTTTTTTTTGTATTTTCGAGGTAGGGTTTCACTCTAGCCCAGGCTGACCTGGAATTCACTACGTAGTCTCAGGGTGACCTCTAACTCATGGCAATCCTCCTACCTCTGCCTCCTGAGCACTGTGATTAAAGGCATGCACCGCCTTGCCCGGCTACATCCAGGTATTTTTGATTTTTATTTACTTATTTGCAAGCAATGAGAGAAGGAAGGAGAGGGAAGGAGGGAGCTAGAAAGAGAGGAAGGGAGAGAAAGAGGGAGAGAGAATGGACATGCCAGGGCCTCTAGCCACTGCTAATGAATGAACTCCAGATGCATGCAGCACTTTAAAGATGTGTGCCACCATACCCAACCTTACACATGTTTTTTGTTTAGTTATTTTTTATTTATTTTAATTTTTTTTGTTTTTTCAAGGTAGGGTCTTGTTCTAACCCAGGTTAACCTGGAATTTACTATGTAGTCTCAGGGTGGCCTTGGGCTACATTTAAAAAATTGTTTTCTTTTAATTATTTATTAATTTATTAGAGAGAAGCAATGGATGGGTGCACCAGGACCTGTCACTACAAAGAACTCCAGGTGCATGCACCACTTTGTGCATCTGGCTTTACATGGGCACTGGGGAATAGAACCTGGGCCCTTAGGCTTTGCAGGCAAGGACTTAACTCTCTTCAGCCCATCCCCCTAAACTATTTTATTTATTTTTGAGGAGAGAGAGGGAAAGAGAGAGGAAGAGGAGTATATGGATATGCCAGAGCCTCTTGCTGCTGCAAAGGAACTCCAGATGCATGTGCTACTTTGTGCATCTGGCTTTACGTAGGTGCTGGGGAATCGTACCCAGGCTGGTAGCTTTGCACCTTAAACTACAGAGCCATTTCCCCAGCCCATCACTCCCATATTCTTAGATGTATGTTTGAATATTTAGGACATATTCTCATGTATCTATACCACTCCTGAATTTATTATTTAATATACTTTAATAATCTATATTCAAATTAAAGCCTTCAATGATGCCAGACTGGAGTGGTGAATGGATCTTGAGATGCCAGCTCCCACCTGAGAGCCCTTTCAGTACTGTTTGGGAACTGCCAGGGTCTAGAGGTAGTAGGCTCAAGAACCATTTTCTCCTTTCTTGGGAATGGAAAGTAAGGGTAGCTCCTATTTAGCACTTACTATATGCCCTGCTGTGCCAACTGTTGGATTAGCTCAGCTCTGTGTGTCTTCCACGGTCACTATATTGCCTATTTGATTTGAATTTTCCTGGAATTCAGAGCTTTCTTACAGATAAACACATTGGTTTTAGTCAGCCATTCCATTGGCCTGTAAAGGAGATATCATTATCCTCATTTTACAGAGGACGAAACAGTAACAGACCTGTCTGAGGTCGCATAAGGAGGAAGTGGGGGAGCCGAGGCTCCAGTCAGATTTGAATGACTCTCTGGGGCCTGAGTGGTCATCCAGCTCTAGATTCGCACAGGGTCTCAGATAGGGCGAGAAAGGCCTGAGTCCTAGGTCAGAGGCAATGAGGGGAGGAAAGAGAAAGGTAGTAGGGGAGAAAACACCTTTCATCCCAGCACTTGGGAGACTGAAGCAGGAGAATTGCTGTGAGTTTGAGGCCAACAGGTTAGCCTGGGCTAGAATGAGATCCTACCTTGAGAAAAGAAGAAAAAAAAGGAAAGAGAATAAAGAAGAGAGAGAGAGAGAAAAAAAAAAGAAGCTAAAGAGTTTGCTGATGTCATGGAAGTAAGACTAGAAGCCAATGGATTCAGGGCTTTGGTGGACACTGCATACCATGAATGTTACGTTATAGTATGAAGGAGAGATCTTTGGAGCCTCAGTGTTTAGACTCTAGAATTAGTTCTGTAGGCAATGAGGACTACATCATGGTAGATGGCTAGCCTCGGCCCCATTACATATTAGCATCCTCAGATATCTGTTCGATGAATGTCTGCATACATAAACAAATGCGTAAGCAAATGGATATGTGCATAAGGGAATTATACAATGAGTGAGAGTTTACATTGCATGCTATGTATTAGTTAGCAAATCATGGAGTGGAGACATTAACCCAAAGGGCACATGTGATGTTTCAACGCCATGGCTCTCTTCACTGCAGTTTGCGCTTTGCTCTCGGGCTGCCACAGGACCTTGGGACACTACCATAGAACCATCTCTCCAGTCCTGGATTGCTCTTGAAACCTTTCTCTGGGGCTGGAGAGATGGCTGACTGCAAAACCAAAGGACCCAGGACCCACGTAAGCCACATGCCCAAGGTGACACCTGCATCTGGAGTTCGCTTGCAGTGGCTGGAGGCCCTGGCATGCCCATTCTCTCCATATATCTATCTGTCTGCCTCTCTCTCACAAATAAAATAAGTAAATAATTAAAAAAAAAAACTATCTCTGGAATAATGCACTAGAAATAATATTGGCTGCTATTTGGAGAGAGAAGCTATATCCAGAGAAGAGAGCTAACCTTTTGTTTCTAAAGCCCTTCATGGGGGCTAGAGAGATGCCTTAGTGGTTAAGGTGCTTGTTTACAAAGTCAAATGACCCAGGTTCGATCCCCCAGGACCCATGTAAGCCAGATACAGAAGGTGGTGCATGCATCTGGAGTTTGTTTGCAGTGGCTGGAGGCCCTGGCATGCCCATTCTCTCTGTCTCTGTCTCTCTCTCAAATAAAAAAAAAAAAAAAAATTAAAGCCTTTCATGGACTTTAGACAAACCATATAAACAGTTTGAATATTCTGTATATTTTATTTTTATATCATCCATGTGATAAATTATACATCGTTTATATCATTTGTCCAATAATAACTTAAAAAATCTTAGCTGGGCCTTTTGTTTCAGGCCTATAATGTCAGTTACTCTGGAGGCTGAAGCAGGAGGATTGCAAGTTCTGAATTACAGAGTGAATGAGTTCAAAGCCATCTGGGGTCACTAAGTGAGCCCCTCTCTCAAAATAGAAAGTGAAAAGAGGAAGTCGGGCATGGTGGTACATGTCTTTAGTCCCAGCATTTGGGAAAGCAGAGGTAGGAGGATTGCCATGAGTTCAAGGCCACTCTGAAGCTACATAGTAAATTCCAGGTCAGCCTGGGCTAGAGTGAGACCCTACCTCAAAAAACAAACTACCTCAAAAAACAAACAAAAAAAACAAAGAAAGTGAAAACAGGTTGGGGAATATAACTCTGTGGCTTAGTACTTGCCTAGCACGTTCAACCCCTAGCACTGAAAAACAAAAGAATCCTTAACATAGAACAAAAATATCTATAGAAAAAGTAGAGAAATATATCTATTGAAAATGATGGAAATGCACAGAGAAAGAACTGGCAAACAGGGGTGGGGAGAGGGATGAGTTAGGGATGAGAAAAGAACTGGCTCAACATATTCCCTGTGTTTCTTCTTACCAGTGTGGTGTGGAGTATTAATCTGAATCTTTTGAAAAGAGAGAATACTTTACTTGTGTAATTGTAAGAAAAAAAAAAAAACTAGACTAGAACAAAATATACCAAGATGTTCATAATCGCTGTCTTTAGATAATGAGATTATAGGTAACTTTCTTCCATCTACTTTTCTTTCAAAAACGTCCCAATTATCTTATAAATAACACTTTTGTAATAGAACCCCAAACCCTTTTTTCCACTAAAGTTTCTTAAAAAAAAAAAGAGAGAACTTTAAAAGATTCCATTAGCCTTTTAAAAGAATTTTCAATTATCTTCATTGCTGTTTGAAAAAAATATTAGCAGCTAATGCAGGCGCCTTAGAAAATGTCAAATAACACAGAAAAATATGTGAAAAGGCTTCCTGTATTTCCACCTCCTTCTATGAGATTACCCCTATTCTCTGAAAAATTTCAAAAATACTGCAAACTTACATTAAGAACTTGAAAGAAATTTCAAGCTCGAGCTGAGAACTCGAATATATTTTCCCTTTGTACCATGCAGAATGTAAAAATGCTATGCCCCAGGTACCATGGAGGCCGGGAATCAAGGGTTAACAATTTGCTTAAGGCCACTCGCTGGCAACGGGCAGGGTTGGCATTGAAATCCAAGTCCAAGAGCCCAGTTTAAACCACTGCCTCAGGCCATCATGGTGGGTGGGGCTGGTGTGATTATGAGGCAGGGGCTGGCTTTGAGCTCCCAGTTGACAGGGTCTCATCCAGAGTTCCTGCCAAAGGATGTTTGAGTCTGGTGATGAGTTAGATCTCATGATTAGGCGTGGGGAAATTGATAACAGTGCTGTTGGGCATGATGGGTCCTGGGGAGCATTTTATAGTAAGCACCAAGCTAGCCATGGCACTCCAAAGGGTTAAAGCCAGCCAAGAAAGTCTCTGGAGGGAAGCTGCTTCCAAAAACTGCCTTTGTTGTCCTTGGCCTCCCCTGTGGCCAGGGACTAGATTCCCAAAGGGAGCCACTAGGATTAGCTCCTTTTGGGATTGTTTGAGGCTCTTTGGCCCCAGGTGAGCTGCTTCTGTGTGGAAAAGGACTGGAGCCCCTTGTTAAGCACAGCCCTTCTTTTTGAGGAGCTCAGAATTTAGGTACCACTAGGATGGGCCCATGGACCCCTAACAGATTGTACTGTGGTCCATGCACGCTTTGGGGACATAAGATGTTGTGCCAATAGCCTGGAAGATGCTCAGTGGTAGGGACGTAGCTTTGGAACTTACTTACCAAGATGGGGGTACAGCTCGTTTTTCTCCAGCCTACCTGTCACTTCTTGTCTTGCAGGCCAGGGTAGGGGAGCTGGTTCAGCAGCTTTTAGGGGCTCAGGGAACCCCAACGTTTTCCTTTACCATCATCCGTGGCTAGGTTCTGGGCTCTCATTTTGCCGTCACCCCCATCCCAAGCCTAACCACATACTTTCTTTTTTTTCCCCTGAGCTCTTTCTATCTCTCCTCCCCTCCCCCCCAAACTCTTTGGAAATCTTTTCAACTCTTTCAAGTTTTCCCTGAGCAGCTAGTGGTCTGTTTCAGAGTTAGGTCAGAGTACTTTAAGACCCCCAGCTGGGGAGAGAGGATAAGACAATAGCTGCTATCGCTTTACCATTGGAAGTGACCCCCCGGATTTGCACTTCTTTCATCTTGGGACCAGAGCTCTAGAGGGTGGGCGATTTCCTGGGGGGGGGGGGGGAGTGGCTTAAGCCATTTCCCTACCAGCCAGTTGGCTGTAGACCGTCCATGCTCCATGGTCCACTACAGATATGAGACTCGTGCTGGAGTGAGCTCAGCTGGGGACTCTTATCCTGGAAGGTCTTTCTCCAAAGGGTGACTTCAATGACCCACGCTGGAAGCTGGAGTGAGAAGTGGATGTCCCCCAGGGCTCTGGGCCACCCTCGAGGTCAGTAAAGACATGTTCTCGAGAGACTAGGAAGTGCGGGTGCCTCACTTGACTTGGAGGTGATGGTGTCAGACACCCAAGGGTCCAGGGGCAGGGAGTGACCCTGTGAAGATGCTGTGAGTGTGTGTGGACGGGGAGGCTGGGCATTGTTTCAAGTTCTCCTCCCCACCCCCCACCCCCAGCCCTGTCCCCACCCTCATCCGCTCCCCTATCTCCCCTGTCCACCCAACACAATGGTCAGGCTTCAGCCCCTCCTCAGGTCTCTGCAGCTCCAAGGTGGGCCAAGTCTCATCCAGAGGTCTCACCCTGCCACCCACTTCTTCCTCGAGAGCTCCCCGCTTTTTCCCCCAGAGATGGCTGGTGGTCAGGACCACATCCCCTACTGGTTTGCCCTCACTCTCCCCCCTCCCATCCAGACACGTGGTCCACTAAAGCGACTAAATGTGGGCCCTCCCGAGGTGGTTAGTTTGATGGTCTCGGCGCTCTTCTGGTGACCCCAGGTTACATTACCCCTGGTGGTGGGAATTTCCTTGGGAAGTCCCTTCGAGTGGACTCTACAAGTGACCGCCTAGGCTTGGCTGGGTCCCCAGGCCACTGGCGAGGGAAGCAAGATGGCTGGCCATCTCTTGGTTTCCTGGCAGAGCCAGGCCAGTGTGACCCAGGGGATGGCAGCAAAGCCATCATCCACCCAGGGGAGAATCAGATCCCACTGGGCAGTTCTCATGAGTGTAGGGTTAGCTGATCACAGAGACCGGGGCCCGGGCTGTGGGAGGGGGCCACGGGGAGAAGGGGGGGTGTCTCTGGAATGGAGAGTCCCCCCGTGAGTTACTCCTGTGCCCAGGATGCTGCTGGCGGGGAGGGCGTTTGTTCTGGAGGCAATCTCTTGGCTCTTTCTTTGTCTGATGTACCCATGCTAACACGCTGGAGATGGAAGCTAGAAGTGGGCTCCGAGGCTGCCCTCTGCTTACGGTGAAACGCGCTTGGCGTCGGGATCGCAGGCCCTGGTAAAGGCCGGCCTGGGATTGTGTCGCCCCTGCCCGCGCACCCCTTAGCACCCCACTCTGTCCTAGGTGATGCTCATTTTAAAAAATAAAGATGGACGCCTCGGCTTCATTCCTTCCCTTCCATCTCCAAGCCTGGGGACTGCTGGGGCGTAGGTCCTCGGAGGCCTCTTTGGCTTTGTGCTTTTTTAGATCTTTTCCAGGATTTTCTTTTTTTGGGTGGGAGGGGGCGCTGGGGGAAGAGTCCAGCTGGTTAAAGTGCGTAGATTGGCCCTCCCTTTCCACACCTCTTGCCCTCAGTGCACCTGGCCGTGGTCGCGTCCGCCTTGCGGTGCACCTGAACCCCATCACCAATTATCTACTTAAGGGGACTTCCTCCTGCGCCTCCCGCCCTTTCTACCCTGACCCACTTCAGGTGGTCCAGACCTATTTTGCATAGGTGGAGGAGGATGGGGTGATTGTAGACGCTCCATAAAGCTACTTTTGAAAATTTTATTTTATTTTATTTGTTTTTGAGACAGGATCTTCCAGGTAGCCCCTAGGGCTGGGGTATATAGGCTGCCTCACCGCTTGCAGCTCTTTGCAAGTTTGTGAGAAAGCCAGGAGTTGGATATTGCTTACTTCCTCACACCTCCTTCGCCTTCGGGAGGGAAAAGAATGAGATAGTGGAGTGAGGTGTGACCGGGCCAGGAAAGGAGGAAGGGTGGGAGGGGAGGGTCTGCAAGAGGAAGTGTGGCGTCTCTGGACGCTGCGTTGGAAGTATTTGAACGCTGCGGGAATTCAGGCAAGTGACCTTAACCTTTCTGCACCAACTTCTTTCTCTATCAACCAACTAGCTTCATCTCAAAACGCCAAGGATCCCCTGGATCCTCAGACGAATGCCTCAGAGAATTTTGTGCCTCTGGAGGTGGAGTTCTATGGTTTTGTATTCTCATCTAATGGAACCCTCCTGAACCTGCCTTTCTCCAGGAGTGAACCCAGAATGGTGACTCCTGGGGAGGGACAGGTGTGACGGAAGTGCAGCCTGCACGGAGGGAAGATGAGACCCGTGTATCAACAAAATTACCTCTGAAAAGCTTGAAATAAAATGTTCACCTCTCCCAAAAGCCCACAGGAACTTGTAATCACCCAGGGGAACGTGGTGCTGCGCTTGGGAAGCGGGCTCGCCTAGTGAAAGCAGGAAGAGTCACCTACACACATTTGAAGCTCTGCCTCTTAGCTTCCTGAGATTTTGGTCGAATTGCCCAATTAAATGCATATAGTGAGGAATCAGTAAATGGCAGCTATTTTCCTAATTTTGTTTGCAAAGTATGAGGCAGAGTGCTCATTTATATGCAGTTGTATAACGGTGCTTAAAAGTGGCATCATGTAAAACAGAAAAAAAAACCCACATTACCCTGTTTGTTGGGATGATTGTCTGACAGAATGAAAAAGCTCTTGTGTTCAGTTTGTTCTTTCGGAAATCAGGTTTTTTTTTATTGTTATTGCAATGTAAAGTAGTCTCTTAAAAAATATTTATTTATTTGAGAGAGCGAGAGAAATGGGCACGCCAGGGCCTCTAGCCACTGCAAATGAACTCCAGGCATATGCGTCACCTTGTGCTTCTGGCTTTACATGATTACATTTTTTTGTTTGTTTTTTGAGGTAGGGTCTCCTGAGTGTTGGGCTTAAAGGCATGCACTACCATGCCTGGCCAAGCAATAGGTTTTTACAAAGTTATAAATGCATAAAAGATGAACAGATAAAAAGGCCGCCTGGCATGTTGGTATACTTCTGTAACCCGGTATTTGGAGGCTGAGGCAGGACTATCTTAAGTTCAAGGCCAGCTTGGGCTATATAGTGAGACCCAGTTTAAAAACAACACAAATACACAACTCCCCCCCCCCCCCAGAAAAACACGGAAATTCAGGTTAAATTATACTTGACTGGCAAGACGTTATACTAAATTCATGATAATGCACATATTTTGAAAAAATCTATTACCCTGGAATTTTAACCAAAGATGATCCTGATATTGTTTAAGATGCTTTCCAAAATAATAATAATGATAATAATAATGATAGTGCTAGATGATTAAAAAAAAGAAAAAGCTTTCCTGCGGGCATGGTGGCACATACTTTTAGTCCCAGCATTCAGGAGGCAGAGGTAGGAGGATCGTCATGAGTTCAAGGCCACCCTGAGACTACATAGTGAATTCCAGGTCAGCCTGAGTTAGAGCGAAACCCTACCTTGAAAAAACAACAAAAAATCAAAACAAAAAAAGCCAAAAGGACAAAAACTTAACTTATTGCTGTCAAGTAAAATTCTGGTAGTCTGGTGGGTGTGCTTTTCCAGTGCTTTAAAATCCTTTTTTCCCCACCTTTACTAAGTTAAAATTTACACTCAGGTGAACCCCTTTGAAGTATGCAGTTTGATGAGCTGAAGAGTGTATATACCAAAATGCTGCTTAAACCCAGGACTAAACCACTGAGCTCTGAAAGCAAGATTGGAGAAGCCAAAGAGGATAATGTTCTCCTTTCTTATTTTCTTTGTTAGCGGTTCATGTAGCCCAGGCTGGCCTTGAGCTCACTCTGAAGCTGGGGGTGACTTTGAACCCAACCCTTCTGCCTCCACCTCCAATTTCCGGGAATACATGCAGCTGCCACTATGTCCAGCTCCCTTCTAATTTAAACGCATTCCACAAAGAAATACCTCTGCTTTGCAGTCCTATGACTAGCTTGTGTTGGAAATGGGCCTGGCTATTTATTTATTTATTTATTATGATTTTGCTTGTTTGTGTTTTCAAGGTAGAGTCTCACTCTAGCCCAGGCTGACCTGAATTCACTATGTAGTCTCAGAGTGGCCTTGAACTCATGGCAGTCCTCCTACCTCTGCCTCCTGAGGGGTGGGATTAAAGTAAAGGCATGAGCCACCATCCCCGTTGGGTCTGGCAATTTAAACAGTAAGACATGACTGTCAGGTTCTAAGGAGCATCTTGGTTGTCACACTCACTTGTAAGACATTGGGCAAACAAGGCTATTGCCTATTGCCTCAGTTTTTCCACCTGTGCTTTGGAGATAATAGTCACAGAAAAAAAGAAAAATCATATCCCTAAACTTCGGTTTTTTGAGGTAGGGTCTCATTCTAGCCCAGGCTGACCTGAAATTCACTATGGACTCTCAGAGTGGCCTTGAACTCACGGCGACGATCCTCCTACCTCTGCCTCCTGAGTGCTGGGATTAAAGGCATGCACCACCAGGCCCGGCTCCATGAACTTTTTGTATCCTGCTGTATCAAAATCTACTGATCTCTATTATACTTTGAGCCTTTTTTTGGGGGCGGGAGGGGTAGGGTTTCACTCTAGTCCAGGCTGACCTGGAATTCACTATTATAGTGTCAGGCTGGCCTCAATCCTCCTACCTTGGCCTCCTGAGTACTGGGATTAATGACATGCAACACCGTGCCTGACAGAGGCAGAAGGGGTCACACCAGGGCCTCTAGCCACTGCAAACGACTTCTAGCTCCATGCACCACTTTGTGCATGCCTGTACATGGGTACTGGGGAGTGGAACTTGGGTCGTTAGGCTTTGCAGGCAAGCATCTTAACTGCTGAACCATCTCTCCAACCCAGTTTTGAACCTTCTTAAAATTTTTTAGGGAGCTGGGCATGGTGGCGCACACCTTTAATCCCAGCATTTAGGAGGCAGAGGTAGGAGGATCGCTGTGAGTTCGAGGACCCCCTGAGGCTACATAGTGAATTCCAGGTCAGCCTGAGCTAGAGTGAAACCCTACCTCGGAAAACAAAAACAAAACAAAACAAAACAAAAAAACCAAACTAACAAAAAAAGTAGTGCTGGAGAGATGGCTTAGTGGTTAAGGTGCTTGATTGCAAAGCCAAAGAACCCAGGTTTGATTCTCCAGAACACATGTAAAAGCTGAAGATGCACAAGATGGCCCATGTATTTGGAGTTCATTTGCAGTTGCTGGAGGCCCTGGCACGCCCATTTTCTTTCTTCTGTTTTCCCTCCTTTCTCTCTGCTTCTCTCTCTTGAATAAATTAAAAAAAATAAAAATCTTAAATATTTTATTTAGGGTTTGAGGAGATGGTACAGTGGTTAAAGGTGCTTACCTGCAAAGCCTAGCAACCCAAGTTCTAGTACCCATGTAAAGCCAACTGCACAAAGTAGCACATGTGTCTGGAGTTTGCAGTGGCAAGAGGCTCTGGCAACTCTTATATCCCCCACCCCTCTCTCTCTCTCTCTCTCTCTCTCTCTCTCTCTGTGTGTGTGTTTGCAAATAAATTGGAAAATATTTTATTTCTGAGCAGAAAGAGAGAGAGGAAGAGAGGGAGAATGAATGGACAAGCAAGGGCCTCCAGCCATTGCAAACAACTCCAGACACATGTGCCACATTGTGCATCAGGCTTTTGTGGGTACTGGGAAATCACTCCCAGTAATCCTCCTACCTCTGCTTCCTGAATGCTGAGGTCAAAGGCATTCACCACCATGCCCGGCCCATAACTTTTTTTTTTTTTTTGGTTTTTTGAGGTAGGATCTCTAGCTCAGGCTGACCTGGAATTCACTATGTAGCCTCAGGGTGGCCTTGAACTCCTGGTGATCCTCCAACCTCTGGGATTAAAGGCCTGCACCACCACGCCCTGGCTTGTTTTTTTTTTTTTTTTTTTTCTCACTCAAGCCTGGACTGGCCTAGAGTTCACTATGTAGTCTCAGAGGGTGGCCTTGATCTCACAGTGATCTCCTACCTCTGCCTCTTCAGTGCTGAGATTAGAGGCATGTACCACCACACCAGGTCCATAAATTTTTTATATAAATTATTCTATTGCTGGGTGTGGTGGCACACACCTTTAATCACAGCCCTTGAGAGGCAGAGGTAGGAGGATCACTGTGAGTTTGAGTCCAGCGTGAGTTCCAGGTTAGCTTGGGCAAGAATGAGACCCTACCTCAAAAAAACAAAACCTCGGCTGAAGAGATGGCTCACAGGTTAAGACGCTTGCTTGCAAAGCCTACTAACTAGAATTTGATTTCCCAGAGCCCATGTAAAAGCAGTTACACGGGCTGGGGATATGGCTTAATGGTTAAAGTGCTTGCCTGTGAAGCCTAAGGATCCAGGTTTGACTCCCTAGAGCCCACATAAGCCAGACATGCAAGATGGCACAAATGTCTGGAGTTTGATTCCAGTGGCTAGAGGACCTGGCACACCAATTCTACCCCCCCCCCTCGCTTGCTGTCTCTAAGAGAAGAAAGAAAAACCAGTTGCACAGCGGCATGCATCGGAATTCGTGTGCAGCAGCTGGAGGCTCTGGCGCACTCATTCTCTTTGTCTCTCTTCTGTTTCTCCTTGCTTTCAAATGAAAACAAATATTTTTTTCTTATTTTATTTTACTTATACTAGAGAGAAAGAGGCAGATAGAGTGGGCATGCCAGGGCCTCCAGGCATTGCAGAGGAAGACCAGACACATGTGCCATCTTGTGCATCTGGCTTATGTGGGCTTGGGGAATCTAACCTGGGTCCAGGACATCAGGCTTTGCAAGTAAGTGCCTCTACCTGCTAAGCCATCTCTCCAGCCCCACATCATTCACACACACATGCACACACGCACACACGCACACACACACACACATATATATATATATATATATATATATTTTTTTTTTTTTTGAGGTAAGGTCTCGCTCTAGCCCAGCCTGGCCTGAAATTCACTATGAAGTCTCAAGCTGGCCTTGTACTCACTGCAATCTTTCTACCTCTACCTCCTGAGTGCTGGGGTTAAAGGCATGTGCAATCATGCCTGGCTACATAAGTTGTTAATGAATACAGAGGTACAGTTTTATTTTTATTTTTTGTTTTTAGAGCTAGAGTCTTGCTGTAGCCCAGGCTGACCTGGAATTCACTGTGTAGTCTCAGGGTAGCCTTGAACTCATGGCGATCCTTCTACCTCTGCCTCCGGAATGCTGGGATTAAAGGTGTGCACCACCACACGCCTGGCTTTTTAACTAGTTTTTATTTATTTAGTTATATATTTGACAGAGAAAGAGGGGGAGAAAGAGAGAGAATGGGCATGCCAGGATCTGCAGCCACTGCAAATGAACTCCAGACACATAAGCCCTCTGTACATCTGGCCAATGTGGGTCCTGGGGAATCGAACCTGGGTCTTTTGGCTTTGCAGGCAAAGTCCTTAACCGTGAAGCCATCCCTTCAGCCCCCACGCCTGGCTTTTTTTGTTTGAACATCATTTAAATTTTTTTTTGTTGATTTTTATTTATTTATTTGAGAGTGACAAAGAGGGAGAAAGAGAATGAGAATGGGTGCGCCACTGCAAACAAACTCCAGATGCATGTGCCACCTTGTGCATCTGGCTAATGTGGGTCTTGGGGAATTGAGCCTTAAACTGGGGCCCTTAAGCTTCACAGACAACTAAGCCATCTCTCCAGCCTCCCTTTCTTGTTTTTTTTGTTTTTTTTTTTTTGACGTAGGGTCTTTCCACCTCAGCTTCCCAATTGCGGATTAAAGGTGTACACTACCACAGCTTGCTCTATATCTTTTAAAAATATATATAAGTATATCTGTTTAAAATATTAGTTAGTTGAGAGAATGGGCATGCATCTAGCCATTGTAAACAAACTCCAGAAGCATGTGCCACCTTGTGCATCTGGTTTTATGTGGGTACTGGGGAATTGAATCTGGGTCCTTAGGCTTCTCAGGCAAGTGCCTTAACTGCTGAACCATCTCTCTAGCCATATATATATTTACAAGCAGAGAGAGAGAGAAGTGAGACAGAATGGGCACACCAGAGCTTCCAGCTGCTGCAAACTCTAGATGCATGTGCCATGTTGTACATCCGGCTTTACGTGGTACTGGGGAAATGAACCCAGGTCATTAGACTTTGCAGGCAAGCATCTTAACCCCTAAGCCATCTCTCCGGCCCTACCTTTTTAAAATATATTTTATTTTTATTTATTTATGAGAGGGAAGGAGGGGGAGAGAGAAGAGAGAATGGGTACACCAGGGCTCCAGCACTTCAAACAAACTCCAGATGCATGTGCCACCTTGTGCAGCTGGCTTACGTGGGTCCTGGGGAATCAAACCGAGGTCCTTTGGCTTTGCAGGCAAGCGCCTTGACTGCTAAGCCATTCTCCAGCCCTATCTTTTTTTT
Source organism: Jaculus jaculus (assembly GCF_020740685.1). Taxonomy (NCBI): domain Eukaryota; kingdom Metazoa; phylum Chordata; class Mammalia; order Rodentia; family Dipodidae; genus Jaculus; species Jaculus jaculus. The sequence continues at coordinate 143,672,598 of NC_059108.1, read as the reverse complement.
TTTTTTTTTGAGGCAGGCTGTCCCTAGAAAGCTCAAAGCGTGTCATCCTTGTGCCTCCATCTCCCCAGTGCTGGGGTTACAGGTGTGTGCCACCATATTTTCACCTCAGTTAAGCCCAAGCATGACAGCTTTACAAAGTAGATATTTATCCATCTTACATGGGAGGAAGAAGCACAGAAGAAGCAGCCAGCCTAAGGTGGCCAAGATCCAAACCAAGTTCTAGAGACCATACTCTTCCTTAGAAAACAGCGGGTAACTGAGCAAACCTAGGAAGAAATTAAGTCATCCGCTATGGGGAAATGGGAGCAGGTGGGCTTCCCTCTAGGGAGAAGATGCGGGAAGAAGCAGGGCAACGTTGCGGAGTGTCACGTGGGCACCTAGTCCTGACCTCTTGCCCTCTGTCCTGCCAGGATGACTTCTCGGGAGCAGCTGGTGCAGCAGGTGCTGCGGGATCTTCAGGAGGCCGTGGAGTCGGAGGGCCTGGACGGTCTGGTCAGCGTTGCCCTGGAAGCCAAGCAGGTCCTGGCATCCTTCACCCTCCCCACGTGCCGCAACAGTGGCCCGGGGCCTCAGGTGCTGGAGGTGGACTCCGTGGCCCTGAGCCTGTATCCGGAAGATGCTCCGCGCAACATGCTGCCCCTGGTGTGCCCGGGCGAGGGCAGCCTGCTGTTCGAGGCAGCCAGCATGCTGCTGTGGGGGGACGCGGGCCTCAGCCTGGAGCTGCGGGCCCGCACCGTGGTGGAGATGCTGCTGCACCGCCACTACTACCTGCAAGGCATGATCGACTCCAAGGTGATGCTGCAGGCCGTCCGCTACTCTCTGTGCTCCGAGGAGTCTCCCGAGATGACCAGCTTGTCTTCTGCCACCCTGGAGGCCATCTTCGACGCCGACGTCAAAGCCACCTGCTTCCCGACCAGCTTCTCCAACGTGTGGCACCTGTACGCCCTCGCCTCGGTCCTTCAGCGCAACATCTACTCCATCTACCCCATGCGCAACCTCAAGATCCGACCCTATTTCAACCGGGTCATCCGGCCTCGCCGCTGCAGCCACATGCCGTCCACGCTGCACATCATGTGGGCTGGCCAGCCCCTCACCAGTCACCTCTTCCGCCACCAGTACTTTGCACCTGTGGTGGGCCTGGAGGAGGTGGAGGTGGAGGTGCAGGCGGCGGATGGCGCTGCTGGCCTGGCCTCCGCACCTCCGGCCCAGGGTCCCCTGCTGCCGCCAGCCAAGACGCTGGACCTGCTCAACCGGGAGCCGGGCCTCACTTATTCCCACCTGTGCGAACGCTACCACATCACCAAGAGCACCTTCTACCGCTGGCGGCGGCAGACCCAGGAGCACCGGCAGAAGGTGGCCACTCGCTTCTCAGCCAAGCACTTCCTGCAGGACAGTCTGCACCACGGGGGCCTCGTGCCCTTGCAGCAGTTCCTGCAGCGCTTCCCCGAGGTATCCCGCTCCACCTACTACGCCTGGAAGCACGAGCTACTCGGCTCCGGCGCCTGCTCGGCCGCGGGCCCCGCCCCTGGCCCCGCCCCCGGCGAGGAGCTGGCAGGGGCCGAGCTGGACACGGCCGCAGCCCAGAGCCTGGGGGCCGCCCAGCTGGCACCGTCAAACCCTGGGCTGGTCCTAATGCAGCGGGCCAAGTCCTATCTGGAGCATTGCATCTCTCTGAACACGCTGGTGCCCTACCGCTGCTTCAAGTGCAGGTTCCCTGGCATCTCCCGGTCCACCTACTACAACTGGCGGCGAAAGGCCCTCAGGAGGAACCCCAGCTTCAGGCCAGACCCAGCCCTGGCGACCACCGGGGCTCTGCAGCCAGCTCCTGTTGGCGAAGGGGCTAACTTACTCTCTTGGGAGGAGGATAAAGCGGGCGGCGAGGGGACAGGGAAGGAAACGAGTGGGGGGCCCCCCAATCCTCAGGAGCTCTTGCCCCCGAAGCTGCCCCTGTCGCGATGGCAGCGGCGCCTGCGCAGGGCTGCCCGCAAGCAGGTGCTAAGTGGACATCTGCCCTTCTGCCGGTTCCGCCTCCGCTATCCGAGCCTGTCACCCTCCACCTTCTGGGCGTGGAAAAGTCTTGCCCGGGGCTGGCCCAGGATGCAGGCTCCCTCTTTGGTCAAAAGAGGACAGGAACAGGAAGAACAGCAGGAGCCAGAGGAACCACAGGAGATGGAAGGTGTCAGGAGCGTGACAGCAGTGATGGTCCCTCCTATGGAGCCCCTGCCTGTGGTGGCTTCTCGGGAAAAGAATGCACAGGAAACCCAGGGAGGGCCTTCGGAAGAGAGGGCCCTTGAAGAGGGGGCTGTGACCCAGGGCCAGCCCCACACCCAGTCCCTGTCCAGTCAGCCTGTGACAGTGCCAGCAGCAGCAGCAGCAGCAGCAGCAGGTCACAGGGATGGCCAGGTGCTGGTGATGGACATGCTCAGTACCACGAAGTTCAAGGCCCAGGCCAAGTTATTCTTGCAGAAGCGCTTTCAGTCCAAGAGCTTCCCCTCCTTCAAGGAGTTCCGAGCCCTCTTCCCCCTCACTGCCCGTTCTACCTACTACATGTGGAAGCGGGCACTCTATGAAGGCCTCACCCTGGTGGACGGCTGACGGGGGATGTGCGAGAGGCTGGATGGAAGGGGAACCACTTTGGACAAGGGTGGGGGACCCGCGATGTTCCCCTGGCCTGACCGGCACGCCCTTTGCTCTGGCTCCCATGGCTGCTTGCAGAGTTTATTTGTGTTATTTCCTGGCACTGGCACAGAGAGCCAGAAATCAGCCATCTGGTCTCCCCATGAAGCAGTGGAGGTGCTGATGTTCTCTGCTTATTGGCAGTTAATTATTATTATTTTTTTTTTAAAGTTGTGGTTTAGGTTTTTTTGTTTGTTTGTTTTGACTTAGGTGGGTTGGCTGGGTCCCTTTGCTGGTGTTGGAAGCTGCAGCCTCGTGGAAGGAGGCACTGAGAGGCTGGGTAGCTAAGGCTTCCTGCAGTCTTTCTTAGCCCCAGAACACTACTGAAGCATGGCCATCTTCCCAAGGGGAAGAATGAATGTATGAGTTTGCTTTTCTTTGAGGATGGCATCCCCTTTACTCAAAGGTTTTCCCCAAAGGAACTTTAGAATTAAGTGCGGGACAGGTTGGGGTCTCCTGTTCTGAGAGACAAGGTGCTAGGGTCCCTGTGAGCAGCAGACACTTGGGAAGAACCTCCAAGGAAAACCCTGAGGCTCCTGAGATTACAGGAAGGCCTGCTCCACCTGCTGGTGTGCCCCCTCCCCACCCCAATAGGTCCCTGCCAGATGGCTGGCTGTTAAGGTCCTGCCTTTCTGATGAGCCTTTTCAGAGACTGAGCCATATCTTGTGGCCAGGGACCACAAGGTGGCTAGGCAGGTGGGAAACTGGATTTGCGTTGTCCAAAAGTAAAGTTGGAAAACCAAAGAAATAAAATGCTGCTGTGTCCAGAGCCCTTGGTCTCAGGGTTTGTTTTGCTAGGATGTGACTGCCTGTTCCCAGGCTCCCTTTTGTCTTAAGGTGATTAAGTGACCCATTTGTCATCATTCCCCCCCCCCCCCGCCCACAGTTCTGCCTTTTGATAGGACATATTGAGGATGAGGACCTGGGGGGGGGTGATAGAAGGGCTCACTTTGGGAACTATCTTGAACTGTTTTGTAGAAGTGACATTGGGTGATTATCCAACTAGGGACTGGTCTTTGGCTACCAACCTTCTTCCTCTGGGAGAGACCTGTTATGCTATGTGAGCTCAAGTCCGTTACAAAAACATTAAGGGTGGCCGGGTGCGGTGGTGCACCTTTAACCCCAGCACTCGGAAGGCAGAGGTAGGAGGATCACTGTGAGTTCGAGGCCACCCTGAGACTGCATAGTGAATTCCAGGTCAGCCTGGACCAGAGTGAAACCCTACCTCAAAAAAACAAAAAACACTAAGGGTGAAGTGCCAGGCCCGTGTTTGTTCCTAGCACAAAGTAGGTCCTCATATTTGTCAAAAAGAGAAATGAAGTGGGACCTCTGTTCTTTCCTTACTGTTAATACATTTGGATCTGCTTTTGTTTTTTTGGGGGGAGGGTATTTTTATTTATTTAAGAGTGACAGACAGAGAAAGAAAGAGGCAAAAAGAGAGAATGGGCACATCAGGGCCTCCAGCTACTGCGAACGAACTCCAGATGCGTGCGCCCCTTTGTGCATCTGGCTAATGTGGGTCCTGGGTAATCAAGTCTTGAAGCTGGGTCCTTAGGTTTCACAGGCAAGCGCTTAACCGCTAAGCTATCTCTCTAGCTCCTGTTCTTGTTTTGAGGTAGGGTCTCACTCTAGCCCAGGCTGACCTGGAACTCCCTCTGTAGTCCAAGGCTGGTCTCAAACCCACAGCAATCCTACCTCTGCCTCCTGAGTGCTGGGATTAAAGGCGTGTGCCACCCTACCCATCTTTTTTTTTTTTTTTAAATCTCTGATATTGCAGTGTTTTTCTTTTCTTCCTTTTTCCCAGGTAGGGCTTCAGACTTGCAGTGTTTTTCAAATGGACTCTGTTCAAACTATCCCATTGGGTCCTCCTGATTAGAGCAAGAATGATCTTAGTGACACCCCAATCTAATCCACTGCTGGTTTCCTCTTGAGCACAAATCAGAACTGTAATGAGGCCCACACAGGTCCAGTCCCCACCCACCTCTGAGCTTGTTTCTCACATTCATAATGTACCCCTTATACAGACTACTCTTCCCTGTCCGCCTCTCCCAGCCCCCCCAGTAGGGCTAAATAGAGAGCATTGTTGAGGCCTGCTTGTCTGAGCTCCTGGGTCTCCACTGACCCACCCACAAAAATTTGGTGAAGAGATTGGACCAGGGGCTGTTCCCCTCTGACCTGTGATTGCAACCTGTAGCCAGCAGGTGGCAGTGTGGTGCAGCAAGAGATACTCAAGTTTCCAGAGGGCACAGCCCAGCTGGTTTGCAACCCCTTACCACTTTGGTCATCAGAGGGTAGCCCCAGCCTCCCTCCTGAGAATGCCCTGATGGAGGCTCTGCATTATTCAGTTGGCTCTCTCTCTCTTTTTTTTTTTTAAATTGAGAGATAGAAAATTGTTGTGCCAGGGCCTCTAGCCACCGCAAACAAACTCCAGATGCATGCGCTACCATGTGCTTATGTGGGGTCTGGGGAATCGAACCTGGGTCCTTAGCCTTCACAGGGAAGCACCTTAACTGCTAAGCCATCTCTCCACTCCCCAGTTGGCTATCCTCCCTGCATACAGCACCAACGCAGGTCCTCTGATCCTGGGAGCAGTTTCCTAGTGGGGTCTAAAAGCCACCAGGGGGCTATGGCTGGAGCTCAGTGCACCTGCTCAGCATGGGTGATGACCTGGGTGTTGCAAAACCTGAATCACCACCCTGTGAGGGATTTCTTGGGACGGTAGATTCCAGATCCACTGATGCCCACTTTAGACATTGGTAAGCCTCACTTTCCCTCCTGAAGATTGGAGATGGGATTGTAGTTACTCCCCTCCATAGTGTGGTCTCTCCCCTGTTGAGAGATAATATATATATATATGAGAGAGAAAATATAGGCATGCCAGGGCCTCTAGCCACTGCAAATGCACTCCAGAAACATGTGCCACCTTATGCATCTGGCTTATGTGGGTACTGGGGAATCGAACCTGCATCCTTAGGCTTTGTAGGCAAGCACCTTACCTGCTAAGCCATCTCAAGGATATGCTTGCTCAGGGTTACCCTCCAATCACACACTTAACTGCTGAGATGGAAAGGTTTTTTTTTTTTCTGTTGGAAAAAATTAAATACAAATGATATGTCAATATTTATTGATTTGGAAAACAGTTTTGTAAACAAGGTTAAATTATCTTTGTGTGGAAGAACTGTTTCTTTTATAATCTGCTTAGAAAGGTAGAGTTACCTAAGTGGTGGTCATATTTACCAAGAAGGCTTCATGCTGATTTTGAAATTGACATTTGATAAAATTATTTGTGGGTTTTCTTTCTTTCTTTTTTGGTGCTACCTTCCATTCTGGATGCCTATACTGGAAGAAACCCCATGAAATAAATATGAATACAGGAGGAAAACAGAGTGTGAGATTAGCTTTACCTTCTCTTAAAATTCTATGCAGTTTTGAGGTTACAACTGCTTCTAAAGATTTTAAAGTAGCAATGCTGCTCCCTAAAAACCAGTTGAGTGAGACATGAATAATTTTTTTTTACCTCATTTCTACATTCATCACCATAGGAAAGGGATCTCTATTTTTTTTTCTCCCTAGGATCTCTATTTTTTATTTTTAAATATTTTATTTTTTTATGAGACAAAGAGGGAGAGAAGGAAAGAGAATGGGCATGATAGGGCCTCCAGCCACTGCAAATGAACTCTAGATGTATGTGTCATCTTGTGCATCTGGCTTATGTGGGTCCTGAGAAATCGAACATGGGTCCTTTGGCTTCACACACAGTCAAACGTCTTAACCACTAAGCCATCTCTCCAGCCCGGATCTCTATTATTTTTGTTCATTTTTATTTATTTGAGAGCTATACATAGAATGGGTGCACCGGGGCCTCCAGCCACTGCAAACGAATTCCAGACGTGTGTGTCCCCTTGTGCATCTGGCTAATGTGGGTCCCGGGGAATCAAGCCTCGCACCGGGGTCCTTAGGCTTCACAGGCAAGTGTTTAACTGCTAAGCCATCTCTCCAGCCCCAGATGTCTATTTTTTTATGATTATCTTGTTTTAATAATGGCACATCTCTTGCCCCTCCAGTATTTCTCTGGAGTTAGCCGAGTATGGTGACACACACCTGTATTCTCAGCATCTAGGAAGGAGCCTGAGGTACCAGCTCCCATCCCAGCTGTTCTCGCCAGTGCCTCGGTCTCACTCACTGCCATTGTCTGTTCACCTTCTCCCCCTCCCCCACGAGCTCACTTTTCTCTGTATCCTGGTTATGGCAGCATCTACTGATAGTTGAACTGGCCAGAGGCTGTTAGCCTAGAATGTTCTCTCCCATGTCTCCATCCCAGCAGGGCTATAGGAACGTCACAGACTTTGGGAAGTTGCATGCTGCTGGGTTTTCACAGGGACAGAATTGATTGTCCATCTCACCCTTTCCTCTGAGCTCAGGCCTCATGGCAGGTTATACCTGCGGCCACTGCCCAGCCCAAATCTGGTGGAAAATCGAGCAGGCGTTCCCTGCTCTCAGGGAGATGACAGGCATAATAATAGGCTCCCACCCAGTGACCTCTCATAGGCCGGGGTCTGTGTTGTAAGCTAAGGAGAGTTAATTGGCTGCGACTTGTCTTTTCTAAGGCTTTTGTGGCAAGACAGCCTTCCATATGAAATGCACTGAGCACAGTAGGATCGTGGGGCGCACGTGCTGATGTCGCCTGGCATCTCAGCTCATCCTCAGGGCCCTGGCCAACCTACAGCTGCTTAGCACCAACCCTTCTCTGAGAAATGCGGCCATTGCTTCTCAGGTGTCCCTGGTCCATGGCTTGAGAAGACCCATCGTGGGGGGCCAGGGTGTGGCTCCCTAGTAGAATCCTGCCGAGTATGTGCAGCCCTCACCCTTCCCTGCCCTGGAGCAAACAGACTCCTGTCAGATTGGTGGGCACCGCAGGAAGGCTGAGAAGCAATGCTCTGTGGGTGCCCGGGAACCCCTGTCCCACTTCTCCCAGGAAGCTTCCCAGCTGGTGACAGCAGTTCCCTGCGGGGACAGTGTTACCGTCAGTCCTCAGTGTTCCCATTGCTGGTTTATGTCATGGAGGAGGAGGAGGAGGAACGCTTTCAGGAAATGAGGGACAGCAGAAAGTAGGCTTAATGGCATGAACTTGTTTTGTTCCATGGAGAATGACCTCAAACATAGCGTGAAATCTGCTTAAGTCTAGCAGCACCTCTATGCTGGGCGCTGCCAGGGGTGGGGTGGGTGGCAGGGAGCTGCTCATGAAGCACTGCCTGGGGCAACCACTGAGGTGGCAGAGAGCAGAAGTGGGGCCCTTGGTGGGACTGGAGGAGGAAAGCCAGACCGTGGGAGACACTGGAGAGCACTGAGTGCCTTTGGGTTCCCTGTGCCTCCTCCCCAGGCCGACCTGGCTCAGATCCGAGTCTCTGCCTTACCTGGCTTGTGGGTGTTGACAGTTTCTAGGCTCCCCTGACTCTGGCAGAGGATGGAACTGGGGGCACACCTAAGCTGTTTGACAGAATCCGGGGACAAGAGAAGGCTGTGGGATAGGGCAGAGGCTCGACTCTGGATATTGGACGCGTCTTTCAGTCATCCACAGTCATCGAAGCCTGAGGGTGAGGGAGAGGGAGATGACCAAGGAAGACCCACCCTGTGCCCACCTTGTTTCTAAACGTTACCTGTGCATCTGGTTCATAATTCCGGGTCCCAGGGACCCAAAAAGTGCAGTCTGTACTTTATGTCTGTCTTCAGTTGGAATGTCTTAGAAAATCATAATTTTACAAAAGACATCAAGGCAGGACTGGAGAGCTGGCTCAATAGCTATAGGTCTTGCTTGAAGAGCCTGTTGGATCAGGTTCAATTCCTCAGCACCCATATGAAGCCAGACACAAAAGTGGCACAATCATCTCGCATTCATTTGCAGTGGTAAGAGGTCCTGGTGTGCACATGTACACACACACACACAAATATCCGCCCCCGCCCCCCGCAAAGTAGGGTCTCACTGTAGACCAGGCTGACCTGGCACTCTGTAGTTCTAGGCTGGCCTTGAACTCATGGCAATCCTATCTCTGCTTCCCAAGTGCTGGGATGAAAGGTTTACTGGGATTAAAGGCATACATTACCATGACTGGCCCTAAACATGTTTTGTAAAAAGACATCAGCCAGGTGGGGGGGTGTGGGGATGGCCAGAAGTAACCTGGGCTACAGTGAGACCTTGAAAAATCTAAATAAATAAATAAATAAAAATAATTTATAAAAAGGAAGATGAATAGGGAGAGAAAGTGGAGAAAAGGTCCCTGTTGTTCTAGAACCTTCCCAGCTGGATGAGAATGGACCAAATCCATCAGGTCCTTGTTTTGGGGGATTAATGAGTGTAGCAAATATCATTTGGATTTTCATTAAAACAAAATTATTGGCACGTGTGTGTGTTGGGGGACGCTAGCACCTCTTTTCACTGTAATGTACTCCAGACACATGTACTACTTTTGCATCTGGATTTTTGAGGGTACTGGCGAACCAAAGCTAGGTTGGCAAGCTTTGTAAGCAAGTGCCTTTAACAGCTGAGCCATCTCCTCAGCCCACAATTTGTTTTTTTCTGAGATAGGTCCTCTCTAGCCCAGGCTGACCTGGAATTCACTATATAGTCTCAGGGTGGCCTTGAACTCACAGTGATCCTCCTACCTCTGTCTCTTGAGTGCTGGGATTAAAGGCGTGTGCCACCACGCCCAACTAACAATTTTAGTACAAGTATGCTCCATGCATCATCTGAGACACACCTCAACAATTGTGCATTGCTTACCTGATGTCTAACACGACATAACTGCAGTTTTCCTCTGGGGAGTCAGTGGTATGTTAGAAAGTGTCCCCTGAGCCCTCTGATTTCATGAATGTCCTGTTTCCTCCTATCCGGGCAATGGAGGGATGGCAGGGGACCCTTTCTCCAAACAACTCCATCTTCGTCTCCAGGTTTCCTGAGACACCTTGAGCTTGACCACTCTGAGAAGCTTTCTCTTGGCCTCCATGGAGCAAGCAATAGACTGCCTGGGCCTCACCAGTAGACAAATCTTGCAATCACCAGGGTACTTTTTAAAACTAGCTTTGCTGAACGTGGTGACGCATGCCTTTAATCACAGCACTCAGGAGGCAGAGGTAGGAGGATCGCCATGAGTTTGAGACCACCCTGAGACTACATAGTGTATTCCAGGTCAGCTTGGGCTACAGTGAAAACCTACTTGGGAAAAAATAAAACAAAAACTATTTTTGCCCAGGTCAACTGCACACCAATTAAAACCAGAATCTTGTGCTGAAGAGATGACTTAGCAATTAAGGCACTTGCCTGTGAAACCTAAAGACCCATGTTCAATCTCTCTCCAGATCCCATGTAAGCCAGATGCACAAAAGTGAGGCAGGTGCAAGGTCGCACATCCCACTAGGTAGTGCAAGTGTCTGGAGTTCAATTTCAGTGGCTGATGCCCTAGTGTGCCAACTCTCTCTCTGACTCTCAAAAAAAAAAAAAAAAATAAGACTCTTTGCATGCTATCATTAATCTGTCCTGTGACTTACTACCTTACTACCTTCTAAATGTAGACTCTGACCCCTTCACTTTTCATCCACTAAACTGTGTTGTACTTCCAACTAATCTTGTCTACATGCATTCTACATGGATCCTTCCAGAGCTAGGGCAATGTGTGTATTAGGCAAACACTCTGCTGCTGAGGTAAGCTACACTCAGTCTAGCCCTCCTGGTCCTCTTCCTTTCTCTCTCTTTAAAAATATTTATAAAGGGCTGGAGAGATGGCTTAGTGGTTAAGCATTTGCCTGCAAAGCCAAAGGACACAGGTTCAATTCCCCAGTACCCACATAAGCCAAATGCAGAAGGTGGCACATGCATTTGCAGTGGCTGGAGGTCCTGAAGTGCCCATTCTCTGACTCTCTCTCTCTCTCTCTGTCTCTCTCTCTCTCGCTCTCTGTCACTCTCAAATAAGTAAATAAAAATATTTTAAAAATATATTTTGTTTGTTTATTTGAAAGAAAGAGGCAGTTAGAGAATGTATGCTCCAGGGCATCTAGCCACTGCAAATGAACCCCAGATATATCTGCTATTTTGTGCATCTGGCTTGTGTGGGTACTGGGGAATCAAACCTGGGTGCTTAAGATTTGTGGGCAAGTGAATTAACCCCTAGGTCATCTCTCCAACCCTAAAAATATTTTTATTTGCCAGGTGTGGTGGCAAACACCTTTAAGCCCAGCACTCAGGAGGCAGAGGTAGGAGGATCAGTGTGAGCTCAAGGCCAACCTGGGACTACAGAGTGAATTCTAGGTCAGCCTGGGCTAGAGTAAAAAGCTGACAACATTTATGTGTGTGAGAGAGAAACAGAGAAAAAGACAGACTGGGTGCACAAGGGCATCTAGTCCCTGCAAAGGAACTCCAGATGCATGGGCCACTTTGTGTGTCTGGCTTTATGTGAGTGCTGGGGAATCAAACGTAGGCCACCCATCTCTCCAGCCCCCCCCCCCCTTTGTGAGACAAGATCTTACCATGTAGTCCAGGCTAGACTGAAACTCTCCACCCTCCTCTGTTTAGCCTCCTGGCGTTGGGATTCTAGGCATGTGCCACTGTGCGTGGCTCCCAGCTGATCTGTTCTGTAATTGGTGTGTGTAAGTGTGTATACCTGGGTGAATGCATTTTTGCATGCATGTGAGCACATGCATATGCAGGTGCACATGTGTGTGGAGGCTAGAGGTTGATGTCAGTGTCTTCCTTCATCACTCTCCATCTTATTTATTGAAGCAAGTCCCCCCTTGCTGATTTGAGTAATCGAGCTAGCCAGTTTGCCCTGGAGATTCCCCCATCCCCACCTTTGGAGCCCTGGGGTTGCACACCTGACATTTTACAGAGGTTCTGGGATCCAAACTCCAGCACTTGTGATTGTGCAAGGGCACCATCCACCTAGCCGTGGTGTGATCTATCTATACTGCAAACACAAATCTAAATCTGCCATCTTCTTTTAATATTTTATTTTTATTTATTTATTTGAGAGAGAGAGAGAAGGGTGTGCCGGGACCTTTAGCCACTGCAAGCAAATTCCAGATGCATGCACCACCTTCTACATTTGGCTTATGTGGGTACTGGGGAATTGAACTTGGGTCCTTTGGCTTTGCAGGCAAATGCCTTAGCCACTAAGCCATCTCTCTCACCCTATTTTATTTTTATTTATTAATATTAATAAAATTAGAGATGAAAAAGCCACCTCTACAACAGATACCAAAGAAATTAAAAAAATCATGATGGCATATTTTAAGAATATATATGCCTCTAGGCTTGAAATGGATGATTTCCTTGACTTACATGACCTACTAAAATTAAATCAAGATGAGATTAACCACTTAAATAAACCTGTAACAAATATGGAGATCCAAGCAGTTATAAAATGTCTCCCAACTAAAAAAGTCCAGGCCCAGATGGATTCACTGGTGAATTTTACCAGACTTTTATGGAAGAACTAGCACCACTGCTTCTCAAACTTTTCCATAAAATGGAAAAGGAGGGCTGGAGAGATGGCTTAGCGGTTAAGCGCTTGCCTGTGAAGCCTAAGGACCCCGGTTCGAGGCTCGGTTTCCCAGGTCCCACGTTAGCCAGATGCACAAGGGGGCGCACGCGTCTGGAGTTCGTTTGCAGTGGCTGGAGGCCCTGGCGCGCCCATTCTCTCCCTCTCCCTCTATCTTTCTTTCTCTCTGTGTCTGTTGCTCTCAAATAAATAAATAAAAAAAAAGAAAAAAAAATGGAAAAGGAATTCTACCAAACTCCTTCTATGAAGCCAGCATCACCCTGATACCCAAACCAGACAAAAACAATAAAAAAAGCAAATTACAGACCAATCTCCCTCATGAACATAGATGCAAAAATTCTCAACAAAATATTGGCAAACAGAATACAAAAATATATCAGAAAGATCATTCACCCTGTAGGCTTTATCCCAGAGATGCAGGGATGGTTCAACATACACAAATCGATAAATGTAATGCACTATATACATGGGCTGAAGGACAAAAAACACATGATCATCTCAATAGATGCAAAAAAGGCATTTGACAAAACACAACATCTCTTCATGATGAAAGTCCTATAGAAACTGGGAATAAAAGGAACATATCTCAACATAATAGACTATTTATGATAAACCTATAGCCAACATAATACTAAATGGGGAAAAACTTGAAGTTTTTCCACTAAAATCAGGAACGAGACAAGAGTGTCCACTGTCTCCACTCTTATTTAATATTGTACTGGAAGTCTTAGCTATAGCAATAAGAGACACACCTAAAAGGGATACAGATTGAAAAGGAAGAGATCAAATTATCATTATTTGGAGATGATATGATTCTATACATAAAGGATGCTAAAGGCTCTACCAGTAAACTGTTAGAGCTAATAAACATTTTTAGCAATGTAGCAGGATACAAAATAAAAACACAGAAACCAGTAGCTTTTCTATATACTAACAACAAACATGCAGAGGCTGAAATCTAGGAATCACTCCCATTCACAATTGCCTCAAAAAAAAAAAAAAAGTACCTTGGAATAAACCTAACCAAGGAAGTGAAGAATCCCTCCAATGAAAACATCAAAACACTCAAGCGAGATATTGCAGAAAACATTAGGAAAGACAATCCATGCTCTTGGATTAGAAGAACCAAATATTGTGAAAATGTCAATTTTACCAAAAGCAATCTACATATATAATGCAACCCCATTAAAATTTCAATGGTATTCTTTGTGGAAATAGAAAAAAAATTCTAAAATTCATTTGGAAGCACAAAAGTTCTTGAATATTCAAAACAATTTTGAGCAACAAAATAAGGCTGGTGGTATCACCATACCCAATTTTAAGCTATATTGCAAAGCCATAGTAACAAAAACAGCATGGTACTGGCACAAAGACAGACACATAGATCAATGGAACAGAATACAGGACCCAGATGTGAATCCAGGCTGCTACAACTATTTGATTTTTGACAAAAATGCCAAAAACATACATTGGAGAAAAGATTGCCTCTTTAACAAGTGGTACTGGGAAAACTGGATATTTCTATGTAGAAGGATGAAAATAGATCCTTATCTTTCTCCATGCACAAGAATCAAGTCCAAATGGATCGAAGACCTTAATATCAGACCTGAAACTTTGAAAAAGTAGGGGAAACCTTTCAACATATTGGCATAGGCAATGACTTTTTGAATATAACCCCAGTTGCTCAGGACATAAAATCACTAATCAACCAATGGGACTTCATGAAATTGCAAAACTTTTGTACGGCAAAGGACACCATGAATAGAGCAAAGAGAAGGCCTAAAGAATGGGAGAAAATCTTTGCCAGCTATACATCTGACAGAAGATTAATAAGCAGGATATACAAAGAACTCAGAAAATTAAATAATAAGAAATCAACCCAATTAAAAAATGGGCTAGCCAGGTGTGGTGGTGCATACCTTTAATCCCAGCACTTGAGAGACAGAGGTAAGAGGATTGCTGTGAGTTCGAGGCCACCTTGAGACTACATAGTGAATTCCAGGTCAGCCTGGATGTGATACCTTCCAGTGATTTGTTGGCCAGGAAAGACCCTGATGCTCCCCAAAACATTATGGGCTATTGCCAAGGCTCATGGTTTCCCACCAGGAATAGATGATAAGACCCTATTGCTGAAGACTCCACATGCTTGCACTGCAAGGTCACCGAGAAATCAAACTGGGGTTGAGCTGAAAACCAGCTGACAGATAGCTGGAAAAAGCTTCACTGCATGCAGCCTTATAGGAGACAGAAGCATAAGTGGTGAAAACAGTGGACACTGCAAGCCTTAAGTATGGCCAGACAGGCCAAATGAGCCAATGGATGCAATAGTGGCATGTCTGTTATGGGGGAAACCAACTACTCTCTAATTGGACTGGAGACCTTCTCTATGGGAGGGAATACATGCTTGGTATTGAAAACCTAATCAAAAGCTTATGATGGGGGAGGTTATGAGCCTTAGGAGCATAACGCCTGCTCCTATTTGGCCAAATTCATATATTATGCCCCACCAAACTGCCCTGGAAGCATTTTACTTAACATTCATATTCATGTATTAATGCTACTTTCACTTCTGGTTAGAGAAGCTTCTCTTTTCAGATGGGATGGAGGTGACCACTGGTGACCCAAAAGGCATCATAGTGCTGAGAAGATGTGACAGAGGAATTTTCAGCCCTGAAACACCTCTATCACACCTTCCAAGGCTCAGGGTACATTGGGGAGAGAGGGGACAGAAAGAATGTAAGAGCCAAAGGAAGGGTAGAGCTGCTTACAATGCAATTATCCAGTCAGAAATTGGCCTCGATATCCATGACCTCATAATGTCTAGCACTACCTTCACAAAACCCTCATAATAGGAGGAAAAAGCTGATGACATCAAAATAAAAGACAGACTAGACTAATGGAGAGAAGAGAGGGAGGGGATCTGATGACGTGTGGATGTGTGAAGGGGAAGGTGTGGGAGGGGAAGGAATGATCATGGTTTATTGCCTGTAAATATGGAACCAGTCAATAAAATTTCCTCCTTCTCAAAAAAAAAAAAAATCCTACTAGGTGAGAATATGGCTCAATATCAATATAAATCTCTAAGCAGGCTAGGTAGATCAGTGCTTAAAGGTGCTGGTTTACAAAGCATGCTGATCCAGGTTCAATTTCCTAGCAGGGTCTCACTCTATCCCAGGCGGACCTGGAATTCATTATGGAGTCTCAGGGTCTCAGGGTGGCCTCGAACTCACAACGATCCTCCTAACTCTGCCTCCCGAGTGTTGGTATTAAAGGCGTGCACCACCACGCCCAGCTCTTTTTAGCTTTTCAAGGTAGGGTTTCACTCTAGCCCAAGCTGACCTGAAATTCACTATGTACTTACTCTCTGGGTGGCTTTGAACTCACAGTGATCCTCCTACCTTTGCTTCCCAAGTGCTGGTAGAAATATATTTTATTTGTTTGTTTGTTTATTTGAGAGAGAGGGAGAGAATGGGTACACCAGGGCCCCCAGCCTCTGCAAATGAATTCCAGACGCATGTGCCATCTTGTGGATCTGGCTTCGTGTGGGTACTGTGGAATTGAACCTGGGTTCTTTGGTTGTGCCAACAAGTGCCTTAACAGCAAAGCCATCTCTCTAGCCCAAAATGTATTTTTTTACAAAGCTCGCCAGGTATGGTGGCGCATGCCTTTAATCCCAGCACTTGGGAGGCAGAGGTAGGAGGATTGCCATGAATTCGAGGCCACGCTGAGACTACAGAGTGATTTCCAGGTCAGCCTGAGCTAGAGTGAGACCCTGCCTCAAAAAATTAAAAAAAAAAAAAAGCTCCTAAGGAAGCCAGGTGTGATGGTACATGCCATAAATCCCAGTACTTGGGAGGCAGAAGTAGGAGGATCGCCATGAGTTTGAGGCCACCCTGAGACTACATAGTGAATTAGCAGATTCCAGGTTAGCCTAGGCTAGAGTGAAGCCCTACCTCGAAAAACCTTAAAAAAAAATCCCCTAAGAGCTCTTGTCTGGGTTATCAGGGCCTACAGAGAGACAGAACCTCCCAGCGTCTCTTCTCCAAAGGAGTGCTAGCTAGTTTCATTTATTCCTCAGTGTCTGGCTAAGGATCAGCTGGTGGTGGGCGAGAGGCGGTTTAGGCTGTCTGGGTGGAGGAGATGGGAGCAGCTCAGAGACTGATGTGCAGCGTTTACCTTGGAAGTATGTGCCAAGTGGAAGACTTGATTAAGTTTTAATTAAATTTAATTTAATGGAATTAAATGTTCCCAGGGGAGAGCAATAGCTCTTAGATGGTGAAGAGGGCCAGAAAGAATACCTAAGAGAAAAAGGGTATTTATTATCGGTTCAAAAACACCCGGAGCACAGGGAAGAAGAGAGCTCTGGAATGAGGCCACGCAGGGCAGGGCAGGTGAGGTTATTTGGGAGCCTATTTATAGGGTGTAGTAGAATGTGACACCAAGGCTTTTGGTGCTTTTTTTTTGTTGTTGTTGTTGTTTTCTGAGGTAGGGTCTCACTCTAGCCCAGGCTGACCTGGAATTCACTATGGAGTCTCAGGGTGGCCTCCAACTCATGACAATCCTCCTACCTCTATCTCGCAATTGCTGGGATTAAAGGCATGCGTCACCACGCCTGGCTTCCTTCATTGTTTTTTTAAGAAATACTTTTTTATTGAGGGCTGGAGGGATGGCTTAGTGGTTAAGGCGTTTGCCTGTAAAGCCAAAGAACCCAGGTTCGAATCCCCAGGACCCACGTTAGCCATATGCACAAGGGGGCACACATGCCTGGAGTTCATTTGCAGTGGCTAGAGGCCCTGGTGCACCCATTCTCTCTCTCTCCCTCTTTCTCTGTAAAATAAATAAATAAAAAAAATATTTTTTATTGAGCTGAAGAGATGGTTTAGTAGTTAAGATGTTGTCAGCAAAGCCAAAGATCCCAGGTTCTATTCCTCAGTACCCACATAAACCTGAATGCACAAAGTGGCTCATTATGTCTGGAGTTTGTTTACAGTGGCTAGAAGCCCTGGTGCTCCCATTCTCTCTCTCTCTCTCTCAAGAAAGAAAGTAGAGAGAGAGAGAGAAAGAGAATGGATGTGCCAGGGCCTCTAGCTGCTGCAAACAAATTCCAGATACAAGTGCCACTTTGTGCATCTAGCTTTATGGGGATATGGAAAATTAAACCTGGGTCGTTAGGCTTTGCAGGCAAATGTCTTAACTGCTTAGCCATCTCTCCAGTCCTGATATCAAGTTTTATAATATGGATGACCTTTGGAGCTGTGGGCCTGTCCCAAAATTATGTATAATGTCCACTGTGCAGAGTTGGGCTTGGTGGCACATGCTTGTAATCTCAACACTCAGGAGGCAGAGGCAAAAGGATCAGGGGTTGAAGGTCATCAAGTACATAGTGAGTTTGAGGCCAGCCTGGGCTACATGAGACCCTGTCTCAAAAAAAAAAAATTGGGCTGGGCATGGTAGCACACGCCTTTAATCCCAGCACTCAGGAGGCGGAGATAGGAGGAGCACTGTGAGTTCGAGGCCACCCTGAGACTACATAGTGAATTCCAGGTCAGCCTGGGCTCGAGTGAGACCCTACCTCAAAAAACCAAAAAAGCCAAAAAAAATTAAAAAATAAAATAAGGGCTGGAGAGATGGCTTAGCGGTTAAGTGCTTGCCTGTGAAGTCTAAGGACCCTGGTTCGAGGCTCGGTTCCCCAGATCCCATGTTAGCTAGATGCACAAGGGGGCGCACGCGTCTGGAGTTCGTTTGCAGAGGCTGGAAGCCCTGGCGTGCCCATTCTCTCTCTCTCCCTCTATCTGTCTTTCTCTGTGTCTGTCGCTCTCAAATAAATAAATAAAAAAAATTTTAAAAATAAATAAATAAAATAAAACAAAAATAGTTGGGCTGGAGAGATGGCCTGATTCCTCAGTACCCATGTGAAGCCAACACACAAGGTGGCGCAGGCGTATCTGGACTTTGCAGTGGCTAGAGGCCCTGGTATGGCCATTCTCTCTCTATGTCTCTCTCTCTCTCTTGCAAATAAATAAATAAATAATATTTTTTAAAACAAGTTAATTATTAGAAAAATAGGTTCTTTTTTTGGTCCAGGCTGACCTGGAATTAACTCTGTAGTCTCAGGGTGGCCTCGAACTCATGGCGATCCTCCTACCTCTGCCTCCCGAGTGCTGGGATTAAAGGCGTGCGACACCACGCCCGGCAGAGAAATAGGTTCTTGTTGCTCTCTCCAAGTCACCTCAATTTCATTCCTTAGCCTAATGCTAGAGAGTGTAAGGGTGTGTGTGTGTGTGGGGGGTCTTGTGTGTGTGCATGCATGTGTATGTCTGTGTCTCCTGGACCATCTACCTCTGTCATACCCTCCCCATCCAGGCTTTCTGGGGACTGTCCCCAGTGGTTTTTACCTCTCAGGTCTTTGTAAGTTTGGAGTTGGAGTGTGAGTTTTCTTGCTAAGGAGTCACATCTATTGCCTTCCTCCTCCTAAATAGTTCTGCCCTGTTCCACCCTTTCTTTCTCCTGAAGTAGCTCTCAAATGTCACTGATGAGTGATGAGCAATAACCCAAGTGACATATCTGAAGTCACCTCAGGATACTTCCGCCTCCGTCTCCTCCTCCTCTTCTGCAAAGCTCCGGGCTTTGGCCTCCCTGGCTTTATACCGTACGTCCCAACTCTCCTAAATCACCAGCCTTCTGCGTCTTTCTGACTGAACTGCTGCTTTGTTTTGTTTTGTTTTGTGTTTTGGAGGTCAGGTCTCACTCTAGCCCAAGCCGATTTGGAACTCACTCTATAGTCCCAGTGTGCCCTCAAACTCACAGCTCTTCTAGGATTGCTGGGATTATAGGTGTGCACCACCAGGCCGGCCCTGTGTGCTTCTTGATCTTAACAATAATGAGGAGCTGGAGAGATGGCTTAGCAGTTAAGGCGCTTGCCTGCAAAGCCTAAGGACCCGTGTTCAACTCTCCAGGTCCCATGTAAGCCAGATGCACAAAGGTGAGGCAAGTGCAAGGTTGCACATGTGCACAAGATGGTGCACACGTCTGGAGTTTGATTACAGTGGCTGGAGCCCCTGGCACACCAATTCTCTCTCTCTCTCTCATAAATAAAATTATTTTAAAAGTGAGGTTTTTGGGCTGGAGGGATGCCTTATGATGTTTGCCTGTGAAGCCAAAGGATCCAGGTCCAATTCCCCAGGACCCACGTTAGCCAGATGCACAAGGCGGTGCATGCGTCTGGAGTTCGTCTGTAGTGGCTGGAAGCCCTGGAGCGCCCATTCTCTCTCGCTCTGTCACATAAATAAATAAATAAATAAATAAATATTAAAAAGGAGTTCTAATATTTAAAAAAGTGAGTTTTTAAAAAAAATTATTAGCATTTTCCATGATTATAAAAAAAATCCCATGTTAATTTCCTCCCCCCCAAACACTTTCCCCTTTGAAATTCCATTCTCCATCATATTTGTTGTTGTTTTTGAGACAAGATTTCTTATAGCCTAGGATGATCTTGAACTGGATACATTATAGAGGCTGGCTTTGATCTCCTGACTCTCCTTCCTCAACCTACTGAATTCCGGAATTGCAGGCATGTGCCACCATGCTCAGGACAACAGTTTTATCTTTAAATGGAGACTCAGGAAGATTGAAAATTTCAACTGGCTGGCATTTATGGCTGATATAATTATAATGAAGAACACTGTTTTAGGGCTATTTTTTTGTTTGTTCATTTATTTAATCAGTTAGTTAACAAATTAGTAAGTGTTGGAACAACAGACAGTTATCACCATGTTCAGCTCAGCTCCTTGTATTATAAGCACAAATGTTTGTACACATGCATTCCCGAAAAGGCGTATCATGTATGTGGTACAACACACAAACTTCTAATATTATTATTTTTTATTTTTATTATTTGCAATCAACTCTTCAGTTATCTCAGAGGTGATAGCATATAAGAAGGCCTATCTTCCTCCATGTCCTTAATACCTACACATCATGCCATTGGATGATTAGACCAGCTTTTGTGTAACCAGTCCTCTACTGATAGACATTTAGGCTATTTCCAAAAAAAATTGTTTTTTGTTTTGAGGCAGGGTGTTGTTCTGTAGCCTGGAATTCACTATGTAGCCAGGCTGACCTTAAACTTACATTGATCCTCCTGCTTTACCTCCCATATCATGCTGGGATTATTTTTTTTACATTTTATTTATTTATTTATTTGAGAGAGAGAGAGAGAGAGAGAGAGAGAGAGAGAATGGGTGCACCAGGACCTCTAGCCACTGCAAACAAACTTCAGATGCATGCAACACTTTGTGTATCTGATTTACATGGGTCCTGGGGAATTGAACCTGGGTCCTTTGGTTTTGTAGGCAAGCACCTTAACTGCTAAACCATCTCTCTAGCCCTCATGCTAGGATTATTTTAAATGTCCTTACTTATTTATTTGAGAATGAGAAAGGCAGATAAAAAGAGAAAATGTGCCAGGCACATTCTACATGAGAATGTAGGAGGATCACGGTGAGTTCAAGGCCACTCCAAGATTACATAATGAATTCCAGGTCAGCCTGGACTAGAGTGAGACCCTACCTCACAACCCACCCCCCACAAAAACAAAAAAACCCCACTTTGACCTAGAAATTCCATTTCAAGGCATTTATCCAAGAAGTATTCAGTGATTTATGGAATAATAAAGCTAAAAGGAAGGCCAGGTGTGGTGGCACATATGTTTAATCCCAGCACATGGGAGGTAGAGGTAGGAGGATCACTGTGAGTTTGAGGCCACCCTGAGACTACATGGTAAATTTCAGGTCAGCCTGGGCTACAGTAAGACCCTAACTTGAAAAACCATAAATAAATAAATAAATAAATAAGAGAGAGAGAGAATGAGCACACTAGGGTCTCCAGGCACTGCAAACAACCTCCAGATGCCTGCGCCACCTTGTACGTCTGGCGTTACGTGGGTCCTGGGGAATCGAACTCAGATCCTTAGGCTTTGCAGGCAAGTGCCTTAAGTGCTGAGCTAATTCTCCAACCTTCATACTAGGGTTATATCCATGAGCCACCAGGCCTGGCTGGTTTCCATATTCATACCATCCTAACACAAAGCTTAAATAAATATCTTTAAATCTACATCCCTAGACATTTGACCCAACAATTCCACGTCTCGATGTTGTGTCATAGGGAATGGATGCAGACAGGGATATTTATAGTATGAATTTACCACCAGTGGGCGTGCTTGGGCTACCACTGTGCCTTAGAGGGCTTCACTCTTTGTGCTCTGCAGTGCCCAGGCCAGCTCTCCACTGACCTGAAATCTCTGAGCTGAGAAGGTCATCGGCATTCACTAGGGCCCTCCGCCTTTGTTTGCTGGTTTTACACTTCATGAGCCTTGTGGGTGGATGGTGGGTGCATGCAGGTACAGAGAGCACAGAGTGAGCAGATGGGGTGCTTGCCTTTGAGGAACTCATAGCTGAATAGGGAGACAGACACACAAACAAACAATTAAAATTTTAATAGGGTATGTGTGAAACATTGTAGGAACATTTTATCGACAGTGAAACCAAAGCCCCCATCAAAGAGAGTGTGGGGGAGAAAAAGAGAATATGGGTGTAGATCTCTCTCCCCCTGTTATTTTTAAAAATCAGGGTCTATCTCTATTTTTTTTTTTTTTTTTTTTTTTTTGAGACAGGATCTCATGCAGTCCATACTGGCCTAAAAACTCACTATGTAACTGAGAATGACCTTGAACTCCTATTCCTCCCGGTGCTGGGATTATTGGTGTATCGTCATGCCCAGTTTTATGCTAAGCTGGGGACCAAGCCCAGGGCCTCCAGTATGTAGGTAAGCACTTTAACAACTGAGTTGAATCCATTTTGTCTTTGTGTTAACTAAGGATCAAACCCAGAGTCTCGCACATGCTCACATCCGTAACTGAGGACCGTGCCCCGCTCCGGCATGTGGCATGGCCTGAAGTCAGGCATGGTGATGCACCCAGCTTTATTGCTTCGCTCAGGATGGCTTTGGCTGTTTGGGCTTTTGGGGGATGAATAGGAATTTTAGGAACGTATTTTTCTATTTCTGTGAAGAATGTCATTGGTAGCTACAAAATTTTGGGAGGATGTCTTTCTATTTTGGTGTGTATATTCTCTTCAATATTTTTTAAAATATATTTCTTTTTTTAGTGGTGGCGCATGCCTTTAATCCCAGCACTCAGGGGAGGGTCCCCATGAGTTCAAGGCCACCTTGAGACTATAGCGAATTCCAGTTCAGCCTGGGCTAGAGTGAGACCTTACCTCAAAAAACAAAAACAAAAACAAAAAAAAGTGTTTATATTTTGAGGCAGGACCTTAGCCCTGTTTGACCTGGAACTCACTCCATAGTCTGGGTTGGCCTAGACCTCATGTCAATCCTCCTGCCTCAGCCTCTTGAGTGTTGGGATTAAAAGCATTCTCTGCCCACACTTTGATCTCTTCAATATCTTTCTTTTTGGCTTTTCAGGAGTCATGCAGTGAGGAAGACTCCCAGAGGCTATGGCTGTGTTGCCATTCACTGTGCTTTGCGCCTTGCTGGCCTCAGTCTTCCTGTCTGTAAAATGGTATGGGAACAGCCGTCGCCATCACAGAGAGCTGGTTGTTAGGTCCTATGTGCATTCTAGATGTTCTTTTTCTAATTTTTTAAAAAATTATTTATTTATTTGAGAGAGAGAAAGAGGTAGAGAGAGGTAGAGAGAGAGAATGGGCATGCCAGGGCCTCCTGCCACTGCAAATGAACTCCAGATGCATGCACCCCCTTGTACATCTGGCTTATGTGGGTCCTGGAGAATCGAACTGAGGTCCTTTGGCTTTGCAGGCAAACACCTTAACTGCTAAGCCATCTCGAGCCCTAAAAATTTATTTATTTATTTATTTTTAGGGAGAGAGAAAGGAAGACAGAGACAGAATGGGTGCGCCAAGGCCTCTACCCACTGCAAACAAACTCCAGACACATGCGCCACTTTGTGCATCTGGCTTATGTGGGTCCTGGGGAATTGAACCTCGGTCCTTAGGCTTTGCAAGCAAATGTATTAACCACTAAGCAATTTCTCTATTTATCTAGCCCTCCTATTTTTTTTTTTTTTTGTCTTCTGAAGTAGGGTTTCACTCTAATTCAGAAGGCTGACCTGGAATTTACTTTGTAGTCTCAGGGTGGTCTTGAACTCACAGCAATCCTCCTACCTCTATTTTTTTGATTTTTCTTAGGTAGGGTCTCACTGTAGGCCAGGCTGACCTGGAATTCACTATATAGTCTCAGGGTGGCCTTGAATTCATGGTGATCCTCCTACCTCTGCCTCCCAAGTGCTGGGATTAAAGGCGTGTTCCACCATGCCCGGCTTCACTCTAGATGCTCTAACAGAGCCAAGAGTGGTGGCTTGTGTCTATAATCCCAGCATTCAGAAGGCTGAAGTCGGCAGATAGCTGTGAGTTCAAGACAGCCTGTGCTACAGAGTTCCAGAGCAATCTGGGCTAGAGTGCAACCCTTCCTCAAACAATATATAAAACCACAAACAAACAAAAAAAGATGCTCTGTCAATACAGCCTGTCCCTGCTTCACTTCACCCGGGTGCAAACATGCCCTTTGCTCTTGCTATCTCCTTCTGGGCTGCCTCTGGAAAGACCCTGGGAATTTCTGTCATTCCCCATAGAGTTGAACTGGCTTTGAAGCTAGCCTGGATCTTCAGAGGGAAAGAGGGAAAGGCAGTTCAAGGGACACAGGTTGGAAGGTTGGAAATGCAGACGAGCCACACGATCACCTTTTATTTTTGAACACAACACCTGAGTCTCTCTGCGGAGAGACTCCTCTATCAGTGGAAGGGATGTTGAGAGCCCCTGGGGCCGACTGAGCCAAAGCTGTCACCCTCTCTCCCTTCCTGGCCTTGCCCCTCAAAATAACCAGGGCCAGGGTTTTAGCCGTAGGGAGGGGCTGACTGGGGAGGTCTCTGAAGCAGGAGGAGACACCTGGAAGGGGAGGCCAAGGAGCAAGTCTGTTAATAAGTCACAGGGCAGTGGCAGCTGGTGGCCCTGAGTTTTCTGTGTCTCTTCACAGCCTAAGATCAGCAGCTCCAGGGCCTGGCTCCCAAGCTGCTATGAGATATTGGGCAACTCACCTTCTTTTCTGGAGATTGACATGGTCACCTCACAGATTTCTGTCTTCTGCAATATTGCCACGTCCATGTCCTGGAGGATTAGGCCATGGTACTGCCCCTCAGCCTACTTGCTGAGTGCGGTTTGGAGGTAGCTTGTCTGTGACCTGGTCTGAGACAGCTAGAAAACAGTGGCATCGCTGGGCAGACTGGAGAGGAGGGTTTGCCCAGAGCTTCCTCCTTGAGAAATTTCCTTAGGGAGTACTGAGACAGTCAGATGATGTCTTCCTGGCCAGGGACAGGCAAGGCCATACTTGAGATATTGACCCATCAGAGGAATCTACTCGGGGACCTGTGCATTTGGTGGAGGGGACCAGTGTGTCTGGGTTTGGGTTCCTCACAAGCCAACCCTGTGTTAAGCATTTAGTTCTGGGGTAAGGGGAGGTCTGCAGGGATGGCTTAGCGGTTAAGTAGCGCTTGCCTGCAAAACCAAAGGACCCAGATTCGATTCCCCAGGACCCACGTAAGCTGGATACACAAGGGGGTGCAAGTGTCTAGAGTTCATTTGCTGTGGCTGGAGGCCTTGGCGCGCCCATTCTCTCTCTCCCTCTTTCTCTGTCAAGTAAATAAAAAAAGGAAAGAAAAGAAAAAGCTGCTAGGTTCCTGTGAGCTGATTTCTAGTCATTTCCATTGTCTTTCCTCAGAGTGGCAACAGATCACTGTCTTCATGTGGCCCAGCGTCCTCTCCAGGAGACCCCTTTCTCCCCAGAGCTGTGTGGTGAAGGGAAGGGTGGGGCAGGGGGGACCCTCCCTCCCCTCACTCCTTTCTAAATTTTTTTTTTAATTTTGTTTGTTTATTTATTTATTTGAGAGCAACAGACAGAGCGAGAAAGAGGCAGAGAGGGAGAGAGAGAGAATGGGCATGCCAGGGCCTCCGGCCACTGCAAAGGAACTCCAGACCCATGTGCCCCCTTGTGCATCTGGCTAACGTGGGTCCTGGGGAAATCGAGACTCGAACCGGGGTCCTTAGGCTTCACAGGCAAGCGCTTAACCGCTAAGCCATCTCTCCAGCCCCTCACTCCTTTCTAATGGCACCTTTGGCTCTGTGGCTTACAGGTAGGAGTAAGGAGGAGGGTGGTTCAGCTGTTGCCAACCACAGGTCAGGTGGCATCCACTCCTGGATCCTCATGGCTGCCTTACTCAGTCCTCTCCTCTCCCTGGCACAGGCTACTGCTCGATAACACCCCCCTCCCCCCGCCAGGTCCCTCACCCCTAGGAAAAGGCATTTCTCGTCTCGTTTTGGGCTGGCCCTTAGAGAACCTCGAGGAGGGCTTGGACCAGAGCAGGGCAGCTTGGGAGGGAGACCAGGGATTCTTGGAGCAGGGCCCCCGTTCTGCTGGCTGCCCCAACTTCTCTATGCAGCCATTTCAGTTTCTATTTTAAACAGTTTGGGTTGGTTGCTTCCTTGCCTTCCTGCTGAGTGTTTATAGTGAAGAAAATAATTGGTAATATTTGCACAGATGTGCTGGCACTGCAGCTTATCACGGGCACTTTTCACCCAGGGGACCCTCCCTGCCCCCAGTCTCTCTCTCTCTCTCTCTCTCTCTCTCTCTCTCTCTGTCCTAGGAGCCAGGAGCCAGCCTGAAGGGGAGGAACTGAAGCCCCAGGGCCTCCCTAGAG
The DNA here is from genome assembly GCF_020740685.1 of Jaculus jaculus. Taxonomy (NCBI): domain Eukaryota; kingdom Metazoa; phylum Chordata; class Mammalia; order Rodentia; family Dipodidae; genus Jaculus; species Jaculus jaculus. The sequence goes on along the minus strand of NC_059108.1, from coordinate 143,646,594 downwards.
TCTCAGGCAGGCGGCACAGGCAGATCTGGGAAGCAGAAGGCCCAAATGCCCCAGGCATGCCAGAGGCAGGCTTCATCCAGAAGGGAAGGAGCTGTGACAGCCGGGCTCCAAGGACTCTAGGACAAGCCCTGGCTCCACAGGGCAGGACTTTTCTAGGGAGCAAGAAGCCTCCAGAGCCCTGTTTCTCATTCCATTTCCTCTTGTAGAGCCTGAAGATACAACGAAAGGTGGGGACAGAAGTGAAAGGGGATAGGACAAAGGTTGAAAATAGTAAGCCAGGGGCTGGAGAGATGGCTTAGTGGTTAAGGTGTTTGCCTGTGAAGCCTAAGGACCCAGGTTCGATAGATTTCCCAGTACCCATGTAAACCAGATGTACAAGGTGGCACATGCATCTGGAGTTCGTTTGCAGTGGCTAGAGGCCCTGGCATGCCCATTCTCTCTATGTCTACCTATCTCTCTCAAATAGATAAATAAAATAAAATAAAATAGTAAAGTAGGGCTGGAGAGATGGCTTAGGGGTTAAGGTGCTTGTCTGAAAAGCCTGAGGACCCATGTTCAACTCTCCAGATCCCAGGAAAGCCAGATGCACAGGGTTGACGCAAGAGTGCATGGTCACACATGAGCACAAGGCGGCACATGAGTCTGGAGTTCGATTACAATGGCTGGGGACCCTGGTATGCCTCTTCTCTCTCTCATTCTCACTCTCTCTCTCTCATAAAGAAATGACTAAAACAGCCAGGCGTGGTGGTGCATGCCTTTAATCCCAGCACTTGGGTGGAAGAGGCAGGAGGATCACCATGAATTCAAGGTCACTGTGAGACTACATAGTGAATTTCAGGTCAGCTTGGGCTACAGCAAAACCCTACCTCAAAAATAAAAATACACACACACAAAAAAAGAAAATAGTAAATCAAACTAGGTGAGGGTTGTGTGTGACTATAGGTTGAGGCACTCTGGAAGACGGAGGCAGCCTGCACAATTCAGCGAGATAGAGACCGAGAGAACAGGAAATCAAACTGGGGATTCAGCTGAGTTGGTCCAGAGCTTGCTAGGCATGCACAAAGACCAGAGCTTGATCTCCAGGACCACATACACTGGACGTGGTGGCATAGACCCGACACGGTGCCCAGTACCTGTGATACCAGCACTGAGGAGGTGGGAGCAGGAAGATTAGAAGTTCAGAGTGACCCTCAATGACATGGCCAATTTGGGGCCAGAACGGGTACCATGAGGCCCTTCTGCAGAAGAAAGAAATTAAAAACAAACAAACAGGATTGGAGAAGTGGCTTAGGGATTAAAGGTGCTTGTTTGCAAAGCCTGATGGCCTGAGTTCAGTTTCCCAGCACCCACATACAGCCAGATTCACAAAGTAACACACAATGTCTGGGGCTCGTTTGCAGCGGCAGGAGGCTCTGGTGTGCCCATTCCCTGCAAATCAATAAGTCAAATTTTGAAAAACTTTAAACATCAAAGAATATATTTGAATATATTGAGATGACTCAGTAGTCAAAGGCACTTGCTGGCAAAGCCTGCTGGCTGGGGGTTCAGCAACCCAGCACCCATGGCAAGCTGGACACAAAGTGGTACATGCATCTGGCACTTGTTCGCAGCAGCAAGAAGTCCATGGAGAGATGGCTCGCTGGTTAAGGCGCTTGCCTGCAGAGCCTAACGACCCAGGACCCATGTAAACCCAGATGCACAAAGTGGCGCATGTATCTGGCGTCCGTTTGCAGAGGCTGGAGGGTGGATGTGATAATGTGGCATGCCGGGGACCTTCAGGGAGGACAGATAGGTGGCTTAGGTGTTAGCATCAGCTGAAGAAAGCTGTCTCACCCAAGATCACACCCCTTTCTGTGTAGCCCACATCCACTGACTATAGGGTAAGGGTAGAAAGAAAGGCTTGACCCGGAGCTGGGAGATTGCTCAGTGGATAAAGCACTTGCTATACAACTCTGAACGCCTAAGTTCAAACTCACAGGTCCTAGTTAAAAGCCAGAAGCCGGGGCAGGCCTTGGTAATCCCAGTGCCTCTATAGAAGGGAGGGAGAGGCCAGGGAAGTTGGGGAGTTTCCCAGAAGCTTGCAAGCAGGCCATGAACAGCAGTTATGAGAGCCTGCCCCCAACGAAGTGGAAGGCAAGGATCTGACCTCCACATGCAAGCTATGGCACCCGTGCGCCTGCACTCTCAGACATCACCAAAGAAATAAAAATTCAATTAGCTAGGCATGGTAGTTCCCACCTTTGACCCCAGCACTCGGGAGGCAGAGGTAGGAGGATCGCCATGAGTTCAAGGCCACCCTGAGACTACATAGTTAATTCCAGGTCAGCCTGGGCTAGAGCAAGATACTACCTCAAAAAACAACAACAAGAAAAAATAAAAAATAGGGCTAGAGAGATGGTTTAGCTGTTAAGCGCTTGCCTGTGAAGACCAAGGACCATGGTTCGAGGCTCGATTCCCCAGAACCCACGTAAGCCAGATGCACAAGGGGGTGCATGTATCTGGAGTTCATTTGCAGAGGCTGGAGGCCCTGGCGCACCCATTCTCTCTCTCGCTCTGCCTCTTGCTCTCAAACAAATAAATAAAAGTAAAAAAAATTTTAAAAGCCAATAAATAAATAAAAATTAAATTAAAAATAATTTCCTAGCTGGGTGTGGTGGCTCATGCCTATAATCCCAGTGCTCAGGAGGCTGAGGTAAGTTCACAAGGAGTTCAAGGTCAGCCTGGGGTACAGTGAGACCTTGCCTCATAAAACTAAAAGTAAAAAAAAAAGAAAACAAAAGAGAGAACGAAAAAGAAAGAAATAAAGGCAAAAAATAATTTAAAAAACTGCTTGGTCCATCCTCCCACCTTGGATCAAGTCTGAAGGATGTCCTGGCTCCACCTCAGGGTGGCCCACACTCTCTCTCATTCTGGGCTCCATGCAGCCTGACTTCTCCCTCTGCCAAGAATCTCCAGCTCACACAGTATGTAGTTGTGTGTGCAGATATGTGTCTTACAACTGTGTCTTACAAGTGGGTGCTCACTGTGTGTGGGATGTTCAAAACCCGCTACCCTGGGTCCTTCCGCACAGAGTAGCCTAGAAGCCCTGTCAGGTCCTCTGCTGGCCCAGGTGGGCCTCTGGGGCTCTAGGACCAAGAGGTATTGGGTATTTGGTGCTGAGGCTAGAACCTAAGGCAGAAAGAGATGGCTTTCTCTCCACCCTGCCCAGGAGCAGCTCTGAGGATGGAAGATGTGGGGGACCCACAAATGGATGGCAGGGGAGTGGGGCTGTTGGTCCATCATATCCTGTGTCTACCTGTGGAAGCCCCAGGAGCTGTGTGAACCCTCAGTCACACCGGTACCCACCCTTCCCTTCCTGTCCTCCAAGGCTCTTCCACTCAGGAGGGATTTTTCTCCCATCCCACATTCTGCCTTGGTTTGCATGAAGTCAAATGCAAGCCAGTAGCCTATGTCCAGACTACTCCAGGCAGAGGAGTCCTGGGACAGGGTTAGCCTCTGGCTGGCTGTCTTCTTGAAGCCCACCTGGGGGTTCAGAGCAGCAGGCGTAGGGTGATGGAGGTGAGCCCTGGCAAAGACTGGGACACAGGAAAAGGACAGCAAGAGGCCCGGAGGACACCAGGTGTTACAGAAAAGTTTATTACCAGGACAAATAAATACAAGGAGGGGACATTAAAACTGCTGATGCAGGGAGTGGAGGGCTGGGCAGTGCCTGAGGTAAGGGAGGGAGAGGAGAGCGCGGGGCAAGGGATGGGCAGTGCTGGGGTCACAGCTCCATCTGGGTGCTTGATGGGTCACAGGAATGACCAGGTGTCCAAATCCATGCACAATGGGGTCCAGTAGCTTGAGCCTCAAGGGGCCTGCCTTCCCAGCGTGCTGTGTCGCTGTCTGCTTGATGTCACTAAAACACCGAACATTCTATAGTGGCTTGGGGGGGGGGGGCTGGGGGGGTGTTGAGACCTGGAAAACCGCCACTTAGAAATGGCTGCCCCTGGGTTCCACCCAAGCACCTTGGCAATGAAACCCACTATGGGAGGCTCTTGCCACCCCTCTGCCCACCAACACTAGAAGTTATGTGGAAGCAAGTCCCTTACATGGTTTCTCCGTTTAGGCCCTGCTCAAGAGGACACCTCCCTGCTTCAAGTCCTCCGGGAGCACTCCTGGCTCAGCAGCCCCACGGCTGCCTCTATCCCTTCCTCATCCATGTTCACTAGTCCCCAGACTCTCTCCTCACCCCTTTCTTTCCCAGAGGCCATGGACCCAGGGACCTTCTGTCAGTAACTGGAGAGTGACAGTACCCTCTGCCAGTCTCGCTGGGAGGACAGCAGCTCCCATGGGCAGAGTCCAGAAGGGACGGCAGGGCTAGGAACAGGGGCAAATTGGCGAGAAGATGTGGTCTAGCGTGTTTCAGGGCCGTTAGTTCTGTGGCATTGCATCTGCCTTTTGTGTGTACACGGGCGCTCTGCACTCGGGATCCACAGTGTTTTATGTGCCTGCAGGGGGGATATGCAACCCCAAAGGTGAGAAAAGGCAAGGGATGTCTGGGGCTCCATGTATTTCCATCTTGACCGTGGGCATTATTAAGCTGCAGGTAAGAGAGCTCAGTGGTGGGGGCAGCTGTTCCAATGCATAGGTGGAGACCCTTTGGGCTGGTCCTTCGTCCCCTGGTCAAACCTTTCTCGCCCTGGAAACTCTGCTCTTTCTCTGTGGGGAAACTGGTTAAGTGGGAAATGAGCTGCCATGCCTGTTGAGCGGCCCCTACCTCTCCAGCTCTCGCCTATAGCTGACCTGCTCTGGGGCTGGGAGCAGTGGGCGAGAGAGGAGGGTTGCCCTGGGCAGGCTGCAGACGGGGAGACCTCCCCTCGAGGAGCTGCTCCCACAGGGTCCTCCTCTCCAGGGCCAGGGCTCTCCATCGAGTCCACAGCCCCAAGCCCACCCCCCCCCCCGCCCCCACGGCTTCCTCTGATGGGTCAGGAGAGTCAGGACGTGGGGCCCCACTGGCCACTAGCCATGGCCATTCTGGGACATGTAAGCCGACAGCGCCACGACCACTGCCACATAGAGGCCGGCCCCCACGGCGATGGAGAGCGTGGCCAGGAAGAGCGCGCGGCGGGAGGTGGTGCTGGCCAGGCGGAAGTCCCCTTTGGAGATCGCCTTGCTGGTCTAGGGAGAGAGGTGGCTCAGTGCAAGACGGCAGCCCTACCGCGGCCACCGCCGCCACCAACCACCGAAGGCCCCAGCTCACCAGGCTCTTTGAGCAGAGAAGCAGCCCTGGGCCCCCAGTGCGCTTACCCCCTGGGAGAAGTAGAAGGCAGCAATGCCCAGAGGCCAGAAGCAGCACAGCATGGAGAAGAGAGTGAGACCCAAGTGGTCCCTGGGGGGCAGCGTGAGGAAGTTGTCTTCGCTTTCACTCTCCGTGGAGCTGGTGTCACTCTGAAAAACAGTGGGGTTTGGTAGCCAGGTCCAGGGTCAGAGTCAACTCTGACGGACCAGCAAGAATTAAAGGAATAAAATAAAATAATTTTTTTTTTTTTCTAGGTAGGGCTTCCCTCTGGTCCAGGCTGACCTGGAATTCACTATGGAGTCTCAGGGTGGCCTCGAACTCACGGCGATCCTCCTACCTCTGTCTCCTGAGTGCTGGGATTAAAGGTGTGCGCCACCATGCGCTCTTTTATTCAATTTTAATTTAATTAATTAATTAATTTTGAGATAAAGAGCATGAGTGAGTGACAGAGAGAGAAGTAGATAGAGAGAGAAAGAATGGGTATGGCAGGGCCTCCAGCCACTCCAGTCTTATATATGTGCTAGGGAATCGAACCTGGGTCCTTAGGCTTCACAGGCAAGGGCTTTAACCACCAAACAATCTTTCTAGCCCCCTAGCCTGACTTCTTTTAAAAAATATTTAATTGGGGCTGGAAAGATGGCTCAGCAGTTAAGGTGCTTGTTGCAAAACCTAATAACCCGAGTCTGATTCCTCAGTACCCACATAAAGCCAGATGCACAAAGTGGCACACACATCTGGAGTTCATTTGCAGTGGCTGGAGGCCCTGGCCCACCCATTCTCTCTCTTTCTCTCTGCCTCTTTCTCTCTCTGTCTGTTGCTCTCAAATAAATAAACAAAAATGAACAAAAAAATATGTTAAAAAAAGAAAGTACTCAGAAGCTGGGTGTGGTGGCGCGCGCCTTTAATCCCAGCACTCAGGAGGCAGAGGTAGGTGGATCCTCATGAGTTCAAGGCCACCCTGAGACTACATAGTGAATTCCAGGTCAGCCTGGGCTAGAGCAAGACCCTACCTCAAAAAAAAAAAAAAGAAAAAAAAAAAGTCAGGGGCTAGAGAGATTGTTCAGTGGTTAAAGGCACTTGCTTACAAAACCTGCCTGTCCATGTTTGATTCCCCAGTACCCCACATAAAGCAGATGCACAAAGTGGCACATGTGTCTGGAGTTCATTTGCAGTGGCAGGAGGTCCTGGCTCACCCATATTCTTGTTCTTTCTCTCTCAAGTAAATTTTATATATATATATATATATATATATATATATATATATATATATATATATATTTAACTTATTTATTTGAGAGAGAGAGAGAGAAAGTGGCAGATAGATAGAGGGGAAGAATGGGTGCACCAAGGCCTCTCGCCACTGTAAATGAATTCCAGACACATGCACCACCTTGTGCATCTGGCTTATGTGGGTTCGATTCCCTGTCACTCATATAAATGGTCCTATGAGGTAGGCCACTTTTTAAAATTTTTATTTATTTTTGAGAGAGAGAGAGAGAAAGAGGCAGAAAGAGAGAATGGGCACCCCAGGGCCTCCAGCCACTGCAAACCAACTCCAGACACATGCACCCCCTTGTGCATCTTGCTAACGTGGGCCCTGGGGAATTGAGCCTCAAACTGGGGTCTTTAGGCTTCATAGTCAAGCGCTTAACCGCTAAGCCATCTCTCCAGCCCCTGATTTCTTTTTTTCAGACAGGGTCTCAGTATGTCATGCAGACTGTCCTATAACTCCAGACTGGCCTTGAATCCCCATCTTCCTGCCTTGGCTTCTGGTGTCTTAGAACTATGGCCGTGAGCCGTCATGCCTAATACAAGCTAGTGTTTCTGAAAGTGAGAACTGAGCCTACGCCAGAAGGACCTTTTCTTTTGAGGCAGATTCCTGTCTGCCTCCTGCCCGCAATCTAGTCCTGCCAAATCCAATGTCTGGTGGGGGCCTGGAACTCTGCGTTTGAAATACATGTGCTCACCTCATCCTCATCCTGGCTGTCCTCCTGGCCCTGCAGTTCCTCTTGAACCCCGTAGGACACGGTGTGGATGGTGACATCCTCTTCAGCGTGACCAGGTTCTGAGCCTTGCTCTGTGGGCCCCACTGAGGGCTCTCTGGCCTCTGTGAAGCTGGTCTCACAGCTGCCTGGCTTGGGTTCCTTGACCTTGTCCCTCCCCAGGAGGCAGGTGGGCCGGTACCAGGCCTCCACAGTCAGCTGCAGGGACCCTGGGTCCAAGAGCTGGTGGGCCCGGGCAGGACCAGCACCACCCAGGAGGTAGGAATAGAGCTTCTCCTGGCAGGACCAGCTGGCCGGGGTCTCTGGGTAGGGGAAGGGACCATGGAGGCGGGCGGAGCTTCCAGGCAGTAGTGGGTTTTGCAGTTCACTCAGGCTCTCCATGACTCTGCAGGCAGCTGCTGGGGAGAGGAGCCTGTGCCGGCCGAACTGCCCTCGTGGCGCCTGTCAGGAGAGCAAGACAGACAGACAGACACTGATGCCAGGACACTAGCTGCATGATCAGGAGTGATAATATACTCCTAAATCCTGCTCCACCATTTGTCTCCCCTGAACCTTGACCCCGCTACTTCTCAGAGCCTCGCTTTCTTTGTCTGCGAAGTGGGGAGAGCAGTGACGCTCTCCCTCCTCAGACAGTTGGTTTGCACGTCAGCTCACTCCACACCTGCTTATCAAGCATCAGCTACACGCTAGACACTTGTACCCGAGGCTGAGAATACAGCAGTGAGAAAGGCAAGAGGTGGGGGAAAGGGAGGGTGCCTGCTTTGCCTTAATGGAGCTTGTGATTGGAGGCCAAAGACCATTGTAAGATCGTGTCTGTGTGTGAAGTACAGGCCATGGCCAGCTCTGACACAGAGATGCTAAGGTGAATGGATGGTGTAATAGCTTGGATCTGAATGGCCTCCAGAGGCTCCGTCCTGTCCTCCGTGTAAAGGGAAATAGTGGACACCCCTAAGAAGCAGGGACCTTTGCAAGGTTTTTTTTAGCCATTGAAGGTGTGCCCTTGAAGGGGACTGTGCAATGCTGGTCTCTCTTGCTCTTTATTTCTTTTTAATGTTTAATTTAATTAATCAATTAATTTGACAGAGAAAGAGGGGGAGAGAGAGAATGGGCATGGCAGGGCCTCCAGCCACTGCAAATGAACTCCAGACATGTGTGTTCCCTTGTGCATCTGGCTAATGTGGGTCCTGGGGAATCGAACCTGGGTCCTTTGGTTTTGCAGGCAAATGTCTTAGCCACTAAGCCATCGCTCCAGCCCTCTTGCTCTTTCCTTTCGCTTCTTGGCCACCATAAGGTGAGAGGCTCACTCCAAGCTCCCAACCATGGTCATGAACTGCAACTTCTGTGACAAAATAAACCTCTCCTCTTTTTGATTAGTTCAGGTATTTTGTTGCAGTACTTGAAAGCTGACTAATACAGATGGGGAGCACATTTCACAGGGAGAGAAGAATGTTTGCAAAGGTCCTGTAGCTGGGCAAGGCATGGCAGAGAGGAGAGCCTGAGAGGGTAATGTGGCTCCGGGTAGAGAAGGACGCATGACACAGTGCAGAGGTGTCAGCAGGAGCGTCAGGACGGGATTTGGTTTCTGAGACCTTACTCACAGCTGTGACTGGATTGAACAGGGTCAGGTCTGAGGGTGACAGCATTATGATTTTTTTTTTTTTTCATTTTCCAAGGTGGGGTCTCACTCTAGTTCAGGCTGACCTGGAATTCACTATGTAGTCTCAGGGTGGCCTTGAACTCATGGCAGTCCTCCTACCTCTGCCTCCCGGGTGCTGGGATTAAAAGCGCGCGCCACCACGCCCGGCAGCATTATGATTTTTAAAAAAGTTTCTATTGATTATTTACAGAGAGAGAAGGGAGAGAGAGAAAGAGAGAGAGAGAGAGAGAGAGAGAGAGAGCACCAGGGCCTCCTGCCACTGCAAACAACAAACTCGAGACACATGCACCACTTTTTGTATCTGGATTTATGTGGGTACTGGGGAATCAAACCCAAGCTGTCAGGCTTTGTGAGAAGGTGCCTTCAACCACTGAGCTTTCTCTCCAGCCTCACAGTTTTTTGTTTTGTTTGTTTGCTTTTTTTAGGTAAGATCTTTCTGTGGCTTCAGGTAAGCTGAGCATAGATACCAGAAGCAGGCCTGTAGTCCCAACCTCTAAAAAGGCTGAGGCAGGAGGATTGCAAATAGAAGGTCTGCCTGTGCTACCGAGACACGTGGAACTCAATGGTGATAGAGATAGAGAAAAGGGGACAGGTGGGTCTTGGGAGATATTGACAGGCCTTGGTGGTAGGAGGCACTTGGGGTTGAGGGAGGATTTCTTCTGAAGTCAAATGGGACTGTACTTAGCTTGGCACAAGGTCCACACTTTCGGCTTACGGCTCTTGCCAGAGGAGGATGCTTCTTCCACCGTCCTTAGGCTAATCAGCTCTCCAAGGAAAACCGTGAGCTTAAGAAGCTCCTGCAGGGTCCAAGGTGGGGCCTCCTAGGCGCTGAGGTCTAGAGTCCCACATCCCAGCTGGAAGTGCAACATTCCAAGCACAGAGCACAGGCACTCAAAGGCTGCCTTCTCTCTTAAGCCAGCCGGTCACCCACTGGGCAACTGGGAAGGTTGGTTGAAGGAAGGAGACCAGTCCCTGAATGTGTGTCTTCAACAGACCCACACACAACAGCTGTGGAGCAACGAGTGGGACAGGCCAGGTGGCCTCAAGGACTTTCTGCTCTCTCTCCTTCCAGGCCCCTCTTGAAGGTGAAGGGTGACTGGCTGTGCTTGGTCCTGAACTGTGGTCTGAAGACATGGATCCCACTTTAGCTTTGATGTCTTGGGTGAACGTGTATGACCTGGGTTTCTTCACCTGTGAAGAGCAAATGATAACCCCTGCCCATCCAGTGAGGTTGTTTTGAGTATCCGTAAGGATGGCTGAGGTGACAGTGTGCTGTTGTCCGTGTCGTTGGCAGAGGCTGTTGTCCTTGTTTCTGGGCGGGCTTCAGAACTTGTCTTCACCCACCAGGATCACGTCTGGCCTCTCAGCAGTCACTCGGCTAATTATAGAGGGCCAAGTGGGGAGATAGTTCTGTTTCCAGACCTATCTTGTCTCATCCCTACTCCCAGCCCCTATTCAAGAATCCAAGTCGGGGCTGGAGAGATGGCTTAGCAGTTAAGGTGTTTGCCTGCAAAGCCAAAGAATCCTGGTTCGATTTTCCAGGACCCATGTAAGCCAGATGCACAAGGGGGCGCATGCATCTGGAGTTCATTTGCAATGGCTGGAGACACTGGTGTGCCCATTTTCTCTCTCTCTCTCTCAAATAAATAAATAAAATATATTTTTTAAAAAAGAATCCAAGTTGGGGCTGGAGAGATGGTTTAGCAGTTAAGGTGCTAGCCTGCAAAGCCAGAATACCCAGGTTTGATTCCCTAGGACCCACATAAGCCAGATGCACAAGGTGGTACATGCATCTGGAGTTCATTTGTAGTGCCTGGAGGTCCTGGTGTGCCCATTCTCTCTCTGCTTCTTTATTTCTTTCAAATAGATAAATAAAAAAATAAAATATTAAAGAAAAGAATCCAAGTCAATACTGGGTGTGGTGGTACACTCCTTTAATCCCAGCACTCTGGAGGCAGAGATATGAGGATCACTGTGAATTTGAGGCCAGCTTGAGACTACAGAGTGAATTCCAGGTCAGCCTGGTCTAGAGAAAGAGCTTACTTTGAAAAACCAATACACACACACACACACACAGAGAGAGAGAGAGAGAGAGAGACATACATATGTGTGTATAATCAAGGCATGGCTAGATTCTAGAACATAGTTCTTGAGAAACCTGAAGGTAGACAGTAGCTCCAAGAATAATGCCCAGGTAGAGGGAATGAGGGGAGAAGAAGGGCAAGCAAGACTGGAGCAGGCCACAGAGGGTATATCCAAGGGGTGCTGGGTTGCCCTGACTGGCTCTCTGTCTATGGGAGAGAGTGTGAGTTATTGCCTGATGAGGGCAAAGGAGTGGGCAGAAACTGCCACATGTTGAGCTGAGCTCCCCCAGAATTGCAATTATAGCTCAAAGAATGTACAAAGAAGAATCACAAGTGGGGTTGTGGCCCCAGGGCCCAACTCTTCATGCAGAGAAGGCCCAGATGGTGCTGGAAATGCTGGCCAAAGGGAAAGTGTTGGTACATTAACTTGATTCACATGGTGTCACCCAGCTGGGGCAGAAGCTTCCATGTGCAATGACAGTGTGTGCTGCTTAGGCCAGGCATTCGGGGTCAGGTCATGCATGGAGGGCCTCTTCCTTCCTCCCAGCGAGTCCAAAATACAGGAAGGCCCTTGGACTTCAGGGGTGGGGAGGGCAGCTTTTCCCTGCAGGCAAGGAGAGGCCTCAAGAGCCAGGCCTGTGCCTAGGCAGCTCTGGACAGGTTCCCACAGGGGCCAGTTTCTTCTGACCCCCAAGGGCAGCTTCGGAGCCCTGTGCTCTCCTCCTGTCTCCAGATGTAGCCAACAGGTGTGGAGTTGGACCCTGAGGCTCCTGGGTTCCGTGTCGGGGACACTACGTTCCTTTCTTGGCCCCTCTCTGGGAGCCAACCATGTAGATCCCAGGGACCCCCTCCGCCCCTCTTTATCTGGTCTTAATGCATGGCCCCTGGACTTAGCCCTTCTAGCTAAGGTGCTGCTCTATCCCTGTGAGCTGAAGTATCCAAGGGGTCTTAGGAGTGAGGTGGGATGGGCCCCCTCTAGCCCGCAGAGCAGGTTCATGTATCAAACTCACCCCTGCTCTACCCTTCACCTCACCAGGAGGCCTTGGCAAGTCCTTAACCTCCTTACTGATGCCTCCAAAACAGAGGGATTGGCACCAGGAGCCACAGGGATGTTTGCAAGGCCTGTTCAAAGCGGGCAGGGGGGCTCCAGCTCACATTCTGCTCCCACCAGACTCCCCTGGTGGAGGAACCTGTAACCGACTCGGCCACACACAGCCTCTCCTGGATTACCTCCCCATCTTTGCTCTGGGGGGGTCCCTGAAGCAGAGTCCATCACCCCTCCATGAACAAAGACCCAGGGTCCTGCTTTCATACCATGTAAAAATGGAAAGTCACTCCAGTGTCTAACAACTGAAAACAAGTTCATTAAATGATGACTCACAGCCCGGTGCAAGGCCTTCGGACAGGTTAAATGCTCATCGTGGATGCGGTGGGAAGGGGACGAGCGATCGGCAGGCACATGCAACCTCTACTCCGTGAAATGTCAACAGTGATTAGCTCCTGGGGCGGGAGCCCAGGTGCTTTCCATTTCCTTCCTTCTATTCTCCACCTTTCGTTTTTCTGATGATGCACTACTTTTAAACTAGGGGGAAAAAAATTAAGTGCATAGATTTCTTCTGAGCCAAATTATCTAAAATCAGTTGAAAGCCTCTCCAGGCTAAGGGTTTGTGGCTGAGAGCAGAATTAAAGCCTGTCCCCGCCCCCAGTCACATCTATTTTTACAGAGTCACCCCCTGGTGACCTGTAGTATCCTGCCATGGCCCAACCCCTAAGAGCCACGCTTCTCCATACTGTGGTGTTTCAACTGCATAACTACTAGGACCATAATGGAGTTCACAGCCTGATCCTAAGGACCCACCTCCGAGAACTGGCCAGAAGAAGGACTCAGGAACCAGATGGACGCCATGACAGGCTTCAGAGTCCTCAGTAGGCCTAAGTTTCTATTTTCTGGTAAGGGTGGGTTTAACACTTACTGGAAACTGCTTACGCCATACATTCCTGTAGTCATAGGTAAATTCAATTCCTGCCAACTTTGCCCGCCAAGATCCTAAGCCAATAAGAAGAGTACACTGTTTAAATCAACCAACCATGTACCCGTCCCCTTCTTCTTTGTCCAAATCCCTGTAAAAACCCTACCCTGCCGCTACTGAGGCTCTTGCACGGATCCACTGTGATGGTGAAGAGACCGAGCTTCAGCCCGAAATAAAGCTCCTTGCCCTTGTATACGTGTTTGGCTCTCCTTGGTGGTCACTGGGGGGGCCGAGAGCCGGGCAGAACAGAAGATCTCCAGGCCTTTCCGGCTGCTCCTTAGGTCAGCCTCTCCCTGTTCCCCAGAGTGTGAACCTGCACCTGAGGAAGAACTCTTTGCCACCTCTGCGACCTGGTCACACCAGACCCTGGGGTGGCTGCTGGTGTGTCTCTGGTATGTGTGAGTAGCATGCACGTGCTCTGACACGCACATATCCAGGCACGAGAGGCTTGGGATCTGAAGCTAAGGAGATCGCTTCAAATTGTGCATTTGGGGCTGTGGGTCTGGGCCCTGCAAAAGGATCCAGGATGGAGTGGGGAGGTGTTTTGGAAAAACCCCAGCCCCTGGGTTGTCTCTTGAACTAAGAACTTAGCTGAGCCCTAAGGCTTAAGGTTTTGCACTCCCAAACCAGGGGCAATAAACCATCCAGGGGTCCCCGGGAGTCCAATTAAAGCTTCCTGCCAACAGACAGAGTAACTTTAGCTTCCTTATCAGGAAAATGTATGGGAGCATTAGAAAAAGCTGACTGTAACTCAGCTCAATAGATCCCTGTGTCTCCACTGGGAGAACAATAACTTACACTTACTGAGCTTTTACCACGTGCCAGGAACCAAACTGTTCTGAATGCTCATTTGACTCTGAATTCTAGTGGGAGCGGAACAATGGGGGGGGGGGACTTTCTCTCCCAGCTGTGGCAGACTGTGTCACACCAAACTGCCAACAATAGCTAGAGATGCTGAGGGAAAACATGAAGACACTGAAGAATCACCAAGGACACAGGGATTTGGGAGGGATCAGAAGACCAAGACCTTAGAGGAGAGAGAGAGAGACCCAAAGAGGCAAGCCTCTCCTTGGGGCCTTGCCTGATGTTCAAGGGGCTGACAAGGAGCAGGGCCCTATTAAACACTCCATGTTTCCAACTGGAACCTCTCAGAGGTAGGAATAAATCAGAAATAGACCAGCTCTCACAAGGGCTGAAAGCCAGGCTTGGAGTCAGCTACCCTTCACCTGAAGAGGGTGACCTGCCCTGAAGTAACAGGGCTGTCACTGCACAGTGACTCTCAGACTCAGAGTGCGCGGACACCTGGGCTCTGTGACATTAGCACCCTGGATTCTATCCTCACTGCTGACGGTTTGGGGACAGGGACTGAGGATTTATTTATTTACTATTATTATATATATGTTTTGGTTTCTTGAGGTAGGGTCTCACTCTAGCTCAGGCTGACCTGGAATTCACTGTGTAGTCTCAGGCTGGCCTTGAACTCACGGTGATCCTCCTACCTCTGCCTCCCGAGTGCTGGGATTAAAGGCATGCACCACCACGCCCAGTTTAAGAACCACTTTTCTGTTCACTAAAAGAATAAAAGACGGTATCATCAAAAGCTAGTAGGTGCCAAGTACATAATGGTAAAAATGCCTGGTTAATCTAAAAGGAGGAACCCCCCCCCCCTCCGCAACAACAACAAAAAGCTTGATAGAAAAAGGAATATAGATCAGGTGAGACAAAGAACAGTGAGTTGAGATGTTAGAATTAACCTAGCCTGGTATAAATTGTACTACTTTGGAGGCTAAGATAGAAAGGTTGAAAATTCAAGGTCTGTGTGGGTCACAGAGTGAGTTCAAGACCAGCCTGGGTAACTCTGCAAGACCCAAACTCAAAATGAAAAACGAATGCATGTATATGTATATATGTATGTACGTCTGTGTTTTAAATATTTTAAGTTAAAATTTAATTTTATATAAATGTACGTATATTTATGTTTTTCAATTTATAACATAATGTAATATACAGTGGGTGTGGTGGCGCACGTCTTTAATCCCATCACTGGGAGGCAGAGGTAGGAGGGTCACCACAAGTTTGAGGCCAGCCCGAGACTCCACAGGCTAGACAACATGTGCTAGAGTGAAGCCCTACATGGAGAAAGACAAAAAAGATAATAGAATTTTTAAATTGAAAATGAAGGGCTGAAGAGATGGCTTAGTGATTAAGGCACTTGCCTGCAAAGCCTAAGGACCTAGGTTCAAATCCCCAAAACCCACATAAGCCAAATGCACATGATGGTGCATGCATCTGAAATTGATTGGCAGTGGCTAGAGGCCCTGACGTGTCCAGCTTTTTTTTTCTCTCTCTCTCATAAATAAATTTTAAAAAATAAAATATTTAAAAAGATAAGTACTGGGCTGGAGAGATGCCTTAGCGGCTAAGCGCTTGCCTGTGAAGCCTAAGGACTCCAGTTCAAGGCTCAATTCCCTAGGACCCATAAACTATGGCATGGTGGCCTCTCAAGAGGAAATGGAGATGCCCCAAAGGACAGTGTGATATGTGGCTAGAGTTGAGTGATACTCCCGGGAGGGGGGGGGGGGCAGCCTTTATCAAAACCATGTAAATTGGTGACAGCTACAATTGACTCCGTCTGCCAGGTGTGGTGGCAAACACCTTTAATCTCAGCACTTAGGAGGCAGAAGTAGGAGGACTGCCAAGAGTTCAAGGCCACCCTGAGACTACATAGTGAATTCCAGGTGAGCCTGGGCTACAGCAAGACCCTACCTTAAAAAATAAAAACAAATTTAAAAAGCCTGGCATGATGACACACACCTTTAATGCCAGCACTTGGGAGGCAGAGGTAGGAGGATCGCCATGAGTTCGAGGCCACCCTGAGACTACATAGTGAATTCCAGGTCAGCCTGAGCTAGAGTGAGACCCTACCTCACAAAACAAAACAAAGCAAACAAACAAACAAACAAAAAAGCAACAAAAATGGCAACAATGACTGCATCTTTACCTAAGCCTTCACTAACTAACCAGTTTGTTTTTGAGACAGGTCTAGTATTGAACTCATACTGTTATCTTGGAACTTCTGATCCTCCTGCTCCGTGACAGATGTGCGCCGCCGGGATTAGCTCCAACCATGTGCTTGATTTCTAACCTCTGAGCCATCTCTCCAGCCCAGTGAACTTTACCTGAAAAAGCTTACAACAGAACCAGGTGTGGTATATACCTGCAATTCCAGCATTCAAGAGGATGAGGCTGGGGGATCTTGAGTTGAAAGCCAGCCTGTGCTACATAGCAAGACTTTGTTTCGACAAAGTTGAAACTAACTCATGAAGCTGATTATTACTACTTCCTGCTTTTTCAGATGAGAAAAGTGGAGCTCAGAGAGGCTGGTGCGGTGAGATTGCACAGTGATGGGCGTCTGGATTTGAACTTGGGTGTGATTTAGTCCAAAGCCTCTTTGACACACCTCTTAAGAGAGTTGCCGAGGGAGGGTTAAGAGTGGGAGAGGGAGCTGATTTCGAATGGGTTAAAATTGGAGCCCTCAGGGGATAGAAGGAGAAGTGCTGGCTTTAAAAAAAAGATTAAGAGATATGGGGGCGATTTAGCAGCTCAGGGTTGCTGCCTGGATAACCTTTGAAGGCCTGGATTCCAATAAATACGAAGGCACTGTGCGGATCCTGAGCTATCAGCTGCTGTCTCTCAGAACAACTGGAGACATTGCTTTTAAACTAAGAGATAAAAACCAGAACTTCCTACTAGGGGAAAAGATTAAGCAGAAATGATTACCATCCAGTAAAAGGGCGAAATCTTTAAGAGTAGGCGTTACACTGTCCTCTAATCAGATAACACATTAACTGCTCAGCAAACTCCAAGGCGCTGTATCTATGTTCTTGATTTGTAGATTTAGGCTGGATTAATGACTCCTGGCCTGTAAGCAAGGGAGCCCTCAAGCGAGCTCGCATGAGCTGTGGCTCATGGCTTCTGCCAGCGAAGGGAGAAAGCCAGGTGTGGGGATGGGGCCAGGAGGATGGGGTCAAAGGAAATGGAAGATTTGAGGGGTTTTGGCTTGTTTGAATTTGCTTCCTCAAGAAATAATAGTTTATCATCTTTTCTCTCACCTCTGTCTTTCTCAGTTCCCAGCATTCTTCCTAACAGCTTTAAAAAATATATTTTATTTTTATTTATTTATTCATTAGAGAGAGTGAGAGAGAATAGGCACTTCTAGCCACTGCAAACGGACTCCAGATGCATGCATCACCATGTACATAAGGCTTGCGTAGATTCTGGGAACTCTAACCTGGGCCCTTAGGCTTCACAGACAAGTACCTTAGCCACTAAGCCATCTCTCTAACCCAGGGTTTGTTTTTTTTTTTTTTTTTTTCAAGGTAGGGTTTTGCTCTAGCCCAGGCTGACCTGGAATTCACTATATCGTCAGTCTCAGGGTGGCCTCACCTACCTCTGCCTCCTGAATGCTGGGATCAAAGGCATGCACTACCACGCTCAACTTTTTATTTTCTTTCTTTTCTTTCTTTCTTTTTTTTTCTTTCTGAGGTAGGGTGTCGCTGTAGCTCAGGCTGACCTGGAATTCACTATGTAGTCTCAGAGTGGCCTCGAATTCAGGGCAATCCTCCTACCTCTGCCTTGCAAGTGCTAGGATTAAAGGTGTGTGTCACCACACCCAGCTTTTTAAATTATTTTTCAAAAAAATTAATTAATTTCATTTATTTATTTGAGAGAGAGAGAGAGAGAGAGAGAGAGGGAGAGAGAGAGAAACAGACAGAGAATGGGCACACCAGGGCCTTCAGCCACTGCAAACGAACTCCAGACACATGTGCCAGCTGGTGTATCTGGCTTATGTGGGTCCTGGGGAATCAAACCTGGATCCTTTGGCTTTGCAGGCAAGTGCCTTAACTACTAAGCCTTCTCTCCAGCTCTCTTTTCTTTCTTTTCTTTTCTTTTTTTTTTGTGATAAGGTTTCATTTTAGCCCAAGCTCCCCTGGAATTCACTATGTAGTCTCAGGGTGGCCTCGAACTCATGGTGATCCTCCTACCTCTGACACCTGAGGGCTGAGATTAAAGGAATGCGCCACCATGCCTGGCTTTTTTTTTTTTTTTTAACGACAGTCTCATGTAGCTTATTGGCCTTGAATTCCCGTCTCTCTCTCTCTTTGATTTTTAAAATACCATATTTTATTCAGATTTTACAAAAGAGTGGGGAAGGGATAAAACTGGGAGGTAAGGGAAAATAAATTAGGGAGAAGAGAGATACACCACGTGGAGCCCAAAAGCCCATATAGGCCACGTGGAGCCCAGGAGACCAAGAAAATGAACATGGGCTTTAGAAAAATTAAAAAACAAAACAAAATTTGTTTCTCTTGCTCGACTCCCTAAATGCTGGGATTACAGGAGCACATCACTATGTCTGGTCCTAGTAGCTTTTAAACATGATGTAGTCTCCCTCACCTAAAAATGATACCATGGGGGGCTGAAGGGATGGCTTAGCAGTTAAGGTGTTTGCCTGCAAGGCCAAAGGATCCAGGTTCGATTCCCCAAGACCCATGTTAGCTAGATGCACAATGGGTCTGGAGTTCATTTTACAGTGGCTAGAGGCCCTGGCATGCTTATTATCTCTCTCTCTCTCTCTCCCTCTTTCTATGTCAAGTAAATAAATAAATAAATGAAATAATTTTAAAAAATGATACCTTGGGGCTGAGGAGTTAGCTCAGTGGGTAAATGCTTGTTGGCAAGCATGAGAACCTGAGTTCAGTCCCCACCACCCACATGAAAAGCCTTGCACAGGCTGCAGAGATGAGTTAGCAGTTAAAGTGCTTTCCTGGGAAGCCTGAGGACCCGTATTCGACTCTCCAGGTCCCACAGAAGCCAGACGCACGAGGTGATGCAAGCATGCAGGTGCACACATTTGGTGTTTGACTGCAGTGCTGGAAGCTGTGGTGTACCAATTCTCTCTCTCTCTCCCTCTCTCTCTCTCTCTCTCTCTCATAAAAAATTACAAAAATAAAAGCCTTGCATGGCTGTGCATCATTGCAAGCCAGTGCTGAAGGGAGTGGAGATGCTGAAAGGTCACTGGGGCTAGCTGGTCAGCCTGTTTAATTGAAAAATGGCAAGCTCCAAGCTCAGGAACAGATTCTGTCCCAGGCAAATCAGGCAGAAGAGCAATAGGAGAGGAAACCCAATGTCCTTTCCGGGCCTCCTCATGCCTGTGCGTGAAGCACACGGATCTTTGCATATACATGCATACATCATACATGCATGCTCATGTGCTCGCTCCACCCCACATACACACCAAAAAAGAAAGAAAGAAAGAAGGAAAGGAAGAAAGGAAGGAAGGAAGGAAGAAAGGAAGGAAGGAAGGAAGGAAGGAAGGAAGGAAGGAAGAAAGAAAGAAAGAAAGAAAGAAAGAAAGAAAGAAAGAAAGAAAGAAAGAAAGAAATCATGAACAGGACATGGTGGTACTCACCTATAATATTAACAGTCAGGAGGTAGAGGCCAATCTGATCTACATATTGAGTTCCAGGCTAGCTTAGAACTCCATCT
Source organism: Jaculus jaculus (assembly GCF_020740685.1). NCBI lineage: Eukaryota > Metazoa > Chordata > Mammalia > Rodentia > Dipodidae > Jaculus > Jaculus jaculus. The sequence goes on along the minus strand of NC_059108.1, from coordinate 143,626,990 downwards.
TAAGAAGAAGAAAAAGAAGAAGGAGGAGGAGAAAGAGGAGGAAGAGGAGCAGCCGCCAGGTATGATGGCACACACCTTTCATCCCAGCACTTGGCAGGCACAGATAGGAGAATCTCTGTGAGTTTAAGGCCAGACTGGCCTACAGGGTGATTTCCAAGGTCAGCCTGGACTGGAGTGAGACCCTGCCTTGAGAAAAACACAAAACAAAACAGAAGCAGCTTGGGAGAGGACTCCGTGGGTAAAGTGCTCGCCGCACAAACGCAAGGACCTTAGTTCAGGTCCGCAGCCACGCACATAACATGCCAGGTGTGGTGGTGCCTGTCACTTATTCTAGAGCTCTGGGGAGGTAGATATGGCTTGCTGGCTAGCTAATTCAGCTGAATTGGTGAGGAGGCCACCTGGCATTGACCTCTGGCCTCTGCATACATGCACACACAAATATGTGTATCCACATACATGTGAACACCCATGCACACACACAGAAGAAAACAAAGAAAAAAATCCTTATGGGGCTGGAGAAATGGCTCAGCAGTTAAAGTATTTGCCTGCAACGCTTAATGACCTGGGTTCAATTCCCCGGTTTGCACATAAAAACAGATGCACAAAGTGGTGCATGCACCTGAAGTTTGCAATGGCTAGAGGCCCTGTCACACCCATTCTCTTTTTCTCTCTCCTTGCAAATAGATAAATAAAATATTTTTAAAAATCCCTATGAGGCTAGAGAGATTGCTTAGCAGTTAAATGTGCTTCCTGCACATGCTTAAGGGCCTGAAACTGTCTGGGTCTGACTCTTCGGAGCTCACACGAACAGCTGGGTGGCCACAAGCACCCATAACCCTGGTCCCACAAAAGAAGGCAGAAACCAGGGAGTCGTGAAAAAGCAGTGAACTCCAGTATCAGTCATGAGACTCACTCAAATAAGAATGGGTGGTAGAGCACCCAATGGGTATTCTGCTCTAGCCACTGCTGGTGAGCGCCCCTAACACAAGGTGCCACAAAGGCACAAACACATGCACATACCACCCACCCCCCGCCACCCCCACATAGCACATTACATATCCACAAGCAAAAAAAAAAAAAAAAAAAAATATTGCTGGGACCTTGGGATAGGGTTGTGAGCTCAGTGATAAGTTTGCTTAACGTGCACCAGGGCCCCTAGCTTAATTTCCACTACCACAAGGAAAGAGGGGGAACTTGTGATTTGACACCCCTCCTGCTGTGGGGCTGGGGAGTCTGGGAGGAGTGGGACTGCTTCCACAACTAGAGCACAGCCAGAGTGATACCATGTGACTTCCGAGGCCAGCTTATGGAAGACCACGCGTCTTTCCTTTCTTGCTGGCACAATCCCTTGGAATCTTGAGCTGTTCTGTAAGTAGCTGAACTACTGGAGGCCACTGTACCAGAGCGGCCATGTGTGAGCGAAAGCTCAAGTTGATGGAACCCATGGGCAGCCTCTTCGTCATTTTGCAAGATGCCAGACGTGAATGAACCATCCTGGGCTTTCCCAACCTGCCCACCTGTCGCCAGGTGAGCTCTGTTGATGCCACACGGAGTAGAAGGACACACAGCGGGTGCAGCCTGCATGACTGACCCCACAAAGTCACGAAGCAGGATGACATGTCTGCTGTTTAAGCCACTATGTTTTGAGGTGGTTTAATGTCCTCCTTGCTGCCTTTGGACCTTTTAGCTCCTGTGCCTCTCTTTCCTCCTCTTCAGAGCCATGATTCTCAGAAACTCCACTCACATCAGTTTGTTTTAGTTCATAGCTTAAAGGCTACTTCCTCAGGGAGCCCATCCCTGCATCCCCAATTTAGATTTTGGTTCCCTGGTTATCTACTCTCCCTGGCTCTACGCTGTTCCTCTCAAAGTGCTTATCACAGACTCTATTTATATATGTGTGATTCCTTGATTAGTGTCTTTCTCTCTCACCAGATTGTGAGCTCCAAGGGAGTAGGGACTGTGTGTTTTGCTCATTCTTGCATCCTCTTGCCTCGTATATAGTTGGTACTCAATAGACAGCTGATTTCATGAATGCCAGGATTAGTGAGTGAGTGAGCTAGGAGCTCTGTATTGAGGCTCCCTGGGAGGAAAGCACTTCCTAGGGCCTGGGGTGGATGGAACGCACCTGCTGCAGCTACATTCGGTGCTGTGCAACAAGCGTGTCTTGGGTAGTTACTTGAGGCCATTTCTTGGGATGCAAAAAGCAGCACCTGCTCTGACGAGGGTGGGGAGCCCAGCCTGGCACATGTACAGTTAGTTCACACAGAATGGAGGCAGCTGCTCTGGCTGCACACAGAGGGCAAGGGACCCCTATCCTGGGATGGTAGTGGATGGTGGGAACTGGGAAAAGGCTTCTCAGTGCAGACTGAACAATGACAGCAGGCATGCACCACAATGCTGGTGGGGAGGAAGCCAGGTGGTTTGGTAGATGGAGATGGGCAGGTAAGGTGGAAAACCCTCCAACACTATGGGCACTGGTGAGTCGCTAATGAATGTAGCAGGGTATGACATGGCCCTGCCTGTGTTTCAGACCGAGCCTCCTGGTTAGTAGCAGTGGACAGAAAGGATTGAGTAGGTAGATGGTGGTTCAGAGTGGAGGTTAGGAATTATATTAGAAGATTAATGTGGTTTCAGTTCCATTCATAATAGGTAAGATATGTAATCAATCTAGATGTCCACTAACAGCAAATGAATAAAGAGAATATAATATATGGCCGGGTGTGGTGACTCATGCCAGAATATTGCAATGGGTAGATATACCTTTTTTAAAAAATTTGTTTGTATGTGTGGATGTGTATGATGTACATAGGGGCACATGTATAAAATGATAAGGAGGGCTCCAGAGATGGCTTAGTGGCTAAGATGCTTGCCTGTGAAGCCTAAGGACCCAGATTCAGTTTCCCAGTGCCCATGTAAGCCAGATACACAGGGTGGCACATGAGTCTGGTTTGTTTGCAGTGGCTGGAGGCACTGGCATGGTCATTCTCTCTCTCTCTTTGTATCTCTCTGCTTGCAAATGATTAAATAAAATATTTAGAAAAAATGATAGGGATGGACTGGAGAGATGGCTTAGTGGTTGAGGCACATGCCTGCAAAGCCTAAAGACCCAGGGTTGATTCTTCAGATCCCACATAGGTCAGATGCACACGGTGGCACACATGTCTGGAGTTTGTTTGCAGTGGCTGGAGGCCCTGGTGTGCCCATTCTCTGTCTCTCTCTCCCTCTCTCTCTCTGTCTCTAATAAATAAATTGAAAAAATAAATCTTTACAAAAAATGATAGGGAGATATACACCAAACCCATTATTATGTACAATTAACACATGCTAATGGAGAGGGAAGAGAGAGAGAGAGAGAATTGTAAGAGTGCCGGCAGGAGAAGGTGAGGATTTGAACTACAATGTAGCATAATGGTTCTGAGGATTAATTAGGAGGCTAAATGAACTGGAGTTTGTAGTCAACTAGAAGTGAGAGGGACAGACATGATTGCTAGATTTCTGGCTTTATCAAGCAGGTAGAAGTTGATGGGAACAACTGAAACAGAAAAGAATCAGAGAGGCTCTTGGTTCAGGAAGACAGGCTGCGCCCTCTTTTCCTTCTTAAGTTTCTATTAAAGTTTCAGGATCTGCTTATTTATTTATTTTAATTGCATTTATGTATTTTTAAGATAGGGTCTCACTCTAGCCCAGGCTGACCTAGAAGTCACTATGTAGTCTCAAGGTGGCCTCAAACTCACAGGAATCCTCCTACCTCTGCCTCCCGAGTGCTGGGATCACAGGTACATGCTACCACTCTGGGCTCTTTCATTCTTTTTTCTTTCTTTCTTTCTTTCTTTCTTTCTTTCTTTCTTTCTTTCTTTCTTTCTTTCCTTCCTTCCTTCCTTCCTTCCTTCCTTCCTTCCTTCCTTCCTTCCTTCCTTCCTTCCTTCTTTCTTTCTTTCTTTTTGAGATAGGGTCTCACTCTATAGCTCAGGTTGTACTGAACTCACTATGTGGACCAGGCTGACCTTGAACTCTTGGCAATCTGCCCTCAGAGGCCCCAGGGTTGGGATTACAATCGTGAGACAACATACTTAGCAGAAAATGTTATTTTTTTGTGGGGGGGGGTTCGAGGTAGGGTCTCACTCTAGCCAAGGCTGACTTGGAATTCACTATGTAGTCTCAGGGTGGCCTTGATCATGGCGATCCTCCTACCTCTGCCTCCTGAGTGCTGGATTAAAGGTATGTGCCACCACGCTCAGCAAGATATCTTTTTTGTTTTGTTTTTTGAGGTAGGGTCTCACACTAGCTCAGGCTGACCTGGAATTCACTATGTAGTAAGGCAGCTTCGAACTCTCAGTGATCCTCCTTCCTCTGCCTCCCGAGTGCTGGGATTAAAGGTGTGCACCACCACACTCGGCAAATTCTTTTTTTTTCTTTTTAATTTTTATTTATTTATTAGAGACAGAGAAAGAGGGTGGAAAAAAGAGAGACAGAGAGAGAATGGGTACACCAGGGCCTCTAGCCACTGCAAACAAACTCCAGACACATGCACCACCATGTGCATCTGGTTTATGTGGGACCTGGAGAATTGAACCTGGGTCCTTTGACTTTGCAGATAAGTGCCTAACCACTATGCAATCTCTCCAGCCCAGGATATGTATTTTTCAAAGGGTGAAATCATAACAAAAACTAGAAAATGAAACAGAATGACATCCATGGGCCAGAAACCTTGAGGAATTCCTCTGAGATAAATAACAAATTATTCCTTGATGAAGAAACCATTGCTAAGTAACCCGCAGCCCTAACCACAGAGAGGACAACCCCCACTTGAGGGAGATGGCTGTTGAGGAAAGAAACTGACTGAAGTGCAGAGGAAATCCATACCAGCTGCTCAGTTTAGTTGACAATACCTTCTTGCATTCATAAGTACAAAGGGCAGAAAAAGGATAATCAAAAAGAAATACATGGAAAAAGACGTTAGTGAATGAAGAGAATGATCAGCTTAAGTATGATCTCAAAACCATTCAAGTTACCAGAAGGGATTCTTGAGGGTTTTTTTTTAATTCATATTTTCAGAAAACTATGAGTATATTGTCTCTGTAAAACAAGAAGAGGGACTGGGGAGATGGCTCAGCAGTTAAAAGGAGCTTGTTTACAAAGCCTGTTGGCTGGGGCTAAATTCCCCCAGCATCACACAGAGCCTGATGCAAAGTGGTGCAAACATCTATGACCCCAGTGTGCTATGGCCGTGGCATGTGAGCGCCCATACACATACACATGCATACATATATGCACATGATAAATCAATAACTTTCTATATTTTATTTTTACTTATAAGAGAGAGAGAGAATGGGCATGCCAGGGCTTCTATCCAGCCACTGCAAATGAACTCCACACACATGTGCCACCATGCCTCTGGCTTATGTGGGTACTGGGGAATCGAACCTGGGTCATTAAGCTTCATAGGCAAGTGATGGCTAAGCCATATCTCCAGCCAATAATATTTAAAAAATATATTTATTTTCCAATAACTTTTAAAAAAATTTATTTTATTTAATTTTTAAAAAATATTTTTTGTTTATTTTTATGTATTTATTTGATAGTGACAGACAGAGAGAAAGAAGCAGAGAGAGAGAGGGAATGGGCACGCCAGGGCCTCCAGCCACTGCAAAACTCCAGACTAGTGCGCCCCCTTGTGCATCTGGCTAACATGGGTCCTGGGGAATCGAGCCTCGAACCAGGGTCCTTAGGCTTCACAGGCAAGCACTTAACCGCTAAGCCATCTCTCCAGCCCTCCAATAACATTTTTTTTAAAGAGAGGCTTTGTTATTAAAAAAAAAAAAAAAAAAGCCAGGAGTGGCGGCACACACCTTTAATCCCAGCACTTGGGAGGCAGAACTAGGAGGATCACCATGAGTTCAAGGCCACCCTGAGACAACATAGTGAATTCTAGGTCAGCCTGGACTAGAGTGAAACCCTACCTCGACAAACAAAAAAAATAAAACCAAGAAAAGGCTACTATGAAAAGAGCCATTAAGCCCAGCGTGGTGGCACACAGCTTTAATCCCAGCACTTGGGAGGCTGAAGTAGGAAGATCACTGTGAGTTCAAGATCAACCTGAGACTACATTATGAATTTCAGGTCAGCCTGGGCTCTAGTGAGATGCTACCTTGAAAAAAAGAAATGAAAAAAAAAAAAAAATCGAGCAATGAAGCTGGGGATATGGCTCGGCAGTTAAAGGTGCTTGCCTGCAAGGCCCATCGGGCCTGGGTTCAACCCCCAGCACCTACATAAGACCAGATGCACAAAGCAGTGCATGTATCTGGAGGTCATTTGCAGTGGCAGGAGGCCCTGGTGCACCTATTCTCTCTCTCTCCTCTCTCTGCTTATAGAGAAATACAATATGGTTTTTTTTTTTTAATGCAGGGTCTCACTCTAGCCCAGGCTGACCTGGAAATCACTATGTAGTCTCAGGGTGGCCTCGAACTCATGGCAATCCTCCTACCTTTGCCTCCCAAATGCTGGGATTAAAGGCATGTGGCACCACACCCAGCTTTACAATAATTTTTTTTTTAAAAAAGAACAATCCACAAAGATAAAAGTTTTTAAACTGAAAATAATTGTCTAAAGTTTCAAAAATTCAATAAAGAGATTGGATAATGGAATGGTACAGTTAAAGTTTAATCTATCTATCTATCTGTTTTCTTTTCTTTTCTTTTCTTTTCTTTTCTTTTCTTTTCTTTTCTTTTCTTTTCTTTTCTTTTCTTTTCTTTTCTTTTCTTTTTCTGAGGTAAGGTCTTGCTTTAGCCTAGCCTGACCTGGAAGTTACTATGTAGTCTCAGGCTGGCTTCCAACTCACAGTGATCCTCCTACCTCAGCTTCCCAGGTGCTGGGATTAAAAGTGGGCACCACTATACCTGACAAAGATTAATATTTTATTTATTTATTTGAGAGAGAGGGAGAGAGAGAGAGAGAGAGAGAGAATGGGCACTCCAGGGCTTCTAGCCACTGTAAACGAACTCCAGATGTGTGCGCCATCTTGTGTATCCAGTTTTACATGGTGATTGAGGAATTGAACCTGAGTCCTTTGGCTTTGCTGGCAAGAACTTTAACCACTAAGCCATCTCTCCAGCCCCTAATCTTTTAATGTAAAGAGAAAGCTAATGGGCTTTCCTAAGACAGAAGTAAAAAGATAAAACTTAGAACTTATGAAAGAAAGCAGACACATGAAGAACCCCAGGGGTTCTAACACCCATATGTAGCAGTTTGACAATGACATAACAGATGAGAGTAGAAAACAGTGAGAAAAGAAACATGACACTATACTCCTTAAGCATCTACAATTCTTATTTTTCCATTAAAGATCAAATAAAACACATAGAAGCATTATAAAATGTTTTTACTTGAAATGCTCCATTCAGTACTAGGCTGGAGAAAGGAACTTCTATGTGGAGAAGCAGGAAAGGGGAGATATGGGTGAGTTTGGTTTGAAAATATCTTGGGATATAAGGTAGAAATTCTGCCTGGCAATTTAATGTATGTAATGGAAGTCCTTGGGTAGTGGTCTGAGCTAGAGAGAGATTTGAGAATCATCAAAGGATCTTTGGAGAGAGAGACAAGGAAAGAGAGAGGAGAGGATGGGAAAGAACTCAGGAAGAACAGAGGCAACAGCTGAACCCTCCTGTGTTCTCCTGGGAAGCGTCTTGGTTGCTGTCTTCCAGGGAGCATCAATCTATCCCCTGAGCTCCCCCAGAGCTAAACTGGACTCCTCTCCCCAAAGCATGATACCTCTGCCTAGGGGATGGGTTTGTGGCTGACAACAGTGAAAACTGCTGGGAAATTGAGATGCTGGCTCCTCTACGCAAGTCAGTCCATTTTCAGGTGCAAATCAAATCTTTATTCTTGCTGAAACAACCTGTCTTTCCACTGAAGCAGCTCATTGTGAGCCACTTAAAAGCAAACAGCACATCTAATGACGAGAGGCAGGGCAGCGGGCCTCATTCCGTGCATGGCTTGCCTGGGGAGAGAGGCAGGGGAGGAAGGAGAAGAGAGCATAAGAGAGGAAGTGAGACTTGATACAAAGATCAGAGATGAGGCCCAGTCTTAACTGGACCCTAGCTTGCAGCAGGGGGGACCATGCCCCATATGGGATGCCAACTGGCCCTCTGAGAAGGCAAGAGGACTAGAAAATGCAGCTCTTTGCAAACTGGGATGTTATGCGTGCCCCAAGTCAAAGCTCTTCCTTCTGTGTCTTTCTCCTTAGATTGATACACTCTGGGGCTGGAAGTCTCTCTTGGACCCTTTGAACCTGAAGGTAGTTAATAATGTGCACATTTGGCCGGGCATTCTCTGTCTCTGTCTTTTTGTGAGCGTTGTGCAGAGGAAGTGACTTGCATGTATGTTTCATATTTCAACCCCTTGTTTACATACACACATCATTTCCTTCCTTCTTTTCTTTCTTTCTTTCTCTCTTTCCCCTCTCTCTCTCTCTTTCTTTCTTTCTTTCTTTCTTTCTTTTTTTCCTTTCTTATTTTTTTTTCAAGGTAGGGTCTCACTCTAGCCAAGGCTGACCTGGAATTCACTATGTAGTCTCAGGGTGGCCTCGAACTCATGGCGATCCTCCTACCTCTGCCTCCCAAGGGCTGGGATTAAAGGCATGCACCACCATGCCCATCCTTCTCTCTTTCTTTTGGAAGCCTCACTGGGTATAGGCTAGTCTCAAGTTTGCAGTCCTCCGGCCTCCCTCCAGACTGCTGGGGTCACAGGTGGGTGCCACCTTGCCTGGCTCTGTATATCCCATTTCTTTTCTCTTAATATTTTATTTATTTATTTGAGAGAGAGAGGAAGACAATGGGTGCACCAGGGCCTCCAGCTACTGCAAATGAACTCCAGATGCATGTGCCACCTTGTGCATCTGGGGAATCAAACCTGGGTCCTTTGGCTTTGCTGGCAAGTGCCTTAACTGCTGAGCCACCTCTTTGACCCCTAGTATATCCCATTTATTTTTTATTTAATTTTTAAAATTTGCTTATTTGAGAGCGACAGACAGAGAGAGAAAGAGGCAGAAAAAGAGAGGGAGAGAGAATGGGCACGCCGGGGCCTCCAGCCACTGCAAATGCACTCCAGACGCATGTGCCCCCTTGTGCATCTGGCTAACGTGGGTCCTGGGGAATCGAGCCTTGAACCGGGGTCCTTAGGCTTCACAGGCAAGCGCTTAACCGCTAAGCCATCTCTCCAGCCCTATATCCCATAATCTTCCTCTTCTCCAGTTCCCTCACTCCAATACCCAATATCACACAACCATGTGCATGTTGACTCCTTCCTCCCCTTCCACCTCCCTCCCCCCCCCCCACAAGTCCCTGCAGAGTGGCCAGAGTAGGAGCCTCTTCAAGGAGGAGGTAGGAAGGGAACACAGGAAATAGCTGATGAATAGCTTTCCCCGGTTGGGAGAGGAGCCTGATATTATCTGCCTGGGTGACCAGAGATGCTCTGAGCCCTGACAGCTCTGAGGTGGGGTGGACACCCACACAGCTGGAGTGGAGGGGCAGCAAATTGTCCTCAGCCTTGAAGCAGGCCAGATACCACCCCCACCCCCACCGCCAAAGACCAGTCCTGTAGGAAATAAAAAACCCTGGCTATGCTTGCTGTTGCTGCTGCCTCTGTCACTTTGTTATGAGGGTTAGTGACTGTCCACTAACTCTGGAGCTGAGCCTTGCCAGTGCTGCATCAACAGCTGGAAGCCAGAATGCGCTGACGTGGAGCGGGGGCCGGGGGGGGGGTGGCTCCCCATCCTGACTGGGCACACGCAGGGGAAGTCAGAGAGGTCATTGGCATGTCTTCGTCAGCTCTACCCGAGTGCCAATTAGCTAAGGTTTTCCTGAACATTGGCTGGGTCTGCCACAATTGAGGGAAATTATTGTCACAGAAGCTTTTTTTTTGTTTTATATAAAATATCATCCTCTTCATAGTGGTGAATCTTTCCTCCTTCTCCAGTCTTCCTAGTGGGAGATCCCAGCCAGCCAGGGTCCCTGGGAAGAGATGGCTGAGGGTCGGGTCCTTGGCCCGTGGCTACTCACGAGGGTGATTGGTGGAGGAGGTGGTCTCTGGTCTCTTGGCTTGGAAGCTGAGATCCCCCAGCCCAGCCATTGTGGACATACTCGTGGCTTTCCCAGATAAATAAGGAAAATGGGATTCTCAAGAAAATGCCCGGTTTATAAATGGCTTTTTTTCTAGTTCCCATAGCTCCCTTCCACTCCATTCATAAAAGCCATCTCATCATGGAAAGGCCATTAACTTCCTTGTCAAGCCAGGTTAATGAAAGTGGGATCCTGTATCCAAGGAGAGCGGAGAGGTTTGTGGGTTCAGAACAGCCTCCAAGAGCCTCACAGAACCTCAGGGCTAAGATTCTCAAGACTCATTTGTTTCAAGTCTTGCCTTTTACAAGATGAGAAAACTGAAGCCCCCAGAAGTGAAGGGACCTGCCTGAGACGGTTAGTGGCAGATATGGGACCAAACAGTGGGCTCCTGATTTCCAGCCAAATGCTTTTATTCTGATACACTTTCACATTTCATTCCCTTATTTTATAGCCAATTACTGAGTCCTTACTATCTTCCAGGTGCTGTGGGGGATGTGGTGTGGAGGGAAGCAAAGAGATGAAAACAACGCAGTCCCTGCCTTCAAGGAGCTGTTTTCCCTAGATCTGCGATTCTTGGGGGAAAATTAAAAAAACAAACAAACAAACTGTGACTCAGACTCTCATCCTATATCATCTCCTATAGGTGAATATGGATAACACGAAGGGGACTGGAAACCCTTTCATTTCCTGAAGATTTATAAGCTGGACTTCGTTGATTCTAAGACTATAGGGAGGCCAAGGACAAAGGAACCGATGGTTGGGAGAAGAAAAGAGGAGGAGAGAGGAGAAGAGGAGGTGAGGATGACAATGCTCAGGTCACTGCCTGCAGGCCTGGCTAAGGGATGAGGTCAGTGGCGACAGCAGCTCTCACTGGATGGCGATGGACTTGTATTCAAGTACTTTGTTTCACAGTCTTGAGACGGTTCCTTGAGGGGAGCAGATGCTCAGAGTTCTCATTGCCACCTTAGGAGGTGAAGAAGCCGAGGCTCAGAGAGCTTGGCTAACTGGCAAAGCCAGTGAGTGGCAGGTGGCAGGTGGCAGCTGGCAGCCAGGGCCCTTTTGACCACTGGAGGTAGAGAACTGTGCTGAACTGGAGGTGACCATGAAGCCCCAGTGGTCAGCCTCAGCAGTGAGCAAACCTTCCTCTACGCAGTTTTATTCTGACCGCCACGTTCTGCCACTCATACAACTCTACTGCGAAGGACTGGAAGCACTTTGCAGGCCTGAATGAGCTCATTCCACACATTCTTTCCGGGGAGAGGGAGAGAGAGAGAGAGAGAGAGAGAGAGAGAGAGAGAGAGAGAGAGAGAGAGAGAGGGAGGGAGAGAGATATCTCCAATGGAGGTTCTGTCCAGGGTCATCAGCACCCAGGCACATAACAGAAAACCAGACCCAGGGTCACTACTCTGTCCTCATGAAGCAAGCAAAACTGGCCTCCTTACACGAGTGAAGAGGGTCACAGGATAAGCGGAGGCATCTTCTGGTATTTCCTTCCTTCCCTGGAGAAGCACATTAATCAGTCCTGAGAAGACAGACCCTTTCCTTGGCCCAATGGCCATTTCCAAGGCAAAGAAATCTCACAGCAGAGGGTTCCCAGCCCCTCCAGTCACCCTGGTGACCAGGCTTGGCTAGGAGAAGAGAGGAGGGCACAGCAAAGCCCTCTTAGATTCTGCTAGTGTCGTAGAATGTTGGTGGGGACCGGGGTACCAGGGAATCTAGGAGGCTCTCTTAGGTGCCGGAGGTCGGTTGGGGTCAAGGCCTGGTGATGTAGGGTCAGGGTGCCTAGGTGTTTGTCTGGGTCCCTCGGGCTCCTTTTTAGTGTCCCCAGAATACGGGATGCAGGGTGGAGATGGACGTGGCCGGGGCTCTCGGAGGAGTGCGGGGTGCAGCGAGCAGCAGAGAGTCTGAGCTCCAGCCCCGCCTGGGCATCCCCGGCCGGCTCTCCCCAGCTCACTCCGCGCTCCCGCTGCGCCCCCAGACGGCCCCTTACCTGTCGCGCTGCGGACGGTCCCGCCTCCTCGCGGGGGCTCGGGGACCCGGCATGGGCCGGCGAGCCGAGACGTCCCCGGTGCAGCGGTGCAGCTCCCGGCAGGGCTCCGGGGCCCGCGTCCCCGCCGCCGCCGCCGCCGCCGCTTCAGCACCGCGGACAGCTCCCGCGCGCCGCCCGCCGCCGCCCTCCGCTCGCGGCGCGGTCCCCCGAGCCCCGCATCCCGGCGGCTCCGCGCCGACTTGGGGAAGCAGCGGGGAGGGCCCCCCGCCTCCCGCCGCCGCCTCCCGCCGAGCTCCGTTCCACGCTCCAGAATCAGCCCACCAGGCACTCCGGACCCAGCTCCCCGGAGGGCGGGGCGGGGCGGGGCGGGAAGTCGGGGAGCCCGGGGCGGGGAGGGGGGGTGCGGGGGGAGGCGACCGAGCGAGGGGTGCGCAGCTGGAACCCGCTTCTCTGGTTCCTGGAGCTGAGCCCTCCTCCCCGACCCTCCTCCGCTGCACCCCAGAAGCCACGAGCTGCCCCCCCCTCCCGGGCTCCTTGGAGCATTTTGGATCTCCTAGACTCTGAGTTTTTGTATTGATCTGCCCTAAAAAAACGAGAAACATAAACAGAAAGCATTTATTGAGTGTCTACTAAATGCCAGACGCCACACCAGGTTATTGTTGTTATTAATAATTATTATTTTGTTTGGTTTTTCCGAGGTAGGGTCTCGCTCTAGCCCAGGCCGACCTAGGATTCACTATGTAGTCTCAGGGTGGCCTCGAACTCACAGCGATCCTCCTACCTCTACCTCCCGAGTGCTGGGATTATGCCAGGTTTATTATTAGTAGTAGTAATAGTAGTAATATTTTGGTTTTTCAAGGTAGGGTCTCACTCTAGCTCAGGCTGTCCTGGAATTCACTAAGTAGTCTCATGATGGCTCAAACTCTCAAGACCCTCCTGCCTTTGCTTCCCAAGTGCTGGGGTTAAGGGTGTACACCACCACACTTGGCTCTTATTATTATTTGTTTCTGTTTTCTTTTTGGTTTTTCAAGGTAGGGTCTCTCTCTATCCCAGGATGACCTGGAATTCACTATGTATTCTCAAGGTGGCCTTAAACTCACAGCGATCCTCCTACCTCTGCCTCCCAAGTGCTGGGATTAAAGGCGTGTGCCACCACACCTGGCCCTTATTATTTTAAGACTTTTATTTCATTTGGCCCAAGAATTGGTTTGTTTATTTATTTATTTGAAAGAGAGAAAGAAGCAGAGAGAGAGAGAGAGAGAGAGGGAGAATGGGCACGCCATGGCCTCCAGCCACTGCAAACGAACTCGAGACGCATGTACCCCATTACGCATCTGGCTTATGTGGGTCATGGGGAATAGAACCTGGGTCTTTTGGCTTTGCAGGCAAGCGCCTTAACTGCTAAGCCACCTCTCCATCCCCTTATTATTATTTTTAACCAAGGTAATCTCATTTAATTTTCTGCACAACTCTATTAGGCACTCCCCTCCTCTAGCACGGATGGGAACACTGGGCCCACAGGGGTCAGATCTCTGGATCTGGAGATATTAGCGTTGTGCTGGGAAGTGCATGGGCTTCAAAGCCCATGGTCTAAGTTCTGATGGTGACATCCCTCTAATTGTGTGATCTAGAGCAAGTCACTTGACCTGTCAAATCCTCTAGGCTCTCCTGGGCAAAAAGGGGAACAGTATCCATCTATGACAGGTCATATAAGGACATATGAGACACATTAGCACCCAACAGGCCCAGATCGGGTGAGCCTCAGTTCTCCCGGGGAGAGGCCTAAAAGCTGACCACAGGGCCCCTGGCTGTCTTCCCCAATATGCTTTCTCCTCCTGCACTCTAGTTTTCCTTCATTTTGTTTATTTTACTTTTGGGGTTTTTTGTTGTTGTTGTTGCTGTTTTGTTTTGTTTTGTTTTGTTTTTTTTTTTGAGGTAGGGTCTCACTCTAGCTCAGGCTGACCTGGAATTCACTCTGTACTCTCAGGGTGGCCTTGAACTCATGGCGATCCTCCTACCTCTGCCTCCTGAGTGCTGGGATTAAAGGCGTGCACCACACGCCCGTCTTATTTTAATTTTGCATGGGAATATATATTCCTTGAATACTGTGAATGGAGGGAGCTATTGTTCCCCTCTCCCTTCCCACAGCAAGGTCCTGAGTCTCAGCCGGGTACCCAGGTCAGGAGAGCACAGTTGTCATCTAAGCAGGGGCCTGCGAAGGAAACCCTGGAGCAGACTGAAGCTGGGCTGTGGCAAGAGGACGCTGGGAACCAGGGGCTGTAGTGATTCCTCCCTTCCCCTGCTCAAGGATGCCACAGCACGCTGAATGGTGGGTTTCAATGGATACGGGGTATCTGGAGCAGTTCTTCTTAGCCCCTAGCATGTAAAGGAGGAGCCAAGAGCTGGTCCCATCATCAGCAAAGGGCTTGGGTGGCTCTCCCTTTAAGCTGGCTAGAGACCTGTCTTGGCTGGAGGTCTGTCTCGGTTCTGATACTGGAGGTTAACTTGTTAGGTATTAACTATGTCCTTGTTTTACCTGCCCTTACCCCATGGACGTATAAACCCCCTGAAGGTAGGAAGTCCCCATCTCAAGCCTTTGCCTTTCCTATCCCTTTGCTCCCTCCTGGCCTCCCTCTCACTGCAGACTATGGCCTCCTTCTTGGCTTTGGCCTCCCTACTGCTTCGCTCCTCCCCACACTGGCTTTGCTCCGTGCCTGGCCGCTTACCGAATTACTAATTGAAAGGACATTACAAAAAGCCAGTGAAGCAAAAGCCGCATATAAATTCTAAGTACTAGTGTTGATAGTGATGTGCTGCTGTCTGGAGGGAAAGCTCGAAGAGAGACCGTGGGTCAGTGTTGTGTCCAGGGCCCTGGCCTACGCTCCAGGGAACCTTAGGTGCTGCTCTCACGTCGTCATCCACTGGCCGGGCCGCCACACAGGCAGCGTGGCCTAACCTTCCTGGGCTTTAGTAGTCAAGCTCCTTCAAGGGCTCTGGCGAACATGTAAGGATAGTCAGCGCCATAGGAAATCTGTAAGGGGGAACGGTGGACTAATGTTCCCCAGAACCCACATAAGCCAGATACACATGGTAGGGCATGCATCTGGAGTTTGTTTGCAGTCGCTAGACCCTGGTATGCCCGTTCCCTCTCTCAATCTCTCTCTCTCTCCCTAATAAGATAAACAAGTAAAAATTTAAAAGAATTTCTTTTCAGCAATGAAATTATGAAATTTTCAGGGAAATGGATGGATCTGGAAAAGATTATACTGAATGAGGCCCAGAAAGTCAAACGACACATGTTCTCTCTTTTATGTGGATCCTAGATTCAAATGTTTAGATTTGTATGAGAGTTGGACTAAAAGTCAGCAATAGAGGCCAGGGGGCTAGAAAGGGCCCATGAGGGAGGGAGAAGAGAGGAGGGCCTAAGAGGAGGGTCCAGTAGATATGTAAGCATAAGGGTAGAATGCTGGGGGCGGAGTGGTCTAAGTGGGGTCAGGGGAAGGAATGGAGGAGAGGACAGGCTGGGAGGAGGGCTAATAAAAATTTAAGATGCAGCCGGGCGTGGTGGCGCACGCCTTTAATCCCAGCACTCAGGAGGCAGAGGTAGGAGGATCACCATGAGTTCAAGGCCACCCTGAGACTCCATAGTGAATTCCAGGTCAGCCTGGGCTAGAGTGAGACCCTACTTTGAAAAAAAAAAAAATTTAAGATGCTATGAATAAGCCATATGGAAGCCTACTTCTTGGCTAGCTAATATGCATGTGGAAAAAAAGAGAGTTTGAGCAGAAACATCATGTGAAGGTGGATAATGGTGGGCCCAGTAGTCACAGTTGTTAGAAAAATTCCAGTGCTAGGAGTGGTATGCCTTCCAGCAAGTTGTTGGCCAGGGAGGCCTCTGATGCTCCCAAAACATTGCAAGCAATTGCTAAGGTTCCTGGTTGCCCACCAGAATTAGACGGTAAGAACCTATTGCTGAAGACAGCCCATATTCGGGCTGCCGGTCACAGACCTGCTGTAGCTGAGGCAGAAGCCTCCTCCATTTGACTAGCTGTCAGTATGCTGCAAAGAACTATGCAGCGTGCAGCCTTTGGGGGAGAAAAGTCATCATTGGTGTTAACCAGCAGTAGACCCTGAGAGCCTTACCACTGGCCAGCCAGACCAATGTACCAACTGGTGCAATGGTGGCATGTCTGTTATGGAGGAAACTAACCCCTCTCTTATTTGGCTTGAGGCCCACTTCACAGGAGGAAGTTCATGTCTGGAACTGAAAACCTAATCAGAAGTCTAACTGGGAAGGTTGTAAGCCCTAGAGGGAAAAGTAGTACTGTTGTCTGGCTAAATGCATATATTATGCCCACCAAACTGCCTTGTAAACACTTATGTTTATGCCCATATATTAATGCTACTCTCATTTTTGTTTAGAGAAGCTTCTCTTTTCAGATGAGGCTGACCCCCTGGGAAGACTCAAAACTTACCATAGTGCTGAGAAGAAGTGACAGTCAAGTGTTCAGCACTATGGGAGACATCTCTATCACACCCCCCAAGGCTCAGGGGCTATTGCAGAAGTGGGTGGTGGAAAGAAGGTAAGAGCCAAAAGAAAGGGAGGAGTGCTTACAATACTGTCTTTCAGACACAAAGTGACCTTGATATTTATTTATTTTATTTACTTACTGGTTTTTCGAGGTAGGGTCTCACTCTGGCCCAGGCGACCTTGATATTTCTGACCTCACAGTGGCTGATGCTATCTACACAAGACCTGCATAATAGGAAGAAAAAGATAACATTAAAATAGGAGAGAGACTAGTGGAAAAAAAGAAGGGGTTCAGTGGAGGGGGATTTGGGAGGGGAAGAAGGGAGAGTGACAGGAGGGGATTATGATCTTAGTATATCATCTATATGTATGAAGTTATCAACAAGAGTTTAAAATGGGTGAGTGGAGAGATGACTCAGCAGTTGAAGACATTTACTTGCAAAGTCTGAAGGCCCACGTTCAATTCCCCTGCACTCATGTAAAGCCAGATGCAAAAGTGGTACATGCATCTGGAGTTTGGTTGCAATAGCGAGAGGCCCTGGTATACCCGTCCCCCACCTCTCTCTGCGTGCAAATAAATGAAAACATATATTTCCAAAAAAAAGGATACAAGTTGAAAATATATAAGAAGTACTGTTAGGGCTTCTGACTTCTAGAAAACTGACATTTTAAATTTTCCTTTATTTATTTGCAAGCAGAGAGAGAGAGAAGAGAGACAGAGAGAGAATGGGCACACCAGGGTCTCCAGCCACTGCAAACAAACTCCAGACGCATGTGCCTCTTGTGCATCTGGCTTAAGTGGGTGCTGGGGAATTGAACCTAGGTCCTTTGGCTTTGCATGCAAACACCTTAATTGCTAAGCCATCTCTCCAGTCCAAGCTGACACTTCTTTTTTTTTTTTAATTTAAAAAAATTTTTATTTATTTATTTGAGAGCGACAGACACAGAGAGAAAGACAGAGGGAGAGAGAGAGAATGGGCGCACCAGGGCCTCCAGCCACTGCAAACGAACTCCAGATGCGTGCGCCCCCTTGTGCATCTGGCTAACGTGGGACCTGGGGAACCGAGCCTCGAACCGGGGTCCTTAGGCTTCACAGGCAAGCGCTTAACCGCTAAGCCATTTCTCCAGCCCCAAGCTGGCACTTCTTGTCAGAGGATATCAGGAGGGGAGCAAAGTCAATGTCCCCTTTTTGATGATGCATAATGTCACTTACCCCTAAAGCTCTTAGATCCTTACATGGTCTCTTTCAATTTAGTCTCACTTGAATTCCTAGGAAAGGTTTTAAAGCCCCAAATTCCCCTGCAAGATTACTTTTATTTACTTTTTGTGTGTGAATGTGTGTGTGCAGTTGTGCATGAATGTGTGTGTGCGCAGTTGTGCATGTGGTGTCTGCACATGTGTGTGCAGAGGTCAGAGGAGAACATTGGGTATCCTCTCTACTGCTTATCCACTTGTTCCCTTAAAACAGAGCCTCTTCACTCACATGGAGCTTGCCATTTTCTTGAGTCCCTACTCTGGTCTCTGTTCCCTGACCCCAAGAGGAATAAGGAAGTCATGGCCGGCTCTGTATGTTGTTCTAGGAACTGAACTCAGCTGTCTCGGGCCCTTTCCAACCCTCATGCTTGTGTAGGAAGTGCTCTTAGCCATGGAGCCATCTCTCCAGCTTCCCTTTAAAAATATCTTTGTGTATGTGTATGTATGTATAGGTGTGTGTGTGGTGCATGTATATGCATGTGTATATACATGTAGATGAGGGGATGGACACGCCATGGGGCAGACAGAGGACACTCTCTCTTTTTGTTTTTTTTTGAGGTAGGGTCTCACTCTAGCCCAGGCTGACCTGGAATTCACTATAGAGTCTCAGGGTGGCCTCGAACTCACGGCAATCCTCCTACCTCTGCCTCCCGAATGCTGGGTCTAAAGGCGTGCGCCACTACGCCTGGCTCAAGGTAGGGCTCTCTTGTTTGCCACCGTGTAGGGCACGCTGGCTGGCCTGGGGGCTTCCCTGCCTCTCATCTTGCCACAGGCCTGCTGAAATTACAGATGTGTGCTACTGCATCTGGCTTTTATGTGTGCTCTGGAGGTCCGAACTCAGGTCCTCACAACTGTAGAGCAAGTGCTGTGACCCACCGGCCTATCTCCCCACTCGGCAGCTCACCTCCATGGTCTTAGTGGAAACGGAAGGCGTTGGCACAGGCCAGGAGAGGCGGAGCGGCACCAGACCCCTCTGATGTGGCGGGGGGTGGGGGGCAAGGTTCATAAAGAAGGGACAAATTAGGCACTGAGTGACCATCTGGGATGAGATGCCCCTGTGTCCAGTTCTCCTTCCACCTCAGTGGCAGTCCCCAAGGGAGACGCAACACTGGTGGGTTCTGATTCTGTTGCAGTCAGCTCGGGCTGCTAATCTCTTTCCACCTGGGGACTTCCTTTCAAAAGCTTTTTCATGCATAAACTCTTAGTTCTTTTTTATCAGGGGTCGATTTCTTCACACTGTTCCCTAGGGAATGTAAATCAGCACCAAACGTAGGAGACCTGCTTTGCTTGCTGCCATCAATAGACTGCGAATTGAAAGAGCTGCTCCCCATAAGGGGAAAGGTGACTTGCTTCACCACAGGCGGGGAGGGGGTGGGGGGGGATTAGGTGGGGGTGCGGAGGAGGAGCCCAGCACCTTTCAGTCAGGATCATGGTCAAGGCTACCTGACTGTGTCCTACGAGGCCCTGGTAATAGGAAGTTCAGGCTGGAAGAGGACAGGGATATATAGGCTCTTTGGGTGGCCTAGGAGCCAAGCCCTAAATCCATGGGCATGGGTGGCTCTGGAAGTACACAACTCTTTTAAAAATTTTTATTTATTTATTTGAGAGTGTCAGACAGAGAAAGAGGCAGTAAGAGAAGGGTGTTCCAGGGCCTCCAGCCACTGTAAATGAACTCCAGACGCGTGCGCCCCCTTGTACATCTGGCTAACGTGGGTCCAGGGGAATAGAGCCTCAAACCGGGGTCCTTAGGCTTCACAGACAAGTGCTTAACCGCTAAGCCATCTCTCCAGCCCCACAACTTTTTTAAAAATATACTTTATTTATTTATTTATTTGAGAGAGAGAGAGAGAGAGAGAGAGAGAGAGAGAGAGAGAGAGAAAGAGCATGCCAGGGCCTCCAGCCACTGCAAATGAACTCTAGATGCATGTGCCTCCTTGTGCATCTGGTTTATGTGGGTCCTGGGGAATCAAACCGGGGTCCTTTGGCTTTGCAGGCATATTCCTTAACTACTAAGCCATCTTCTCCAGCCCCAGAAGTACACAACTCTTTGAATGAGTGCAAGTGGGTAATGGGGAACCAATTCTCAGTTCTGAGCCCGAGAGAAGAAACCTATTGACCCTCACCGCTTCCGAGTCAGGCCTTTTGGTTAGAGGCAGATAGACCCCCTCAGCAATAGTGGCTGAGGTCTGTCTCTTATACTTCTCTTTTGGGGGCTTTGGAAGTACACGACCAGCTGCCCTCTTCCTCTCTACGGGAGATCCCGAAACTGAAGCTGAGGCCATGTCTTTAGAAATGCAGAGATTTGTTCCAGGGAAAGACGAGCTCTCTGTCCCAGTTCTGTCCAGTTCCCCATTGTCCTGCCGGACCCATGCTGGCTCAAGCCGGCCGAGGGGTGAGGCGGGAGTGGGTGACTTACTGTAACTCTGAAAGGCAGAAGAGCAGAAGGTGGAGGAACAGAGCCATGGCAGACGGCACAGCTCACAGCTCCGTGTTTACGCTGGCATCCACCGGCTGCCTTGGGGCATGGAAGCATTTGCTGGTTGGCAGAGAAGCTGCACTGTTGACACTCTCGTTTTTTTTTTTTTTTTTTTTTTTTGCAGAGCGGAGATGTGTGGGCGTGCAAGGTGGGAGGGGAGTGGGGTGGGGTGATGAGCAGTGGCAAGCGGGCGAAGGGTTCCTTCTTCTCTGGATCTGGTAACAGAATGAAAACAGCAGAGGAGCAAGGACACTTGATTTGCTTCACATGCTATGGCCTAGGAAATGTCGGCTTAGCCACAGGCTCACTGGGTTCTTGTCACCAGGCACCATCCCAGTGTGCACACAAGAAGGTACACAAGTTTTAGAGAAGTCGCCCCCAACTCGCAAAAAGCCAAGTCAGAGATCGGAAACAAGCCAAAGGCAAAGAAATGAAATGGGTGGGTGACATCCCTCCTCCCTCTTTAAAATAAAAAATATTTATTCACTCATTTGAGAGAGAGGGAGAGAGAGAGGAGAGAGAGGGAATGGCTGCACCAGGGCCTCTAGCCACTGCAAATGAACTCCAGACACATGTGCCATCTTGAGCGTCTGGCTTACGTGGGTACTGGAGAATTGAACCTGGGTCTTTAGGATTCTCAGGCAAGTGCCTTAACTACTAAGTCATCCCTCCAGCCCTTTTATTTATTTATTTTGGTTTTTTTGAGGTAGGGTCTCACTCTGGTTCAGGCTAACCTGGAATTCACTATGTAATCTCAGGGTGGCCTCAAACTCATGGTGATCCTCCTGCCTCTGCCTCCCAAGTGCTGGGATTAAAGGTATGCGCCACCACACCTGGCTCCTTTTAAAGTTTTTTTTTTTTTTTTTTTTTGAGGTAGAGTCTCACTCTGGTCCAGGCTGACCTGGAATTCACCATGGAGTCTCAGGGTGGCCTCGAACTCACGGGCAATCCTCCTACCTCTGCCTCCCAAGTGCTGGGATTAAAGGCGTGCACCACCATGCCCGGCTCAAAGTTTTAAAAAATATTTAATTAATTAATTTATCTATTTAGAGAGAGAGGGAGAAAGAGAGAGAGAAAGAGGGAGAGAGCCCTCCCTCTTTTCCCTGCCCTTGAAGCCACAGTTGTCCCGGTGGGGTTTGCAGAAGAAGGCCATCTTAGCCTTCACCTTGAATTAGGATAATGCTGAGTGGCCCCAAAACTCCTCCAAGACCCTGAATGAAGCCCTGTGGAGGGCTTCTACCATAGGCCCCAGGTCAGTGTGTGGGGTGGGGCAGGGTGTTTTTACCCCAGGAGTGACTTTATGATTCCTCCTCCTCCTTTCCCTCTTCCTCCTCTTCTTCCTCCTTCTGCACCTCTTCCTTCTCTCTGTCTCTCTCTCTCACACACACATAGTCGGTGTGTGTGTGTGTGTGTGTGTGTGTGTGTGTATTATAGGGAAATACCTTTCTTCATGCCTTCCTGCTGTGGATCCAATGTGCAGATAGGAATCATGGCCCTTTCTACTCCACAGGTCCTGATTTGGGGAGAATAGATTGTTGGAAGAACTTCCTAGAGAAGCTGGGGGAACTTCTTATCCTTTTCACCCATAATAAGAAGAGAGGAATGGAGAAATGGCTTAATGGTTAAGGCACTTGCCTTCAAAGTCTTAGGACCCAGATTCAATTCCCCACATAAGCCATATACACAAGGTGGTACATGCATCTGGAGTTTGTTTGAAGTGGCTGGATGCCTTGGTGTACCCATTCTTTCTCTCATCTGCCTCACTCTATCTTCCTCTCTTAAATAAATAAATATTTTTTAAAAAAAGAAGAAGAGTAAGGGGGTTTGAGAGATGGCTCGGTGAATAAAATGCTTACCACATATGCCTGAGTACCTGAGTTCAGCTCCCCAGGACACACATAAACATATGACGGATTCAGTGGCAGGTATCTGTAGTCCGCTGTACCTAGGGTGAGAAGGGAGGGATAGGAAAGTACTTTGGACTCCTGGGGAGCCAGTTATTCTGGTGAGAGCTGCAGTGACAATGACAGACCCTGTCTCCAGCAAGGTGGAAGGTGAGGACTTGACACTCAAAGTTGTCCTCTAGTCTCGACAAACGAGCCATGGTGTGTGCATGCTCATGTTCACACACATTCATATACTACATCCCCCCAAAAGTTCACTTAGGTTTTCTTGTTTGTTTCTTGGTATTAGGATTGAAATTAGGGCATTACAGAGCCTGGCATGGTGGCGCACACCTTTAATCCCAGCACTCAGGAGGCAGAGGTAGGAGGATCACTGTGAGTTTGAGGCCACCCTGAGACTCCATAGTGAATTCCAGGTCAGCCTGGGCTACAGTGAGACCCTACATCAAAACAAAACAAAACAAAACAAAGCCGGGCATGGTGGCGCATGCCTTTAATCCCAGCACTTGGGGGGCAGAGGTAGGAGGCTCGCTGTGAGTTTGAGGCCACCCTGAGATTCCATAGTGAATTCCAGGTCAGCCTGGGCTAGAGTGAGACCCTACCTCAAAAAAAAAAAAACAAAAAAAAAAAACAAACAACCGAATACTAGATAAGCACTCTACCACTGAGATTCATATTCAGCACTCTTTTTATTTATTTATTTATTCACTTTTTGTTTTTTTGAGGTAGGGAGACTGACCTAGAATTCACTATGTAGTCTCAGGGTGGCCTTAAACTCACAGTGATCCTCCTCTCTCTGGCTCCATAGTGCTGGAATTAAAGGCTTGCACCACCTCGCCCAGCTCTTTTTACTTAAAAAAATAAATTAAATATTTATTTATTTATTTGTAAGCAGAAATCAAGATTGGGCACACCACAGCCTCTAGCCTCTGCCAACAAACTCCAGACACATGTGCCACTTTGTGCATCTGTCTTATGTGGGTAGTGGGGAATTGAAACCGGGTTGTTAGGCTTTGCAGACAAGTACTGTAACCACTGAACTGTATCTCCAGCCCTCTTTTCACTTTTTATTTGGAGACAGGCATTTACTAAGCTGCCCAGGTTGGCCTTGAACTTACTCAGTAGTCCAGAGAGGCTTTGAACATCCTATTCATCTGTCTTAGTTTCCAAAGGAGCTGGAATTCAATATATGAGCCACCAGCCTGGCTCAGTTGTTTTGTACTTACTTGTTTTGTGTTTTTATCATTTATTTTATTTTATTGGTTTTTTGAGGCTGACCTGGAATTCACTATGTAGTTGCCGCTAACCTTACACGCAGAGTGATCCTTCAAATAAAGACATTCCATGACAAAAGCAGGTTAAAGGAGTATTTGAAGACAAAACCAGCTCTACAGAAAATACTTGATAGAATCCTCCATGCTGAAGAAAAGGAAAAGCACACATATAAGGAACCTAGAAAAAACAAGCAATACTCAAATACTAGTTAACAAAAGAGAGCGCAGGTAGAACCAGAAACACACACACACACACAAAAATGGCAAACAAAAATACATACCTTTCAATAATATCTCTTAATATCAACGGCCTCAATGCCCCAACGAAAAGACATAGATTTGCAGACTGGGTTAAAAAAAAAGCAGGATCCTACAATTTGTTGTCTCCAAGAAACTCACCTTTCTACAAAGGATAGACATTATCTTAGGGTGAAAGGTTGGAAGATGGTGTTTCAAGCAAATGGGCCTAGAAAACAAGCAGGGGTTGCTATCCTAATATCAGACAGGGTAGACTTTCGTCCGACGTTAGTCAAGAAAGATAAGGAAGGTCACTTTATATTGATTAAGAGCACACTCTAACAGGAGGACATTACAATCCTAAACATATATGCACCTAACATGGGGGCTCCCAAATTCATCAAACAAACACTATTAGAACTAAGGTCACAGATAACACCAAACACAGTGGTGGTGGGTGACTTTAACACCCCACTCTCATCAATTGACAGGTCATCCCGGGAAAGAATAAACAGAGAGGCATCTGGACTAAATGAGGTCATAGAAGGAATGGACTTAACAGATATATACAGGACATTTCATCCAAAGGCTGCAGAATATACATTCTTTTCAGCAGCACATGGAACATTCTCTAAAATAGACCATATATTAGGACACAAAGCAAATCTTAACAAATTCAGGAAAATTGAAATAATTCCTTGCATTCTATCTGACCACAATGGAATTAAACTACAAATCAGTAGCAAGAAAGGCTATAGAGCATACACAAAATCATGGAAACTAAACAATACACTACTAAATGATGACTGGGTCAATGAAGAAATCAAAAAGGAAATCAAAAAATTTATAGAGTCAAATGATAATGAGAACACAACATACCAAAATCTCTGGGACACAACAAAGGCTAACCTTACACTCAGAGTGATCCTTCAAATAAAGACATTCCATGACAAAAGCAGGTTAAAGGAGTATTTGAAGACAAAACCAGTTCTAAGAGGTAAATTTATAGCCTTGAGTGCCTATATTAAGAAATTAGAAAGGTCGCAAGTAAACGACCTAATGCTTCCCCTTAAAGCCTTGGAAAAAGAAGAACAAGGCAAACCAAAAATCAGTAGACGGGAAGAAATAATAAAGATTAGGGCAGAAATTAATGAAATAGAAACAAAAAGAACAATCCAAAGAATTAATGAAACAAAGAGTTGGTTCTTTGAAAGGATAAACAAGATTGATAAACCCTTAGCAAATCTGACCAAAAGAAAGAGAGAAGAGACAGAGTGATCCTTCTACCAAGTGCTGGGATTAAAGTCATGTGCCACCACGCCAGGTTATTATTAATAAATTTTGAGACAGCGTGTCTCTATGTAGCCCTGGATAGCTCTAAAACTAGTCTAATACATACACAATGCTGGCTCCTAGGACATGAAATTCTTCCTGCTTCTGCCTCCTGATTAGTGGGATTCTAAGTATATGCCATCATGCCCAGCTTAATTATATTGCTTTTTTTTTTTCTTTCTTTTTTCTTTTTTTTCCTTATGGGGAGAGTGCAAACACAGTCCCCCACTATCACAAATTAAGCATGCTGAGTTTCCTGCATTTGAAGGTCTCAGGGGTCAACACGTCCACAGTGCAATGGATAAGCCTTGCCCTGGGAAAACCACCTTTATGATCATGGTATCTCCCCGGCCAGGTAAGAATGAATTCGATTGTTTTTAATCAAAACTCATGGATATTAAATTAATGTGCCAAAGCCATACATTTAGCTAATGACAGGCAAGATTTGAAGCCAGGACTGTCTGATAACAGCCAACTTTTATTTATTTATTTATTTATTTGAGAGTGACAGACACAGAGAGAAAGACAGATAACAGGGAGAGAGAGAATGGGCGCGCCAGGGCTTCCAGCCTCTGCAAACGAACTCCAGATGCGTGCGCCCCCTTGTGCATCTGGCTAACGTGGGACCTGGGGAACTGAGCCTCGAATCGGGGTCCTTAGGCTTCACAGGCGAGCGCTTTACCGCTAAGCCATCTCTCCAACCCAACAGCCAACTTCTTTTGCCACTCTTCCCCACAACCCTTCTCATACTCGTGGTTGTTTGAGACACTGGGACATTGAACAACAGAATCAAAGAAACAAGAGGAGACAACCTCGGAGTGCAGGCAGGAGGAGCCTTCTTGGACACACGGCTCCCTCGGTGGAAGAGAAATGGCGCAAGGCCTCAACTTCTCTGCTGTGCCAGGACCTCGTACTCACCGAGGTTTTCTGATTCTTTTCCTTTCAGACGGACTTCTCGCGACGTAGCCAAGGCTGGACTTGCCTCGAATTTGTGACCCCCCCACCTCAGCTTCGCATGCTGGGCGGGCCACATTGCTACCCCTTCCTTCGCTCAGGTCCCTTTGTTGTCCCTTTGCTTTCCTGATGTTCCTGGGCCTCACTCACCCAAGAGAGAAAGAGCAAGAGAGGGAGAGCACCCTGGGGCGGTACTACCGCCTCCAGAGGAATTAAGAGGTGCCAGACACCGTTCTCTAATTGCTCCAGGTGAACCATCTTATTGAAATCTACTCCGTGCGACAGATTTTCACCCCTGTTGTACAGATGTGAAAACTGGGACATCTTAACCCAAAGTTATATGGCTTCCAACTTGGGGCAGCCTGGCCCCATGCCTCAGTTTTCAACACTACACTTTGCATATCAAGCTGGCCATTGGGTCTGGAGAGATGGCTTAATGGTCAAGACGCGTGCCTGCAAAGCCAAAGGACCCAAGTTCGATTCTACAGGACCCAAGTAAGCCAGTTGCATAAGGTGGCACATGTATCTGGAGTTCCTTTGCAGTGGCTGGATACCCTGACACACATACTCTCCCCCCCCTTCCTCTTTCTCTCATTCAAATAAATAAATAAAAATAAAACACTTTGGGCTGGAGAGATGGCTTAGCGGTTAAGCGCTTGCCTGTGAAGCCTAAGGAACCCGGTTCGAGGCTCGGTTCCCCAGGACCCACGTTAGCCAGATGCACAAGGGGGTGCACGCGTCTGGAGTTCGTTTGCAGAGGCTGGAGGCCCTGGCGCGCCCATTCTCTCTCTCTCTCTCTCTGCCTCTTTCTCTGTCTGTCACTGTCAAATAAACAAATTAATTAATTTAAAAAAAAAACATTTTAAACACTGACCATTAACTGCATGTAGTGGCTCATATCTAGTCTCAGCACTCAGGAGGCTTAGGTAGCAGGATCATCATGAGTTCCAGGCCAGCTTGGGCTACAGAGTTCCAGGCTAGCCTAGAACTGAGTGAGGCCTTGAATCAAAAACAGTAACAACAAAAGTACAAAGGGGCTGGGGATATGGCTCACTTGGAAGGACACCTGCCTAGCGTAAGTGACGTCCTAGGTTTCACCCACAGCACCACTAAAAACTGAATGTGGAAGCACATGCCTTTAACCCTAGGACTCAAGACGTAGCAACAGGAGGATCAGAAGTTCAAGGTCATCCTCCCATAGGAATTTAAGGCCATCCTGGGATACATGAGACAACATCAACAAAAATGCCATCAAATATTAATTATTGTTATGGAAATTTTGGAACATATACAAATGCCGGCAAACAAAGCAATAGGTAAGCAAATTTAAATAACCTTTTTGGTTGCTGTTGTTAGTGTTTTGAGATAGGCTGTCACCATGTAGCCTAGGATTGCTTCAAATTCACAATCCTCCAGATTTTGTCGCCCAAGTTCTAGGGTTATAGGGGTGCATTACCTTGCCCAACCATAAGGGCTTTTGGTTGTTGGTTGTGACAGTATCTCACTTTGTAGCCCAGGTTGGCCTGGAACTTGTAGGAATCCTTCTGCTGTAGCCAAATGCTGGCATTATAGGTATAAACTGCCACACCCATCTCTAAATAATGTTTAGTGTTGACAATAGCAGAGCCAGGTGTGGTAGTGCACACATGTATTCCTAGCACTCAGGAGGCTGAGGCAGAGGATTCCACCTCAAGAAACCAGAAAGATGGGCTGGAGAGATGGCTTAAAGGTTAAGTCATTTGCCTGTGAAGCCTAAGGACCCAGGTTCAATTCCCCAGTACTCATGTAAGCCAAATATACAAGGTGGTGCATACATCTGGGATTTATTTGCAGTGGCTAGAGGCCCTGGTGTACCCATTCTCTATCTGCCTCCTTCTCTCTCTAAAATAAATAAACAAAATAGTTTTTTAAAAAGAAATGAGGGCTGGAGAGATGGCTTAGCAGTTAAGCATTTGCCTGTGAAGCCTAGGAACCCTGGTTTGAGGCTTGATTCCCCAGGACCCATGTAAGCCAGATGCACAAGGTGACACATGCATCTGGAGTTTGTTTGCAGTGGCTGGAGCCCCTGGCGTGCCCATTCTCTCTCTCTCTGTCACTGTCAAATAAATAAATAAAAATGAACAGCAACAACAACAAAAAAAAATGAGAAAGAGATTACAATGTATGAAGAAATTGCTTATGTTGTAATATGAAGTGTGTGAGGAATAAGCAGTTTACAAATTGTACATATACTGTAAGTACAAGTATGCAAATAAAACCAGAAAAAAAAAAAAAACAGAGTAATGAAAACAAAATACCATTAGGGTTGGTGGAAGAAACCACAGTTTCATTTAAGCATTTCTCTCTATTCCGTCTTGTATTTTCTAAATTCTCTGCAATAGACCTGCGCTGCTTTAAAATTGTCTTAGAGCTTAAGTAAAAATAAATATTCACTGGGTGAGTGGTTGATATGCTGGGTACCCTTGAACGACTCATCTCTTCTCTCAATATCTTTACTCCCAGCAGGAACAATGATGGGGCTGGGAGGTGACCTCTACCTCAGGCCTGCCTCGGTGGGAGAATTATAGTAAATGAGGTCATATTTCTAAAGGATTATGTTCTCCTAACAGCCCTAGTGATCCTCACGGTAGAAGAAAAGGAAGGCAAAGAAGAAAGGCATGGGGAGGAAGCAGAGAGAGGGAGACATAGTGACAGGAGAAGGGGAGGCGGCAGAGGCCATGTTGGGGAGGGACGGGAAGAGAGGAAGGGTCAGGGAGCCCGCAGAAGAGAGAGTGGGGGAGTGATGAGGCGGCAAAGAGAGGGCAGAAGGGGGGCAGAGAGTGGAAGGGAGCGGGAGGAAGAGACGAAGAGAGACCAAATAGCAATCTGGTAAAGAGATTTAATTCTTTTCACCCACCAAGGTTCCTGCTAAGCTGCAGTGGATGGCCCCAATATTACAGAAACCATTTTCTGCAGTTAAGCGCTGCTTCCATTGAGGGGAAACCTTTCCCAGAGCTTACAAATCCAGTCTCATTCCCAGCAGCCTGGCCGCTCCCCTTCCCCCAGTCCCCACGGCTCCAGCCAAGAAGGACCTCTCTGGACTGTAGCCACTGCAGTTTGCCAGGGACAACTAGACCTCTTTTTTTTTTTTTTTTTTTTTTTTTTTTTTACTGCAATCCAACCAGCCCATACTGACTGGGAGTTTTGGAAGCAATGGACATGAGTCAAGACATAAGCACTGGGATTAATGCCCAGATGTCCCAAACCATAGGGCACAAAGGCTGTCCAAAGCATCTAGGTTATAAACCAAAGCATTAAAAACAGTCATGGAGGGCTGGAGAGATAGTTTAGCAATTAAGGCATAAGCCAAAGGACCCAGGTTCGACTCCCCAGGACCCACATTAGCCAGATGCACACAGTTACTGACTAGACTATCCCCTCAACTCCATGATTTTATGATTATTTTATTTATTTGACAGAGAAAGAGGGAGAGATAGAGAGAATGGGCATGCCAGGGCCTCCAACCACTGCAAACAAACTCCAGACACGTGCGCCCCCTTATGCAGCTGGCTTACGTGGGTCTTGGGAAATTGAATCTGGGTCCTTTGGCTTTGCAGACAAACACCTTAACTGCTAAGTCATGCTTCCAGTCCCATGATGTTTTTTAAATTCATTTATTTATTTGAGAGAGAGAATGGGTATGCCAGGGTCTCCTGCTACTGCAAATGAACTCCACATGCATGTATCACTTTGTACATCTGGCTTTACATGGCTTTGCAAGCAAGCACATTTAACTACTGAGCCATCACTCCAGCCGTTTATGATTGGTTTTGCCCAGTAGAATGATCGCCATTCACTTTTGTGTCTTCAAGGCGCTTGAATGACCCTGCTTTTACCCTGACCATGTGCACTGGGGTAGGCGACCCAGGAATGAGCTCTGTTTTCATCTGCTGGGAGGCAGCACCTTAGACAGGCATTGCTGGGCTTGACACCTGCTGATTCTGGGGCTTATATAACTGCATCTTTTCGAGAACGTGTAAAAGCGGTTATGAGGTTATCTTTTTTTTTTTTTTTTTTTTGAGATAGGGTCTCACTCTAGCTCAGGCTGACCTGGAATTCACTATGTAGTCTCAGGGTGGCCTCAAACTCGTGGCGATCCTCCTACCTTGTCCTCCCAAGTGCTGGAATTAAAGGTGTGCACCACCATGCCCGGCTTAAGGGTTATCTTTTTGCTCAGCCCCACACTTTGTGGCGAAACATCTAGCCATGGGGACGCAGGAGCAATCTCTGCAATTTGCTGGAGTCTTCAGGCCAAAGATCTTCCTTGGGGTCACACGGTGAGCATTCGAGACATAGTGTGACCACATTTCCATAACCGTGTGCTGCTTTCCACCAGGAAGTCATTGGCACTACTTCTGTTCTCCTATGTTAGGCCTTCAGCCCACTGCTGTGGGTAACCACAGATGGGGCATTTACTGTGTGCATGCAGGGAACAGCGTAGCAGATACACAGCATGGCCTTGGTCACCAGAGAAAGAATTATTTTGACTGTGAGATTAAAACTAACTCCGCTCACTAGAATACAAAGTGATGACAAACCTGGATTTCCTCCAGCACCCTGCCTTTGAATGCGCTCTTCCCTTGAAGCCCCGTACTCCAGCCATCTGCACAGCCTTAAAGCTCTCTTGGGTGTTTCTTCCTCAGTTTCTCTTACCAGGTCCCTCAGTTTGTAATAGTTACCCGCCCCCTCCCCATCTGTCATCTTGGACCACCACAGCACTCACTGCACTTTTTACCTCTGACTTGACTCATTCTCTCTCCCTTTCTTCCTTTCCCCTCTCTAAAATTGGTTTCCGGGAGGATAGGGCTGCATTCTATCCCTGGTACATAGCCTGATATATAAGCAGGCACTTAATGGCAGTCAAATTCTCAGGACTCAATTTTAGCCTTTTTAAAAATTTATTTATTTATTTTAATTTTTTTTGATCATTTTTATTTCTTTATTTGGGAAAGACAGAGAGAGAAAGAGAGAGAGAGAATGGGTGCGCCAGGGCCTCAAGCCACTGCAAACAAACTCCAGACGCGTGCACCCCCTTGTGCATCTGGCTAATGTGGGTCCTGGAGAATCGAGCCTCGAACCAGGGTCCTTAGGCTTTACAGGCAAGCGCTTAACCGCTAAGCCATCTCTCCAGCCCCCTTTTTTTTGTTGTTGTTTTTCTTTTTTCTCTTTAGATAGAGAGAATGGGCATGTGAGGACCTCCAGCCCCTGCAAATGAACTCCAGACACCTTGTGCAGCCATCTTATGTGGGTCCTGGGGAATCAAACCTAAGTCCTTTGGCTTTGCAGGCAAGCGCCTTAACAGCTAAGCCATCTCTCCACCCCATCAGCATTCAATGAGACATCTCTATCACACCCTCTAAAGCTTAGGGAACCTTGTGGAACAGGTGGCAGAAAAAAATCATCCAAGAGTTAATCAAGTGTAGTTGCGCACGCCTTTAATCCCAGTACTGAGGAAGCAGAGGTAGGAGGATTGTACTGAGTTCAAGGCCAGCCTGAGGCAACATCATGAATTCCAGGTCAGCCTGGGCTAGAGTGAGACCCTACCTTGAAAAAATCCAAGAGCCAAAGGATGGAGAGGAGTGCTTTGGAACACTATTTTTCACACACAGAGTGGCTGTTGTATTCATGACCCCACAGAAACTATTGTACCTGCTCAATACTGGGCCTATCAACAAGTTGTCATGGATAATGAAGGAGGACAAAAAACAAAAGTCATCGAAATTAAAGAAGGACTGGTTGTAGATAAGGAATTCAGTAGAAAGGGGACAGGAGGGGCGGACAAAAAAAAAAAAAAAAAGAAAGAAAGAAAAGAAAAGAAAAAGAGAGGGATTCTGAAAAAAATATAGTACATACACATATAAAAATTCAATTAAGGGGCTGGAGAGATGGTATAGTGGTTAAGGTGCTTGCTTGTGAAGCCTACAGATCCAAGTTTGATTCCCCAATACCCATTTAAGCCAGATGCACATAGTGGTGCGTGCATCTGGAGTTCATTTGCAGTGGCTAGAGGCCCTGGTGCTCTCATCCTCTCCCTCTCTCTCTCTCTCAAATAAACAAATGAATAGTCAGTTAAAAAACTCAAATAAAAATAATGAGTAGACAATAAATTCTCATTGAACAGAGAAAAACACCCTTCCTGCTCCTCCCGTATCCAGAACGTAAACTCTAAGCCAAGATCTCTTGCAGCTTGAATGTACTGAGACTTTATGCTTAGCATTTGAGGAACATATTTTGGGACAGTAGGCTCAGTCTGATTGGTGCAGGACATAAGCTCACTTAGTCGAGAAGAAACTACCCCACTGTATCCCTTTTTCATCTTTGTGAACCCAGTGATCACTCAACCTGTTTCTTATTAGGATGACCAGAGCAGGAAGTAGTCCAGAACTTTGACTCACAACACATCTCTTTGCCATTTACCTGATTGCTGGGCAGGTGAGGCTGGGATATTTCAGTGGCTAGGTAACACAAGTCGGGAAAGGAAATTAGCCAGAAGTATTTATGGATGAAAGCAGCAAAGCAACTTGATGGAAACAAACATTCAAAGTACCTGCCAGCCTTTTAATAATGTCAACAGAGAAGAGCATGGAACCGGCTGGAAGAAAAAGATAAGAAACACATTTATTTCCTCTACTCAACACATCACACACACCCCCAACACAATACCCTGTGTTTTACTATTAGAAAACAATTGGTGGCATTTTTCAGGCAAGCTTCCTGGTGTCAGCCTCTCTACAGGTAGGAAAAATAGTCCAGAGCATTAGCAAATTCAGTCAGCAGCCTCTCAAGGGTTTGGTTGGCTGATGATCTGATAGAGCCCCCAGGCCTCTCTCTGAGTTTCATGCAGGTTTATCTGTGCCCACACAGGACAGCGTGATGAGTGATAGCAAAATTCTGGGCTGCGGACAAGGAGGACCTGAAATTTTGTCTGAAAATACAGCTCTACAATCAACCGAAACCCCTGGAGCCAGATGTTTTTCAGAATTTAGAACGTTTCAGATTCTAACAAGGTGATAGAGTGCACCACGGTACATCTTATAAAATCCTCAGTGAGTTTGGGGCAGCACCCCACAAGCAGGCAGATCAATATCTCTCCAGTAAAATGTGTCATCAGACATCCCAGGTGTGATCAAGGAAGATGTCAAACAACCTCAGGGCAGTTCAGGTGGAGGTCTTCTTTAAAATGAGTCCACCTTAGACAGTGGGGGAAAAAGAAGTCTTAGAATATCTTAGGTTTCTCCTCTCCTCTCCTCTCCTCTCCTCTCCTCTCCTCTCCTCTCCTCTCCTCTCCTCTCCTCTCCTCTCCTCTCCTCTCCTCTCCTCTCCTCTCCTCCTTCCCTCTCTCCACTTCTCTAACAGTGCTGAGATCAAATCTAATCTAAAGCATGCATGCTAGTGAGCTCTGTCCCTGGGCTATATCCCCTGTCCTGGATTTCAGAATTGTGGTTAAGAGCGAATGGGCACAGTGATTCTAACATCACTTAGGGTCAAGCTGACCTGCAAAAATTCCTATCGCTGGCCAAACTTTCTGAGCTTGTATGAGCCAAATCAATCCTTCCTCCCTTAAAAACAGCGACAAAGGGCTGGAAAGATGGCTTAGCTGTTAAGGTGTTTGCCTGTAAAGCCTAAGGACTCATGTTTGACTCTCCAGGTCCCATGTAAGCCAGATGCACAAAATGACACAAACAAGGGGTGCATGCAACTGGAGTTTGATTGTAGTGGCTGGAGACCCTGGCATGCCAATTCTCTCTCTCTCTCTCACATACATAAAAAATAAAAACAAACCTAGAAGCTGGGCATGGTGGCGCACGCCTTTAATCCCAGCACTTGGGAGGCAGAGGCAGGAGGATCGCCATGAGTTCAAGGCCAATCTGAGACTACAGAGTTAATTCCAGGTCAGCCTGGACCAGAGTGAGACCCTACCTCGAAAAAATAAAATATAAGAAAATAATAAAATAAAATAAAAACAACCACCACAGCAAAAATTCCAACTATATAAGCTTATCATATTAATATCCTAACTGGGAGTTGGAGACAGGAAATAGTAGGATAAACTAAACCAAAGAAAAGCAGCTTGGGTTGGAGAGGTGGCTTAATGGTGAAG
This sequence comes from Jaculus jaculus, assembly GCF_020740685.1. NCBI lineage: Eukaryota > Metazoa > Chordata > Mammalia > Rodentia > Dipodidae > Jaculus > Jaculus jaculus. The sequence continues at coordinate 143,592,783 of NC_059108.1, read as the reverse complement.
ACAGTTGCCTGTGAAGCCTAAGGACCCAGGTTCCATTCTCCAGTACCCACATAAGCCAGATGCACAAGGTGGCTCATGTGTCTGAGTTTTGTTTGCAGTGGCTAGAGACCCTGGCATGCTCATTCTCTCTATCTGCCTCTTTCTTTCTCCCCCTAAATTAATTAATAAGATATTTTTAAAAACAAAAGAAAAGCAGGTTGGACCATTTATTCTTCAAACTGCACCACCCTTCACACACATACTTCAAGGTCCACAAGCCTAATTTCCCCACAGGACAATAACTAACAGTTCTTGAAATGTATCTGGACATCCTAGAAGCCACAGATCAATCAATCAATAGCCATTAACCCTTTCTTCTACCTGCAAGCCAGACTGCCTCTAGTCTCTGAGCCAGCGCATATCTTTTCTCTCACAAGCTTGAGCACAGCTAGATGAGGAAAGAATGTTTTGTTGTGACAAAGTGTATTGACTGGTCATTGCCTGTCAAGCTCTATAAGAAGTGTCTGACCTTTCAGGGTGTGGTGGCTCACACCTGTAATCCCATGACTCAGGAGGCTGAGGTCAGGGGATTGTTGTGAGCTCCTGGCCATACTGGGCTTCTGATGGAGTTCTTAGCCAGGCTAAGAGAGAAACCCTGCCTCAGGAACCAACAACAATGACAACAAAAAGTGCTTCCAGGCTGGAGAGATGGCTTAGGGTTAAGGCATTTGCCTGCAAAGCCAAAGGATCCTGGTTGGATTCTCCAGGACCCATGTAAGCCAGATGCTCAAGAGGGCGCACGCATCTGGAGTTCGTTTGCAGTGGCTGGAGGCCCTGGCATTCCCATTCTCTCCCTCTCTCTGCCTCTTTCTATCTCTTAAATAAATAAAGTGCTTCAACTGAGGAGATAGCTCAGTGTTTAAAGGCTTTCTTGCAAAGTCTGCTGTCCCAGGTTAATTCCCCAGTGCCCACATAAAGCCGGATGCACAAAGTGGCACATGCATCAAATGTAATATCTACAGCAGCGATAGGTCCTGATGTGCCCATACTCACTCTCTTTCCCTCTGTCTTTTTCAAATATATATATATATTTTTTCCCAAGGTAGGGTCTCACTGTAGCTCAGGCTGACCTGGCACTCACTCTGTAGTCCCAGGCTGGTCTCAAACTCATAGAAATCCTCCTAACTTTTCCTTCCAAGTGCTGGGATTAAAGGCATGTGCCACCAAGTCTAGCTCTAAAACACATTTTATATATATATATATATATATATATATATATATATATATACACACATACACACACACACATATATATATACATATATATAATATAATATATTATATATAATATATAATATAGATATATTATACATATACATTATATATATCTGTATATGTATAATATATATATTATAAAAATATTATGTATGATATATATGTATGTATGTATATATATATATATATATATATATATATATATATATATATATATACACATATGTATGTATGTGTGTGTGTGTGTATATATATATACACACATACCCCTGGTTTTTCAAGGTAGGGTCTCACTCTAGCCCAGGCTGACCTGGAATTCACTATGGAGTCTCAGGGTGGCCTTGAACTCACGGCAATCCTCCTACCTCTGCATCTCCAGTGCTGGGATTAAAGGCGTGCACCACCACGCCTGGCTTAAAATATTCTTTTAAGTGCTTGACCTGATTATCTTTCTTCTTATTACTACTCTGGGGGGTGGTGCTATCCCATTTCACATTTGAGAAGACTGAGGATCAGAGAGAGTAAATTAAAATGGGAAATGGTGGAAACAGAACAGAAACCTGATTAGATGGACTCCAGTCTAAAAAAAGCAGTCTGACTGCTTTCCCATTCTCTTCATTATGGGTGTGGAGTGAGTGAAATATAGATGGAGAAGCTAAATTCTGCTTAGTCTTAAATTCATTCAGCTTGTGGTGGGTTTTGAATTAGCCATCCCGAAAAAGCATGTCTTTACATTTGTAATATAGTTTCTCCTTAAAACGTTGTACAGTAAAGGCACAGATGTGAGCACACATCTGCAACACCGTCACTTGGGCAGGCAGTGGGTCTAGGGATGTAGCCCAGTTGGCAGAGTCCTTGCCTAGCACACACAAAACCCTGGGTTTGATCCCCAGCACTGCATAAGCCAGGCCTGGTGAAGCACTTAAGAGACACAGGCAGGAAGATCAGAAGTTCAAGTTCTATCCTGGTTATATGGAGAGTTCATGGCCAGCCTGGGCTACATAAGATCCTGTGTCAAAAACAAAAGCAGAGGGGCTGGAGAGATGGCTTAGCGGTTAAGCGCTTGCCTAAGGACCCTGGTTCGAGGCTCCGTGCCCCAGGACCCACGTTAGCCAGATGCACAAGAGGGCGCACGCGTCTGGAGTTCATTTGCAGTGGCTGGAGGCCCTGGAGCACCCATTCTCTCTCTCTCTCTTTCTCTCCCTCTCTCTCTCCCCCCCCCCACCCCCTGAAATGGACCCTGAGCCTTGGAAGGTGTGATAGAGATATTGCAGTGCTAGACTCAGCCACTTCTTAACTAACAGGGCATATTCTTTATCTCTCTCGGAGCCTTAACGTCTTCATTATGTAACACGGGGTTAATAATAGTACCTGCCAGGGCTGGGGGTGTAGCTCAGTGCCAGAGCACTTACCTGGCATTCACAAGGTTCTAGGTAGGCATCCCAGCACTGAAGAAACAAAATATTGCCCATCTTAGCAGTAGTGCCAGCAACAGCACCTTGCTTTGAGATCCGTTCATTTCCAAATATTTGCTGAGCCAGCCACGGGGCTAGGCTCTGTGATATAATTATGAGGAAAGCCAGCTGACAATGGCTGAGCAATCATACACTAACAAACAAAAGTGTACGTGTGGGCCTGGAAAGAGGGCTCAGCAGTTAAGGTGCTTGCCTGCAGAGCCCAAGGACCCAGGTTTGTTTCCCCAGATCTCATGAAAAGCCGGATGCACAAAGTGGCCTGTGTATTTGGAGTTCAACTGCAGTGGCTAGAGGTCCTGATGTGCCCATTCTCTTTCCCTCTCTATCTGCCTCTCTCTTTTTCTCTCAAATAAATAAATAAAGCAATTAATAAGAATTTTAGGAGGAGAGTATTAAGCTGAGTTGGAGTATATTAAGAAAGTTTTGGAGGTTGGAGAGATGACTCAGCAGTTAAGGTGCTTGCCTGCAAAGCCTAACAACCCATGTTCAATTCCCCAGTACCCACATAAAGCCAGATGCACAAAGTGGCACATGTGTCTGGAGTTCATTTGCAGTGGCAAGAGGTCCTGGCTCACCCATTCTCTCTCTCTCTTTCTCTCACACACATACACACACAAACACACAATACATAAAGATGTTTTAAAAAGGGAAAAGGTTTGGGGGCTAGAAAGATTGCTCAGTGGTTAAAGGCACTTGCTTGCAAAGCCCAGTACCCATGTAAAGCCAGATGCACAAAACGGCATGTGTCTGGAGTTCATTTCCAGGGGCAGGAAGCCATACTTTCTTCTCTCTCTCTCTCTCTCTCTCAATTAAGTAAATAAATAAAATTAAAAAAAAAAAAAACATGTGGTAGGGCTGGAGAGATGGCTTAGCAGTTAAGGCATTTGCCTACAAAGGCAAAGGATCCCAGTTCGATTCTCCAGGACCCAAGTAAGCCAGATGCACAAGGGGTGCACACATCCGGAGTTCATCTGTAGTGACTGGAGGCCCTGGCACGCCCATTCTCTCTCTCTCAAATAAATAAATAAATAATGTGATAATTATTATCTCTCACCTTTTCCGCCTTGTTTTAAAATTTTTCTTTCTTCCTTCCCTCTCCTTTCTTTTTCTTGAGACAGGGCCTTACTATGTAGCTCTGGCTTTCCTGGAACCTGCTTTGTAGACCAGATTGGCTTTGAACTTGCAATGATCATCCTGTCTCTGCCTCTCCAGAGCTGGGATTACAGGCGTGTGCTGCCATGACTTGTGTGTGTGTGTGTATGTGTGTGACAATTTCTTCACTGTAGCCTAGGCTGGCCTAGACCTCACTCACTATGCAGTGCTTTGACTGGCCTCAAACCCATAATCCTCCTGCCTCAGCCTCCCACCTGCAGGGATTATAGATGTGAGCCACCCTGCATGACTTATCTCTTTTTAATGTTAAGGAAAAAAAGTCCTCGAGGTCCAGAGAGATTAGATAGACCTCTATTTCTGGAAAGACAAAAGCTGAGTGTGACAGTTGTCGGGATCAAAGTGGTGTCACTTGTGTCAAATCATAACAAAAAATAAACAAATGCAGCTGGAGGTTAGGAAGGAGGACCCTCCTGTCCACGTGCCTGTGATAAGAGCAGCTACAAAGGGTCTTTGAAGGACTCTTGCCCAGATCTGTAGCAAGAGCTTTTGTCAAGGGCTTTCCAAGCTGCAGCTTGCTACATGAGTCACAGGGACACCATCCGGGTGTAAAAGAACACGTGGCGGCCACACTCTCTCCACTAATGAACTGACGTCAGCTCCTGAGATAAGACCTGTGGCCAGTTTTGTGTTTCCAAGGTTCACTCTTGCCTTTGTTTACTTACTTTTGTAGTAGTGGAAACTGAAGCAAGGGCCTCACATGTCCTAGCTGAATGCTAGATACATCCCCGGCTGTCTTTTGTGAAAATCTCTCTCTAGTATCTAGGTTGACACTAAATACATTAGATATTCTTTCACTGACTTTTTAGCTTTGTAGTGAGTTCAAAGTCAGTCTGGGCTACATGGAGAAACCCTGTCATAAACACACACACACACACACAAGAAAATTGGAATGAGAAAAATTCTGCAACAAAAAAGGTCTTGGAAAAAAAAAAAAAGAGAGAGATGGCTTAGCGGTTAAGCACTTGCCTGTGAAGCCTAAGGACCCCGGTTTGAGGCTTGATTCCCTAAGACCCATGTTAGCCAGATGCACAAGGGAGCACATGCATCTGGAATTCGTTTGCAGCAGCTGGAGGCCCTGGTGTGCCCATTCTCTCTCTCTCTCTCTCTCTCTCTCTCTCTCTCTCTCTCTCTCTCTCTCTGCCTTTCTCTCTTTGTCTGTAGCTCTCAAATAAATAAATAAAAACAAAACAAAAAATTAAAAAAAAAGAAAAAATAGAGAAAGGGTGAAGCAACTTGAACATACAGGATACAATGCAGAAATTATTCCAAATATTAATGTAAATGTAAGTAGGCAGAGTGCAAAGTGAAAGATTCTCAACTTACATTAAAAAATAAAATCTAGGGCTGGAGAAATGGCTCAACAGTTAAGCCTGATGCTTGCACTTAGGAGGTAGAGGCAGGGGGATCATAAGTTCAAGGTCGTCTTCGTTACAGAGTGAGTTGGAGGCCAGCCTGTGTTAAAGAACCTGTCTCCCAAAATAAAAGGTTTTTTTTTTTTTTAAAGTTTAATTTTATAGTGAAACAATAATAGGAAAACTTTCCAGCTATCATAGTGGGAGATGTTAACACTTCTTTCAATAGTTGATAAAACAAAGCTGGTATGAAAAGCAGAGAGGTATAGGATTTCAAAAACAGAAGTAACAAGTTTGGTCTAAGTTTAGAACTCTGCACCCAAAAGTGATCAATACAACCATAACAAACAATGTATCCATTATCCGTATGTATCCATATGCTCCCATTGCAAGGTTCTGAGAAGTAGGTTGGAATTGATCTGCTGGGGCTCTCTGTCACAGTGGAAGAAAGCGCTATGCAAGTTCCTGGGGAGAAAAGTCATTAGTGGCCGACTCTGTGGGTTACACAATCAACCAGTCAGGCAAGATTTGCCCAGTGGCGCAATAGTGACGTGATGTCGTGGGGGAAACCGACTGCTTCCTGATTGCTTGAGGGAGTTCATACCTGGTACTGAAAGCCTAGTCAAAAGCATATGGTTGGGCTGGAGAGATGGCTTAGCGGTTAAGCGCTTGCCTGTGAAGCTTAAGAACCCCGGTTCGAGGCTCGGTTCCCCAGGTCCCACGTTAGCCAGATGCACAAGGGGGCGCACGCGTCTGGAGTTCGTTTGCAGTGGCTGGAAGCCCTGGCGCACCCATTCTCTCTCTCTCTCCCTCTATCTGTCTTTCTCTCTGTGTCTGTCGCTCTCAAATAAATAAATAAATAAATAAATAAAAATTTTTTTAAAAAAGCATATGGTTGAGGCGCTCATAAGCCTTAGGATGGAAGCTACTAATTTTGTTTGGCTAAATGGATATGTTGTGCCCATCAAATTGCCCTCAAAATAGTTATATTTGCCAGGCGTGGTGGCACACACCTTTAATCCCAGCACTCGGGAGGATCGCAGTAAGTTCGAGGCCACCCTGAGACTACATAGTGCATTCCAAGTCAACCTGGCCTAGAGCGAAACCCTGCCTCAAAACAACAGCAACAACAACAAAAATAGTTATGTTTATTCTCATAAATTATTGCTGCTCTCACTTTTGGTTAGAGAAGCTTCTTTGTTCAATTGGTGGTGACTACTGGGGAGCCTCAAATCTTGTCAGAGTGTTGATTTTAAGAGACTGGGTGCTAAATCACACTTCTGTAACACTTCCTCCAAGGCTCAGGGAACACTGCTGAGGATAGGACAAAAAAGAATGTAAGAGCCAGAGAACGCGGAGGAGTGCTACGGAACACTGTCTTCCAGACATGACATAACCATTGCACGCATGGCCTCACAGTGATTATAGTATTGAACCCGTCAGCATTCCATCAAGATGATAGAGGAGGGTGAGGGGATGAGGTCGCCATCCTTCCCTGAGGAGTTATTGGCAGCTAATGGCTGTCTGGATACATTTTTTTTCCAGTAGTGTAACCACTACTGAACCCCGACCCATGCTCATTTAGCAATCCTATTTGACTCAGTGGGTCACACACACACACGAAAAAAAGAAAAAAAAGAGAGCAGGCCGGGTATGTGGATGCACACCTTTAATGCAACACTGTGCTGGGAGGCAGAGGCAGGAGGATCACCGTGAGTTTGAGGTCCCCTGAGACTACATAGTGAAGTCCAGGTCAACCTGGGCTACAGCGAGACCCTACCTCGGAAAAACAACAACAACAACCACAAAAAGACAGCAAGGGGCTGGAAGGATGGCTTAGCGGTTAAGGTGTTTGCCTGGTTCGATTCCCCAGGACCCACGTTAGCCAGATGCACAAGGTGGTGTATGTGTCTGGGGTTCGTTTGCAGTGGCTGGAGGCTCTGGCGTGCCCATTCTCTCTTTCTCTCTGTCAAATAAATTTTTTAAAAATGGGCTGGAGAGATGGCTTAGCAGTTAAGCGCTTGCCTGTGAAGCCTAAGGACCCCGGTTCAAGGCTCGGTTCCCCAGGTCCCACGTTAGCCAGATGCACAAGGGGGTGCACGCGTCTGGAGTTCGTTTGCACTGGCTGGAAGCCCTGGCGCGTCCATTCTATCTCTCTCCCTCTATCTGTCTTTCTCTCTGTGTCTGTCGCTCTCAAATAAATAAATAAATAATGAACAAAAAAATATTTAAAATGACAGCAAGGAGGAAGATGGTAGTTGGGAAGAAGGGTTTAGTGGAAGGGGGAATGAGAAGGGGGACAAAAAGAAGGGAAAGGGAAGAGACTATGATCAAAATATATATTTTTTGTGCCCATTCTCTCTGTGTGTGCCTACCTGTTTCTCTCTTTCTCTCAAATAAATAAATAAAAATTACAAAACATTAAATATGCACCTGTCATGTAATCTGGCCAGTCCACTTCTAGGGATTTGCCCAGGAAAAAAGAAATGTGTAAGTGAATACAAGACTAGCTTTGAACCAGAAACAAGCCAAGTATCTGTCAATGAGTAAGTGGTGCGTACAATGCAGCCTCGCAGTAAAACTGAATGAAGTATTGATCATGCACCATGGATGGATCTCAAAGTAATTATGCTGAGTGAAAGAGCCAGATTACAAAAAGCACATGCACCATTACTCCTTTTAACTAAAACTAGAAAATACAAAGGAATCTGTAGTGACAGAAAGCAGATCAGTTGTCTGGGTAGAGAGAGGCATGGGAGAGGGACAGGAAGGAAAGGATCCTGAGAACACTTTAGGGAGTGCTGGGCACGTTCACTACCATGGTGATAAGTTCGTGGTGTGTAGATACACAGGTTGAAACAACAAATTATACTGTTTAAATACACGCAATGGCGGTTGGGAGATGGCTCAGCAGTTAAAAGACTCTTTTTTTTTTATTGTTTTTTTTATTATTTTGTTTATTTCTCTTTATTATTATTATTATTATTTGCTTTTGCTGTGTTCACTATCATTGGCAAAGTTCCTTTTCCCCCCGTTCCTGAACATGGGGCTCCTGTCTTTGAAAGATTCCACTCTGAGGCTGAAGGTGCCAAAAGCTGCTTGAGAAGTGGCCTTGAACTCCGTCTGGGAAGATGGTGAGAAGGAAGCAGGAGAAATCATTCTTGGTTTTAAAAAATTAAAAAACAAAAAGTTCCACAATCTATAGGTCATTCCTTACTCATCAGTGATCAACCGCCCAGGGGGGAACTGGGAAGGAGGAGGAGCAGACCAGCAAGCTCTGGGTCTTCCTCCCAGGGTGTGACAAGGGTTGGAGCCCCAAGGCCTCAAGGGAAACTGAGGCTCCTTCCAGCCATTGGGGTGTGAAGAGGGAGTGAAAGAGAAAAAGAGAGAGCTCAGTGCTCTGAGACAGACACTGTCCCAACTCCAGGGCCACCTGCAGACCCTGCCCAGGCTAGCTCCCACTGTCACCTCCAAGTCCAGGAGATGCATAAAAGAAAGAAAGAAAGAAAGAAAGAAAAAAGCCCCAAACAAAACAAAAGGCCAAAAGGAAAAGACCTGGGGGAATGGAGGATGGGAGAGAGGAGAGGAAGATAGAAGGGCAGGTCTCTGGATGCATATTTCCCGAGCCACCGGGGCTGGGGGGAAGGGTCCCCAGCGTCCACTGCCTGCTTGGCGTTAGCTCGTCACGTAGTGTTTGGTGGACGGCTGCCCATACACCCTGTAGAAATCCTGGTGGCCAGGCTGCTGGGAAGCGTAAAAGACTCTTTTTTTGCAAAGCCCCATGGCCCGGCTTGGATTCCTTAAGATATATGTAAAGCCAGATGCACAAAGTGGCTCATGTGTCTGGAGTTTGTTTGCACTGGTAGGAAGCCCTGTTGTGTCCATATCTTCTCCCCCATCTCTGTCTTCTCTCTCAGATTACTAATTTTTAACAATATTTTGTTTATTTTTATTTATTTATTTGAGAGTGATATGCAGAGAGATAAAGAGGCAGAGAGACAGAGAGAGAGAGAATGGGCGTGCCAGGGCCTCCAGCCACTGCAAACGAACTCCAGACGCGTGTACCCCCTTGTGCATCTGGCTAACGTGGGTCCTGGGGAATCGAGCCTCGAACTGGGGTCCTTAGGCTTCACAGGCAAGCGCTTAACCACTAAGCCATCTCTCCAGCCCAGATTACTAAATTAAAAAAATAATAATACATAAGTCGGGTGTGGTGGCACATACCTTCAATCCCAGCACTAGGGAGGCAGAGGTAGGAAGATCACCGTGAGTTCGAGGCCAGCCTGAGACTAGATAGTGAATTCCAGGTCAGCCTGGGCTAGGGGAAGACCCTACCTCAAAAAAATAAAATAAAATAAAATAAAGTTAGTGAACACCAGAACTGATCCAGGTTCCAAGTTGTCTGACTCCCATAACTATATTGTTCATGTAAACATGATCATCATTTTCTAGACTCCAATCATGGGGTACCATCTTCATGATTTTTGTCCTGTCAAGTACTACCTACTATTATTTACTTTTTTTTTTTTTTTTTTTTTTTCAGGTAAAGTCCTACTCTAACCCTGGCTGTCCTGGAACTCAGTCTGTAGCTCTAGGATGACCTTGAACTTGGGATGACTCTCCTTCCTCAGCCTGTGCAGTGCTGGGATTACAGGTGTGCGCCACCACACCCAGCTTTTGTTTTTTGAGACAGATTCTCTTTGTGTAACCCTGACTGGCTTGGAATTCTTTATGTAGACAAAGCTGGCCTCAAACTTGTAACAATTCACCTGTTTCAGTTTCCTTTCCAACTTTCTTTTCTTTTTTAAACTTTGGTTGTTTTGTTTGTTTGTTTGGTTTTGTTTGTTTGTTACCTTTTTGAGGTAGGGTCTCACTCTAACACAAACTGACCTGGAATTAATTCACTATGTAATTCCAGAGTGGCCTCAAATTTACAGCAATCGTCCTACCTCTCTTTGCCTCATGAGTGCTGGGATTAAAGGTTTGAGGTACCATGCCCTGCTTTTTCTTTTTATTTATTTATGAGAGAAGTATAGACACACCAGGGCCTCCAGCCACTGCAAGCAAACTCCAGACGTATGCACCACCTTATGTATGCATCTGGCTTATGTAGGTACTGGGGAATCAAACCTGGGTCCTTAGGCTTCGTGGGCAAGTGCCTTAACTGCTAAATTATCTCTCCAGCCCCAAATCTTAACTATTTATTATTTATTTATTTATTTAAGAAAGAGAGAGAGAAGCAGATATATATAGAGAGAATGGATCCAGGGCCTCCAGCCACTGCAAACAAACTCCGGACACATGCGTTTTTTCAGCCTCCTCAGTGCTGAGATCATAGTTGTGTGCCATCACACCTAGTAGGTTTGTGTTTTTTTGAGACATGGTCTCATTATGTAGTGCAGTCTGTCCCTGGAGTCACAGCTATCATTCCATCTCAGTCTCTCTTGTGCCAGAATTACAAAGCCTGGCTTTGATGGTTAACTTTATATGTCTGCTTAGCTAGGTTATAGTGCCCAGTTACTCAATCACTAACTTGGATAGTATTGTGAAGGTATCTTTTTTTTTTTTTTTAAGATATGCTTAACATCTCTCATCCCTGGACTTTAAATCAAGGAGCTTGTCTCTGGTAATGTGGGCAGGATCTCATCCAGCAAATTAAAAGATGCCAGAGGACAGATCCCCGAGGAGCAAGTTCTGCTCCAAGACTGCAAGTCTGGCTCCTGACCTAGCGGTTGCCAGACGGACCCTGCAGATGTCAGTCCTCGGCTGTGTGAGGCGCTCTGTGAAGCCAGGCCCTCAACACGCACACATCCTGGGCTCGGCTCCTCTGGCGAGCCCAGACCACGCACTGCCCCTGACTACACACCACCACTGCTTCCAACATTTTTGTGGCTTTTCAAGGCAGTGTTTCACTTTAATCCAGACTAACCTGGAATTCACTATGTAGTCTCAAACTCATGGCAGTCCTCCTGCCTCAGTTTCCCAAGTGCTGGGATTAAAGGCATGTGCCACCATGCACAGTTTCTTCCATTATTATTTTTTTTTTTTTTAGGGCTGGAGAGATGGCTTAGTGGTTAAGGCACTTGCCTGGGAAGTCTAAGGACCCAGGTTTGATTCTTCAGATCCCATGTAAGCCAGATGCATATGGTGGCTCATGCATCTGGAGTTCATTTGCAGTGGCTAGAGGCCCTGGCACACTCATTATGTCTATCTTTCTTTTCCTTACTCTCTGGTCTCAAATAAATAAATATAAAAAATTAAATATATATATATATATACACATATATATAGTTATATATATATATATACATATACATATATATAGTTATATATATATATATTTTGTTCAGGTGGCAGGGACCTTGGGATGACTCAGAAGCACCATACTGCTGAGAAGTGACAGAGTGCTCAGCACTGAATCATCTCTATCACACCTTCCAAGGCTCAGGGTCCATTGCGGCAGAGGTGGCAGAAAGAATGTAAGAGCCAAAGGAAGGGCAGGACTCCTTACATTGTACTCTTCCAGACACAAAATGGCCTGGATATCCATGATCTCGCAGTGCCTGACACTACCTACAGAAGACCCTCATAATAGGAGTAAAGGATGATGGCATCAAAAACAAGAAAGATTGATTGAGAAAGGGAGGGGAATATGATGGAGAGTGAAATTGTGAAGGGGAATATGGTGGGGGGAGGGAATTACCATGGTTTATTGACTATAATTATGGATATTGTCAATAAAAAATTAAAATTAAAACTACATTATTTATTTAACTATCTGAGAGAGAGAGAGAGGATAGGCATGCCAGGGCCTCCAGCCACTGCAAATGAACTCCAGACACACAAGCCCCTTTGTGCATCTGGCTTATGTTTGTACTGGGGAATTGAACCTGGGCCTTTGGCTTCAGAGGCATGTACTTTAACTGCTAAGCCATCTCTCCAGCCCCATCGTCTACTCTTCTTAAAGTAGGTAAGAAGGGGCTGGGGCATATAGCTCAGCAGAAGAGTGCTTTCCTTGCATGTGTGAGGCTCTGGATTTTATCTTCAGCCACACACACACACACACACACACACACACACACACACACACACACACCACCCTTACTGCTACCACCTGTCTGTAAGCAGGAAACAAGGCAGGGTACAGTGAGAGGAGGCAGTTCAAGGGTTCCCCTCTCCATGGGATGTCAGGAATAGAGGTGCGGGAGGACAGGTCTCCCCCTCCCTGGGGGTCTTCCATCAGCTTGGAAGGATGGGAACAAGAAATAGACGCCAAGCAGTCCCAGCAGGGGCATCACTGCTGGAATCATAGTCCAGCAAAGGACCACTGGACACGATGCCCAGCATGGCCTCTTTAAATGGATAGACCCTGTGTGTGAAGGCACTCGTTGAAGCAAGAAGAGGGGCAGAGCTGTGGATTCAGCCTCTCTTCATTCAGGGGTCCCCCATAAACTTAGGTGGTCTGAATGCTAGGTTCCCAGCTGATGGAGATTTGGGAATTAATGCCTCCTGGAGGCAGTGTATTGTTGGGGGCGGGCTTACTGATGTTATAGCCAGTGTCCCCTTGCCATTGTTTGGCACACTCTCCTGTCCCTGTTGTCCACCTGATGATGGCCAGGAGGTGATGTCCACCCTCTGATCATGCCATCGTTTTCACTGCCATCATGGAGCTTCCCCCTCAAGCCTGTAAGCCAAAATAAACCTCATTATTCCCCCACAAGTTGCTCTTGGTTGGGTGATTTCTACCAGCAATGCGGACCTGACTGCAACAGGGATTCTCCCATGAACTGTCCCAGCAAAGACCAAACACGGAGGGGAGACGGAGCTCAAGCAGCGGTATTTTAAAGGTGGTTTCTCCCCCGTGCCTGGGCTGAGCACGCTGGCACAGCGGCCACGAGGCTGCCATTTGCTTCACAATGGTCCCACCCTGCCCCAGCTCTCCGTGTTCATTCTTCTTTGAGCCATGCCTAGAACAGGTGGGAAGGACCAGGAGGAGGACAACCTGGCCCAGAACACTCCTGTGCCTCTTGCCCCGCTCAGGAGGCTGGGGCCTCTCTCCCTGCTCAACAGCATTTTATCCAGAGCAGCTTGCTCAGCAAAAGCCGAAAATTCCAGGACTCCTGGATTTTCCCAATCTGATCTGGCCTCTAAGACTATCAACTCTCCCTTCCTCGATCCTTAGGGGAAGTTCTGAGCCCCTCGCAGGAACCCTTCCCTCCAGCTATACTAACCCCCACCCCTGGTGGTCTGTGGCTGAATGGAACCTCTCTCTGGGAGTGTTTCGGGGAGAGCAGGATGACAGTCCCTGGAGACCTGAGGGGCAGGCAGGCTCCCAGATGAGCCTCTCCCACCAGACTCCAGACTCGGGGCTCTTCTCCCCACTGTGGGTGTCAAGGACTACAAGAGTGCAGGGAGCGAGGGGCGGCCGCCCACCCTGCGGAGATGCCGTGCTTCCTTTCTCTTCCTTCTACACTTTGAGAAAATCCCTAATGAGCAAATCCACGGGGGGACAAGGAATTGCTTTGTGATATTTTCCTCAGAATTTTCCATAAGACCTGCTTATATACCCAAAAGGTTGAATCTCTTATGAAATTGAGAAGAAGGGAGTGTAACAGCAGGGTGGGGAAAAGTCATCATTATTTATATCCTAATATTATTAGCGTCATGCAACATGCCATCTTCCCCAAGCACCAAAGTCCATATGGAAGGTACTATTTTCCCATTATACAGATAAAGAAAATGAGGTAAACAAGGTATGATCACCTTCTAAAGGTCACAGAGCAAGTGAGTGAGAAAGCTAAGACTTGAGGCCAGGTCTTCAAACTCTAATTCCAGTGCTTTTTCTAGGAATCTTACAATCACATCTATGCTCTGCAGACCAAATGGTAAGAAGAGAAAGATCCCCTAGAGCTGAGGGCTCAGCTTCTTTGATTAAAAAGGGGGAGGCTGGAGAGATGGCTTAGCAGTTAAGGCACTTGCCTGCAAAGCCAAAGGACCCAGGTTCAATTCCCCAAGACCCACATAAGCCACATACACAAGGCGGTACATTGCATCTGGAGTTCATTTGCAGTCGCTGGAGGGCCTGGCATGCCCATTCTCTCTCCCTCTCTCTCTCTCTTTCTCTTTCTCTCTCCTCTTTCTCTTTCCCTCTCTCTCAAATAAATTAAAATAAAATATTAAAAAATACTCATGGCTTCATATTAAAAAAAAAAAATGGTGGTGCGGGCAAGGAGTGGTGGTGCACACCTTTAATCCCAGCACTCAGGAGGCAGAGGTAGGAGGATCACCTTGAGTTCAAGGCCACCCTGAGACTACATAGTGAATTCCAGGTCAGTCTGAGCTAGAGCGAGACCCTACCGCTAAAAAAATTTAAAAAATGGTGGTGTGGTGGTGTGTGTGTGTTACTTGTGTATGAGCATGAGCATTTCTGTGCAGGTCAGAGGACAGCCTAGGGGTGGTGGTTCCCACCTTCCACCTTGTATATGACAGGGTTTCTCTTGTTTGCTACTGGGAACGCCAGGCTAGCTGCTCTGGACTTCCTGCCCCCTGCCCCCACTTCCCGTTGCCACAGGTGCTTTGGGATTACAGGCGCAAGTGCCACTCTGCATCTGGTTTTATGTGGGTGCTAAGGATCCAAACTCCAACAGTCAGGCACCATTAATCACTGAGCAATCAATCTCCCTGGCCCAAGGGCCCAGTTTCCTGTCTTTGCTCTTGCTGCCAGTTACCTGGGTGACACCAGACAGTCTTGTCCCCCCAGTCTGGGCCTTGCTTGGCTCCTTACATATAAAGTAAGATACAGTCATTTTAAGAAACTTTATTTATTTGAGAGAGTGAGGCAGATAGAGGCAGAGAGAATGGGCGCACCCGGCCTTTAGCCACTGCAAAGGAACTCCAGACACATACACCACCTTGTGTTTCTGGCTCACGTAAGTCCTGGGGACCCAAACCTGGGTCCTTTGACTTTGCAGGCAAGTGCCAAACAATCTCTCCAGCCCTGGTCAGTTATTTATTTATTTAATTTGGTTTTTCAATTTTTTTCGAGGTAGGGTCTCTAACTGAGACTGACCTAGAATTCACTATGTATTCTCAGGGTGGCCTCAAATTCACGGTGATCCTCCTACCTCTGCCTCCCGAGTACTGGGATTAAAGGCATGTGTCACCCCGCCCAGCTTAATCAGTTATTTTAAAGACTCTCTTCAATTCAATGTCTGGTGTGTGTGGCTGTGTGTGTGTGTGTGTTTTGATTTTGTTGAGGTAGGGTCTCACTCTATAGGCCAGGCTGGCCTTGAACTCATAGTGATCCTCCTACCTCTGCCTCCTGATTGCTGGGATTAAAGGCATGTGCTGGGCTGGAGAGATGGCTTAGAGGTTAAGGCTCTTGTCCACAAAGCCTAAGGACCCAGGTTCAACTCCCCATGAACCCAAATAAGCTAGATACACAAGGTGATGCATGCACACAAGGTCACACATGCGCACAAAGTGGCACACACATCTGGAGTTCCGTTGCAATGGCTAGAGGCCCTGGCATGCCAATTCTCTCTCCCTTTCTCTTTGTCTCTCATAAAAAAATAAAATTAAGAGCATTGCTCTCTAAAAATCCATGCCCTGCTGTTTTTTTGTTTGTTTATTTGTTTGTTTGTTTTTGTTAGTAGACACATGTGCCCTCTTGTGCATGTGGTTTACGTGGGTTCTTGGGAACCAAACCTGGGTCCTTTGGCATTTAAAAAAAAATTACTTATTTATTTATTTTTTTATTGACAATTTCCATAATTACAGACAATAAGCCATGGTAATTCCCCCCCCACACACACACACACTTTCCCCTTCACAACTCTACGCTCCATCATATATCTCTTTCCCCTTTCAATCAGTCTCTCTTTTATTTTGATGTCATCATCTTTTCCTCCTGTTATACTGGTCTTATGCAAATAGTGTCAGGAACTGCAAGGTCATGGATATCCAGGCCATTTTGTGTCTGGAAGAGTGCATTGCAAGGAGTCCTACCCTTCCTTTGGCTCTTACATTCTTCCCACCATCGCTCCCACAATGAACCCTGAGCCTTGGAAGGTGTGATAGAGAGGTTTCAGTGCTGAGCACTCTCCTGTCATTTTTTAAATTTTATTTTCTTTATTTATTTGTGTGTGTGAGAGAGAGAGAGAGAGAGAGTGGGCATGCCAGGGCTTCCAGCCATTGCAAACAAACTCCAGCACATGCACCACCTTGTGCATCTGGCTTACTTGGGTCCTTTGGCTTTGCAGGCAAGCGCTTCAGCCACTAAGCCATCTCCCCAGCCGTCCTCTGTCACTTCTCAGCACCATGGTCCCTTCTGAGTCATCCCAAGGTCACTGCCATCTGAAAAGAGAAGCTTCTCTAACCAAAAGTGAGAGGAGCATTAATATATGGTTATGAACGTTAAGAAAAATGCTTACCAGGCAGTTTGGTGAGCTAAATGTATACATTTAGACAGACAGCAGCAGACTTTACAGCTATAGGGCTCGGAACTTCCCCCATCATAGGTTTTTAGTATCAGGCATGTATTCCCTCCAGTGGACCGCCTCCAGCCCAATTAGAGCATCCTTTGGCTGTTCAAGCAAGTGCTTTAACCGCTAAGCCCTCTCTCTAGCCTAGTTGTTTTTTTTTTTTTCTGAGATAGGCTCTCATGTAGCCTAGTCTGACCTTGAGCTCATTATATAGTCAAAGATGACCTTGAACTCCTGATCTTCCTACCTCTACTTCCCAAGGGCCAGAATCACAGACATGCCCCACATGCTCATTATGATTTTTAAAAATTACTTTTCCAGGCAGGGCGTGGTGGCACACGCCTTTAATCCCAGAACTCGGGAGGCAGAGGTACAAGGATCACCTTGAGTTCAAGGCCACCCTGAGACTACATAGTGAGTTCCAGGTCAGCCTGAGCTAGAGTGAAACCCTACCTCAAATAAAATTTAAAAAAATTACTTTCCCTTTTCCCAGTCAGTTATAAATTCACTTTGTTTTCTTCTTACAGAAAGGGCCACTGGAGCTCAGAGGTAGGGTCACGTAGTCAATTTCCTGCCAAGTGGGAGCTGGAACCCACAGACCAGTAGCCTGGCATGTTGTGCTCCTGGTACAGAGCTATGGCCACGGTGGGTCTCAGCAGCATGATCCCAGGAGGTAGGGTCTTGCTCTTGCAGGAGCCTCTGGGGGACGTCACCCAGTCCACACAGTCTGGCCAGACTTAAGGAAGATGACAGTTCAGAGCCAGTCGCTGAAGCCTCCCCAAGTGGTTCATGGGTTTTAAAAACGGCCCTGAGAGAGATGCTATCAGAACGCGTACTTAATGGGGTTTGGAAATTGGCTAATTTTGTTGCAACTGCCTGAGTGTTGTCCGGCGCATGCTAAGCATCTAGTGCTGGCGTGATCTTTTGAGTGGGTTCAGGGTGGCCAAGACATTCAGAGAGAGATAGATGACATCGAGAGGGCAAAACACAGTGCCCAAAAGACCCCCCCCCCATGACCTCAGGCAAGCAGGCCAGGTGCTGTTTTACAAGGAGTCACCCTCAACCACCTCTCCACTCCCTTTTGTGTCTGCTCCCCCTCACATCTGTGGGGGACCCTGTGCTCACCCTTATTCATGACTCCTGCTTCCTCCCCTAATCAGAACTGAGCCCCTTGCAACCTTCCCCCATGCTTGGGCCTCAAATCCATAATTATCCTTCCCTGAAGAAACAACTGCTCTTTGAAGCCTGATTCCCCAAGAACTGCTCTCTCCCTCTCTCCCTCTCTCTCTCTCTCTCTCTCGCTCCCTCCAGACACGCTTTGCCATCCATCAGCGCAACGCCTCGCAGCTCACATTCACTTTTCCCTGCTGTCTTCAGCTCCCTGTTTATTCTCTCCCTGCTTCTACTCCCTTTCCTCACTTGTTCCCGGCCTTGGCTTCTCTGCAGACGACTGTTTACCAGGGTTACCCAAGAGAGGGGGGCAGTAGAGAGCCCCCAAAGTACGCACCCCCCCCTCCCCTGCTACTCTGAGACTTCAGGTCCTGGAGTCTAGGAGCTTTCCTCGGGGACAGCCGATCATTTCAAGGGTCCAAGGTTCAGAATCTGAAGGCTTCCGTTTTGGAATTAATTCCAAGAACTTTGGGAAGGTCCATTAACCTCTGTAAGCCACAGTTTCTCGTGTATAAAATGAGAGCTGGGAGAACCGAGAGGGAAAATAACAGCTACCATTTATTTAGTAGATGGTGTACATCAGGCTCCTGGCCTGACACTTTCAAACGTGATTTCATTTAAGCAAGTCAACATGCTCTGTGCTAGGCAAATGCTAGTTATTACAGACAAGCTAGTACTGCATCCCATGGCACTCCTCTGTACCCAGAAAACAATTAAAGAGGCACTTTTGAACTGTTTTGTCAACAAAAAATTTATTTTGTGATTTCTTTTTTAAATGAGAGAGTGTGCACATGAGACAGGATTGGCATGTCAGGCATGCCTCCAGCCAGTACAAGCAATTCCAGATGTGTGCACCCCCTTGTGCATAGGTGCAACCTTACACCCTTGCACCGCTTTGTGCATCTGGCTTACATGGGACCTGGAGCGTCAAACCTGGGTCCTTAGGCTTTGCAGGCAGACACCTTAACCGCTAAGCCATCTCTTCAGCCCTGTCAACAAAAATTTTACACATATGTTTTTGTCTGTTTTTCTGAGACAGGGCCTTGCTATAGAGCTCTGGCTAGCTGGAAAACCTCAGTCCCCGCTGCCTCAGCTTCCTAAATACTGGGAATACAGATGTATGCTGCCACACCTGGCTGTTCTTTTAAATTTTTTAATTTTTTTGAGACAAGGTATATCAGTTACCTTCTTGTTGCTGGGACAAAACACCCGATAGAAATTAGTTATGGGAGAAAGTGTTTATCTCAGACCACGGTTCCAGGTTATACTCCATCATGGTGGGGAAGGCGTGGAGGCGGCAGGTGTTGCAGAGTGATTCTGTCGCAGGAGCCCAGCAGCCCTTGGGACACCATGTCCTTTTGTCCTGCGCAGCAGGAGGTAGGAGGAAGGCGGTCACAGTTTCTCAACATGCTTTCCCATACAGGTCACACTGTTTTCTGTTTACTAGGTTTAAGTCACAATGATCTTGTTTTCATTGTGCTCTGTTTTGTTGCTCTTAAATGCTTACTAAGTCCCCAATGTAAACCCGGCGTGGTGGTGCACGCCTTTAATGCAAGCACTCAGGAGGCAGAGGTAGGAGTATCGCCAAGAGTTCGAGGCCACCCTGAGAATACACAGTGAATTCCAGGTCAACCTAGGCTAGAGTGAGACCCTACCTCGAAAAACCATGAGGTTCTGGGATAAACGATGAGTGAAGGCCTGTTCTTCCTGTTCACTAACCTCAGGACTCATCCTTTAGGGTACAGACTGTGGTCTAGGAGCCTATGGTGGGGGGGGGATCCCGTGGCCCCTTCCCAGAGGCAGCATAATGATTTAGGCTTCAGCTCACTGTTCATCTTGTCTCCTGCACGGAACCTGCTAGTCCCATGGCACCTGCCTCCTTCTACTGCTGTTACCCGCCGTTGGGGTTACTCTTTGTCTGGTCATGGACTCTTCAACCAAAAAGAAGGGGAAACTTATTATGGTGGCACATGCCTGTCTCGCAGCATTTGGGAGGCTGAGGCAAGAGGTTTGTTGAAAGTTCAAGGCCATTCTGGGCTACACAGTGAGTTCCAGGCCAGCCTGAACTACAGTATGTGATCTAGTTGAGATATAGGGGAGAGAGAGACCGGGGGGGGGAGGGAAGAGAAAGGGGAGAAACCCTAAGAGAAAGACTAAGGTCATGAATGAATAAGAGAAGTAACATATTTTTACGTGTATGTGTGTGTGTGTGTGCGTGTGTCCATGTGCATGTCAGTGGCTGTGTGTCTGCATGCATGTAGAGGCCTCAGGTGGTGTTCTCCAGACCCTGTCTACTGATTTTTTTTTTTTTTTTTTTTTGGTCTTTTGAGGTAGGGTCTCACTGTAGCTCAGGCTGACCTGGAATTAACTATGTAGTCTCAGGCTGGCCTCAAACTCATGGTGATCCACCTACCTCTGCCTTCCAAGTGCTAGGATTAAAGGCGTGTGCCACCACACCCAGCTCTACTGATTTTTTAAAAATTTTTCATTTTATTTATTTATTTATTTTTATTAACAGCTTCCATGATTATAAAAAATATCCCATGGCAATACTCTCCCTCCCCCCAACTTTCCCCTTTGAAACTCCATTCTCCCCATCTCAATCAGTCTCTCTTTTATTTTGATGTCATGATCTTTTCCCCCTATTTTGATGGTCTTGCGTAGGTAGTGTCAGGCACTGTGACGTCGTGGATATCCAGACTTGCCGTGTCCACTGTTGAGTATCTTCACTGGTGTTTTATCTTTCTCCCATTGAACTGCATGCAAAGTGGCTTCTTCCAGCTTTCTGTTACTGGTCTACATGGAGGAGGTTAATTTCTCAGTGGCCTTGCAGCCCAAGTATGTGGAGTCTTCAGCAATAGGGTCTTACCATCTATTCCTAGTAGGAAACCAAGGGCCTCAGCAATAGCCTATAATGTTTTGGGGGCATCAGGGACCTTCTTGGCCAACAACTCACTGGAAGGTATTCCATCCCTGGCACTGAAAATTTTCTAGCAACAATCTATGGCTCTTGAGTGTTCCATTGTCCAAAAAAGTAGGTTTCCATATGATTTATTTATATCCTCTTAGATTTTGATTAGCACTCTACTGATTTTTTGAGACAGGATTTCTCCAAGTAGGCTAAAGTGGCTGGTCAGGTATCCACCCATCTCTGCCTCTCCAACGCTGGGATTATAAGTGGTTGTCACCACTCCCAGCATGTCCTCATGCTTGCCAGGCAATCATTTTAGCAGCTGAGCTCTCTCCCCAGCCCAGTAGCTGAGATTTGTAAGCCTGTATTGGAAAACACTGAGGAAGAATTTGATTACGGATTCCAGTCTAAGGAAGCGCCTTGTTTCGACAACTCCGACCAATCACCTCGTCTCCTCCAGAGACCAAACAGAAGGTTAACTTTAGCAACGACAGATCCAGGTTGGAGACAGAGATGCAGGAAATGCCAGGAATTAGCTAGTGCAATGTGGAATCTGACCTGCAGATTTAAAAGGTAGGCTAAGTTTTCGTACATCCTAGGTTTCTGGGTAGATGGAGCTAGGCGGGTAGATTGGGTAACCCACTGTACCTTGGGACCTACATGGGCCACTGTCGTACTTGTATAAGCCTGAGGTGGAATTGGGCTCAGAAGGCACTTCTGGGTCCAGATGGAGCAGTGGAGTCTAGCTGCAGGATGGGTTCCTCCGGGTCTTCAGGGAAGTCTGGCTGCTGCTGCCTGGTGGTACCTGTCCTGAAAGAGAGCAGAGGAGAGAGAAGGTGGCGAGAGAATGGAGTGAGGGAGGACACAGGCTGGCATATAAAAGCTGCCCACAATCAGGGACTGTGGTAAAGGGGCTGTTGGTACTCCTCTCCTTCAGGAAGTCCTCCCTGGCACCCCCAGCCTCGCTTAGGGTCCCCCTTTGTGCTTCTGCTGCACCTTGAGTTCTACGTGATCTAAGGACTTTTCCTTTCTCCTCACCAAACTCTGAACAACTTTGGCACACATATTTTTTAAAAAATTATTTTTATTTATTTTATTTGACAGAGAGAGAGAAACAGATAAGGAGTGGTGGCGCACGCCTTTAATCCCAGCACTCGAGAGGCAGAGGTAGGAGGATCGCCAAGAGTTTGAGGCCACCCTGAGACTCCATAGTGAATTCCAGGTCAGCCTGAGCTAGAGTGAAACCCTACCTCCAAAAACAAAAACAAACAAAAAAAAAAAAAAAAAAACAGAGAGAGAGAATGGGCACTAGGGCCTCTAGCTACAGCAAAGGAACTCTAGAAGCTTGCATCCCTTGTGCATCTGGCTTATGTGTGTACTGGGGAACTGAACCTGGGTCCTTAGGCTTTGCAGGCAAGTGCCTTAACCACCAAGCCACTTCTCCAGCTCTGGGACACATCTTCAGTCTCAGCTATTGAGAGGGCAGAGGGATTGCTGAGCCCTACTATTTGAGAACAGCCTGAGAAACATAGTCACTAGTATCTCTCTTCCTTCTCCTTCTCCTCCTCCTTCTTCTTCTTCCTTCTCTCTCTCTCTCTCTCTCTCTCTCTCTCTCTCTCTCTCTCTCTCTCTCTCTCTTTCAGTGATCCCAGGATGGCTATATCTGTAGTCTTCGTTCTTTTTTTTTTTTTTAATTAATTATTTATTTATTTGAGAGCGACAGACACAGAGAGAAAGGCAGATAGAGGAAAAGAGAGAATGGGCGGGCCAGAGCTTCCAGCCTCTGCAAACGAACTCCAGAAGCGTGCACCCCCTTGTGCATCTGGCTAACATGGGACCTGGGAAACCAAGCCTCGAACCGGTGTCCTTAGGCTTCACAGGCAAGCGCTTAACCGCTAAGCCATCTCTCCAGCCTGTCTTCGTTCTTTTGAGACACGGTCTTTCTATGTAGCCCAAGCTGTCCTGGAGCTTGCTTGATCCTCCTGCCTCTCCTGAGTACTGGTATTACCAGCAAGCACTACTATGCCCAGTTGAAATCTTTTTTTTTTTTTCAAATAAGGTCTTCCTCTAGCCCAGGCTGACCTGGAATTCACTACGTATTCTCAGGCTGGCCTTGAATACCTCTGCCTCCCTAGTGCTGGGATTAAAGGTATGCACTACCATACCTGGTGAAATCTTATTTCTTATTTTATATACTTATTTTGGTTTTTTGAGGTAGGGTTTCATTCTAGCTCAGGCTGACCTGGAATTCACTCTGTAGTCTCAGGGTGGCCTTGAACTCACGGCGATCCTCCTCCTTTTGCCTCCCAAATGCTGGGATTAAAGGCGTGCGCCACCACACCCAACTGAAATCTTATTTCTTTAAATGAAACAATACTAGGTTCTGCTAATGGTTGTCTTTGGGCCCTGTAATGGGGCCCAGGGTCCAGGAAAGTGCTAGACACACAGGTCTTCGCTAACTGACCTAGGGAACAAATGCACCACTTTGTGGGACTTTGTGTTTATATCATTCCCAGAGAAAACCTCAAAGTAGCCTAGCAGCTTCTGGAGCCACCTTGCAACAAGACAACTAGAGAAATGACCCAAGAAAATCTGAGCCTGGGCCCTGCTCAGTATAACCTGCATGGAGAGCACCTAATAGCCCCCTCCGTTTGCCTCAGTTTCCTCATCTACTAAATGGGAGTGATGATCCTACAGATTCACAGGGGTGTCTTGAAAATCAGTTGAGCTCTTGGGTGTGCAGGCAGAGAAAACATCTTGAGAAAGGTCTTTAAGACTTATACAGAGGTAAGAAGTTATTAATAGGCTCATTATTATTCTTACCCAGAATGCCCAGGGAAAAGCAGCATGTGGCAGCCCCAACCCCCGCACCCCACCCATCCATACTATTTCTGTACCTGGAAAGCAGGTTCTTGGAGTGTTCATCCTTGCTTTACCACTCGGGGGGGGGGGGCAGGTGAATAGTGGGAAGATGGGCCCCCTCCTGGCTCTCCAGTCTGCCCTCCTTAGGGGCTCTCACCACAGCCTTTGATGAGAAAGCATGGCTGGCAGAGGGACTTCAGCCATGTGCAGAGTTGCAGGTGGCATCTTGTTGGTCACACCCTGTAGCACTGTGATGTGCTGGTAAGGTGCTGAGGTGGCCCTTCCCCAGGGAGATCTAGACAGGTCATCATTAGAGTAATCTCTGGGCTAACTTATCTCCCAGGGAAATTCTGACCCATCTTCTTTTGACACAGGGCTTTGGAATTCAATCTGACTCAGGTACATAAGGAAGCAGTTTTCAGTCCTCCTCTGCATTTCTTTCTTTCTTTTTTTCTTTTTTTTCCTGAGGTAGGATCTCACTCTAGCTCAGGCTGACCTGGAATTCACTCTGTATTCTCAGGTGGCCTTGAACTCACAGTAATCCTCCTACCTCTGCCTTCTGAGTGCTGGGATTAAAGACATGTGCCACCACGTCCATCCTCCTCTACATTTCTAAAGAAGAGTGAAGGAAAAAAGAAAATCAACATTTGCAGCAGGGTGTGGTGGCACATGCCTTTAATCCCATACTTGGATGGCCATGAGTTCAAGTTCAGCCTGGGGCTACAGAGTTAGTTCCACGTCAGCCTGGGCTAGAGTGAGACCCTACCTCCAGAAAAAAAAAAAAAGGCCAGGCATGGTGGTGCATACCTTTAATCCTAGCACTTAGGAGGCAGAGGTATCGCCATGAGTTTGAGGCCACCCTGAGACTACATAGGAATTCCAGGTCCGCTTGGGCTAGAGTGAGACCCTACCTCGAAAAACCAAAAAGAAAGAGTGAGCTCAAGGTAGCTCTCCCTCTCTCTTTGCCTACTTTTAAAAAGCTGTGATATCATCATCACCCCAAGCTTCATGTGTCTGGAGCCCCTGGCTGGGCTGGGAAGACAGTCGGCTTTTGACTCTCACACCACATCCTTCACTGCAAGTGTGATGCTCGTGAGCATCAGCTGGTCCATTCCAAGGAGCAGCGAAGCGAAGCCGGTGGCCGGGATGGGAGGGGCATCCAGATGGGTAGAATCCAAGGGTGACCCTGTGCTGTGTAGAGTTCTGCAGGCGACATCCAGCCAGCAGAGTCCCTCAGGTCTGAGTGCTGTAGGCTCCCAGCAGAAAGCGTGGCTTCCCAGGCCCTGGGCCTCATCGTCCAGCTTCCCTGGCCTTAGGGGAACCTGTGAACATTAGCTTGAGGGCATGGCAGAGCTGTAGCGGTGGCTTCTTCACTGACTGAAGGAATAACCAAAGCCAAGGTCAGAGAAGCCGCGTGGGTACAGAGAGCGAGTCTCTGAGGTCCAGGGGAGACTGGAATGTGGAATGAGGTGTCAGCCTGTGGCTCTACCTGCCCTGCCCCACGTCTCTACCCGTAGGAGGTAAACAGATCCTAGCTATGATCCACCTCCTAGGAATGGCCTGTGATCAGAGAAGCACAGCAGAACCTGCTTTGAGGAGGTCCCCCAGTTCCCCAACTCCCTGCTCAGCCCTCCAGTTTGGCTTAGCTCCCCCTCCCCACTTGGCCAGCTAGGTCTGCCGCTGCTGACTGAAAGCGCTGCCCTCGATTCTATCTTTAGCTCTGGCTGCTGGGAGCCTGAGTGACAGGCATGGTGGGGGCTTGTGCTAGGGTGGGAAAACCTTGCAGCTACCAGGATTGCTAAGAAGGTGGCGCTGCCTGCAAGGAGCAGGGCCCGTGTAATATTCATGGCTACACCAGTGGCCCATACAGTGGCAGGTACGGGGTTCCATGGATGCTGGGTGGACGGATGGACGAATGGATGGATGGAGCACAGACCACGAGGAGAGGATGAGAGCAGGGCCATCTATGAAGCAGGATTTATGGACCCTGAAGAAAATCTGCATGATCTTGAGCATGTGATGCCCCTCCCAGCTTCAGTTTCTTCACTTGTAAGAAGTGACCAGGGGCTGGAGAGATGGCTTAATGGGTAAGGCGCTTGCCTGTGAAGCCCAAGGACCCAGGTTCGATTCTCCAGGTCCCACATAAGCCAGATTCACAAGGTGGTGCACACGTCTGGAGTTCATTTGCAGTAGCTAGAAGCCCTGGTGTGCCCATTCTCCCCGTCCTCCCCCACCCCCACCTCAAATAAAAATAAATAAATAAAAATTTAAAAAAAAAGAGGAGACCAGATAAGTGGTTTTCAGACTACCTCTGCAGACCACCCGACTCCCTGCACTGTGACTTTCTGTCCTTGCTGCTCACCCTACAGACAACGGGTGCCTCTTCCGGGCTTGAAGTCGACGGAAGGACAGCAAAGGACGCCAAGGGTTCTCCTACTGCGGCCTTCAGGGCTGGGTCATTGTCACCATTCCTGGACTGATTGTTGAATCAGACAGGGCCTCCCTCACCCCTTGGCCCAGACTGGCCTCAGACTCACTTGATAGCCAAAGCTGGCCTCAAACTTGTGGTGATCCTTATGCCTTAGCTCACTGATTACAGACGTGAGCCACCATGCCTGGCTCCAACCCTGGACGTTGAGCTTCCTGAATGACAGTGCCTCTGGAGCGCGATGGCCACCATGCTAAACTGCCGTCTGCGGCTTGATCCCGCACTGGAACTGTTTGGGTCACACAGCTCATTCTGAGGGTGACCCCAGGACTGATGAAACTTTTACTGGGGAGAGGAATAGTGAAAACTTCTGGATTATTCTAGTCTCTCTTCCCCTTGAAGCCTCCTTGCCCAGGGGAGAATTCCTTGAGCCACATGGCCCATGGGATGCTTCCTCCTATCAGCTTGGGGTACAGCTGCAGCATGGCTGCTTCTCACTTCTCACCAAGGCCACTTCCTTTTAAAAGCTTCAGCGTCTCCCACTTTGCCTCGTCCAGCCTAAGGGTCCTGGCTGGGGTGGGGGTGGAGTCAGGCTCTAAGGTAAGGGTTGAGCAGGTGCCCCGCCACATCGGCCACTCTCCCGCTTGCTTCTGTTGGTCAGAAATCCAGTTCTTTCTTTAGCTCCAGGTTAGGGGCAGCAGCTCAGTCCAAGAAGCTGTCACCCTCCCTTCTCCAAGGAAACACAGTTCCCTCCACTGGCATTCAGACGAGGCCAGATGAAATTGCCTCTCACAGCAATAGGTCACCTGCCTCTGATCAGGTCTGACATGAACCTCCCTCTGAACAATGCAACACAGCAAGCTCCCACCCAGGCAATTGTTGCCCCCCTCCCCAATTAGAGAATGACCTGTGTCACTTTCTCTTTCTTCTTCTTATTTTTTTAAATATTTATTTACTTATTAGACAGAGAGAGGCAGGTAGAGAAAGAGAGAATGGGCACAGCAGGGCCTCCGGCCATTGCAAATGAACTCCAGTTGCAGGTGCCACCTTGTGCATCTGGCTTATGTGGGTCCTGGGGAATTAAACATGAGTCCTTTGGCTTTGTAGGCAAGCACCTTAACCACTAAGCAATCTCTCCAGCCCTCTTTCTTCTTTTTCCTCTTCTTCTCATAAAGCAGAAAAGCTTTTTTTGGGAAGAGAAGCCTGGACCACCGAACTTCTTTTTTATCTGTAGGAAAGAAATAGCATACATTGGGACTTGGGCAAGTTACCAGTTCCTCCCTCATTTCACCCTGCCTACTTTGATGGATTTTTAAAAAATTTTTTTTTGGTTTTTCGAAGTAGGGTCTCACTGTAGCTCAGGCTCACCTAGAATTCACTATGTAGTCTCAGGGTGGCCTTGAACTCACAGTGATCCTCCTACCTCTGCCTCCCAAGTGCTGGGATCAAAGGTGTGTGCCACTACGCCTGGCTTGGTGGGATATATTTTTTCAATCAGATTGGATTACAGATGTGAAAATATTTCTTTTAAAAATAAAACACTTAATAAATATTAGCATTTTTAGCATATATTTATTTTAAAATTTTATTTATTTGAGAGAGAGAAGGAAAGTATGGGCATACCAGGGCCTCTTACCACTGCAAACAAACTCCAGACACATGTACCACTGCATTTGGCTTTACCTGGGTACTGGGGAATTGAACCTGGGAAATCAGGCTTTACAAGCAAGCACCTTTAACCACTGAGCCATCTCTCCAGCCCTATTTATTATTGAGATAGGGTCTCATGGATCTCAGGCTGGCCTGACACTTCCTGTGTAGCAGAGGATGACCTTGAACTGAATTTCCTTCCTCTACCTCCCAAGTACAACTAGGGTCGCATGCATAAGCCACCATGCCGAGCTATCTTACTGGATTTTTAAAAAAATTTTTTATTTATTTACTTGAGAGTGACAGACAGAGAGAGAAAGAGGCAGATAGAGATACAGAGAGAATGGGCGCGCCAGGGCCTCCAGCCTCTGCAAACGAACTCCAGAAGCGTGCGCCCCCTTGTGCATCTGGCTAATGTGGGTCCTGGGGAACCGAGCCTTGAACCGGGGTCCTTAGGCTTCACAGGCAAGCGCTTAACCGCTAAGCCATCTCTCCAGCCCTCTTATTGGATTTTTGAGGTGAGGTCTCATGTAACCCAGATGAGTGGTATTGCTCTTTTCTTTGCGAGTGTGGGTACACCTGTGCCATAGCGCACATGAGAAGGTCTGAGAACAACTTCCGGATTGGTCTTCACCTGTCACCTCACTCACTTATGGGGAGGATTCTCTCTCTTGATTCTTGCTCGGCTGTTGTTCTTTGCTGTGCTCACCATGAGCTTCGAGAAATTCTGTCTCCACCTCACATCTCTCCATTTGCTGGCTGGGATTGCCATGGCTTCGGAACTTTTTTGTTTATTTTCTTTATGTGCAAGCAGAGAGAGATAGAGAGAAGAGAGACAGACAGAGAGAGAAAGAAAGGATGGGCATGCCAGAGCCTCCAGCTGCTGCAAATGCACTCCAGACACAGGTGCCCACTTTGTGCATGGGGCTTTACGTGGGTAGTGGGGAATCGAACCTGGGTCCTTAGGCTTTGCAGGCAAGCACCTTATGGCTGAGCCATCTCTCCAGCCCAGTTTACAGCTTTTTATGGGGATGAAACACAGGTCCTCAGGCTTGAGCAGTGAGCACTTTACTCATAGAGTCATCTCCCCAGCCAAGCTATTTCTTTTTAAATACTAAAATTTCCTCAGAAGCGTATAGTGATGGCACACACAGAGTAATCTCAACATTCAGAAGTCTTGGATTGGGAGGACCACGAGTTTGAGGCTGGCGTGAGCTATTTTACAGCAAGATCCTGTCACAAAGCACAACAAAGGAAGTATTTAGTGAGCAGAGGGCAAAAGTTGCAAGGTATCTGCTTCATCTAGACTCTTCTTCCTGCCGTTGAAAACTCCAGCGCCTACTCCGTGGTGGGATTAGCACAGGCTGCTGTGTGACTGGCAGCCTTATCATGAAGGAGAATGGCCCAGGCAGGCTAGGTGTCTAGGAAGAAGGCAGGCAGCATCAGGTGCAGAGGCTGAGTGACCTGTAAGTCAGGGAGATGACACAAAGCCTTTTCACAAAAGCATGGCCACGCAGTGGCTTCTCAGACTCCTCTGTGCAGTGCTCTTCATCCATGAGCTGTGGCAGGCATTGGAAATGGCCTTCAGGATGGTCACTGTCACCCGAAGGGCAGCCTAGATTACTCAGAGCCCCCACCCCCATTTGCTGAGCGTCAAGGTCAGAGCACATATTCCACTTATCACATAGTCTGGCCTGTTTGGTGGTTTTAAAATTTCAGAGATGCCATGACTACTGCCTGTTTGCTGCTCAGTCCTGCATTAAGCCCAGAGTAACCTTTTCGGTGACTTCCAGCTTGTAATCTCTGTTTATTTTTCTGGTTAGAAAATGAAAACCCTGGGCTGGAGGGATAGCTTAGCAGTTAAGGCGCTTGCCTGCACAGCCAAAGGACCCAGGTTTGATTCCCCAGGACCCATGTAAGCCAGATGCACAAGGTAGTGCATGTGTCTGGAGTTTGTTTGCAATGGCTGGAGGCCCTGGCATGCCCACTCTCTCTCTTCTTTGCCTATTTCTGTATCCCTCTCTCTCAAATAAATAAATAAAAAATAAAATATTTTTAAAAAAGAAAATGAGCTGGACATGGTGGTACATGCCTTCAATCCCAGCACTAGGGAGGCAGAGGCAGGAGGATAGCTGTGAGTTTGAGGCCACCCTGAGACTCCATAGTGACTTCCAGGTCAGCTTGGGCTAGAGTGAGACCCTGCCTTGAAAAACCAAAAAAAATAGAAAAGAAAATGAAAATCCTTCCCCATCAGCAATTATCTTACCAAAATGTGGAGGTTTGAGTATAAAATGCCCCTCATAGACTCATGTGTTTGGACACTTAATTCCCTGTCGGCTCTGTTCGGGAGGCGGAAGGTGGCTGGAGGAAGCGGGTCATGGGGGCGGGCTTCGATGTGTCATGTTCGGCCGGGCTTGCTGTCCTCTGCTTCCTGTGCCGCAATGTGACATCTACTTCTGGCTCCTGTCACACCTCCCCTGCCACACTGAAACTTCCCCCTTGGAACTGTAAGCCAAATGTAACCCTTTTATACTTTATTTTTATTTATTTTAGAGAGAAAAATAGGCAGATAGAGAGAATGGGCACGCCAGGGCTTCCAGCCACTGCGAAGTAACTCCAGATGCATGAACCACCACATACATCTGGCTTACATGGGCACTGGGGATTGAACCTGGGTCCTTAGGCTTCGCAGGCAAGTGTCTTAACTGCTAAGCCATCTCTCCAGCCCAAATTCAACCCTTTTCCTTCCCTAAACGGTTTCTGATTTGTTCCAGCAGCAAGATAGTAGTTGATACACAAAATAAACAAGATTTCTACTTTTCAAAGATAGTTCCTGAATGTCAGCCTCAGGGCTGCAGGTGGTAGTTGCCAGTGCACTGGAAACTGACAGGTGAGAGCTGGAGAGATGGCTTAGCGGTTAAGCGCTTGCCTGTGAAGCCCAAGGACCCCGGTTCAAGGCTCGATTCCCCAGGACCCACGTTAGCCAGATGCACAAGGGGGCGCACGCCTCTGGAGTTTGCAGTGGCTGGAGGCCCTGGCTCACCCACTCTCCTCTCTCTCTCTCTGTCTGCCTCTTTCTCTCTCTGTCTGTCGTTCTCAAATAAGTAAATAAAAATAAACAACAAAAAAAAAAAAAAAGAAAAAAAGAAACTGACAGGTGGTAGATTTCTGAGGTTATGAAAATAGGAGAAAATGTGGCCAAGAGGGAGTGGAGCAAAGCACTGACCAGGCAGTCCTGTCCACATCCCTCACTTCTCTGTCAAAGGCCCATATATTTAGCTCTCTACCTTCCTTTCTTCATTGTAAGTGTTTTGTGTTTATCACTCTGTCCTAAAAGACTTATTTTTAGCCATCTCCTGACATAGGTGCAGTCTGGCTTTGTTTCCAAACCATATCCCACTCCACCCTCCCCTCCCCAAATGGGCTTATTTATTTACTAGCTGACTAACAGACTTTTTTTGGGGGGGGGGGTTGTCAAGGTAGGGTCTCACTCTAGCTCAGGCTGACCCGGAATTCACTATGTAGTCTTAGGGTGGCCTCGAACTCACAGTGATCCTCTTACCTGAGTGCTGGGATTAAAGGCATGTGCCACCATGCTTGACTTACTTATTTGAGACAGGATCTCACTCTATAGTCTAGAGTAGCCTGGAACTCATTATATAGCCTAGGCCAGCCTCAGACTCAAGGTAATCCTCCTGCCCCAGCCTCTCAAATTATAGGATTACAGGTATGAATCATCATACCTGGGGAAACAGAATTTTGAGTAATGTGATGTTGGCCTTTTCTTTCCTTCCTTCCTTCCTCCCTCCTTTCTTTCTTTCTTTCCTATCTTTCTATCTTTCCTTCCTTTCATTTCTTTTTCATTTTTCTTTCTTCCTTTCTCTCCCTTCCTTCCTTCTCTCCTCCTTTCCTTCCTCTCTCCCTTTTCCAATTATTTCTCCTTTTCTTTTCTACCAGGGTCTAATCTAGTCCAGAGTGGCCTTGAACTTGCTATGTAGCCAAGGATGACCTTGAAATCCTGATCCTCCCGTTTCTACTTCCCATACAGTGAGTTGCAGGTGTGTGCCGCCACACCAGGATCACTCTTATTCTCTTATTTGTCTGTCTGTTTGTTTATTTATTTTTGGCTCATGACCATTTGGCATTTGCCATCTA
This sequence comes from Jaculus jaculus, assembly GCF_020740685.1. Taxonomy (NCBI): domain Eukaryota; kingdom Metazoa; phylum Chordata; class Mammalia; order Rodentia; family Dipodidae; genus Jaculus; species Jaculus jaculus. The sequence continues at coordinate 143,560,870 of NC_059108.1, read as the reverse complement.
GGACTCTTGACTTGCTGTGGGTCTGATCCTTTCATCTAAGAGCTGCTTAACTAGACACAAGTTCAAAACAGAATCCAGGAGGCAGGTTCAATCTCATTCTTCCTCCCCAGGACACTGAATAAGTAGCGACCAGGCATACGGGAAAAGGAGAAGACATAAGATGCAGAGCTGCTGAGAGCTGGCAAAGTTATGCTCAGGCAGACAGCTCACAGAGTAGAGGGGTTTGGGGGTGTAGACTGAGTGACACCAGCCAGGGACCATTAGAGGTGATGTTAAAGGCAGCAGCGATTAAGTTTGAGAACATTGTCTCCCTCTTTCCAGCCCTTGCTGGGAGCCAACCTCTCCAATCACACTCCTACTCTCTGGAGCCTCTCCAGGATTTAGCTCCCTAGTTGGGTAAGTGGATTAAGAGAGGAAAGGATCAAGCCGGGTGTGGTGGCGCACACCTTTAATCCCAGCACTTGGGAGGCAGAGGTAGGAGGATCGCTGTGAGTTCGAGGCCACCCTGAGACTACTGAATTCCAAGTCAGCCTCGGCTAGAGTGAGGCCTCAAAAAGAAAGAAAGGAAGAAAGAGAGAGAGGAAAGGATCCCTAATCTTCCTCAGATTCTTCCTCTCCCAACTCCATTTCTCCTCGTCCTGCTCCTGTGGCTTTTCCGTTTTTGGATGGTTATCTCGCACAGGATTTTATCTGCAGGTATTGTTGTATCTTCTCAGATCCCAGGAATCCTGGCTTTGTGCACGCTTTCAAGGTTTCTAGTGTTGAAGCAGACAGGGTGACAGCTGCAATGGGTTTGTGCTTGCTCCTAGGGTCAAGGCAAACATGGATAACAATAGAAACATGCAGAGAATAATTTCCTAATAGACAGCCCAGGAAACTTCTCCTTCTCTCTGTTCTTTTCTTTCTGCTTTCATCTCTCTTGTTACTTCCCAACAGCCCTCCTCTAGGATTCATCCTGGGATAGTTTGGACACAACACTCCATGGAGCCTCTCTATCTAGAATCATTCCCAGGGAGATACAGAAGCAGCCTCAAGTGTCTCTGGTGTGTCTAGGCAGAGGAATCTTGATAATGAGATCTAATTAACAATTTGCAGACTAGACTAAATGAGTTGTTTGCTATGGACTCCCCTCAATATTGAAAGCACAGCCTCCATGCACACCAGGCATGGTGCTGGGCTGTAGCTGTAGCTGAGTGGTACAAATGAATAACACAAGTTTTGCCTCTAAAGCTCCTGTCTTCTATGCATTTATGATATACTTAAAAAAAAATTTTTTAGAGAGAATGAAGGGGGCTAGAGAGAGAATTGGCATGCCAGTCCTCAGCCACTGAAATCGAACTCCAGATGCTTGCGCCACCTAGTGGGCATGTGTGACCTTGCACTTGCCTCACCTTTATGCATCTGGCTTACCTGGGATCTGGAGAGTCAAACATGGGTCTTTAGGCTTTGCAGGCAAGCACCTTAACCCCTAAGCCATCTCTCCAGCCCACATATTATGATACTTTTTAAAACTCATCTTGTGGTACTGGGGAATTGAACATAGCGCTTCACTGAGGCATGGTAGACAAGTACTCTTAGACATCTCTGATATTACTTGACCTCCAAAACTTCAGTGTGAGCATGCCTTTGATTCCAGCACTCAGGAGGCCAAGGCAGGTGAATCGCTGTGAATGTGAGGCCAGGTTAAGACTACATAGTGAATTCCAGGTCAGCCTGGGCTAGAGCAAAACCCAACCCCCAAAAACCACACACACACACACACACACACACACAACCCTTTAGCATGTACAGAATCCTTTGGAATACAGTACTGTGAAGTACTAATGCTTCTTAAACTCTTTTCCTGAACTACTTGCTAAAGTCGTGTCTTTACAAAGTTCATCTGGCCAGACATGGTGGAGCACGCCTCAGCATTTGGGAGGCAGAGGTAGGAGGATCACCATGAGTTCGAGGCCACCCTGAGACTACATAGTGAAGTCCAGGTCAGCCTGGGCTAGAGTAAGACCCTATCTCAGAAAAAAAAAAAAAAAAAAAAAAAAAAAAAGTTCACCTGAAGTTGGAAGCAGTGGCTCACGCACCAGGAGGCTCCTCTAGTGGGACCACTGTGAGTTCAAGGCCAGCCTGGGCTACATAGTCTGGGCAAGAGTGAAACGCTGCCTAGAAAAAAATAAAATCTCATCTGATGTGTTTCTGTTTTTAATCATTTATTTATATGTGTGTGTTGTCATACCAGGTATCCTCTGCTACAAATGAATGCCAATCTAGCTTTACATAATGACTGGGGAATTGAATCCTGGCCAGCAGACGTTGCAAGCAAGTGCCTTTAACCATTAAGTCATCTCTCCAGGCCTCTCATCTGAGGGTTTTATTTATTTATTTATTTGATTTATTTATTTATGAGGGAGAGAAAGAGGCAAAGAGTGAGCGGGGGAGAGAATGGGTGCCTCCAGCTGCTACAAAAGAACTCCAGTTGCATATGCCACCTTATGCATTACATGGGTCCTAGGGAATTGAACCTGGGTCCTTAGGCTTCACAGGCAAGTACCTAAATTGCTAAGCCATTTCTCCAGACCCTTTCTTCCTTCCTTCCTTCCTTTCTTCCTTCCTTCCTTTCTTTCTTTCCTTCTTTCTTCCTTTCTGTCTCTCTCTCTCTCTCTCTCTCTCTCCCTCCCTCCCTCCCTCCCTCTCTCTCTCTCTTTCTTTCTTTCTTTCTTTCTTTTTTCACCTCTACCCCTGCAAATGAACTCCAGGAATATGAGCCACCCTGTACATCTGGCATATGTGGGTCCTGGGGAATCAAACCTGAGTCCTTTGGCTTTGCAGGCAAGTGTCTTAACCACGAAGCAATCTCTCCAGCCCCTGTTTTTTTGTTTTGATTGTTTTGTTCATTTTTATTTATTTATTTAAGAGTGACAGAGAGAAAGAAAGAAAGAGGCAGATAGAGAGAATGGGCGCGCCAGGGCCTCTAGCCACTGCAAACAAACTCCAGACGTGTGCGCCCCCTTGTGCATCTGGCTAACGTGGGTCCTGGGGAATCAAGCCTCGAACCGGGGTCCTTAGGCTTCACAGGCAAGCGCTTAACCGCTAAGCCATCTCTCCAGCCTGTTTTTGTTTTTTGAGATTGGCTCTCGTGTAGCCCATGAATTGAATTTGGACTTGAACTTGTGATCCTTCTGCCTCTCTCAAGTGTTTACAGTCATATGCCATTATGCCCTACTCATCTGAGTTTTTATGACTATGTAAAATCTTCATTCTACTTTATATCACTGTTAATTTTCATATAAAATGCTCCCACCTTCCCTAACACCCTGTTCCTCAAAGTCTAGCTATAATACCCAAACAGCAGGAAAGGGTTAATTCTGTTTAGGGTTTCTACCCAGGAGTCCTGAAACATTATTTAACAGGCAGAGGACACAGGTGTCCTGAGCATTAGGGATATACTTAATGGCCTGCTTGCTGATTTTAAAGCTAGACAGGTTTAACACAGTAGAGGCCAGCATTCTCCCTCCTTCTCAGACTGCCTTCTATAGGGCCGACCCAGCCTGGCAGCTCCGACTTGACCTTCTACTCCTTCAAACCTCCTAGTGGGAGAATCCGAGACAGCCCCTGACTTCCCTTCGTCCTTCGTCTTTCCTACACAAGCCTCTTGCTTAGCTCTGGCCCTTGTTCTGGTGTTTGGCATTGTTTATTGTGTTTTCTCAAATACATGAAAACACACACGTATGAAAAAATCTTTAGACTGGGGAGTTGGCTCAGTAGTCAAAGGCTCTTGCTTGCACAGCCTGTCAGCCCCGGTTTAATTCCCCAGTACCCACATAAAGCCAGATGCACAAAGTGGGGCATGCCTACAGTTTGTTTGCAATGGCAAGAGGCCCTGCATTCACACATTCTCTCTCTCTCCTTACAAGTATATAAATAAGTAAATAAATTAAAAAAAAAAAAAAAAACGAGAATGAAAAGCTAAGTGTGGTGGTGCATGTCTTGAATCCCAGCACTGGGGAGGCTGAGGTAGGAGGATCACTGTGAGTTCAAGGCCAGCCTGAGACTCTACAGTGAATTCCAGGTCAGCCTGGGCTAGAGTGAGACCCTATATCAAAACATCAAAAATAGAGCTGGAGAGATGGCTTAGCAGTTAAGCGCTTGCCTGTGAAGCCTAAGGACCCCAGTTTGAGGCTTGATTCCCCAGGGCCCAAGTTAGCCAGATGCACAAGAGGGCGCACACGTCTGGAGTTCGTTTGCAGTGGCTGGAGGCTCTGGCGCGCCCATTCTCTCTCTCTCTCTGCCTCTTTCTCTCTCTGTCTGTCGCTCTCAAATAAATAAATAAAAATAAACAAAAAAAATTTAAAAATCAAAAATAAATGGAAACTGGGCTGGAGAGATGGCTTAGCAGTTAAGTGCTTGCCTATGAAGCCTAAGGACCCCGTTTCGAGGCTTCATTCCCTAGGACCCACGTTAGCCAGATGCACAAGGGAGTGCACGCATCTGGAATTAATTTGCAGTGGCTGGAGGCCCTGGCACACCCATTCTCTCTCTATATATCTGCCTTTCTCTCTGTGTCTGTCACTCTCAAATAAATAAATAAATAAAATTTAAAAAATAAAAAAATAAATGGAAACAAAAAGAGAAAAGATGCTTTCATGCTAACAAGTTGCTGGGGAAGACATAATCAAATGATCAAGCTGGCATGTGCCTGAGTTGTGTCGTGAAGGAAGAAAGAGGCTGCTGTGAGAATGTACAGCAAGTGCTCACCTGGATGGGGGGAGTGGTCAGCAAGGGTCTCCCTGAGGAAGGGGCAGGTCAGCAGAGATGGAGAGAAGAATGTGGGTGGGTGAGCTCAAAAATGAAAGGGATGGGAGTGCGTCCCCGCTGGAAGAAAGGAAACCATCCAGTGTGAGGAACCGAAAGGAGACCAGTGTGGGTGGAGCACAGACAGGAAAAAGGGAAGGCATACAATGGACCGGGAAGAAGACAGGGCCCTAATTCCAAAATTCACATAGACAATTATAACTGGGTACAGCCTGGGTCATCTAGCCAGGATACAACCAAATGCGTTCACTTGTTCCACAGTAAGTTCAGTTGGAGGAATGTTAAGTAAAGACAAAGGAGCCAAGACTAGAGGTTCCGTAAGGGGTAAACACACTTCTGTAAACACTTGAGCTGGGCGTGATGGCACACGCCTGTGATCCCAGCACCCAGGAGGCCGAGGCAGGATGATTGCCATGAGTTTGAAGCCAAGCTGGGGTACACAGTGAGATTCCATCTCAAAAAAAAAAAAACAAAAAACACAAAACAACACACCCCTCCAAAAAATATTAGCCGACCAAGGGCAGGGACAATTTGTTGAATGAAAGACTATAAGGAGGAGGATTAATAGCAACAGGGCGCAGTATCGCCTCCTGTCCCAGCCCTATCTGACTCCTCTCGCAGAGCAAATCAGCCACAGCGCTCTTTTCTTGTTGCCATGGCGTTCTGTACTCGTGACTTTTATGCCATTGTTTCACTGCATCCCAGTGATGGTTTGCTTCTCTTTCCTCTACTCGACTCTGAGCTCTCTGAAGGCAGGGGCTAAGCCTTCCTCTTATTAAATTAAAAATCTTCACCACCCAGCACGATCCCTGGCACATAAAAGGTGTCTGGTAAGTACTGGTTTGAAAAATTTTCCATCGTTCTGTGTGTACAAATTCACCTAGAGTCCATCATGAGCAGGGTGGCTGAGGAATCCAACTGCCGAAGACTTCTGGATCCTCAACACTAGCATTTTGGGAGATTCAGTTGCAAGACAGGCAGGTCTGTCTGTCTTGCAACTGAGACAAGCATTTAATAGGGCCTGGTGGTATATACCTCAGGAGGCTGCAGCGGCAGGACCAAGCTCAGGCCAGCTCGAACAACTTAATAAAATACTGTCTCCAGATAAAAATTAAGGGCTTAGGGCCTGGAGAGATGGCTTAGCGGCTAAGGCACTTGCTTGTGAAGCCTAAGGACCCAGGTTCAATTTCCCAGTACCTACGTAAGCCACATGCACAAGGAGGTACGTGTGTCTAGAGTTCGTTTGCAGTGGCTGGAGGCCCTGACGTGCTCATTCTCTCTCAATCTGCCCCTCTCTCTCTCAAATAAATTAAGTAAAAAATAAAAATTCTGTCTCTTTTTCTTTAAAAAAAAAAAAAATTGCCGGGCGTGGTGGCGCACGCCTTTAATCCCAGCACTCGGGAGGCAGAGGTAGGAGGATCGCCGAGAGTTCGAGGCCACCCTGAGACTACAGAGTGAATTCCAGGTCAGCCTGAGCCAGAGTGAGACCTTACCTCGGAAAAAAAAAAAAAAAAAAAAAATTAAGGGGCTGGAGAGATGGCTTAGTGATGAAGCGCTTGCCTGTGAAGCCTAAGGACCCCGGTTCGAGGCTTGGTTCCCCAGGTCCCACGTTAGCCAGATGCACAAGGGGGCGCACGTGTCTGGAGTTCATTTGCAGAGGCTGGAAGCCCTGGTGCGCCCATTCTCTCTCTCTCCCTCTAACTGTCTTTCTCTCTGTGTCTGTCACTCTCAAATAAATAAATAAAAAATTTAAAAAAATTTAAAAAATTAAGGGCTTAGAATATAGATCAGTTTTGGAACACTTGCCTAGCATACCAAAGGCCCAGGATTAAATTCCAGATGCATGTGCCACTTTGTGCATCTGGTTTTATGTGGGTACTGGGCAAGCAAGTTCCTTTAACCACTGACTCATCTCTCCAGCCCCTCCCCACCCAAAACAACCCCTCATTCTTCTAGTGATCAAGTCCCTGATCTTATTTTTCTTGTGGGGTTTTGGACTTCTGTGGGTGTGTCCAGCTAGCTCTTCTAGTCAACAGGTCCTAAGTAGGAAGGCACAAGGGGCTATGAGTCCTCAGCATTCATTCTCTTTGCGTTTCCAAGCTACCTCTTCACACCATCCTTTTCTTCCGTCCACGTAAGAGTTCTAGGAGCCATTCGGCTAGAAGGTTCAATGACTCACCCAAGGCCGCATAGAAAATGAGTCAGACCTGGAGGCTTTTCCTCCTGCCTCCACTGCTTTGCACTCCCTGACCCCGGCGCGTCCAGTCATCCACCTTGACAGGAGGGGCTTCTCGGCTTTAACAGTCTGGGAGATGCTCCAGGGCACCCCGGGGTTTGTTCTTACTGAGCCAAGCATTGGCAAATAGTGGTGGGAAGCCACAGGGGTCTGCCAGAGGCAGCAGATCCTGGGCATGCCAGAGAGGAGAGAGGATGTGAGTCAGAGGTGCTGTGGCTCGCCCTCTCAGAGGCACCTGGGCATAACCGGCCCCTATGGAGCCAGGAACCATTGCAGAGAGCTGGACAGGAGCAACAGGGAGGGCAGACAGGGCTCACTGAGCTGTGGAGACACACACACAGCAGCCAGAAGGGAAGTGGGGCTCTGGGCCAGAAAGCTTTCAGGCTGTAGACAAAGCAGCATGTCAGTGCGTTTCAGGGTCAGATAACAGCTGACTTCCAGAAAATTCAAATGGCCCTCCTGGGACAGGGCATTATTGTACCCTTCTTTATGAGAACGAAATTAAGCCAGCAGCCATTCTTCCCTCCTTTTTGGAGACAAGGATGCTACAGCTACAGTTAAAATGGCTACATTCAAACCCCAAAGAAAGTGGCACTTTTCCCTATTAAAGAAATTCATTAAAGTAATTGCTGACTGCCAGGTGTGATGATGCACATTTGCAATCACAGCACTTGGGAGGCCAAGATAGGAAGATGAGACGTTCTGGGTCATCCTCGGCTACAAAGAGAGTTCAAGAACACCCTGGGGTAGATGAGACTGTGTCTCAAAAACAAACAAACAAAAAAACTACGGAGTGCTACGTTCTAGACATTTACTTGAAGATGAAAGGGCAATCCCAAAAGCCCAGGCCCAGTGGCGCTTGGGAGGCAGTGGTAGGAGGATCACTGAGAGTTCGAGGCCACCCTGAGACTACACAGATCAGCCTGGGCTAGAGTGAGACCCTACCTTGAAAAACCACACACACACACACACACACACACACAAAGGGTAACCCTAGTCTCAAACTGTTTACAATCCAGTAGGAGGGCAAGTCACACAGAAACACCTTACATGAAAAGGAATGTGGCTCTGTTACCAAGAGAGGCTTAGAGTCTAGCTTAGTGAAGGCATAGCACAGCAGGACATCAGGAAGACCCCAAGCAGGCGGGAGAGATGGCTTAGCGGTTAAGCGCTTGCCTGTGAAGCCTAAGGACCCCGGTTCGAGGCTCGATTCCCCAGGACCCACGTTAGCCAGACACACAAGGAGGCTCACGCATCTGGAGTTCCTTTGCAGTGGCTGGAGGCCCTGGTGCACCCATTCTCTCTCTCTCTCTCTATATATATATATCTGCCTCTTTCTTTCTATGTCTGTCCCTCTCAAATATAAATAAATAAACAAAAAAATTACTAAAAAAAAAAAGAAGACCCTGAAGGGTCTTGAAAGGTGCCTGGAATTAAATCTGGAAGACAAATGCGTGACAAGTGTCTTATGACTCTAGGCCGTTGAGCAGTTTCCATGGTTGCAACCTTCCTTTCTTGTCTAGGGCAATAATAACACTAATGACCTTCCTCAGGTACTTAGGACTTCATATCGTCATTAGAACTGCCCTGAGTTGGGAGGCGGATGTTCTGTTTTACAGCTGAGGAGGTTGAGACCTTAAGAGTTATCCAAAGTAAATTGGCTGGAAGAAGTTGGTGGGGAGATAGAAACCCAAGTAAAATTAAATCTATAAATAACCGCTGCTTCCCAAAAGGCAGCCCTCTCCCCATAGATTCTGGAGAATTGCTCAGCGGTTCCAAATCGGGTGGCGTGTCTCTCTCTGCTGCTGAGTCCCTCTGACGAATCAGGTCAAGTTCCCTGAGCCACTGGGTGGGAGATGGTCTCTCAATCAAATGTCTTGGCCTTGGTCTGGGTCTCCTGGATTGCTGAGATGTTTTACTCACCCTCACAGGTGCAGGGAGCCATGTCCACATGCCTGCAGTGCGCAAACGCCCTTCAGGGTCTCAGTGAACCATAAGCAGTTAGCATTGACAGGCCTTGGAGAGGACCCGATCCAGCTCCCTCAGTCCACAGGGGTCAGTGGTTGAGCCGCTGGGATGTTTTCTCTTTGTTTCAGTAAAGGATCATCTTGCCACCAGTGACAATTTCTCTTGATAGCAAAACATTAAAAATAAAGAATCTTAGTCGGGCATGGTGGTGCATGCCTTTAATCCCAGCACTCGGGAGGCGGAGGTAGGAGGATCACTGTGAGTTCGAGGCCACCCCGAGACTACATAGTGAATTCCAGGTCAGCCTGGGCTAGAGTGAGACCCTACCTCAAAAAAAAAAGAAGAAGAAGAAGAAATCTTAAAAATCATTGCGTTGAGAACCATCAACTCATTGTTTAAATTTTTTTTTCTTTCTTTTTTCGAGGTAGGATGTTGCTCTAGCTCAGGCTGACCTGCAATTTGCACTGTGGTCTCAGGGTGACCTCGAACTCATTGTGATCCTCCTACCTCTGCCTCCCTAGTGCTGGGATTAAAGGCGTGCGCCACCACACCTGGCTGCAGTGTTTAAATTTTGATCTACCCAGCGGAGGCACAAGGGTGTGGGGAATACAGAAAGCAGAATGAAGCATTGCTCTAATACCTAGGATAGACCGCTGCTGCTGGCCTGCCCTTTTCTACACCCAGTATCTCGGCCATGTTCAAGGCCAGCAGCCATTTCTTTTGTGCCAAGCTCTTTAGTGGCCTGACCCGCTGTCCGTCAGAGCTAACTGAACCTTTCACTTGCTAGCTAATCTGGAACACGATTTATGGAGAGGCGTCTGCCAAGCAGAGCCAAGGTTTTCCCTCTCAGAGCCCCTGCAGAAGGTGGTGGTGGCAGTGTTGGCATGCCAAGTCTGCTCCAGGACATTATGCCCTTACTGTCCATTGGGAACATGGCCACTGGGGACAATGAGCAGACCAGAAAGGAAGACACTTCTTTCCTCCCATGCACATTAATCAGCTGCTTATGAGACCCTCAGTACCTATGCACCCCAACTCCTGGCCTTTCCCCTCCCCCATGCCTTTTTAGCAACCAACCCCTGGTCTGGAGAACATGGTAGGTTCCCATGGCAATGGGCCTCTTAGCTGTTTCCATGGCAACCAACACCCAGACCAGTTGCTAGTCGACTGACAGCTGTAAGTGAATCAAATTTGGTTTACAAGCTGAGGGTTCGGCCCATGGAGCCTCTGGAGAAGAAAAGACGCAACCACCCAAAATGATTCAGGTCCTCTGAAGACTTGAAGTCAACATCTATGAATATCTAAAGCTACTTTCTACTTTGAGTCATACAGCACTGTCCCTCTCCCCCAGTCCCAACAGTCACAGCAAACAATTCAACGGAATATCTGAACCTTTTAGTAAGGCGCACCTTAATCTTTATTCTTGGTTCTGTCTCAGTCCTCAGCAGGTCCTTTGGGAAAAGCACTTATTTAAAGTGACTTGGAGGGGGCGTGGGGAGGTGGTGGTGGCCCACGCCTTTAATCCCAGCACTTGGGAGGCAGAGGTAGGAGGATCGCTGTGAGTTCCAAGCCAGTCTGAGACTACAGAGTGAATTCCAGGTCAGCCTGGGCTAGAGCGAGACCCTACCCTGAAAAATAAATAACTAAAGTGACTCTCACAGTAAAGACTTTCCCACACACATCTCTGTGCCAATGCTTTCCCCATGTGCAATAACTCTGTCCCCATTATGGAGACATTGTTTACTTCTTGGATCATCTAAAGCAAATTGTCCATCCAGGACCATCTCCTTAGTGGATTTCACCCATTTCAAGTCACCTCCCCAAGGCCTGGAGGTGTTTTCCAAGACCAGTCTGTTCTATCAATCTTTATGAACCATAACCAAGATCAAAACAAGAGATAAAACAAGCACAGAGGATTTGAAATTTGTCTACCCTTGTTGGCTTTTTATTTTGAGAGACAGAAAGAGGCAGATAGAGAATGGGTGTGCCAGCGCCTCTAGCCACTGTAAATGAACTCCAGATGCAAGTGCCACCTTGGGCATCTGGCTTACATGGGTACTAGGGAATCAAACCCTGGTCCTTAAGCTTCACAGGCAAATGCCTTAACCACTGAGCCATCTCTTCAGCCCATACCCTTATTGGATTTGTTTTGTTTTTGTTTTTTTGAGGTAGGGTTTCACTCTAGTCAAGACTGACCTGGAATTCATTACATAGTCTCAGAGTGGCCTTGAACTCATGGTGATCCTACCTCTGCCTCCCTCCTAAGAGCTGGGATTAAAGGCGTGTGCCACCACACCCGGCAATTTTTAAAAATGTTTTTATTTGAGAGTGGGAGGGGGAAGGAGAGAGGAAATAGGCACACCAGGGATTCCTGCCAATGCAGACAAAGACTAGATACATACGCCACTTAGAGTATCTGGCTCCACATGGGTACTGGGGAATCAAACTTATGTCCTTAGGCTTTGCAGGCAAGCACCTTAACTGCTAAGCCATCTCTTCAATGCCTCCCCCCTTGTTGGTTTTTTATTAGCATGAAGATGGGACTAAATTCCCGCCTCACACTTCACCTTTTTCCAAATTGGAGATCTGAAATGTTCTCTTCCCTTTATTCTGTAAACAGAGGTGCTTTTCAATTAAGTAAATAACTGAAGTCTGAGATTTACCTGCTTTGGATCTGCATAAGGGAAGAGATGGATCTAAGACTCAAAGCTTGTTCAGAAAAACTCGAGCTGAGCTGGAAAGAGCATAACCCTTTGTATACATAGGATTCAATGCTTCTCAGAGTTAATGACAACTTCCTGTAGAGGATGACCTTCCAAATTAATCCCCCCAAGGGAGCCCCACCTGGTTCATTGCTGAAGGCTCCAGTGAGCCTCCTGGTAGCTGGTAGGAAAACAGTCCTAAGCTGTTGATTTCCTCTTCTGTTGTTTTCTCTTACACACGGGGACAGATGAGTATGAAATGCAGGGTTGGTAGCTGTGAGCTTCCAAGGAGCAAGAGGAACCTTCCGGGAATAGGGAATCAGCATACATATATGTGAACTGAGCTTTTTCTTTTTTAATAAAGTAGAATTTATTTTTATTTATTTGAGAGCGACAGACAGAGAAAGAGGCAGATAGAGAGAGAGAGAGAGAGAGAGAGAGAGAGAGAGAGAAGGTACACCAGGGCCTTCATCTACTGCAAAGGAACTCCAAATACATGTGCCCCTTATGCGTCTGGCTAACGTGGGTCTTGGGGAATCGAGCCTCGAACCGGGGTCCTTAGGCTTCGCAGGCAAGTGCTTAACCACTAAGCCATCTCTCCAGCCGCCCTGAGCTTTTCCAGAAAGTTTTTTTTTTTTTTCAAGGTAGAGTCTCACTCTAGTCCAGGCTGAATTCACTATGTAGTCTCAGAGTGGCCTCAAATTCATGGCAATCCTACCTCTACCTCTCAAGTGCTGGGGTTAAATGTATGTGCCACCACACCCAGCTCAGGAAGTTGTTTTTTTTTCTTCAAGTTAGGGTCTTGCTGTAGTCTAGGCTGACCTGGAATTTACTATGTATTCTTATGCTGGTCTTGAACAGGCTCAGAAAGTTTTGTGTACATAAGAGATAGCTTTGTTTTTCTGAAGATGCATTACCATACGTCAAATCCAATCGGTTTCCCTGTTATTTCTAGACAAAGAACAGAGAGCCCTGGAACAATAGCTAAACATGACAGAGAGTATGTTACAGGCAATAGGTCGTTTCACTTCGTATCCACAGCATTATCAGTGTACCTATCCAACAGATAAGGAAACTGAAAACAGATAAACTGATTTAAAGCTGACCGGGTAACCCCATTAGTTGGTAGAACCAGGATTCAACTAGAGGCAGTTGGGAGCTGGAGACCCCAGCAATTAGTTCTGGTTCAGGTCCATGTGTCATCTGCATGGGAAGACAAGGTGGGCTTGATGTGATAGGATACACAAGGTTTTAGTCATGTCGTACCGTGACCATCAACACTTCAAAAGCTGGGCTACCAATCCCTTCATTCCTAACCCACTGCTGTCCTCTGGTGGTTTTGATGGGAAATTCACAAGCAAAAAAAAAAATCCAAATGGTATAGTTAAATTATAAGTATAAAAATAAATGCACCAGCCAGCATGGTAGCACATGCTTTTCTTTAATTCCAGCACTCAGAAGGCAGAGGTGGAAGAGGTAGGGGTATCGCTGTGCGTTCGAGGCTACCCTGAGACTATGTAGTGAATTACAGGTCAGCCTGGGCTAGAGTAGACATACCTAGGGTGGGGGAGGGGGCTGAAATGGACCAGATGAGTTATCTGCTTTATAAACACTTTATCAGGACTTGCTTGAAAAAAAAAAAAAATTCCTCCCTTTTGTTCCAATCTAACAAAAGATGTCTATCCAAGTGTCATCACTCATCTTGTTTTTTCTTTTAAGTCTCATGTCATCAAGGCCGGTATGGAGCCTACTGTTTAGACGAGCATGATCTTGGACAATGGATTCTTCTGCCTCCATCCCCCAGGTGCTGGGATTACAGGTGAGAGCCACTATGCTGAACTACTCAATCCAATTAGGTATATAGGGTTATAACCTCTCGGCTATTTAAGATCCAAGTACATGATTTCTAATGTACATAGTGGCACCTGCTTGTACTCCTAGTGCTTAGGAGGTGGAAACAGGAGGATCCAAAGTTCAAAGTCATCCTTAGCTATTTAGCAAGTTCAGAGCTAGTCAGGAATACATAAGACCCTGTTTTCAAATAAACAGAATACATAGGCTCAAAACATCAAACTGGCCCTGATCACATGAACACTTTTAAAGAGTAGGAATCTCCAAAATTTAATTAACTGAACCTCTAACTTCCCATATCCCCCTTAAATTTTTTTTTTCTTCTGGGGCTGGAGAGATGGCTTAGCAGTTAAGGTACTTGCCTTCAAAGCCAAAGGACCCATGTAAGCCTGACACACAAGGTGATGTGTGTATCTAGAGTTCGTTTGCAGTGGCTGGAGGCCCTGGAACGCACATTCTTCCCACCCCCTCTCTACAAATAAAAATATTTGGAAACGTTTTCTGATGTTTCATACACGTATATAACGTGTTTTGATCATAATCTCTCCCCATTTCCTTCTCTTGTCTGCTCATCCCCTCAACCAGGAACACCTTTCTCCTCTCCATCTTAGATGTCTTTTTTTTTTATCCTATCTCACTCTCCACGATGGAAGGCTGATGAGCCCAATTACCAAGCAGGTCTTGTACAGGTGACAACAGTTCTATGAGATCATGAACGCAGTGGCATTTCATGTCTGGAAGACAAAATTCCAAGACACTCCTCCCCATCCACTGGCGTTTTCGCATTTTGAGCAAGACCTTATGTAGCTCAGGCTGACCTCAGAGTTGCTATAAAACCGAGGATGACTCTGGACTTCTGATCTTCCCCTCCCACCTATAATGCTCAGATTACTAATGGGCACTACCACATGCCCTTTTTTTTTTTTTTTTTTTGGTTTTGCTGTTGTTTTCAAACAGGGTCTTGCTCTATAGACCCCGGCTACCCTCAAAATGGCAGTGATCTTCCGACTTCTGCTCCTGGTGCTGGGATCATAAGGGCAAACGCCCACGCCAGGTCATTTTTAGGAAGGGGGAAAATAGAGACTCTATGTAGTTCAGGCTGGCCTGGAACTCATGGACTTACAGGTACGTGCCATTTTATCCAACCCAACTTCACACTTCAAGGTTGTAGGTTTTCCCTGCTGGGGCAGATGGCTTCCCGAAGACCACAATATCCCATCACCCTTTTAGGTGCCCACTATGTGGCGTGTGCGCCCTTACTGTTTCTTTCACGCATGCTCGGTGGTAGAAGGCTACATGAAGTAAAGCAGAACAAGGGCACTTTGTGTGAATCCATAGGTCTAACTGGGGGGGGGGGGAATGAGGAAAAAAGCAGCCTGGGGCTGGAGAGATGGCTTAGCGGTTAAGCGCTTGCCTGTGAAGCCTAAGGACCCCGGTTCGAGGCTCGGTTCCCCAGGTCCCACGTTAGCCAGATGCACAAGGGGGCGCACGCGTCTGGAGTTCGTTTGCAGAGGCTGGAAGCCCTGGCGCCCATTCTCTCTCTCTCCCTCTATCTGTCTTTCTCCCTGTGTCTGTCACTCTCAAATAAATAAATAAAAAATGAACAACAACAAAAAAAAAAAGCAGCCTGTCAAGCTGTCTTCTCTGGAGCTGTAAAACTGGGCACCAGCCTTCATGGATTGAAGAGACTGTACTGACTGAAAGAAGCAAGTGACCACAGCCCAAATGCAGAAGGCAAGAATGACAAGCTTTTATTTATTCCAATGTTCATTTCCAAGTGCAAGAAGATACAAATTAATATTGTTAAAAAAAATCAAATATCTACTAAGCAACTGTCACCTTTAAGGAAAATCACTAACAGTAAGGGACATCCAGAGCTGACTTTCTGCTTACTTTCTTCACTGGACAGTCTGGACACAGTGGACAGCAGGTCACTACTGTTGAAGCGATGGGCTATCAAGAGTCAGAGGCGCACTGGACTCGGTGAGGCACTTAGATGAGGAAACGGTAGAAGTGATCTCCCCGGCTAGACAACAGTGGCTTGGAAGCCATCCTCCACACTGAGACCCAATAGCCTTAGGTCTTTATCTGCTCTCTCTTCCTCACCACAATGGACACAGTTAAGCTACTTCCGGGTCTCACTCTCCCTTCTCTCCTTCAGCTTTCTTACAAAGGCAACAGTTCTGAGCTCTCAAGAAATGGGACCTTACATACGCGTGGAGGTTGAGTGGCATAAAACAGCAGTTTTGAAATTTTTTTCCTTCTTGGGGCACTGATTCGATTTCAGGTCTGATTTTCCCTCCATCCATCCATTGCCTCTACCACCACACAGACATAGGGCACCAGACAGCTCTAGCCTTTGATCTGTAGCGGGATTCTCCAGCAGAAGATAATTTTCCGCTGGTCATCTAGAAGTTTCCACTCCACCAACAGCTTTATCTGGAGAAAAAGAATTGGGTAAAATGAAGCCAGGACTAGACTTTAATTCATAACTAGCTTAACAATGTGCTCCAGTTCCTGATGCTTTTCTTCATATATCATGCAGCCATCCTGAGGCCTGCTCAGAACATGGGTACCCCCGTGGCCTTAAGCTGAGAAAAGTTAATCAAGTTGTACCTGTGAGGTGATATTTGCAACTTCACTTACTTTATAAAATACAACCTCTCTTTCTCTCTCTCCTGTACAGCCTTGAATTCACCATGAAGTGTGACCTTGAACTTGAACTTGTGGCAATCTACTTGCTTCAGCCTCCTGAGCAAATACTACCACAGCTGGCTTTTTGTGTTTTTGGATACAGGATCTCACTTTAGTCGAGGCAGATCTGGAACTAACTCTCTATATAGTCCAGGCTGGTCTCAAACGCGCGGCGATCCTGCTTCAGTCTTCTCGGGCCCTCACGCAGGGCAAGCGCTCTGATCACAGAGCCATCTCTCCAGCTCTCTCTCTCTCTCCCTTTTTTTTTTTTTTTCCCTAGGTAGGGTCTCACTCTAGCCCAGGCTGACCTAGAATTCACTATGTAGTCTCAGGGTGGCCTTGAACTGATGGTGATCCTCCTACCTCTGCCTCCCAAGTGCTGGGATTAAAGGTGTGTGCCACCTCACCCGGCTGCCCCTCTAATTCCTAATCACAGACATTATGCAGGACCTTTCTTATAAGGGTACTAACCTATCATTAAGGACTGCTTCTCTTTAATATTTAAATATTTCTTCAAAAGGTAGTGAATGCCAATGACACCAGGATTCTCAAAACTTGCTTTGTTTTCCAAGCTTGAATACAGAATACATTACTGATTTGCTTAGCATTTAACACTGTTTAAGCTATTTTCAAATTAAATGCAACCATTAAAGAATGGTAACTACTCTGAATGTAATAAGAATGTCAGCTACTCTGAATTAGGCCTTAACTAGCCACCATATATAATCTCTGAAGCCTTCACAATTACCATGGAGACTCTACTAACCCACCTACAAATCTGTCACTGCCCTTTGGGATCTCCAACAACCCTCAAGCATAGACAACCTATCTTTGAGTCTCCTTAAAGCACCTCCTAATTATTTCCTTTTTCTAGAAAGTAGCCAAATTGTACCCGGCTTTGCTTCCTTTCCCCAGGACCCATGTAAGCCAGATGCAAAAGGTGGCACATGTGCCTGGAGTTCATTTTGCAGTGGCTGGAGGCCCTGGCACACCTATTCTCTCTATCTGTCTCTCTCTAATAAAAACCTTAAAAAAAAAAAAAAGAATATAACTTTTAGCTGGGTGTGGTAGTGCATACCTTTAATTCCAGCACTTGGGAGGCAGAGGTAGAAGGATTGCCATGAGTTCGACTACATAGTGAATTCCAGGTCAGCCTGGGCTAGAGCAAAATCCTACCTCAGGGTGGGAGATGGGGGACAGAATATAGCTTTTGCCAGGTATGATGGCACATGCATGTAGTACCAACACTCAGGAGACTGAGGTAGGAGGACTGGCTGATTTTAAGATTAGCCTGGGCTACAGAGAGCCCTGCTTTAAGGAAACAAAAACAAAGTAGATAAAGCAGGGATAGGTGAGAGATGAAGGTAGCGGCTGTGGGGTGAAGGGGAACATCACTCAGACGTTACCATGCTAAGGAGCTCACAAACTCTTGTTCTGTTGAGAATGATGGACACGTTAAATTTTATTTAGTTTGGTTTTGCAAGGTAGGGTTTCCCTCTAGCCCAGGCTGACGTGGGATCTCCTATGCAGGTGCAGTCTCAGGGCGGCCTCAAACTCACTGTGAGCCTCCTACCTCTGCCTCTTGAGTGCTGGGATTAAAGGCGCGTGCCACCAAGCCCGGCTTTTTTGTACCTTTTTCCCTTTTGATTTACTCTCTCCCTCTCTCTGTGTTGTACTGTATATGGTATGTATGGCCTTTTGGTGCCCCATACGCTAGCCTTTGGCAGGGGTTGCTCACCTGTGGCGACCACAGCGGAACATCAGGTGTTCCACTCAGTCTCTCTCCATTCCTTTATTTTACTCCTTAACTGCTAAGCCATCTTCTCCAGCCCTATTTTATATTTTTATAATTTTTTTTTTTTTTTCAAGGTAGGGTCTCACTCTGGGCCAGGCTGACCTGGAATTAACTCTGTAGTCTCAGGGTGGCCTTGAACTCCTGGTAATCCTCCTACCTCTGCCTCCCAAGTGCTGGGATTAAAGGCGTGCGCCACCACGCCCGGCTTATAATTTTTTTTATGAGAGGATGAGAGAGAGAATTGGCATGCCAGGGCCTCCAGTCACTGCAACTGATGTGCAGACACGTGTGCCATCTTGTGCGCATGTGCAACCTTGTACGTCTGGCTTATTCGGGATCTGGAGAGTCAAACGTGGGTCCTCAGGCTTAGCAGGCAAGCACCTTAACCTCCAAGCCATCACTCCAGCCTTTATTTGTTTTTTTGAGGTAGGGTCCCACTCTAACCCAGGCTGACCTGGAATTCACTATGTAGTCTCAGGTGGCCTTGAACTCAGTGATCCTCCTATCTCTGCCTCCTGAGTGCTGGGATTAAAAGAATGTACCACCATTTCTGACTTCCCTTTTTTTTTTTTTTTTTTTTTTTGAGGTAGGGTCTCACTCTGGTCCAGGCTGACCTGGAATTCACTCTGTAGTCTCAGGGTGGCCTTGAACTCATGGCGATCCTCCTACCTCTGCCTCCCAAGTGCTGGGATTAAAGGCGTGCGCCACCACGCCCGGCTCCTTTTTTGTTTTTTTTTAATGTTACCTTTTCTTTTGAAATTAGGATTTTCTGCTGCTGTGGCTGAGACAACTTGGACCTTTAACTCTTTGCTACTTGGTTAAAATCTTCTAAGACTATACAGGCTTTGGAATTATGAGCCCCAGCTCTCAACTTAGGCTCTTCGATTTCTTGGAGTGAACTCTATCCATATTGCATAAAATCAGCAATCACATCTCTTCACCCATAAGACAGAGATAACATCACCACTGCATAGGGTGGCCATGAGGATAAGTATGTAAAAAATGATCACGAGGCCACAGAGAAAGGACAAAGGCACACCTGGAGAAGTATGCGCCCCATCTTAGGGTTCAACACTCAAACTTTCCCTTCTTTCAGGCTTTTGTGGCCTCATCAGTGACAGAGACACTTCACCCCTGTCTTTGCTTCCTGCCTTCAGATTCCTAACCCAGCTCCAGAGCCCACACCGTCCTTAACGACGGTGACACTTACAGAAGGGTATATGCTCTTGACCGGCAGCTTGTTCAGGTAGCTGTAGATCCTGTCTTTCTGGATGGGGCAGCTGATGCCACTCTTACAACCATCAGACTCAGGGATGTGAAAGGGGATTTCAGCACCCATCAGGATGCCATATACCTCTGCTGTGCTGCTGTGAGATTCGGTATCTGAGCAGAAAGAGAATCAGATAGTGAAGGATACACTCTGTAGTTTCAAGTTCTAAACCCAAACACTGGCATGGCCATACTGGCAAATCAGAAAGCCTGCTCCTCTCATTTCCTAGGATCCACTTCTCTGTGGAGTCACGCTCAGTAGCTAGCCTGGTGCAAGCAATGGGCAAAAGCTGGCTTCTTTGTTCTCTATGACTTAGGCTTATCAGAGCTAACTGGACAAATAACCTTACCTATCTAACAGGGCCACTGATTTTTGGCAGTAACTTTTTTGTTAACTGATACTCCCATAAAAGCCTGCTGTGTTTTAAGGGCCAAGACAGACAAAAAGCCTCGTCTGTGGACCCAGAGAAATCACGCTGCTTCCTGACAGAAGAGTTTGACAGCCACGGGCAAGGGCATATGGGTTCCTCCAAAGGGCCCCTGCTGAGAGGTATCACACAGCTACCCTGGTGTCCAAAGAAAGAGCTTTTTGCAGCTCTTACTCTGCCAAACCTGCTTACATCCTGGCCTTTGTTTCGTCTTTTCTAGAAGTTGTAAGACTGCTATAGGAAAGGTGGAGAAATTGGGTTTTTATCCTCCCTAGTCTTAGCCAGTACCGTAAATTAAATCTCAGTTTTTCACAGTCCAGCCTCCCAGATTTTCTTGCAGAACAAAGCAGACACTGGACAGCACAGAGGTTAGTCTGTCCTGCCAGTAACACAGTGAATTTTAGCTCTGTACAAGCCAGAAAGGCGGTGGCGGAGTTCCTGACACATTCCCATGCCCATTCCATTTCCTGACAGCTGTTTGTGCCCTGTCGTGCTTCGGAGGGAACCGGAAGGTAAATGCCACGGTTACTCACTGCTGGTGAAGGTGACATTGACACTGTAGGACTGTCCTTTGTGCAGTTCACAGGGCTGTGAGGGGCAGGGGCTCACGTTCACCTCCTTCACAACTCCAACTGCAGAACCTGCAAAAAAAAAAAAAAAAAAGGAAAAATGAGCTGGGAGGGCAGGAAAACCACACAGCGAGGGTACTGTACAACGAGAAACGCTTCTCCTCGGGGCATACTCATTTCTCCTCTGACTACTCTCCTCCGGTGGCATCTTTTTAAGGCACGTGCCTACATAAAGGCAAACACACAGAGTGGTGTATACGTGTGTAGTTTATTTGCAGTGGTAAGAGGCCCAGGTGTAGAGATGGCTGAGCAGTTAAGACATTTGTCTGCAAAGCCTAAGGACCCAGGTTTTGCTAGGATTAAAGGAGTGTGCCACCATCCCTGGCTTTGTAAGCCTCTTTTTAAAAAATATGTTATTTGTTTATCTAAGGGGGTAGGGAGGGGAAGAATGGGCATACTAGGGTCTCTAGTCACTGCAAATGAGCTCCAGATGTGTGTGCTACTTCGTACATCTGGCTTTACATGGGTACTGGGGAATCGAACCTGGACTCTTTGGCTTTGCAGGCAAGCACCTTAACTGCTAAGCCATTTCTTCAGCCCCTCTTTTCTTTTTGAGACTGGGTCTCATATAGCCCAGGCTAACGTCAAACTTGCATGTAGTTGAAGATGACCGTGAGCTCTTGATCCACCTGCTCCATCTCCCAAAACTAAGTTTTAAGTACAAGGTCAGAAACCACAAGGAATTTCTTTTTTTGGTTTTTTGAGGTAGGGTTTCACTCTAGCTCAGGCTGACCTAGAATTCACTATGGAGTCTCAGGGTGGCCTTGAACTCATGGCAGTCCTACCACCACTATCTCTTGAGTGCTGGGTTTAAAGGTGTGCGTCATCACACCCGACTTGACAAGGAATTTCTGACTGAATGATAGGAGACTTTGGCCCAGGCTCAACCAAAGCAACTGAACCCAACCAAAAAGCTCCTCAGGTTTTTTTTTTTTTTAAATTTTTGCATATTCTTATTTATTTATTTGAGAGTGACAGAGAGAGGGAGAGAGAGAAAAAAAAATGAGTGCACCAGGGCCTCTAGCCACTGCAAATGAACTCCAGAGGCATGCGCCACTTTGTGCATCAGGCTTTACGAGGGTACTAGAGAACTGGACCCAAGTTGTTAGGCTTTGTCTTAACCTCTAAGCCTTCTCCCCAGCCCCTTGTGCCACTTTTTGCATTTGGTTCACCTGGATGACTTGCAAACTGAACCCAGGCCAAAGGCCTTGTAAGTAAGTGCCTTTAACTGGTGAGCCATCTTCCCAACCTCTATGACAACTTTCTTTTAGCTTTATCTTCTTTCTCTCTACTTTTAAGGCAGGGTCTCACTCGAGTCTAGGATAACCTGGAACTCACTCTGTAGTCCTAGGCCAGCCTCGAATTTACCAGTATCCTTCTACCCCTGCCACCCAAGTGCTAGGATTAAAAATGTGCACCACCACACATGGCTATCTTACTCTTTTATCTTATTAACCGCATATCCTGAGATTTTCTGTGATGAGTATCTTCTGTTCAGATTGCATCCCCTTTCCTAGCAAACCTTTGCCCAGTATTTTACTTTCTTTGGATCTCTTTATTCTTTTCCCCCAGCTTGGTTTCCTACAGAAATAAGCAGCTCTGTTAAAGGTATGGGTTAATAAAAATGTGTTAGAGGGCTGGAGAGATGGCTTAGCAGTTAAGGCACTTGCCTGCGAAGCCTAAGGACCCAGGTTTGATTCCCCAGTATCCACGTAAGCCAGATGCACAAGGTGGCACATGCATCTGGAGTTTGTTTGCAGTGGCTGGAGGCCCTAGTGCACCCATTCTCTATCTGCCGCTCTCTCTCTGATAAATAAAAACATTTTTTAAAAATCAAAAAGTGTTAGAACAGCCAATCTTGGCCTTTTAAATTAGTGGCACCTGAAACCTACTTGCTCATGAATAAAGTAAGTAGTCTATGGAATGTAAGAGGAACCATCATCTTAACCCTTAACAGAGCAATGGCTCTAAACAGAAGAAATGCTTCTATCTAAAGTAGGAATGAAGCCAGGCAAGGTGGTGCACACCTTTAATCCCAGCACTTGGGAGGCAGAGGTAGGAGGATCACCATGAGTTCAAGGCCGCCCTGAGACTACAGAGTGAATGCCAGGTCAGCCTGGGCTAGAGTGAGACCCTACCTTGAAAAAAAAAAAAAAAGATAATAAATAATAATAATAATAATAAAAGTAGGAATGAGGAGATGGCTCACTGGGTAAAAGTGCTTTCTACACAAGCATGACAACCTGTGTCCCCAGAGCCCACATCAAGCCAGACACAGTCGTGAACACATCTGCAATGCATAAGCCCTCTAACAGCGAGATGACAGACAGAACCCCCTACAGCCTGTGAGCCAGCTAGCCTGGCATTTATAGCAGTGAAGGAGAGACCTGACTCAAGCAAGGTGGAAAGCAAGGATGAATGCTCAAGATCACACTCTGCCCACACATGTACCATGGCATGTACCCAAGCCATGCAGGGTGGCACACACCTTTAATCCCAGCACTTGGGAGGCAGAGGTAGGATTGCCAGGAGTTCAAGGCCACACTAAAACTAACAAGTGAATTCCAGGTCAAACTGGGCTAGAGCGAGACCCTACCTTGAAAAACAAAACAAACAAGAAAAAAAAAATACCATGGCATACACTCAACAGCACACATACAAAGATAAAGAAGAGGGGAAAAAAAAAAAAACTAAAGTAGGAAGATCTCCACAGTACTTCTGGCTTGCTAACCATGTTTTTTAAGGGAAGTAACTTAAGAGGCCCACTTATGAGTCAGAAAGTATTTTGGCTCCAAATTAACAGGCAGTACTTCAAGTGTGACAAAGCCATTAGGACCTTACTTTTTCCCAGAATCAAATGGATGAAGAGGAAGACAGGGGTCAAGGTCTTTATAGTTCCAATAAAAACTTAGGGATCCAGTGGGTGCTAGATACATCCTAGCACTTGAAAGGTGGAGGCAGAAGGACTACAGTTCAAGGCCAACCTGGCTACAGAGAGATCTTGTCTTAAAACGGACAGATAAAAATCAAACTTAGAGGGCTGGAGAGATGGCTTAGCAGTTAAGGCATTTGCCTGCAAAGCCAAAGGATCCTGGTTCAATTCTCCAGGACCCACGTAAGCCAGATGCACAAGGGGGCGCATGCATCTGGAGTTCATCCCAAGCTAAGCGGAATTCTAGACAGGTCTGATCCACAATCAAAGATGAAAGATATGCCAGTTGCATTAACTAGTACTGCAACTGTCCTAGCAGGAGAGAAAACAATGGACTGACCTCAACGAGTTAAAATGTCCCCAGGAATCTTATACAGGTGAAGGGAAACATTGATGTTGGAGCCTTTGTACATGCATACATAGTGTTTTAAGTATCTTTTTTTGTTGTTACTGTTTTGAGGGTCTCACTCTAGCCTAGGCTGACCTGGAATTCACTATGTAGTCTCAGGGTAGCCCTGAACTCGCGGAGATCCTCCTACCTCTGCCTCCCGAGTGCTGGTGGGTTAAATGTGTGCCACCAGGTTAAGTATCAATCTTGAACCATCACATTTCCTAAGCCAGGCCCCTGAGACTGGACAGCTGAATAAGAAAGCAGCCTGTTCACAGTGCTGGAAACAAGGTAGTTAAATGTTCAAGTGCAGCCAGCACAGCTGAAGGGCAGCCTCAGGCTTACTGCCTACGCTGGACATCTCAACTGCTCCATAAACCAGCAGCTTCAAGGCAAAGAACATAACATCTAGGGGTAGTAACTGTACCTACCTTAAGGGTAGGAGAGAGAACACACCCACACATCTTAGGTAACGATCTGGAACAAATTGAGTGTACCCTGCCGGGCTGAGGTCACCAGTAAGCTCAGCACCGTGACCTGAGGAGTCCAACTGGACGCACTGGGCTTTCATGGTGTCTAAACTACCTCTATCATTACACTGGCTAACTGCTCCAGCCAAGTCTCCAACACTCTGCTTCTCCATCTTAGCTGCACGCTCACACCACGGTGGTTTGAGGCAGCTGGCTCCCACTAATTCCTTGTTTTGAATGTTCGGTCCCCAGCTGAGGGCAGTTTGAGAAGCGGAACCTTGTTGGAGGCGGTGTACTGCTGGGGGCAGGCTTTGGGGTGTTACAGCCAGCTCCCCCTTGCCCAAGTCAGCTTCCCCTGATGTTGCTATCTTCCACCTTCTGTGGCAGAGGGGATGTCTAGACTCTGCTCATGCCATGCTTTTCCCTGGCACCAAGAAGCTCTTTCCCTCGAGACTGCGAGCCAAAATACACCCTTTCCTCCCACCAGCTGCCTTTAATCAGGTGCTCTGTCCCAGCTACAAAGGTAATTCCAACAGTGTCGGCACCCAAAACATTTGGAGAAACACCCTTTCACTCCATCCCTACTTCTGTGAACAGGGAAAAAAAAAATGTTGAAAAAGAAATCACTGCTCAAGTAAAGGCTTTCAATATTCAGCTTTTTGGGGGAGTTTTGGGGTGTGTGTGTTGGTCTCTGCTCCCCTATGGGACTGGGGGTTCTAGGTGGGTGTGACTCACCCAGTTGTTTACATAGCTTCTGGAAATGATTTCAGGTGACTCAAGCCCCTTCAGACCCTCATGCTTGAGGAGGAAGTATATTTAGCCACTGAGTCATCACTTCACCTCTCAATGTTGTTTCTACTCTGTTTCTTCAAAGCCTGGGTCACATGGCCTAGTAGGACCACAGTACACAGCACTTATAGCCCTTTTGTTCAGTCTCTTTCTTTCTTTCTTCTTCTTCTTTTTTTTTTTTTTTTGCTGACAAGAGGTTTTCCGACTTCCACTGTCAATAGAAGAAACTCCTCAGCTCTAACTGCAAATATTGCTCAACTAGCTTGCTGGGTTCCATTTCTCACTTCAGGAAATCCTACCCCAGGGGAAGGTGGCTGTGGAGTGGAATGCAAAGTCTTTTGATTTCAGTGCTAAAGTTTTTTACCTTGTACCTCCTCATTCAAAAGTAACTTGAAAGCCTAAGACTGGAAGCCTTTTCCTCTTTAAGTTCTTCCCATAGGCCCTACAACCGCTGTCTGCTGTCGTTCCCTTTGCTTCTGAGTCAGGGTCTTAGGTAGAGCAAGCTGGCCTGGTCACCAGTTCCTGACCCTCCAGTCTCCAGCTCCCAAGTACTGGGTTTGCAGTACCTGCTTTATTTCTTGCAATATTACCACTGAAATCCAAAGTGGTTCACATTTTCTTACTGTTTGCCAGCTGTGAGATCTTAGTTAGGACACTCTGCGTGCTTTTGTTTCCTCTTTCCTAAAACAGATGGTGAAGACTGAACAAGGTAAAAAAATACTTTTTTTGCGGTAGGGTTTCGCTCTAACCCAGGCTGGCCTTGAACTCATGGCAATCTTCCTACCTCTGCCTCCTAAGTGCTGGGATTAAAGGCATGCACTACCACACGCCTAGACCTAAAATAAAAGATATTTAATACAGTACCTTCACTCAAATGTTGCCCACTAGCTGGGCGTGGTGGCGCACACCTTTAATCCCAGCACTCGGGAGGCAGAGGTAGGAGGATCGCTGTGAGTTTGAGGTCACCCTGAGACGACATAGTGAATTCCAGGTCAGCCTGGGCTACAGCGAGACCCTATCTTGAAAAACCAAAAAAAAAAAAAAAAAAGTTGCGCACTAACCTTATGGAGGGAGAGGCAGGAGTATGAAGCAATCATAACTGATTTCAAGTGCCAGTCTCCTAGCTGAGTGGAATAGCATCTACAAAGTATTAATAAGCCATAGTCCTTATTCCTTAAATCAGTCCAGTTCCACGGCCACCTTTGCTTCTGCCTCAACATGAGTTTTGAGAACATAGTGGAAATAGGCATATTCCTTCACTCACTTTTAGCAAATACTTACTGAGCAGTTACTATTACCTGGCTACAAGACATAAAGAAGGTAACCTACCCTTTTCCCCCATTCTGCTATTTGACTTAGGAAGGTTACCTATACCTCTTTAATTCAATGACTAGCTATATGATCACCATTATTTCCATCCTGTTCTGACATTTTACAAATTCTATTTTATGCCTCTTTCACTGATCACTGCACCTTTCCACCTCCACCTTCCAACAAGATTGCTCCAATTAATTAGAAAGACTTGAATGAACTCACAATTTCTGCCCTCTGTTGTATTTGCCAAAAAAGATTCCACACATAGCATTGAGACAGGTGGCGTGCTTCCTTTAATCCCAGCACTTAGGAAATCAAGGTAAGAGGATCACTGAGAGTTCGAGGCCAGCCTGAGACTACATAGAGAAGGAAGTAGATGTCATAAGATATGGTTAGAATCATTCGGTGAGTTTCACAGAAGGAAAAACTGATAAAGAATCATGTTGTTCTGTCAGGCATGATGTCACATGCCTTTAATCCCAGCAGTTGGGAGGCAGAGGTAGGAGGATCGCAGTGAGTTCGAGGCCACCCTGAGACTACATACTGAATTCCACATCATCCTGGGCTGGAGCGAAACCCTACCTCGAAAAACAAACAAACAAAAAAATATCATGATGTTCATTTTCATCTTTATGTTGCAACAGAATAAATTATGAGAAAAGGAACTGACTTTTGTCTTGTTAGCCAAGGTGGGGAGAAGGGGGAAGGCTCAGTTGGTAAAGTGCATATAGGAGGATTAGTTTTAGATTCCCAGCACCCAATAAAATGCCAGGAGTGGCGGCTCCCATCTGTAATCCCTGCACTGGGGAGGCTGAAGCAGGAGGGCTGCTGAGAGTTCGAAGGCCAGCTTGGACAACTAGGGAATTTCAGACTAACCAGGGCTGTAGAGTAAGACTCTCTCCCAAATACCCACTTCCCCACAAAACAAATAACAGAGAGAAATCAGGCGTGACGGCGCATGCCTTTAATCCCAGCACTCAGGGGGCAGAGGTAGGAGGATCACTGTGAGTTCGAGGCCACCCTGAGTCTACAGAGTGAACTCCAGGTCAGCCTGAGCTAGAGAGAGGACCCCTACCTGGGAAAAAAAGAAAAACAGAAAGGTTAACCAAGACACAAGTTATACATTTTGAAAAAAGTTCTACGCCCTTGCTTATAGCCCTTCTGCTGTCTACCCTATTCCTTTATTTTCCTTATTACATATTATATATGTAAAGCCTCCTTTGCGCGATATACACATATACATATATATGAATGACAGGGTCTTGCTATATAGCCCAGGCAAGCCTCGAACTCGCGAATCTCCTACGCCCCCCCCCCCACCTTGCAAGAGCTGTGATCACATGCCTGATGCCTTGCCTTACAAACTTCTGTGAACTTCCAAACAAAAAAAACAAAAGAGGGCCCACCTCAGGAGCATCCATAACCCCAAAACACGCGCTGCAAGGAAATCCGAAAGTTGTGGTAGATCAGGAATTCTCAAGATCAGTACCTTCTCACCCACCCCGGCCCCCTCCACCCGGGGTCCGAGCGGCCCACCCCAGACTCTGTGGTTTGGAGGGTATTCGCTGCGGCCGTGGGAACCTCGGCTGGGGCCCGGGGCTCACCGCAGTCCTTGAACTGCACGGGCTCGGCCCGGGCCGCGGCGGCGACGAAGGCCAGCAGTAGGAACGTGGAAGCCAGGACACGCATGGTGGACTAGGACTCCCAAGATCTGGGAAGAAAGAATCGCGGCGGCAGTCACAAGATAAACCTGCCCGGGCGGGGCGAGGGAGGAGCCAAGTCAGGCGACCCGGTCATCAGCCACCGCCCGCGCCGCGCCCCGCCCCGCCCCGCCCCCGGCTCCAACCATCCGTGCAGAAGCCGGTCGGCTTATCTCCGCCCGCCCGGTCCGCTCCGGGGGCCGGGCCTGAGGGGATTCTGGCTTGATTGCGCCCCACTCCTGAGGATTCGCCCCCGCCCCACCGCTCAAGCAAGCGGAAGCATTTCTAGCCAATCAAAACACCTCTTCTCTTAAACCATCCAATAGACACGCTCGGAGGCGTGGTCTCGGCGAGGCCCCGCCCACTCCACCCCCCCCCCCGCCCGCCCGAGTGGGTTCAGGCGGGGACTCAGTGTGACGCGCGGGGGCGGAGTTGGCGGAAGAAGATGGCGGCCTCCCGGGGCATGTCCCTAACGGCCCGGGCGCTGAGCGCGGTCATCCCCTGGCCCAGGGGCAGGTAGCGAGGCTGGAAGGGGACTCAGGGAGGGTGCTCGGGCCTGCACCTGCAGGACAAATGAGAAACTGAGGCTTTGCGAGGGAGGGAGGGAGGGAGGGAGGAGAGCGCTTGGCGTGAGGCAGTTCGGGGGAGGGTGGTCAGGGGCGGGCGTGAGGGTGGCCCAGGTGAGGGTGACCGGCTGCTGTCCTTCCTTCCCCGGCCTCATCTTCCTCCCTGGCGCGGCAGGCTCCTCGCGGCCTCTCCCGGACTTCGCACGCGTCGGGAAGAGTCGTCCCGCAGTCCCGAGGCTGGCGAGGGACAGATCCACCTCACGGAGAGCTGCATCCAGGTAAGGTGACCGCACCGGGCAGCGGGGTCCAGGCGAGCCCCGGGAGACCTGGGACTTCCCCGTCACCCTCCTTGTTTTTTGTTTTTAACTGAGTAAGTCAGTTTACTAAGATAATTGCCGGGCTGGAGGGATGACTTAGCGGTTATAAGACGCTTGCCTGCAAAGTCTAAGGACCCAGGTTCGATTCCCCAGGACCCACATAAACCAGCTGCACAAGGTGGCGCATGCGTCTGGAGTGTGCACTGGCTGAAGGTTCTGGCGTGCCCAGTCTCACTCTATCTGCCTCTTTCACTCTCTCTTTCACACCCAAATGAATAAAATAAATTAAAATCCACCCATGCTTGGAGTTTTTCATCCCCTTTCGTGCATTTCAGAGGCTTCTGGAAATTACGGAAGGGTCAGAGTTCCTCAGACTGCAAGTGGAGGGAGGTGGCTGCTCCGGATTTCAATACAAATTTTCACTGGACACAGTCATTAACGCCGATGACAGGCAAGGAGGACGGGATGGGCCCCCAAGGGGATGTATGGGGGGGTGGGGAAACAAAGGGATTCTGATTTAAGATGTACTTTTATTTCAGATGTAAAAGTGTTTGTTAAATGTGGTTAGCATTGCCCTTCTCATACTGTGAGGACACAGCAAAAGTTTGTCCTTTCGTTTCAAAATAACTAATTATACAGGAGGGAAATTGGCCTCCTTAGTGACCCTAGGGTAGTCAGTTGAAAGACAGGCTGGACCAGACTGAAGCCCAAGTTTCTAAATATTTCCCCATATTCATTCCATTGAATTTTTTTTTTTTTTTTACTTCAATCAAAGCACTTTCTAGAGGTCATAAGGGATACTCCACTCCATCTGTCCTTCAGAAAACAGTATGTGCACCTCTGACCTCAGAAGATGTTGTGTTTTTGGTGTTTGTAACATTCATTATTAATGCCTTCCTCCTGTTTGTTTTTTACAGGGTATTTGAGCAGGGTGGGGCGAGAGTGGTGGTTGACTGTGATAGCTTAGCCTTCGTCAAAGGGGCGCAGGTGGACTTCAGCCAAGAACTGATCCGGAGCTCATTTCAAGTGTTGAACAATCCACAAGCACAGCAGGGCTGCTCCTGTGGGTCATCCTTCTCTATCAAACTGTGACACGGTGACAGAAGGCCCCAAGATTGCCACCAGTTGGGATTTGTAGAATTCCAGTAGTTTCCTCGTATCATGCCTCCCTCACAATTTTATTTTCTTGAATTCAGGAGTGTGGTGTTTGGACACAGTTGTGTTCAGAATGTGAAGCCTTTTACTCTTGGCTAAAGTCCTCTCCCCTCCCCCAGGACAATGCTGAGGCCAAGTTTCAGATGCTGTTACCTCATATTTAATCACTGGTTGGAACCCAGTGTAATCTCCACAGAATTTAGAGTGACTGCTCTGGCTTGCAGAGTTGCTTGTATATATATGTATAGCAATGTATATAAAGCCTCGTTTTAAAGAAAGAGTCCTTATTGTGCTTTCAGTCGAGCCACAAATTGGGTAACTTGAGCACAAAACGAATTAGTATTAGAAAGGCAAATATCTTTTTTACCACCTTCCCACCTTCTTATTTTTATTTTTATTAGAAAATGGATGTGCAGGACCTCGAGTCACTGCAGGTGAACTCCAGACGAATGTGCCACCTTGTGCATCTGACTTACGTGGGTCCTGGGGAATCGAACCTGTGTCTTTTGGGTTTTTCGAGGTAGGGTCTCACTCCAGCTCAGGCTGACCTGGAATTCACTATGTAGTCTCAGGCTGGCTGTGAACTCAAGGCGATCCAACCTCTGCCTCCCAAATTCTGGGATTAAAGGCACACCTTTTTTTCCTTTTTTTTTTTTTAATTTGAGACAGGGTTTTTATGTAGCCCAGGCTGCCCTTGAACTGTCAGTCCTGGCCGAGCCTCTGAAGTACCATGTACTATAAATAAGTGCCAAGAGGCCTGACTCTTTTCTCTTTTTCCTTTTTTTTCAGTACTGTGTATGGAACCCAAAGCTTCAAACATGCTAGGCAAGTACTCTACCACTGAATGATATCCCTGGGCTCTGTTTATTTAAAAGATTAAATGAGGGCCCGACATGGTGCCGCACATCTTTAATCCCAGCACTCGGGAGGCAGAGGTAGGAGGATCAATGAGTTCAAGGCCACCCTGAGACTACATAGTGAATTCCAGATCAGCCTCGGCTAGAGTGAGACCCTACCTTGAAAAAAAAAAAAAAATCTGACTCCCAGAAAGCTTGGACCAAACCCTTATTGTTACCCAAATTACCTGAAAAATTGCCTTTCTTCTTCATAAGCACTATAAGATTCTGTGACCACTTAGGACTAAATCCATTTAGAGGATGTTGCTTAACCTGCCTTATGTTATTACATGTCTGGTTTCAGGCAGAGCAGGAAGTGGTTCCTTCATTACTATAGATAACAGATGGAGCCTTTTATGAGAATGAGGTGACAGATGAAATGCAAGATGACCGGTAATGTTTTCAGTATATCATTTAATCTTTTTGTTGGTTTGGTTTTTTGAGGTAGGGTCTCACTCTAGTTCAGGCTGACCTGGAATTCTCTATGTAGTCTCAGGGTGGCCTTGAACTCACCATGATCCTCTGACCTCTGCCTCCAGAGTGCTGGGATTAAAGGCGTGCGGCACCACGCCCGGCCCTCATTTAATCTTTTTAATGTAAGTATGTCTCATAATTGTGTATGTCAGACATATGTTTATTTGCAAAACTTAGCAATCATTAAAAGTTACTAAAAGAGCTGGGTATAGTGGCACACGTCTTTAATCCCAGCACTTGGTAGGCAGAGGTAGGATCGCCGTGAGTTCTAGGCCACCCTGAGACTACATAGTGAATTCCAGGCCAGCCTGGGCTAGAGTGAGACTCTACCTCAAAACAATAACAACAACAGCAACAAAAGTTACTAAAAGACAGGCCTTTTTTATTTTAAACATTTTATTAATTTATTTATTTGAGAGAGAAAGACAGAAAGAATTGGCATGTCAGGGGCCTTTAGCCACTGCAGATGAACTCCAGATGCATGTGCTACCTTGTGCATCTGGCTTATGTGGTCTTGGGGAATCAAACCTGGGTCCTTTGGCTTTGTAGGCAAGCGCTTTAACCACTAAGCCATCTCTCTAGCCCAAGAAAGGCTTTCTTAACCACAAATTCTAGTGAATTTTAAGAAGTGTTTGTCTAGATGTAACACTTCAAATAAGATATGGGGCTTGAAACAATTACATTACAGTGCAGTGGATCCCAGAACTGTTTAGAGAGAACCAGGAAAAGAAGCCACAGTGCAACAACTCACTCATGTTAATATTAAGGAAACAACAGTCAGATTGATATTGGAAGGTTATTGATTAAATCCATCTTTTGTTTAGAAGTGTAAAAATGTTACAACAAAAACTTGCATTTGAGCCTGGGAGATGGCTCAGTGGTTAAAGGCACTTGCTTGTAAAGCTTACCCATCTGGGTCCAATTCCCCAACAATACCCACAGAAAGCCAGACGCGAAATGGTGTGTGTGCCTGTGATCCCAGTGGGAGGTAAAGCCGGGAGAATCCCAGGCTCCCGGGCTGGCTATCCTCAGTTTGCAGCAGCAGGAGACTACATCAAAGAAATGGAACACAGGCAGGCACCTCGAAGTTGTCCTCTGACCTCCACAGGCATGCTATGGCACCCGCACCCATACCCACAAGTACATTTTAAAACTAGGGTCATTCAGTAAGAAAATTTGCCAATGAAAGATGGAAAATCTTTGACTTAAAGGAAGCAAATCTGTCCCATGGTTTGAGTCCAGAAGTGAGCTCTTTGCTCCCTCTGAAGGCGACGGCTGCATACCGTGGGAGCAGCTGTGCCCACATCGAAACTGAAAGTTGGGTACCTAGGCATACTAAGATGTTCAGTTTAGGTTCTTCAAGTCATCTCACCATCCATAAAAATGCTAGAACCTACTTTTTTCAGAGTATTTTAATAGGTTACTTATTCATTTAGCAGTTTTAAAATTCCTGGACACAAGCAGAATGGTTTTCCTTGCTGAATTCCATCACAGTGCTTGTCAGTTAAATAGTAGTGGTCAAGTAGGCTGAAGTAAAGTCCCTTAGAATGCAGAAACATAAGTGTTCTGCTAATAGGATAGTTGGAATTCTGTGTTTAGAAAATGGTGGATTGAGAAAACCCCTTACCTCATTGAGAATGCTTCGTGGGGAAACTGAAGCGGCAGTGTGTGGGGGTGGTTTAAGAAGATGACACGGTGGCTGGAGAGATGGCTTAGCGGTTAAGCGCTTGCCTGTGAAGCCTAAGGACCCCGGTTCGAGGCTCGGTTCCCCAGGACCCACGTTAGCCAAATGCACAAGGTGGCGCATGCATCTGGAGTTCGTTTGCAGTGGCTGGAAGCCCTGGCGCGCCCATTCTCTCTCTCTCTCTCTTTCTCTCTCTCTGCCTCTTTCACCCTTGATCTCTCATATAAATAAATAAATAAATTTTTAAAAAAAGATGACACGGGGTGGGGGGTGTTGACGGTAGCAGAGGGACACTGGCATACTAAACTACTTGGAACCTTGTGCTGGCCCTTTCTGACCCTTCCCGACAAGCCGGAACAGCCGCAGCCAGACGTTTGCACAAATTTGACTGCAAATTCATTAAGCGAAACTTCTCTTCCCATGCCAATTGGAAGAGCTTTAGTTTTCCCCCTTTTAATTAAAAAAATAGTCAAATCTGTGTGTGTGTGCATGGTGCGCATGCGAAGAGGGGACAGCTGTCAGGCGTCACTCTTCACCTCATGGGAGGCGAGCTCTCGCATTCTGATTACTTACTACAGCACTTAGCAGAGAAACTGAAGCTCCCCAGCAACTACACCCTGCCTCCCATCTCACCATTAGTGTGCAGGATTGCAGAAGCCCCAAATGGCTCCTGACTGTTTGTTTTTTTTACTTGGGTTCTGGGGAATCTGAACTGAGATATTCTGGCTTGAGGGGCAAGCACTTTATACACTGAGCCATCATCCCAACCCCTGTTTATTTTAATTTACTGTTATTTTACAAAACAAGGTTTCAATGAATTATCCAGGCTGGGTTTGAACTCTGTAATCCCAGCAGGTCTTGAATTTGCTCTCAATCTTCTTGTCTCAGCCTCTGGAAAAGCTGGGATTATAGGCATGCAGGACTAGGCCCAGCTGCCCATTACTTTTTAAAAAGTATTTTGAGAGAGAGAGAGAGAGGCAAATAGAACGGAATGAACTCAAGTCACCACCTTGTGTATCTGCCTTACATGGGTACTAGGGAGTAAACCGGGGTCCTCAGGCTTCACAGACAAGTACCTTAACTACTAAGCCATCTCTCCAGCCCAACTTATTTTTCCCCCTTGAGACAAGAGCCTTGCTATGTAGCCCAGGCCAGTCTTGATCTACTGCGTAGTCCACACTGGCCTGGAACTCTTTTTTTTTTTTTTTTAATTGACAGCTTCCATAATTGTAGACAATAACCCATGGTAATTCTCTCCCTCCCCCCACTTTCCTCTTTGAAATTCCACTCTCCATCTTAACCCTTCCCCCTCTCAATCAGTTTTCTTTTATTTTTATGTCATCATCTTTTCCTCCTATTATGAGGGTCTTATGTAGGTAGTGTCAGGCACTATGAGGTCATGGATATCCAGGCCATTTTGTGTCTGGAGGGAGGATGTAAGGAGTCCTACCCTTCCTTTGGCTGTTACATTCTTTCTGCCACCTCTTCCACAGTGGACCCTTTGCCTTGGAAGGTGTGATAGAGATCAGTGCTGAGCACTCCTCTAACTTCTCAGCACCATGGTGCCTTCTGAGTCATCCCAAGGTCACTGCCATCTGAAAAGAGAAGCTTCTCTAACCAAAAGTGAGAGTAGCATTAATATATAGGTATGAACATTAAGAGAAGTGCTTATCAGCAGTTTGGTGAGCATAATATATACAGTTAGCCAGACACCAGCAGACATTACACCCCTAGGGCTCATGACTACCTCTGTTGTGGGTTTTCAGTATCAGGGATGTATTTCCTCCCATTGAGTAGGCCTCCAGTCTAATTAGAGAGCAGTTGGTTTGTCCCATAACAGATATGCCACTATTGCACCCATTGGCTCATTTGGTCTAGCTGGCCAAATTTAAGGCTTGCAGTGTCCACTGTTAAGTATTTCCATGAGTTATTTCTCTCTCCCATTGAACTGCATGCAGCATAGCTTTTTCCAGCTTTCTGTCAGCTGGTCTACATGGAGGAGGTTTTCAGCTCAGCTCCAGCAGGATTTCTCAGTGACCTTGCAGCCCAAGTATGTGGAGTCTTCAGCAATAGGGTCTTACCATCTATTCCTGGTAGGGAACCAAGAATCTCAGCAATGGCCTGTAATGTTTGGTATCAGTGACCTCCCTTGGCCTGGAACTCTTAATTCTCCTGCCTCAGCCTCCTGAGTGCTGAGATTACAAGCATGTGTCTCCAAACGCAGCTCTTCCTACTATTTTCAAGGAAAGACTGTCAAAGGTCTTATTAGTTACAAACTGGCTTCCGTGCAAGCCAGTGCCCAAGACTGTGTCCCCCCACACCACCCCACTGAAGGCTGAAGCCAAGGCCTCATGCACACTACACAAAACACCCTATCTTTTCCCTGGCAAAAGTCATACTAATACAAAAACCAAAGATGAGGAGGACAAGGGAGCCCTGACTCTGCTGCTTCGTGCTGGTTCTTGGTTAATCGTACTGTGGAATCACATCCTTTAGCTAGCTATGCTGTGACTATGAGGGATAGCTCTCCTTCAAACTCTTGCTTTGCGCTGGTGTTAGGCAGCTGGCCTGTGGCAGGGCTGGCACTGTCACCGTCATTGCAACATTACAGCTTTGCATGTTTGTCTGAAAGGCAGGGAACGCCTTTGTTTTCTAGGACAGATGTTTATAGTTGCCATTCTTTCCCCATAAAAATGCCTCAGGACTGCTTCATGAAAGTTTAAGCCATTTTAAGATAATTATCACCTGGCTCTGATTATAAACAATAAATAAAGAAAGAAGGCATTGAAGTAGTCTGTAGCCAGTAGATATATTTAAAAATATTTTATTTTTTTTAACTAGGTAATGTACAAATTAAAAAAAAAGCACACACACACAAAATGGAGTAATAGTGAAACCATCTCTCGATATTTTATTTACCAACCTTGCCACCCTCCCCATAAGCCATATTGTTCTTTGTTTATCCCAGAGATATGATCCCATAGATATAACAAAATAACACATGCACAAGAGTATTCACTATAGCATTATTAACAAGGAATGGGAGACAATGGGAATTTCTGTCAGTGAGGGACCAGTTATTACGGTTTATCCATTCAACAGAGCACAGCCATAAAACTTATGATGAGGCAGCTTTTTATTTTGAGACAGGGTCTCACTATATAGCTCAGTCTATCCTAAAATAAATGATCCTCCTGCCTCAGCTTTCTGAATGCTGGCATTACAGGTGTGTGCTCCAACTCTAGGCAATATCGGACAGCACTTCATGTGCAAGTATGAAGGGAAGAAGTAGCTAGTTATGGTGGCACACATCCGTAATCTCAGCACTCTGGAGACAAAGGCTGGGGGCCTCACGCATCCTAGGCCACCCTGGGCT
The DNA here is from genome assembly GCF_020740685.1 of Jaculus jaculus. Taxonomy (NCBI): domain Eukaryota; kingdom Metazoa; phylum Chordata; class Mammalia; order Rodentia; family Dipodidae; genus Jaculus; species Jaculus jaculus. The sequence continues at coordinate 143,524,431 of NC_059108.1, read as the reverse complement.
ACAGAGTGAGACCCCACCTTAGAAGAAAAATGATGAAAGCAAAGTGCAGAACAGTATGCATAGCATGTATCTGAGCTGTCAATAAAAGACAGTATGTGCATGTGCTTGCAAGAATAAGTAGGAAGACAAGAGAGGGACCTGGGGACAGGGTATGTTGAGTGATAATGTGTTCTCTGAAGGATGGACGTAAGGGGAGCCGCAGGGATGAGGCTAACAGCTGTCCACTTCCTTTACGCAAGCAACGGCGTTTCTTACATGCTATTCCATAGCCTCCTCCTCCTCAATCTGCTTGGGTGACCTTCTTACCAGGGTGTTGAGAGCTGCTGCTTTTTGAAGGGTCTCGTAGAAATCGTTTCTAATCTTACTATAAAAAAATAATGCTGTAATAAATGGTCTCTTACATATGTCATTTCACATTTGACGAAACTGTATCTGAAGGTGAAGTTTCTAGAAGTGGGATTATTGGATCGGTTGGCACCTGTTAGGGTTTTGTACCTTCACACTGAGCTCTTGAAGGTGTACCAGTCAATGTTCCCATCAGTGATCATGAGGGTCTGTTTCCCCAGGAGCTCGCCACTTGGCAGGATGAGAAAACTTTTCAACTTTATAAAAATCACCTTCATTGTGATTTGCATTTTATTTTATTTATTTTTAGTGTTGGGGAGGAAACTGCGGGACCTTGTAAAATACCTCAACTAGTGTACTGACGTAAAGAAAATCATTAAAGCTTTCTATATCTCAATCTTCTCACCTGTAAATTGGGAATAAAAATACTAAGCAGTATTATTGGATGATTAAATGAAATTTATGCACAGCACTCAATACAGTGCCTGGTATGTGGCAAGCATTCAATAAATTATATGATGGCTGACAATCAAAGCAGCAGGTAGGACTGGACAGATTAAATTAAGAAAGTAGCATTCATCGCCATCTTCAGTCACATGTAGCCTTGTCAGAAAATGCAGTCGGAGTTTGCCTTGCCTTGCTATTGTAGCTTTTCCCATTGAGCCTGTGGCAGAAGACATGGGACAGGCAGTCTCATCACTAATCTTTAGACTGAACCAACATGATAGAACTGTTCTAATAGGTGGTAAAAACAAGAACAAAAGGCCGGATGTTCATGTCTTTATTCCACTGTGGTTCTGATCTCCCAGGTAGCTTATGTTAAAGGGCATCTTGCAGAGGGGTTCCAAACGTGTGTTTTCTGAAGGGAAAGAGGACAGGGACTTCTGAGTAGAGAAGAAAAACAGCACTGGAGATGTGGCTTCCTCTGCACATGACCAAACCAGAAAACAGGCCCCCTTTTAATGTTAGCTCATCAACTTGGTTTTTACAAAAAGAGAAGCCCAGAAGAGATCTGTTTCCTGCAGGAAGCATACGTATTTAAGAAATGTCTCTGGAGATGGGCACTTTATCATGGGGCAGCTCTTATGGGTGGTGCACAGGGGTGCTGAGTAGATTTTTGAATACTTATTTGCCCAACGCTTCTGAATGTTTTCTTCAGGCACGTATAAAGCCTTGGCTCCCCCTGTTATGTCAACTCCCCACATTCGTCTGCTTTCTCAGGCTCACTGTTCCTCTTCACTCGTGTTTCTTACATTCAGCAAGCTATCATCAGTCTTCCCCCTCTGAGATGAGGGAATCTCCCTTCCTTCCTTTGGGGCCACAACTGGCTACGAGATGGAAACGTAGCAAAGTCAGGGCCGCACTAGACTTGCCGGGCGGCGGGGATTCTTCCTTCCGAGGGGTGGCACTGGACCGTCCCCGACTCTTCCAAACCCTCTCTCGCTTCACACGCTGTGAAAGACCATCCCGGGGCAGACACAGCTTCGGTGCCAGTTGTGGACTCCTCAGGAGGATTAGTGGATCATAGCTGGAAAGGGCTGAGGCCGCGGGCCCTACACGTTTGCACGGCCCGAGGGCGTGGCTGGTGGCTGCGGTCCACGAGCAGCCCACGGTGGGGCCTCGCGAGCAGCTGGTGGGCTGCACCTCGTGGCCGGTGCTTAAGCATGAAAGCAATTTGTGGCGTCGGAGCCCAGTGGCGGCCTGGAGGCTCAGCCAGAGCTTAAGCCGGAGCGAGAGAAGCAGGCAAGGCTGACAGACCTGGGCTGCAGGGCCCTGACCCGATGTCGTCATGGTGTCTTCCCAGCTAGGAAAGCATCCTCAAGCCCCTCGCCTGTGGCTGGAAGCCATTCCCAGGTAGCTGTCCACGCTGACCCCTTGCCGCTACTCCTTGGCAGCACAGTGTGGGGGGCCCGGCTCGGCCACATAACCTGGGGAGCAGTGGCAGCGATAGGAACCCTCCGTGTTCTCGCAGTGCCCGTGGGCGCACAGCGCGGCAGGTCCGTACACGTCATCGCACTCGTTGACATCTGAGGGGAGCAAAAGAGAAAGCCGTAGGGGAGCCCTCTGTCCCTCTGGCCACTCCCTGCCCCCGCCCCCACCCTTGGCAATGTAATCCTGGGTCCCTCATCCCCAAATGAAGGGATACAAAGATGGAAAAACAAGGAGCAGTGATCTCAAAGTGTGCCCAAGAACATGTCCCCCTTTTTTGTTTTTGTTTTTGTTTTTGTTTTTTGTTTTTGCCAGGTAGAGTCTTGCTCTAGCCCAGGCTGACTTGGAATTCACTATGTAGTCTCAGGGTGGCTTCGAACTCACAGCGATCCCCCTACCTCTGCCTCCTAAGTGCTTGGACTACAGGCGTGCACCACCACACCTGGCCCAGGAACAAGGTTTAGTTTTTGTTTCAACTTTATTTATTTGAGAGGTATTTGAGAGAGTGAAAGAGGCAGATCTAGAGAACGGGCATGCCAGGGTCTCTAGCAAACAAAATCCAGACACATGCACCACTTTGTGCATCCGGCCCCACGTGGGCACTGGATAATCAAACCTGAGGCGGCTCTGAGCCATCTCTCCAGCCCAAATTGGACTTTCTGGGGTTTTTTCTCACACTCGCTGTCTGGACAAGGCCCCACTAGAGGGCAGCAGAGCGCTTCCCTCCCGGCCCGGGTCTGAGCTTACCCACGCAGGCCATGTGGGCGGCATCCAGCTGGAAGCCCTGGAAGCACTCGCAGGTGTAGCCCTCCCGCACCCGCACGCAGCGCCCGTTGTCACAGCCGTTCAGGACGCCGCACTCCTCGGCCTGAAGCCCTTCGAAGGCGGCCAGCGGCTCTGCAGGGAAGGAGCCAGAGGAACCTGATGCCGGGGCTCAGGGCCCACTCTCCTGCGCCCTCCACTACAAGGGTTGCCCTCAGTTTGGCGCCAAGGGTGGGGGTCATAAAATTCTCACAATAAGTGTCTTTTTTGGGGGAGGTGGGGAGAGAGAAGTACAGAACTTTAAATGTGGGGTGGGATTTACCACTTCCACAATGGCAGGTTCCTGATGAGCTGGGTGTTTTTATACAGTTTTTTTAGGTTTGGTAGTGGTAGGTGTGTGTGTGGGTGGGTGGGTGTGTAGGGGTGTTTTTTGTTATTGTTGCTTTGTTTGAGGCAAGGTCTCACTTCAGCCTAGGCTGACCTGGAACTCACTTATCTTCCTAACTTAACCTCCCAAATGCTGGCATTTAAGGCGTGCACCACACCCAACTCAGGGGAGGGGGCTGTTAAAATCTCGCTTTGAGACAGAGCATTGTTATATAACACAGACTGGCCTTGAGTTCATGGTCCCTCTGCCTCGGCCTCCTAAATTGTGGGATTACACACATGTGCCTCTATGCCTGGCAAGGTTTCTTCTTTGTGATGCCAGGGGTTAAGCCCATCCCACCCTAGTGCCTTTGCTGAAATCGCGGCATCATCTTTTGATTATGGGATGAGCAACATAGGGGCCTCAGTCAACAGGAAGCAGAACTCATACCTGCTTTGCCATAACCTTTCCTTTAAGCACCCCCACGCCTGAAAAAGACCCCATTCTGCATGGTAGTGCGATACACTCACTGTTTCTGTGGCAGGTACTGCGGCCCGCGCACAGGTACCAGATCTTATAACCTCATGAGAGTGCAAGGTCTGATTCCTGGTGTCATTACCACTTAGTTACTGGGGGGTCAACACAGTGGGCTTTTACAAAAAATTATTTTTATTTATTTATCTCTGAGAGAGAGGGAGAGAATGAGCACACCAGGGCCTCTAGCCTCTGCAAACTCCAGGTGCATATGCTGCCATGGGCATGTGGCTTACGTGGGTTCTGGGGAAGTGAATCTGGGTCCTTAGGCTTCTCAGGCAATCAAACACCTTAACCGCTAAGCCATCTCTCCAGCTCCATGGTGGGCTTTTAAAGTCACTTGAAACTCTCATGTGGAAGACCCAACGCCCCTGTTCCACCACTCATGTGGGGCTCAGGTCCTTCTGGTTGAGGCCCAAAATTTTAAAACTTTAAAAAATAAAATCATTAGAAATTCTTGATTTACATATGAAGCCCTAAGTTGAATGTTTTTCTTGGAACAAACTGAGCACATAGCTGTTTCTGCTACTGCTGCAGAGCAGCCGAGGCTGCAGCAGTGCCTTATTCTTCCCTGTGGTAGTTAATCACAGGGAGTTGGTAGGGCCCAACCTGGGCATTTAGAGTTACGTGTTTGGTAACTTGAGATTGGTCCACCTTTTTCCTTCCCCATCTTCACCCTACCAGCAACGTGACTGGCAGGCAGGTGGAAGAGTTGAAAGGGAAATAGCTTCAGTGCCCATCTCTTGCCCTGTTTTGCTACCACATACCTGGATGGCTGGCCACATAGCGGGGTTGAAGTTCAGAAGGCTGCAGAGGAGACTCGAGGACCGGTGTGGCGCCCCCTGGCTGGCTGGCCATGTTGGAGAAGGGGGGCTCAGGGACATTTTCCTCAGGGCCCAGGTAGTTGTAAAAGGGGGGTCCATCTGGGCCATAGAGGCTGTAGTGCAGGTCATCTGGGCCAGGGCCATACTCATAGCCTGGCCGGAAGTGGACCCCGGCCTCCCGCTCAGCCTCGATCCTGGCCACATTACACAGCTGAGCGTAGACCTCTGTCAGAGAGGAAGGAGAGAGGGGTGGGGGCTGGACTCCTGCTCTTTCCGCAGGGGGAGAGAGACAGAGAGAGGGAGAACATGTGGAGACTGGTGCCCTCTGGAGGTTCCTGGCACCACTGGCATTCTCTCTGCTTCAAATAGCAGGGGTGGAAGAAAAGCCACTGCGGAGATTGCCCTACACCTCCCATCCAAGGTGACGGCACCCCATCCCGGAGTTGGCCCCCCTCACCAGAGTTCCTGGGGGGACACAGAGCACACTGCTGGCTCCAAGCTTCGCCATCCTGACAGCAGCATTCGGTATAGGTGGTGTGATGGCCGCGCAGAGGCTGGCTGCACACATCATTGGTGACTTTCTTCCAGCAGATGTCCATGTGGATGTCATGATCGGGGAAGTCCTCTGGCGGCACAGGACCCAGGACAATGTGAGCGCCAGCCCAGGTCTGTGCCCCGCCCCCGCTGCCTGTGCCCCCAGCTCCTCACCCAAGTGGCCGGTGCTATTTACACAGCGCTGCCCACCGAGGTCCAGAGTGAGGGGGGGACTGCAGAAGCAGTGGAACGAGCCTTCTGTGTTCACGCACTCTCCGTTCTCACAGGCCATGTCCTGGCACTCGTTGTGATCTGGGGGGGTGGGAAGAGGTAGGATGGAGCCTTGTCAGAGGACTACCCTCAAGGAAGGGGGTTTTCCTGGGCCTATGGAGACGCCCTTCCCCAGCCCAGTGTGGCAGATCCCTCCCCAGGGAGAATCCCTGACAAGGCCAGTCTCCCCTCCCCTCAGATCTGCCTTTGCAGTGGGCATCTTCCCTAGGAAGGGGCACTGCTGGGCAAGAGCAGGACTGGGGTGGGAGGGGCTGGGTGCATCCTCACCCTGACACTTCTTGCTGGAGGCGTCGTAGTGATAGCCAGGATTGCACAGGCAGAGATAGCCGGGCACTGTGTTGAGGCACCGGCCATTCTGGCAGAGAGCGGGTCCGAACAGCACGCACTCGTCGGCATCTACGAAAGATCCAAGCAAGTGGAGGGCCAGAGAAGACACGGGAGGATGTGGTACTTATGACCAGCATGTCAGGGCTTGAAACCTGGCCCTGCCACTTAGGAATTGGTGAGTTGGGCAAGTTGCTTAGGTTCTTCTTGGCTTAGTTTCCTATCTATCTATCTATCTATCTATCTATCTATCTATCTATCTATCTACTATCTATCTATCTATCTATCTATCTATTATCTATCATCTATCTATAATTTGGACTGGAGAGATCGCTTAGCAGTTAAGGCACTTGTCTAAACAGCCAAAGGACCTAGGTTCGATTCCCCAGGACCCATGTCAGCCAGCTGCACAAGGTAACACATGCACTTGGAGTTCGTTTACAGTGGCTGGAGGCCCTGGCATACCCATTCGTTCTCTTATCTCTATCTGCCTTTCTCTCTCAAATAAATAAATTTATGACAATATTTTTATTTTTATTTAGTTATTTGAGAGAAAGAAGTATAGAGGAAAAGAGAATGGGTGTCCTGGTCCTGGTCCATCGAACCTAGGTCCTTTGGCATTGCAGGCAAGCACCTTAATCACTAAGCCATCTCTCCAGCCCTCAAATAAATGAAATTTTTTAGCTGGGCATGGCGGTGCACGCATATAATCCCAGCAGAGGCAGACGTAGGAGGATCACTGTGAGTTTCAGGCCATCCTGAGAATACATAGCAAATTCCAGGTCAGCTTGGACTAGAGCTACCTCAAAAAACAAAATAAATCAATTAAAAAAAACTTTAAATGTGGTAAATACTACTTAACCTCTTAAAGCTGCTTTTAGGATTAGGAAGTACTAACACATGTGAGGTACTTAAAATAGTGCTTGGTACATAGCACACAGTCAAGAAAAGCTACTTGTGACACAGGTGTGGTCAGTGGAAAAGCCCCGCCTAGCGTTCATGAAGCTCTGGATTCGATCCCCACAACACACACACACACACACACACACGTTACCCCCATTTCCTTCTCGAGACTAGTTTCAAGAATAAGGCAGTGAGGGCCTGCAGTACCTGAAACAGTATGAGCACCCCAAAGTCTGCTTTGATAAATAGGGCCAAGAGAGCTAGGCTAAGCAGGTGAGGTGAAACCAAGCACCGTAGCTTGTTCCTGGAGGTCGCAGCCTTGAGGGAGCAGGGAAATTGAGCTGAGGGGCATGTGGACACTCCAGGAAGAGCTCAAGTCAGAATTGCCAGCTAAAATCACGGGGAGTCCGGGACAGAAACTAAGGAAGGGATCTGGAAGCTGAAGGCAGGATTTCCCAGGACCTCCTAGACAACTCAGCCAGGGTCCCTACTGGAAAATGGAGCTCATGCAAGGCAGTTGGTTACCTGTGTACATGGTCTGTCCGAATGTCCAGGCTTCTTCCACAGGGATGTACCCTTGTCCACTGGGGCAGAGTTCACTGAATTCGACTGTGTAGGGAGGCATGTGAGTTCAGAGAGGGAACACTCTATCCCTTTTCCTCTCTCTCCTTTGCTTTTGATTTTGTTTCCTTGATAGAAAGTTTTATTACATATCCCAGGCTAGCCTGAAACTTACTACATAGCCCAGGCTGGCCTTAGTTCATGATTCTCTTGCCCCAGCCTCCTGAGTGCCGGAATTATAAGCATGCACCCCCAAACCCGGCTCCCTCCCTCCTTCTAAAAGTGTTACACTACACAGCTGACCCTCAGCGGATTAGGGACTTTCTTGAGACCTTACCTGAGTCCTCAGATGGGCAAAGATCACAGGCATCTCCCCACCCATGGCCCTGAGTGCAGCAACACTCAGCCCGTGTAGAGTTGTGGCCCAGGATGCTGGAGCAGGGAGGACTACCACTGTGACTGGAGTAACATTCCATGCGGATGGGGCCTGGGGCCTGGCCTCCAGTTGGGGCCTCAGGGATGCTCTGAGCTGTGTGTGATAGTGTCTTATTACTTACTGCCCGCTCATGACCCTCTTAGGCACCCCAGCTCTGGGAGATATCTTTTAATGTCTATATAGCCTTGTAGTGCACAAAATGCTATCACCTCTTTTACCTTACTTGGTGCTCTTAGCATCTCTAGGAATGGCTACTGTTAGTTCTCTACTACAGATGGAGAAGTTGTGCTTAGAGAAAATGTTAAGGGGTAAAATAGGGATGTGGTCCCAGCGCTTCTGATGCCTAAACCCTGGATCTTTCTGGCGTACCACCTGACCCTCCACACCTTGGGCTGGGTCTACCCTTGGGCATGCCATACAAGCGGCTCTCTCATCTTTCTGTGTCTCAGGGACCCTGGCCCTTCCCACCCTTCCTTGGTCCTTGCAAGGTCTCTCTTGCTTTCTCCCGAGTCAGTGAAGCCAGGTGGATCCTGCTACAGGCGGGGATGAGAGGCTGAGCGTAGCTCTGGGGTGGAGCGGAAGCGGCGTGGGGAGGGCCTGGCTTAGCTCAGCTTCAAGTCCTCCTTCATCCAGAAGAACCGTCTGGGGATTAGTGGGTTCAGGGTCTCTACCTAGCCAAAGTCGAGGTCCCTGTTGTCACGCTAAGCATCGGAGCTCTCTGAGTGCTTGCGGCTCTCACGGCGGCAGGAGAGGGGCCTCACCTCCAGCCCCCCGAGGACGGCACTGCCCCTCCTGGGCATCGTACTCCTGGAGGTCACTGGCGCACAGGCAGAGGAAGGACCCTTCCACATTCTCGCAGAGCGCATTCCCGCACACCGCCAGCATGAGCTCGCACTCGTTCACATCTGCCAGGCATGAGGACAGGCTGCGTACAGGGGCCGCCCAGGCACGCTGCCAGCCCAACCAGGCGGGCTCCCATCCCCCAAGAGAACCATGCCAGGCCTTGATGGGAGATGCAAAAGTGAGAATGAATTAGCAGGAAGGAGGGGTTGCTGAAAGGGCTGATGAAAGTGTCCCCGAGGACACATTATTCAAACAATGACATCTCTTGAGCCCCAGGGTCTCTAAGGAAGTGGACAGGGGCGGACGAGGTGCCTGTCTTCATGTGCTTTCTCCCTCTGCTGGCAAGGCTTGGCCATGCTTCCCGTACCAGGCCAGCAGAGGTGCCCGGCTGGAGGGGGAGTTGAAATAGCTCCTGACTCTCTGGGGGACCTATCATGAAGCCATGCAACCCTGACTTTTGGAAGGAGGGCCCCAGGGCTTCCATCCAGGACAAATGAGATCTGTGGAAATGAGAACCACCAAAGGACCACCGCCCCCCCCCCCCGGGACTCCCCTGACCCTGACCCAGACCCTGGGTAGCCCCCAGGCTTCTCACCCACACAGTCCCAGCCCGAGGGTGAGGTCTCAAAGCCCTGGTCACAGAGGCAGCGGAAGGAGCCGTCCGTGTTGTCACAGAAGCCGTGACTCCCACAGACAGTGTCGTTGGCGCACTCGTCTATGTCTGTGGGACGGGGGGACCAGAGCAGAGGGTGAGCACACCCCGTTTGCTAGGAGTACTTATTTATCTGGTCTATTCACGCCCCAAGGTCCACCCAAACCCAAGTTCTCAACAGAGGACAAGGAAGGTTGTGGTTCTGTAGAAAGCTCTGTTGTCAAACGGCTGCCCAGAGACTGTCTTCTGGAGAAAATTATTTGTAGCTCAATGTCGGGGGGTGGGGGGGGGATCCAGATGTCCTCAGCCCTCCCACCTCTGTCTGCCCCCCCCTCCTGCTCACCAATGCAGTCTCCGGTAGGGGCCAGGTAGAACCCGGGCTGGCAGACCTGCACACAGCGGTAGGAGCCAGGGCTGTTCTCACACCTCCAGGCGCCGCACACTGGGTCTCCGTGGTCCTCACACTCGTCAATATCTGTCCCCAGACCCACGGAGAGAGGGAGGGAAATATGGTTAGGTCACTGGACCCACCTTGCTGGCATTACAAGCTCACGCCCCACAACTTCTGGGGTCCTTGGTCTGTTCAAATTACTGTGCTTATCTCACCCCCGACGCAGCAGAGGTGAACATCTGGGAAGAGAACTGTGTGCTACTCACCCCCACCTCACCCGCACCCCGTCTCCATACTTCTTTCCCCCGCTTCCTGTTCCCTAGCACAGCGCTTTACATGCAGCCTTGAGTTCACACTGGGCTTCAGGGAACTGTCTCCTTGTCTGTCTGTCTTCTTGAACCCATTGCAAGATTACCTATAACCACCCATCTTAGCAAAAGACATTGACCATAGCAGGTGTTTAATGTCAATTATGTGGCCTTCAGAACCAGATCGTGTGTGTGCCCTTCCAGCACAGAGGTGACGACTGGCTTCATCCTGTCAGACTCGGACGGTCTCCAGGCCGGAAGGTACTCCACAACTGCATTAGCCCTTGCATGACTGACCTTTGGAAAGCACTGCTTCCTAGCAGGCTGCGTTCCTTGTTCCAGAAGGCTGAGGACCAGACCAAGGATTGCGTGGGTGAAAATGGGGCAGAGTCCCATAGAGCCCTTACCCACACACTCCCCACTCTCTGGGGAGGGCTGGAAGCCAGCTTCACACAGACAGTTGAAGGAGCCTTCTGTGTTGACACACTGCCCTCCCAGACATGGGTCTGAGGCTGCACACTCGTCCACATCTAGAACAGAGACTCCAGTCAGGAGACAGCCCTGGGTTTCTTCCCTCTTGACATCCTAAGCAGCTTCATATGGGTTCCAAGGAGCCCATAGGAGAGCCAGGGAGCCTCTCGGGGTAGGAAAGGGCTGGGAGGTCCAAAGGGTAGTCCAGAGCTAGGAACTTGAGGGCATGCCGAGGGCGGGGGAGGGGTAAGGCTGGGCCTCTGTTGATGAGGACAACAGCGACACCGATTTTGGAGAGGGTGCATGCATCGCAGAGAGGTCCTGAACACTGATTCCCTTGCATGACCCCGGCCCTTCCATACTCTCATTCTTGGGCGGGTCATTAGCATTTCCTTTGACTTCAGTTCTGGTATTAGGATAACTCTAGCCACAGCCTCTAGCATCTGTGCCGCTGCCCCCCCCCCAGATGCCACCGTGCCAGCTCCTCACCCTGGCAGCTGGTGCCTCCCTCCGCGCTGACAAAGCCGGGTGCGCAGAGACAGAAGAAGGACCCGTGGCTATTGAGGCACTCGCCGTGGGGTGCACAGAACTCCTCCCCCACACATTCGTCCACATCTGCAAGGGCAAGGTGGGAAGGGAATGTCTCCACAGGTGTCCCTCCCCAGACGCTCACTGCCTCCAGCCTCCCCCCCACCCCCCCGGGGTGGCGACACTTGGGAGACTCACCCTCACATAAGGTGCCATTGGCCAGCTGGAAACCCCGGGGACAGAGGCACTGGTAGGAGCCCACCGTATTCTTGCACTCGCCTCCCAGGCAGCTGTTCTTCGGGTCTTCACACTCATCCACATCTGCAGGGGTCACACGGGGAGAGAGGCAGCTGATGGTGAAACCTCCCAAGGACAGGACTGAGGGGAAGGTCTCCAGAGGACCTGTCGCCTCCCTGAAGGGACTGGGCCCACGGGACCATCTGCTTCACCTAGAACAACAGTCCAGCGGGGAAAAGCTGGCGAGACAACAGGGGGAGCAGAATGGCAGCAGCTCCTTCCACTTGGCCCAGTCCTTGCTGGGTTATTCCACTGTCCAAGAGGCCCTGGCCTCGGGCTGGAGCGATGGCTTAGCGGTTAAGGCACTTGCCAGCAAAGCCAAAGGGCCCCAGTTCAGTTCCACAGGACCCACGAAAACCAGATGCACAAGGTGGCCCATGCATCTGGAGTTTGTTTGCAGTGGCTGGAGGCCCTGGCGCACCAGTTCTCTCTTTCTCTCTGCCTCTTTCCTGCTCTCTCTCTCTCTCAAATCAGTAAACAACTAAATAAAAATGTTTAAAAAGCCATGGCTTCGGGGAGCCAAAGTCCTCTGTCCTTGCCAGGAAGGCTCAAATTTCCAATCTGAGAACAAGAAATAACTCAAGGAAACATATGCAAGGCCCTTAAGAAGGTAACAGAAACTCCATTCTTCTTTCTTTTTGGAGGGGTGGGGGCTGAGGCAAGATCTCATGTAGCCTAGGCCAGCCATGAACTTGCTATGTAGCCAAGAATGACCTTGAACTCCTGATCCTCCTGCTGCTACCTCCCAAGTGCTAGGATTATAGGCCTGCCCCACCATACCACCACACCCAGGTTGTTTTATTACCGTTATCATTGTTATTATTCTAATGTTTAAGGTAGTGTCTTGCTATGTAGTCCAGTCTGGCCTTGGACTTTCCATCCTCCTATCTCCGCTTCATGAGTGCTGGGATTATAGACATGTGCCACCCTACTGGGCTGAAAATTCTACCTTTGAGGTTGGCCTATAGATGGCTTGGTTCAGGCCAGTGTTCTTCCAGAGCCTCCATCGTAAGACATGAGGCATGTGCTAGAAGTTTTTTTTCAAGTTTTTTTTTTTAATTTTTATTTATTTATTTGAGAGTGACAGACACAGAGAGAAGGACAGATAGAGGGAGAGAGAGAGAATGGGCACGCCAGGGCTTCCAGCCTCTGCAAACGAACTCCAGACGCGTGCGCCCCCTTGTGCATCTGGCTAACGTGGGACCTGGGGAACCGAGCCTCGAACCGGGGTCCTTAGGCTTCACAGGCAAGCATTTAACCGCTAAGCCATCTCTCCAGCCCACGTGCTAGAAGTTTGTCAGAACAGATTCCAAAGCAACTCTAGAGTCCCTTGAATCTAGGGAAGGACTTGGAGAGTCCCTCAGGATTGCGGAAGCAATATGTGGCCCCAGACCCAAGCAGAGCAGAGGTGGCTGGCTCTCACTGCCATTCAGCGTCAGCCTATAAGCCAGTAGCTTACTGGTCCACACTTGAAACAAGCCATTGAGTTCTGTGTGGGATTTTGCAGGGCAGACACGCCAGGCCAGCCAGAGACTGACAGCTGGGCAGGGACAGGAGAAAGGACAGGTCTTGGCAGGGAGGTGCTGGCCAACATGGTTAGGGAGCCATGACCAGGGGTGGGCGTGGGGGCTGGTGTGCAGAGGGGAAGGAACTGCGGGTCCTTTGCTTGTGGTGTTAGGGTGCTCCAACATCTTTGTACCTTGTCCCTGACACCCAGGTCTGTATAGCCATTTTTGTTGTTGTTGTTTTCTGAGGTAAGGTCTCACTCTAGTCCAGGCTGACCTGGAATTCACTCTGTAGTCTCAGGGTGGCCTTGAACTCTCGGAGATCCTCCTACCTCTGCCTCCCGAATGCTGGGATTAAAGGCGTGTGCCACCACGCCCGGCTTACAGTCACTTTTTTGACTTCTGTTTGGGAAGGGGTGAGAACAGGTGTCTTCCCAGCTAGCACACTGTCCTGGATTTACAGAGAGGTCCCCTGTCCATTCTTGTGAGTGTCGGGATAGTCTCCTGCAACCCATCTGTGTGGTCTCTTACCTTCACAGGTGCGGCCCAGAGGGCTGGGCCGGAAGCCTGTCCCACAGTCCTTGCAGGAGAAGGATCCCACAGTGTTGGCACAGACTCCTGCAGGGCAGACTCCAGGGAAGGTGCACTCATCCAGATCTGGGAAGACAGACAACTGTGGCCAGGAACCTGGGAGGACAGTCCTCCCCAGTGAGGTCCTCCCTTACCACACCTCTGGCTCCTCTCTGAGCCTGGAGGCACTCTGGGCTTCTAGGGATGGGTAGGGACCTATAAAGCAACTGCCACACTTCCTTCCTAGAAAGCTCCACGTGTAGCTCCACCCACAGTTTCCCTCTGTGATTTTTTTGCTTGGAGGCAGGGTTTCATACAGCCTTGGGTGGCTTCAAATTCACTGTGTAGCTAAGGTTGGCCTCGATCTCCCGATCTTCCTGTGGGTGCCACCACACGAAGCTTCCACCCACCTCTTGTCTCTGTGACTTCCCATTCTTCATGTCCTTAACTCTGAATTGGGGATAATAACAATAGAAGCTCTTTTTTTTGGGGGGGGGGGCAAGTCCCTTTAAAGGCCCTCTAGGCTCCACCCAAGGCTGGAGGACAAAACAGATGTTCCTTGGAAAGCAGGAAGGCCCATGGTCTGACCCCTCTGTCACCATCTCTCCAGGGTTACCTTCACAGGCAGTGCCATCTTCGTTCACCCAGTACCCACTCTGACAGGCTGAGCAGGTGAAAGAGCCCTCGGTGTTGAGGCACAGGCCCGAGGGGCACGAGGTCCGGCTGGCACACTCATCCACATCTGAAATAGGCCGTTGAGTTCTGTGTGGGATTTTGCAGGGCAGACACGCCAGGCCAGCCAGAGACTGACAGCTGGGCAGGGACAGGAGAAAGGACAGGTCTTGGCAGGGAGGTGCTGGCCAACATGGCTAGGGAGCCATGACCAGGGGTCAGTGTGGGGCTGGTGTGCAGAGGGGAAGGTGCTTCAGGATGGCTTTGCCTGTGGAGGAAGGGTGCCACAACGTCTTTGTACCTTGGCACCCTTTTTCATCCGGGGTGACCTGATAGCCCTGGTCACAAGAACATCGAAAGGAACCTTCCAGGTTGGTGCACGTCCCATGGGCACAGACTCCGGGAGTTAGACACTCGTTCACGTCTGTGGGGAGAAGTCCAAGATGGTGTGTTTGCCTTCTCCCTTGCCTTCAGCACCCCCTATTCCCACAGGCTTAGTGTATCAGTTATGAGTCATTGGAACCAGCCTTCAGAGGGCTGCATGCCATTCTGAGAAGGCCATAAAACCATCTTCCTTTATTCCAACCAGTCAGGGCAGGATCCTTCCCCACAAGTTCTCCTCAGCCCCTGACAGTCATGTAGAACATCCTGAACAGTCTTAGAAAAGGGGGCCACCTGAGGATACTAACTGCTCCAAGACCCTTGACTCCCTTCCCCGTGGGTCTGACTCTCTCTAGTCTCTTACCTACTACCTCAAAAACCCCGTGTTCCCAGCCTGACAACCAGCCTCAGTATGTGGGTGGGCAGGGAGGACAGAAGCCAGACCATGCCTGGGTGGTTGTGGCTGTCCCGGGGGCCTGGGAACTCTCTGGCCTCTCCAGAGCCTCAAAGCATCTATTCAAACCACAGCCCCTCCTGGCGTCAAAACCCCGGGCCTTTCTTCCTGCGGGGGCTGAGGGGGGAAAGAGCACCCCTCCTCCTGCCGACACGCAGCTGTCTCGGGAATCAGAAGGGCGACCGCTGGGGAATGACTGGCACTGTGTAGACAATGCTGTCATGCAGCAGAGCAGAGGTGGCTGGCTCTCACCACCACCCAGCATCCGCCTAGGACTTTGAGGTCTCTCACCCCGCCCCACAGGAGCCCAGCCCCGAAGCTTCTGGGACCTCGGGCTGGAGCTGCAGAGCGGATGCGACCAGAGAACAGCAAGGGCCCCCACCCTGGCTGATTCACCGGAGCATGCTCACGCCATGCCCACTGTCATCCGGGAACCCGGCTGCATCACAGAGGACAGAAGACTCCAAAGCCACTTCCTCCTTCTGTCCACCTCTTCTCCTCCCTGTGGGTGGGCTCAACCAACAGTCCCAAGGCCCAGTGCCCCCCCAGCTCCCCGCCCCCCCCCCAGTGTCTTGGCAGGCTGCTCTCACCTACACAATCCCCGCTCTGAGCCCTGTAGCCCGCCTCACAGGCCAGACAAGTGTAGGAGCCGGGCGAGTTGACGCATCTCCCATCAGGGCAGGTGCCAGGGTGTTGGCATTCATTGATATCTGCAAAACAACAGTCCTTCCCTTGGTCATCACTGAGAAAGAACCATGACCCATGTGCACCTTGGTGGCATAGCAAATCTTTGACCCCACCCTTGGGTGGGGAGAGGAATGTCAGTTTCTGCATAGATGAAACACGAGGGGGAAAGAATGAGTTTCCCTGTCTTCCCAGCTCCACCTCCCACTCACTGTCCCAAACCCGAGAGAGACTCCCTGGGGGGAGGCGGTAGGTGGAGGCTACCGCGCAGGTCGGAGGGCTCTCCGTTGTGGGTTGAAGTGTTTGGAACGGCTCTTCATCGCTCCCGTGGTGAACTCCTCGTCCTTCACAAGTGGTAGCCTTTCCTGGAATTGGACATGCTTGGACAGCAGCCAAATGGACTATTGCCTTGGGCCTCAGAGAAAACCACCACAGGGGCAGCAAAGGCAGTTGAGCCTCCCCACCCTGGGAAACGAAGGCTGGGGCTGATTCTGACTGCGGCCTAGACCCGCCTTGAGGCTAATGGCTGAAAGTTCTCCATTGGAGTCAGACTGTTTTTTGTTTTTTTAAATTTATTTATTTGAGAGCGACAGACAGAGAAAGAGGGAGAGAGAGAGAGAGAGAGAGAGAGAGAGAGAGAGAGAGAGAATGGGTGTGCCAAGGCTTCCAACCACTGCAAATGAATTCCAGATGCGTGCGCCCCTTGTGCATCTGGCTAACGTGGGTCCTGGGAAATCGAGCCTCGAACCGGGGTCCTTAGGCTTCACAGGCAGGCGCTTAACCGCTAAGCCATCTCTTCAGCCCAAGTCAGACTGTTTTATTAGCCAAGAGGCACAGGGGTCTTTGCACCTCCTCGGTTGAGTTCCAGGGTCCTGGAGAACCAATAGGCAGGGGCGAGGGGACCCAGGAGTGAGAGTGACAGAAAGGAAGAAAGAAATCTTTCCCTAGAGGCTAAGTCCAGGATTCTTCCCTGGGGGTCCATGGTCCCAGGTACTCAGAGGATCTGAAATGGAGGTATAGAAGGACTGAGCTCTAGGTAAGAACTGCTTGAAAGCCATCCTGGCCAAGCTGCTCAGGAAACAAGAGGACTTATGCTCCAAAGCTAGCAGTCCTGTCGAGGAGGAAGCTCAGCAGCTCATGCACTCAAAGACAGTGCTGACTGCACAGCAAGAAAACCTCTGCATAACCCAGGCCCAGAAAGGCAAGCGCCACATGTTCTCTCTCATATGTGGATCCTAGCTACAGATGCCTGGGCTTCTGCGTGAAAATGAAAATACTTAGTAGCAGAGGCCAGTAAGTTAAAAAGGAGACATAAAGGGAAGAGAAAGGAAGGGAGGAGGGTACTTAATAGGTTGATATTGTATATATGTAAGTACAATGATTGAGATGGTAATATGATGGAGAATGGAATTTCAAAGGAGAAAGTGTGGGGGAAGGGGGATTTAACATGGGATTTTTTTAAATAATCATGGAAAATGCTAATGAAAATTAAAAAAAAGAAAACAACAACAACAAAAAGTATGCACTACCATGCCTAGCCCTGTGTTTTTGCTGTATACTTTTTTTTTTTTTTTTTTGTGGGTGACAGTTTTGAGGTAGGGTCTCACTTTAGCTCAGGCTGACCTGGAATTCACTATGTAATCTCAGGGTGACCTTGTACTCATGGTGATCCAACTTCATTTGCCTCCCCTCCTGAGTACTGGAATTAAAGTCATTTTCCACCACACAAAAAGAAAAAAAAAAGAAAAAAAAAAAAAAGAAAACCTCTGCAGCCCCCAGGGAGGCAATGCAGAAGCCAGGCCCGGGGGCAGAACGGAGGCTTTCTGCAAAGGGACTAAAGCTAACAGCTGGCAAAGCAGAGCCAGAGCCAGGGGGTACCAGGCCAAGGGTGAAAGCAAAGAGGTGGTGGTGTTTGGTTTGCAGAAGTTGGGATACATGAAAGCCATCTGTCACATGGGACCAGAACCTTCCAAACCCAAAACAGCTGAAGAAGATTCATCCACAGGGCAGGTGGTTCCTCAGGCGAGTATCTGTAAGGATGTCCACAACTTCTATAAAGTCTTGGGGACACCAATGTAAAGCCTGTCTCACGCCAAGCATGGTGGCGCACACCTTTAATCCCCAGCTCTTGTGAGGCAGAGGTAGGAGGAGTGAGAACCTGCCTCAAAACAAACAAACAAACAAACAAAAAAAGCCTGTCTCTGGAAATTGGGCAACCACAAGCTCCTAGTTGGGCTGTGTGTCACCAGGCTGAACTATCTGAAGGGTCTCTAGTAGAAGATATCCTTCTAGGTGCTGGAGAGATGGCTTAGCGGTTAAGGCGTTTGCCTGCAAAGCCAAAGGACCTCGGTTCGATTCCCCAGGACCCACATGCGTCTGGAATTTGTTTGCAGTGGATGGAGGCCCTGGTGCGCTCATTCTCTCTTTCTCTCTGCCTCTTTCTCTCTCTCAAATAAATAAATAAAAATAAAATATTTTTTAAAAAAAGATATACGCTGGGTATGGTGGCGCACACCTTTAATCCCAGCACTCGGGAGGCAGAAGTAGGAGGATCGCTGAGAGTTCAAAGCCACCCTGAGACTACATAGTGAATTCCAGGTCAGCCTGGGACCAGAGTGAGACTCCTACCTCAAACAAACAAACAAACAAACAAAAACCAAAAAACCCCAAAACAACAACAGCAAAAATAAGACATAAGCTTAACTGTGTTTTCTGTAACTAAGATGTGGATTGTTTGTTAATGCAGCCTGGCCTAGTCTAACCTGCCACACCACTCCTGGCTTCTTCCTTCTTAGATCAGAGCCCAGAGCAGTGACAGTGATGTTCCTATGGGAGAGGTCTGCCAGCAAGTAGAGGGAGAGGCAGAAGATCACATCAGATCCTCAATTTCCACCTGAGCCAAGGAAGGCTTCTCCCCACTGGGGGCGGATAGAACTAAGTCATTCGCTAAGCCAATCAAAGGAGCCAAATGAACAGCTTGGATGGAGTGTATTCTAGAACCAGGCTGCTGCATCAACTTCTCAGTACCTAGACTAGAGCCGTCACTGGGTGGAGACTTTTCTGCCTGGTCAAGAGTGTGAATTAAAAATAAAATAAAATAAAATAAAATAAAAAATATATATATATAATTTACTTAGTTGAGAGAGAGATAGAGATAGTCAGATAGAGAGAATGGGCACACCAGGGCTTCACTCCACTGCAAAAGAACTCCAGACACATGTGCCACATTGTGCAGCTGGCTTATGTGGGTTCTGGGGAATTGAACCTGGGTCCTTGGGTCCAGGGAAGCACCTTAACCGCTAAGCCATCTCCCCAGCCAGGTTCATATTTTAATATAAGTTTATGGTAAGTTTGGTAGGCTTCAGTACTCTAGTCGTTGGCAGGACCTATTAATTGCCATATTCCCGGCAGGTGGCTGGGGCACAATAGCCATTCAACAAATGTTTGCTGACTGAGGATGTGGAACGATCTATACCCAAAACAACGCCCTTCATTCCTCTTGGTATGAGGCTGCTGAAGAGATGTCTAAAGTGACCCATGGACACAACTGAACCTGGCACTAGCTTGCCAGTCTCCTGCCAGTATACTGGGAGGACCCTGAGCTGCTCTGCCAGTGGTCAGCCTCCTTATGGGGCAGTACAAGGGCACCCACTGCTGTTCCTTCAGAGAGTCCAAGGTTGGGGGAAAGAAGGACACTGAGGCTGGGGCTAGAAGTTCAAGGGACATCAGATGTGGGTAGGGAACAGCCAAGGCCCTGGCAGCGTGTAGGAAAATCTGCTCCCTGGCCACGGAAACCCAGAGTCCTGGTATGATGGAAATGCAGTCTCTCATCAGAGACCGGGGGGTTCGGTGGAGAGAGTGGTTTCTTCTTTGGATAGAGAAGAAAGGGAGAGGAAATTGACTGGGCTCTGGAGGTGATGAGCTAGGTCTGTGGTTGCTGATGGAAACCTGGAGAAGTGTGCAGACTACATCATTCTTTCTTTCAACAGTCCCACAGTGCCTGCCCAGGGCCAAGAACTTAGCCTGACCTCACAGATGAGGTGCATGTCTAAGACCTTTCCTCTGGATGGGACCGAGCAGTCAGTCCAGAGCAGGGCATTCGGGTATGGGGATCGAGACACGGCAAAGTGAGGGCTCTCACAGCGACATTTCCTCCCGGTCATGTGCCAGAGGTGGTACTGAGCACCCCGTATACGTCAGCTTATCCAACCCTCTGAAATGGGCGTGTCAGGTTCCTTTTCCAGCCAAGAGCCAAAAGCCAAACCCAGGCCTGTCTGCACTGGAGTCTCTGCCCTTAATATGGACAGATTAGTGTAAACCTGATATTCTAAATGTTCTGGTATGTTCCTGTTTCATTTCCTTTAGTTCTGCTTTTATCTTTAATAAGTTCTAATATCAAATTCATAATATTGTGATGCTTAAATAAGGTGATCTACCAAGTACTTAGCCAGCTGGCACATGGCAGATACCTACCAAGGGGCACTCCATTCAGCAGTCTCTGGGAAAAATGCCAAGCTGTCTCATTCTCTAATAATCTGATGAGGACAAAAGCAGAGGGTCCCAGCTTTGATCATGCATAGGCCTGAGTTTTTTTTTGTTTTTTTTTTTGTTTTTTTTATTTGAGAGCGACAGACACAGAAAGAAAGAGAGAGAGAATGAGCCCGCCAGGGCTTCCAGCCACCGCAAACGAACTCCAGACGTGTGCACCCCCTTGTGTATCTGGGTAACATGGGTCATGGGGAATGGAGCCTCGAACCAGGGTCTTTAGGCTTCACAGGCAAGCGCTTAACCGCTAAGCTATCTCTCCAGCCCCATAGGGCTGAGTTTTTATGGGAGGCACTGAGAGAAGGAAAACAAACTAGGAATGAAGGTAGTTGTTTGTCCAGTACCTGTAGCTACCCTTTCCCTTCCTTAGATCTCCTAGAACCCTGGGCTTTGTTTCCATGGCAATGGCACTGGGATGGATGGATCATCACAGGGTCCACAAGCTCACTGCTTACCTCTAGGACCCCCTGGAGCCAGGGAAGACCTGGCAAAGGGTCTTGAAGCCATTCACTCATTTGTCAATTACTATTTATGGATGTCCATGCACAGGATATGGTCCACTCTTGAGACGCTCATGGTCTAACAAACTTTTGCAAGAAGATTAAGTCTGAGCTGAGCATGGTGGCGCACACCTTTAATCCCAGCACATGGGAGGCTGAGGTAGGAGGACTGCCATGGGTTGGAGGCTAGCCTGGGCTACTGAGTGAATTCCAGATCAGCCTGAGCTAGAAAGAATGAAGACCTGCCTCAAGCCACATCATCCTACTCTGCTAGAAAAGGAAGATTAAGTCTCCCAGAGAGACCAACTTCCTCGGCCACACAAGGACAGCACATTGCTGGAAAGATGGCACAGCAGTTAAGGTGCTTCCCTGCAAAGCCTAACAACCAGGGTTTGATTCCCCACTTCCCATGTAAAGCCAGATGCGCAAAGTGGCACATACATATGGAGTTCGTTTACAGAGGCTGGAGGCCCCGTCATGCCCATTCTATCTGTCTCACTTCTCTCTATCTCTTTTCCCTACTTGCAAATAAATAAATAAAATATTTTTAACAACACCTGAGCCTTGAATCAAGGAAAAAAAATATATATATATATATATATATATATATATATATATATATTTTTTTTTTTTGGTTTTTTGAGGTAGGGTCTCACTCTGGTCCAGGCTGACCTGGAATTAACTCTGTAGTCTCAGGGTGGCCTTGAATTCGCAGCAATCCTCCTACCTCTGCCTCCCGAGTGCTGGGATTAAAGGCGTGCGCCACCACGCCCGGCTTATATTTTATTATTTACTTGTGTGTGTGTGTGTGTGTGTGTGTGTGTGTGTGTGTGTGTGCATGAGCAGGCCAGGGTCTCTTACCACTGCACACAAACAGCATGTTTGTGCCGCCAGAGAGCACATTGTTCAAGGTGAGGAGATGTACTATTGTGTCAATCAGTACTTCTCTGATACAGAGGATACCACAGTATCACCAAGAAGATAGAAGGAATTCATAGGCTAGTCTCTGTCAATGGGAGTGGGCCCAGCATCAAAAGCACGCAGAGGACAAGCTAGTGGGGGTTTTCGGGGAGTTCAGTAATGCACAGCGTGGGGGGCAGCAAACTGATCCATTATCTCCACTTCTTACCTTGGCACTGCCCGCTCCTGACCATGACGTAGCCCCGATCACACTCACAGTGGTACGAGCCCTCGGTGTTGCTGCACTGGCCCCCGCTGCACACCCCTGGCTGCTCACACTCGTCTATATCTGCAAGCACAAAGGACAGTCCTGAGTCAAAGCCAGCCCCGGGGGGGACACTGAGGGAGGCGTCCTTCTCAGAGGCTGTGAACAAGGCTGAGGCCCAGGAGAAGAAGCCATGCTCACGGTAGCTGGGATTGGCCAGAGGGGCTCCAAGGCCAGCTCTGAGACTGGCCAGACCCTGCTGACCTCTGCGTTTCTTTCTCCCAGGGGTCACTGCTTCTGGGACCCCACAGCTGGTCTTGAGGTCAACAAAGTCCCTGCTTTCCACCTATCAGAGCTTTCCATGGTTCCAGCTCCAAGTCTTGGTCCGTATGCATGACAAAGCATGTTCTTAGTCTTATGCAAAGATGGGCCTCAAGATGGATCAAAGCACCCCATACCTAAATGAGAGTGCAGAATATCTTTATGGCTTACAGGAAGAGAAGGACTTTCTTTTTCTTGTGTGTGCATAGTATGTGTAGTGTGACGGCAGTGGTGGTGGTGGTGGTGGTGTGTGTGTGTGTGTGTGTGTGTGTGTGTGTGTGATGTATGCACATGTATGTGCTTATGTGGCACCCTGAGAGCATGCCAAGAGACTGTCAGGTATTCACCCCCCTCCATGATTCACCCTCCTCCTGTTTCTCCTTGAGCTGGAAACTACGTTTTCTGGAGCTTGCTGGTTTTTTGTTTGTTTTTGTTTTGTTTTGTTTGCAAGCCCCAGGGATTCTTTAGTCTTTGCTCCCCATGGGACTGGGGTTGCAGACATTCTTGGCCATGCCCAACTATTTGCGTGGGTGCGTGGGATTCACACTCACGCAGCCTGAGACCCCTCAGGCCCTCATGCTTGTGCAGGAAGTACACTTAACCACCGGGTGATCTCTCTAACCTCAAGGACTTAAATAAAACCCAGAACATTAGGATAAAGTTAAAACGTTTCCAATGCATCGAAGTGAAGGACTGGTATTCAGCGAAAGACAAAAGGATAAGTTAATGAGCAGAGGACAGAAATGGAAGAGTTCTGGTTTTGAAACCCAGCCAAGCATCTAGAATATCCAAGGCTCTCCTAAAAAGCTACAAGAAAAGCAGCCACCACCCCTGGAAAATGAGCAAAGAGTCAACAACTCACACACGAGGAAAGCCAAGAGTCAAAGCAATAAGCAATGCTCACACTGAGTAGTAACAACTACCATTCAAGCCTTGAAGTTCTTAATATTTAAATAAACACTGTTTCTATTTATAGTAACCTAAAATGGCAATGCTTTATAATAATTATATACATTCAAACATAAATACGGGTGGAGAAATAGCTTAGTGGTTAAGGCACTTGCTACAAAGCCAAGGGACCCAGATTCAATTCCCCAGTCCCCATGTAAGACACATGCACAAGGTGTCACATACATCTGGAGTTTCGTTTCCAGTGGCTGGAGGCCCTGGTGTACCCATTCTCTCTCTCTCTCTCTCTCTCTCTCTGTATCTCTCTGTATCTGCCTTTCTCTCAAATAAATAAATAAAAATAAAAATATTTTAAAAATAAAACATAAATAAAAATAAATGTTAAGTTAAAACATTGAGATAGGGGCTGGAAAGATGGCTCAGCAATTAAAGGCTTTTCCGGCAAAGCCTGATGATCCAGGTTGGATTCCTTCGTACCCACATAAAGCCAGCTATACAAAGTGGTACATGTGTCTGGAGTTCATCTGCAGTGGCAAGCAACCCTGGCATGCCCATACTCTCTGTCTGTCTGTCTGTCCATCTCAATCTCTCTCTCTTAAATAAATAAGTAATTAAAAAAACATTGAGGGGCTGGAGAGATTGCTTAGTGGTTAAGGCATGTGCCTGAGAAGCCTAAGGATCCAGGTTTGATTCTCCAGGTCCCACGTAAGCCAGATGCACATGGTGGCACATGCATCTGGGATTAATTTGTAGCCGCTAGAGGTCCTGGCATGCCCATTCTCATTCTATCTCTCTCCCTCTCATCTCTAATAAATAAATAAAAATAAAATCTTTTAAAAAACCCTGAAAAGCCGGGCGTGGTGGCACACGCCTTTAATCCCAGCACTTGGGCGCAGGGGTAGGCAGATCACCATGAGTTGGAGGCCACTCTGAAACTACATAGTGAATTCCAGATCAGCCTGGGCAAGAGTGAGACCTTACCTTGGGGAAGAAAAAAATTGAAATAATGAGATATTTTATGAAGCTGGCAAAATTCAGGAACTGGATCCTATGCTGGATTAGGGCCCTTCAAGCAGGAGCCAAGCATGACTGGGAGAAGCCATTCCAATGACCCCAGACCCTCCCCCCTTGCAGCTGTCAGGGCTGGCAGAAACGCTGGGACACCCAGGTTGGCGCCAACTGGCACCCCTTGTGTGGGCCAGTCCTGGCCACACTGTTCCCTGTAGCGGCCATGGCTTGTCCTGGGCCAGCACCCTCGCTGGTTCCTCAGAGAGCACTGGCTCTGGCCACCACACCTGCCCCAGTTGCGGAAACCAGTTGTGAGTTACCTCCCTGACAGCCAGCTGACCAAATTACCTACCCTTCCCGGCTGTCACCACCCATAGGAACAATAGCATTCCACCTCCACCGCACTCCCTCCACCCCCGTCACCCTGACTGCACACGTCATTATTCCCGGGGCACGCCAGGCCCGCTCATGATGCTGAGCTACGCAGAAACGGTTCTCTTTGCCTGGAATCCGTTCTGCTCCCTCCGTCCCCGCTAATGCTCGGTGGTGGCACCTGACACTGCGTGTGAAGGAGCGTGTCACAGGGAGCAAACTATGCCTTGCAGCTGAAGTGACACTGGGTCTAACTTCAGCTTTGCCACAGCTAGGTGCGAGGCCCCTTGCTGTCTCAACTCACTTCTCTAAGCCTCATTTGGCTAAAGTGTAAAATGGGAATAAATATTGCATAGGTTGGAAGTATGAGCGGCATAATATGGTGCTGGCATACGATAAGTGCTCATTCATTGGTAACTATTAGGGCTGGAGAGATGGCTTAGTGGTTAAGGCACTTGTCTGAACAGCCAAAGGACCCAGGTTCAATTCCCCAGGACCCATGTAAGCCAGATGCACAAGGTGGCACATGCATCTGGAGTTCGTTTGCAGTGGCTGGAGGCCCTGGTGTGCCCGTTCTCTCTATCTGCTTCTCTCTCACACACTCAAATAAACAATAAAAAAGATGCCCAGGAGCATTCTGTGTTCCTCAAGAGTTCACATCACAAGTGTGTCTACCAAGGGTCTCCTAGCTGTGCGCCAGGCCTTCTCAGAGAAGGCCAAAGCCTGCAGGCTTCTCCAAGTTCCTGGCTCCCTGAGCTTTTCTCTAAAACAGCCTTCCCCTAGTCTGCCAAAAGTCCTAGCTCTACATCCTCACGTGTCCTCTTTCTTCAAAAGGAAAGTAGCCTCCTGGCACTCAGAGTTTGGGGGTTGGCATTTGTTCCCCATCATCAACCAAGCCCCCAGTGTCCTCCTGGCTTTTGCGAACATGACTCCCTTCCGGATCCCTCTCCTTCCCTCTGATCTCAGCAGGGGGTCAGCCTCCTCCAAGTCCAGGCCAGAGTCCTTTACTCCGCCCCGTGCCTCGAGCACCCCCACATGGTAGAACTGTGCCTGAGGCCCGTTAATACCTGGTTCCTCTTCCAATGCCACTGTGGGGTCTTGCCAAAACCATCCTCTTGAACCCACCCCATGACTAGGGCAGGCGTGGCTTACCTTGGCACTCCTGCGTGGCCCCTGAGGTGGTCAGTGTGTAGCCAGGGTAGCATAAGCAGGTGTGGGAGCCCCCACTGCTGACACAGCGTCCTCTTCCCGCACAGGGGTCCCTCAGACATTCATTGTCATCTGACCAGAGAGAGGCAGGGAGACAGGTCAGGGAGGCCAGAGAGCCTTCTCTGGGCATCTGCCAGCAAATTGCCCCTACTCAGGGATAGTGGGTGAGGGAGTAGAGGAGACAGTCATGGTAGAGGACGGAACTCTCCAAGGTACAAAGCCACAGGGCGGTCTATTGGGTTTACTTAGGCACTAAGATTCTGGGGTGACAACCAATGCTTCCTGCCTGCCTCTTGTTCCTTTTCCCCCAGTGGCCCCACAATCACTTCCTTTCTCCTTCAAGACCACAGCAAATGTTTCTCCTTTGTGCACACTGCTGCGGGGGAGGGGGAATAATGCTCACACCTGGTTTATCTTAGCATCAAATGTGTACCCCAGGGATTGTCCTGATGGAGACCTTGGTCAACCTACAGGCAGAAACATGGCTAAGGGCCGGGCGTGGTGGCGCACGCCTTTGATCCCAGCACTCGGGAGGCAGAGGTAGGAGGATTGCTGTGAATTCAAGGCCACCCTGAGACTACGTAGTTAATTCCAGGTCAGCCTGGGCTACAGCGAGATCCTACCTCAAAAAACCAGAAAGAAAGAAAGAAAGAAAGAAAGAAAGAAAGAAAGAAAGGAAGGAAGGAAGGAAGGAAGGAAGGAAGGAAGGAAGGAAGGAAGGAAGGAAGGGAAGGAAGATGAAAGAAAGAAAGAGAGAGAGAGAGAAAGAGAGAGAGAGAGAGAGAGAGGAAGGGAGAAAGGGAGAAAGGGAGGAAGGGAGGAAGGGAGGAAGGGAGGAAGGAGAAGAAAGAAAGAAAGAAAGAAAGACATACAGAGAGAGAGAGAGAGAAAGAAAGAGAGAAAGAAGGGAGGCTAATAAGAGGAGTGGGCTGATCTGGGAGTGTGGGACAGCCAGGTACTGACGGGGGCCCATTTTCCTGGAGTCTGGAGGCTCATAGGGCGGACTGGTCTTCAACAGTTACGTAGGCTGTGTGTCGACAGGGACTGCTTTCCTAAGTTCATGAAAAGCGCCTCACTACCTGGACCTCGTGCTGCCTAGACTCGACTCAGGCCCCAGAGCTGCTTGTGTTGACCCCACCACTCCGAGGAAGGCACGGGACGGGCAAGGGGATACCAGTGCAGTAGGCCTGGCTGGGGCGCAGCTGGTAGCCAGGGCTACAGACACATCTGTATCCATCTGGGAGGTTCACGCAGGTCCCAGGGCCACAGACATGAGTGGCTCCAGCAGCACATCAATCAAGACCTGTGGCGATGGGGCAGGCAGGGGATGGCAGGCGGAGCAGGGTGAGGAGAGTGTGCAGGCAGGGTTTAGAGGCCCCAGAGGACCAGCAGAAGTCTACCTTGCCTTTGCCAGGTCCTACCCGGCATGGTCATACGGGATCCCTGCTGGGGTCCTGAGTCCTACGCAGGATGTAGCTCATGTGAGATCATCTGCCTCACCGGGACCTAATGGGGTCTAGTAACCCATATTCCCTACAAGTGACCTCCCTCTTCCTCACCTTGAATGTGGCTCGCACAGTGCCAGTGCCACCCACCCCTGGCAACTCCTGCCTAGCTTCGCCTAGATGGACAGGCTGGTCTGGAAAGTAAGGTGCATAGATGACAGAGTCTAATCTATTCGGTTTGAATCTATCATACCAGAGAAATACCTGACACTTATACCATGATGAATGAGCGAACAAGCCAACAAATGAATCAAGTTTTGGGTCTGCGTCTACCCTGAGGTCTTAGCCTAAAGCCCACAAACCCAGGGCTCTCTGCCCAGAAGCCAGGACACCTAATAAAATGGGTTAACAGTGGTGTGGGTTGGCACACAGAGGGTCTTCACAGTATTTGCTAAGGTGTACTGAACTGAATAGCCACATTAAACTGTTTTCAAGGGCTGGAGAGATGGCTTAGTGGCTAAGGCATTTACCTGTGAAGCCAAAGGACCCAGGGTCAATTCCCCAGTACCCATGTGAGCCAGATGCACAAGGTGGCGCATGCATCTGAAGTTTGTTTGCAGTGAGTGGACGCCCTCGTGTGCCCATATATTCTCTCTCTCTCTCTCTCTCTTTCTCTCTTCTCCCTCCCTTCCTCTTTCTCTCGCGTAAAGAAATAAATAAAAATACTTAAGAAAGAAAAAAAAAAAACTGCTTTCACAGTCAACCTTTCTGTAGCCTGGTTCCAAGTTTGTGTCCCCCTAAGCACTTGTGGCAATCCCCCCCGGCCATGTTCTAAGTGCCCACCTTGAGGGTAGGGTTGGAAGATGGCAGTGCAGAAGGCCAAGGGCTGGTAGAGGTGACACTGTTGCTGAGGGTCACTGCCTAGCCCAGCCTGACCCTTCCTCCAGACACGTGACCTTTGTCAGAATCTCAGTGCTCCCTGGCCGAGCCCCCCCCCCCCCATCCCATCCTGCCTGCTGGAAGAGATGTTTCCTGTAGCCTCAGGGGACCTTACTTTGAGTCCAGGGGACAGAGGTCCTGGGAGAGAAGTCAGTGGGGGAGGAGGGTGTTCTGGGAAGGCCAAGCCCCAATTCTACCTCCTACCTTCTAGACTGTTCCACCCACCTGCAGGCATTGACTATTCTTTTGATGGAAGAAATCCAAATCCCCGCCCCCCAACCATCCTTGCCTCCTACTCAAGGTGACTTAAGTGTCCAGCTCACAGTACAGCTGGCTCACAGAGAGGGCAGGCGGGAGGGCACACATGCGAACAAGGAGCAGCCGTGACAACGCCACAACGCTGGCCTCGCTCCCCTCGATCACGCCCCCGAGCAACGAGCCTTTGTGGAGGGCACATTCCGCAGCCAGGTGGCTTTGCCAGGGATCTCCCCCACACCGGCCCTCATGGCTGTAGCTGACCACACGGAGTGAGATATGCAGGCTCTTTGGACCTTTCAACAACCTTGCATAACAGGACTCTATCCCCCCCCCCCCCGCCCCGAGTTGCAGCTGCCACTGCCGCCAGAGCTCTCAATAACTGAGAGCAAACAGTCCCTGCCTCACTGCACACATTCCCTTTCCTCAAGAGGCTCCTCTAGGGCTGGAGAGATGGCTTAGCGGTTAAGCGCTTGCCTGTGAAGCCTAAGGACCCCGGTTCGAGGCTCGGTTCCCCAGGTCCCACGTTAGCCAGATGCACAAGGGGGCGCACGCGTCTGGAGTTCGTTTGCAGTGGCTGGAGGCCCTGGCGCGCCCATTCTCTCTCTCTCCCTCTATCTGTCTTTCTCTCTGTGTCTGTTGCTCTCAAATAAATAAATAAAAAATGAACAAAAAATATTAAAAAAAAAAAGAGGCTCCTCTAGATTCTCCTGGTCCTTTCTGGAGGCCTCTGAGTAAGACCCTCCCCAGAAGACTGCAAGGGACCTAGGTATGGCTCCTGTCTTCACTAGAGGAGCCCTGTGCTCTTTGTAAGCTGAGTCAAGGGCCACGGCCTGGACAGACTGTTCACTGCTTGCAGAGGCCAGGGAGCCATGCCACTCACAACCCTTCCCTGGGGTGGGCTCTGCGCAGCCACACCTCCCAGAGGTGGGTGCAGAGGGCCTCCAAGGGTTGCTGCAGCTACCTGGTGGATCCAAGGTCACCAGCGCATCAGTGGAAGGGGTCACTTGCTCCTCTGGAATCTCTGGGATCCTCTGTCCAGGCAGTGGTGGTGTTGATCTCCCAGAGGCATCCCCTATAGAGGGCAGAGGAGAGCGGGTTGGGGCCCCGGCTCTTGGCTAGCGCTGACCTCCTGGTGTTAAGACTCCCAAGAATCAGGATGGAGAGAGCCTAGGAGCTCCTCTCCCCGGCCATGCCGCCTCTCTTCTACAGCTCGACCTGGCCCTCCAGAGTCACAGAGTCCTGTCTGAGGAGACCGAGGACTGCAGAAATGGACACTGCCCAAGACCAGCCCCTGCTGGAGGCAGAACTATAGCCCAAGTCTCCTGATACCTGCTGCAGCATTCTTTCTTTTGTTGACAAACGTTCTGCAGTTTACAGAACTTTGCTGCAAACATCAGCATCCTGTTGCTGTGGGAAGCAGCTGGGCGCGTGTTGAGTCCGTTTATGGCAAGGGAAGCCACAGCTTGGCCTCTTGGCATCTGAGCCCAGTTCTGGTGAAAGGCAAGCTCAGTGGCAGGAGGTAAGATGAGGCCCCTCGAGCAAAGAGCTCTGGCACCCAGCCAAGCCGCTGCTTCAGTGGTGCCCCCTCTTGGGCCTGATTTACGTGTTGAGTGGCACCATGAGATTAAGAATGAGATTGGTGGTTAGGAAAATGTTTGCAAAGCATTGTGGGATCTCATACTAACCTCACAGCCCCTTAGGGGGTTAGAGTTCCCAGAAAGAGTGTTCACATGCCATGTCTCTCACCACCTCCTCTGGTTCATGGCTAGACACCCTGCTACCAAACTAAGGCCCCCCTCTCCCTCCCTTCTCTTCTCCATGGGAGCTGCTAGGAGGAGGAGGAGCTCACCTGGGACCCAGGCAGGTAGGTGGGTAACACTGGTTGTGACCTGCACAGAAATGAAAGAAGGTTATTTTGAGCTCCTCTGTTATTTCCATGACTTTTTTTTTCCTTTTCCCCCCACACTTACCCCACTCCCAGGCTTCCTGTCCAACTGTCTTAATTGGTGAGTTTTTACTATGTGCCATGTTTTCTGCTAGGCTCTTTCTTTCCTCTTGTCTTAACTCATTAGCTTGACCTGTTTACGGTGGTAAGTTGTTATAGGGAAATGAGTCCACGCGTGTTCTGCGCCCGCTCAGTGGAACATGAATGCAGTACGTGTGAAGGCTACTACCCCTATGTCGCAGATAGAGTGACAGAGGTTCCGGAGATCATCCAGGGCCACCAAGCCAGCATGGTGAAGCCAGTATCCACAGCCACATCTGGTGTCACTCACTACGGCTATGGACAGAGGCCCCTAGTCCATGGGAAAGCCAAGGAGAAGGGCAGAGAACAGAGACGCACTGGGGCATGGCCGGGAATGAGAGGACTCAGGATGGGAAGCTTGGGTCTGGGAGGACATGGTTCTTAAGGAACTTGCTGGAGAGAAACAGTATTTGGAGACAGGTCAGCAGGGGATAGGCAGGAACCAGCAGACCAGTGAAGGATAAAGAAAGGCCCCTTGTCTGATAGACATTTAGTCTTGGATATCGAGGGGAATCCTGGGCGCAGGGAAGTGAGCCAGGTATTCTTTTCTAGGTAAAATGGTTTGAAGCTATTCACAGCCATGCCTCTACTTCCTCATAAGCCACTCACACAGGAGACCTTGAGGAATATGCTAAATCGTCCCAGAAAATGCCAGATTCAGAATGAACGAGATGGCAATACGGAAACACAACCGTGTCTAGGTTTTATGCCCAGTGCTCAACCTTCAGTGACACTCAGGAGTAACCACATGGTCCCTCTGTGCTTCCTGGAGGGCCTGGCTATCCTAGGTGGGAAGATAATGGCACAGTAGCTTACATATCAGATGGGGTCTTCGGATCAACCTCCCTCACTGTGTCTTCTCTTCAAGTGTGAAGTCTGACATCTACTCCACTCTTTTCCCTTTGCAGCCCCATGGGTCTCTGCCTGGGGTACCACTGGCTGCTAACGCCTGGTCTCTGTTACCCTCACCCAACTGTTTTTTTTTTTCTTTAAATATTTTATTTTTATTTATTTATTTATTTGACAGAGAAAGAGAGAGAGAGAGAGAATGGGCACACCAGGGCCTCCAGCCACTGCAGATGAACTCAGGACACGTGTGCCCCCTTATGCATCTGGCTAATGTGAGTCCTGGGGAATCGAACCTGGGTCCTTTGGCTTTGCAGGCAAATGCCTTAACTGCTAAGCTATCCCTCCAGTCCTTGTTTTTTTTTTTGTTTTTGTTTTTTTTATGAGAGAGAGAAAATGGACATGCCAGGGCCTCTAGACACTGCAACAGAACTCCAGATGTGTGCACCACCTTGTGTACATGTGCAACCTTGTGCATGTGTCACCTAGTGCGTCTGGCTTATGTGGGATCTAGGGAGTCAAACATGGGTCCTTAGGCTTCGCGAGCAAGCGCCTTAACTACCAAGCCGTCTCTCCAGCCCTCACTCAACTCTTTTAACAGGAGGACTCACTCACCTGGACAGTCTGAGAGCCACCTGTAAAGGGAAAATGATGACATGAGCTTGGGGAGTAGAGACAGTGGCCTTCTGCCCTCTACTCTTTGCCTGGAGGGTAAGCAGACATGTCTTCAGGAGGAGAAACAGACCATGTCCCCAGAATACCCAGCAGCACCCAAAATGCAGCTCTCTGCCTCTGCCCTTTAGTCCCCCTCCCCCCCACATTAGGACCAACCAACCCAGAAGCTTGGAATGGATATGAGGCAACCCAGCTCACCCTTCATTTTGTGAGAGGAAGCCTCCTGCCCTCCTCTGAGGCCCCGGGTGACCAGAACTTACCCCCAACACTCCATTGCTCCCGTGACACACTGCTCCCTCCTACAGCCCCAGCCAGAGGGGTTGTTCACAGCCCCTGTGCTGCCAAGAGCCAAGGGAGCAGTTCTAGAGAGGTAAGGCGCTTCCTCTCACTGGGCAGGTGTTCAGCATCCGTGACAAATGGGGTTTTATCCTCACTGTCTTGACTATTCTAGGTTCCTGCGGGAAATTCTGGCAGTCACCTACTACACGTGGGGTCCTACTACCTCTGTGGTCTCCTGTACTCAGTGACTTGGGCACGACTTCACGTTTTCCCAGAACACCTGCCAGGGAGCTCGAACGCCGAATCTTCCTGGCCTATACACCCTGAGTGCCAGGAGGCGGAGCTGGAGCTTCTGCTCAGATCCTAAGGCCAGAACAAGGCATGGAAAACCTACAGACTCTCTGAAACCACTTGCCAGCTCACTAGGCCTTGGAGTGACTCCCAGCCCCAGAAGCTGGGAGGCCGGGTGGGAGATGGAGAGCTAGATACACCAGGCATGATGCTGACCTCTCCCATCTCCTGAGTAGCCTTCTGGGTGTGCACGTCCCTTGACCCCACACAGGAGGGGGAACTAGAGAGGCCTTGCCGTCAAGCCAAACCACAAGAGAAGTGTCCCAGAACTGGACACTGCTGCTCCCAAGCGCCCTTTTTAAAAATCATTTTATTTATTTATTAGATACAGAAGGACAGAGGAAGAGAGAGAGAGAGAGAGAGAGAGAGAGAGAGAGAGAGAGAGAGAATGGGCACACCAGGGCCTCCAGCCACTGCAAACGAACTCCAGATGTATGTGCCACGATGTGCAGTTGGCTAACGTGGGACCTGGGGAATCGAACCTGGGTCCTTAGGCTTTGCAGGCAAGTGCTTTAACCGCTGAGCCACCTCTCCAGCCCCAAGCTCCCTTTTTAAAAAATTATTTATTTATTTATTTATTTGAGAGGGACAGACACAGAGAGAAAGATAGATAGAGGGAGAGAGAGAATGGGCGTGCCAGGGCTTCCAGCCTCTGCAAACGAACTCCAGATGCGTGCGCCCCCTTGTGCATCTGGCTAACGTGGGACCTGGGGAACCGAGCCTCGAACTGGGGTCCTTAGGCTTCACAGGCAAGTGCTTAACCGCTAAGCCATCTCTCCAGCCCCCAAGCTCCCTTCCTTAATACCCCGGAGATGGGTGTCTAGAGACACAGGAAAAATGCCTGGGCCTCTCTGAGCTGCTGTGACCTTATAGAAAAGGGAAATGTTCAGGTGTTTCCCACCCCACTCTGGCCCAAGATACCCTTGTCCGAGATGGGCCCAGCCTCAAGCCAGGTGTCCGTGGCGGCTCGGAGTGGCTGTCTTTCTGCTAGCCCAGACGGGGGTCCACTGCTCCTCTGTGCCTGCTCCCTCGAGGGCCTGGCCAGTTCCTCCTCCTCCGCTTTCCTCATGGACAGGCGGATGTCTGAACTTGAGTAGGTATAGCCATGGCCGGCAGGACAGATTTCTCTGAAGGCCTCTGCAAAACCAACAGCCAGAGGACACAGTAAGCAGTGTGCCATTCCTGCAGAACGTCAGAGCGCCCCTCCCCTGCCCCTTCTTCCTCCAGGGAGGCAAGACAGTTGCGGCAACAAGGCGGGAACCCCAGGTGGGTAGGGACTGGAATAGGGAGGGTAAGAGTAAGAGTCTTCTGTCTTGAGGTCTGCCCAGGCTGGCCATTGGCCTTGAGGAAGTGTCTCCACGGATAGGGCTGGGATGGAGCCAGGGGTTACCTGTGCCAGGCAGGGGGCATTTCTCACACTGGCTTCCCCAGGCTTTGCCCACACGACTGCAGCAGCATATCTGCTTGGTGATCCGCTGGGCCAAGGGCAGGGTGCAGGTGCCAAGCCCCAGTGAGCGGTAACACAGTCCCTGCTGCATGGAGATGGCTTTGTCCGCTGCAACAGACAGGACACAGGGTGCTAGGCAGGTGGCCCGTGGGAGGGAAAGTGCCGAGAGCCAGCGGTGGAGGTGTGGCTGGCTGCATGCGCTCAAGACCAGCCTGGCCCACATGTCGACCTGGAAGCCGAGCCCTGAAGATGCCCACATGAACTTTGGGAGAAATGGTCACAGTGGGCATGAGCTCACTTCTCCTTGTGCTATGTGCCCCGTGAGACCCTCGCCTCCCATCCTCAAGTGGAGAATCCAAATGTGGGATGTGGGCGTGAACCTGCATGTCACAAGCTGCCAGCGTTCAAGCGTTCCCTGGCCTCTCTGCGCGCACTTGGAGATGAGTGTGGAGCAGCATGCTCTGAGGACTACAGGTGGCTTCATACGAAGATGAAACAAAGTGAGAACCAAAAACCTGAGACAGGCAGCTTTGAGGACAGAGAGCCTGTCTGGGTTATCTTTGTCACTAGAGACCATCCTCTGTGTCAGGTGCACGTGGCTGCTCAGTAATGCATGCTGAGTCAACGCCTGCGTGGCTCACTCCATGAATCAGCCAAGCACTGGGTCTGGGTGTGTCGTCAGTGACAGAGCACTTGTCTAGTGTGCGCAAAGCCCTGGATTCTGTTTCTGGCAACACACGCACACATGTGCGCCACAGAAACCAAAGAAATCCACTGAATCCATGCACTGAAATCCCAATGGTAGTTAACTATTAAATAAGACTCTCTTGGGCTGGAGAGATGGCTTAGCAGTTAAGGTACTTGCCTGCACAGCCCAAAGACCCAGGTTTGATTCCCCAGTACCCACGTAAAGCCAGATGTTACAAGGTGATGTATGCATCTGGGGTTTGTTTGTAGTAGCTAGAGGCCCTGGCATGCCTATTCTTTTTTCCTCTCTCTCTATCAAATAAATAAATAAAGGATTAAAAAAAATAACACTCTCCGGGCTGGAGAAATGACTTAGCGGTTAAGGGCTTGCCTGTGAAGCCTAAGGACCCTGGTTCAAGGCTTGATTCCCCAGGACCCATGTAAGCCAGATGCACAAGGTGGCACATGCATCTGGAGATCTGGAGTTTGTTTGCAGTGGATAAAGGCCCTGGCACGCCATTCTCTCTCTTCTCTCTCTCTCTCTCTCTCTCTCTCTCTCTCTCTGCCTCCTTGTCTCTCTGTCTTTTGCTCTCAAATAAATAAAAATAAACAAAAACAAAAAAATAGCACTCTCTTGCATACTATCTCAATGAGAGAAGATGTGTCATGCCAATTTGAAAGAAATTTAAATATTTAGAGGGCAGACTATACTCTCAATAGACAAGTTGTGGGTTGAGGAAGACAGCAGTCAAAACTGAGGAATTCATGACCCTGGGGTCTTGGTCAGTTCAGACAGATCCTTGCTCCCTACTGAGCTACATACATGTCTCCCTGGGCCTTGGTTTCTTCATATGTAAAGTAAGGATGTTGATATGTCATAGGTGGTGAACACTTGTGTCTGTGCCTGCCTGGCATGTGTGTCCCATTCCGATGTCATCAGCCAAGGTTTTCTATTGGCACCACCCACTCTTTCCCTCCCTTGGGCCACTTCCTGTGTGAAGGAGTGAAGTCTGTACCTCCAGTCACAGTGAGTAGTTAAGGGACAGGTATGTGACTAAGTAGGCCTCATGATACTCAGTTTGGGGACTGTTCCTGGGCCATTAGAGAAGTGATCGTGTTTAGACTGAGATTTCAAGGCTCAGAACCTACAGCACATGGAGTGTTACCTTTAAAGGAACTCTGAAATCAATGCAGGAAACAGCAAGGGACTCCTAAGGATGAGCCAACCAACACGTGTTCCCACATTTACTGAGTGTGCCAATCAATCGACTCCATTTGCTAAAGCAGCTGGAGTTGTGTGTCCATCACTTGCAACCCTGAGTCTCCTGACTACCCAACCTTCACGGTGCCATAGAGATGAAAGAGCCTGAGGTAAACTGGCATGCCCTGTCAAAGGTCATGTGCTACACACAGGTCATGTAGCCATTAGTCCAAGAGCCCCGGATCCTCAGGGGCAATCTCTGCCTATGGTGGCCACTGACCAACCCTATGAATTCCAGAGTGGAATATCAGGAAGCCGAACCAGTTTCCAAGGAGAGAGGGCAATTCTCAGAAACCTGCCTACCACCTCCACCTACAGGAAGAAGAGTCCTTGTGCCAGAGCAGCTCTGAGGAGGAGAGGAAATAAAGACAGCCTGCCTCTGCTTCCCTCTAGTAGGTCCCTTCCTGGCCTTCAGACATAAACACCACCTAGGATGTTAAACACATTCGCCTGATAAAGTAATCTTTTTTTTTTTTAATTTCATTTTCATTTATTTATTTATCAGACAGGGAGAGAATGAGAATGGGTTCACCAGGGCCTCCAGCCACTGCAAATGAACTTCAGACGCATGCGCCACCTTGTGCATCTGGCTTACACTGGACCTGGAGAATCGAACCTGGGTCCTTAGGCTTCACAGGCATGCACCTTAACCACTAAGCCATCTCTCCAGCCCATGATAAAAGAACCTTAAGTGGCTTGGAGAAGAAGGGTTGACAGTCCCTCAGGGCCAATGACTACATGTCACTGTCATCACAAGGCAGTGTTCCTTTGTTTTGATTTGTAGACATGGTATCATAAAGCCCAGACTGGCCTCAAACTCATGTAGCTGTGAATGACCGTGAACTGATCCTCTTGCTTCTGCTTCTTGAGCTCTGGGCTTAGAAAAGTGTGCACCCCCATACCTGATCTTATAAGTACTGGGGATCAAACCCAGGGTTTCAGGTATGCTAGGCAAGCACTCTACCAACTGAACCACACACTGAACCACACCCCTAGCCTCGCCACATGGCTTCTTTTTTAAAATTTTTTTTTGTATTTTTTTTCGTGTTTTTATTTATTTATTTGAGAGTGACAGAGAGAAAGAGGGGGAGTGAGCAAGAGAGAGAGAGACAGACAGACAGAATGGGCACACCAGGGCTTCCAGCCACTGCAAACGAACTCCAGACGCATGTGCCCCCTTGTGCATCTGGCTAACGTGGGTTCTGGGGAATTGAGCCTTGAACCGGGGTCCTTAGGCTTCACAGGCAAATGCTTAACTGCTAAGCCATCTCTCCAGCCCAACCACATGGCTTCTTGAAAGCAAACTGTGTTCTGCTCATTCTGGGCCCCTTGCTCCCTGGGCCTCCCTCCTGAGACTCTGTCTAGTGTCCTCGTCCTGGAGACTCTAGGTCCAGCCTCCTTTCCCACAGGGCACTCCCTCTGCTGGCATCAGAGTCTTATTCCTGCCAGGGCCTTATCAGAGCCAGCAGCAGGCAGTATATAGACAGAGTGGTCAGCTGACTGCAGCTCCACAGAGTGGGAAGTGCCCACATCCCAGAGGCTAGCAGGACTGGTTTTATTCAGCTCTGGTCAGGCATTCTTGCCTAAGGAAAGCCCCATCTGGGCTGTGGTATCAGCTCTGCCATCTGGGGAAGGGGGATGCCAGCCTGGGCCTCTCCAAGCTGGAAACCACAGAGGTCACTGGGAACAGTGTTGCCAGGGTGTATGTGTGGCACACACACACGCGTGCATGCATTCACAACTCATAAAATGTATGTGTTCATGGATTCTTTTTTTTCTGGTAAGGTCTCACTCTAGTCCAGGCTGATCTGGAATTCACTGTGTAGTCTCAGACTGGCCTCGAACTCAAAGTGATACTCCTACCTCTGCCTCCCGAGTGCTGGGATTAAAGGTGTGCACCACCACACCTGGCTTGTATTCGCGGATATTGAGACACATTCAGAAGAGACCACAGGATAATGGAAGGGCCCTGGAATGGGACAGAAGCTCCACGAATCAATGGACAGGTCTTTAGAAAAGCCCATTTAACAGCCACACGATGAGGCTGCCAAGCTCAGGCACTGGAAGAATCAGCCTCGGCCATTCTCAACCCCAGGGGCGGCACACATCTCCCAAGACCATGGGGCAGTAAACAAGCTAGACATGATCAGAAGAGAAAACCAAATCAAACCAAAACAACACAAAGAAAAAGAACAAAACATGAACCCCAAACTGCTAAGCCTCAGAAGGAAAGCTACAAGTAGAAAGAAAGCTTGGCCGCAGCGGCTAGTCCCAGCAGGATAGGCAATCAATTTTTGTATCTTGGCCCAACTCCAGGGTCAGTAGCAAACACTGGCTCACAGCCAGTGAGGCCATGAGGCCTGGGGCACTTGACTGCCCTGGGCCTCAACAGTGTCCCCAGAGGGTGTCCCCACCCCCTGGCCTCGCCAGCACTCACATACACAGCGACTCCGTGATGGGTCCAGCATGAGGCCAGGTCCACAGGTGCATAGGTAGCTGCCCCTGGTGTTCACGCATTCTGAGTCCTTGCACAGGCCCAGGGTCAAGCACTCATTGATATCTGAAAGAATAGAAGGGACAATCAAGTGCCTGCCCCATCAGACCTAATGCCTGAGAGAGAGCTGTGCAGAGACTTTCTACTCTCAAATAAAACACCAAGAAAAAGAGGACTATTTTTTTTTTAATTGTGATCCCTCGCTGTATGCCTCAGTTTTCACATTTGCAAAATGGGGATAATGATAGAAACCCCCCGTGTTGTTAGAAGAGAGGGAGAAATCACACAGTATGTGGTCTACTAACTGGCAGGTAATAATAATAATAACATGTATGAAGTACCTTATTACATGCCCCATACTTTCTTTTTTTTTTTTTTTTTTTTTTTTTTTTCCGAGGTAGGGTCTCACTCTGGCTCAGGCTGACCTGGAATTCACTATGTAGTCTCAGGGTGGCCTCGAACTCTCGGTGATCCTCCTACCTCTGCCTCCCGAGTGCTGGGATTAAAGGCGTGCGCCACCACGCCCAGCCCCCCATACTTTCTTGATACTTAACATATGAGACTTCATTTAATCTTACAATTTTATCAACAGATCCTTGTGTTCCCATTTTATTATTATTTTTTGTTTTAGAGAGAGAGAATTGGCACACCAGTGCCTCAGCCACTGCAATCAAACTCCAGACGCTTGCGCCACCTAGTGGGCATGAGCGACCTTGCGCTTGCCTCTCCTTTGGGCATCCGGCCTATGAGACATCTGGAGAGTTGAACATGGGTCCTTAGGTTTCACAGGCAAGCGCCTTAACTGCTAAGCCTTCTCTCCGGACTCACATTCTCATTTTATAGATGAAGAACGTGAGGCTCCAGGAGTAACTTGTCCAGACGGACTCAGCTCTGGTGACTTCGCAGGTGGTATGCTGGAGGGTGGCAGCTGGGCATTCAGGTCCTTCCTATCTAGCCTTCTTGGAGAGTCTCTGAGCACCCTTGCTGGCTCCAGCCCTGGGAACATGCTGGAGGCAGGAGGTTGAGGCTGGTGCTGCAGGGGCCTTGAACGTAGGAGTGAGCTCAGCAAGGGCGGACTGAGGGGCCGAGGCAGGGCTAAGGCCCAGGGAGTCTCCTGCCTCAGGCAGGCTGCATGAGTCACAAGACCAGCAAAAGCTCCTGCTCTTCCTCACACAAGACGGGGCAATGGCTTCCTCCTGATCCCTCAACTTCTTGTGCTACCCAAAGGAAGCCCCCAGACCCTGCCTCTGAGCTGCAAATTGGGATCCATCTTGGTGACAGCCCATCTGTTGATGACCATGATGGTGGTAAAGATGCTGACCACCTTCAGGGGTCAGTAGGTACCTCAGGCAGCCCAGTGCCATCAGAACCACCTGGTCAACTTTAGGCTTTGGGCAAACTGACACAAGATGAGGGACTGAAAGATGACCCAGCACGGGCAGCAAGGGGGAATTGCTCCTTGGTAGATCGTCCTTTTGGGACACAGGTGTCTGGGAGATGTTGCTGGAGGAGAAACTGATTCACATGCCTCCAGACTGTTTCCAGAGGGATACTTCTAAACTCAAACTTGACTTGCCTCCCTTCCACTAGAGAAGCTTCAGGGTTCCCCCATCACCTCCTAGAGGGAGTGTCTAAAGTTTAGAATGAGATTTAAGCCCCCCCCCCATCACGTCCTAAAGCCCACAAGCAGACAAGTAGCTTTCAGTACACGTCAGCACGTCTATGGTCTCACCTCCTGGGTGCATACAGATCGTGTGCCCAGTGCCTCCCACAAGTTCTTCCCAGCCCACACTGTCCCTCTGCCTGGAATGCATGTAGCCTCTTCATTTGGCCATCTCATGTTCATTTTTAAAGCCTTGGCTTGAGTACCACTTCTTCTTTTAAGAAGAAAAGTTTTATTCAGTCCACAGTTCCGGAGGCTAGGAAGTTTAGCGTCAAGGTCAGCCTCCCAAGGACAAATAGCAGAGTCTCCCCGCTCCCCACAGTGAAAACCTGTTCCCAGAGAAGTTTATTAGTGACACTCCTTTTGGGGCCTAGAGGACTATGGGTCTTGGACTGTGTTGTTTGATGCCTCCTTGCCAAATTCTGCCTTTTTGGCTGTCCTTTCTTAGAATACACCAGATCCGAAGTAGGACATCACTACGGCATTGGGTACCACTTCTTCCAGGAAGCTTGCAACTGATCCTCCCAGCTTGGACTGGGCCCTACAAGGAGATTCCCATAGCACCCTCGAGGACCTTCTCTGGTTGTATTTAAGTGTTTAGGTGTCTGTTTTAACCTGGGGCACAGACTGGGTCTAACCCACCACTGTGTACCTAGCACCTACATAGTGGACATAGCTCTCAGCACCCTTTCCTCAAATAGTCTATGAAACTAGAAGGAAGGTTACAGGGGGAGGAGGGATGGTCCACGAGTATACATCATTAGGTGGCTCCTTTTGCACACGTGCAAACCTCAGTTATAGGCAGGGGAAGGGCTTTGTGGGGTTGAGGTTTGGTCACCTGTATCCTGGGGACTCTGTAGGAGGTGGATGGCAAGGAACTCATGGAGATCCTAAGAACAACTTGACAGCTCTAACATGGTAGGAAGAGAGGCCCACTGGGGACAGTGACAATATGAACATCCCCTGCTGGGCCACTAGGGACAAAAGGATGAGCTGTCACATTCATTAATGCCCTGGGCCCAGCTCTCCCAAGGGACTCTAACCCCGAGCTAGATGGACCCAGAGATTTGCCTGGCTTGAGTACCTGTTATTATCCCCCGGGCAGAAGTCCCTTCTGTAGCCTTCTGCCTCCCCAACCCGACCCAAGCGGATAACCAGACACTCACGCTTCCTCAGGATGCTCTCTCCTGAGGAAACCTCCAGAGAAGGTGACCTCAGGGCTATGTGTGACAATCCTATTTTCAATTTAGCCTTACCTAAAGCAGGCCATGCAGACAGCTACCAAGTTATCAAGGCTCTCTGAAGGCAAGCTTCCTCAGCTCCTTGCCGACCCCACCAACCCGGAGCCTCAGTTCACACTATACCCAAGTCAGCAGAGCTTCTGCTCGGAACTCAAGTCGGCTCAAGGGCAGCAGCTAAGATTTCTGGCCCCAGGGCCATCCAGACCCCTCTTCCCACTCCTTCCTCACGCCCAGTAGAAGCAAAGCCTCACTCAGCACCTCCAACCCTTCCCTCTAAGCTGGGGCTTAGAGGAGCGAGAGACCTCCAGGCAGAGACGGATGCTCCTCCTTTCTGGGGTGGAGTGGCTATTGGCCCTGCATCAGCAGGCCTCACCATTCACACCCCTACTCGAAGCCCAGCCATAGCCTGGGTCATTCTTACCTTGGCAGTGAGTAAGGTTCAGTCTCTTGTACCCATGGGGACACTCCAGCTGGCCATTTTCAATCACTGGGGAGGCTGAGGAGTGAAGACACAAGACAGATCTCACAGGAGGGCCCTTGGGCTCCTCTGCCACCAAGCTGTGAAGTGGGCACAGTCTGGATGTCTCATGCACTCAGTAGCTCTGAGACCACCAAACCATCCCCCTGGCCCTTGCTTTCACCAGGCCCACCCAGCAGAATGAGCCAGGCACGGACAGACAAACAGCCCGATCTCACATCTGCACGGAATCTAAGAACGGCGAAACCATGGACGTAGAGAAGAGAATACAGGTTACCAGAGGCTGTGGCAAGGTGGTGAACAATTTGGGGAGTTAGTGGTTGATGGATATGAATTTCAGTTAGAAGAAATCAGTTCAAGAGACCTATTATACAACACGGTGACTATATTTACCAGCCATGTAGTGTGTATTTGAAAATCACTAAACAGCAAGATTTTAAGTATACTTATCCCTCCCAAATAAGCATAAAAGTAATCAAGCCAGTTAACAGGTACATTACATGCAAGGCAACACACCTTTATTAGCCTGCCTTAGCCATTCCACAACATACACTCATTTCAAAATATCATGTGCATCATAAAATATACAATGTTTAGTTAAAATTATTTTTAGGGGCTAGAGAGATGGCTTAGAGGTTAAGGCACTTGTCTGCAAAGCCTAAGGACCCAGGTTTGATTCCCCAGTACCCACGTAAGCCAGATGCACAAGGTGGTGCATGCATCTGGAAATCATTTGCAGTGGCCGGCACACCCATTCTCTTTTTTTTTTTTTTTTTTTTTGGTTTTTCAAGGTAGGGTCTCACTCTGGTTCAGGCTGACCTGGAATTCACTATGTAGTCTCAGGGTGGCCTTGAACTCTCAGCGATCCTCCTACCTCTGCCTCCCGAGTGCTGGGATTAAAGGCGTGCGCCACCACACCTGGCCCCATTCTCTATCTGCTTCTTTCTCTCAAATAAATAAATAAATAAAATATTTTTAAAAAATTATTTTTAGAATCCAGCCTATAATCCTAGCACTCAAGAGGCTGAGGCAGAAGGATCACC
The DNA here is from genome assembly GCF_020740685.1 of Jaculus jaculus. Classification (NCBI taxonomy): domain Eukaryota; kingdom Metazoa; phylum Chordata; class Mammalia; order Rodentia; family Dipodidae; genus Jaculus; species Jaculus jaculus. The sequence goes on along the minus strand of NC_059108.1, from coordinate 143,481,703 downwards.
TCAAGTTCAAGGCCAACCTGGAACACAGTGTAAGATCTTTTCTCAAAAAAAATTTAAATTCTAGAAGAAATTAATTTTGGGGACTAAGGAGACAACTGAACAGGTAAGAGCATTTGCTGCACAAACAAAAGGGCTGAGGCTGCCTGAGTTTGATTCCCCAGGGTCCACATAAGAAAGCTGGGTGCAGCCACACGCATCTGTAACTTGTATGGGGTGGGGCAGAGACCAGAGGCTCCCTGGGGGCTTGCTGACTGAAAATGGAAGCTCCAGATTGAGTTAAAGACTCCATCTCTGGGGCTGAATAGTTTTTTTTTTTAATTTTACTTTTTCATTTGAAAATAATTTATAGATACACAGGAAATCTAAATGCAGTTTGGCCAACAAAGAAATGATTATTTGCATTTTGATGATCCATCCACATCCTGCCTCAGCGTCACAACATCCCTCATATTTCACAGAAGCCAAAAGCCCCAAAAGAATTGATGCTAAACAAAAACAAGATGAACATCTGCATTACTTTGGAGTGGCAGTCTGGTGGATGTGCCCACCTCTTAGAGACCAAGTCCACCAGGCTTTGGGTTTGATCTCCCCAGCATTGCAGGGAGGGTGCGGAGCAGAAATTGTCTTTGAGTTTCAGAATTCCTTCACTAGGAAGTAGCCAGAGGTCTTCAAAGGGCAAAAGCCATCCATTTCCATAGACTTTATTCCCTATGAAGTTCTGAAGCTCCCAATAGTCTTTAGGGGCTTGCTTTGTGGAGTTAGTTGGAGGATCACTTCCTGTTGCGATCGTCTCTCCCTGTGGCCATAGCTTGTCTCCAATGCATGTGGTAAAGAAGCTACTCACAAGGCTTTCTTCCTCCCTGTCACCTACCCCATCCTGCTGGTTCCCATGGAGCATCACCAGCCACACATCTAGGGCTGTGTGATAAAGCTAATTTTGTCCCATAAGTTGTCTACTGTTCTTTGGCTGTGTCTTCCTTTATGAATTTTATTGTTGAACGAGATTACTATAATATCAAGAACTTGGTAGAAATATTGATTCTTTTTTTAAAAATTGTTGTTGTTATTGTTTTGTTTTCCAAGGTAGGGTCTCGCTCTAGCCTAGGCTGACCTGGAATTCACTATGTGCTCTTAGGCTGGCCTCAAACTCACCATGATCCTCCTACCTCTGCCTCGCAAGTGCAGGGGTAAATAAAGGCGTGCGCTACCATGCCCAGCTTGGTCCTTTCATATAATTGAATAGCCAAGTTTGTGTTGTGTTGGTATTTTCACTTTCTTTTTTTCCCTTTAAGTTCGGGGGTCTGAACTATGTAGTCCAGGCTGGACTCTCTCCATCTTCCTTCCTTAGCCTCCTAAGTGCTGAGGCTGTAGGTGCGTGCCACCACACTAGGTCTGTTAATGTTTTTCTCATCAGGTAGCTTTTATCCATCATTCACTACTTTTTTTTTCAGCCTCACCATCCACTTATAGCAAGGCTTGCTACTGAAGATAGCAGATATAAATTTATATCCCATCTCATCTATTATTTTTTTCCTGAGACAGGGTCTCACTCTAGCCCAGGCTGACCTGGATCTCACTCTGTAGCCCCAGGCTGGCCTCAGACTCACTGCAATCCTCCTACCTCAGCCTCCCACAGTGCGCGCCACCACGCCCGGCTTTCCCAGCTAGTCTTCTTGGTGTACAATTCGGGTCAGATGTGGTAGGTCATGATTTTTACCATGCAATCTGTCTGATGACATGTCATATAAGAAATACCAGCATTATGAGTGCTGGGGGGCATGGCTCAGTGGTTCAAAGTGTGCAAGCCTGACACCCTGAGTTCCCATCCTCAGCACCCACCTAACACCAGACACAGATGTACACGTGTCTGTAATCCCAACACGCCCGTGGCAATGGGAAGAGGAGTCAGGAGAAGACTGAAGCTCAAGGGCCAAGTAGTCTGGCTACACGGTGTCAAACAACAACAGAGACCCTGTCTCAAATAAGGTACAAAGCGAGAACCAGCACCCCAAGGTTGTCCTCTGACCTCCACATAGGCACCATGGTGTGTGCTCACATGCATGGGTGCGTACGAGCGCGCACACACACACACACACGCATGCATGCACACACACAAGAAGAATCAGCGTTATACTTTCCATGACTGCTTCTGAATAGGTCATGAGTTGTACTTTGAATCCATAGTTTCTTTGCAGGAACTTTCTAGAGTTACTTCTCTACTTTGTGAGAGCTGTGTTAGTTAACACCAGATAACATCGGAATCCAGGAGAAAGCAGTGGGAACCTCACTGTGTTGTAATATAACAAAGACAAACACGAGGGGTGTCCCGAGTCTCCTCCCCCCACCCCATCCTTCCCAGAGGACATATCAGATGCCAGGCAAGACATGTGACAGTCTGACATACAGACAGACCGAGTGAGGACAAATGCTAGTAAAGCTTAATGGTTTTTTGTTTGGTTTGGTTTGGTTTGGTTTTGGCTTTTCAAGGTAGGGTCTCACACTAGCCCAGGCTGACCTGGAATTCACTATGCTGTCTCAGGGTGGCCTCAAACTCATGGCGATCCTCCTACCTCTGCCTCCTGAGTGCTGGGATTAAAGGTGTGTGCCTAGCAATAAGCTTAATGTTTTTAAATTATTATTTATTTATTTGAGAGAGAGAGATAGAAATAGGCAGGTAGAGAGAGAGAGAGAGAGAGAGAGAGAGAGAGAGAGAATGGGTGCGCCAGGGCCTCCAGCCACTGCAATCAAACTCCAGATGCGTGTGTCACTTGTGCCTCTGGCTTACATGGGTCTTGGGGAGTTGAACCTGGGTCCTTTGGTTTTGCAGGCAAGTGCCTTAACCACTAAGCCATCTCTCCAGCCACAAGCTTAATGTTTTTTAATAATAAAAAGTTAAAGTTCTAATATTTTTTTCTTGCCATGGCCTGTCATGCTCTGAGTTCTCATGGTCCACTGTGGAGCCAAGACTGCCCAAGCAGGCCACACTCATGGAAACAAAACACTGAGATGGAGACAGAAAAATGGGCATGAAGCTGGAAAGCATAGCCGTCCCTGGCCTGGCGCCTGAGGGTACAAGCTGAGGCCAGAGGGAAGGGAAGAACAAGAGGATGTGGTCTAGAGAAACCCAGAAAGCCCGCTGATCAGATGCAGCTCGCAGACATTGTGAAGAGCAGAAGGCGAGAAAGAACGCAGGGCAGGTGCCAGGGGACCACACGGCAAAGCAGCGCTGTGCTTGGGCAGCAAGGGCACTGTGCCACACCGTACTGTTTCTCCCAGCAGTAACTACCGGCCAGGGTCCCTTGCCCCTCTTTCACAGATTAAGAAAGCATGGCTCAGAGACATCAAATAACTTGCGCAGGCAAAGAGGCTCATGGGAGCTGAGTCAGGGTTGAATGTATGCTTCGGTTACAAAGGACACATTTGTCCTTTTTACACACAGAGAGAGTTGAAAGAGAACTGAAGGAGGTCTGGATGGGCCAGTAGACCAGAACATCGCCTCCCGGATGCCAGGAGGGAGCAAGAGGCAGGCAGGTCTCGGCTTCCTGGGGATAAGAGGAGGGACAGCAAGCTTGGCTGGAGCTGGGAGCAAGAGGAGAACCAGCTGCGGGCACCTGCAGAAACCCCGTGGGAATGCAGGCTATGCATCAAGCTGAGAAAACCTAGCTGCTGCCATGGGGAGGTGGCGTTCTTTCTACACAGGGGTTCCCGCCTTGGCACGGGGGCTCTGCTGGTGCTGGACGGAAGGGAACGTGTTGGATGGACAGCCTTTCCCAAAGGCAGACTTCTGGAAAAAATAACTGCCAAGTCACCGTCTCTGGTGACGTTCCCGATTTTGTCATTGGCCTCGGTCTCAAACGAGGGCTCTTCCCACCCTTCCTCACACCTCCCAGAACTGTCTGCCAAAGGCTGTTCCTAGCTACTGTGCGACCAGCTCCAGGGTCCAATCTAGAAAAGCCGGCTAAAATCCGTGGCCCTGTGACCTGAGCGTGAGAATTCAGCAGCCACTGAGCTGTGTGCCTTCGAGATGAGGGAAGGCAAGTGTCCCTAGCATGTTCCCAGCACAGCAGCATTCCCCTGGTCACAGCATTTCACGTGTCACGGTTATGGCCTTTTTTTTTTTTTTTTTTTGCTTATCCAGCTTCCTCCCAAAGCAAAAGCTGTGAGAACAGGGACCTTGTCTCCTTCATCATGACTACAGCCAGTGCAGTACCTGGAGCATTTCTGGGCACGCCAAAGCAGGCTTACTATAATCCACGCCCTCCTGCAAAGGTTTGACATGTCCTAGTTGACCTCATTCTCATAACAGCCTTTGGACATATTTACTAACCTTACCCTCATCTTACAGATGAGCGAACTAAGCAAAGAGATAGTCAGAAAATGTGCCTAAGGTCACCCCGCGGGTGGACAGAGCTGGGATCATGAATGCAGGCAGGAGCAATTCAGAACCACCCACTTCCTCTAGAAAAACAAATGGGGCTGGATAGATGGCTTAGCAGTTAAGCACTTGCCTGTGAAGCCTAAGGACCCTGGTTTGAGGCTCGATTCCCCAGGACCCACGTTAGCCAGATGCACAAGGTGGCACACGTGTCTGGAGTTTGTTTGCAGTGGCTGGAGGCCCTGAAGCACTCATTCTCTCTCTCTCTCTCTCTCTCTCTCTCTCTCTCTCTGCCTCTTTCCTCTCTCTGTCTGTCACTCTCAAATAAAAATAAATTAAAAATAAACAAAAAAAAGTTAAAAAAGAAAAAGAAATGGAGCTGGAGAGATGGCTTAGTGGTTAAGGCACTTGCCTACAAAGCCTAAGGACCCAGGTTTGATTCCCTAGTACTCACATAAGCCAGAGGCACAAGGTGGAACATGCATCTAGAGTTCGTTTGCAGTGACTGGAGGCCCTGGGGCACCCATTCTCTCCCTCTCTTTTTCTCTCTCTCTTTCTGTGTCTTTATCTCTCAAATAAATAAATAGTTAAAAAAGAAAGAAAAACAAATGAGTCTATGACAAGCCTTAGGAATTGTGTAGGCAGAGAACTCTGGGATCCAACAGAGGCCATAACAAAATACCTTTCCAGCAGGAAGCCCATCACCTTTCCTGGAGACCCTTCCCCACCCTCTTTTACAAGGGGTAAGGAGAAAAAATGGAGAGTCCTTACCCTCAGGGCCACACCAGAGGAGAAGAAAATTTGCCAAGTCAGAAAGAGAGTGGCTATGATGTGACTGCCCCAGATGCTTCAAGGAGACATGTGGGGATGTGGGGAGCTTCAGGTGGCACCCTCAAGACCCGACAAAGCCCAAGCAGCTGCGGAGGCCCCAGTCAGGGCCACATGACAAAACCTCTGGGAAGCATGCAGGCAGCCAGGGGTCAATGTCCTGGTATGAAAATGGGGGCTCCGAGCCTTGATCTCAGCTCTCCTGACCCCTGACCTCAGCACCTTCCACCCTCTGTTGCATCCCATTACTCACAGCATAGAACGAGGGTGCTCCTGGCTGCAGCCTGTCCCACCCAGTTAGTTCCTCAGACCCCTTGGCGCGGCTGGGACTCCCAGGGAGACCCTAACACGGGCAAATGCATTGCTGAAGACAGCTTTGGCCCTGTTTCCACAGGCAGAGCTGGAGAGGAGACGGTGAAGACATGTGTCTGGCCACAGGGCTGCTTACAGCTCACCCGTCTCAGCCTGTGATGACAGGTGTCCAAAGCCGGGAGACGTGACGGCTCCCTGTTGTGCACCTCTCTGCCCAGGCAGCAGACTCATACTTGGCCCATGAAGCCAAGCTTGGTGCCACAGGGACATGTGCGCAGACCGGGGGGCCTTGGCCCTGGATTTGCGTACCCCAGGAAGCTATGCTGTAGGGAAACCACCTTCACAGGAGTCCTGGTTCCAACCTGACTTGTTCTGTGACCTGGGGCGCATTTTTTACCCTTTCACCCTGAAGTTTTTCATCTGCAGAAGTGGGGACAGAAACTCAGTTTGTAGGGATGTCATGAAGACTCACTCTGTTAAAATAATGAGCCGGGCATGGTGGCCTATACCTTTAAGCTCAGCACTGGGGAAGCTGGTAGGAGGATTGCTGTGAGCTCAAAGCCAGTGTGGGACTACAGTGAGATCCAGATCAGCCTGGGCTACAGTGAGATCCTACCTCAAAAAAGAAAAAAATAGCCCCCCCCAAAAAACTACCAATAAGGGCTGGAGAGATGGCTTAGCAGTTAAGGCGCTTGCCTGCAAAGCCAAAGGATCCAGGTTCGATTCCCCATGACCCATGTAAAGCCAGATGCACAAGGTGGCACATGTGTCTGAAGTTTGTTTGCAAGGGCTAGAGGCCCTGGTGCACCCATTCTCTCTATATATCTGCTTCTTTCTGTCTCTCTCTGTGTCTCAACTAAATAAGATATTTAAAAAAAAAATGAATCTCAGACTGAACCTGGTACAGTCCCAGTTGATGCTTCCTAAGGGTTAGTCCTCCCTTCCTTCCCTTCTCCTCCCCCTTTCCCTCTCTCCCTTCTTTCCTTCCTTCCTTCCTTTCTTTCCTTGACCCCCTCCTCCCTCCCTCTCTCCTATTCTTCCTTCTTTCTGTCTTGCCACCCTTCCTAGAACAGTCTGGAGGACATCTGGCCTGCTGCCCTGCACAGCTAGCTGGATCTGGGCAAACAGCTCACCCTCTCTGAGCCTGGGTTTCTTACTAGTAACACGAGGATGACAAGTCTTTCCTCACTGGTTACTGTGAGCAATAAAAAGCCTGCTAAGCTCTGAGTGCAGCGGTCACCACGCTGCAGTAATGACCATCTGCTCCCTTAGTCAGACTTCCTCCTTGCTGGAGGGTCATGGCTTCCCTCAGTGAGGATCAGCACGTCTTCAAAGATGGCCTGTTGGGGCTGAAGGGAGGGGCTTAGCCGTTAAGGTGCTTACCCGCAAAGACAAAGGACCCAGGTTCGATTCCCCAGGAACCACATAAGCCAGATGCACAACGTGGCGCATGCGTCTGGAGTTTGTTTGCAGAGGCTGAAGGCTCTGGCACACCCATTTTCTTTCTTTCTCTCTCTCTCTCTCTCTCATAAATAAATAAATAAGTAAATAAATAAATAAATATGGCCTGGGACTGCTTTTTTCAGAGGATCACAAGGACCAAGGCCACCACAAACAGTGAGTTGAAGAGGGCAGACCCAGGCTCCAACAGGGTCCACCCAGCCATCCCCACTCCAGCCCTTTCTAGAGCGGGCCAGAGATGCCGCATGCGTCATGGCACCCAACCCTGCAGGGAAGGGAGGGAGCTGGCCGAGCCCGAAGCACAATTCCCAGGGGGGCCTTGAGTCCCTTGGAAGAAGACAACATTGTTTCGCCAGAGACACTGCTTTCTCAACCTGATTGGAATCCTATAAAACCCATTTCTCCAGAGCAGGGCACTGGGCGTCTCACCCAGGAGAATAGGAACCCCGCCCCAGCACAGCTGTTTTCCAAGCCAGGGTCCTGCAGCTTAGGGAACTACGGGGTGTCGGAAGCAAGGGTCAAGATCGGGTGGACGGTGGCCCCAGGTCCTTCTGTACAAGGGCATGGTAGAAACTCATGCCTGGAAGCATCGTTAGCATCCAACACCATGAAAGGCCCCCAGTGTGGTGCTAGGCAGTTACACAAGCTCCAAACAAACAGTTGCTAATGACGCTCTGACAATAATATTACTCCTGTGACGCACCCTACGCTCTCTGTTCCAAATCTCCTCTGAGGTACACATCACCCTCAAATACTCAACCCTTCCCTAGTGCTGGCGTCACAGAGCTACCCCTGTAACAAACCTTATAGGCTCAGGCTCAGGACCAGAGTAAAGCTTGCATTCTGTTGGGTTTCCAATAAACCCTCAAACATGCATGGATGCTCTCAAAAGTCACGCTTAGCCCCCCCCCTTCTCTGAAATGTCTGGTCTTGGTAGGTATAGCTCTTGCAGTGGGGAGCCCAGTACTTCTTGGCACAGCTCATTTTATTGCCTGGTATTTGCTGCCTATGGTAAGATGCCCCTTGGTGCCCAGTCAAGTTGAGCTCTGCTTTCCAGAAACATCTACACTCTCACCTTTTCTCTCTTATAATTACAAGGAACAGACCTACCTCCTTCTGTGTGGAACAATTCTTTAAACATGTCTCCATTAAGTCTTAGGCCTGGGCTACCCACGTCTAACCTGCCTGTCTAGCAGACCTAATTTTTTTATGAATACATTTTAATTTAATTTAATTATTTGATAGAGCAAGAGAGGGAAAGAGGCAGACAGAGAGAGAGAGAGAGAGAAAGACAGAGACATGGGAGCCCAAGGGCATCCAGCCACTGCAAATGAACTCCAGACCCATGTGCCACCTTGTGGGTCCTGGGGAATCGAACCGAGGTCCTTTGGCTTTGCAGGCAAATGCCTTAACCACTAAGCCATCTCTGCAGCAGACCTAATTTTGACAGGTATTTCCTTCGCATACCAGTATGATGAAATACAAGCCTCGTATACATCCTCTTAGCATGAAACTATGCTCTAGCCCCCAGGTTTATCTTCCTCAAGCAGCCCACGTCTCCTCAGGGTGAGAAGGCTACTTGGGTCAAGCTGAGAATCTGACACGCCTGAAGCGTCACCAGTCCTCACTGCGTGATCCTTGGACAAGTTCCTCAGCCATATCAGATGTGCACCTGGTAAATGGGGATTCAAGTTCCTAGGCTTGTGCTTGTGCACTGAAATGAGACAATGCAGGGGAAGGCCAGCAGAGGGGAAGATGCTGAATTCCTCAAAGGGCAGAGGGACCGAATCCATGAACCCTGGAGAACCAGGAAGGGGCCCGGGTTCTGAGGTGAACTCGTTCCAGGCCAGGCAGATGGAAAGACAATCTCATGGCAAACAGCTGCAGCCCACCACGGCAAGCCTCAAGCCAAGTGCCAGCCCCACCGGTTCCAACAAAGGGGCCTTGGGGTGGGGGGTGGGTTTGACAAAGCCGGTGCCAAGCCTGATGGGGCAGCTGCCAAATTTCCAGTCAAGCCAGATGTCTGTCTTCTATGGAAACTCAAAAAATGTGGCCTCAATCAAAGTGGTTCTTGAGAGCGTTATGTTCCCAGACTCTGGCAAGGGCACCAAAGAGGCTCTGAGCTGGGACTTCTGCTAACTCCCAAGGGGTCAGGAAGACAGGGATCGGGCTAAGCCCTGGAGGTCAGCGGGGGACATGTCTCATCTCTCACTCAGAGGGAGGGATTCACAGGTGGGCCCAGACGGACTCCCAGAGCCATCTCCTTGAGTAAGGGGGCGCTGGAATTCTTCTGGAAGGAAAGAGATCTTTCCATGTTGTGTAGCTGAAGTTTCAAGGCGATTCTTTTCCATATCAGAAATAAGAGCATTTTGCATTGACGAGTGCCAACAGTCAGACATACAGCCTCAGAATACCACAGTGAGTGAGGGGAATTTGTACAGCTCACAGGGCGCCCACTCTCTGCTCCCGTCATGACCTGGTTCTGCCAGGAATGACAAAGCCTTCCATGAAAGGCATCGTACTGTTTTACCAGAGGAGAAGCAGAAGCACAGCCACAAGGGTCGAGAATGTTCTAGAATCCAGAAGTCCTGCTTCTCTTGCCAAGCATCCCCCAAACTCACCCAGCGGCTTGTCCTTTTGTCTTCTGACGCTTGCACGGTAGTCGGCTTGTCATGCCTACTTAAAGAAACACCCCCTGCTGGCCCTGGGCTGGGGTGTGGAGCTAGATGCCTGGCACACTGACAATACAAATAAAGGCTCCCTAATGTCCTGCCCCTTCCCTATACAGTACCCAGCCGCACTTTCATGTGCTGTAAATGTTTATGCTGCCCTGGACTTTGTTATTGCTTGCTCAGCGTGCTGGAATGTTTGCAATTCCAGGGGTCCGTGTCCTGGTGCCCAGAAAGCTGAGCTGTGTTAACAGCAGGAGAAGCCCCGTGTGGGGTGAGGCAGGGCGCCACCTGGGAGACGGCTCAGTGTGCACGCAGGGCCACGGTCAGTGCTCGGTATCCCCACCTGCATGTGGTGCCCCCGATCCACACAGGTCTGCTCCCATGCCCCACCATGGCCAGGCGCTAGGCCCTGCTTGGACAGAGCTGGGCAGCTCTTCTGGGAGTACGTTCTTCGCATAGCCAGTGGGCTGAACTCACAAGGTTGGCATAGCCAGGACCATGAGTGGAGCGGGTGGGCAGGCAGATACCCCCGAAGTGCAGATGTTGGCCTTCTCACCCATTCCCACCCTTGAAGTGAGGACTCCCTCATGCTCAGAGCCAATGCCACGGTCACCATGCCAACCAGCCACCGCTGCAGGGAGTAGGCTCAGCGTCCTTCGCTGTCCACAGCTGTTTCTGCTATGGGCCTCACAGCCTGCATCTCTGTGTCCCTGGACAGGCAGGGCACTATGCTCCTCCTTATAAATCCTATAAGCAATGGATGTGACCAAAAAAAAAAAAAAAAAATCAGGCTGGAGAGATGGTTTAGCAGTTAGCACACATGCCTGCAAAGCCTAAGTACCCAGGTTTGATTCTCCAGGTCCCATGTAAGCCAGATGCACATGGTGGCACATGCATCTGGAGTTCGTTTGTAGTGGATAGAGGCCCTGATGTGCCTTTTCTCACTCTTTCTCTCTCTCTCTCTCTCTCTCTCTTCCTCTCTCTGTTTCTAATAATTTTTTTTTACTTCTTTATTTGAGAGAGAGAGAGGAAGAGGCAGAGAGAAAGAAAGAAAGGGCACACCAGGGCCTCCACCCACTGCAAATGAACTCCAGACGCATGTGCCCTCTATGCATTTGGCTTACGTGGGTCCTGGGGAATTGAACCAGGGTCCTTAGGCTTTGCAGGCAAACGCCTTAACTACTAAGCCATTTCCCCACCCCCTCTAATAAATTTAAAAAAAAAATCCAAGGTGGCTTCAATTTTCCTGCCCACTAATGTCATGTGACTGGTCTCATCCACTAACACCCTTGTCAAGTTGGCCTAGTGAGTTGAAGAGGAGAAACTAACCCCAAGGATTCTGCAGGACCCTCAGTAAGCCTCACCCCTCCAGGGCTGTGTGTCAAGGGCTCAGGTCATGCATGGTGTCCAAAGCTCAGGCACCCGGGGCCTGCAGATTTGCCTAAAAGGGGCTGGAGAGCTGGCTTAGTGGATGAGGCGCTTGCCTGCGAAGCCTAAGGACCCATGTTTAACTCTCCAGATCCCAACTAAGCCAGATGCACAAAGGTGAGGCAAGGTCTCATATACCCAGTAAGTGGTGCAGGCATCTGGATTTCGATTGCAGTGGGTGAGGCCCTGACGTGCCAATTCTCTCTGTCTCTAAAGTCAAAAAGAAAGAAAGAAAGATTTGCCTAAAAGAAGGTGCTGAGAGGAGCCTAGACCCCAGTTGTAAGGGAGGCAGGATTCTCAGGAGGCCTCTTCCAGAACCATGTTTCTCAGCCATGGTCCACCCCTCCCTGGTTTTGCCACATCTGTTGGCAGCCACCCCTATTCTTTTTTTGGGGGGGGGTGGAGGGAATTCAAGGCAGGTTCTCACTCTAGCCCAGGCTGACCTGGAATTCACTATATAGTCTTAGGGTGGCCTGGAACTCATGGTGATCCTCCTAACTTGAGTGCTGGGATTAAAGGCATGCGCCGCCACACTCAGCTCACGTCCATTCTCCCCTTCCATTTTCTCCCAGACTCCAGAGGCAACGCCATAGCAGCATACAGGACTCAAGACAGAGGAGAAGCCAGTAAGGCTGCTGTCCTGGAATTGCCTCTCGGAGGAACCCTTCCTGCTGCCTCCAAGGACAACCCTACTGGGCCAAGAGTCCCCGGGCAAGTCAGTACCTTGGCCAGCATCAGCAGGCGAAGGATGCCACCAGAGGGGCCCTGTCAGCGTGAGCCAGCTCTTGGGACCAGAACCTGCACATACAAGAGGCTTGGATTCTCTCCCTGCACACTGCTCACTTTTTTTTGGTGGGGGAGGGAGGGGAGATGTTTCAAGTAGGGTCTCACTCTGGTCCAGGCTGATCTGGAATTAACTATGTAGTCTCAGGGTGGCCTCAAACTCACGACAATCTTCCTACCTCTGTCTCCTGAGTGCTGGAATTAAAGGTGTGCACCACCACACCTGACCTCACTTTTTTTTTTTTTTTTTTAAGGTTGGGTCTCACTCTAGACCAGGCTGACCTGGAATTCACTATGGAGTCTCAGGGTGGCCTCAAACTCATGGCAATCCTCCTACCTCTACCTCCCAAGTGCTGGGATTAAAGGCATGTGCCACCACGCCCGGCTACACTTTTTTTAACATATCTATTTTATTTATTTATTTATTTATTTATTTATTTATTTATTTATTTATTAAGGGAGAGATTGGGGCGCCAAAGGCCTCCAGCCACTGCAAACAAACTCTAGACAACGCATGCACCCCTTTGTGCATCTGGCTTATGTGGGTCCTGGAGAATAGAACTGGGATCCTTTGGCTTTACAGGCAAATGCCTTAATGGCCAAGCCATCTCTCCAGCCCCACGCTGCTCCCTTTTTCGGTCTCGTTTGCAAATGCAATTTCCTTGAGTCGCTAAACCATTCCCCACTTCTTTATCCTACCCACTAACTGGTCCTCAGCTCTCACCCTGGATGTAAGAAGCCTCCCTGAGTCACTAGCTTTACCAAAGGCCCCTTCTCCACAGGCAAAGCGTACACTACAGGGAAGTGCCATATCCAAGGGCGTCCCTGGCTTTCTAGATTCATATATTTGTGGTGATTGTTCCAGTCAAATGGAAAAGGCCCTGATTTGAGCAAAGGGGCTCCAGGACCAGTGGACATCCTGGTTCCATTGTCTGCATCTCCACAACCCTCAGCATCACTCCAGATGCTGCACTGTCCTCTTTGTTTCTGATGGCTGACAACAGTGGCTGGCCAGACTGTAAGCTTGGGGGTGGGCAGTGCTTCCTCCTCACTCTCCAGGGTCTCCCAGAGCCTTCACACCACAGGCCCTTCAAATGGGTGTTGGTCAGTGAACATACTTGCTGACTAAACAACGTGAGATAGAGAAGATGTCAAGAACTGGCTTGAGAGGAAGGAGGAAGGAACACAAGGAAAGAGGAAATGTGGCATCAAAAGAAAGAAAGAAAAGAAAAGAAACATTGTTGGCCTGCAAGGGACTCACTGAGTAGACTTGATGTGTTTCTTTTTCTCAATTTTTTTTAAATATCTTTTTGTTCATTTTTATTTATTTATTTATTTGAGAGTGACAGACACAGGAAGAAAGACAGATAGAGGGAGAGAGAGAGAATGGGCGCGCCAGGGCTTCCAGCCTCTGCAAACGAACTCCAGACGCATGCGCCCCCTTGTGCATCTGGGTAACGTGGGACCTGGGGAACCGAGACTCGAACCGGGGTCCTTAGGCTTCACAGGCAAGCGCTTAACCGCTAAGCCATCTCTCCAGCCCTCTTTTTCTCAATTTTTACTAACATTTTCAATGATTATAAAAAGTATCCCATGGTAATCCCCTCCCTTGATGTGTTTCTTCCCAAGGTCAACTGTCCCTTTCCCTTTCCTAGGAATACTGTCCCATAATAATGATGACAGTAAGACACAGCTATCCTTTGGCATCCATGCTTCCCAGGGCTTCCGCACACAGCAAAACCTGTGGACGCTCAAGTCTCATATAAAATGATACTGGCTTTGCATGTAACCTCCGCACATCCTCCCATATACTTTATCACTTCTATATTGATTGTAATAGTTAATACAATGGAAATGCTATGCAAATTAGCAATACACAGTACTGTTGAGGGAATATTATGAGGAAAAAAAAAACCTGTGTGTTCAGTAAAGGCCTAGCTACATAGTACACAGACAAGGTGAGCAAGGCTCACATGAGTGCTGGAGATAGACGGTGGAGGGCGGGAGGCTGTCAGGACACAGGATTACATGTCATGTCGTTTGTGTGGATTCAGCATCATGATCCATGAGAAGCACACTGGACTTTTACGTTTTAGAACTTTGTGCAACTTTTTTTCCAAATATATATATGTGTGTGTGTGTGTGTGTGTGTGTGTGTGTATGTATGTATGTATGTATGCATCGCTTCTGGTTTCTTGAGATAGGGTCTCGCTCTTGCTCTAGCACAGGCTGACTTGGAACTTACTCCGTAGTCTCAGGGTGGTCTTGAACTTGTGGCAGTCCCCCTACCTCTGCCTCTCCAGTGCTGGGATTAAAGGCATGTACCACCAAGCCAGGGTTTGTGTTTTTTTTTCCAAATATTTTTGACCTGTGCTTGGTTGAATCTACGGATATGGAGATCCAGCTGCAGCAGCCACCATAGAGTGCCCCTTCATGTAGGGGCCACAGGAGCCCTGTGAGGCTGGCATTATTGCCCCTCAGTGTCAGACTTCACAGGTGAAGAGGCCAAGGACATAGAGAGGTAGTGGGCAGAGTCTGCAAGCTAAAGACCGCTCTAAACACTACCACTTTGCGGTTGCCCTAACGTTGCTTGTGCTGGGGGACCATCTGCATTTATTTTTAGTGTGGACAATGTAGTCCAAACTTTAGTGCCAATTCTAATGCTGGGAACAGCCCTGTCCCTCCCACCTTTGGGCTTTGCTCCAGTCCCCCCCCCCCCCACAACCAGCCCACCGAACTGACTGCTGACAGGCAAGAGGAATAAATGCCAAGTGCAGGCACAGGCCTAGAGGGGAAGAAAGGCCGAGCAGACAGAAGCCATACTCAGGCACAGGCACCTGGTTCCCCTTCCCAGATGTCAGACTAAGGCCTCGGGGAGCAGCATGCATGAACCCCGTGCTCACTGCACCCACAGTGCTTGGTGCGCACAACACCCTGCGAATATCTGCCAATGAAGAAATGAATGAATGGGTGTGAGTTAGATTTCTCACGGCCATCCAGAAAGGGCAAGAGAGTGGTGTTCTCACGCTCCAAGGCTGAGGACACTCTGGGACAGACATTGGACTCTGGCTCAGAGACCCCGAGACAGGACAGGAAAGGAAGGACGACAAGGCCTGAGATCCCCAAAGGAAGAAGGAGGGAAACAATAAGTCACCACATCAGGGTCACTGGGCCCCTAGGGCCAGAACACAGGTAAACATGGGAATGTGGAGTGGATTCAGCACCATGCGGGATCCTTAAAACCTTCTGGGAATGACAGGACCCCCTTCACAGGCCATGGGTCTGAACAGGGGCCCAGCTGCTGGGCAGATGAACTGAGCTGGCCAAGCTGTCAGGGACCACCTCTTCTGGCTCCTCAAGACACATCTGGAAAGCCTGACTGCTTACCAGCCAGCTCAGCCAGCTTACCCTCAGGACCCCCTGAGCCCCTCACGTTCACAGCAGCAACTCACCTGGTCTGGGCGGGCACGGAGCACATGAGGTCGCCCCCCAGAAGGCCCCCACACTGCCACAGCAGTCCTCCTGAGCAGTCAGCTCCAGCAGGGGGTCCGCACACTGAAAAAGAGGCCATGAACGCCTGTGACAGCTGCCGTCCATACTCTGAGGGTCTTGGGCTCAGCTCCCAGAAAGCCCAGGATCTTGAGGGAACAAACTCTTAGGCTGCCTTTGACCCAGGTTGTGGGTGACATCTCCCCTGCAGGGGGGCGTTCTTGGTTCCCGGCTAGGTACCAGTGGGGGGCCCAGCCTCCCCACATTCAGGCACTCCCAATTCCCTGGGCTTTCCCATTTGGGAAATGGTAGCCTTGGCTACCACAAGGAGGAGGAGGAGGAGGGAGAGAGAAGGGCATCGTGGGAAGCCCTGCTCTAAAACCCTCCAGCGCTGAGATGGGAGCTGGGTTCTCACCTGCCCATTCACCGCACTCAGGTAACACCGGCCCAGGAGTCCCTGATGCCTGGGCACCGCCGGGCGTGGTGGCTTCGGGAGCTCTCCGGCCCCAGCGGGGATGATGTTGCTGTCCCAGAGGCTGTGGCCGGGGATGTTGGGGGGCCCGGGGAGGGCTCGGATCTCCACGCTGTTCTCCTCCCGCGCGGCTTCAGCCCCGCCCCGCACCCGTGCGACCTGGTGAATCTGCACGGAGGCTTCCGGTGGGTGGCGAATGTGCACCTTCACCAAGGAGGGGTTCACAGAGGCTGGGCACAGGAGCTGAGGTAAGAGCCCGGAAACAGCCCCCTCACACCCCCACCTTACTCTCCCACCCCACCCCTCACCGCAGAAGAATGCGCACAGCCTGGGACTGTGTGTCTCGGCCCCAAATCTCCTTCACTACTTGGAACCCTAGGACCATGCCCCTTGGGGACAGGATGAAGGGCAAACTTCTCCTTGGAAGGCTCTGGAGTATGAGCCCCCCCCCCCACACACAACCCTTCCTGTTTTCACCTCTCCACAATGCCAGTGCCCCGAGGGCCAGCCACATACCCTGCCTGGTTCGACCCTCTGCCGAACCTCATGCTACCCATGCGTTAGGTGATCCCTCCATACAGCCTTCCCAGGCACTCTGGGCTCAGGGTCCCTCCATCCCAACTCCTTTAGAATTCTGTACATTTGGATTTAACGAATGGACGGCAAGGAAAATGAAATTCCTGCTGAATCCAACCCCGCACCCATCCTTCAGTTATGCAGGCCTGGAGCCTCCTTGAGAATGGGACCCTGTATTTCGTCTTCCCTGCCATTGGGTAAGGGCACAGCATATAGAGGAATTCAGATGC
The DNA here is from genome assembly GCF_020740685.1 of Jaculus jaculus. Classification (NCBI taxonomy): domain Eukaryota; kingdom Metazoa; phylum Chordata; class Mammalia; order Rodentia; family Dipodidae; genus Jaculus; species Jaculus jaculus. The sequence goes on along the minus strand of NC_059108.1, from coordinate 143,465,077 downwards.
AAAGAGAGAGAGAAGGGTAAGGAATGAAACAGAGTCCTGTGGATGGAGGGCAAGCGGGAAGTTGACATTACAGGAAGGACTGGAGATGCTCCCCTGACCCCTTCCTGCACAGCCATGTGGACAGGGCCCACCCTACTTGGCACTCTTCCCTGGCCCACTGTCCCAGCTGCTGGGCACTCACCCAGCTGGTTGGAGAGAGGCAACATGAAGGTGGATTGCTTCAGGGGGCTTTCCAGCAGGACCCTGTGATGTGAACCCCTTCCCGGAGTCTCCCTGTCTGGCTGAGGTACAGGAAGGTGGCAGAACTTCCCTGTGGAGTTGGCCGGACACCAGCACTCATCCCGGCCAATGCAGCGGCCTCCGCTCAGGCAGGGGATCTGGCAGAAGTCTGCAATATCAACAATCCAAAAGACCGGCGGTGGGCATTTGGGTGGGTGACAATAAGCAAGCAAGGAAGCAGGACGCCAAGTCTGGGTGGCTTGGGGAGCCCAGAATCCTCTGGAGGGCAGAGAGCATTCGTATAATCATGGGGTCCTGAAGTAAAGATGGGCAGGTACTAACCAGCCCTGGCCCTCCATGCCTCTCCTGCCTCCTTGTAGTGACTTGGGGTACAGGGCAGAGCCTTGCGCTCAGGCAACTTGGACTCCGAGACGTTACGCCACTGGCCTAGAATTGCAAGCCAGGCTGGCACAGGGCGGAGAGAAGACTCCACTTCCCATGTGAGTTGAGAGAACCCAAGGAGCCCTATGACCAAGGCCAAGGGAAGCCTGTCCCGTGGTCTCCCCTAGCCCCTCAGGGAAATGAGACTCACAGATGCGAAAGCCGGACTTGGGGTCATGCCCGTGGCCACCTTGGCTGTACAGAGTAGTTGTGTCGCCCCGCTCACAGCTGTTGGCACAGCGCCCATGGGCACATGTCTGCTTGCAGATGGTAGGCGTGAAGACAATCTTAATCTTCTTGATTTTCTCCGTGAGATTCAGCCCTGCAGAGAGAGGCCCGAGGTGGCAGCCTGATGCCAAAGGACCTTGCCCAAAGCATTCGCTAAGTACTTCCTGGACACCAGGTCTATGGCCGCGGTGGGGACATCCCCTTGAGAAGCCTCCGATGTGCCCACTATGGATGGAGCTCATGCTGCGTACACACTGACATGTACTGCTGTAGGCTGAGCCATTCAAAATGACCACAGCTACACTGGCAATTTTTATACATCCAATCAAACATTTCATTTCAAAAATGCTTTCCCAGTACTTGGGACTGAACCCAGGGCCTTCCTTGTGAATGCTAGGCAAGATCTGTACCACGGAGCTACATCGCCAAACACGCATGTATTTCATGTTACACTTAGACAAAGGCTCAGCTGTGTTCAGGGTGCCTCACATCACACAGCCAACAAGAGTTGGAACTGGGGCTGGAGAGATGGCTTAGCAGTTAAGGCATTTGCTTGCAAAGCCGAAGGACCCAGGTTTGATTCTCCAGGACCCACGTAAGCCAAATGTACAAAGTGGCATCTGGAGTTTATTTGCAGTGGCTGGAGGCTGTGATATGCCCATATTCATATTCTCTCTCTCTCAAGTAAATAAATAAAAATAAAATCTTTTTTTAAGAAAAAGAGTTAGAACTGCACTTTGAGCCTAAGGGCAGGGAGTAGAGGGGGAGTCCTAGGAAAAGTGGAGGAAGGTAAGGCCTGGGAAATGACCAGGCAGGCTTGGGGGCCTGATTTCTAGAGCACAGCTGAGGAGCTTCATTTGGCGGGGGTTGGGGGGGTGGAGCCAGCAAGATATCCAGGAGAGGGCTGGAGAGATGGCTTAGCGGTTAAGCGCTTGCCTGTGAAGCCTAAGGACCCCGGTTCAAGGCTTGGTTCCCCAGGTCCCACGTTAGCCAGATGCACAAGGGGGCGCACGCGTCTGGAGTTCGTTTGCAGAGGCTGGAAGCCCTGGCGCGCCCATTCTCTCTCTCTCCCTCTATCTGTCTTTCTCTCTGTGTCTGTCGCTCTCAAATAAATAATAATAAAAAATAAAAAAAAGATATCCAGGAGGAAGTGAAGGCTGCAGGCAATGGCAGTGTGTGCCATGCTGTGAACCCACAACTGCTGGGCATTTCCTTATAGCCTTGGCCCAGTGCTGCAGAAGCAGGTGTCTGGCCTGGTCCAGGATTGAAGTTTGCAGGAAGGATGAGGTGGGAGCGTGGGCTGGGGTGTTGAAGCTCATGATGAACACGAGGGGAGCAGACAGGAGGACGTGACACAAGGGTACAGGGCAGAGACAGAGCAGCCAAGGCCCTAGCGTCTGGATAGGAGCCACAGCCTCATGATCTAGTTTGGCACCCCTGGAGTTTGCAAAGGCTCAAATACTGCTTTCTGAGCTGGGCGCGGTGGCGCACGCCTTTAATCCCAGCTCTTGGGAGGCAGAGGTAGGTGGATCGCCGTGAGTTCGAGGCCAGCCTGAGACTACATAGTGAATTCCAGGTCGGCCTGGGCTAGAGTGAGACCCTACCTTGAAAAACAAAACAAGGGCTGGAGAGATGGCTTAGCGGTTAAGCGCTTGCCTGTGAAGCCTAAGGACCCCGGTTCGAGGCTCGGTTCCCCAGGTCCCACGTTAGCCAGATGCACAAGGGGGCGCACGCGTCTGGAGTTCGTTTGCAGAGGCTGGAAGCCCTGGCGCGCCCATTCTCTCTCTCTCCCTCTATCTGTCTTTCTCTCTGTGTCTGTCGCTCTCAAATAAATAAATAAAAATAAAATTAAAAAAAAAGAAAAACAAAACAAAATACTGCTTTCTGAGTGGCTGGATGAGTGAGGGACAAGGTGACAACTCAGCTCCTCCAGGAATAGGAGGGGAAGGCAGCGGTGGGGCGAGCATGGATCACATTAAGACACCCTGGTCCTCTAGGTCTTGAGGTGAGGCAGCCTTACCCCAGGTGGGTGAGAGGTGGTCCACGTGTGCTGCCTGCTGGGGGACATCTCTTTGCTCAAGTCCAAGTCCCGCAGGCAAGGCATTGGAAGTCAGCTGGCCATTGGCAGCCATGGCTGGATAACGGCGGACGGTCCTGGACGGCCCCATGTGCTGCTGTGGGGTCCGTGTCCTGCTGAGGCCACTCAGCGTCCTGTGGAGATGACCATGGGCCAGGGGTTTGCATCTGAGGGGCAGCAGCCACGTGCATTCCCTCTCATGCGGTCAGCCCACGCACCTGCCTTTGTCCTGGAAGAACGCCCTCCACTCGGCTGCCTCCTCCCTACCCCACTTGCAGTCTCCTGGATGTGGAGACGCTCCCAGGACTACACGGCCATCGCCGAGGGAGGAGCCACCCCTACGTGGAACGGTCAGGTTTGCTCTGGCAAGCCGCTCGCATCGCCGGGCCTCAGGACCCTGGACTGCAGCACGATGGCAGCAGAGTGTCCTGGGTGGCTCTGACATTCTGGGGCTCTTTGAGAGTCCATTCAGTGGGCCGGCTCTGCACTGAAACTGAGGCCTGGACCTGCCCTCTCTAACTCCCCTCCCTGCCCCCAGAGTGGGCACTGATCCCAGGGCCATGTCCACACTAGGCACATGCTCGATTGCTGAGCTACATCCCCAGCCCTGTTTGAAATTTTATTTTGAGACACAGTCTTGCCAACGTAGCTCAGCTGGCCTCGAACTCACTATCCTAGTTCAGCCTCCCCAGTGCCGATTTACAGGCGTGTGTCACCACATCTGGCTCTGTCACCTCTTAATGTGAATTCCCTGTGGAATGAATAGGTGCACAACAAATACACAGTCATGTATTATTCAGGAGCACAGCCTACCATCTACCTCTAGCTTATGACTTTAAAAATAACATAACAAGGCTGAAGAAATGGCTTAGCGGTTAAGGCGCTTGCCTGAGAACCCTAAGGACCTAGGTTTGATTCTCCAGGTCACATGTAAGCCAGATGCACATGGTGGCGCGTGTGTCTGGAGTTCATTTGCAGTGTGTAGAGGCCCTGGCGTGCCCATTCTCTCTCTCTCTCTCTCTCTCTCTCTCTCTCTCTCTCTTCCATCCCTCTCTCTGTCTCTAATAAATAAACATAAATCTTTAAAAAAATAATAGTAACATTTAAGGAGAAAACATGAACTCATCATCTCCTATACCAACACAGCAGATACTTTTGCCTATTTTCCTTCAAAGTCGACTCAGTGGTGAAGAGTTCTTCCTGCAAGCACAAGGACCTGAGGAGACCCGAGGGACTATCCCATTCCATCCCACAGACCCACATAAACAGATGGATGTGGCCGTGTGCGTCTGAAACCCCAGTCCCAGAAACCTGAGAATCTCCAGAGCACACGACAAAACACCAGGATCAGCAGGAGATTCAGCCTCAAGTACAAACATGCAGGAAAGCAAGGGAGGAGGACAGCTGATATTCTGTTTTGGCCACCACACCACGTACGAGGTGCCACATGGACACCTACATGTGCATTCACTGCGTACACATACCATACCATGTGCACACACACACATGTAAAAAAAATATTCCTAGGCTGGGGCTCAAAGAATAAACGCATTTGCTTGTAAGGCTGACAGCTAGAGTTTAATTCCCCAACACCTGTGTAAAGCTGGATGCAAGATGGTGCACACATCTGTGATCTCAATGTGGGTAAGGCAATGGAAGGTGGAACCAGGAGAATCCAGGAGCTTGCAAGCCAGCTAGACTCTCTTCCTCACACACACATGCCACCAGCAGCAGCAGCAAAAAAAAAAAAAAAAAGAAGGCAGGGCTGGAGAGAGATAGCTTAGTGGTTAAGGTGCTTGCATACAAAGCCTAAGGACCGAGGTTCGATTCCCCAGAACCCATGTAAGCCAGATGCACAAGGTGGTACATGTGCCTGGCATTTGTTCACAGTGACTAGAGGCCCTGGCATGCCCATCCTCTCTCTTTTTGGGTTTTTTTTTTTTTTTTTTGGTTTTATGAGGTAGGGTCTCACACTAGTCCTGGCTGACCTGGAATTCACTATGTAGTCTCAGGGTGGCCTTGAACTCACAGCGATCCACCTACCTCTGCCTCCCAAGTGCTGGGATTAAAGGCATGCGCCATCACACCCGGCTCGCTCTCTCTCTCTTTAATAAATAAATAAAAATAAAATATTTTTTTAAAAAGAAGGCAGAGGAGAAAGCAAACATCTGGAGGCTATCCTCTGACATCTGCACACATGCTGTTTACATGAGCCCATACATGCACACACATCATACACATACGCACACACATAAATTTTTTAAAATCTCTTAGGGCTGGGCGTGGTATACACACCTTTAATCTCAGCACTCAGGAGGCTGAAGTCAGAGGATCACTACATAGTGAATTCCAGGTCAGCTTGGGCTAGAGTGAGACCCTACCTCAAAAAAAATTTAAATTCTTTGGGTGATTTATCATACTATTTAATTCGATTTCATATGTTTGAAAATTTTTTTAATTTTTATTTATTTATTTATTTGAGAGTGACAGACACAGAAAGACAGATAGAGGGAGAGAGAGAGAATGGGTGCGACTGGGCTTCCAGCCTCTGCAAACGAACTCCAGACGCGTGCGCCCCCTTGTGCATCTGGCTAAGGTGGGACCTGGGGAACCGAGCCTCGAACCGGGGTCCTTAGGCTTCACAGGCAAGCACTTAACCGCTAAGCCATCTCTCCAGCCCTGAAATTTCTTAATAAATATCATATGGTCTATATTGTGTAAATATATTTGAAAATATATAATCACAATACATGTAATTGAATACTAGATAATATCCTATTAATATGTACAACTTTTATAGTTTTGTATTTTATTTATTTATTTATTTATTTATTTATTTATTTATTTATTTGAAAGAGAGAATGGGTGTGCCAGGGCGTCCAGCCACTGCAGAGGAGCTCCAGATGCACGCACCATCTTGTGCATCTGACTTATGTGAGTCCTGGGGAATTGAGCCTGGGTCCTTTGGTTTTGCAGGCAAGTGCCTTCACCGCTTAGCCATCTCTACAGCCCCCAACTTTTATAGTTTTTTTGTATCAGTTAAAATAAAAAACAAGGGCTGAGAGATGGTTAAGTGGTGAAGGCACTTGCCTGCAAAGCCTAAGGACCCTGGTTCAATTCCCCAGTATGCATGTAAAGCCAGATGCACAAAGAGATAAATGCATCTGGAGTTTGTTTGCAGTGGCTATAGGCTCTGGCATAACCATTCACTCTCTCCTTGTAAATAAATAAATGGGTCCTGGGGAACAGAGCCTCAAACCAGGGTCCTTAGGCTTCACAGGCAAGTGCTTAACTGCTAAGCCATCTCTCCAGCCCTGACTTTGAATTTTTAAAAAATATTTGGCCGGGCGTGGTGGCGCACGCCTTTAATCCCAGCACTTGGGAGGCAGAGGTAGGAGGATCGGCGTGAGTTCGAGGCCACACTGAGACTGCATAGTGAATTCCAGGTCAGCCTGGTCTAGAGTGAAACCCTACCTCCAAAAACTAGAATTTTTTAAAAAAAAAAGTATGTTTATTTGAGAGAGAGAGGGAGGGAAAGAGCAGGGAAGATTCAGACAGAAAGAGGGAGAATGGCACACCAGGGCCTCCAGCCAATGCAAACGCATTTCAGACACATGCACCACCTTTTGCACCTGTCTTACACAGGTCCTGGGCAATCAAACCTGGGTCTGTAGGTTTCTCAGGCAAGTGCCTTAACCGCTGTCATCTCTCCAGCCCCGATTTTGAAATTTTCTTCATGAATCTATTTACTGCTTGTGAAAACTTTCTGCCTGTGTCCTTTGACAATTGCTTGAGTTGTTTATCTCATAAACTTGAACAGATGGTCTGCATGTGTATTATTGGGCAACTTCCGCTGTAAATACCCTGCCATGGCCGCAGTGTGTATGAACCACTGTATACACAGAGCATCTGGGTTGTGGTGAACGTGAGCACACGTGGACATCGATGCTGAGAGCAGCTAATGACTTGCCCAACGTTGACTGAACAGCTCACTAAATCTAAGCACTGGGGTTCCAGCCAAGGCAGCCTGATTCCAAAGCCTGTGCTCTGTGCCACCCAACAAACCAGACCGCACTCCCGTGGGAGCCCAGCCTGGAAGCCTTTGCTTAGGTCTCTGGGGTGCCCTGGCCCCTGGCAGGTCCCACCTCTCATCTTTCCGTTGGATTCTGTGCCAAAATAGGGTAAGGCCTGAGACTTTGCTCCTTCCTGCCCCCAAAGCTGTTGGGTTCAGATGCCCAGGCCAGAAGAACTCTCCTAGCAGAAGTCAAAACTGAAGGATATAGGGCTAGAAAGATGGCTTAGTGGTTAAGGTGCATGCCTATGAAGCCTAAGGACCCAGGTTTGATTCTCCAGGTCCCATGTAAGCCAGATACACACGGTGGCACATGCATCTGGAGTTCGTTAGCAGTGGCTAGAGGCCCTGGCATGCCCATTCTTACTCTCTGTCTCTCTCTCTCTCTCTCTCTCTCTCTCTCTCTCTCTGTCTCCCTTTCTCTATCTCTAATAAATAAAGTTTTTTAAAAATGGAGGATGTCAAAACCTGGTCACCCATCTACCCCTAGGCCTTGCCCCAGACTTCTAACACTCCTGGTCTCCATGGCCCAGGCCTTGGCTCCTGGGAACCTCAATGCTGCTCTTCCTTCTAGGACCACCTGCAGCACATCCTCCCCTGCTTCCCATCTGGGGGCTGGGGTAGGAGAGATCCTGTAGCTCTGAGGACTATAATGGGAACCTCAGGCTCCTGCTCTTCCTTCCAGGCCAACCAGCTACAGAAGAAGCAAAATCCTTCCAATGACTTCCAAGAAAACCGCCCGAGAGAGAGGTATGCAAGCTGACGTGTCGCCAGGAGACTTCTGTTGGGGTGCCAGGCTGGCACCAGGACTCAGGTTAGTATCAGGACCACAAAGTACCCCAGAGGTGAAAGAACTAGATCCCATTTGCTCAGACCACCTACCACTTTTTTTTTTAGGTAGGGTCTTGCTGTAGCCCAGGCTGACCTGGAATTAACTATGTAATCTCAGGGTGTCCTCAAACTCACAGCAATCCTTCTACCTCTGCCTCCCGAGTGCTGGGATTAAAGGCCTGTGCCACCACGCTCGACTCACCTGCCACTTTCTTTTTTTTTTTAATTTTTTTGTTTATTTATTTATTTGAGAGTGACAGTGAGAGGAGAGAAAGTGAGAGAGAATGGGCGTGACAGGGCCTCCAGCCACTGCAAACGAACTCCAGATGCATGCGCCACCTTGTGCATCTGGTTTACCTGGGTCCTGAGGAATAGAGTCTCTAACCAGGGTCTTAGGCTTCACAGGCAAGCGCTTAACCGCTAAGCCATCTCTCCAGCCCACCTGCCACTTTCTTGAACAAGACCTTGACAAACAGCTCTCCAGTCCAGCTCAGATGCAAGTTGAGAGGGGATCTTTCTTGGTGGCTTATTGTTTGTCATTGTTATGCTACAGATGATGTCACTGATTTCTCTAGTGGAGCTGAGTGTTAATGACATCAGCTGAATTGCTTCTCAGAGAAGAAAACCAAGCAACCATATCGTGCCTTCCTGAGTCAGAGAGAGGACATGATTGTGCAGAGGCGAGAGGATGGGCCTGGGCTGGACAGATATTAACTGACCCGTTTCCTTCCTAACGGTGTCCTTTGGGCAAGTGCTTGACTCCTCTGAGCCGAGACTCAGGAATAAAATGAGAGGACTAAGAGAAAAGCAGGATTATGCAATTATTCTGCAAGTCCAAGTAAATGGTCACAAGACGAAAAGTGTGCCAGAACTTTGAAACTGCACAAAGGGATAAAAAAAGGGGGGTTAACTATAGTTCGGACTAAATAGCTCCCCTAAAGCCAAATGAGAAAATGAGACTGAGTCACTTAAAATTCTTCCTCATCTAAACTTGGAAATAAAAAGATTAACAACAAAGAAAAGGGTCATGCTGTCCAACCATCTTTAAATGTAAAGGGATAACGTCTAATCTGGTGTTAACACATTTTTAACACAGTCCCCCAAGCCCCATGCACTGTCATTTACTGCTGCGACGGTGTGAGTTAAATGACAGACATCAAAAAGTCCTATTGCGGAGAGGATCACAGCAGAGTAAAGGACAAAGCTCCCAGTTCCACACCGGACACTGAGAGCATTGGCAAGAGACTGCTCTCCCCGTCACATACCCTACCCGGTGCTCAGAGGTGGGCAGGGAGAGAGGGCAGCATATGGAGCTTTTGGCTCAACGCTAGGCTCCTGGTGGTCTCCAAGTGGCAGTGGCTGTCATCAACCACTTAGAAAAAGCCACAGGCAGCTGGGCGGGTGTGGAGACCGTGAGCCGTGTAGTTTGTCCCTCTTTGACCTACTATTTTTGTGCGCATTTCCTAAAGCATATCACAAGCTGAGACCTGGCTGCACGGTTCACCCTGGTCTCAGGATATAGGACATCTCGAGAAAGGTCTGGTGCCGTGTTTGGTTCAGTGTGGTCCAAAGAGACAACTTAAGAATAACTGGCTGGTGGTAGCTGAAGCAAGGACAAAACTCAGTGAGAACCGGACTGTCGTGGACAAGAGCCCATAGAGAGGCTCCAGCTGGTTTTTCCCTCCAGAGAGGGTCTCTGGCTGAAGCTGGAGCTCACGCCGCTTTTCAGTGAGCGTGGCTGACCAGTGATCCCAGTGATCCTCCTGTCCCACCTCAGTGCTGGGGTTTCAGGCACCCATGACCATGTCTGGCTTTTTTTCTCTGCATGGGAGAGGGTATATGCACGGGTATGTGTGAACCACGCACACATGTGGAGGATGGAAGAGAATGCCGGGGGTCTTCCTCTATCACACTTCCACGATATTTCCTTGAGACACAGTCACTGAAGTTGGACCTGTCGATGCCAGTCAGACTGGCTGACCAGCAAATCCAGCAATTCTCCTGTCTCATTTCCCCCTCTTCCACTCTACTCCAGCACTGGGGTCACAGGAATGCATGGACCCACACAGCTTTTCGCATGGGTGCTGGGAATCAAACTCGGGTCTTCATGCTTCCTTATGTGAGCGTACATAGCTCTTAACCACTGAGCCATCTCCCCAACCCAACTTTATTATTGTGTTTTTTCTCTTGATGGACCATGAAAAGCTTGTCACAAGCCCATACCAGGCCAAGGGAGAGCCACTGGATTCCACAAGGCAGATCTGTGACTTCTGACTCTGAGACACTTTCAACCAGTTTGGAGTGGGGAAAAAAAAAAAAAATCCTGTATCAGGGCTGGAGGGATGACTTAGTGGTTAAGGCACTTGTCTGAGAAGCTTAAGGACCTAGGTTCGATTCCCCGGTGCCTACTTAAGCCAGATACACAAGGTGGCACATGCAGTACCTAGAGGCTCTGGTATGCCCATTCTCTCTCTCTCTCAAATAAAATAATATTGTTTAAGAATCCTCTATCAGATAGCTAGAACCTTCAGACCCAAAAAGAGGCCATTCTGTTAAATGTGCAGGGTGTCCCACCCACCTGTCCCTTGGAGTAAGGTTTTCAAACAAGGACATAGAGGCACAGGGGTTATGGGCTCCATGCCTCCACCCGTCCATGCTCCCCCTCCCCTGGATGTCCAACTCTATCTAGTCTATACAGATTTCAGTCTTTGGGGCTTCTAAGTACTATTTTGCTTGAAGAGTCTTGGCTGCTAAAAGAAAAAACAGTCCAATATCAGCAGAAGGTGACAGAACAGTTACAATATTAATGCCATGAACTGAGCTCTGATCCAGGTACCTCACCTTACCCACGTCACCGTAGTCAATGAAAAAAAGTGAGCTGCATTGCTGTGCGTGGTGGCACATGCCTTAAATCCCAGCACTCGGGAGGCAGAGGTAGGAGATATTGTCATGAGTTCGAGGCCACCCTGAGAATACAGAGTGAATTTCAGGTTGGCCTGGGCTAGAGTGAGACCCTACCTTGAAAAACCAAAAAAAAAAAAAAAAAAAAAAAAAAAAAGTGAGCTGTAGGATTCTGTGGCTAGTACACTTCTTCCAGTTTTATGTTTTAAGAAAAACTCCCTGCCAGTCTGGAAGGATCTCAGTGGGGATGGGAACACCTGTGTATGTGCAACTGCACCTTTGGACTTTGCATATTTCAATATTTTGGGATTATGCATCATACAGTATAAACATTTATTCTGTCACCGAAGTAAGTCTCTATTCTTCTTAGAAATTCCATTTGGGCCAGTTGTGGTGGCGCATGCCGGTAGGATATTGCTGAAGAAATTCCATTTGGGCTTCAGCTTTTATTTTTTTGTTTTTTTGAGGTAGGGTCTTGCTCTAGCCCAGGCTGACGTGCAATGCACTATGTAGTCTCAGGGTGGCCTTGAACTCACGGCGATCCTCCTACCTCTGTGCTGGGATTAAAGGCGTGCGCCAGCAGGCCTGGCCTAAGAAACTCCATTTGATGCATAAGGCAGGGGAGGCTCAGCAAAAGCATGGTCAGCAAATATCGAGGAGCTATGAGGACTGTGAGGCTGACAAAGGCCCAGGTGCCAGGTGCGTGAAAGAGCGTAGCTCGTAGAACTCCAGAAGCACGGGCTGGAGAGATGGCTTAGCTGTTAAGGCGCTCGCCTGCGAAGCCTAGAGACCCATGTTCAACTCTCCAGATCCCACATAAGCCAGATGCACAAAGGTGAGGCAAGTACAAGGTGCACATGCCCACTAGGTGGCGCAAGCGTCTAGAGTTCAATTGCAGTGGCTGAGGCCCTGGTGTGCCAATTCATTCTCTCTCTCTCTCTCTCTCTCTCTCTCTCTCTCTGTAAATAAAGATAAAACAACAACAACACTCAGCCGGGCATGGTGGCGCACACCTTTAATCCCAGCACTCTGGAGGCAGAGGTAGGAGCATCACCATGAGTTCGAGGCCACCCTGAGATTGCATATTCCAGGTCAGCCTGGGCTACAGTCAGACTCTACCTCAAAAAAACCAAAAACTAAAAAATTAATGTAAGAAATGCATGGAGGTGGGGGTGCCTGCCATAGTTAGAGGAGAATAAAGGGTTAGGGTGTTTGTTTGTTTGTTTGTTTGTTCTCCCTTTGTGGGTAGGGCGGGGTAGTATGGTGTGGGGGGCATGCATATATACGTGCCCTTGTGATGCCCCTCACACTCATCTGTGGCAGGGTCACTTGCCTGCAGAGGACAAACGGCCCCATCGCTTTTCTGCCTGGTCTGGTTTTGAGCCTGAGTCTCCTTTTCTACTAGTTTCCGAGCTTGTGGGGCTCTGAAGATGTTCTGGGCTCTGCTCCCCTGTGGAGTGGGTTTACTGGCAGGCGTGGCCACACCCGGCTGTTTTACATAAATCTGGATCTTTGAATCCCAGCAGTCTCAGCACCGCTCCCTCGGCTCCTCTTACTTCTGCAGGAAGCGCATAACCACTGGGCCATCTCCCAGCTCCAAGAAGTGCAGTCTTAATAACTTATTTCTACATTTTTATATGTGTGTGTGTGTGCAGGCAGGTTTGTGTGCACGCCATGATGCTCCTGTGGAGGCCAGAGGACAGCCTTGGGATGGTGGTCGTCTCCTTCCACCTTATTTGAGGCCGAGCCTGTCTTACTGTTTTGCAACTGGGAAGACCACTTCCGATCACCTGCAAGTTTCCATGTTCCAGGTTCCACCTCCCACTGCTGTAGGTACATTGTGACTACAGACGAGTAGCCGACTTTGCATCTGGCTTTATGTGGGTGCTGGGGATCAAGCTTGTGTCAGCAGGCTTACAGAGCAAAGTGCCTCTATCTGCTGAGCCATTTCCCTGGCCCCAAGAGCACGTTTTCAAAACACAGACTGGAGGAAGGGGAAAAGAAACATTGACCAGTTAGTGCCTACCAGGAGGCAGGCATCATGCCAAGTGCTTAATGCTGTATCTCACTTAGTCAAACAACTCTATGTTCAAAAACCTCTGCTCGACCCAAACCACCTTAAACAAAGTAAAAAAAAAAGACGAATGACCAAATGGGAAAAATATGTGCAGTCCTATCATAGACAAAAGATGAATCTTCAAACATCCAAAGAGTTGTGAGAAGCCGAGAGGACAGAGACCAACAGCTCTGAAACACAAACGCATCGAATGGCCAGGCGTGGTGGGTGGCGCACGCCTTTAATCCCATCACTCAGGAGGCTGAGTGAGGAGAATTGCTGTGAGTTCAAGCCCAGCCTGAGACTACATAGTGAATTCCAGGTCAGCCTGGTCTAGAGCACCAAGACCCTACCTCGATAAAACAAAATAGAACAAAACAAAATCCATCAAGGATAGGAACAACCCGCTCACAAGGAAAGAAACCCAAATGTGTTTGTAAACAAGGACATACGCTCAACGTTCCTCCCAAGAAGACACGGGCAAATGAAAACTACTATGTTTAATCCATCAGATTAGCAAAAGGCCAAGAAAAGCCCCTTGTTGAGACTGTGCAGAGGCAGGCACGCTCAGACTGATGTTGCCAACAGGGTGTAAATTCACACATAACTCTTAGAGAGCCGTCTGGCCACTTCTGCTCACAGCAGGACATACAGAGACACCGCTCAGAGGACGATGCATGGGCGATTTGACTGTGGCTCCACCTTTGTGACCTGCCTGCAGATAAACCTCTGGAAGCTGTGCTGCTGTTCTGCCCGGCCCCCGCCCCCACCCCCATCTGTGCATCCCCAGCAGCTGTGAAGGTGGTGTCCAATGGCTCACACCTGTGACTTCTGAGTCCCACTCTCAGCCAATGGGGAGCACCTGAGAGGTTCCTCTCACCACCACGACTGCACAGCCAACGATGGCCACCAAGTGGAAGTTCAAAGGACACAGCCCTCCTTGTCCATATGGGACAGCTTTGGATGCTCCATCCTCAATCAGACCAAAACTTGATTTCCTGGGGACTCGATCCTTGCTTGGCTCCCTCCACTACGCCACGCTACTTTCCTCTCACCTGTAGACCTTCCCCAATAACTTACACATGCCCAAACCTTACCTCTAGAGGCCCTGACCTAAGGCACTTGCACATGTTCAAAATGATAGAGATGGCCTAGTAGTTAAGGCACTTGCCTCAAGGCCTAAGGACCCAGGTTCGATTCCCCAGTACCCATGTAAGCCAGCTGCACAAGGTGATGCATGTGTCCAGAGCTCATTTGCAGTGGCTAGAGGTGCTGGAGCACCCATTCTCTCTATCTGCATTTATCTCTCTCTCTTCTCTCACTCTCAAATAAATATTTTTTTTTAATGTTACATAAAGCCAGGTATGGTGGTGTATGCCTTTAATCCCAGCCCTTGGGAGGCAGAGGTAGGAGGATCACTGTGAGTTCGAGGCCTAGGAAAACCAAAAATAATAATAATAAAAATATTAATAATAATAAATAAAATAACAAAATGTGTTGCTGATTCAAAATAATGCTGCTATGAAAAAGTTTATTTATGTATCTTTTTTTTGAGGTAGGGTCTCACTCTAGCCCAGGCTGACCTGGAATTCACTATGGAGTCTCAGGTTGGCCTCGAACTCAGAGCGATCCTCTTACCTCTGCCTCCTGAGTGCTGGGATTAAAGGTGTGCACCACCACGCCGGGCAGCAACACATTTGTATGGAATGGAAAAGACTGAAGTGTCCTTCAGTAGAAAATTGGTTAAAAAAAACAAGCTTTGTGCACAGAATATAGTCAGGTGCCCTGAAAACAGAAGCAGCTCTTTCCCATTAGAAAGAGCCACTCTCCAAGACACACTGAAATGTGACAAAACAACCCCAACCCACCCACTGATTGTTTATATACAGGATATGACCTACCAATGGTCTTTACATTGTGAAATAATTGCAAAAATAGCTAAACGAATATTATTCCTTGACATGAGAAAATAATGTAAAATTCCAATGTAAGTTTCCATAAATAAGGTTTCCTTGGAACACAGCCACCCATTGTCTATGACTGCTTTGCTCTCCAGCGTCTCAGCTGAGTACTTGCAGAAACCATGTGTCACAGGAAGCTGAAACTATTTACCATGCGGCCTTTTATGGAAGAAGTTTTCTGACTCCCGGTGTATGAGGGCATGTCAGCTTTTGGGTAAAAATATAGGAAATGTAGATACAAGTTGTGTTGGCTTGCATATTCATAAGGTGACTTTGGAAGGGCACACGGGGAAATCAAAAGCAACGGTTACTTACCTGGAGAGGTATGGAACAGGAAATGGGAGCAGAGGCTCAACCCACTGCAACTTAACGAATACTTTACACTGTGCTGGGCTCTGTGCCAATCGTGTATGCCACACGCATTCCCTTACACAAGCATCTCCGTAACTACTAAAAATCTTTTTTTATTTATTTGAGAGAGAGAGGACAATAGAGGGAGAGAGAGACAGGGAGAGAACGGGTGCACCAGGGCCTCTGACCACTGCAAATAAACTCCAGATGCATGCATCACCTTGGACATCTGGCTTTATGTGGGTCCTGGGGAATCAAACCTGGATCCTTTGACTTTGCCAGCAAGTGCCTTAACTGCTAAGCCATCTCTCCAGCCCCAGGAATTTTAAAAAATATTTTATTTTTATTTATTTATTTGAGAGAGAGAGGCAGATAGAGATAGAAAGAATGAGAGAATGGGTACGCCAGGGCCACCAGCCACTGCAAATGCACTCCAGATACATTTGCCACCTTGTGCATCTGGCTTACATGGGTCCTGGGGAATCAAACCGTGGTCCTTTGACTTTGCAGGCAAGCGCCTTAACCACTAAGCCATTTCTCCAGCCCGAATTTTTTTTTTTGTTTGTTTTTGTTTTTGTTTTTCGAGGTAGGGTCTCACTTGAGCCCAGGCTGACCTGGAATTCACTATGGAGTCTCAGGGTGGCCTCGAACTCACGGTGATCCTCCTACCTCTGCCTCCCGAGTGCTGGGATTAAAGGCGTGCGCCACCACACCTGGCTCCGATTTTTTTTAACGTGTGTGCTGCAGGTGCACTTGCATACGTACATGGAGGCCAGAAGACAACCTTAGGTGTCATTCTCAGGAATGCCTTCCACTTTTTTTTTTTTTGAGCCAGGATCTCTCATTGGCCAGGAATTCACCAAAAGGCTCGACTGGCTGGCAGTGAACCCCCGGGACCCTCGCGTCTCTGCCGTCCCAGCCCTGGAACTGTAAGTATGTCCCACCATGCTTGGTATGTTTTCCTTAGTTTGGGGGGATCAAACTCAGTCCTCCATGCTTGCAAGGCATGGAGGCATTGACTGAGCCATCTTCCCCAGCAACCCTATCCATAATTGAAGAGTTAGACACTCATGACCCCTTTTTATATCCAAGAAAACACATCTGCAAAGTCTATACCTTACACAACTCCTACACACCAAACTTAGATTGCTATACCAGTTTTATTTCTTCCTAAACCCACTAAACCCATTGTTTGTTTCCCAAGGTAGGGTCTCACCCTAGCCCAGGCTGAACTGGAATTTACTATGCAGCCACAGGGTAGTCTTGAACTAACAGCAAGCCTCCTTCCTCTGCCTCCCGAGTGCTATGATTAAAGGCGTGCGCCATGATGCCCGCACTTTCTTTTGTTAATTAGTACCACTGTGCAGGTGAGGGTAGTGGGGCTTTGGGGGATTAAAGAACAGTTTGGATCTATATTCTGAAGGATATACCTTCTCTCCCTCATTAAAGAAGCATTTATGAGTGCCTGTCACATGCCAGGCACTGGGTCCCCAGGATGGCAAAGAGCCTCTGCCCCTCTCAGTTCCAATGTAGGCTGAATACCATGACTAAGCACCAAGCAAGCCAAGGGCCCAGCCCAGGATGGAATGAGCATTGCTAATGAGTATTAGTCTGGAGAAAGACTGGCTAGCGCTAAGCTGGAGCAGAGAAGGCAGAGCTAGAGACCAGCTACCAGGCTTTGTGGTCTAGGCTAGCAGTGACCAAGGATGGGACCAAGAAGAAGGCACAGGCTCAAGGGACGTTTAAGAAGTAGAAGGGACTGGAGAGGTGGTTCCGTGGTTAAAGGCACTTGCTTGCAAAGGCTGCCATTACAAATTTGATTCCCCGGTATCTACACACAAAATGGCATATTTCTCTGGAGTTTGTATACAGTGGCAGGAGGCCCTGGCATACCCATTCTGTCTTTATCCTCTCTCTCTCTCTCTCTCTCTCTCAATGTCTGTCACACATACATACATACACACATACATACATACATACATAATTTGTTGTTGTTTTTTTTTTTTTTTTGAGGTAGGGTCTCACTCTAGCCGAGGCTGACCTGGAATTCACTATGTAGTCTCAGGGTAGTCTTGAACTCATGGAGATCCTCCTACCTCTGCCTCCTGATTGCTGGGATTAAAGGCGTGCACCACCATACCTATTTTATACGTACATAAATTTTTTAAAAAGAAAAAGAAGTAGAGGCAGATTGAAGATTGGACAAATGTCCAGAAGCCAGGCTTTTTTTTTTTTTTTTTTCACTTTCGTTTTTCCTTCCTCTCTTCTTTCCTTCCTAGATGAGACAGAGGGAACGAGAGAGAGGGTCTTATGTAGCCCAGGCTGACCATATTCTTTTGGTCCTCCTATCTTCACCTCTCAAATTATGGAATTACAGGCTCGCACCCCCGTGCCTGGCTAGGAGCCCAGGTTTCAATCTGGGAAATCAAGAAATGGAGGCGGGCTCCATTTGGGACCCGACGGGTGTTTGTTTAGTACTTCGCGGAGGGGTAGTGGGTTAGGCAGTGAGGAGGTGGTGGCTGACCACACTCAGGGAGGGAATGAAGAACAGAGTCCCTGCTGGGCTCAGGCACAGCTCTGCCAATGCCTTCCGATTTCAGGAAGGGAAAATCTGTTAATGAGCAGAATGGTCTCAGTTTTAAATTACACTCCCATAAATCCTCCTCCAACCTTTGGTACCTGCTACTGCTTGTCTACCAGGGCATGATTAAACAAACGAACAAGCAATAAATGAACGTTACTGGAAAAATATGGCAGCAGCCCATCATGTTTCACTCAACACTTTGCCTTTTTATGAGCATGTGAGTGTGCCTATAGCTGGATGGGTGTGTTTCTTTCCCTCCCTCTTTCTTTCTTTCTTTCTTTCTTTCTTTCTTTCTTTCTTTCTTTCTTTCTTTCTTTCTTCCTCTCTCTCTCTCTCTCTCTCTCTTTTCTTCCTTCGCATGCACAGATGATCATCATAGTTTCTGCTAATAAAACTGTTTCCAGCTAATTCTAATGATGGGACTAACTGTATTGATGGTTCATGGTATTTCATGTGAGTTTCAGGTGCTTTGACACCTAAACACGTTAATAAATACGTGCGGTGGCTCACGTCTTTAATCCCAGCACTCGGGAGGCAGAGGTAGGAGGACCACCATGAGTTCGAGGCCACCCTGAGACCACATAGTGAATTCCAGGCCAGCCTGGGCTAGAGCGAGACTCCACCTCGAAAAACCAAATAAAAAAGAAAAGAAATACCTGAGTGAGGAGAGAATAAAGAAGGGGAGAAAGAGTTATGGAACCTGGAGGTTTAGAAGCCAGTCAGGGAAGAAGCTATGAGGAACATGAGTGGCAGCAGCCAAAGAAGGGGACGAGGAGGCAGTGGCGGAGAGAAAGCAATCCCAGCATCCTCTGCTTCTGGCCCAAGAGGCAACAGCTGCTCTTTCCTGTGACCATGGGCCCAACTTGCTGCAGGTTAGCAAGCCTCGGAGCCTCCCCAGTGGCTCGGTCTTCCCGGGGCTCTGAGTGCTAGCGAGGCTGAGGGGTGGCACGGGGGCAAGCAGAGCACCGCTGCCTGTCTCCCTGGCTTGCCAGCTAGAGCTCCTGCCACACAGATCAGGTGGCCCTTGGCTGCACCCCAGAGACCTGTAGTGAAGAGGCATGCGTCACGCAGTGTGCTCGGTGGGCAGTGCCCGGTGGGAGCCTACTGTTGCGTCCTCTACACTAGTTCCCTCACACCCTGAAATGTTGAGACCCAACCCTGCCTAGGTACCCCCCAAGATCACTCCTGCTGCTGTGCCCGAGTGTCCATCCACCCAAGCTTTCAGCCCAACTAGGTAGCCAGAAGCCCCCAGTCAGTCTGTCTGTCACACCCCTTGCTCTGAGACTCTGGGCCTCCAGCTCTTTCCATGGCCACATCCAGGTCTAAGGGGATTGCAGCTCTGGCACGGCGACCCCAGGGGCTACCTCTGCCAAGATGGGGTTGGGGGGGGGATGGAACATGAGGGAGTCTCTCCTGGCCAGAACTGTTCCTTGTTCTGCTTCCCAGCCAGCTGGGGAAGAACAAGGCATCCCTGTTTCCAAGGCAGGTACTTAGGAGGCAGAGGGCCATTCCAGCTCTGCTTGTGCTGGGGAATGTCAGGAAATGGGATCGCAAGTCCCCGCCTAAGGCCACAGCCCCACGTCGAAGGCAGCCCTGACGTCTTCCCTAATAGCCTCATCCCTCATCTCTACCCTCCATGCCCTCATGCCTCTGCTATCTGTGAAGAGATTTTACCCAGCAACCGCCTTTGTAGGGTTCCAGGATACCATGTGGACAGCCTTTGCTGTTCTACTCCCTGGGAATGGGGCGCCTCGGGGCTTGAGGTGGGAAGAGAAGCAGTTTGGATGGACTGCCTGGGGCCCAGAAAAATAGTCCTCATTTTCTACCTGGCTTGCCTAAGTGACAAACTCCCATGGGCAATAATACCCCTGTTCCTCCACCAGGAGGAAGACCCAGGCCCTCCAGGAGCCCTCTGCCCCCTCCTAGACCCAGCAGGGTTACACTGGGTCTAGGCCAAAGACAACCAGCCCACCCGCAGAATGGGGGGAACTGGGTCTTACTCTCCTTATATCCTTGATGGAGTCCCCACCACAGTGCTAGGCCCTCAGCTGCTGCCCCCCAGACAGTGACCACGTGGAGCTTGTAACTTCTGGGCAGTTCTCCCACTCTCCCACCTCCATCCCATAGCCAGGGCCAGAACACTGTGAAAGTATTGTCAGCTCATAGGGGAAGGAAGCTAGATTTCACTAATTCATCATGCAAACCCACCAAGGTGCATTTAGGAGGCCCTCAAAAGGTACACCGTCTCACCAGACACTATGGGGAGGGCACCTTGCCCATCAAAAGCGAGCAAAGAGGCAGGAGGTAGGCCAGGCTAGTAAACCTGTTTCTGTGACAGAAATCGCCTCACTTCCTTTGAGGGAACATTAGCATGGTGCCAGGACAAGGTGACCAGAACACAGACGACATTTCGGCCCCGTTCATCTCATGACCGGTGCCTTTGGTGCACATATCCATACGCAGCAGCCCAGGGACGATATCCTGCACATGAGTTTTCCAGAACAACCCAAGACAGGAAACTCAGGGAGCCCCATGACCAAGGAAGCTGTTCAGCCCAGATCCCTAGGTCTCCAAGCGAGTGTGCCCCTAGCATGTCTGGAAGAACCTTTCCAGGGCTGGGGGTGTAAGCTGGCAGACAGACATAGGTTCAGAGATGAGCTATCTGGTGAAAAGGAAAACAGGAGACACCGAGCCAACAGCGGAACCGTGCTTGTTATCACCAGGCCATTCTGAGCATTTCCCGTATGTTCACTCATGTAATCGTGATCGAAATTAAGATGTAGGTATTATCGGGCATGGTGGCACACACCTTTAATCTCAGCACTCAGGAGGCAGAGGGAAGAGGATCTCTGTGAGTTCAAACCAGCTTGAGATTATATAGTGAATTCCAAGTCAGCCTGGGTTAGGGTGAAACCCTACCATAAAAAGCAAACAAACAAACAAAAACACAAAAGAAGGTAGGTCTTATGCTTATTTTACAGAAGAGCGATGAGAAACGAAGCAAGGCAATTTGTCTAAGGTCACACAGCTCATGCGTAACAGAGCTAGGAAGCAGACACAGGTACCCTGTGGACGTTCTGGTTCTAGAACCTGTGCCCTAAACCTTGAAACTACATGGCTGTTTGAGAACTGCATTTTGGGTTTGAGCTGTAGAAGGCTGAATCTGGGCATCAGCCTATTGACCTCAGAATAAAGGAGAAGAGTTGCAGAGGTTACCTGCCCCCCCCCCCCCGCCAAGAGCTGATAAGGTTAAAAGTACTTTGTGGTAAGACAGTCGTTGGAAACTCTTCCCCCACAAGTCCCCCAGCTGCCCACACCGCCCAGGGGGGCTTCCTCCGTGTCTCTTGGAATACACGCAAAAGCCTTCCCATGGGCTGGTGGGGCTGTAGCTGTTTGTGCTGCCAGATCACTGGGCTGGAGCTCTTAGAGGCAAGGCATGAGTCCAAGCCATCTAGTACGCCTTGTGCCTGGAAGAAAGGAAGGGGAGGAGAGAGAGAATACAGGGTGAAGGGAGAGAAGGGCAGAAGGTAAACAGGCTATGTCTGAACCCAATCCTTCTCAGGGTCTAACTTGGAGCTTATCCCCCCTTTTGAGTATCCTCTCCTGTAACTGGCCTAAAAAATTCACCCAGGACACACTAGAATGTATGGTGGGGGATGAACAAGTAGTGTGGGTTTCACATAGGACCTAATTGAAGGGAACCCCTTCTTTTTTTTAAATATTTTTATTTATTTATTTATTAGAGACATGGGGGGGGATAGAAAGAGAAAGAATGAGCGCTCCAGGGCCTCTAGCCACCGTAAACGAACTCCAGACACATGCGCCACCATGTGCATCTGGCTTACGTGGGACCTGGAGAATCAAACCTGGGTCCTTAGGCTTCGCAGGCATGCGCCTTAACCGCTAAGCCATCTCTCCATCCCAGGGAACCCCTTCTTAGCACAGGAAGCTAGGAATTCCGAACTGAAGGACCAAAGGTGTGAACAGACATGTTGCGGGAGACCTGATCAAGGCCTGGGTGTCCCCTTGAATGCTGGATCTAGGCAACTCCTTGTGCTACAGGACAAATTCAAAGACAGGAAGCTAGCTGAGCTCAGAGAAGACTGTAATGAGGGTTGTCTCGCTGCAGCTTCTCCTCTGGGTATCCGCTGCCCCAAGGCAAGTGGCTGAGGTGACGTGGTGGGGTCTGGAGGTCACGGTTCTTCCTACAGAAGTCATCTTGATCAAATACAGTAGTCCTCCCTTATGTGCAGTTTTGATTGCTGCAGTTTCATTGACCTGAGGTCAGCCTCAGTATGAAGATATTAAGTGAAAAATTCCAGAAATAATTCAGAAGTTTTAAACTGTACATCATTCAGAGGAACATGAGGAAAGCTCTCACCATCCTGTTCTGTACCTGCCAGAATATGACGTGTCCCTTGTCTAGTGGATTCACTGGTAAATGCTTGTACACCCTCCAGTTAGTCACTAGTAACTGTCTCAGTTATCAGGTGGCTTGTTATGGTGTCACAGGGCTGTGTTCAAATGGCTCTTATTTGCCTTAATACTGGCCCTGAAGTATAAGTGACACTGGCAGTTCAGACATGCCTTAAAGTGCTTCCCTAAGTAAAAAAGGGGAGAGTTCTTGGTCTAATGAGTAAAGGGGAAGAAAAGTCTTTGCTGAGGTGGCTAAGATCTATGACTCTTCTATCCATCAAATTAGAAAGAAGGAAAAAGAAATTGGCACTAGTTTTGCTATAATATTTCAAACCACAAAAAATCACAGCCACAGTGTGTGATCAATACTTAGAAGAAACGGGGGGGGGGGGGAAGCACTTTAAATTTTAGGGTTTGGTGCATCCACTAGGATTCTTAGAACGTATGTCTTTAAGAAGATGGTTGTAATTCCAGCACTGAACAGGCGAAAGGTGGGAGAGTTCAGAGTTTAAGGCTATCCTGGGAAAATTAGTAAGACTTTGTCTCAAAATAAAATAATAAAAAGAGTTGAGAATGTAATCCAGAATCTTGGATTCAATCCCTAGCACTGGAGGAGGAGAAAAAAAAAAAAAAAGGAATGACAACAGTGATGCTTACCAAACACGGGCCGAGCAGCAAACAAGGATTACCACACAGAGGTCCCAGCACCAAGCTGAGATGTTGGGACCAGCGCCCAAGCGTGAAACTCCAACGTGTTCCACCTATGAGACATTTGCGTGGAGAAGGAAGACAGCCGCCCGGCTCACGTGCATCGGGACCACTACGACCCATCGACCCACGGTTCTAAGACTTGGACCTGCAAGGCTCCGAAGCCCAGCCTGCTCCCTCCATCACTGCAGACAAACATCCAACTCTCAGACTCTGGCCACAAGCTGCCAACGTGGTGGTGTTGATTTTTTTTTTTTTTTTAATCATTTGTGAAGCCCAGAAGCTGTCAGACAGCTGAGACAATTAAAAGAGAATGAAAACCTAAGGCGGGGCGTGAGAGACCTGGGCTGTGTTACTGAAGATGAGAGGAGGAGGCGGAGAAGGGGGAAAGAACTTTAGAACTCCAGGGCCCTTCTCAACGCTACACAGAACCTGGCCCTGGCATATGGATAAGTCACCTCCGCCAAATGAGCCAGGAGGGGCCGCTTCCTGAACCCTTAAGCTGCCGATTCCTGTCCTTGGAATTCCTCTACCTGCCATCACACACACACGCAGAGAGAGAGAGAGAGTTGGAGAGTTAGAGAGAGAGAGAGAGAACACAGGCTTAGGTAACCCTTGATGTCACGGAACAAATAATGAGTCCCATTCATAGAAGACTTACAAGTGCAAGTACATGTCCACACATTTCACTCCTTACAATTCTTTTTTTTTTTTTTTTAACTTGGGTCATTGGTCTTTGTAGACCTGCCCCTTAATCACAGAGCCATCTCTTCAGCTTCACTTATTTTATTTTTACATATTTACTTATTTTTATTTATTTATTTGGGAGCGACAAGGACAGAGAGAGGCAGAGAGAGAGAGAGAGAATGGGCGCGCCAGGGCTTCCAGCCACTGCAGACAAACTCCAGATGCATGCGCCCCCTTGTGCATCTGGCTAACGTGGGTCCTGAGGAATCGAGCCTCGAACCAGGGTCCTTAGGCTTCACAGGCAAGCGCTTAACCGCTACGCCATCTCTCCAGCCCAGCTCTTTACAATTCTGTAAAGTAGTGATGGCTATCCCCACCCTACAGGTAAGAAAACGGAGGCGCTCAGAACTCAGTCGCTTTCTCCAGGCAGCATAACTGGTATGTGGGAGAGCTGAGTCTCCCCTGTAAGACATTTCACAGCTCCTCCCTCACACACTCCTGCTTTCAGTAGGGCTCTAATCTTGACTCAAGACCATCAGACAGAAGAAATGTGAGCTCCATCTCTCCCCAAGGAAGGGGGCCCTGGAAGGGTGCGACCTGGCTAGGAATCCCGAAGACACCACCTCGCCCTCCGAACCAGACTCCGGCAAGGGGCTCTGACGCAAGCCCGGTGCACGTGGGTGGACAAGTGAGGCCGCGGTCCGGGCTGAGGTCCCGGCAGGAAAACGCTGTGTGGGCAATGGGCTGGGAGCAGAGGTTTTGATGTGCAACCTTTGTTCTGCAAGGAAAGGGGATTTTTCTCTTCAAGAAGCACTCAAACTTCCTTGAATTTTAGACCTTGCACAAATATTTTTTTAGGAGAAATAAGAAGAAAGAAAAAAGAAAGCCTCCACCACATGCCTGTCCTAGCTACTCACTTCCCCAGTGAATCACGGACACCAAACCACAGCTATGCGGCTAACAAAGGAACTATGTGTTTTTTCACATTTCATTATGGGGACTCATTTACCAATCTTCACTGTCATCTACAGACAGACAGATGGGCAGGCGGACACACCCCTCGGAGGTCCTAAAGCAGGATCTGACAACAGGGTTCCAATGTTCTCTCTTTACTCTTTTTTTTTTTTTTTAAAGATTTTATTTTTATTTATTGATTAGAGACAGAGAGAGAGGGAGAGAAAGAAACAGAGAGAGAAAGAGAGAGAGAGTGAGAATGGGCACACCAGGGCCTCTAGCCCTTGCAAATGAACTCCAGATGCATGCGCCACCACCTGCATCTGGCTTACGTGGGACCTGGAGAATTGAACTTACGTCCTTAGGTTTCACAGGCATGTGCCTTAACCGCTAAGCCATCTCTCCAGCCCCTCTCTTTACTCTTTGTAATCCAATTCTTGGAAATTATCCCGCTTAATTTAGGCCGCCCTCTTAGGCCCTCTCTGAGGTGAACGGTGTGCACACGTGTGTGCTGAGTGTGCGGTGACGGGAGGTGAGGGGGCAGTGACCCAGTGACACGTATGTGGGGACAAGTGTGTGTTTCGGGGTCTTTAGTCAGTGTTACGCTTCCACCCCTTGACTGTGCTGAAGCAATTTACACCTGGGAAGCTCTTGGTGGCTTTTCTGACAGTGTCAAATGAACCAGCCGATGATAGATTTACAGGTGGGGTAAACTGGGAAAACCACTGGGCCCATAAATCAGAAACTTCCTCCATATCTCCAGCAAGACGTGAAACCTCGCATAGATTTGGAAACCTTAGCCAGCAGTGTGGCCCACGCCTTTAATCCCAGCGCTCAGAAAACCTCCTGGGCCCCTGTTACACACACGAGCACCTCCGGGGAGTGACACTAAGGAGTCAAAACTAGGTATAGTTAAAAAAGAAAAAAACAGGGCTGGAGAGATGGCTTAGCGGTTAAGCGCTTGCCTGTGAAGCCTAAGGACCCCGGCTCGAGGCTCGGTTCCCCAGGTCCCACGTTAGCCAGATGCACAAGGGGGTGCACACGTCTGGAGTTTGTTTGCAGAGGCTGGAAGCCCTGGTGCGCCCATTCTCTCTCTCCTTCTATCTGTCTTTCTCTCTATGTCTGTCGCTCTCAAATAAATAAATAAATAATTAAAAAAAAAAAAGAAAAAACAGTCAAATGAGATGGACCTTCAACATCTAAAAACCAGCTTTAGCCAGATGCAAATTGGCACATGCATCTGGAGATCCTTTGCAGTAGCAGGAGGGCCTGGTGCACGGATTCTCTCCCTCCCTCTCTCTCTTCCTCCTCTGTCTCTCTCTGTTTATAAAGCAAATGGATAAAAATTTAAAAAAAAATCCTGAGGGCTGGAAAGATGGCTTATCAGTTAAGGTTTTGCCTACAAAGCCCAAGGACCTCAGTTCGATGCCCCAGGACCCACAGAAGAGAGATGCACAAGGTGGCACATGCATCTGGAGTTTGTTTGCAGTGGCTGGAGGCCCTGGTGCGCCCATTCTCTCTCTCTCTCTACCCCCCTCTTTCTCTCTCAAATAAATAAATAATTTTTAAAAAAAAGTAAAACAAACAAAAAAAAAAAAAACAGCTTGAGGAGTGCGGAGACAGCTAGAGGTAAGAGCACTTGCTGCATGCACGTGAGGACCTGGGTTTGATCCTCAGCACCCACATAAAAAAACTGGGTGTGGCTGCGCATGCCTATAACCTCAGGGCCCAGTTGGGGCAGAGACAGGAGAATTACTGGATCTCACTGGTCAGCCAGTCTAACTGAAAACTGGTAAGCTCCAGGTTCGGCGAGAGATTCTGTCTTAGGAAACTAAACCAGAAGAGTGATGGATGTCTTCCTCCGGTCTCCTCACAGATGTGCACAGGGCACATGCATCTGCATATACACACACACACATTACACACACACACACACACACACACACACACACACACTATATACACACAATAATAAAAACTGAAAAGAGCTTTGACCAACTTGACCATTTCTCTTGCTTCATTGCTCCCTAGCCTCTTCCTTTCAAAAATCCTGGAGGACGAGTTCATTGTGCCTTTACACTGTCCTTGCAACTTTTTCAAATCTGATGCTGAAAGTGGCATACATTAATGTTCTACTAAGGTTCCCCTTGCTCCTGGTGAAGGCTGTGAGGAATGCTATCCCAGGCCCTCATTACTTTCTGGACTTTTCTGAAAAGACCTTGGATGGCCAGCCGGCCCAGCTCTATAGCTCCCAAGCGGAGCTGAGCGTTCCAGCGGTGGCCTGCTCACCTGCTCCAGACACTGTCCAGCAGAATGCATTCGATGCCCTCAGTTTCCCCCGTGTACAATGGCAGTGACAGGACAACCTCCTCACGGTGGCGTTGTGAGGACTGATGGGCGGGATGGAGGTCTACCTGCCTCGGTGGCCCCTGCCACCCTTCTCAGCCAACACTGGCGCCCATGAGAGGCTCCTGTGTCTCTGCCCTCCAGCCAGCGAGGGGCCCAAGCAAGAGGTCAAAGGGCAAAACGAAAACGAGGTGAGGTTCTATCCTCCCATGGCCTCTGGCAGGCACTGCAGGTCAGCTGGGGACAGCCCTGTCCTGTAGCTGGTGACTGAGTCCCAGTGACTGCTGGTTCCTTCACAGATAGCTTAAGGCCCTGTCACCACAGAGCTCCACCAGCCTTTATTGTGTCCCCCCCAACCTGTCCATGCCCTGTTAACAGACCCTTTACTGCACTGTTCCCACCAAGAATGTCCTCGTTCCTGCCAGAACTTTGCTCCAGGCACGAAGCACTATTCACTAGGGAGCCCTGAGCCCTGAGCCGCGTGTGACTCAGCACTCGCCTCGTCTTTCACCATGAAACCCACAGCTCGGTGCGGCCCAGTATTAACAGCAGCAGCATTTTACACTGAGACTGTGAGAGGTGAAAAAAAAAAATTTTTTTTTTAACTCTATATCACATGCTGGCGAGCAACAGAATCAGATGAAAGCGTGGTCTCTCTGACTCATGACCCGCACTTCCCAGCCCATGCCGAGGCATCCCCAGTAATGGGTTAAGGGAAGCCCATAAAGAGCTGTCTTCCTCATTAAGACTCGGAAGGATAGGTTAAAACGGCAACCACACTATGCTCAAAAGACCCACGCTCCTAAGTCCTGCCTGACCACAGCCCTCCCCCTAATGCCACACTAATAGGGTACCATTCACCTCCTCCACCACTCCACTATTAAAACGGAAATCACCCCAGCCACAACCCCCATCCTCCCAGTCCTAGCCCAGACACCCATCCCTACACCCGGAAATCTAGATCCGCTACTAAGGGGCGAAGAGCCCTGACGACTCTCCTTGCCTCTCTGTGCCTGGGCTGTTGCCCCAGTCCTGGTGGCAGGCACAGCCTGCCCTTGCCTCATTTATCCTACAGAACAGTATCAGACACAATTAGACAAAAGGTATGTGTGGGCTGGAGAGATGGCTTAGCGGTTAAGCGCTTGCCTGTGAAGCCTAAGGACCCCGGTTCGAGGCTCGGTTCCCCAGGTCCCACGTTAGCCAGATGCACAAGGGGGCGCACGCGTCTGGAGTTCGTTTGCAGAGGCTGGAAGCCCTGGCGCGCCCATGCTCTCTCTCTCCCTCTATCTGTCTTTCTCTCTGTGTCTGTCGCTCTCAAATAAATAATTTTTTTTTAAAAAAAAGGTATGTGTGACACCCATTTCATACATATCAATGAGCTGGTGGCTTTAATGTGGGAATCGCAAGAAGGGTCAGCTAGCAGTGTCTGAAATACAGAAGGGGTGGGGTCAGGTCCTAATGATGGTGGTGGTCTATAGCTTTCGCCATCCCCGAGCTACGGGCTATGGGCAGGTAGGAGATCAGTAGCTCAAATCTCACAGATCTGTAAAGGGCCAGGTTAAGGGCTGGGCTAGGAGGGGTCATTGCTATAGTTTGCACCTTGACTGTCCCCCTAAGATCCATGTACTAAGGCTTTGACCCCAGGGCTGTATTATTTGGGGTTAGTAGAATCTTTAGAAGGCAGAGCCTAATGGAAAGTCCTTATGTCACTGGAGGGGAAGGCAAGCCCTCCAAGGAGGTTTGGGACCACCCCCCCCATCTTCCTTTTCCTCTCTTGCTTCTTGGCTGTGAGGTGAGCAGTTTGCTTCATCCCACACTCCCCGTCACAGCCCCCTGACTTGCCGGCCAGAGACCTAAAGCAATGGGTCCATCGCATGTTGAATGGGAGCTTTCAAAACTGAGACCTTTCCTCATTATAAGCTAATTCCCTCAGATAGAGATGAAGAGCTAATGTAGTCCTTTTCTGAAACCAAAACTAGGGAGGAGTCCTGATAATCCTTAGCTCTGGGAGAGCCCTGAAAAAACAGAAGAACCCAAACTTCATCAGAAATTTTGGGGTCTTCTCACAAGTCCCTCTGAGACTTAAACAGATGGAGGACAGGAGGGAGTATGGGGAAAACCAAATCTGCCCAGGTGTCCTCTGTGGGGAGCAGGAGGAATATTAGGAAGCACCTGGCCTCCTCTCCCCTGGGCAAGCTGGAGCCTGAGCATGTCCTCACCAATCCAGAAGGCCCAAGCCCAGCAAAAGAAGGCGACACGCTGGCTCTGCCGCATAAGGAGAGCGAGGACATGCTGGCCCCTGCCATCCTCACAACTGTTCCCAGGACCCCTAGGCCCAGGCTCCAAACAGAGCCAAACTGCACGGCCTGGCTCTATCCATCCATACACAGTACTGTCTTTTTTCCACGATCTACAAGAGAACCCTAAAAGTCAGCCACGCCTACTCTATCCACATCTGTGCAGACCGGGGAGCTGCACACGAACTACAAAACCTGAGAGGCCCTTCGCCCTTTCAGAGGGAGCTTGAAGGCAGCTCAGTGGCCACGTCCAGCTGCCTTCAAGGGGGATGCAGGAGCAGATTCCGCCTTCTTGCCTCTCCTGGGAAGAAGCCAGACCGAAGATCACATCTACAGCTGCATTAGGTTATGCATTACACAACTCTTGAGGTATCCGTCTCAAAGACTACTGTGCAAAGGATGTCCTGATGTTGTGTCTAGGAACAGAAAAACCCAATGCAGAACAGCCTGTCTCTCTCCTCTGCCTGACTGGGAACAGTGTTTCTGACCAGCTTGTCACCCTAGATGTCTCTTCTACCAAGGGACCTTCCACAAACTTTTGGGTGTCCTGTCTACACTTCTATAACCACCCCCTGCAAATGGCAGGGAGGCTGAGGGCCATGGGTAATGAAGAAAGTTCTCAGCTGAGGTGAAAGAGCTCTACTCTTCAAAAAGCATTAAGCGGGCAGGGCATGGTGACACACGCCTTTAATCCCAGCACTCAGGAGGCAGAGGTAAGAGGATCGCAGTGAGTTCAAGGCCACCCTGAGACTACATAGTGAATTCCAGGTCAGCCTGGGCTAGAGTGAACCCCTACCTGGGGGACTGTCGGGGGGGGGAAGCATTAAGCAGCAGCAAGGTGTCTGTACCTTCAGGCCTAGGGAAATGAACCCTTTCAACTGATCCGGCTTCCTCCCATGGGGCTAGTGACAATAAGTTAGCTAGAGTCCCCACTAGGGGATCTACACCTCCCCTTGGTCTGAGTGGAAGTACTAACTGCTCCCCAGAACAGGTCTGCGTGTGCACACAGACACACCAGTTCCCCTACCCAGTTTTCTGCCCAGTTCCTCACGGCCGACACATACTCTCCTCATAGTGAACATACACTGCACATCAACATCAGATACCATGCGAAGCAGCCTACTCATGTGATCTTATTTCATTTTCCCAGTAACCCTGTCAGATGGAGACCAATGACTTGGAGAGATTAGGATGTGTGCCTAATGTCACTCAGCTGCTAAGGGGTAATTCAGAACCGGAGCCAAGGATAATCTGGATTCAGAGCCCAGGCTCTAGGCAACGGTACTGAAACGCAGTCTGCAGACCAGCAGCAGCAGCATCACCTGGGACCATGTTAGAGACGCTCATTTCAGACCTACAGATCAGGAGATGAGCACAGGGGATACATACTGATCTAAAGCATCATGTTCCAAAGGTTCCTCATTCCTCTAAGCATCTCCACGTCTCGAGGACCTTGCCCAACTGTCTGGCTGTTGCCTCCCAAGTGGGTCAGGCCCTCTGTCTAGTCTTGGGCAAGAGTCCTGGAGCTAGAGCTCAAGGAGACCTCCAGGCTGGGCAGCCAGCTCAGGCCACAGCTGGACATCAAAGCACATTTGGCCTCCATGGACATTCCGTCTGCTGCTGGGACTCGCCAGGCCCCTCTCCCTCAGCAACCTCAGGACACATCTCCTGGCCTCTGCCTACCGCTCTTCCAAAGGGACCTGAGCCATCACCGTGCCTGTAGAACTTCCCTTCCCACTAGAATACCCTCTACATCGTGTCACTGCTTTGTCTGGACATGCTGGCGAGGCCTGTCCAAGCTGCTATCAGGAGAGAGGCCAGCAGCTGCTTGGGAAACCTGGCCAGTCTCACAGGAAACGTCTGACACCTCCAGGCACACGGGATTTGGCCCACCAAAGCAAAACACAGCTGGGTGGACGGCAGCCGGCAGCAGGGCGCTCAGACTTTCCCAGATCTCGTGGCATGCAGGCAAAGAGCGATGGTGTCGGCTTAGAGCTCATTAGGGACATCACAGTAGCCCCTGGCCAGGAAGCCGGTGAAAGCCAAGAGGGATGGCCCTGCCGTGGGCCAAAGGCTTCACCCAGGGCCTTGGCCTCCACCACCTCTCACAAGAAAGGCAACATCTCCCGGTTACTGACTGCATGCAAACTCAGACGCCTCGCCTTGTAGCCTGGGAGAATGGGTGCACCAAGGCCACCAGCCACTGCAAACGAACTCCAGACACGGGCACCACCTTGCACATCTGGCTAACGTGGGTCCTGGGGAATCGAACCTGGGTACTTTGGCTTTGCAGGCAAACGCCTTGACCACTAAGCCATCCCTCCAGCCCCCCCCCCTTTTTTTACATTGGCTGAGGTTCCTACAGTGTGGCAGGCACAGTATCGGAGTGTGGGGACACATTCGTGTACAACCAGGCCACTGTCCCTGCCCTCAGGGAGTTCCTGATCCAGCGAGCGGTGAGCAGCCCAGCCCAGAGCTCCATGCAGAGTGCTACAAAGGACAACATGGAGTCTTCTCCGCACCAACAGAGCTCCCCCCACCTTAATGGCACTCAGACCAGCACCTGTAGCTCCAGGCACAAGACGAAGTTCAATGCCAGGAGGACCTTTTTGTTAAGTCAACTCTGTCATTTGCAACAAGTGTCGGAGAGTGAACAGGGAGCGAGGATATTCTGCAAGCAAGGCACTGTGTGTGTGGGTGGGAGGAGCTGGATCAGTGCTGCCTTCTAGGCTATGTGGCAACCACAGTCTCAAGTGCAAGGCTCAGGGCCTCACGGTACTTGCCGGCAAGAAAGTGCTTTGGAGCTGGTGAGCTGGCTTAGTGGCGAAGGCGCTTGCCTGCGAAGCCTAAAGACCCACGGTCAACTCTCCAGATCCCATGAAAGCCAGACTTACAAAGGTAGGGCAAGCACAAGGCTGCACATGCCCACTAGGTGGCACAAGCATCTGGAGTTCGATTACAGCGGCTGAGGCCCTGGTGCAGCAATTCTCTCTCTCTGTCTTGCTCACTCTCTCTAAAATACGTGTATTTATTTTTTTTTTAAGTACAAGACTGAAGGAAGCTTTCTGAAGGAAATGAGATTAGGCCTTGAAGAACGGGGAGGAAAGATGATGCCAGGGTATCAAATGGCTCTGGCTCGAGGGTGCCAGGGACAGAAGGACTTGCCAAGCACAATGGACATGCACAGGATCAATGTATTACAAAAGAACGGATCTTACCAGCCAACGGAGAGCAGCAGAAGGAAAGCCCATCTGGAAGGACTCTATGCCCATGCTGCCCCTGGTTGGCCGTCTGGTTGGCACCTCACATGTGTGTTCCATGTGGCTGCAAGCTGGACCTGCCTGCTTGGGACCTACAGCCTATAATAATTCAAGTAGGGCCAGGCCCTGCCCACCAGCTCATACCCAATACCAGGACTCCTGTGCCCACCTAGCCACTCGGTTTTACTCCTTGCTTCTGCCCCAGCGTCCCAAAACCTTGTCAACAGGGTTTCGCTGTTTTTGACCTTCAAGTGCCCTAAGCCTTAGCCTGAGCCTATCCATCCTTGCTTCCTAGATGCCCTTAGAAACGACCCATCTGGCGCTGGAGAGATCGCTTAGTGGCTAAGGCTCTTGCCTGCAAAGCCTAAGAACTCATGTCCAAATCTCCAGGTCCCACATAAGCCAGGTGCACAGTGACGTAAGTGTGTGATGTCATACATGTGCACAAGGGGGCACATGAGTTTGGAGTTCATTTTCAGTAGCTGAAGGCCCTGGTGTGTCAATTCTTTCTCTTTCTCTCTCTCTCCCTCTCTCTCTCTCTCTCTGTCTCAATCTCTCTCATAAAAGAACAAAAGAAAAGAAGCTACCTGTTTGGGTTCTCAGGGCCATGGCATCCCACCCTGCCACCTCCATGTGCCTGCTGCACCCATACCCACTTCAGAGTTACTAGGTAGCCACTACCTCCTTTCCTCTCTGTCTCCCTACACAGTGGGTCTCTTCTGACCTTCACTGCTGGGGACCTGACCTCAAAGTCAGCCTCCTCCCGTGTTCTCTTGGCTCTGAGTGGGCAAATCCATTTTCCCCTTAGTTCAGCAAGACAAGGTTACATTTCAGAAAGAACGTCCTAAGTAGAAGCAAA
Organism: Jaculus jaculus; assembly: GCF_020740685.1. Lineage (NCBI taxonomy): Eukaryota > Metazoa > Chordata > Mammalia > Rodentia > Dipodidae > Jaculus > Jaculus jaculus. The sequence continues at coordinate 143,431,829 of NC_059108.1, read as the reverse complement.
TGGAAAAACCAATGTGAAAACCCCAAAGCAAAACACAGCCCCCTAGAAATAGACCAGTTTACAAAGTTCAGATTTCCTGTCCTGAGCTAGAAAAAGTCTAGCCAGATTGCTTGGCAAGCAGGCCGGGGACCGCCGCCTGTGAACTCCTCTTGCGGACCTAAGCTGCTCCCTCCCCCGCGTCCTCCAGCTCTTCCCTCTAAGGAGAGATGCCAGCCGGTGAGTGGACAGAAGGGGTTTTCTTCTGGCAAAGGAACCCTTCCAGCATCATAGAACACCGTGGAGGAAATGTGGAAGAAGACAGAGGAGAAGATGATAAGGAAGAGGTAGGAGGGACATTCACAAAGGCTTACATACGTTCCAGACGCTATTCTAAGCACACTCTTTATATTCACTAATGTGATCTTCCTCACAATTCGTCACATAGGTGTGGGCATTGCCCCCTCCTTACCCATGAGAAGTCAGAGACACAGGGAGGGACATAACCTGGCCAGGGTCATCTAAGGAAACAGTGAAATCAGGAGGGAGCCAAGAGACCTGATGCTGGGACGTGCCTCCTCAGCTTCTTCCCAGGCTCCAGAGGGCACAGACTTTGCCTCCCTCACCCCTTCACTGAGCTTGAGGGGGCAAGGAATGGGGAGGAGAGAAAGGAGGTCCACCAGGCCTCCTCTACAGTCCCCAGGATGAAGCCCTAAGAGAGAGACTCAAACCCTGGGTACCCAGGTCCCTTGGCTCTGAGCGGGTTAAGTTCAGGAAGGGGCTTACCCTGCTGGCGATGGTGGCCGGGCCAGTGGCTGCGTTCTGGCCACGGGGCTTCCTCTGGCCGTGCTGCTCCCGCGTGCGGTGGGCACCCCCTCGGCTGAGCGTCGGGGTCCTGGCCTGGCGTTCTGAGGATCGAATTCCTCCTCAGGAATGACCTCCTCGCAGCGGGCCCCACGGAAGCCAGAGCGGCAGATGCACAGCTGAGGCCGGCTGCAGGAGCCCCGGTTCTGGCACGGTGGCTGGCATAAGGCTGAGGAAACAGGGAGAGAGTGTTGACAGCGGGGCCAGACACTGTGAGGCCATGGGCCACCCGCCAGTCACCCTCACGTCAGACGGGTTTCTACCCCAGGGAAAGGACCTTGCCTGGACCCTCACTCATGAAGGAAGCCTGCTTCCTGGCCTCAAAGCATTCCCAGCCCATGTTTCTCCCTGCCACACACAGGCCTCCATGATGAACGCGCCTTTGACTTTGGGACAAATTGCGGAAGTTGTAAAGGGGGCTCTCACCACATGTCCAATAGGACACCCTGGAGGGGAAAGGGCCGTATGACATCATACGCATTATATTTAGGTTTGGATGTCCATTCCTATATCTAAGAATGCAGATATTTTATTTCATGCCTTCTTATAACTCTGAAACTTAGACATAATGACTGTCACTGAGTAGATTATCAATGTTGAGTGAACTGATGCATATGAAAAAGGGCTCAATATTAGCTTGAAAGCCAGCTGTTGGGCTTTCCGTCATCCTTGACCCTCACAGAACCTTCTTCCTGGTGAATCATGAGGGATGGTCTGAGGAGCTCTAAGGGCCTTCGAGATCATACCGGCACGAAAGCCTCTGTCTGCCTCCCCGGAGAGTTCCAGCTCTCAGTCCCCCCCTGTCTGGGGAATGGGATGATCCTATGCCACAGCTCCTGAGTTCCAGCTCTCAGTCCCCCCCTCTGTCTGGGGAATGGGATGATCCTATGCCACAGCTCCTGAGTTCCAGCTCCCAATCCCCCCCTCTGTCTGGGGAATGGGATGATCCTATGCCACAGCTCCTGAGTTCCAGCTTTCAGTCCCCCCCTGTCTGGGGAATGGGATGACCCTATGCCACAGCTCCTGTTGCAGTCTGGGGACAAGTTGGGGCTGACATTGGACACCTTCCCCCAAGCCAGCACAATGAGCAGCCACCCATCTTCTAGGCCATGGGCACTCTCTTCGTTGGCCTTCATTACTTTACAAAGTCCAAAGCCAAATACCCAGTGATCAGCAACCACATGGAGTCGCATACAGAGACCCACTCCCACGTTAGGATGCAGAGCTGGGCCCTGTTCTCCTAGGACTTCCCCGGGAGACATGTATGAGCCTGTGGTATGGGTCATTCTGTGCCCTCTAAACCCAAGATCTCACCCACCTGCCCCCTCTTGGGCTTGATAAGTAGTGACTCAGTCCTACTGAGAGGTGGGCGTTGAGGACAAAGTCCTTGCCCACATGAGGCTTGCACTCCAGTGAGGGAGACCAACGGATGAAGTGGTCCAGGTACTTCAATGAAGAGAGGGGAATGGTGTGAAGGGGATGGATTGGGAAGATCTGGGCGGACTCCCAGACACTTTGAGCTATGCAGGCACAAAACCCTGGAGGCTAGAAGGAATGTGGCGTGCTGGGAGAGAGACACAAGGGATCGGGGAGGCTGGGATCTGGTGGAGGGAGAGAGAAGTAAGGAAGGCCATCCAAGATCATCAAGGAAGAAGAGGTTGATATGCTGACCTTGTTGCTCCGGGTACATTTATGAAACCACCAGGCACTCCTCTTACCCAGACCACATGTCCAGGGGAGTTCATGAGAAATCATTCTGAGAAAAACAATAAAATCCTACCACAGGGGCTGGAGAGATGGCTTAGCGGTTAAGCGCTTGCCTGTGAAGCCTAAGGACCCCGGTTCGAGGCTCGGTTCCCCAGGTCCCACGTTAGCCAGATGCACAAGGGGGCGCACGCGTCTGGAGTTCGTTTGCAGAGGCTGGAAGCCCTGGCGCGCCCATTCTCTCTCTCTCCCTCTATCTGTCTTTCTCTCTGTGTCTGTCGCTCTCAAATAAATAAATAAATAAATAATTTTAAAAAAAAATCCTACCACAGGCTGGTTTGGATGAATCTCTCCAAAATTCCTCCTATCCCATGCCATCTTACTTTCAGAGACTTTCAGTGGCTCCCCAGTACCTTCAGAATACAGGTCCACAGACTAATACCGAAGACCTTCCAAGTCTGACCTCTACAACAAACGTCTAAGTCAACCTGTTGTGCATGAACTTTTCTGAGTAGCCCTTCCTATCCCCTTTGCCTACATGCTATTGTTCCCTCAAAGCCACCTACCATTCAGCAGCTGACTCCTCCTCTGAGCAACGAGGAGATGCCCTTGCTAGACATATCACTGACTGGGCTCACCCCGTGTGATGGGCTTTCATGCATTCATGTCTCAGTGACCCCACTCACATGGCCATCCCCTTAAGAGTGTAATGATCAGGGCTGGAGAGATGGCTTAGTGGTTAAGGCGCTTGCCTGCGAAGTCTAAGAACTCATGTTCAGATCTCCAGATCCCACATAAGCCAGATGCACAGACACAAGCATGCAATGTCACACATGCACCACAAGAGACGCATGTGTCTGGAGTTTGTTTGCAGCAGCTGATACCAGAACCTCTTGATCCGCCAAAGCCCACACGGTAAAATTCAAATGATGAGGGAAGACGTGGCAGTGTGTGCGTTCTTGATTGAGTATTCTTAGAGAACTCACTAGGTCTGGGGCTTGTAACAGAAAGTCTCCAGCTTGCTGACGCAGAAAGCTGGACCCACAGTTCCTGGGATGAGTGTTATGCTAGCCAGAGCTGCTAACCCTGACAAGGGCACTCAAGGGCCAGGCTGCCTAGTCAGTGCAGAGTGGGAAAAATTTTAGATCTACACTGAAGGATTCCAGCCACGAGCTGGATCCCAAAGTCAAGGCTTTTTTCTAAGCGCCTTGGGACCCTTTCCTAACACCCTCTTGCCCCCAAAATAAGCAAGACCATGTCAGAGGATTGTAAGCTGAGCCCAACTTCAAACACAAACTGCCACTGTAAGATTCTGGCCTGTTGTCTGGCCACCATCCCATCTTCCCAGGCAGAACTGGACACCAGCTGGCCAGTTCTTTGTCACCACTGCCTCTGCCACAGACACAACCAGTGGGGGCAGGCCAAACACTGGAGAAGGTAAATGTGCCCAAATCTGGTCCTGGCCCTGATTATCTTTGGGGGAAGGGATGAGCCATGTAGACTCACCCTATCTTCCAGCAAAGACCCAGAGTCTGGCATGCAAGAGGATAGGGTCGGGGAGGGGAACAGTCATCAAGGAATTCTTACCCCCTCATTTGACCTTTAATGTGAGATGGCCTAGCTTCTATCTTCCCTTCCCAAGATCAGAGAATGGCCCATCTTTAATTTTAACAGTAAGATCTTTCACTGTCTGGAGACTCAAAACCCAAGCCCTGAAGGCTGCGCCTCTTTGCCTCTTCACCCACTGAATTCTGGTCCTGCCTACTTTGCCAGTGCTTTCAGTTACCATTGTTGGGCACCTTCCCTTGGTCGGACCATCCAGGGAAGGCACAGAAACAGGAAAGACCAGGCCGCCCACAAAGGAAGCTCTGACCCATAGGGGTCCTCACTCTTCTGGAAGGCGCTTGCCCACCATGGCAAATGAAGTGGTTGGAATAGTGTGGAAATAGCATTTTCTCTATGTCTATGATATCGTATCATCATGAATAAGTTTTTTTTTGTTATTATTATTTTTAGCAATAAGGAACTTTATTAACAGCAAAACAATAGTAAAGATTTGAGGGGCTGGAGAGATGGCTTAGCAGTTCTGGTACTTGCCTGCAAAACCTAAAGACCCAGGTTCGATTCACTAGTACCCACGTAGGCCAGATGCATAAGGTGGTGCATGTGTCTGGAGTTTGTTTGCAGTGGCTGGAGACTCTGGTGTGCTCATTCTTTCTATCTATCTGCCTCTCTCTCTCAAATAATATTAGAAAATAAATAAAAGAAATAGGGCTGGAGAGATGGCTTAGCGGTTAAAGCACTTGGCTGTGAAGCTTAAGGACCTAGGTTCAATTCTCCAGGTCCCACATAAGCCACATGCACAAAGAGGCACATGTGTCTGGAGTTTGTTTGCAGTTGCTAGAGGCCCTGGTGCACCCATTCTCTCTCTCGCCCTCTCAGTCACTCTTTCCTTCCCTCTCTCTGTCGCTAATAAATTAATAAAAATTAAAATAAATATTTTAAATGAATAAATAAAGAAAATTAAAAATAGACCACAATAGGTTTATTTTTTAAAAAGATTTGAATAAACTGCTAAAGAGAAAATACCACTGAAGGGTATGAATAAAAGTTTGGTGTGGTTTGTTTTGTTTTGTTTTGTTTTCAGATAGGTTCTCATTGTAGCCCAGGATGGCCTGGAGTTCACTCTGTAGTCCCAGGCTGGCCTCAAACTCAGAGATCCTCCTACCTCTGCCTTCTGAGTGCTGAAATTAAAAGCATGTGCCACCATGCCTAGTGATAAATAAACGTTTCGAGGCAGTGGTCTGCAGTGCTGGCCTGTCTTTGAAAAGGAGCATTCTGACTGTTTGCACTGGTTTGCCTTCTTCCTCCTTCTTTCCCTCACTCTGTGTATGTGTATAATTGAAATGTTCTTTTTGGGGTGGGTTGGATTTCAAGGTAGGGTCTCACTCTGACCCAGGCTGACCTGGAATTTACTATGGAGTCTCAGGGTGGCCTTGAACTCACAGCGATCCTCCCATCTCTGCCTCCTGAGTGCTGGGATTAAAGGCGTACGCCACCACCCCTGGCCAATTGAATTAAAGGTGATGGCACATGATGAATGTGTTTTCTTCTATAACATCCCTCCTCACTTAGAAACAATGTAAAGCTGGTCAAGATAGTTGGTTAAAGATAATTGGTTCTTGAGAAGATTTTGAATATTTTACTGGTGTATGAAATCCAGTGAGGCGGGGCAAGGACGACTGTTCTCTTATTTAAAGGGGATTAGGGCAAAACAAATGAACACAGATTCCGAAACTTAAGCATCAAAAGCAAATGCACATCTACAATCGCAGCACCTTGGGAGGCTGATGTGAAGCTAATTAAGGCCAGTCTAGGCTGCGGAGTGAGCTCTAGGTCAGCCTGGGTTAGTTAGACCCTGCCTCAGAAAACGAAAACTAACACGTTGGCTATCTCGGAATTGCCAGTTGCAGCAGCCGAGAGGAAAGTATGGAGGGCCCAAGAAGAAGACATAGAGCTTTGATGTTTTTTGTTTCTTTGTTTGTTAAAAGTGGGTATACTTATTTATTTGAGAGAGAGAGAGAGAATGGGCACTCCAGGGCCTCCAGCCACTGCAAACGAACTCCAGGCGCCTGCACCACCTTGTGCATCTGGCTTACGTGGGAACTGGGGAATTGAACCTGGGTGCTTTGGCTTTGCAGGCAAATGCCTTAACCACTAAGCCATCACTCCACCTGACATTTTTCTTAAAGAATAGAGATCGTGCCTTGAGAAGCCCATTCAATGAGAGTTAGGCGGCGCTAGCAAATCTTTGATTAACTATTGGTACAGGTTAACAGCATGGAGCCGTGGCGTCTACATCTAGCCCCATGGGGATTTATGTTCGCTGGGAGAAGCATGCTCATCTACTCCCTGTCGGAAGACAGCACCCTTGGACAAGTAGAAGGCTGTGCCAGCCTTCACCCATTCATAATCAGGACTCTCCGGAAGCCCTGTCTTTTCCACGCTCGCTTGGCGCTTTCTTCTTCACTGACCATTAGATACGTGGAGAGTTCCGCTCTGTGGGTAGAGCGAGAAGGATGCCAAAAGCAGAGGAGAGAGACAACTGAAGTTGCTTCGAAAGCAAGAAACGGAAGGCGTTGTTCTCCCCCACCCCCACCTTTCTGGCTGCGCCCCTTCTACCTTCACTCTGCTCCAAAACTCTTAAGCAGGGTTGGCTCAGATTTTCCACACAAAGCACCTACTTTTGGGAAGAGACCAAACTCAGAACGGGCAGCAGGCCTCGGGGAAGCGTCTAGAAACAGCTCACACTGTGTACGCTGCCACCAGCATCTGCTCAGAATCCCTGGTGCCCAGCCACCTGGCAGCAGAGAGGGCACGATGGAGTTGAGAGTCAGAAAGATCCGGTTGTCCCCGCTCGGCCCCCTCCTCAGTGTATGACCACTGTCATCACCCGGGGATGTGTCAGTGGACACTCGGTCTTGTCCCTTGTCACACAGTTGATGACTCCCGTTTCACCAGATCCCGGAAGAGGACACACTCTGCGCTCTCTCACGCACACCGTGCTGCCCAGGATGGTCTAACAACGTAGCCACACGCTGTAGGCCCTTATTTAGATGTAAACCGATTGGACGGAAATAAAACTTAAATCGGAGCTCCCCGTTCTCACTAGCCACATTCCCGGTGTTTAACATATGGCTCACAATGACCATATTGGGCAACAAGATATAGAATAGTTCCATCAGTGCAGAATGTCCTAGTACAGTACTACAGATAGAGAGAGAGAGAGAGAGAGAGAGAGAGAATGGCTTTTGAACCTCTCTGCCACGACCCTTTTCCCAGGGAATAGCAAAGTTGATGAGGCCAGGTTAACGGGGTGGTGCCGAGGTAGGGAGGTGTGAGCTACCTTCCAGTTTCCAGCATCAAGCACAGCCAGCCCCACCCTGCACGGATTAGGTTTTTGTCATCAGTTCTCTCTTCTAGGACCCAGAGACCTTTCCCCCTTCCATCTATGACTTGTAAGGCAGAGTCCTATCCTCAAGGAGGACCCCTCAAGCCCCATGCCTTCCCTAAACCCTGGTTGCTGGGAACACTGGCGACCTCTCTCCTATGCCGCCTGGCCTCTTTATCACCAGAAGGCTTTGTAGCTCCGACAGTTGCCAGCTATCCACAGCACTTGCCCCGGGCCCTCTCTGCGCATCTCATCTAATGATCTGTTAAGTGCATCAACAAATTGTATAACGCTAGGTCACCTAACGCTGTGGCTTGGAGACCTCAGTTTACCTCTGGGATGTGCTTATGGGGTTGGGGAAACATCTCTTGTGCACTTGAGCTATTTCTCCACAGCCTCGACCTCTGATTTACCCAGGAAGGCACTCTGATGGCAGAGACCCCCAAGAAGTTCTGTCTGGCTCACATACCAGGAGGATACTCTCTAAGGACTGGAGGGTACCGTGTTGTATTCCAACTCCCCTTGGCCTTAGGCCCGAGCCACCAGGCTGTGGAGTAGTCAGGACCCCAGGCCTTGCTCCACTCCCACCACAGCTGTGCTGGGCCACTACTCAGAACTGCTGGAAACATCACTGGGGCTCAGAGGCCGGCCAAGCGCCAGGCTCCAAAATAGCAGTTGTGTTCACATAAAAGCTTCTAATGAGAGAAAGATGCCATTTTTGGCCCCTTGTACACTCTCTGCAGACGCTGTCTGGCAGGGCCAAGTGGGCCTCTACCGTTTGGCGGCCGGAGGGGAGGAAGGGGAGGTGTGAGTCAGTCCTTGGCCCCAGCCTCTGGGCCTGGACCGCCCTGTTAATTGCATTAACAAATACTGCAATGCTGGGCCACTTGGGGGCCAAGATCTAGGGACTGGGAAAGAGAGCAGCCCCAATTCCCACCAGCCTCGGCAGGCACAAAGACCTCTGGGCATATCCATCCCACAGCTCTGAGGACTTGGCTGGGAGAAGCCAGAGCTTTGGAGGGGTCAGTGTCAGCAGGGACACTGGAGGTGACGGTGAGACAAGCACATTCAGGGACGAGCCTGGGATGAGTCTTTTCTCAGAAAGTTCCCAGGGCATGGAAGACAGTTCTGACAGCTGACATGGAGCCATCCGCCTCCGGTCACCAGCTTTGGGCACAAGCTCTAGAAAGTCGGGGACAAACACACTCACCGCTCAGCCATGGCAGGACGGAAGCACAGAGGAAAGTGTGGCCTGCCATCACAGACTGTGTCTAAATTCTTAACCACGTGGTCACAGGCTCTGGGAGCCTCGTGTCCTGATCTGAGAAGGATTATGCATCCGATGTTTACGAGTTGCTAGAATGGTAAACCAGATGCTATCCTTTTCCTCATGAGACTTCCCAATTGGTGTGAAGAACCATCAATAAACATGTAAACAAAGAAATACAACAAAAACCTGGATGTGAGGTCTACGGAAGCGACAGTCAAGGAATAAGACTTAGAATAACAAGGCTGAGGGAACTCCAAGTGGAGTGGTTAGAACAGCTCCCCTGAAGAGGGAAGCATGAGCTAGAGAGACTGGAATAATGACAAGATGATGAGGGAGAGTAGAGTGACATTTGCTCAGGCCTAAAGGAGGCTCATTTCAGGAAGCCACCCGGATTCCGTGAGCCGGGATGAGTGTTGAGAGCCGAGGCTGGGAGGGAGACCTGTTCTGAGACCCCCATGGCAGATGGTAAGCAGATGTGTTAAAAGACAGCATGGAGCAAAGCCAGGAGGCCGCTGTGGGCACCCAGGACCAGAGGGGCAGCGGGCAGCACAGGGACACAGACAACCTACAGGGAACAAGGTGGGCTGGGCAGGGGTGAGATGCAAAGCCTGAACAAGAAAAAGTGTCCAGATGCCTCCCCACACAGGTGCTTGGGGGATGCCATTTCCAGGGAAGACCTAGTCAGGGAGCTGGCTCAGAGAGAAAGAAATCATGTGTTTGTTTTGCACGGGTTGGAACTGGGCAGTCTGAAAGGCATCGCAATAAATACTGAGTAAGCAGTGGACATAGGAGTTTGGAGGTCAGGGGAAAGGTTTAGCTAGAGATATCTATAAATCTGAGCTCCAGTGATCCAAAGATCATTCCATGAGCAGTGCAGTGGGAAGGTTAAAAAGAGGATGTAGGGGCTGGAGAGATGACTTAGCAGTTAAGGCGCTTGACTATGAAGCCTAAGGGCTCATGTTTGACTCTCCAGATCCCACATAAGCCAGACGCACAGAGACGTAAGTGCACAAGGTTGCACATGCGCACAAGGCGGCATACGAGTCTGGAGTTCCGACTGCAGTGGCTGGAGGTCCTGGCCCGCCAATTCTCTCAGTAGTGGGTCCAAGGGAAGCAGCAGCCAGGTACATATACACAGGAGATACTCCGATACATAGAGAGGCAGGCACTCTGCTGGTGTCACGGGACCCTGCACCTGGCCTCAGGAAGCTGCCAGCTAAGGACATCTCTTAAGCACTCCACTGGGCAAAGAGCCTCACCCTTGCTCTTCATGGAGAGCTGAGGCGGCCCGACATAGCGTCTTGCTGGGAGACAATGCACCCTTACTAGCTAGATCTTTCTTGCCACCATTCCCTGCCAACACCTGGAGGATCCAGAGATGACTACTCAGAGGTTCAAGCCTCTGTCTCCTAGCAGGTCTAACCAGCCAGTATAGGAATGAAAATTATTCATTACTCCCAGAATGTGGGAGACTGGGGTAAGAAGACTGCTTGAGGCCAGTCTAGGTTACAGGGTGAAGACCTGTCTCAAAAAAAAAAATAAAATAAAATAAAAAAATAGAAGGAGGCAGAGGGAGGGAATAGAAAGGAGGAAAGAAAGAAGAAAACAAACCAAAAAAAAAAGCTGGGTGTGGTGGCGCACGCCTTTAATCCCAGCACTCAGGAGGCAGAGGTAGAGGATCACTGTGAGTTTGAGGACACCCTGAGACTACATACTGAATTCCAGGTCAGCCTGGGGTACAGTGAGACCCTACCTTGAAAAAAAATTTTAAAAAGGAAGGAAAGAAGGGGAATTCCCATCTGCCTTGCCCCATTTTCCTAGGGTTTATTAAGAACTTAGCATTATAAGGTCCTAAGCTTTCTAGGCATCACCTCACATATTCACCTCATTCTTCTCCGTAGAATACCGTTCTCATCCACAACTGCCACATGGGGAAACTGAGGCTTATAGTGGTTAACATCTTATTCAAGATCGCCATGCTGTTAAGTAATGGAGCAAAGAACCCAGAGGTTCTGGCTCCAAAGTTGGGGTGCCCCCACTTGCGAGTATTCTACATGGTTGATATCAAGGGTGGGTCCAGGCAAGCCTCCTCAATAAAGCAGAGCTTAGGAAATAAGAAACAGGGTCTTTGCAGGACTGAGATAAGGAGCGGAAGAAATGCTGCTCCCGTGTTCACCCACACGCAGAGTGGCTCTGGACTGAGAAGGCAGGAGCAAATGCCCAGATCCCCTGAGCACCACTGGAAGTTTCTGGAAGGGCTAATAGAACCTGAGAAGCAGAAACGGCCCTCTCAGCTCAGCCTAGGACAGCGACTGTGCCATTCAGTCCCTTCTCAGTAATTGTGTGCTGGAGGGTGTGGGGGTGCGGGTATTGGGTAAAACAGACCATGCTCTCAAAATCAAGGACAAAATCAAGGCTAGGCACAAAGAGCCGATAAAACAGGCCAGACCATGAACTAGACATCTGACCTAAGCCATCTTATTGATTACTTATAATGCTAGGAGGCACCCACTATTGTCAACCATAGTGTACAGAACACGACATTGCAACAGAGAGCTTAAGCAACTTGTCTTAACTAACCACGCAGCCACACAGGGGTAGAGCTGGTATTTGAACCCGTATAGTCTAGCACAGGGTCCAAGGCAAAGTGCCAAAATACCAGCTAAACTATCCACATGCCTGATGTCTTCACACAGCCGCTCACATAGCAGGGGATGTAAAGGGGGCCTGGCCTTCGGGAGCCAGGCTACTGGATTCACACTCAGGTCCTTCACAGCTTAGCCTGGACAAGTAGTCAGCCTTGTCTGCAAAAGGCAAGAAAAAAAATCAAGTCTAGGGCTGGAGAGATGGCGTACCAGTTAAGGTGATTGCCTACAAAGCCTAAGGACCCAGGTTCAACTCCCCAGTACTCCCGTAAGTCAGATGCACATGGTGGCACACGCATCTGGAGTTCGTTTGCAGTGGCTAGAGGCCCTGATGCACCCATTCTCTCTCTCTTTCTCTCTCGCTATCTGCCTCTTTCTCTTGCTCAAAGAAATAATTTTTTTAAAAGATCAAGTCGAGAGCCGGGCGTAGTGGCACACACCTTTAATCCCAGCACTCGGGAGGCAGAGGTAGGAGGATCGCCGCGAGTTCGAGGACACCCTGAGACTCCATAGTGAATTCCAGGTCAGCCTAGGCTAGAGTGAGACCCTACCTCGAAAAAAAAAAAATAATAATAATAAATCAAGTCTAGGACTGGCTTGGGGGTCAGGCACTTGCCTGCAAAGCCAAAGCACTGCGGTTCCATTCCCCACGTAAGCCAGACACACAAGGAAGCATGCGCCTCTGGAGTTCATTTGCCATGGCCAGAAGCCCTGGCACACCCACTCTCTCACACTTTCTCTTTCTCCCTCTCTCAAATAGGTAAGTAAAAATAAAAACAAATTTAAAAATCAAGTCTAGCTTCTAGGGTCACTGAAAGGATTAAACATCAATAATCTATAGGGTCTAGTCTATTCCGTGATTCCCTGTAAGAGCACAGGTGCCAAATATCTTATGGCTAAAGCTCCAGGCCAGAAAGAAGCCCAGTGACTTACCCAAGGGAACAAAGCTGGGGCCAAGCACCCATCTTCTTGGCTCTGGTGCCAATATTCAAAGCACATGAATTTGGCATTGAGCCTGACTGTAAGAGTTGGGAAAGACCTCTTCTCAGCCACAACAGAGACTCTCTTCTCCCTCCCCAGAGCACCCCAGATCCTGTGACTCTAAATTATTTTATTTATTAATTTACTTAAGAGAGAGAGATACAGAAAGAAAGAGACAGACAGAGAATGAGTGCACCAGGACCTCCAGCCACTGCAAACGAACTCCTGATGCACCCAACATCTTGTGCATCTGACTGACGTGGGTACTAGGGAAGCGAGCCTCGAACCGGGGTCCTTGGGCTTCACAGGCAAGCACTTAACCACTAAGCCATCTCTCCAGCCCCAGATCCTGTGACTTTAGATCAAGATAAAATAAGAAGACTGGGGAAGCTTCACAACCCAGTGGGGACCAGAGCATGCCAGTCTGCGAAAAACAGGACAGTCTTCCAAAGTCAGCAGCTATAAACAGGACACTGTCACCCCACACCCCAGTCTCTTCAGCTGTGCAGGCCGGGCAGGCCTCAGTCAGATGCCTCCACAAATACGTAAACACATAAATCATGCGGGAGAGCTGGCAAGGCCACATATCAAGATACCAAGACTAAGGGAGGAGGTGACAGCCGGGCTCCAGACCCCAGCAAGGTGGAGGGAAGAACTGGGAGACAGCAATGGTCAGCCAAAGACACAGTCGCTCCCCAAGTTCCGGGGGGGGAGGGGATGGGCTGGCAGGATGAAATGAAGCTGAACAGCAAGAAAAGTGGAATCGTACGTTCGAATAGCTTCCATGAGAGAGGAAAAGGGCCGGAGCTAGGAGCCACGGCACCAGGGCCAGCACTTCTGCCCATGGGTGATGGGTCAGGTCCTTGGATGTATGTGGAGCCAGAGGAGATACTGAGTCTCCACGTGACTGGGACCCAAGACTGCATTCCTGGAAATGGAGATATTGCCATCCCCTCCCTGTCTACTGTCATCTCCCACTCGTCAGGAAGGCACCCCCACGTGTGTGAAGCTGCTAGGATGGAATCGTGGACGTCTGCTGGCATGACAGCCTCCCTCCAGCCTGGAGGGCAGCTATGGAGAGGGGAGAGGGTGACGCAAAGCCGCTGGGGAAGCAGAGAGTCAGCTGTCAGGCTGTGGAGCCAAGAGCCCCACATTCTACACGGGCCTGGGCCCAGCCATCCAGGGCCAACACCCCTTGACCCACGTGGTTCTCATTAGGCTCAAAAGCAGCAAAACAGCAACAAGCAAACAGCACAGGGCCCAGCTAACTCGAGCACAGCCCTTCAGTGGGCAAGCTGACTTCAAGTAGGAAAGATTGACCCCCTGGCAATATCCTCAGGAGAGCTGCCACCCTGAAGCCCAGTCTGGGGATGAAGGGTTGGTGGCGGGGGGGAGGTGCAGCCGCATGAGAGGGATGGACATGAAATGATGAGGGAATATCAGGACATTAACTATGTCGTAGCGCCCACTGAGGCTGGGGGTGCATACACCCGCGGGGGGCTGTGACAATCTGCACTCACCCAACCTCAAGTTTCCAGTGTTGAAACTCCAGTTTGGCAGACAGGAAAGCTGGAAAATCACGAGCGAGTTAGGAAACAGAACCTCTAAGCCTGGAGGCTGAGCATGACCAGGCTCAGACCCCCTTGGGCAGCTGGGGAGAAGCCGCCCCCCTCACCCCAAAGCTGCCCTGCTCCAGTGACAACCTCAGCAACACTCTCCACCAAAGCCTCCCCAGCAGATAGACAGACAGCGCTCTTCAGCACATACCAACCTCCTGCCCCCACCTCCAACTGCAGACCTCCCCCTCAACCTCCAGAGTCCCCAAGGCACTTCTCAAAGTGTGGTCCCTGGCCCAGAAGCCCCAGAGGCCCCCAGCAGGGAGCTTGTGGGAAACGGAAATCTCCAGTCTTGCCTCAGGCTGCAGATCAGAATCTGCCCTTTGCAAGATCCCTGAGGATTTATGGGAACACACAGATCTAAGTGAGGCCCTTCAGGCAGCGGACCCCCAACTTCATCTCAGGGGTCTTCAGCCACAAGTGCAGTCATCTAAGATATGCTTTTTTAAAATTTTTTTTTTATTTTATTTACTTATTTGACAGAAAGAAAGAGGGAGAGAGAGAATGAATGGACGCGCCAGGGCCTCCAGCCACTGCCTGGAATTCACTGTGTCGTCTCAGGGTGGCCTCAAACTCACGGTGATCCTCCTACCTCTGCCTCCCAAGTGCTGGGATTAAAGGCGTGCACCACCACGCCTAGCACCTAAGATACCTCTTAAAATGCCAGTGCCAGATTCCTGCCCCAGAGCCTCTGCCTTAAACTCACTGGGGCACCCACTTCTGGCTTCTCTGCCCAGGGGAGTGGCTCAGAGTTCATTTTGTTTCCAGACTGACCTCTAATGAGGTGAGTTACCTTAAGCAGGTCACCACCTCTCCAAGGCTTATTTTTGACAACTTTAAAAATAGGGGTGTGGGGGAGGCAGAAGAGATGGTTTAGCAATTAAGGCACTTGCTTGTAAAGCCTAAGGACCCAGGTTTGATTCCCCAGTACCCACATAAGCCAGATGCACAAGCTGGCACATGTGTCTAGAGTTCATTTGCAGTGGCTAGAGGGCCTGGTGTGCCCATTCTCTATCTATCTATCTATCTATCTATCTATCTGCCCGCCCGCCTCAGTGGTTAAGAACACTTCTTAAACAAGCATGAGGGTCCCAAGACTGCTCTTCCAAGTTTGATTTCCTAGCATCCACATGAGGCATGGCTTCATACATACATGTAACCGTAGTCCTATAGGGAGCAGAGACCAAAGATTCACTGAGTCCAGAATCAGTGAGATTCTATCTCAAGGAAACATGTGGGTGAGCAATGGAGGAAGAGACCCAAATTCTTCTCTGGCCGCGGGGCCTGCGTGGTTGTCACACTATCTGTACACACTGCATCCAGGCACACACAGAAATGTGAAGGAGGTTGGTTGTGGCGGCACACACCTATAATCCAAGCACCTGGGAGGTTAAGCTGGAGGATCATGAGTTCAGAGCTGCATAGTGAGATTGTGTCTCAAAAGAAAAAAAAAAAAGAAGCCAGGAGTTGTGGCACATGCAGAATACATAGTGAATTCCAGGTCAGCCTGGACTAGAGCGAGAGCCTACCTCAAAAAAACCAACAACCAAAGGAAAGAAAGAAAAGAAAAAAATGAAGATATATGTTCTTCCTGATCCTGCCTCTAGCCACAAAGTGTTCTCCAGTCCTCCAAGCTCCCTGGAAAAGGGAAGCACGCAGGCAGGAGACCTGCGGGGTTGCTCATTTTTTACTGTGTAGTTTTGCATTTTGTCTGGATGTTTTCAGAGCATCCTGAGAAATCTGTCTGAGATACACTTTCCAATGACTAAGAGGGTCGGGGCCATGCGGCCTGAGGCAGACTCCCCGAGTTTGGTCACTCCTGTCTCCTTCCCATCACAGACTCATCACACCACCATCTCAAGAGACACTGAAAACCAGAGAGGAAGAGATTCACCGTACTGGAAGCACCATGAGTTTTATCACACCCCTGGACCCTTAGCTATGAAGGCTTCATGTCAGAAGGGCCTGGGTGAGGCCCTTAAAGGAAGAAGGGAGGCTGGCAAGACTGAAGCCATGCAGGTAGGCTAGGGCCTGGCGGAGGTAGTGGCAGTTATAGGAGGGATGGCTGGGCAGAACTCTAGGGAACGGATGTGGATCCAAGGGAATAAGAGTCAAGGGTTGGACTGCCCGGGCCCCACCCAGCCAGCACACGCGCACTGCATCCTTGGCCATCCTAACCAACCACAGCCTTAGTGTCTTCATGGATGAGGATGAACTGCGCCCTCCCCCCATAGCAAGAGGAGACTGGGAAAGACTTGTCCCCGAGTCCTCAGCCCGGCCCGCCTGGAGGTGAAAAGGAGCCGACGCGGCAGGAGGCACTCACGTTTGATACAGTGGTTGGTGCTGTTTGCTGTCGTCCAGCCCGGGCAGCACTGTCCCCCGCAGACATTCCTCCTGCAGGGGCAGCAGAGCACGGTCAGCGCAGTGATGACGGGAGCCGGCGCTCTTCACGCAGCCCCGTCCAGGGAGGTCTCCTGGACCCGGCACACACACATGCTGGGGACGCAGCCCTGCGCTGACTCCCACCTCTGCGTGCCTCTGAGAGACCTCACTCCCACCACCTCACCCTGGAGCTGGCAGCGGCTGCCTCGCTGAGTGGCTGCGACGATGAGATGTCTAGCCCTGGATGTGCATCCCTGTGATCCCGGAACGCCTGCCTACCTGGGCAGGGAGGAGGATCGTGAATTCATGTCCAGCTCAGGCTATGTAGCAGGACGTTGTCTTCAACAACAGCAAGGCAATATGTAATTTGATATAAAAATAAAGAAAGCAAGCCGGGCGTGGTGGCGCACCCCTTTAGTCCCGGCACTTGGGAGGCAGAGATTAAAGAGGATCGCCGTGAGTTCGAGGCCACCCTGAGACTCTACCTCAAAAATAAAACAAAGAAAGCTATAAGGACAGTGAGCATAAAAATGGCAAGCCAGTTCAGAGAAGCTCAGTCATTTGCCAAAACCACACAAGTTCCAAGCACCAGGGCCTGATTCAAAGCTGGGTTGGCAGGCTGGGGTTGTGGCTCAGCGGGAGAGCGCCTGCCTAGCACGCTCAAGGCCCTGGGTTCTATCTATGGCGCTGCAAAAACAAACAATAAACAAACAGAAATCCTGGCTTCGCCCAGCTCTCCATTGCCTCTCACCAAACACCACACGTCATGCTCTTTGCCCTACAAATGCTGGCAATCCAAGGGAACTTGTGCAGAAGGCACAGTTTTATGGCTATCAGTCTTCCAGCGAGACATAGCTCTGGGCAAGCCTGGGTAGAAGCAGACTGAGTGCTAAGGGGGAGGTAGACCGGAGCCGTGGGGCTTTGGGTCAGCGTTCCAGAGAGGCTTCCGAGAGACAATTTGGCAGCAGCCGCTGGCCACTTGAGAGGACTGAGGGAGTGTAGTTTGTGGGGGATGTTTTCCCCCTTCCCAGCTACCCCTTGGTGCTGGCTTTGAAGACATCATGAGATCTTTTTTTTTTTTTTTTTTTTATTTGAGAGCGACAGACACAGAGAAAGACAGATAGAGGGAGAGAGAGAGAATGGGCGCGCCAGGGCTGCCAGCCTCTGCAATCGAACCCCAGACGTGTGCGCCCCCTTGTGCATCTGGCTAACGTGGGACCTGGGGAACCGAGCCTCGAACCGGGATCCTTAGGCTTCACAGGCAAGCGCTTAACCGCTAAGCCATCTCTCCAGCCCCATCATGAGATCTTGATGCTTGTTCCTGGGTGGGGTCCTCATCTTACTCACCCACACTTTGCCTCATGCCTCCCCCAAACCCCAACAGCCAGTGACTGTCAACAGCGCCAGAAGGTTCTCCAGCCAGAGCTGTCCATTTACTGACCCCCGTGCCCAGACCAAGCTGACTCCCTATCCTGGAGAAGACCTCTGGGGCCAGATCTCTCAGACCACCACGGCAGGCTGATGGCAGCTCCCTGGGCCCCATCATACAGGGCAGAAATTGTCCACTGAACACTCACTGAGACCAGAGATGAGTGGGAGAAAGAGGTAAGGAGGCCACAGGCTGGAGCCCGGGACCATTCCTAGGATCCTTAGGACCAGGATGACGAGCATCTGGTCCCGCTTAGGAGATTGTTTAACATTTGAGTGGACCCCAAAGCTTGTGTGCTTTTGGGAGTCTTACAAAGAATTCAAAATAAATTCTTACAGCTTGAAAAAGCTGACGCCCAATCCTGGCCCTCTGACCCAAAAGTTGTGAGGAGCTGCCTCCCAGGAAGTTTCCAGAATGCCCTGTTGGCCAAGAGCTCTGTCTCTCTGGCCACCACCTTCAGCACCATCCTGGCTCCATAAAGTCTTCCTCCCCAGTAGGGGCCAAGTCACCAGGTCACAGGGAGGAGCTCCTCAGACCCAGGGTTTTTGAGCACATGCCTGGATGGAGGGGAAAAAACCATCCATCTATTTGGAAGTCATTACCCTTTGTGGTAGTAACAAAGTCTCTTAGAGGATAGAAGTTTTTGAGAGAAAACAGACTGAATGCCCTGAAAGTTTTCTAAGAACTAGAGTCTGTGGGAACCCAGAGAGCACAAAACAAGGGGCCCACTTAGATGGGAAGTCATGGCATGAAGCCTAACCCAAAGAGGTCCCCTGAGCCACCCACCACTCCAGATGCCCTTAGGACAGATTCACAGCTAAGAGTGGGAAAGCAGCAGTCAGTCCTGCCTCGCCTGACCATAGTGGAGCCCTACGGGATGTCAGAACCATAGCAAGAACTTGCTAGCATTAAAGGCTGTGAGCAGAAGGGTGCTTAAAAGAGACATAAGTAAGCCGGGTGTGGTGGCACACGCCTTTAATCCCAGCAGAGGCAGAGGTAGGTGGATAGCTGTGAGTTCGAGGCCACCCTGAGAATACAAAATGAATTGTAGGTCAGCCTGGGCTAGAGTGAGACCCTACCTGGAAGAAAAAAAGAGACAGAGAGAGAGAGAGAGGTAAGTACTCAATGGGAGGCTCTGAAGGTCCCTCCTAGGCCAGGTCTTGGGTGCTTGCCCAGCCAGGAGAGCAGACTGGAGGTGACCAGGGGGCTCCAATTAGCAGAGTGGGCAGATGAGCTGGGTGCACGGGGCATAGGACTTCCTCGCTCTGACTCCCCTGGGAGGTGCCCTCTTGCCACTCAGAGATCACACAGGCCCAGTCTTCCAGGTGACAAACTCCATGTGCAGCATCTTGTCTGGCTCCTCGCCTGGCCTAGCTGCTATTCCTCCTGAGACAACTCTGCTCGTTCTGGCCCTTCGCTGAAAGCCTCCCGCAGCTCTCCACGGGCCTCTGCGGAGTCAGTGCGGCCCCATTGCCTGTACAGTCTAAAACTCCTTCCCCCACCTTTCCCTCATCTCCACCACCATCCACATCCAAAGACGGTTCTCCTGTAGGGACGCAAGCTTGCCATGGTGGACGTCTCACATGAATGCCTCCATAGGAGCCCCTCCTGCCCAGAAAGCTTTCCATCTCTTGCATTCCCCCACACTTTCAGATTAGACACTGCCTACTTTGTGGAATGCTACCCTGACGTCTAACCAGTTCCACCACCACCACCCCCCCCCCCCGGCTTCACCTACTGCAATCATTTAGTAGTGATGTTGGCCATGCCTTTGTCTTGAGTATTTCGAGCAGTCTTTTCCTTTTTTGCTCTTTGCCTCTGTAGGCTAACACAGGGCCCGACACCTGGCATGCACTGGTACTTCTTTGACTCTCTCAGTCCAGTGATCCCTCAACAGTGGATGGACAGCAAGGGTAGGAAAAGGGGGTTTCAGGGTTGCGTGATGAGGACATTCAGCGGCGCTGAGCCCCATGACAAGGACAGGTTATTCCCTGTTCTATAACTGTGAGGCCAGTGAGCACGTCTCCATTCTGAGGCTGAGTCCTCATGCTAGGTTCTGCCACACCCAGTCCCCATTCCCATAGGGACAACATGCTACAGAGTTGAACCTCTAAGGCAGTGAGTGGTATCTTACTAGAATTGAAACACAGTTTGTTTTCTCTTCCGTTTTCCCATCACCTTCACTATTTGACAAGTGGTACTACTGCCGGCTTATGATAATGATATGAATTGTCCACTAAGTATGAATTTATTTATGTAGAAAATGAATCAAGCTGATTGTAATGGTAAAAAAATAAACATGCAATTCATCTAACCATCCAGAAACAGGAGGATGGATAAATAAACTGTGGTCTATTTCAACAAAGGAGCAATGTACAACAGTTAAAAGAGATATTGGGGGCTGGAGAGATGGCTTAGCGGTTAAGCGCTTGCCTGTGAAGCCTAAGGACCCCGTTTCGAGGCTCGGTTCCCCAGGTCCCACATTAGCCAGATATACAGGGGGTGCACGTGTCTGGAGTTCGTTTGCAGTGGCTGGAAGCCCTGGCGCGCCCATTCTCTCTCTCTCCCTCTATCTGTCTTTCTCTCTGTGTCTGTCGCTCTCAAATAAATAAATAAATAATTTTAAAAAAAGAGATATTGGACCTAGTTATATTATCATAGGTAAATATAAAAGATCCATTTAGGAAGGGGGAACATTGTAGAAGAATACAATATTGTATCACTCATCTAAGTTTAAAATATGCAAAACCATATTCTATTTGATGTATACTTGAATCTATAGTAATAGTATAAAAACATGTGGTGGAATTATTTACATCAACAGTAGTGGTTAACACTGGGGAGGGATGCAAATTTATAGAAGAAATCTCCTAAAAAATCCAGCACTAGGGCTGGAGAGATGGCTTAGCGGTTAAGCGCTTGCCTGTGAAGCCTAAGGACCCCAGTTCGAGGCTCGGTTCCCCAGGTCCCACGTTAGCCAGATGCACAAGGGGGCGCACGCATCTGGAGTTCGTTTGCAGAGGCTGGAAGCCCTGGCGCACCCATTCTCTCTCTCTCCCTCTATCTGTCTTTCTCTCTGTGTCTGTCGCTCTCAAATAAATAAATTAATTAATTAATTAAAAAAAAAATCCAGCACTAGGGAGACAGAGGTATGAGTTCAAGGCCACCCTGAGACTACACAGTGAATTCCAGGTCAGCCTGGGCTAGAGTGAGACCCTACCTCAAAAAGGAAAAAAAAAAAGTCCTGAAAGAAAAGATGCCAAAATATTAAGGTTCACTAGCTCATCAGTTCTAGTATTTCCAACATTTTGTATATTTTGTTTTGTTTTTCTGAGGCAAGGTCTCACTCTAGCCCAGGCTGACCTGGCACTCACTCTGTAGTCCTGTGCTGGCCTCGAACTCACAGTGATCCTCCTAGTGCAGTGATCTCCTGAGTGCTTTCGCATATTTTAAAAGTTTCATAATCACATTAAAAAGATAAACAGGGCTGGAGAGATGGCTTAGTGGTTAAGGCATTTGCCTGCAAAGCTAAAGAACCCAAGTTCGATTCCCCAGTACCCATGTAAAGCCAGATGCACAACGTGACACATGTGTCTGGAGTTTGCTTGCAGTGACTGTCCTGCCATGTCCATATTCTCTCTCTCTCTCTTTCTCCTCTCTGTCTCTCTTTCTCTGTCTGTATATATATATGTATACACACACACATACATACACACACACACACACACATACACACATACACACACATACATACATACAGATATATACTATATATATACAGATTCCTGTTACTTTAAGAATATATTAATTTAAAGAAAATAAGGGCTGGAGAGATGGCTTAGCAGTTAAGGTACTTTCCTGCACAGCCAAAGGACCCAAGTTCGATTCCCCATGACCCATGTAAGCCAGATTCACAAGGTGGCTCATATGTCTGCAGTTCTTTTGCAGTGGCTGAAGGCCCTGGTGTGACCATTCTCTCTGTACCTATCTATCTGCCTCTTTCCCTGTCTCCCTCTCTCTCCCTCAAATAAATAAAATAAAATAAATTTTTAAAGAAAATAGGGCTGGAGAGATTGCTTAGCAGTTAAAGCACTTGCCTGCGAAGCCTAAGGATCCATGTTCAACTTTCTAGCTCCCAAGTAAGCGAGACACACAAAGGTGGACATGCCCACTAGATGGCACAAGCATCTGGAGTTCTACTGCAATAGCTGAGGCCCTGGCACACCAATTCTCTCTCTCTCTCTCTCTCTCTCTCTCTCTCTCTCTCTCTCTCCCTACGTATGTATCTCACTCACTCTCTAAAGAAAAAGAAAAGAACAAGGGGCTGGTGAGATGCCTCAGCAGTTAAAGGCCTTGCTTTGAAGGCCTGCAAGCCCAAGTTAGATTCCCCAGCACCCACATAAAAGATGCATCAAGAGGCCCTAGAGCACCTGACCTCTCTTTCCTCCCAAATGTGTGTGTGTGTTGTAAAATATATATAAGAACAAGAGGAAGAAACTAGAAGGTAATGTTATTAAGGTGATACACTGTGAAGCTGATTCAACAACACTGAAGACTGGCAAACAATCACTTAATAAATCCTCTGTATACTAAATTTTATATCTTCACTGGTCACTGTGAAACTTCAGATACCTAGCACCATGCCTGACACATATTTTTTAAAATATTCATATGGCTGGGTGTGGTGCCACACACCTTTAATCCCAGCACCCGGGAGGCAGAGGTAGGAGGATCACAGTGAGTTTGAGGCCACCCTGAGACTGCAGAGTGAATTCCAGGTCAGCCTGAACTAGAGTGAGACCCTACCTCAAAAAAAAAAACAAGGGAAAAAAATTCATTGTGGGGCTGGAGAGATGACTTAGTGGTTAAGGCGCTTGCCTGGGAAGCCTAAGTACTCAGGTTCAATTCCCCAGGACCCATGTAAAGCCAGATGCACAAAGTGGAGCATGCATCTGGAGTTCATATGTGGTGGCTGGAGGCCCTAGTGCGCCCATTCTCGTTATTTTTTAAAAATATGTTTATTTACTTGACAGAAGCAGAGAGGGAGAGAATGGGTGTGCCAGGGCCTCCAGCTGCTACAAATGAACAGACACATGTGCCACCTTGTGCATCTGGCTTACATGGGTTCTGGGGATTTGAACCTGTGTCCTTTGGCTTTTCAGGCAAGCTTCTGAATACACTAAACCATGCCTCAATCCCACCCCCCCCCCATTCTCATTCTCTATCTCTCGCTCAAATAAATAAATAAAATTTTTTTTAAATATTCACTGTGTACAATAAATCCTCACTACGTTGAAACCACCAAGGACAAAGGCTGTCTGCACGGTCCGTCACCGCGTGCGGCGTAAAGGAAACGTTCACAGTCTTTGAAAGAGTGGATGAAAGTCATCATTCCACACACACCGCCACCCCCAGCCCGCCCAGCAGTGGTGCAGTCCCAAGCTCTACCGGCAGGTGGCACTTGGTCTTTGGCTTTAAGTCTGCACGACAGTGATTGATTTAGCTAGAAACCACGAGCCGGAATGAACCTGGATTGAGGAAGGTCATGGGACAAGATTGCCCCTCAGCCCTGCCTCACCTACCGTGCAGCGGCCGACTGGGATGCCGGAGGAGCCCGCTCTATCTCAAAGCCGAGGAGCCAAACCCGGCGCATGATGTGTTGTGCGCACCTGTGTGTAGCAGGTGCCTGTGGGTGGCACAGGGCCCGTGCACTTAAGACACACCTGCACGCGTCCACTAGCTTTGTGGTGGGGACAATCTGTTTTGTTCCTCACCAGCCTACTTTAGGATTTGTAACAAAGCTCCTCCTTACTCTTTTATCCCAGGCCTCCAGCACCTGAATGCCTATACCACAAGCTCCTCCATGATTCAGCCAAACGCCGTGGCCAGCCTCAGCCCCGGGGTCTTCAATAGATTAATAGCTTAATTAGTCCCCAGTCTACTAAATGTCATACCTTCACTGTATCTCCTGTACTAGGGCTACAGTCCTGTCCCCGGGGCAGGGCCAACAGTGAAAACCCTTGGACCCTGAGCCAGTATTAAGCCTGCCTGGCACCTCCAGGCGCCACTTCTCCGTCAACTACACACGGAGCCCCAGAGGCTCCGCCCAGGCCTCAGGGTCTCTTTCTTCTCTGAGCGCCTCAGCTATGGTGTCCCGCTTTGAAGTTCCCAATGCTAGAAAGCACGTTCATTTCTCCTTGATTTGAAATAATTGGGTTGCTCTCCCAATAACAACAATGTTTTGGTCTCTGGGCCTCTGCCCCCTGCTCAGAGACCCTTGACTTGCCAAGCTCGGTACATGACCTGCACAAGAAAGAAAAGTGGGGGGAGGGGGGGGAGGCTACCACCTGGAACCCAGCTGTTGTCCCATTAAGACTGCCTGAACGAGCCTACCTTGCAGCTGGGTCTGCGCTCCACTGGCTTGAGGCTGGGCCTCCCACGGGCAGCAGGGAGTCTCTGCGGTGACAAATACCTACTATATGCACCGACAGATCTAGTTGCAGGGAATGCAGAAATGAACAAAAGAAAAGAAAAAAGAAAAATGTCCCTGCTTTCAGAGAACTTGTACCGGTGTGGGCTGGAAAGCCACATAAACGGAGCTGTGAATAAACACGAGACGGTCAGAGGTGTGAGGGAAGACAGCGATCCTGCTGAAAAGGTGGGCGAAGAGGAAAACCAGCAAGCGCAGAGACCAGGAGGCAGAAGGTTCTCGGTGGCCAAACAGGCCGTTTAAGTGTCCCAGCTGCTCCCTGGGGCTAAAACCAACTGGTAAACCAAGCCCAGGCTAAGGGCTGTCCAATCCTTCCTAGACTTCCCTGTGGCACACTTCCCAGCCCCGTACTTCGTGGGCTCCAGTGCCCTCATGACGGGGACACCTGTAACACTCAGGCCAAGCCCAGACCCTGCCGGGATTGGTGTTGCTGAGGGAACCCCCTCAAGCTGTGATGGAACCCAGGCCGGCAGCTGGCAGTGCCCAGGGGGAAGGAAAATGAACAATGAGTGGAAGAGTTGGAAGAAGGTCTTGCGGGACACCTAGGCTGTCCCACATAGCGTCAGAGGCAGACACCCCACCACCGCCACCACCAAAGGGCCCTTACTCCTACATCCAGACCTGTGCGTGCAAGCCTACCCCGGGCCTGGACCCGCACTTGTCACAGGGCACTGGCTTCTAGAGGCGCATCTGTCTTCGCGCTCGGGGACTATCCCAAAATCCTCTCTCTGCCTGCCTACCTACCTACAGGCGCCCTGGCCAGCCTAACCTCACGTCCCCTGGTCCTGGGCGCGCCCATCCGGTTCCTCCTCCCCGCAGCCCCTCGCAGGGCATCGCATCGCCGCTGCGCTGCAGGCGGAGGCTGAGCGCGGGAGGAGCGCGAGCCGTCGCGCAAGGACGGAACGTACGGGTTCCTAACCAGCGATGATGATGATGGTGGTGGTGATGGATCTTTACCCAAAACTTTTGGAAAGCTGGTTCCGGGCAGCGGCTTCGGAACCCCTGGGGCTGTCTCTCCGCAGTACTGAGGACAGGGGGACAAGAGCACGAATCCCCGCTCCTCTAGCCCGCACACCCTTCCACGGAGGCACGCACGGGGCGCCGGCCTCCTCCCCCTCCCGGACACCCCCACTATCCCATCCTCGCGTGCTCACCCGGTGAGCCGCGCTCGCGGTGCAGCCCCGGGCAGCTGCGGGCTCCCGAGACGCGACGCCGCCGCCTGCGCGTCCCGAGCCCGGGCTGCGGGTTGCCGCTGGCCCCGGGGACCGCTTCTCCAAGTCGGCGCAGGTGGCTGGTGCGCGCGGGGCGGCCTCCTGGCCTCCGCCTCGGTGGGCCTCCTGGGGCTCGCCCGGCCCGGCTGGGTCCTCTCGGCGGGCGGCGAGCCGGGCACCGGCGCGTCCTGCTCCCGGAACAGACTGTACACCTTGGCCGCAGCCGAGGCGGGGTGGCCGCCCCCGGGGCGCCGCAGCCGATGCGCATCCCTGCCGGCTGGCTCGTATCTCCCCAGGGGGTCACTCTGGGCCTGACCCAAGCCCACCAACAGAGCCAAGGTGAGCGACAGGAGGCCCCTCCAGGGATCGTGCGGGGCGCAACTGCGGGCGGTAGTCGATGGCCTCATGGCGCCGGGGTGGCTGGGGAGCGGTGGGCGTGGGGGACCCGTGGGACCCGGTACGATGGATGCGACCCACCCTTTCGCTCTTGAGACCAGAGCAGGGATGCGCTTCTTCCCGCCTTGGGGGACCGCGGGTCCCCGGGGTGAGGACCGGGCGCGCGCGCGCCGAGCCTCGAACCGGCGCCGTCCGCTGCACCTTCGCGCGCCTGCTCCCCGCGCTCTGGCCGTCTCGATGGGGGACCGACCCGAGGGTTTTATTTTTGGAAACCTCCCTCTGCTTTTTCGTCTCTTTTATCCAACACCATGCCCCCTCCTCGGAGGGACAGCTCGGCCCCCTTATTACGGGAGAGGGAGAGAGGAATTCCAGCAACACCCACTTTGGCACCGGGAAGCGAACGGGCGGCGAGGGAATTAACCCATGAGGAGCTGGGGGCGACTCGGGGGAGGGAGGGGGCTGTGAGGATGCATGGCGTTGACCTGAACAACAGCACCCTGAGCAAGCTCGAATTGCCCACCTCTCCCCCCTCCCCCCCAATTTATCTCCTGCTTCTGACCTCACGGACAAACTTCCCTCCCGTTGCGCACACATCGGGAAGACAGGGGAAAGTACCAAGACCGGAGTGACCCAGGCAGGGCCCAAAACAGGTGTGCCTGAGCCTTTCACTTCCTGCCCCGGCCACTAGGGGCGCCCTGCGAGGGCGAAGATGGCGCTGGGAGCAGCACTGCCAAAATAGCCCTGCGCCTTAATGTACAGGTTGGCTGGGGCGAGCGCCCCCTGGTGGAGCTGGGCCGCGCCCTTGGCAATCCTGCCTGGTGGAGACTGCTTTGCCAGCCGCCTTCACTCCTTGATCTTAATCGGCTTCCTGTGGCGTCAGGCTTTGGCTTGGGCCTGTGGCGGTGAAGGCGGCTGCTGGAAGAGGTGTCTTTTTCACGGGGACACAGACATGGAGCTTCCTGAATAAGGTTAGTAAGGAGAGCATGGGGCCGAGGATGTAGCTCAGCTGATTAAGAGTGCTTGCTTTGCATGCATGAAGCCCTGAGTTCGAGCCCCCAGCATCTCATTATCTGGGGGTGGTAACACGTACTTATAATCCTTGCACTCTCAAGAGGGAGGCAGGATGGGCAAGGTCATTCTGAGCTACACAGGGAGCTTGAGGCCAGCCTGGGTTTCATAAGAACCTGACTTAAAAAGAATCTATTATCAGGGCCTGGTGGCGTACATCTTTAATCTCAGTACTTGGGAGACAGAGGTAAGAGGATCACCACGAGTTTGAGACCACCCTGAGACTACATAGTGAATTCCAGGTCAGCCTGAACTAGAGGGAGGCCCTACCTCAAACGAAATAAAATTAAAAGGAGTGTGTGTTTGAGCACACCAAAGAGGGAAACAAAATCCAGGCCACTGCCTCTAGCCTTCTGTGGACTCTCACCTCAATCCCTTCACTCCATAGGGAAATTCCCCAGTGGAATTCGATGAACCTCTGATTTGTCCCTGGTAGGTAAAGGCCTGGGCAAAGACAGCTGCACGTTGGTAGTGGCTTCCTAGAAAGACAGAATAAAAGAACAGAGGACACTGCTTACAACTTCCCATATTAGGTCAAAAAGGGTGGAGGAGGGACTGGAGAGATGGATCAGTAGTTCAAGGCACTTGTTTGCAAAAGCCTGACAGCTGGGGTTCAATTTCCCAGTACCCACGATAAAGCCAGATGCTCACCACATGCATCCTGGAGTTTCTCTTGCAGTGACAGGAGGCCCTGGCACACTCATCCACCCTCCCTCTCCCCCCCTCCCTCCCTCCCTCTCTCTCTCTCTCTCTCTCTCTCTCTCTCTCTCTCTCTCTCTCCCCCTCAGTGTCTCTCTCTCTCAAATAAAAATAAAAAATAAAAACAAAAAGAAAATCAACCTAGGAGAAACCTAATTTTAGAAAAAGTCTCACAGGAGCTTACATGCCTAGCTGGTTGTCTTGCTGATCTCAACTCACGTCACGCTTCAGGTGAACAATCTACCAGAGTTCCTACCTCCCTCGACCTGGACTGTTCCTCTACAAGACATCTGCAGAGCTGGCTCCTCATGTTACCTCTCAGCTCAACGTCACCACCTGGAGTGGCCAAGTGCATCAGCCTTCGTCACTGTGACAAGATACCAAGGTAATCAACATGTAAAGAGGAGTCACTTATTTTAGCTCGCAGTTTCAGAGGTTTTGTCACAGATTTTCATATTGCCAAGTCCTTTGTCTTGCAAACACACACACACACACACACACACACACAAAAAATTGGCACACAGACAATGAGGAGTAAAGCAAAGGAGAGTTATTGAGAGAAAGGTGAAAAAGCTCCAAATTGTCGTGGAAAAATAACTTAGAATTTTGGTGAGTATCCAAAGATGAGAAAGGAGTAACAGAAAAAGTTCTACCTTTCGAGTTAGGACTCAGCAGACTCAGCTCACCTTGTGAGTAAGGAGCTGCGATCAGCTCCTCCACAGAGAGAGGTGAGGACAGCACATCTCGTCATTAAGAGGGTAATCATTCCCCCCACCTTCTGAGCATGTCTTTAGGTGAGAGGTAATTTCTTGATAGAGTGATTGACAGGCTCCATTGGATCAACTCTTGAGATGGGATCTTACCTCCGATAACTCCACCCTCTTCCCTTTCACATGGGATTTTAAAATCTTATGGAAGAGTGATTGTGATCTTTTCCTTTTTAATGTTACCAGGGAAATAGGAGGTGGGATCCATCCCCAGTGACCTCCAGGCCTGCCTATAACAGCTTCAGTCCATGGTTGACCAGCTCCATTGCCTTTGGGCCTGTGGTGAAGGAAGGCTGCCTAGCAGAAAAATGCTGCTGACCTCATGGAAGCTGGGGATTAAAGAGAGAAGAAAGGAAGAAGGGCCCAATATCCCCTTGGAGGGCCCAATGACCTAACTTCCTTCTTCTGTGCGCCACCTCCTAAAAATTCCATCACCTCCCAGTAGTACCCCAGCTGGCTAACAAGCCTTTAACACATTTCCTTTGGGGGGACATTTCAGATCCAAACCATAACACCACCTCTGATCGCCTGGTCCAGGACAATGCTCCCAGCCCAAGTTACACTCCTCATCATCCTGCCTTATCCTCATTGTTCTATGATCACTTGAGATTATCTTTCTGTTTGTTTGTTTACTTGTGACTCTGGTTACTTGAATGTGCAGAACCTGAAGAGAAGTGACCAGCTGTATTTTCTCCTCCACTGCCTTCAACCATATCATAGTGAATTTTGACTTTCTGCCCCTGAGGCACCTCAGGCACAGTCCTTGGCTTGCCCAGCTCTACCAGACATAAGAACAGCTTTTTAAAATATATTTATTTATTTGAGAGAAAGAGAGATGCAGATGGAGAGTGACTGAATGGGTGTTTCAGGGCCTCTAGCCACTGCAATCGAACTCCAGATGCATGTGCCACCTTGTACACCTGGCTAACGTGGGTACTAGGGACTCAAACCTGGGTCCTTAGGCTTTGCAGGCAAGCACCTTAACCTTAACGCCGAGACAACTTCAGTCGAGACAACTTCAGCCGGGCTCCACAGCCACAGTTCTCCATTTAAGAAGTGCACATAAGCCGGGCATGGTGGTGCACACCTTTAATCCCAGCACTTGGGAGGCAGAGGTAGGAGGATCACTGTGAGTTCAAGGCCACTCTGAGACTCCATAGTGAATTCCAGATCAGCCTGGGCTAGAGCAAAACCCTACCTCGAAAAACCAGGAAAACAAAAAAATAGAGAGAGAGAGAAAGAAAAAGTGCCCAGGCATTTCTTCATTCATTTGCTTGCTCAGTTCCTAAAAATGCATATGGGGGGTGGGCTGGAGAGATGGCTTAGCGGTTAAGCGCTTGCCTGTGAAGCCTAAGGACCCGGGTTCAAGGCTCGATTCCCCAGGACCCACGTTAGCCAGATGCACAAGGGGGCGCACGCGTCCGCAGTTCATTTGCAGTGCCTGGAGGCCCTGACGTGCCCATTCTCTCTCTCTCCCTCTGCCTCTTTCTCTGTCTGTCGCTCTCAAATAAATAAATAAATAAATAAATATAACAACAAAAAAATTTTTAAATACATATGGGTTTCTCCCAAGGACTTTCTTGCTGTGTTTTGGTACTTGGGGATCTCTGCAACTTCCAACAACATCCCCAGCACCAGCGGAGACAGCTGTGGGGAGTCATGCACTCTCTGCTGACAGGATCCTGTGAGAACCCCTTCACTTGGCATTCTTTGAGAAGTGCCCTCAAGGGAAACCTCTGAGCTATTCATTAAGGTCACCAAAGTGCTCCTCCCCACTCCTGTGACTGGTCTTCATGCTTTTATTCTATACACTGGAACCAAGGGATCTCGTCTGGTTCATTGTTGAGCATGCTCTGCCTTTACTAAGGTCTTCTGTATTTCCCTTTAGAATGGGGGATACTTAGCCCCACTGTTCTGGGCATTGTCACTTCAGCAGACATCTAAGACCACAGGGAGAGTCTTGCTGAACAACATATAACACTCTTGACTGACTTTCTGTGGTTTTGTTTTTTTAAAACTTTTTAATTGACAACCTCCACGCATTTAGATAATATGCTGTGGTCATAATCCTCTCCCACGATCCTCCCTTTTTTTTCTCCTCCCAAATGCCCCCTCCACTGAATCTCTTCTTCCTTCTAACTAGTCTCTCTTGAATTTTGTTTCTGCTTTTTTTTTTTTTTTTTTTCTTCTCAAGGTAGGGTCTTACTGTAGCTTAGGCTGACCTGAAATTCACTATGTAGTCTCAGGGATTAAAGGCGGGTGCCACCACGCCTGGCTCTCTCTTGTATTTTGATGTCATCATTTTCCCTCCTATTATTCAGATCTTGTGTAGGTAGCACCAGCCACTCTGAAGTTATAAATACCTCAGCCACTTTGCATCAATCTGAAAGACAGTATCAAACCACACTATTTCTAAATGAATTGGAACCTAGCTCACTCAAAACCTAGAGCAGGGTTTGATTCTAATAGGCAGTCAAGACTTTCCCCCTTGGTGGGTGGCCAGCTGAATGAATGACAGAATAATCCCATCAACTAGGGAGCACTGGCATTATTAGATTCATCTTAAGAGAGAAAAACTGGGGAGCTAAGAAGATGGCTCAGCAGTTAAAGGCATTTCCTTAAGAGAGAAAAACTAAAGCCAGGCATTAGGGCACACACCTTTAATCCCAGCACTTGGGAGGCAGAGGTAAGAGGGTTGCCATGAGTTCAAGGCCACCCTGAGATTGCATGGTGAATTCCAGGTCAGCCTGAGCTAGAGTGAGACCCTACCTCAAAAAGAGAAGGTGGGGGGGACTGAAGCTCTGGGGAGCAGCTACTGGTCGAAGTTCTCGTGCTTGCTGGCCTTGAGACTGGTCCCAAAGATCCCCCCTGAGTCCTGCTCCTTACACTTTGAGATAAAGACTAGTCCACACACCTCTTCTTATTAGGACTCCTGCCCAGCTCTGCAGTTCCCACCTCCCTTCCTACCTGCCCAGGGCCTCCGTAGCTCTCCTCTCCATCCCTCAGCGCTCACCTCACATCCCCAAGAGCCTCTCAAGGCCAGAAACCTTGGCATCATCTTCGTCCCTGAGCTATTTTTTCCTCCTGTGTGTCCAAGTCATTATTACTGCTTCGTCTCCTCCGTCTGCATTTCTGGAAGTCTGCCGCCCATTCAGCCTCTCACCGCGCGCCTGGGCCAAAACCCTCAGCAGACAAGCTTCCCTCCCCACCCCACTCCTCGGTGAGTACAAGTGGTCCTTGGACATCCCCACCCTGTTCTGGAGCACACGGCCCTGACAATCTTCTCCAACCCCTGGCACCTACTGCCCCTTCTTAGTACCATCCTCCTGCCCTGTCTGTGTCCTCCATCCTCCCCAATCCTCCCTTCCTCTGTAACGTGTCCAGCACGACCATGCCTTGATGGGGCAGCGTCTGGGCATCTCAGGATGAAGATTTTTAGTCTACACACACACACACACACACACACACACACACACACACACACACACTGGAGTTTGGGTGGGTTTGGTTTGGTTTTGTTGGTTTAAGATGTTAACATTTCTGGAGCCGGGTGTGATCCTGGCACTGGGCTAAGCATGCTACGTGAGTGGCTCGTTTAGCCAACTGCGGTGGCATATGAATTCCACAGATACAGGGAAGAACACTGAGGCTGGGAATGGCTACTGGCTTGCCCAGGATCACACAGCTAAGCCGAGAAGTTGCAGATGGCAGCCTTTTAACCCCGGTCAGCTCCCACCTGAGCTCAGACATTGAAAGCCATCCAGCCTGTCTGGACCCTCAGCCCCCATCCCAACCCAGCGGGACCTTCACAACCACTGCCACCAAAGGACCTCCAGTGCATCTTCCCAAATGCCTCCTACCTGCCGGCCAGTCCCCAGTTTCATTTCTTGGAGGATTGGGGTGATTAGAACTTTCTACCTCCCCCCCAACCCTGTCTGCCCAGTAGGAGAGGGGAGTTAACTTTCCAGCATGGCCCTTGACTCACCATGTGTCACTTCTCCACCCCTGATGAGGCAGGAGGATACAGAGTCCATTCATTCATGTCTGGGGCCTAGGGAGGGAAGTTATCACTGGAAACCCCTAAGGAGTCCCAAGGGTTCTACGGAGAGATTGGGCAGGGCAAAGTTGGCCCAGCCATTGGCCCATCAGGGGATGGTAGTGCTGGACACGCAGGGCAACCTAATTGCTTTGCTATGTCTTGTTGGAATTGTGCTGGCAGCTAGAGAGCTACCAGAACCTGAACTAATTTGGTAAATAAAGACCAAAATCAAGGACCGCATTTCTGCTCCCTTTGCTGAGACCCAGACTCCCCATAGAATTCCGAGGATTTTTCTTCCTTGGAAGTCACTGGACCTCCAGCCCTGAATTCCTCTCCCCAGGAGGGCTCGTTCCCCTGCTCAGAACAAATAACACATTTCCTAGTTAATTGGGGGTGGGGGGGTCAGAAAGCACCGGATTAGGCATAACCCACCCCCAGCCCGCAGGAGGGGTCAGCTCATGAGCTTGGTGTCCTTCCCCAGACACCGGGGCACCCGAACAGTACAGCCTCTGCCTCAGGTTTGGAAGGCGGAAGTGGAACAAGCGGGCCCTGTGTCCCTCTTCTGCGAGGACTTCAGGGTCCACAGAGGCTGCCAAGCACCAGTCTGCCTCAGACATCACAGACTGGCAACCCCTCAGAACTCGTCGCCATGCAGCCTGGAGTGCCAATGCTCATCCCTCTGGGTGAGCATAATGCGCTTGCTTGGTGGCGGCAGCCATAGTGTGGATGCTCATGCTGGAGCTGGCCTAACATTCTAGAGTGCTCTGGAAGGAGTGCATCCACATCTCTGTAGTGACTTGTCTTCTGTGAATGGAGCTCAGTTCTGAACATCACTTGGCTTCTTTTTCCTCACTGGAAAATGGACGTCATGGTGGAGCTCTTTTCTGCTACGAATCAGACAGGCAGTCCCATGGACTGTGCCATGGGCGGACATGACTGTAACTCCACTGACTAGCACTTCAAGTGTACCAGCTACTAGGATGCTAAGTGCCTCCCATTTATTTTCTTTTTATTGTCTTTATTTTAAAAAAATGTGTTTATTTATTTGCAAGCAGAGAGAGAGAGAGAGATAAGAGACAGACCGAGAGAACGGGCATGCCAGGGCCTCCAGCCGCTGCAAACAAACTCCAGATACAAGCACCTCTTTGTGCATCTGCCTTTACATGGCTACTAGGGAATTGAACCCGGGTTATTAGGCTTTGCAGGCAAGCGCCTTAACACTGAGTCATCTCCCCAACCCTCGTTTTCTTTCTTTCTTTCTTTTTTTTAAAAATATTTTGCTGCGCATGGTGGTGAGCACACCTTTAATCCCAGCACTAAGGAGGCAGAGGTAGGAGGATCGCCATGAGTTCAAGGCCAGCCTGAGACTACATAATGAATTCCAGGTCAGCCTGGGCTGGAATGAGACCCTACCTCAAAAAAAATTATTCTATTTGAGAGACAGAGAGAAAGAGGCAGACAGAACGAGGGTGAATATGGGTGCACCAGGACCTCCTGCCACTACAAGCAAACTTCAGACACTTTTGCCACTTATACATATGGCTTTACGTGGGCACTGGGGAATCCAGCCAGCAGGCCTGCAAATAAGTGCCTTCAATGGATGAGCCATCTCTCCAGCCCCCCATTCATTTTCTTACTGAATTTTCAGAATAATCCTGTGAAGGAAGTGCTATTATATTACCATGTAGCAGACGAGGAAATGAAGGCTCAGAGAGGTAGAATGACTTAACCACAGGCACAACGCTTCCAAGAGCTACGTGAGGTTTTTCACTCCTGGTGTGTCTAGTCACAGACACTAAATCAACTCCAGCTTCCAAAGGGGGAAAAGATTACCTCCAGCCACATTTCTCTGGAAGGCAGAAGCACTCGCAGCATCTGTGGCGTAGTAGGGGTGCTGATGGCCCCCCAAGAATTGCTGCCAGCACCAAACAAGACCCCGCCCCCCGCTCGGACTTGCCGATCAGCTAACGGTCCACTTCAGGTCAAGGCGGACCAAAGTCCGCATGGTGAGTGGCGTCTGATCCCACCTGCCAAGGAGGAAGAAGCAAGTCAGAAAAGACCCGCTTGCCGCCTGTGACTGAGGCTTGTCTCGGCCCTCGCCTGTCCTCTTTGGAGGGTTAGAAATGCAAAGAATTCCTGGGCACGCTGCAACTCCCCAGTTCCCAAACCCAGAGGTCTCTGGTTCACTGTCTCAAAGTTAGGAGTCAGGCCTGCATTCATCCACACAGAGCGGCTCCCATGCCCATGCCTCGTCCCCTGCAGCGCACTGCGCTAGCTCCAGGATGTCTTGCAAAGATGAGACATGGGCCGCGCTTCAAAACAACTGACTTCACTCTGTTTCCAGGCTCAGGAACCAGGGAGAGCTGGTCTGAAAGCCCTGTGGATGTGATGCTGGGCTGAGACAGTATTTCCTACTTACCAGCATGCATTTCTTCAGGCTCTGGCTAACGCAGAACCTTCTAGAACACCTGCGGTCTGAAGCATAGCTCAACTCCAGAGACCTGAATCAGCCAGGCGTGGTGGCGCACGCCTTTAATCCCAGCACTCGGGAGGCAGAGGTAGGAGGATCGCCGTGAGTTTGAGGCCACCCTGAGACTGCATAGTGAGTTCCAGGTCAGCCTGGCCTCCTACCTTGGAAAAAAAACAAATGACAAAGACCTGAACCAAACCACATGGCAGCTGGAGGCCTCCTTTTCATACAACCAAGTGAGACCACGGGGGCTTTATGTGCCCCCCTGGGACAGGGGAGCTGATATACTTAATTCTTTCTGAATCCCCAGGAAGAAAGTTTGAGGGGCCAGGGAGGACCAGGCTGACCTATGAGGGATTCTGGGGTAACTAGTAGGAATCTGAAGACAAGGTTGATAGAAGAAACTGTCCTTGGCTGTCACTGGAGTTGTCTGACCTGTCCCCATCTTGGCTTCCTTGTGGGACACAAAGAAACTTCTCCTACCCTGAGGAAGAAGTGTGAGGGGACAGAAGAGCAGCTGTGGCAGTTGTTCCCTACAGAGGCTCTGAGTAACTTCAGGGTGACCTCACAGCACAGAGACCAAGTTGTCATCTGCCCCCATCGGCTGAGCCTGTTTCACCTGATCAAGAATGGGGACACTTGTGAGCTTTGTTCGGAGGGTCCTTAATTCTCTCTGGGGTCCCAAGCCCTAAGGGACAGGCTTTGACCACGGAAGTGAGATCACAGACACCAGGCTGAAGTGGGGGGGGGAGGTGGGTGAGGGTGAGGTGCAGCCAGAGCCCATGGGGGCCCCAGCCGGTTCCCCATGACTCACTCCCTGTTTCCGTCCACTCTGGTCTGAGCGCCTTGGCCCAGGGGCCTCAGGGAGGTTCTAACACAGGCTGGCCCCTCGCCCATCCGGGCTCAGCAGACAAAAATTAAAGATCTCACCCCTCAGGAACTCACACAGACAGCGGAGGCATGCTCTGTACTCTGCCTCACAGACCAGACTTCAGGCCAACCAAGGCCTGTGGCCAAGGAGGAGGGAAAGTCTTTAGCTCCTCCCTCTGCGCTGTGCCCCACGTGGAGCCTTGAGCGTGGGCTCACTCTCTTCTCACTACCCCTCTGGACTCTGCCGGAAG
Source organism: Jaculus jaculus (assembly GCF_020740685.1). Classification (NCBI taxonomy): domain Eukaryota; kingdom Metazoa; phylum Chordata; class Mammalia; order Rodentia; family Dipodidae; genus Jaculus; species Jaculus jaculus. The sequence goes on along the minus strand of NC_059108.1, from coordinate 143,395,750 downwards.
GTGGCGATACCAACCAGTATCTCCTCAAGTAACCCCCATCCTTCCTACCTTCGCCTGAAGACAACAGCCCGTGGCTTCCAGGAGAAACAGACTTGTAATTAACTCTCCATACATTTTTCTGGCAGCGCAGCTCTGATTATGTCACTCCCTCTCCACAACCTTGAGTGGCTCCCCACTACTTCATTAATCAAGTCCAAACTTCTTACTGAGCCTGGCAGAGAAGCCTGTCTCATGTCAGGCCCTGCCCCTCCGTGTATGCTGAAACATAGCATGCCCCGCTTACCCAGAATCCCCTCCAGTTTCCTCTCCCCCACCCCTAAATACCTTAGCTCATATCATCTCCTTCACCTGATATATTCTTCGCCAGTCCAGCCTGTTCTTTAATTCTTGTCTCAATGTGGGCCTCCTCCAAGAAGACTTCCTGGATTCCTCCCTCCATCTGGAAAGCTAGCTGCCTCTGTAGGTCTCAGCGTTCCTCACTCTGCATGACCAGCCCACGGCTGCTGGCGCTGAAGTGTTGAGAAGAACATGGGGCTAACTTCTGCACAGTCTCTTGCCAACCTTGTGGCCTGTGCTAAATGACGCTGAGCCAGCTTCCTCGCCGATAAAATAGAAACCAGATAGATGACTTCCTATACACAGCTCCTAGAAAAAGCCAATGGCCCAGGCCATAAGTGAGTTGAACAAGGATAAGTCATTGGCCCAAGGACAGCCCTTTCATTGGCTGATGACCTAAGACCTCTGTGGTCTGACTCAAATGCAGACATCACTGGTTGTTGTTATCGAATTCTTTCTGAAAAATTGAACTAAGCCAAAGCCTGGGGACTGGAGAGATGGCTCAGCAGTTAAAGGCACTTTCAAAGCTTGACGGCCCAGGTTCAATTCCCCAATACTCACATAAAGCCAGATGCACAAAGTGGCACACGCATCTGGAGTTTGTTTGCAGGGGCAGAAGGCCCTGACATGCCCATACTTTCCACTTCCCCCCTTAAATAACTAAATAATTTTTTAAAAGGAAAAAAATAAATAAAAGGCAAGGCCGGTGTGTGTGTGTGGGGGGGTGAGGTGTTTGCTTTGCAAGCCTGCCAACCAGAGTGCCATCTCCAGCACCCATCGTCAAACAGAGTGGCTCACACATCTGCAATTCCAACGAGCCTAGAGCGATAGAGACGGAACTGGAGGATCCTAAAGCTCCCAGGCCAGCTAGACTGGCCTTCCTAGCGGCAAAACAACAGAGACCTGGTCTCAAAGAAGGTGGAAGAAAACGCTTCAAGGTGTTTCTTTTGGTTTTTTTCGAGGTAGGGTCTCGCTCTAACCCAGGCCCCATGTCAACCCACGCAGAGCCCTTAGACGGCTTTGGAGCAAGGGTGGTTCCATTCCAGGCACTGAAGGCCGAAGTCAGATGGTAGCAGGGAACACAGATCATGGTTCTGGCTCTACATCTGCCCCTAGTGTGCCTCCTTGACCCTGACCCATTACTCTCTGGGCCTCAGTCTCTCATTGATACAAAGCATTAATTTTTAAAAAAATTTTTATTTATTTATTTATTGAAGAGAGAGAGGTATATACAGAGAGAATGGGTGCACCAGGGCCTCTAGGCATTGCATATGAGCTCTAGACACATCGGGCTTACGTGGGTACCAGGGAATTGAACCTGGGTTCTTAGGCTACACAGGCAAGCACCTTAACTGCTAAGCCATCTCTGCAGCCCATCGCAGAGCATTTTGCTGGATAAATTAAAAGATTCTCTGTCAACATTAAAATTGGATGTGAGGAGCAGACACACAAAAAGTAGGTGTGGACCCAAGAACCGAAGGGCGTACACAGGAGGACGCCTCCCTGGAAGACTAGCCAGCCCATGCCTTCAACTCATAGCTGAGGAAACTGAGGCCTGAAGAGGGAGGGTGCTGCTCATCTGAGGTCCCATGACTGGTTGTTGGCAGCACCCACTCAAATCAGGGTCTCCTGACTCCCAGGCCTTTCAACTCCTGTGAAAAGCTGGGAACTATTTAACCGTCTGAGCCTGGGAAGCCAAGAGCCGCTGAGCATGTCAGGAGCAGGCCCTTGGGGCCTGGGAACATCTCGGATGGAGAGTGCAAGCGCCAAAGCCCCCGGGGTGGGGAGAGAGGGAGGGATAAGCTGTCAGCATCCCACTCTCCTAGTTGGCAAGAAGAAACGGGGATGGGTCCGTGATGACACAGAGGCAACAAGCTTCACTCTGGCTCTCCACGCAGAAACCCCACGGCGTACACTACCCACCCGGCCTCACTGCTGCGAGTTGCTGACCGTGGCCTCATCTGCAGAAGCACGGCAGTCCCCCCGCTCGGGCACACTGAGATGCACTTGCTTTTGGAGCTCAGCCCTTTGGACTCGGGTTATGATGCCTTTTCCTCCCATTCTGCAAGGTTTTTGAGCCCCTAATATGTACCAGGCGCCGAGCTTAGGCGCTGGGGCTAATGAGGGCACCTCACTGCCGGTGAAATGGCAAGTGCTATAGCTTGAATAGGAAATCTCTCCCAGAGGTTCATGGGTTGGACACTGGTGATGCTATTTTCAGGGGTGGGGGAGGAGGTGGTCTAGAAACTTTAGTAGACGGTGCCTCGCTAGAGGAAGCAGGTTCCCTGGGAGCATTCCTTTGTCAGTGGTTCTTGTGCCCTGGTCCCTTCCTCTCTGCTTCCCATCCTCCACGAGATGAAGAACTTCCCCTGCCTGCTCCAGCCACCATGATGTGCAGCCCAAACTGCATGGGGCCAAACCACCCCTACTGAGCTCTCTGAAACCGTGATCCAAAATCTTTCCTCTTTCAAGGAAGGAAGTGCTGATGGGGTCAGCTGGAGTCAGATAACAGAGGACTTGATTCAAGTGAGCTCCTTTCAGAAACAGCGTCCTATTCCCCCTTCAAGCCACCAGATGCCCCTGGAGCACACAGAGTATCCATCTGGGATTCATACCGATGTCGCTGGTCCATGACAAAGAGCCAGCTCCACAGAGAAGCAACAGAGCGGTCTGAATCGCCATCAACCCACCCAGAGCTACCTGAATAAGCATCAGCAAGCACAGGGCAAGGGAGCTTGCCAGGCTTAAAACCATCCTCAACCCTGCTTACAGACAGCCCACCGCCCTTATCCTCTGCCATGACTCCATGAAGGAATCACGGAACTGCCAACGCACAGGGTGCCCTGGTCCCCGCATTCCCGCAGCAGTGACTCACGAACCAGACTGCGTTCTTTCCCTCTTGACCATTTTCCCAGGGACCACCTTTTTTTTTTTCTTTGTTTTGTTTTACTTTATTTTTGCTTATTCATGTATTAGAGAGAAAGAGAGAATGGGCATGCCAGGGCCTCTAGCCACTGCAAACGAACTCCAGACGCATGCGTCACTCATGTGCATCTGGCTTATGTGGGTTACGGGGAATCAAACCTGGGTCTTTAGGCTTTGCAGACAAGCACATTAACCACTAAGCCATGTGTCTAGCTCCCTACCTCCACCTTTCTAAACCCAGCCTGAATGCCCCACTCCCTTGGCACCCTGGGCTCCTCTGGGGATTCAGCCTCAGTAAGGTCCTGTCCCTCCATCTTCCTCCTTTTCTGGTTTTGCATGTGCACACTTGTGTGTGTCTGTGGAGAATATGCATGTGGTGTGTGCGATGTGTGGTGTATGCACGTGTACGTGCAAATGCGAGCGTCCCATGGACGTATGTGCAGAGGCCAGAGGAGAATGCCTGGTGCCCTCTTACTGCTCATCCTCATATTTCTTCCCTTGACATGGGGGTCTGTCCCTCAACTCAGAGCTGCTGCTGTCCATCAGTGAGCCCCAGTGAGTCTCTAGTCTCCACCCCCCCCCCACTTGGGTTACTGAGATGAATGGCCATGCCCAGATTTTTATATGGGTTCTTCAGGGTGGAACTTGGTGGTCTCTGGTCTCCGGCTGGAGAAGCCTTCATGCTTGAGCAGTGAGAGCTCTTAGCTGCTGAGCTATCCTATATCTCACTCTTGCTTGGCCTCAAGCTCTTCTGCACTCCCTCCTGCTCATGCTGTAGAAGCTGCGTCACACACATCTGCAAAGCTTCCACTCTGGCAGCCTCCCTCACATCCTCGCAGCATAAATAGATGCCACATGCATGAGCAGCCAACAGGCAGCCGGGGTGCGCCTACTGTACCATCGCCATTGTTTGCTGAGCTGCTCTTCAGCAAGTGTCAGGGCTGAAGAAAGCAGAGGACAGTCCCTGTCCCCAAAGAGCTTGAAAGGACAGAAGGAAAGGTGGCGACACCTACTGTAGTAAGCATACAATGTGAACGCAAAGGGCAGAGCATCACCACCAGCTTCTAGCATGAGATGACAGGTAAGAAAAGACTGGAGAAGGTGTTCTCTGAGCTGGGCATGGTGGTCTCAGCCAGAAGGTAGAAAGGATGGTGAGAAGGGAGCAAAGCAATGATCACCAGAGCCAGGCAAACAGAAATGACGACATCAGGCTGGAGAGATGGCTTAGCCATTAAGATGCTTGCATGCGAAGCCTAAGGACCCAGGTTTGATTCCCCAGTAGCCACATAAGCCAGATGCACAAGGTGGTGCAAGCATCTGGAGTTCATTTGCAGTGGCTAGAGGTCCTGGCACCCATTCTCTCTCCCTCTCTTTCTCTCTCTTCCCCCTTCTTTCTCTCTCCCTCCCTCCTTCTTTCTCTTTCTGTCTCTCAAGTGAATAAAAATAAAATATTTTTTTAAATGACAATATCCAGGTCCTACCCTATTACCTTTTCCAATCAGCTTCTTGATCAGAGTTTTTCCATACTTTAATGATATTCAAATAAAATTCAAATTAGGGATAGAGATGGCTTCTCAGTTAAGGCGTTTGCCTGCGAAGACTAAGGACCCATGTTCAGCTCTCCAGATCCCAGGTAAGCCAGATGCATAAAGGGAGGCAAGTGCAAGGTTTCACATGCCCACTAGTTGGCACAAGTGTCTGGAGTTCAATTGCAGCGGCTGAGGTTCTGGCACACCAATTTTCTCTCTCTCTTTCTAAAAATAAAAATTAGCCAGGCGTAGTGGTGCATGCCTTTAATCCCAGCACTCAGAAGGCATAGGTAGGAAGATTGCCGTGAGTTCAAGGACACCCTGAGAATAGAGTGAATTCCAGGTCAACCTGGGCTAGACTGAGACCCTACCTCAAAACAACAAAAAAATAATTAAATAAATACATTAATTAAAAACTTAGAAACTCAAATACTATTCAACATGAATCGTCTGGAAATGCAGGGGCCTTGGTGATACAGTTAGGCATATGTGCAATGATTTGACAGCCCTCTGCACATTGGTGAATGGGCGCAGATCACCCAGATCTATACATGAGACAGGACTGGGGCCCGCACAAGACTTCTCGCAACTTGAGGTCAGGAAAGACAGACATTTTTATCAAATTTTCACATGACATAGAACAGGAGGAATAAAAGATAAAAGTGGATGATAGAATCAAGACATAAATTAAACTATATATGTTGAGATTAGATAGAGATAAATGAAAAGCATCTTGCATCTTGATCCAAATAAGTCAATAATTAAATGAAAGATAGGGACTGCTTGCTTTGATAATAGTTCATGTGAAATGGCCTGAATTTGGAACTGGGGGGAAATACAGAAATTGTTTAAAAAGGGAAAGACTAGTTAGTTATTGGTTAAAAAAAAAAAACAAAAATAAAAACATTTGGCATCCTCTAAAAGATCTAATACCTTCTTGGATAGACTCCAGATCTAAGAACATGAACAGTAACAGTATACTTCACACTATTTAGATGTAATGGAAGTTTTACCCTCGAACTCTTGACAATCCTCCTACCTCTGCCTCCCAAGTGCTGGGATTAAAGGTGTGCGCCCCCACACCTGGCCCTATGCCAAGTTTTTAATAGTATGTTACAACCTTAAGGGGAACATGGCTGCAGGAAGATAAAAGCAATTGAGGGACTGGAAAGATGGCTTAGTAGTTAAGGCACTTGCCTGTGAAGCCTAAGGACTCATATTCGACTCTCTAGGTCCCACATAAGCCAGATGCACAAAGTAACACAAGGTCTCAAGCTTGCACATGCGCACATGTGTCTGGAGTTCTACTGCATTGGCTGGAAGCCCTGACGCGCCCATTATGTTTCTCTCACACACACTTTAGAAAAAAAAAAAGCCAGGTGTGGTGGTGCATGCCTTTGATCCCAGCACTCAGGAGGCAGAGGTAGGAGGATTGCCATGAGTTCAAGGCCACCCTGAGATTCTGTAGTGAATTCCAGGTCAGCCTGGGCCAGACGAGAAGCCACTGCAGCTCTGGAGGATCCTGACTCGCAGACCCTGGCCGCCCAAAAGTGTTTGGACTTCTCGCCTCTTTCTGTATTGGCGTCAGTCATAACAGGTTTATTGCCACAATAAATACGTGCCCCGCTCCCCAGGGCTGCATGTAGCTTAGAAGTACAGCACTTGCCTAGCATGCTTGAAGCTCAGGGCTCAATCCTTCTAACTGAAAAACAAAAAGGCAAGTTTGTCCTTGCTGACATCAAGCAAGGGACGGGAAGGGTTTGATCTGCACAGTCTTTCAGCAATGTAGGTTCCTTCCATCATGGAGCTCCGATGTCTCAGAGGGTCTTCCTCTGTAAGGGTGAAGGCAGGGAGCCCCTGCAGAACCACAGAGTGAAAAGGGACTTCGAGGGGCATGGAAACTGCAGCCTCCCCCTCCCCTTCCATGCCCCCCACCAACCATCCAGCACAGCTCCCAAATGGAGTGTTTGCCCTGACCTTTCCTTCCACATACCCCAAACCTGAACAAATACCAGGGCCCCAGGGGATAGTGCCCATACTGCTACACCAATGGCACCAGCAGCACAGGTCAGCTGGGCACACTGTTTTTAAGTATTATTATTATTATTATTATTATTACCACAACATGGTGGGAAGTGCATCCTGGAACATGACTGGCTGCGTAGTGACAGAGAGTAACTGAAACCACACACCCTGGCTTCATGCGATCCATCCTCATGCTTTTCCTATTACTTCTCTTCTGTTTCACGTTTTAATGCTGCTTGTGACTCACCCCCCAGTGATTTCACAGCCCACAAATGTATTTCCATGCTCACCTTTGCGCTGGAAAAAGCAGATGGGTTACCCAAAGGGCAAGGTGGAAGCCGCAGTCAGGATGCGCAGTCGCCATGAGCCCCCACAAGGAAGGTCTTGATGTCCCTCTTCCCAGCGAGGAAGGAGGCAATGGAACAGCCTCTCAGGTTTCCATACATGTCAAAGCAGGTTCTCTGTCTCTCTTTGTTTCACGACAAACTTTTGGAAGTCTGTCAGAGGAGTTATTTGCACTGAGGGTGGTACTGAGGACTACACTGCTGTGGAAAAGATTCCAGCTCATGCAGGAGCAGCGGCTAAGCACAGCCAGAGAGCGAGGGCAGCAAGAGATCGTACTCATTAAGGAAAGCTAAGCAGGCTGTGGTGGTGTACGCTTTTTTTAAAAAATATTTTGCTCAGCATGGTGGTGAGCACACCTTTAATCCCAGCACTAAGGAGGCAGAGGTAGGAGGATCACGTGAGTTCAAGGCCAGCCTGAGACTACAAAGTGAGTTCCAGGTCAGCCTGGGCTAGATAAAGTAAGACCGTATATTGAATAAACACATACACACAAGAAAGAAAGAGAGAGAGAGAAAGAAGAAGAAGAAGGAGGAGGAGGAGAAGAAGAAGGAGGGAAGGAAGGAAGGAAGGAAGGAAGGAAGGAAGGAAGGAAGGAAGGAAGGAAGGAGAAAGAAAGGAAGGGGGAGAGAGAGAGAGAGAAGAAAAGAAAAGAGAGAAGAAAAAGAAAGCTTATGTGACATTCTCTCTTGTTGGAAGTAAGGTGAACGCAGCTCTCATTAAAAAGCTAGCAAAGGGCTGGGTGTGGTGGCGCACGCCTTTAATCCCAGCACTCGGGAGGCAGAGGTAGGAGGATTGCCATGAGTTCAAGGCCACCCTGAGACTCCATAGTGAATTCCAGGTCAGTCTGGGCCAGAGTGAGACCCTACCTTGAAAAACCAAAAAAAGAAAAAAGAAAAAAAAGAAAAAGCTAGCAAAGGGGGCTGGAGAGATGGCTTAGCGGTTAAACGCTTGCCTGTGAAGCCTAAGGACCCCGGTTCAAGGCTCGGTTCCCCAGGTCCCACGTTAGCCAGATGCACAGGGGGCGCATGCGTCTGGAGTTCGTTTGCAGAGGCTAGAAGCCCTGGCGCGCCCATTCTCTCTCTCTCCCTCTATCTGTCTTTCTCTCTGTGTCTGTCGCTCTCAAATAAATAAATAAAAAATGAACAAAAAAAAAAAAGCTAGCGAAGGGCTGGAGAGATGGTGCATCAGTTAAGGCTGTTGCCTGCAAAGCTTAAGGACCCAAGTTGGATTTCTTAGTATGTAAAGCCAGATGTACAAGCTGGCACATGTATCTAGAACTCATTTGCAGTGGCTGGAGGCCCTTGTGTGCCCATTCTCTTCCTCCCTCCCTCCTTCCCTCCCTCCCTCCCTCCCTCCCTCCCTCCCTCTCTCTCTCTCTCTCTCTTCCTCTTGCACACAAATAATTTAAAAGAGCTGGGTGTGGTGGCGCACGCCTTTAATCCCAGCACTCGGGAGGCAGAGGTAGGAGGATTGTCATGAGTTTGAGGCCACCCTGAGAATACAGAGTGAATTCCAGGTCAGCCTGGGCTACAGTGAGACCCTACCTCGAAAAAAAAATAAATAAATAAAATAATAATTTAAAAGAATGTATGGTGGAGGAGGGTACAATCAGTGGAAAAAGGAAGGGGAGATGGGGGGAAGGAAACAAGAAAAACTTTGTTTGAAAAATGTCATATTGAGCTGGGCATGGTGGCACACGCCTTTAATTCTGCACTGGGGAGGCAGAGGTAGGAGGATCGCATGAGTTCGAGGCCACCCTGAGACTCCATAGTGAATTCCAGGTCAGCCTGGGCTAGAGTGAGACCCTACCTTGAAAGACCAAAATACAAAACAAAACAAAAAAGCCATATTGAAACCTAATTCTTCATATGCTAATAACATTTTGTAAAAAAGGGCTGGAGGGATGGCTTTATGGTTAAGGCGCTCCCCTGCAAAGCCAAAGGACCCAGGTTCGATTCTCCAGGACCCACATAAGCCAGATGCACAAGGTGGCGTGTGCATCTAGAGTTTATTTGCAGCAGCTGGAGGCTCTGGTGTCCCCCTCCCCCCCTCTGCCTCAGTCTCTTTCAAATAAATAAATAGTAATTTAAAAATTTTTAAATGATTAATCCAGGTGTGGTGGCACACACCTTTAATCCCAGCATTTGGGAGGCAGAGGTAAAGGATCGCCGTGAATTCAAGACTACACAGTGAATTCCAGGTCAGCCTGAACTAGTGCGAGACCCTACCTTGAAAAACAAAGACAAAGGTTAAACCCTCATCAATGTCAGATGGTTTCCATGTTTTCTCAGAAGGCAGGAGAAGGGCAGACTGGCTTGACAAGATACCATCCAGCCCCTGGGGCTTCAAGAGCCCTATAGCTGACTTGCCAAACCTGCCTATGAACCAACCTCCATCCTGACCTCCTATTGGCTAATGATGCCCACGCAGATAGACCTTCCCGTTTGGACACCCCAGAGAGAGGGCGAATATGGAAAGCCAGGAGAGAGAGACTATGAATGAATAGGAATCAACAGAGTGGCACTGTGTGCCAAGTGTTCTAGACTGGGTAGCAAGCACAGGGCCTGGGCAGGCAGCAGGAAGTCGCCCGCCCAAGTAGAGCCGTGAGCTCAGTGTTGGGCAGAGGGTAGGTCTGGCCCCTGCCGTACCTACACTAATAAGCTGCCCAGCGTGTCAAGGCCAACAAAGGGAAAACCTCCCCCGTGCCAGCTGCTCGGGAAAGAGCTGAGCAGGGTAGAGACAAGACCCCCCCTCCTCTCCTCCCTACACCCCATGTCCTCAGGTGGAAGCTAGCTCCCTAGAGAAGGGTCTGAGAGGTGAGGGCTGCTCAGAGGAGGCTGAAACAGACCCCCTGGGTGAGGGATTAAAAAGATGTCAAGGACCCCTGGCACCAAAGGAAGGACTCCCGGGGGCCGCAGTGGCACCTAGCCAGCCCCGAGGAGAGGGCGAGGCCCCAGGGGAGCTGTCAGCTGCAGCCACCGCCGAGAGGAAAGAGGCTTGAACCGAGGTAAAGGCTGGACTTAATAAGGGCAGGCTGAAGGGACTGGTCCTCCCCACCCTGCCAAGGCGGCAGACTGTAAACACCCAGAGGGACGGGGCTTGTCTGGGTCTGCAGGGATCTGGCCAGGCCGAGGAGAAGACAGCCAGGGGCAGGAAGGAGGCTGGAGCCTGGCATCCTGGGCTGTGACGATCCGAGACCTTGAAGGAAGAGTCACTTGGGGAGCCCCAGGGACAAGTCAGAAAGCCTGAGAGCCAGGAGCTGGACACGACTCCAGACGGAGATCTGGGCTCATCCTTGTGTTTCTAAAACACCCCAGCAGGTGTTTTTTTTTTTTTTAATTATTATTTTTCCCCTCTTCATGGCCCAGTATCTATAGACTTTCTGTTTGCACCCCTCACATGATGCTACAAGTGTAGGGGAGCCGGCTCTGCCTCCCCACACCAGGGTGCGGCCAGGGCTGTTGGATAAATATTTATGGAGTATTCCCATTAACCTCTCACATGCAGGGTGACCCCTCCCAATGCCTTCCATGTGGACTTCTCACCCCCACCCTTTCTTGGATGGAAAATTCCTACCAGAAGCAGAGCCCAGTGGATCCAATTTGACCTTCTGTTCAGCACTAGTTGGGAAGAATCCAGGCCAGGGGCAGGTTAGAACCTAGGCTGTGGCCATAGATATAGAGAGCCTAAGGATGGTACCCCTCCCCCACTTGGATCCTCAGTTTCTCCAACCATAACGTACGGGGGACTGAGCCCTGGGGCACCTGAAGGTTTTCACTGGTTACAGCTGGTAGTTCAGTGGCTGCTATGGAAACAGCCCTATCCTATGACTACCTTAGGCTCTGTCCGTCTGCCCAGTGTACTTCCTCTTCTCACACAATCAGCCCCCGCCATCCCTTTTCCTTTAGGGAGCTTGCCCTTCTGTTTTCTAGGTTATTTGATAAGTGGCCAATTACAATATTTGCCATAAGACACAGGAGCCAAGCTAACCCAACTAGATTCTCTCCCATGATTCGATCCTGATGCAGAGAAACATCATTTTAATGGAACCATCCAATTTTGCCACCTTACAGAAATTTGGCCCCGGGAGTCCTGGGGCTGAATGCTGGACCTGTCTAAATTCCTGGCATTCTTGATTCCTACCTATTCAGTTCTTATTTCTATCCTGTTGGCTCCTGCTTGTGTGTGTGTGTGTGTGTGTGTGTGTGTGTGTGTGTGTGTGTGTGCGCATATAAATTAAAAGCACTATTGTTGCTTGCAGCTAATGCATCCTGATTTAAATACCAAGCAGAGATGGGATCCCTAGGGCTTGTCTAGATGAATGGGTAAGTTCTAGGTTAAATGGATCTATTAGTTACCTTGTTATTGCTAAGAACAAAAGCCTGACCAAAAAAAAAAAAAAAAAAAAATCAGTTTGGGGGAGGAAGGGCTCATTTCAGCTAACAGTACCAGGGGACAGTGGCACGTGGCAGGGAAGGCGTGGTAGCAGGTGCTTGACGCGACTGCTCACATCCGGCGGCTGCTCACATCCGCTCCGCAGCGAGGAAGGGTAAAACAACTGAATGTTGCTACTCAGCCAGCTCGCTCCTTTATTTGTTTAAAAATATTCTATTTAATCATTTGCAAGCACAGAGATACAAACAGAGAGGGAGACAGAGAGAATGGGTGCACCAAGGCCTCTCTAGCCACTGCAAAGGAACTCCAGGCACATGTGCCACCCGGTGCGTCTGACTTACGTGGGTACTGGAGAATTGAACCTGGGTCCTTAGGCTTCACGGGCAAGCGCCTTAACTGCTAAGCCATCTCTCCAGCCCTCCTTTATTTTTTTTTCATTCTTTTAAATTGATTTGAGAGAGAGAATGGGTGCACCAGAGCCTTCAGCCTCTGCAAATGAACTCCAGCTGTGTGTGCCCCCTCGTGCCCATGTGTGACTTTGTGCACTGTGTCACTGTGCATCTGGCTTACGTGGGACCTGGAGATTCATGTTGTGCCCAGTTTTGGGCGCCCCCAGTGACCGCCAAGGAGAACCAAACACGCATGCAAAGGCAGGGAGCTTTATTTCGGGCTTAAACTCGGACTCTTGACCTCAGCAGCACAGTGGATCTGTGCAAGAGCCCCAAGTAGCGGGAGAGCAGAGTTTTTATAGGGATTTGAACAAAGAAGTAGGGGGCGGTTATGTGATTGGTTGGTTTAAACAGTAACTGTACTTGTATTCTTTTGATTGGCTGGGGCAGAGAGGCAGAAGGGACAAGTCTTGGGCATGCCTGGACATGAGCATGTATATATACATGCAAACTACATACACATGCATGCACAAAAGGCAATCCAGGTATAAACTGCAGCACCCTTCCTCCCTCCTTTATGGGCTGCTCAGTTCTCCCACAGCATTCACCTAAAGTAAGAGACATTGTTTGCTCAAGATCATGAAAAATGAGGGGCTGGAGAGATGGATCAGTGGTTAAGGCACTCGTCTGCAAAGCCTAAGGACCACGGTTCGACTCCTCAGTACCCATGTAAACCCAGGTGCACAAAGTAGCCCCATGCACCTGGGGTTTGATTACAATGGCTGGAGGCCCTACTGTGCCTCTGCCCCCCCCCCCCGCCCTCTCTCTCGTCGCAAATAAAGATTATGAACAATGGCTTGTGTTGTAGCTAATGGAAGAGCAGGTGCTAGCAATCACAGGGCTCAGGGTTCAAACCCAACGTCAAGGGGAAGAGGAAACAAAATACCAACTACTAAGCATATTTGCATCTCAGACACCTGGCTCAGGACCTTGCACCCTGTAGGTAGGTGCTGCATTGCACTGAAGCAGCTATCTCCGCAGAGAACAAACCGTAATGAGTATCAGGGGATACTATTTGAAGGAAAAGGCGTAAACAGTTACTGAACAGATCCCGTTCTGGGCCAGAGCAATTCCCATTGCATGCAAGTGACTGGTGCTTGCAGGGAGATGTGGTCAGGGTTTGTCTCAGGATGTTCAGGGAAGGCCCATTCAGATCCCTGAAATACCTTTCAACTCTTCACTATGACCACTCTCAGAAGAGTAGGATGTCTTCATTTACTCTGAAGTGGAAAGGATGGGTATAGAGACTTTCCTGAGAGCAGAAAACAAAAAGAGTATGACGCAGGATGGTTTTCAGGGTGTGGAAAGTGTACGTGGATTTACAGAAAGAGAGAGAGGAGGGCTGAACATGAAGGCTAGGTTACAACTGTGCTAGAGGCACAACAGTATTGGCTGCAAGTTATAGAAACTGGCTCAAAAAGTTAAGAGGGGGCTGGAGAGATGGCTTAGCGGTTAAGCGCTTGCCTGTGAAGCCTAAGGACCCCGGTTCGAGGCTCATTTCTCCAGGTCCCACGTTAGCCAGATGCACAAGGGGGCGCACGCGTCTGGAGTTCGTTTGCAGAGGCTGGAAGCCCTGGCGCGCCCATTCTCTCTCTCTCCCTCTATCTGTCTTTCTCTCTGTGTCTGTCGCTCTCAAATAAAAATTAAAAAAAAAATTAAAAAAAAAAAGTTAAGAGGATATGAGGAATTGACTGGCAAGATGCAGAGTACAGAAAGAGGTGCTCAACCAGGCCTGGGAAAACCAGAGACTGGGCAGCTCCGGGGCTCTGGGTCGCAGGAACTCATAAGCCATTTGGCTTTGGATGTTTCTAAGCCTTCCATTGTTGGTAGTGACTCCAACCCAGACTCAAAGTCCTCAGGAGACAGTAATGGACCATGGGTGTAATGCCCACCCTTTGAGAGTGTAGGGACAGGAATAGCCATGGCTGGAAGCCCCACTAGGAACGTGTGGTGTTGGAGAGGTGTAATTCCCCAAAGGAACTTTGAGTTTCTGTTCCCCAAAGAAGGGGAAGAAGTGCTGGACATATGTGCACAACAGATGTTCACTACACATGGGATGTCAATTGAGAAAGGAGGGAGATGAGAAGGGTGGGGTATGGGAATTTCCAGGACTGTCCAGCATCTGCCACAGGGGCCAAGTCTCTTGATCCAACCCTGGATTGCATCTCTCTCTCTCTCTCTCTCTCTCTCCCCTCCTATAAAAGCAAGCTCAGAAAGGAACGCTGGTTTTGTTCTTGACAGCTTGATAGAATTGTCTCCTTAGCTTCTAGTCACGCTCGGCTCCTGCTAGAATAATTATCACCCACCTGTTCTCCAGGCAAGAATTCAGAGCCAGTGGACATACATCTGGCCTGTAAAAGACATGCTTGGAAGTCTCCCAGCCTGCTTGGAACAGGCTGGGGACAACACAGGGTCAGCCACTGATTTGAAAGCCAGGAAACAGCTGGCCTGAAAGCCATGGTCACTGTAGCCTGAGCAGCTACCCATCTTTTGCCAGCCAGGCCACTTGATGGCTGTGGGACGGTTGTGCCCCACAACCAGCGAATCCCCTCCCTCCCCTGCTCTCCTCCTGCCCCACCTACTTACTTCTACAGGGGGAGAAAGGGCTAGAGAGTAGGCTTTCTTGGGATGCTTTTTTTTTTTTTTTTTTTTGGTTTTTCGAGGTAGGGTCTCACTCTAGCCTCCAGCCCAGGCTGACCTGGAATTCAATATGTAGTCTCCAGCTGGCCTTGAACTCACAGTGATTCTCCTACCTCTGGGGTCTTCTGAGGGCTTGGATGGAGGGCTTGGATGAAAAGCTTGTGCCACCATGCTCAGCTCTTGGGACTCTTTGATGGGTGTGTGTTTGTATGTGTATGGGTACACATGTGTGTAGCAGTGTGCATTTATGTATGCATGTGGAGGCTAAAGGTCAATACAAGTGACTCCCTCTATTGCCTCTCCACCATAGATAGATAGATAGATAGATAGATATTGCAGCAAGCCCAACAGGCTGGCCTTTCTTTTTTATGGGAGAGAGATAAAGACAGAATTGGAGCATCAGGGCCTCAGCCACTGCAATCGAACTCCAGACACGTGTGCCACCTTGTACGCATGTGTAACCCTGCGTGTTTGCATCACCTTGTATGTCTGGCTTACATGTGATCTGAAGAGTCAAGCATGGGTCCTTAGGCTTCACAGGCAAGCTCATTAACTGCCAAGCCATCTCTCCAGCCCCAATTTATTTATATTTTTGAGACAGGGTTTCTCATTAATCTGAAACTCACCCATTCAGCCAGAGAAGCTCCAGGGATCCCCTGTGCCCACACCTCCAGTCCTGGGGTTACAGGCACACAGCACCACATGCATTTTCACAGGTGCTGGGTGTCCAAACTCAGGTCCTCATGTGTACATAGTAAACACTGTACCCTCTGAGCCATCTCCATGGCCAGGTAAGGTTTTAAGGGGGGATGGCCAGAAATTTGGTGGTGGTGGAAGCAACTGCTTTTGAGGATGTGAATGTAGAACTGGAAGGAAGCCCAAGAACCTCTTGACCAGTCAAGACCTGTCAGCGAAATCCTTTGTGCATTGGTCTAGCATTCAACAGACATTTATTGAATGCCCACTCTGCACCAAGGGCTATGCTAGAAGACGCAGCAGCATGCAATGCGGCCCCGGCCCCTGCCCTCGGGAGTGTTCAGTCTAATGGAAAAGACAGATGGGGAGTAAGTACTCACATAAGAGGCTCAGTAATGACGGTCAATAGAAGTCAAGGTAGGGAAGCAATAGATGCAGTTAAGTGGCCCAATGTAGACTTGAAGTTGAGAGTGAGGCAGGCATACCCAAGAATGACATCCGAGCAGAGGTCTGAAGGGTGCACAGTCAGAGCCAGGCAGGAGAAAAGAAAAGTTCCCTGGTAGAAGAAAGAGCACATGTGTTGGAAGAATCACAGGAAATAGCGATGGTGAGGTGGACAAGCAGGCTATGTGGGATGGAGGCGGAAGGACAACGGGACCAGACTGAGAGGGCCTTATGGCCAAGATCAAGGGAATGAGAAGGAAGCTGGGGAGTTGCTCTGGCTGAAAAGGGGCTCAACAATAACCTTCCCCAACTTGTCCCCTGTTCTTGATTTGCAGTCTCTGAGGCATCTTGATGGAACATAGCTTGAGCCGGGCATGGTGACGCACGCCTTTCGTCCCAGCTCTGGAGAGGCAGAGGAAGGAGGATCGCTGTGAGTTTAGGCCACCCTGAAACTACAGTGGATTCCAGGTCAGCCTGGGCTACAGCGAGATCCTACCTCAAAATAACCAGAAAAAAAGAAGAACATAGCTTGAAACCTGCTGTTCCAAAGCACAACCTGGTGGCACATTCCTGTAACCCCAAGCCTTGGGAGCTTGAGGCAGGAGGATCTCGAATTTGCGGCCAACCTATACATCAAGACCCTGTCTCATGAAATAAAAAAATGAATAAAACCACCATTCCAGCCTTCTGTGCCATTTTTTGAGTTTTCAAGGTTGGGTCTCACTCTAGCTCAGGCTGACCTGGAATTAACTATGTAGTCTCAGGGTGGCCTCGAACTCACTGCGATCCTCCTACCTCTGCCTCCCCAGAGCTGGGATTAAAGGCGTGCGCCACCACGCCCGGCTTTTTTCTGTGCCATTTTTAGACAGGAAGCCTGGAACTCATCAGTCGTCCATCCTGGTGGAACTGGGTAGCTCAGCAGCCTCCCAGAAGACAGTGTGATATGGAGATAGATTCTCAAAACATCACGCTTTAGAATTGTGTAAACGTGTGTGTGTGTGTGTGTGTGTGTGTGTGTGTGTGTGTAGGTCAGATGACAACTTCATGGTGTCTGTGTTCTACTTTCTTTGTCTCACTCTAGCCCAGGCTGATCTGGAAGTCACTATGGAGTCTCAGGGTGGCCTCGAACTCATGGCGATCCTCCTACCTCTGCCTCCCGAGTGCTGGGATTAAAGGCGTGCGCCACCATGCCTGGCTAAGACAGTGTCTCTTGCTGTTGCAAGCAGGCTGCTGCACTGCAAATGAGTGCCAGACTGGCTGGCCTGCGAGCTTCAGTTCTTCCCTCTTCATTCCTTCTCTTGACATAGGCACACTGAGATCACAGTTGCAGGTGCCACTTTGCATCTGGCTTTACATGGGTGCTGGGGAACTAAAACCCAGGCTAGGAGGCTTTGCAAACACCTTGAATGACTAAGCAATCTCCGCCGCACCTACACTGCACTCCTTAGAAGTATAGGGACAGCCTCAAGAGCCACCCAGAGCCGTGACAATGGGGGAGAGACCCCACTGTGCCGGGAGAGTCTCTGACCCGTTTAGTCCATGCCCATCGCTCACCCTGAGGCATAGGCAGGATGCCTTCCAGGACTGCAGACTCCACTCAAGCTCCAGCTTCGACATTCCTCTCCGCCCAGAGGTCAGGGTCAAGTGCAGGGTATTTTCCCAAGCCCTGGAGAACTGCGGCGCCTCTTGATAGCTACTGTTACTGCTCAGCTACGAGGGCAGCTACCAGGGCAGACAGACTGACCCGCAAAGCCAGGGTACAAGGGAAAAGAGCTGAGGAAGAGGAACCTGGAATAGATCAACAACTTCTTCAGGCCCGGGAAATAGAAGCATAGTGAAGAGAAAGGGCTAAAGAGAAGAGTCTGAGCTGAGAGCTAGTCAGCCTTGAAAGGAGACTGGAAACTCTTCCTGCCCCAACCCAGCTGGTCTTCATCTCACTTATCCATTGCCTGGCTTCTCTGGAGACCCTCAACTGGCCTATCTGCAGCTCCTGGGGTAGGAGCCAGAATCAGCCACCAGCTTGGAGACGGCAGGTGCAGAGCCTCAGCTGCAGACAGGTGGTGCGGGTATTGCAGCCCTCTTGGCAGACTGCAAAGGGTCAAACGCCAAACAGGTCTGGGTGGTGGAAGGTTCCAAAGATCAAGGAGGAGCCGCAAAGGGCGCTGGGAGGTTCTGGAAGACGGTTCCACCCACCTGAGACATCACTGTATAACCTCAGCCTCTTTCTTGCCACTTTTCCCTTCTGCCCTCTCTGGCACACTGCTCTGTGGGCACGGGGCACCTGCCATCCTTCCCCCAAGGGAAGAAGGTATAGAAGAACAAGGGAGCAGGTATTAGAAGGCTTGACTCGGCCAGCTGATCCCTTCTCTAACTGTGTGACCTTCAGCAAAGATTCAGCCTCCCTGAGACGGCATCCTTTTCTGTAAAACTAGGGTGGATAAGCGCTCCAGCTGGCCACAGCAACCACAGGCTCATCGCCCTTAGATCTGACCATCCACACGCTGAAAATGTACAGACCTTTCTCCTTGTCATTACTCCCTAAACAATATAGTATGGCAAGCATTTGTGTGACATTTATTTCGTATTAAGCATTGTAAATGATCTAGAGATTCTTTAAACTAGGTTCTACACAAATAGGCAAAATGCCATCCAACGGAAGGAACTTGAGCATCTTTTGGTTTTGGTGTCTGTGGGGGATCTTGGAACAAACCAATCCCCTAAGGATACAGTGGGTCTATTGTTTTTAAAAGATTAAAATAACTGGATGAGAAAATGGACATTTTTTAAATATTATTTATTTATTTGATAGAGAAAGAAGGAGAGAGAGAGAGAGGATGGGCGTGCCAGGGCCTCCAGCCGCTGCAAATGAATTCCAGACGCATGTGCCCCCTTGTGCATTTGGCCAATGTGGGTCTTGGGGAATGAAACCTGGGTCCTTTGGCCTTGCAGGCAAATGCCTTAGCCCCTAAACCATCCCACCAGCCCCATTTTTTTTTTTTAAATAGGGTCTCACTGTAGCCCAGGATGACCTGGTGCTCATTCTGTTGTCCCAGGCTGACTTTGAACTCACATTGTCTGCCTACCTCAGTGTCCCAAGTGCTGGGATTAAAGGCATGAGATACTATGTGCAGCTGGGTGAGAAAATTAACAGAGCTTATACTCGGTTTGCTGGGGCTGCTCCTACTGATATGGGTTGGGGGGGAGAGAATGAGACAGTAAGGAGGAACTTGTCTGGGGACCTGTGAATTCTCAATGAGGTGCTTGGTGAATTGGAGAGCTTCTAAAAGTTTCAAATCTTGTTCCCAAATTAGTGAGCAATGAGGGCCTGAGGTAGCTAGGTCATCCTCTGTTATGAGAGAGAGAGAGAGGGAGGGAGGGAGGGAGGGAAGGAGGGAAGAAGAGAGAGAGAGAGAGAGAGAGAGAGAGAGAGAGAGAGAGAGAGAGAGAGAGAGAGAGAGAGGGCTGGAGAGATGGCTTAGCGGTTAAGTGCTTGCCTGTGAAGCCTAAGGACCCGGGTTCGAGGCTCGGTTCCCCAGGTCCCACATTAGCCAGATGCACAAGGGGGCGCACGCGTCTGGAGTTCGTTTGCAGAGGCTGGAAGCCCTGGTGCACCCATTCTCTCTCTCTCCCTCTATCTGTCTTTCTCCCTGTGTCTGTGGCTCTCAAATAAATAAATAAATAAATGAACAAAAAATATTAAAAAAAAAAAAAGAGATAGAGAGAGAGACACACACACAGAAAGGAAGTCAAAGTTCACCAGATGTTTGAGCCAAGAGCCCCAGGCAGACAGCCACCCCTCTGGAGAAGAAAGGACTGGTGGCGATGGCTGGTGTTCCCATGCTCCCGAGCCTGGCAGCCACCCCGCTGCTGTTTTCCTCATCATTGTGTCTGCAGCCTGGCCCCCCCACACTGCTGCTGCGGGCCAGAAATAATTCAGAGTCCCCAAGCAGACAGCTGTGGCTGCTTTCCATCTCTGCTGACGGGGCCAGCATGGCGGGGTGGACCCAGGTGGGCTGCAGGGCGTCAGGGCGGCCCGCCACGCCTGGGGCTGGAGACCAGGATTCAGGGAAACTCACGGCCAGTCTGGCCATGTTCGGCATCATGGGCACCGCGAAACAGGGACGGCGAACATTGGCTGGACATGCATTACCCGCCAGCAGACTTTGGGCTAAGCACCCACAAAGATTAACCTCACTGAATTGCCACTACCACTTGGGAGTAGACAGTATTGCTCTATTCCTAGCTTATGCATAGAGAACTGAGGCGTGGGGGCGATTAAACAAGCCTAAGCAAGGGGCTTATGATTTGCTCAGGGGTCCAGAGCAGAACTTACATTCTTGCTTGAGAAAAGAACAAAAGGGGCTGGAGAGATGGCTTAGCGGTTAAGCGCTTGCCTGTGAAGCCTCAGGACCCCGGTTCGAGGCTCGGTTCCCCAGGTCCCATGTTAGCCAGATGCACAAGGGGGCGCACGCGTCTGGAGTTCGTTTGCAGAGGCTGGAAGCCCTGGCACGCCCATTCTCTCTCTCCCTCTATCTGTCTTTCTCTCTGTGTCTGTCGCTCTCAAATAAATAAATAAATAAAAGAGAGAAAAGAACAAAAGCTAAACTGTTCCCCCCATCACCCCCAAAAGCCCACTTCTCAATTTTGCTTCAGTCTGACTCATTTCCCCAAACTGCCAACTATGGTGGCAAAAGGCAGCCCCTGCTCATCATTCTAGGTTTGGACACCTTGCATTTTTGTCCCCCAAAGTTCAGCCAAAGCCTAGCCAGAATCTTTAAAAGAAACTTATCTGGAAAACAAAATAAAGATATAAAATGCCAGGTTGTGGGGGGCACACATTCCCAGCGTTGGGAAGGGGGGAGTTTAGAAAGTAGTTTTTGAGTCCTGAGATAAGGAAAATGATAGCTACTGGTTATGCTCTTGATAAATGCCATTTGTTTCATTCTTAAGAATACTCAGTGAGGGCTGGAGAAACGGCTTAGTGGTTAAGGTGCTTGCCTGCAAAGTCAAAGGACCCAGGTTTGATTCCCCAGGACCCACGTAAGCCACAAGGGGCACACATATCTGGAGTTCCTTTGCAGCCACTGGAGGCCCTGGTGCACCCATTCTCTCTCTCAAAAAAAAAAAATAAAATATAAAAAATGTTTAATTCATTGATTTATTTGCATGCAGAGAGAATAGAGGGAGAATGAGAGAGAGAGAATGGGCATGCCAGGGCCTCTAGCCACTGTAAATAAACTCCAGATGCATGCACCACTTTGTGCATCTGGCTTTACATGGGTACTAGGGAACTGAACCCAGTTCATTAAGCTTTGCAGGCAAGCACCTTAACTGCTAAGCCATCTCTCCAGCCCCCTCTTTCTCCTTTATATTCAGTCTGAGACCTCAGCCCATGGAATGGTGCTGCCCATTTAGGGTGGGTTTTCCAACCTCAATCTAATTAAGAATTTCCCTCATAAACAAGCCCAGAGATTTGTCACCTAGATGATTCCAGATCCTGTCAAGTTGACAATGGTGATTAATTATCACACAAGGCAAGCACTTTTCCAACTGAGTCATCTCCCCAGACCTTGCCGCTGCTTTTATCTTAACCACCTAAAGAGGTTTGTGACAACCAGCGTCAGGCCTCTTGTTCCGGGCCTCATGCAGGTCTGTAGCAGAGGGGACTGAGCTGTCTGGGTCCTAAATGAGAAGGATTTCAGGCCAGCTCCATTACTCCATCTGACAGAACTTCAGATGTTGCTCAGGCAATAATTAGAGTGCTTTCCCTCTTCCAGTTTATCTTATTTTTTTCTTCAGAGTCCTCTTGCTCATATTTTAATTAAAAATGACCGCATAAATTTCAAATTCATCACAGTATTTACTCTTAAGATAGTGAGAAAATTTCTTTGCAAATGTTTGCAAATCATGTGTAAGGATTAATGATACACTTAGACTGAGCCACATCCTTTGTAAATATAAAAGAGAAATGCACCAAGAAAGCATGTTATGAAACCATAACAAAGTGAGAAATAAATCATGGAAATTAACAACATGCTCGCTCTCTCTCTCATTTTGGGGTAGGGTGGGGAGATAGAGTGCCTTCTCGATATTTTTTACTTGTGTTATGTGTGTATGTAATGAAGCGTGGGCGTGGGTGTGCTGTATGCAAGTATGTGTGCCCTTGCACCCTGTAAGCTCACTTACAGTGGCCAGAGAAGAATATGAGGTGTCCAGCTCCATCACTCTTCTGCCCGTTCTTATGTGAGCTAGAGTCTCTCTCTCTCTCTCTCTCTCTCTCTCTCTCTTTTGTTTTTGTTTTTCTTTTTTTTGGTTTTTCGAGGTAGGGTCTCACTCTGGCTCAGGCTGACCTGGAATTCACTATGTAGTCTCAGGGTGGCCTCGAACTCTCAGAGATCCTCCTACTTCTGCCTCCCAAGTGCTGGGATTAAAGGCGTGCGCCACCACGCCCGGCTTTGTTTTTGTTTTTCAAGGTAGGATCTCACTCTAGCCCAGGCTGACCTGGAATTCACTATGGAGTCTCAGGGTGGACTTGAACTCATGGCAATCCTCCTACCTCTGTCTCCCAAGTGCTGGGATTGAAGGTGTGTGCCACCACACCCAGCTTCTCCTTTTTTTTTTTTTTAACATTTCTTTTCTTTTAATTTTTATTGACAACTTCTATACTTACAGACAACAAACCATGGTATTTCCCTCCCCTCCCCCACTTTCTCCTTCATAGCTCTGTAGAGTTTCTTTTTTTAATATTTTATTTTTATTTATTTATTTGAAAGAGGCAGAGAGAGAGAGAGAGAATGAATGGATGCATTAGGGCCTCTAGCTGCTGCACATGTGCCACCTTGTGCATCTGGCTAATGTGGGTCCTGGGGAATCGAACCTGGGTCCTGTAGCTTTGCAGGCAAGCACCTTAACTGTTAAGCCATATCTCCAGCCCAAGCTAGAGTTTCTTAGTGAAATTAGAGCTTTCTTCTCTTCATGAGTCCAGCCAATTCCCTGGTCCCTGTTTCTCTTTGCAGGACTGGGGTTACAGTCTCGCATACCCGTGCCCAGCTGTGTTTTATGTGGGTCCTAGAGATGTAAACGCTGGTGGTTTTAGGCCCCATCAGGCCCTCATGCTTGCATAGAAAGCACACTTAAATCCCAGCACTCGACAGGCAGAGGTAGGAGGATCGCCGTGAGTTCGAGGCCACCCTGAGACTACACAGTGACTTCCAGGTCACAGTGAGACCCTACCTCGAAAAAACAAAAAAAAAAAAAAAAAAAACAAGCACACTTAACCAGTAAGCCATCTCTCCAGCCCTCTTTTTATTTATTTTTTATGTATAGGCATACAAATAAGTTCCATTACCAGTTTCATCTT
This sequence comes from Jaculus jaculus, assembly GCF_020740685.1. Lineage (NCBI taxonomy): Eukaryota > Metazoa > Chordata > Mammalia > Rodentia > Dipodidae > Jaculus > Jaculus jaculus. The sequence goes on along the minus strand of NC_059108.1, from coordinate 143,372,606 downwards.
AAAGTCTCAGGTCTGCTGAACAAAACCAAAAACAAACAAACAATAAGAAACACTAAAAGACCTATGTGTTCGCTCTTGTCTTTTGTTTCAAGGCAATGATTTCCTTACTATGCCATTGAGTCACTAGTGGCTGATAGCTCCCAAGGCCCCAAGATGATGTGAGGGAAGCCGCAAGCCCAGGGCCTGGCACATAGCCAACAGTGATCATCACGGGAGGTCTCTGCCTGCGATCACATCACCAAGGCTTCCCTGGCTGCTACCGACAGCAAGCAATTAAGCCTTAACTGAAGCGAGTATCAATAACTACTGATACGGAATAGCTATTGAGTTGTTACTGCCAGTTTGTCTCTACGCTGCCTCTTTTAATCTTCATAACAGCTCGATGAGATCAGAATCATTTCCATTACCTCCCTTTCACAGAAGATGAAACTGAGGCCTAAAAGCCATGAAATAAGGAACACAACTCCCAAGGGACTGGGCTAGGATCTGAGGCCAGACTGAGTCTGCGAGGACCTGACGTAAGATACAAAAGGGCCAAGGAGGGAGACGGTGTCGTGAGGGGTGGGGTACGAGGTGCTGACCTTCCTGGAGGAGACAGACCGTTCTGCAGCCTGGAAGGAAGACAAAAGCTGTGAAGAGGAAACAAAAAAATAAATAAATAAATAAAGGTTAGATCTGCGCCAGGAGAAGGTCTAATGGGTAAGCTTGCTATGCATGGGCACATGGGCACCAAGTTTGGATTTCCAGACCCAAGTAAAAGCCAGGCCTGGCAGGAACACCAGTAAGCCCAGAGCTGGAGAAGTAGAAACAAGGGCTGTTTAGGGTTTACTGACTAACTAGTCTAGCCAAATTGGTGAGCTCCAGGTTCAGAGAGAGAGAGAGAGACCCCGTCTCATAAAAGAAGATAGTAAAAAAAATATTTTTTTTAAGAAAAATAGGGGCTGGAGAGGTGGCTTAGCAGTTAAAGCACTTGCCTGTGAAGTCTAAGGACCCAGGTTCGACTTCCTAGAACCCACATAAGCCACATGCACAAGATGGTGCATGCCCACAAAGCAGCACATACATTTGCAATTCAATTGCAGTGGCAAGAAACCCTGGCATGCCAATTCTCTTTCTCTCTCTCATTAAAAAAAAAAATACAAAGGTAGAAGCCTGGACGTGGTGGGCACACCTTTAATCCCAGAATTTGGGAGGCAGTGGTACAAGGATCTCTGTGAGTTCAAGGCCACTATGAGGCTGTATAGTGAATTCCAGGTCAACCTGGGCTGGGGTGAGACCCTACTTCAAAAAAACCTGAAAATAAATAAGTAAAAAAAAATAAGGTGGAGCCAAGTATGGTAGTGCACACCTTTAATCCCAGCACTTGGGAGGCAGAAGTGGGAGGATCACTATGAGTTCAAGGCCACCCTGAGACTACACAGTGAATTCCATGTCAGCCTGGGGCTAGAGACCCTACCTCAGGAAAAAAAAAAAAAAAAAAAGGTGGAGAGCAATTGAGGAGACATCGGATGTAGACTTCTGGCCCACACATGCACACATGTGTGCCACATGCATGTAAGCACACATACATATGTGCACACACACCACATACATACACATGCAACTTTTAAAACAAATATATTTTAGGCTGGAAAGAAACCCAAATCTATTGCAGTCTGACAACAGACATCAAAAAGCCTCCCACTTAGGCGGCTTCTCCTTCCAGGACTGTCGTTAGCCAACAGGGCTGCCCAGGAAAGCGCCCAATGCTTTACTAAGACCCCACGGGACTCACACTGGGTCTCTAGTATCAACACCAGGCAGGACAGCAAGAGGCGCCCTTGGAGGCCCTAGGCAGGGCTGGCCAGGGTTGGATTGACCTCCTGTTGGCTCCACGCTGACCACAAGATTTGCCTTGAGGAAGCTGCGTTTGATGGACACGGAGAGGCCCGTGGATGTCAAGTCTGCGGGAGTTCCCAGGTATCTTAGGCAGAAGCGTCAACCTCACATGAGCCATAGACAACAGCAGCTGGGGACAGAGTGTAATTCAAGGCTGGGGAGCTGACAACCGTGGCAGAGTCTTCCCTTTCTACTATCTGCCAAGACATGGTTGGGACAGTCCCATGAGACACACATGTGGTATGCATCCTTAAAAGGTCAGTCAATGGGCTGGAGAGATGGCTTAACGGTTAAGCGCTTGCCTATGAAGCCTAAGGACCCCAGTTCAAGGCTCGATTCCCCAGGACCCACGTTAGCCAGATGCACATGGGGGCGCACGCGTCTGGAGTTCGTTTGCAGTGGCTAGAGGCCCTGGTGTGCCCATTCTCTCTCTCTCTCTTTCTCTCTTTGCCTCTTTCTCTCTCTGTCTGTCACTCTCAAATAAATTAAAAAAAAAAAGTCCAGTCAACATTCTGCAGGCCCCATCTTGAGACCACACTTGCATAGCCAGGGATCCCAAATCTGCCAGCCAGATCCTTAGCCACCCCACTTTCCAACACGTGCATCTTCCTGCACTGTTCTCGTTGTATATGTAACAACCTGTCCATCAAGCAGCAAACAAACAAAGCGAGACAGTCCTAGCTGCAGGGCCGGACTCCCGATGGCCCATACTGCATCTCTGCAGGCTTAAAGCCTACAGTGACCTCAGGTGCACCGAGATGCTGTGAGAAAAGGGTGCTCTGAGAACCCCTGTGGTTGTGCCAAAGGTGGCTGGATGAAGAGGGGGTGTCACAGACACACTCAAAACAAACACGCCTCATTGCAGAGAGTGGCGTCAAGTCCTCAGGAGGAGGCAGTGTCCGGGAGCTTTGTGAATGTATGTGTGTGTAGTATGTGTGTGTACATACGTGCTGATGAGTAGAAATAGCTTGCCTTTCTGGGCTGCCTGGCTCTGGATCTAGGGACATACTCACATCCCAGAGAGCAATGGGGCGGGGGGATCTCTGGGGAACAATGTGTCACGCCGTCACTTCTGGCCTGGAAGCTGATCAAGCGATGGCTCCAAGGAAGGCCAGACCCTCACTGGCAGGCTGTGAGGTCTGAAGGGGAACATATGTGCTTCCCAGGCCTGGCTTCCCAGACGCCGGCAGAATTCTTGACTGTGTCCTTTAACTCTACACCTGTCCCTCTTCACTTAGGCCCCTGCCTGGACTAGCTCAGCCAGGTTGCAGCCAGAGGCACGCCGGAAAGAACTGGCCAACACTTCTGAGCCCCAGGAAGCACGCAAGGCCCAGAGGATGCAGGATGCAGGATGGCCAAGGGACCCAGGCCAGAAGCCCTGGCTGCCACCACGCCTGCTTGCAGCTCTCCCTGCAAAGTTCATGGGCTGGCTTTCCTGGTGACTGTGTGGGCTCTCTCTCTCTCTCTCTCTCTCTCTCTCTCTCTCTCTCTCTCTCTCTCTGTGTGTGTGTGTGTGTGTGTTGTTCACACAGGTTTGCAGTTCTACCATTGTTACACATACTGTGGTCTGTGGGCCAGCAAGCATTGCTTTGGAGCTTGTTAGCAATGCCGGATCACAAGCCTTATGTTTACAAGATCCTGGCGGGCTGGATGCTTAGCGTTTGTTTGCTCGAGGGTAGAGCTAACCCTTGTCAGTTGTGTTTGCACCACTCTGCCTGTTCTCAGTAAGTATCTGTTTTCACCTTTTATTTCTCAAGTAATTGGAAACTTAGTAAAAGTAGTAAAAATAGGGTTGGGGGAATGGAGAGGTGGCTTAGCAGTTAAGGCGCTTGCCTGTGAAGCCTAAGGACCCATGTTCAAGTCTCCAGATCCCACGTAAGCACAAAGGTGAGGCAAGGGCAAGGTGGCACACGCCCACTAGGTAGCACAAGTGTCTGGAGTTTGATTTCAGTGACTAAAGCTCTGGAGCACCAATTCTATCTCTCAAATAAAAAAAAAAAATTATTTTTTTTTTAAATAGGGCTGGAATCCAGGTGTAGAGCACACCTTTAATCCCAGCACTTGGGAGGCAGAGGTAGGAGGATCACAGGGAGTTTGAAGTCAGCTTGAGACGACATAGTGTATTCCAGGTTAGCCTGGGCTAGAGTGAGACTGTACATTGAAAAACATAGATAGATAGATAGATAGATAGATAGATAGATAGATAGATAGATAGATAGATATAGATAGCTGAAGAGATGGCTTAGCAGTTAAGGTACTTGTCTACAAAGCCTAAGGATCCAGGTTCAATTCTCCAGTACCCATGTAAGTCAGATGCACAAAGACGATGTATGCATCTGGAGTTCATTTGCAGTGGCTAGAGGCCCTGGAGCACCCTTCTCTCTCTCTTTCCCTCTCAAATAAATAAAATAAAATAAATAAAAAAAAATAGTACAGAGCTTTCTTCTACATGTTACCTAGCCTCCTCTAATCTTAATAGCTTACGCAGCCATAGTAAAATTACAAAATGACCATGAGGAAATTAACATAGTTGTAAGACTATGGAATACAGACCCTTTCCCAGGTTATCAGCTTTCTCCCATTTCCCTTTTGTTTGCTCCAGAACCCTCATGGCTTTTAGTTGTTGAGTCTCTTGAGTGTTTAATCTCTGGTAGTTCCACAGCCTGCCCTTGTTTTTTATGACTGTAGTTCTTCCAGTGAGTCCCATCAGCTCTTGTGCAGTCTGTCTCTTAGCTTGGGTGTGGTGACTGCTTTCTTTTGATCATACTAAGATAATAGCTGAATGCATTTTTTTTTTTGGTAAGAACCACTGAAGGGATGACGCGGGGCCCTTTGGGGACATTGTCTCAAAGGGTACACCATGTTGATATGTTCTATTACTGGGGATGTTAACTTTGGTGATTTAGCTAAGTGTGTGTCTGCTGGGTTTTTCTATTCTAAAATGGCCACTATTTTTCTCTAATAAATAAATACCTCAGAGGAGCTATTTGGGTACTCTGTAAATGTCTTGATTCTCTTCAAACTTTCTTCCACTGATCCTAGTTCCTATCTTTGGCAATCTTTCCTGCAATTATTGCTGTTGTGGGTTTTTTAATTTTTATTTTTTTTAGAAACAGTGAGAGAGAGAGAGAGAGAGAGAGACAGAGGAGAGAGGAGAGACAAAGAATTGGTGCAGGGCCTCAGCCACTGCAATTGAACTCCACATGCTTGCTCCACCTAATGGGCATGTGCAACCTTCCACTTGCCTTACCTTTGTTTGGCTAACTTAGGATCTGGAGAGAAGAACATGGGTCCATTGGGTTCCCAGGCAAGCACCTTAACCTCTGAGCCATCTCTCCAGTCCTACATTTTCTTTTTTTAGTAGGATCTTGCTCTAGCCCAAGCTGACCTGGAATTCACTATGTAGTCTCAGAGTGGCATCAAACACAGCAATCCTCTGCCTCCCGAGTGCTGGGATTAAAAGTATGCACCACAATGGCCAGCTGCTTTCACATTTTTTAATTGTAAGTCTCCTATTAAAAAGGAGAACTGGGGGCTGGAGAGATGGCTTAGCAGTTAAGGCGGTTGCCCAGGACCCACATAAGCCAGATGCACAAGGTGGCACATGTGTCTAGAGTTTGTAGTGACTAGAGGCCCTAGCATGCCCATTCTCTCTCTCTCTCTTTCTCATAAATAAATAAAAATTAAAAAAAAATTTTTTTAAAGAGGTACTGAGCCGGCCATGGTGGCACACACCTTTAATCCCAGCACTTCCCAGGCAGAGGTAGGAGGATTGCTGTGAGTTCGAGGCCACCCTGAAACTACATAGTGAATTCCAGGTCAGCCTGGAATAAAGTGAAACCCTACCTCAGGAAAAAAAAATAAAAAAGAGGTACTGGGCTGGAGAGAAGCCTGAGAAGACTAAGAACCCTAGTTTGATTCTCCAGTTCCCACATAAGCCAGATGCACATGGTGGCACATGTGTCTGGAGTTTGTTCACAGTGGCTAGAGGCCCTGGTGCACCCATTCTCTCTCTCTCTCTCTCCATATATATATATATCTTTCTCTCCCTCTCTGTCTCTAATAAATAAATTAAAATTAAAAAAATAAGTGTTGTTGACCTGGAGGGATGACTTAGCAGTTAAGGCACTTGCCTGCAAAGCCAAAGGACCCAGGTTCACTTCTCTAAGACCCACAGAAGTCAGATGTCTCTTTTTCTCTCTCAAATACATAAAAATATGTATAATTAATTAATTTATTTGCATTCAGAGAGAGAGACAAAGAGAATGGGCATGGTAGGGCCTCTAGCTCTCTAGCTGTTGCAAATGAACTCCAGATGCATGTGCCACCTTGTGCATCTGGCTTATATGGGTCTTGGGGAATCAAACCCAGGTCCTTAGGCTTCGCAGGCAAGCACCTTATCTGCTAAGTCATCTCTCCAGCCCCCTTTTAAAAAACATTTTAAATTTTGTTATTATTATTTCTTTATAAGGAGAGGGAGAGAGAAGAAAAGAGAGGAGAGAGAGAGAATAGGCATGCCAGGGCCTCTTGCCACTGTAAACCAAATCCAGATGCATGTGCCATGTTGTGCATGTGGCTTTAACATGGGTACTGGGGAGGTGAACCCAGGCCATCAGATTTTTCAAACAAGTACTTTTAACCACTGAGTCATTTATCCAGCCCCACATTGGCCTTTTTAAAAAATATATGTATTTTTATTTATTTATTTGAGAGAGACACAAAGAGAGAGATGCTGGGTGTGGTGGCACATGCCTTTAATCCCAGAACTTGGGAGGCAGAGGTAGGAGGATCACCATGTGTTCGAGGCCACCCTGAGACTACATAGTAAATTCCAGGTCAGCCTAAGCTAGAGCAAAACTCTACCTCGAAAACCAGTAAAAAGCAGAAGAGAGAGACACAGAGAGAGAATGGACATGCCAGGACCTCCTGCCATAGCAAATGAATTCTAGATGCATTCCCCACTCTGTGCACTTGGCTGTACTTGGGAACTGAACTGGGCCATCAGGATTTGCAAGCAAGAGCTTTTAACTGCTGAGCCATCTCTAGAGCCCCCATATTGACCTTTACTCTTTAACTCCTTGCATTATAAGACTTGCCTCTTCCCCTGCAAGGCTCAGAGCACATTATGGAAGAGGGGACAGAAAGAATGTAAGAGGCAGAGGATAGGGAGAATGTTGCGGAACAGTCTCCCAAGTGTAATGTGGCTGTTGCACTCACAAATTTACAGCAGCCATACTAAACTGCACAAGACCTTACAGGATTGGACCCATCAACGTGGCATCATGGATGGGGGAGGGACATATGAGGCTCCTCCCCTTCCTGAGGAGCCCATTGGCAGTCAATGGTTGCTAGGGAACAAAGAATCATTTTCTGGGCTGTAGGGATGGCTTAGTGGTTAAGGCTCTTGCCTGAAAAGCCAAAGGATGGAGGTGTGATAACCCAGGACCCATGTAAACCAGATGCATAAGGTGACACATGTGTCTGGAGTTTGTTTGCAGTGGCTGGAGGCCCTGTTGTGCCCATTTTCTTTCTATCTCTCTCTCAAAATAAGCAAAAAAAAAAAAAAAAAAAAATTTTAAGAATCATTTTTCGGGCTGTCTTAGTGGTTAAGGTGCTTCCCTGCAAAGCTAAAGGACCCAGGTTTGACACCCCAGGACCCACGTAAGCCAGATGCACAAGGGGCACACACATCTGAAGTTCGTTTGCAGTGGCTGGAGGGCCTGGAGTGTCCATTCTCTCTCTCTCTCTCTCTCTCTCTCTCTATCTCTATCTCTATCTCTATCTCTATCTCTATCTCTCAACCTGTCTCTTTCTGTATCTCTTTCTCTCTCAAGTAAATAACTAACAAAGGGGAAAAAAAAGAATCATTTTCTTCAGTAAGTTGTCCATGCTCCAATCAATAACCCCCAACCCATGCTCATGCAAGCAACCCTCACTAAACTCAGTGAGACACACACACACACACACACACACACACAAAGAATAATAATGACATGAAAGTAGGAGGAGGATTAGCTGGGAAGAAGGAATTCAGCAAGAGTAGAAAATGTGTAAGAGAGTGTAATAGAGGTGGAGTTAATATGATCAAAATACATTAAATACATGTATGAAATTGTCAAAAATAATGAAAATGTTAAAAAGACTTGACTTTGGGCTGCAACCCCAACATGGTGTCTAGTAAACAGTGGAAAAAACGCTAGAGAGATGGCTTAGCAATTAAGGCACTTGCCTATGAAGTCTAAGGACCCACATCTGACTCCAGATCCCACATAAGCCAGATGCACAAAGGTAAGGTAAGTGCAAGGCTACACTAGGTGGCACAAACATCTGGAGTTCAGTTTCAGTGACTGAGTCCCTGGCATGCCAATTCTCTCTCTCTCCCTAAAATAAACCAAAAAAAAAAAATTAAAAATGAATGATTAAGGGCTGGAGAGATGGCTTAACGGTTAAGGCACATGCCTACAAGGCCTAAGGACCCAGATTCAATTCTCCAGGTCCCATGTAAGACAGATGTACAAGGTGGTGCATGCGTCTGGAGTTTGTTTGCAGAGGTCCCAGTGTATCCATTCTTGCTCTCTATCTATCTCTTTCTTTGCTTCTCTCTGTCTTTAAATAAAAATAAATAAATAAATAAAAATAAGTCTTTAAAGAAATGAATGGTTGAATAAATGAATTCTTGAATAAATGGCCAAGTGCGTGAATAAGTGTAAAAAGTGGAGGTACTAGCCAGGCATGGTGGCGCACGCCTTTAATCCCTGCACTTGGGAGGCAGAGGTAGGAGGATCACCAAGAGTCCAAGGCCACCCTGAGACTACATAGTGGATTCCAGGTCAGCCTGGACTAGAGCAAAACCCTACCTCAAAAAAAAACAAAAAAACAACTCATAAAAGTGATGAGAACAAGTCACCTCTGTCACACCCTCTGAGGCTCAGGGAGCGTCGCAGGAGTGCGGAGATTGTAAGAGCCACAGGATGGGGAGGAGTGTTGTGGAACAGCCTTATGGACATGACGTGGCCAATATGTTCATGACCTCATAGCTACTTGCCTCATTACCTGCGATATTCCCTCTTGGATGATGGAGGAGGGGAGGGAAAAAGACACTGACAAAGAGGAGGGAGCTGGAGAGATGGTTCAGCAGCTAAGGGCACTTTTTGCACAAGCATGAGGGTGTCAGGGGGCCTGAGACTGCCCCAGCTTAAATCTCCTGATTTCATGTAAACAGGTGGGCATGCCCACACACGCCTATAGCCCCGTTCCTGCAGAGGAGCGGAGACCCGAGAATCACTGGAGCCCTGCAAGCTGCGGAAAAAGAGAGACTGACTCAAAACAAGACCAGGTGGAGGAGCCAAGGAGCCGGACAGCCCATGTTAACTCAGGTCAGCACAGGTGAGCACCCCTGCTGGAGGAGAGCATGGGGGAGGGGGGCAAAGCACCACATCACACACACAAAGAAGCGGTTCAGTGGGAGGGGGATGCAAGACCAGAGGATTTGTTGGGCAGGGATTATAGTCAAAATACATCACATACATTTGTATAGTCAATAATTGTTTTTTTTTTTTTTTAATTTTTACTTATTGAGAGACAGAGAGAGACAATGGGTATGCCAGGGCCTCTAGCCACTGCAAACGAATTCCAGATGTGTGTGCCACCATGTGCATGTGGCTTACGTGAATTCTGGAGAATCAAACCTGGGTCCTTAGGCTGCGTGGGTAAGGGCCTTAACCACTAAGCCATCTCTCCAGCCCAATAATTGTGTGTTTTTTAAATATTTTTATTTATTTGAGAGAGAGAGAGAAGAGGCAGATAGAGAGAATGGACACACTACCCTTAGCCACTGAAAACGAACTCCAGATGCGTGTGCCCCTTGTGCATCTGGCTTACGTGGGTCCTGGGGAATCGAACCAGGGTCCTTAGGCTTCACAGGCAAACACCTTAACCACTAAGCCATTTCCCCAGCCCCCAATAATTGTTTTGCAAAATAAGGCTGGCTCTGGACTCTTTCATCGATCACAGCACACTTGTTTGTCAGAGACATTGTGCACCTTGCTTTGATATGACCAGTCTTGGCAGCTGAGGGCTCTGTTCTGACATCCCCCTCCTCAGACTGAGGAAGGGCAAAGAAACTGAGTCACAGCCCACCAGGGGTGGCCTCTCTGGCAGCCTCTGGAGGTCCAGCGAGCCTAGGACGCCTCCCAAAGCCCTTCAGCAAGGGCTCCGCATTCTCCACCAGTCAGGGCCCCAGAGCCTCTCTATTTCACTTCTGCCACCCATCCCCAGTCGGGTTCCATCCACACCACACCCGTCACTGCCGGGAGCCCTGTTGGGGCCTCAGGCAACCCAAGAGGGAGCTTCGGGGGACTGCATGGATTTGCAGCTACAAATGAGAAGCCACGTTTTGTTTTGAATGGACTGTGCTCTGGCAGGAAAGCCCAGGGATGCAAATCCACCGGGGGAAGAGGCAGATGGGAAACAGATGTGGGGACGTTGTAAGTCGGCTCCAGTGCCGCGGGCCCACCTTGGAGAAGCGGGGCCTTCCGCCGCGCAGGGCTGCGCCTCGACGTGGTGGGCGCCCCAGCGCAGAGCCCCGCCTGGCAAGCTCCTACCTCGCCTCCCTCTCCCCGCAAAGCATCGCTCCTGATGTGCGCCTAGAGGACACGTGGGCTCTCCCTGCCCTCTGCCCTGCCTCTCTCACACACCCTGTCTCCTTATGTCACTTGCCCCTCTCTCTCTCTCTCTCTTTCTCTCTCTCTCTCTCTCTCTCTCTCTCTCTCTCTCTCTCTCTCTCCACGTCTGTCTGTCACCAGCCTCGGCCTCTTCCTGGCTGCTTCCCAAGGCCAGTGCCCCTGTCCTCCATGCTTGGATAAGTCTGCCAATCAGTTTGAACCCCCTGGGGTGAGGAGAAGGAAGAACAGGCCAAGGGCAGACAACAACCCCAGTTCCCTGAAAGAAGCCAGTTTTAAGCCAGAGAGAGGCCTGGGCGGGCTGAGGCCAAGAATTTCTCACTTACCCTCCAGGCTGGATATTTAGTCTGAGCTGGGGAGGGCAGGTGGCAACCAGCCTGGAGCTCCCAAGCCTGCCCCAGCTCCGCTCTCATTCAGTACTCAGTGTGGTACCGCCCTCCCCTTCGTGGCCAGGGCCCCATCCTCTCCAGCACCAGAGAGAGGAAGGACAGCTGGGTACCGTGGTCACTATTTTCCCCCCAAGGACACAGGTCCAGGTGAAGGGCAGACAGGACAGGAAGGAACGTATTTTATATCCTCCACTGCTCTCCAAAGAGCTGAAACAGCCCTTCCCTTCCTGCCCCTTCAGGGCCCCAGCCAGCCTCCAAAGGCAAACGTGCTTGTCCTTTGGCATATACAGTCTGCATACTTTATCCAATTGATATGGGCTCCACATCCAGTTGTCTTATTTTTCCTTTACGGTCTGTCAGCCCTCTGAGCTCTCAGACAGGACCTCAGGATCATTTCTGGCACATTCCAGAGGCCACTAGCCGTCTCACAAATTGATTTTGAACTCCTACAAAGGCTATGGATGCTACTCAACTTCAGAGGGGAACTTGAAGGGCACACTGAAAATCATCCAAAACTAGCATGTTGGCACTCCCAGGAGACTGAAATCATATGCCGGGCTGTCTCACAAAGGCTCCACGGGTGTGACTGGGGACGTGGGAAGACAGCTAAGGCTCTTCTCCCTGGCACTCTCCATGTCTCTGCTCAGGGTGGCCTCCCGCTCCAGCAGGCATTCATTTTAGTGTCCGTGGCACCTTGTGGTCCCCAGTACTGGCCTGTACTGAGAGACATTACTGCCCATCATAAGACATGGGCCCAGGAGGCCTGGCATTTGCTGAGGCACCTTGATTCTGGAACCCTCCCTGCATTGAGCACCCATGATGGTTGTGTCCCCCACAATGTGCATACGAGTGGCCATATAAGCCATAAAGGCCATATCTCCTCATGAAAGAAATGAACAGTGCTGAGGCCCCAGAGTTGAGGGGCACTGGGTAGCCCCTGTAACTGAGAGGGTAACTCGAGACACGCCACAGCGGCTAACTCTGAGCTTTAGTCTTTTCACCCATTAGAGTGGGAGTGTTACATGGCTAGCTTTTTTTTTGCGGGGGGGGGGGCAGGGTCTCACTCCAGCCCAGGCTGACCTGGAACACACTCTGTAGTCCCAGGCTGGCCTTGAACTCACAGTGATCCTCCTACCTCAGCCTCCCAAGTGCAGGGATTGAAGACGTGCGTCATCATGCCCGGCCTTGTTTTTGTTTTTTTGCGAGGTAGGGTCTCACTCTAGCCCAGGCTGACCTGGTATTCACTATGTAGACTCAGGGTGGCCTTGAATTCTTGGTGATCCCCCTATCTCTGTATCTGGAGTGCAAGGATTAAAGGCAAGCCCACCATGTCCAGCAACTAAGGTTAGCTATTTTTTTTTTAAGTTTTATTTATTTGTAAGCAGAGAGCGAGAGAGACAGAGAGAGAATGGGCATGCCAGGGCCTGTAGCTACTGCAAACAAACTCTAGACACATGTGCCACTTGTGCATCTGGCTTACGTGGGTCCTGGGGAATCAAACCTGGGTCCTTTGGCTACACCGGAAAATGCCTTAACTGCTAAGCCATCTCTCCAGCCCTAAGATAAGCTATCTTGAGGATCCCATGAGACCACTGGTACACGCGAATGAGGAATGAAGAGCAGTGCAGCTAAAACTGTGGCAGTTAGGGCGATGGGATAGCAGAGACCGTCAACACGATGCTCCCGGGTCCCCGATCCCCATATGATTGCAGGACATATAGTTAACACTCAGTAGCCAGCATCTGAATCGGCCAACAGGCTGCCTCTGGCCATCAAAACATGTTTAGGCCACTTACAAGTGCTTGCAAAGTTACTTTCCTGTGACCAGTGACTTCTACGCATGGGGCATAAATATATGCTCTCCAGAGCCCACTGTGGACAGAGCCATGGCCCTTCCACAGCCCTTTGCCTGACATTATATATCTTTGCTTGGCCTCCTCTTCCCAGCCCTCCTCCCCCAGTCCTGGGAAGATTCCTAAGAAATTGCCACTTTCACACAAACCCTTGTTGCAGGGTCTGGCTTCCTCAGAACGCAACTCCAGATACCAGGAAACGCTAAGTAAACACGAGGAGGTGTCTCTTAAGCTGTGTGACCCAGTCTTCCTGCACAGCTGTCCTCTGGCCAAGACAAATCCTCCCAAGCGTGTACAGAATCAGTCACACAGCACGACTGCCATCTAACTTCAAGGAAGTCTCTGCTCCCCAAACTTGAACACGGTAAAGGCCAGGGCCTGGCACGATGATCTCAGACATGGGGCTCAACAAGTCAGGGCCCCAGAGCTCTCAATTCAGAAAACTGCCTGAGCTTCGGAACCATGTCCTCCCTCTAGGGATCTTCACAGAATGCCAAAAGATGGCATAAAATTTGTAACGACTGTCACCTTCTCTAGTGCTGGCAACCCCAACGGGCATCCTGAAGTTACTCCTTCCTTGCTGCTCCTCCCATACCCCATCAGAGGGGAAGCAAGACACCCACTCAGGGCAGACACACAAATGGCTGACCAGGGCCAGACGCCAGAGGCTGGTCTGGGGTGACTATGGTGGTTTGATTCAGGTGTCCCCCATAAACTTCGCTGTTCTGAACGCTAGGTTCCCAGCTGATGGAGATTTGGGAATTAATGCCTCCTGGAGGCAGTGTAGTGTTAGGGGCGGGCTTATGGTTATTATATCCAGTGTCCCCTTGCCAGTGTTCGGCACACTCCAGTGTTCGGCACACTCCAGTGTTCCTATTGTCCACATTTTTTCCCCACCATTATGGAGCTTCCCCTCGAGTCTGTAAGCCAAAATAAGCCTTCCTCCGCCACCCCCCCGCCCCCACAAGCTGCTCTTGGTTCTGTGATTTCTTCCAGCAATGCAAACCTGACTGCAACAGTAACCTTTTCTGGACTTTGTTGTGTATGGTATTTGCCAACTTTTGAGACTTGTGATTTTTTGTTGTTGTTGTTTATTCCAAATATTTTCTTTCTTGCCTAATTTTGTATTGTTTTTCGTAAAGAGGAACTCCCAAATTATAGGTGCTTGAGATAACAGAAAATCTTTTTTTTTTTAATTTTTTATTTATTTATTTGAGAGCGACAGACACAGAGATAAAGACAGATAGAGAGAGAGAATGGGCGCGCCAGGGCTTCCAGCCTCTGCAAACGAACTCCAGACGCGTGCGCCCCCTTGTGCATCTGGCTAACGTGGGACCTGGGGAACCGAGACTCGAACCGGGGGTCCTTAGGCTTCACAGGCAAGCGCTTAACCGCTAAGCCATCTCTCCAGCCCTCTCCTGGATATCTTGCTGGCTCCACTGTTTTTTCTTTTTTTTTTTTTAATTATTTATTTATTTATTTGAGAGCAACAGACACAGAGAGAAGGACAGATAGAGGGAGGGAGAGAGAATGGGCGCGCCAGGGCTTCCAGCCTCTGCAAACGAACTCCAGACGCGTGCGCCCCCTTGTGCATCTGGCTAATGTGGGACCTGGGGAACTGAGCCTCGAACCGGGGTCCTTAGGCTTCACAGGCAAGCGTTTAACCGCTAAGCCATCTCTCCAGCCCCACCCCCTTCATTTTATTTCTAAAAAAAAAATCAGGTTTGTATTTGTAGAATTAAAAGGCAGAGTGATTTATCCAGGTCCAGGGCAAGCCAAGGCCAGAGCCCAACATGAACCAGTAAAATGGGAGAGGCAATACTACCAGTATTTATAGGCTGTTCTGTGATTTGCAGAACATCTTTCACAATCATTCCTTCATTTAAGCTTCAAGCTTTCTGCAAGGTAGGCTATTGTACATACTAGAACCAATATTTTCCAGTTAAATTTAAGAAACCTAGCAATTCATAAAAGAGTATAAACCTAATAATGGGAAAGTGGAGAATTAACCCAGGCCTTCCAAATTTAAGTCTACAACATAGTTTACCACTGCTAATAATTTATAAAAAAAAAAAAAAAAAGAAAAGAAAAGAAAGAAAAATGAGGGCTGGGGATAGAGCATTTGCCAAAATATTCAAGGTCCCAGTCAATTCTCAGAACTATAAAAGAAAAGTAATAATAGGGCTGGAAAAGTGGCTCAGTGGTTAAGGGACTTGCCTGCAAAGCCTAACAACTTGGGTTCTAAAGCCAGATGCACAAAGTGGTACATGCATCCGGTGCTCATTTGCACTGGCTAGAGGCTCTGGCATGCCCATTCTCTCTGTGTATCTCTCCTTGCAAATAAATAAAATATTTTAAAAAGTAAGAATAAAAATGCTAGTACCCTTTTGGGGGCATTGGGATTGAAACAAGGTCTCACCCTGTAGTATAGGCTGGTCTGGAATTCACTTTGTAGCCCAGGCTGGCCTCTTGCTTCATCCCTTGAGCCACCATGCTTGGTTTACTTACCTTTTTCTTTGGAAAGTATTTTACTTATTTGCATGTATGTGTGGGCACACGTGGGCCATAGCATGTATGTGGATGTTAGAGGACACCCTTGAGGTGTCTGTGCCCCACCTTCTTTGAGACAGGTCTCTTGCCAGCACAACCCAGATTCACATTCTCTGGGCTCCAACTCCCATTGTTATAGGCATGCTGGGATCACAGACACTTGTACCACTTTGCATCTGGCTCTATGTGGGCCCTCGGGAATTGAATTCAGACCATTAGACTTCGCATGCACAGACTTTAACCACTGAACCATCTTCTTGGCCCCTATGGATACTTTTTAAAAAGGCGTGTCAGCTGGGTGTGGTGGCACATGCCTTTAATCCCAGCACTTGGGAGGCAGAGTTAGGAGGATCACCATGAGTTCGAGGCCACCCTGAGACTACATAGTGAATTCCAGGTCAGCCTGAGCTAGAGTGAAACCCTACCTTGAAAAACCAAAAAAAGAAAAAAAAAAAAAAAAAGGCTATGTCAAGGGCTGGAGAGATGGCTTAGCAGTTAAAGCACTTGCCTACAAAGCCTAAGGACCCATGTTCGACTCTCCAGATCCCACGTAAGCCAGACACACAAAGGTGAGAGGTGGTTGCACATGCCCACTAGGTGGCACAAGCGTCTGGAGTTCGGTTGTAGTGGCTGAGACCCTGGCGTGCCAATTCTCTCACTCATGCTGGCTCACAAAATGAAAAGCCAGTCTGTTGGGCTTGCCTAAAAAAGAGGCTACATCATACACAGTGCTAGTTCTTTTCAAAAGTTTGCTAAGCCTTATGTTCTGTGACATGAGATGTGTTTCAAGGTTGAGGGGAGGTAGATAATCCAAGATGGGCAGCATTCCTCATGCAGCACACAATGTAAAACAGAGACAAGGACATGAACTGAACTTTGTTCAGACCACATTACCTGACCCCTAACCATACTTGCAGAGCTCCTGTGCAGGGACTGGTAACCCCGTCAGGTGGACCTCCTAGACCTCTCCCTGGCACATCCTCTCTTATTGGAAAGAGGCTGTTCCCCTATAAAGATGGCTCTGGCACAGACCTGAGGAGACAGCGGGAAGAGGCCTGTGGTCTGTCATTACCCATACAATTTCTTCTCAGTAAAGACAGAGGGCTCCCCAGGGCAAGCTGGTATGTCACGGAGGCTCCCAAATTTCCAGCCAAGTAATGGGTTTGGCTCCCATGCCTAAACTTTGAAACAGGGCTCCTGGCAGCCCATGTGTTGGCCAGTTCTTGCCCTGCAGTTCCTCTTCCATTCTCCACCAGGGGCTTGGAGCCGGGCAATGGCCTGAGGTTCTTAGCCCAGTGTGTTGGGGTTGGGAGATGGAGGGCTGCCTACAGCCTTGGACGAGAAGGCAGAAAGACAAATGAAGTCCCGAGTGGGCAGCAAAAACCTCAGATGGCACAGAGTGGCAGGGCTAGCGAAAGAAATGCCAAACAGACCAGCTCCCTGAGTTCCCAGGAGTCAGACGCCCACAGTCTGTCTCCCTGGTTTGGCGTATAACCAGAACATTGGCAGCTGTCTTACAGGGATCTTCTGTGCTTGACTGTCCTCACTGAAAACCATCTCCTTTGACCTGTGTGAGAAGTTTTCGGAGCCTAGGTGACACCAAGATTCACTCAGTGGATGTGTAACCCTGGGCTCCTTCCTCTTGTGCCTTAGTCTCCTCATATATAAGATAGAAATAACGCCTGAATTTAGCTTACAGATGGCTAGAGTTAACATAAGCCAAGTGCTTAGAACACAGTCTGGTTGTGCTGAATAAGCACATTTTTTAAAAAAAATTTTTATTTATTTATTTGAGAGCGACAGACACAGAGAGAAAGACAGGTAGAGGGAGAGAGAGAGAATGGGCACGCCAGGGCTTCCAGCCTCTGCAAACGAACTCCAGACGCGTGCACCCCCTTGTACATCTGGCTAACGTGGGACCTGGGGAACCGAGCCTCGAACCGGGGTCCTTAGGCTTCACAGGCAAGCGCTTAACCGCTAAGCCATCTCTCCAGCCCATGAATAAGCACATATTTGATGTCACTTACTATTGCACAAATTCTGAGATTACCCCCGGTTGCAGTCAGGTTCGCATTGCTATCACCCAACCAAAAGCAGCTTTTTTTGGGGGGGGGGAGGGAAGGTTTATTCTAGCTTATGGACTCAAAAGGAAGCTCCACAATGGCATGAGCAGAGGGTGGACATCACTCCCTGGCCAACATCAGGTGGACAATAGCAACAGGAGAGTGTGCCAAACACTGGCAAGGGCAAACAGGCTATAATACCCATAAGTCCACCCCCAACAACATACCCTCTCCAGGAGGCATTATCTCCATCAGCTGGGAACGTAGCATTCAGAACACCTAAGTTTATAGGAGACACCTGAATCAAACCACCACATTCCACCCCTTGATATCCATATTCTGGGTACTAACATTACTGTTGCAGTCTGGTTCACATTGCTGGCAGAAATCACCTGACCAAGAGCAGCTTGTGGGGGGAAAAAAAGGTTTATTTTGGCTCGAGAGGAAGCTCCATGGTGGCAGGGGGAAATGATGGCATGAACAGAGGGTGGACATCAACCCCTGGCCAACATAAAGTGGACAATAGCAACAGGGGAATGTGGCAAACACTGGCATTGGGAAACTGACTATAACACCCATAAACCCGGCCCCCAACAATACAGCTGGGGAACCTAACACTCAGAACACCTAAGTTTGTGGGGGACACCTGAATCAAACCACCACATCCCCTTAGGATCTCCAGTATTTTCCCATAGGGCATTTTCTCTTACTTAAAATGGATTGAGATTTAAGGTAAGTGCTGGAGAAACTTATAGCTTCCTCCTCATGAAACCATTAAAGATGCTGTGACTAATCGCTGGCTCCTCTTGCTGCCTCCCACCTGGTCACAGAACTGGCTTCACCGCTCCAACTCACTGTGTCTGTTTCCGTTTATGGGCAGCTGCCAGCTGGGGAGCTGTTTAATACCTCGTTAGCACCTCAGCTGCTCACTGTGGGCACTGATCACTTGAGCTGATTCTAAACTACCTTTGAAAACCATTTCCCACCATGGCCCAGAGATGTCCCAGCTAATCCCAATTCCTTCTCCCAGGTCCTTTACCCAGGACATTCACAGTTTAGCAGCTAGATTTTTGAGATATCAATGTGCATTTTAAAAACCAGCTCTGGGACTGGAGAGATGGGTTAGCAGGTAAGGCATTTGCCTGTAAAGCCAAAGGACCCAGACTTGATTCCCCAGGACCCACGTAAGCCAGATGCACAAGGTGGTGCCTGCACCTGGAGTTCACTTACAGTGGTTGAAGGCTCTGATGCACCCATTCATTCTCTCACTCTCAAATAAATAAAAATAAAAATATATCTTAAAAACCAGCTGGTTTTTTTGTTTTGTTTTGTTTTTCAAGATAGGGTCTGAGGTAGACTGGTGGGATTAAAGATGTGCACCTCTGTGCCCAGCACCTGAAGCCAAACTTTTTTTTTTTTTTTTTTGGTTTTTTGAGGTGGGGTCTCACTCTGGTCCAGGCTGACCTGGAATTAACTCTGTCATCTCAGGGTGGCCTTGAACTCACGGCGATCCTCCTACCTCTGCCTCCCGAGTGCTGGGATTAAAGGCGTGCGCCACCACGCCCGGCGAAGCCAAACTTTTTTTAATGATTATTTTAAAAATTTTATTCATTTGCAAGCAGAGAGAGATAGGAGACAGAGAGAGGATGGGCACGCCAGGGCCTCTAGCCACTACAAATTCCAGATGCATGTGCCCTTTGTGCATCTGGCTTACGTGGGTCCTGGGGAATCAAACCTGGGTCCTTTGGCTTTGCAGGCAGACACCTTAACAGCTAAGCCATTTCTCCAGCCCCAAACTTTTTTTTTGAGGTAGGGTCTCTCGCTAGCCCAGGCTCACCTATAGTTCACTATATAGTCCCAGGCTGGCCTTGAACCCACAACGATCCTCCTATCTCTGCCCCCCAAGTGCTGGGTTTAAGGGCGCGTGCCACCATGCCTGGCCCAAACTTTTAAATCACTCCCTCACAAACCTTCCTCCTTTCCCTCCCTGCCCTGCACCTGCAGACATAACCATACCCTTGCTGTTCATTGTTTGGTATGCAGTCAGGCAGGGAGGCAAGGGCCCAAATTTAAAACAGATGTTTGGGTTGATGAACAAGGTTGGGGTGGGGACAATAGGAAGGATGTGGCCCCTGCTAGCATTTGCTCGTTGCTCTGACCTACTGCCAAGGCTGAGAACAACAGAGTGAGTGTCCTGGTTAATTACCCAGCTGTTCCTTGTGCCAGCCTTTCCTGGGCCTCAGTCCTCAAAGACTCTGGCTCTGCTGCCAGAGTTCTCTGTATCCTTGTGCCAACCACTATCTTGGCCCCTCTTCTCACCACACCAAGCCCCTAAGCCTAGAATCACCCCCAAAAGTCAGGACTGGAGTTTTGCTTCCTTTTTTCTCCCCATAGCTAATCCACAGTGACATTTTTGAAGGCAAATTCAAGATATGGTCTGACAAGAAAGATTTGTGCTGATACTGGGTGTGAGGCCGTCTGGAAGACGCCTTGGACACCAAGACAACAGCATTTTTAAGATTCTGCTGTGTGTGTGGTGGGGGGGGGAGTGTCAAAATTGTCGAACTGGAACTCTTGTGGAGTCTGCAAATGGCCTGCTGCTGCCTCAGCCCCTCCTTCAGTGTCCCCAGAGCTACGCACTTGAGCCTGCCAGGATCCGCCATGCTCATCCACTCAGTGGGATACCAATTACTGTCTATAAAACACCCAATTTCAACTCCATTGCTTTGGTTTTCTGAGGAAAGACATGCTGGCATGAGGATAAACAAGGCTGCAGAGGAGAACTCCTTTTGGGACAGGGGACACTGCCAGCTGCTTTCCCACAGAAGGACGCGCCTGTCCGTGATCCGCTCAGAAGCCTGGAGTAAGCACCACATCTGTCTCAGCCCCCAAGAGGAACAGGCATCAGTTGAAGCTCACAGCAGACAGAGAACCAGGTTCACATCTCCTGGGTTTGACTGACATTCGGGGAGAACTGGAGCAGAGCTCAAGCCAACTTCACGGCTTCCCACTAGTTGCTTCTTCAAGCCTATGGGTTCTTTGGAAATGTCTTCCCTCTGCCATCCCAATTAGTACAGCACAGTCCACGCCCCTCTGACTGCTGCTGATGGGGAACATACTCCCTCTCCCCACGCACCCGATATCTTAACTTCATTCACTGAGAGGCTGGTGACCGCCAACGTCAATACCCAGGTCTTCTGTGCCTAGGAGAGCACTAAAGGGAGACTGGCCCTAAGATCACCAAGTGCTCTTTCCCAGCCTGTTCCAGGACCTGCTTAGGCAATAGCCTATTTATGGCACAAGGGACTTGTTCCTCCAGGCTCTGGAATCCACTTTACAAGAGGTCTTTCTTCTCTGAAAGTTAGAAGGGAAAGTAATTTCATTTTTGTGAAAGGAGCTAGACATATTTGACTTGTAGCTGTTATTACATGATTCACAAAGTCTCCCTGCTCTCCCATAAAAGTAAAAATGGAATAGGGGAAATGGTAGGGGGGGGGCTAAGTGGTAATGTGTTTGGGGTGCCTGAGCCTCAGGGAAGGGACAAGAGACTGTGAGGTACTCAGCATTTTTCTCTTGTGTTCCTAGGTCTCTGTGTTTGCCAAACACAAAAATGCAGAGACACACAGAACTAGAGGGGAAAGGGAAGACCTCAATGCAGTGAGCAGGAACTCCAGATTAGGGGGCGGGGTAGCTTACATTTACAGAAAATAATGACTTGGAGAAGGATTAGACCCCCGTACAGAATGACACATAATCTTCTTACACAATAATGCAACATTTTGTTTTCAACATAGCATGAAAGCCATCAGCTCTATCCAGCTGGCTTGCAAATCCTGATACCCCCGACTCTGCTAACGGGCAAACAGGAGTGTCTTGGCAACTCTTCCCGAGTGGGAGTTCTGAAGACAGGGAACATTTGGTCTGCATAGGATGGGAAGGTTCAGATTCCTTCTGCAAACCCACAGTGCAGGTGAACTGGGGGTCGGGCAGTGAGTTCAGCCCGAAGAGGTACAGGGGCCTTTTTACCACTTAGTATGCTTACAGCTCCAGGATCTTACAGGACTTGAAAGGGATAGGGGCGGGTCTCCCTTCAATCTGGCAGTCCTGAAAGTATTTGCTACCTTGGTGAAATGCCCACAAGGAACTTGGCCTTTACCAATTGGTGCTGTTTCAAATAAAGTACACAGACCACAGATTTATTCAAATGAGTCTTTTCTGCAGACTGAGTTACCAGAGATAAACATCAGGTATTGTGTCTGACCTCATTCTAATTGTTCCATTTGCATGAGACAGAGATTTTCCACCAATGTAGGAATATTAAAATTTCAAGGTATTCTCCCACAATTATATCCTCTAGGGTACCTTGCATTCTTTATGCAGTATTTAAATTTGGAAGTTGCTTCACTTAGGGTAGTTAGCTAGCGTTCTATGAAATTTTATCCATGCAAGTTTTGTTATTTTTTTTTTCGAGGTAGGGTCTCACTTTAGCCCAGGCTGACCTGGAATTCACTATCAGTGTGGCCTTGAACTCACAATGTTCCTCCTACCCCTGCCTCCCAAGTGCTGGGATTAAAGGCGTGCACAACCACGCTCATTTTTCCATGCAAGTTTTTATATGTGCACGTGTGTGTGTGTGTGTGTGTATACACAATGGTCTCCTCCTGCTGCAAACAAACACCAGACAATTGTGCTACTTCTTTTTGGATCCCACTTGTCTGGAATTGAACCCAAACCAGCAGACTTTGCAATCAATCTCCTTTAACTGCCGCGTCACCTTCCCAGCCCCCCACACAAACCATTTTAAAGTCACTACTAACAGCTGTACCTGTTAAAAGATCTTTACCCTGGAATAGGGCCTTTTCTCCATCAACTTCAAATCCCCAAGTGAGTGGTAGGTTCAGCAAGGTATAAAATGTCCATCTGTCACACACAGCATCACTGAATGTGAAACCGTCAGGACTCACTGGCAGCCTAATGCCTGGGCTCTTTGTCTAAACTAATCTGTAAGACACAAACCAGAAGTATGGCTTGGACTTTGACAAAAAACAGACCTAGGTTCAAATACAGCTCTACCACTTGCTAGCTAAATAACCTTGGCAATTATTTACCCTCTCTGCACCTCCACTGTATCTTGTACAAAATGAAGACAACCAAGACCTACTATGCAGTTACTGTGAACATGAGACAATATATATTTAAAGCTCTTAACATTATAGGAAGAGCTCAAAAATACTATTACAATGCCAAAGTCAGGTGAGTCAGGTGAGTGAAGTCAAGGGTACTGTCTACCAGGACAGGTTTGAGATGCATCTTTCTCACCTCTCTCCTCTAACCTTTGCAGAGTCACACAAAGTGAAGGGGAGGAGAGAGAAGATTCCTTTTGACTTTGGTTCTTCTTATAGGTGCTTGGGCTATATGTCTTGAATACAATACTTGAATACTCTAGCCTGCTCTGAAATGGCAAGATAGGAAAAGAGCCACTACCCACTTGGGAATTTCCATACCAGTCTTTTACACTAAGCACCTTAAACAGGCCCCACACCCACATGACCTCCTGTTCTGAAATTACAAGGGCCCTAGGCCATGCTCAACATAGGATCACATGTACTACTTATGGGAAGTTTTGCAAAAGACACATTATTTAGTTAACAGTATCATTTGTTTTACAAGTGTGTGTAGCGCTTGTGTGGTGCGTGTACATCCTATGCGTGCTCATGGGGAGGCCCGAGGAGCATGCAGGGTGTTCTCTTGTCACACTCATGTATTCTTGAGACAGGTTCTCTCCCAACCCAGAGCGGTTGTCCGTCAGCAAGCCCCAGTGATTCTCCACTCTCCACCTCCTGTGCACACATGCAAACTGCTGGGGACTGCAGCATGCACCTATAATCTGCCCTGGGGAGGAGACAGGAGGATCCCCAGAGCTCTCTGACTAGCTTGCCTAGCTTAATCAGTGGGCTCTGGGTGTATTGAGACATCTTCCCTATCTCCAAAAGGTAGGGGGCTGGAGAGATGGTTAAGTGGTTAAGGCACTTGCTTGCAAGGCCTAGACTCAATTCCCCAGTGTGATGGTTTGATTCAGGTGTCCCCCATAAACTTAGGTGTTCTGAATGCTAGGTTCCCAGCTGATGGAGATTTGGGAATTAAGGCCTCCTGGAGGGAGTGTATTGTTGGGGGTGGGCTTATGGGTGTTATAGCCAGTCTCCGCATGCCAGTGTTTGGCACACCCTCCTGTTGCTGTGGTCCACCTTATGTTGGCCAGAGGGTGATGTCCACCCTCTGCTCATGCCATTGATTTCCCCTGCCATCGTGGAGCTTCCCCTCGAGCCTGTAAAGCCAAAATAAATCTTTTTCCCAGAAGCTGCTCTTGGTTGGGTGATTTTTACCAGCAATGCGAGCCAGACTGCAACAGTAAAGTGGTACTGAGAGTGGGATTGCTGCTAAACACCTGAGTGGCTTTGGCCTTTTGGAGCTGATGTTCAAGACAAATGTGGAAGGATTTGAAACCTTGGCCTAATAGATGCCTTGCAGTGCTGTAAGTACAGCTTGATGGACTATTCTGGTCAGAGCTGAAAGATCTGAAGGCAGTAAGAACTATGGACTGTGAGGTTTGGCTTATGAGGATGAGAAAGAGCTTTGCCTGGACTGGGCTAGCAGTTTGTGTGAGAAGCGTGCTCTTATGCCCATGTCCTGAGAAGTTGTGCAGGGTTGCTTTGCGTAGAAATGGTGTGAGCAGAGGGATATGACACAGAAAGAAAAATCTTTGGGTGAACTGTTGCCCGTTCAGCTGCAACTGAAACATTACAACCTTTGAGACTGGGCTAGCTGACCTGTGCTGGGGCAAGAAGAAGAATGTAGACTCTTTTGAAGGGGCCTGAGTGCTCAAGGAGTGTCCAGTTCTTCAAAGTCTGCTTTATTCCCCCCCGGATTAACAAATTGGCACCCTACCTGGTATCGTGGAGTATAAGAAATGCTGTAAAGATGGTCATTGAGTTTGCAACACAGTCTTGTGTTTTGGAAATGGCCATGGGCAGTGTGAAGTGGGTTTGCTGGTTGCCTGCATAGAGACCACATGAGCCCATGAGGATGAACCGTGGCTTGCAGTGGAGATGCTGGGACCATGAGATGGCTGCCAAGGAGCTGCCGGCCCCGATGAAGTTTCCCAGGACTGTGAGTAGCCTAGCTGGAGGGGCGGAATTGGAATGCCAGAGACTTGTTGCTGGTTAGAATTATCGGACTTGAAGATTTGTCACTGGCTAGAGTTACTAGACTTGAAGCTACAAGAGTTTGATGTTTGTCCCGGTTGTTTAAATCTTGTATTGGTTGAATGTTTCTTTGCTATGCCCAATGCCATCTTTTGCAGTGTGAATATTTATTCTGTGCCATTATGGGTTTTTTTGAGGTTACTTTTTGGTATTATGGCTCAGTTAAAAGAGCTTGGACTATGGGGATGTATGAACATCATTGGAATTGATAAAAACTATGGGGACTTTTAAAGTCAGATGAACACATTACATTTTACATCATGTATGGTTATCAGTTTATGGGGGCCAGGGGTGGAATGTGGTTTGATTCAGGTGCCCCCCATAAACTTAGGTGTTCTGAATGCTAGGTTCCCAGCTGATAGAGATTTGGGAATTAATGCCTCCTGGAGGGAGTGTATTGTTGGGGGCTGGCTTATGGGTACTAAAGCCAGTTTCCCCTTGCCAGTGTTTGACACACCCTCTTGTTGCTGTGGTCCACCTTATGTTGGCCAGGAGTTGATGTCTACCCTCTTCTCATGCTATCGTTTTCCCATGCCATCGTGGAGCTTCCCCTCGAGCCTGTAAAGCCAAAATAAATCTCTTTTTCCCAGAAGCTGCTCTTGGTTGGGTGATTTCTACCAGCAATGCAAACTGGACTGCAATACCCAGTACCTACACAAGACAGATGCACAAAGTGGCACATGTGTCTGGAATATGTTTTCAGTGGCAAGAGGCCCTGGCATGACATTCTCTCCCTCCCTCCCTGCAAATAAATATATTTTTTAAAATGGTAGAGAGCTGTCGTGGTGGTGCACGCACACCCTTAATCCCAGCACTTTGGAGGCAGAGGTAGGAGGATTGTTGTGAGTTCCAGGCCACCTTGAGACTCCAGAGTGAATTCCAGATCAGCCTGGACTACAGTGAGATCCTACCTTGAAAAACAATCAAACAAGCAAACAAAAAATGGTAGAGAGTGATTAGGCAAGACGCTTGACATTGACTTCTATACGTAGCACATGTACCCCTACACATATACAAATGCAAAAGAAAGAAAATGGCATACTGAGTACCAGAGAATAACAATCATGTTAGGTCATGCCATGAAACTAGAAAACCTGCTCAGGGCACAAATACAAAGTAGTATCCAGTTCAGGATCTTTACCCAAAACCTTATAGTCTTCCAATATGATGAACGCACATCCAGCACCACTAATCTGGACCAGATTTTCATGGGGCAAAGATAGTCTAAGAAGACTTCTAAAAATCAAGTATGAGGTCACAAGTGAATAGAATGGGGAGCCAGAAATAAATACACAATTGCTGGCCATGGTGGCACACACCTTTAATTCCAGCACTCAAAAGGCTGACATAGGAGGATCACTGAGTTTTAGGCTAGGTCAGCCTAGGCTAGACAGAGTAAGACCCTACCCTGAAAAAAGAAAAGAAATAAATACATACTTATATATGAAAACCAAAAGGCCATGTGTCCAAGTGTTAACAGTGGTTTTCCCTGGAAAGGTTACTTTCCCTTACACATTTCCCTCTCTGTTGTTATTGTTTGCCATTTTAAGCAGTTTTTTTTTTTCCCCTCATATTTTGACAAAGGCAGGGTTTCACTGTGTTGCTCAGGCTGACATACCAACACACCCAGCTTCTTTGTACTTATTTCTAAATTTTCTATACTGAAGAGCTTACCAAAACATTAATATTAAAAAAATTAATATTCAAAGATTGGTAATATTTCTTTTTTGTTCATTTCTTTTTCTGGTTATGAGCACAAACACTTGTCCTACAGAACAGCTGTCTATCAGGAGCAGGGGAGCCCTGCCTGGCCCTGCAGATGGAGATTAGGGACAGGTCACAACTCCAGGTATACACTCTTCCCTGAGCAGACTACGTACTGCCTTCAGAATTACCAAGGAAATATAATGACACCATTAAACATTTTCTTTCCCCACCTTCAATTTAAGCTGAGTCTTCACCCAAAAAACACTCATTTATCCTTAGTTCTTCTTTTGCACATTTATTTACTATACAAAATATTTACACCACCACCCACAGATGTCTG
This sequence comes from Jaculus jaculus, assembly GCF_020740685.1. Classification (NCBI taxonomy): domain Eukaryota; kingdom Metazoa; phylum Chordata; class Mammalia; order Rodentia; family Dipodidae; genus Jaculus; species Jaculus jaculus. Next base: position 143,345,883 of record NC_059108.1, on the reverse strand, counting down.
GGCTTTTCACCCGTCCTGATAAATAAAAGCTTGGTCTCTGCCAAGTCTCTGGAATCATGCCAATACCCTCCTCAGTGTTCATCTACTGCCTAGCCTCCTTCGAGGACTCTGAAAGGCCAGAAGTACTTCCCAAGTACCTAGGTCACAAGGGTATAAATAAAACAACTGGCCAAATAAGAAACATGAATAGAAAATTGCCCAAGAAATAACATACCATCTCTCCAACATATTGAACCTTTTCTGCACACTGGCTAGTACCAAAGCAGTATTAGAAAAATAGGTAAAAGGCCAAAAAAAAAAAAAAAAATACTTGTGAATAATTAGGAGAGAGAGGAGTGAGGGAGTAAACGGGAAAAATAGGAAATCACAACAGTACCAAATGGTTTTGTTAAAGATGCTGTCTAAAGACCAGCCAGGGATACAGATGCTCCAGCTGGACTGTAACAGTGCCTAGGGTACTCTGAGAAAGTGCTATGACTAGCTGAAAATGACAGACCTAGCCAAGATCAACTCAACCCCTAGAGTGGTCTTCAGAGGGCTGCTGGAGGGGAGAATCCAGAACAGGAACAATTGCCCCAAATAGCCCATGTGCCCCAGCTAGAAGCCCCAGTGTGGACCTGAGGGGCAGCAGGGTGATGACTAAACTATCCTGTACATATTCCATGGGAAAATGTGGGCAAGCAGCAGCACCTTGTCCTGGTCCCTGAGGAAAGCAGTGACCATGTGGCATGGAGGATCCTGGGGTATAGAGGCCCTGATGCCAAATCCCAAGACCCCAAGGATAAGTGAGGTCAGCATCCACGCCAAGAGAGGACAAATGACTGCAAAGACATGAGGTCAGGCAGGAATTTTAGCAGCTCAGGAGGGCTTGTTTCTCACGATCCCTGGGACGAGAAGGGCTCAGACATGTTTCCAGGAAGTCAAGGCATTGCCACAAGTCCTGCCTTGTTTCGGGATTCTGCGTACTTGCTGGTTTTGGCAATAAAGATGGCTTGTAATACTCTGAGTTGAGTGCCCCAATGGGAATGGTGGCTTGTAGCAAGCCTTCTTAAAGATAGAAATTTGGGAAGTCTATATGATCTTGAGCCTTAAAGTTATTTCAAACAGTAATGAAAAGTGATGTTATCTTCCAAGAGAGTGGCAGGTTCTCTTCAATCATCACTTGACAGTGAACCTAACCTAGCATCCTTCCTCCCTGGTTCCCCTTCTTAGTAACTGACACAGGGAATGAAGTACCTGGATTATAGGCTTACTACCTAACATATCTCCTCCATGTCAATCCCCAGTGGCCTGACCCCAAGAACCTGAGACCATTTGTTCCTTTGCCTCAGTGGTACCAGAGACCACCAAGCAAAGACAGAATAAGGAATTTGGGGCATGTTATTTTTACTGCCCTGTCCTTTGCTGGAGGTCAGTGGTCAGGCCCTGTCACACATCAGTGCCAAAAACAAGCTCAGAAGAAAGCATCAGTAGTCTTCAAGCCATCATGTGCTGGACATGCCCCTCATCCACAGGAGAGTCACCATCTACAGCCCACGTGTCTTTCACATTCTTCTGTCTGAGTACATTTCTCACTGGCTCAAATTCAAGAAAAAAGGCGAAGAGAGTTCTTCATAGATTAATGGTCATTTCCAGAAATGCCATCAGAGAAAGTGCCTTTTCCAACTCTGACACAACCAAGAGATCCTTTTGTGCTATCAGTGTTCACGAGAGGTACAGAGCCATGGCCTATACCTGCCACTATGTGGGAGGACAAAACCAGATTGCTGTGCGGGCTGACCTCTCCCTGTGCTTCTCCTGCTGCTGACAAGAAGAGGTGATCAGTTGCTCAGAAGAGATCACGTGCAGGTCCGGTCAAGTAGAGAAGGAAAAGAGGGTGCCTCCAAGGAGTGTCAGCAGAGGGTGTGGGAACTAGGCATGGTCTAAGGGTCTCAACAGGCCAGCTTCCCAACAGGGCCAAGCCCTGCCTATCATCTCCCTCAGCCACTGAGGCAGATCCAGCTACCAAGATCTTCAAAGGACCAAGTGAAATGATAGCAGCACGGTCCTCTGTGCATGACTGAGTGGAGAAAGATTAGGTACCATGTGCCAAAATGGCCTGTGGTAGATATGGGCACAGAGGAGCAGGTAAGGACAATGCTGTGGGTGAAAGAATACTGCAGACACAGGGAAGCATGCGGTATCTTCTGGCTGATGGTTGTGTGTGTCATGGTCAGGTGACACACCTGTGAGCATGTGCCCAGATGCTCCAGAGAGCATGGGAGCCAAGCAGATGACAGTGGTCAGAGCATGCCAAAGCCCTCACAGCCCTCACTGATGGCCAGCTGCAGCATCCTGTGCACCTCTTCATATGAGTCATACGTAGGGAGGCACAGCTGGTTAAAACTAGAAAGGCAAGAGGAGAAGGAATTAAGTCACGTGACAAGAAACATGGGCAAGGGCTAGGAAGGTCATCCCCCCGAAAAGCATGCACCCAGCAGGCAGTCGGACACCTACCATGTGTGTGCAGTAGGAAGGGTGCTGTGGGTCGGAGCAGCAATAATCTGAAATGAGGGACAGAGGGCAGCAAAACCTCCAGGTGGCAGCTGAGAGGAACCTGTGGTGAACTGAAGTAGTCGAGCCAGCTCCTCTTGGGTCAAACTGGAAACCACAGTCCAAAACCACCTCATGACCTGGGGCAGGAAGAGCAGAGCTAGAGTCACACACAGTCTGCAGCTTAAGATTTGATCTTTTGGGAAAGAACAGGATGCTCTGGGCAGGGATATTCTCTCATTCAGTTCTCTGAGGACATGAGAATGAATGACAACCTCTATGGGAATTTACACTGTCAAGTGGTCAGAAGGGTAATTACCAACTGATTTGCTTGGCTGTGTTTATTTGCATTTCCAATTTACTGCCCCAGTGGCCGTCAGCAAGACAGCTTTCAGGGACCAGAGTGCCTTTAGTCTAGACAACCACCTGTCTCCCCCATATATGGCACATCCCAGTCAACATGCCAATTTCTTTGACTCTTCTAGTTTTTCTTAACATCTTTTTCTTACAAAATAGCACAATTCCATGTGAAGAAGTTTGACCCAGTACCTTTTCTCTGAAATGCCATGAGCCACCAACAACCACCGCATGGGCTTTGAAGTCAGACACACTGATGTCTCCAGTCCCACACATCAGCAGCTGAAGAGACAGTCAGATGTTATTGGGATAGTCAGAAAGACAAAGACCTATTATTCAGTCAAAATTACCTATTAAAAATGCAAATACAGAAAGACAGAGGATGAGAGTACAAGACCAGATGCTACTGTAGGAAAATCAACTGCAAAAACCCAATGGTTCCTAACCAGCATGGTGCAAACATCACACAGCTGTACTACAAAAAAAAAAAAAAGCCCCCAGTCCCATTACCTGAGCTCTTTCTCTCAGAACTATCCTCCTTATGTAGCCTAAACTTCCACTACCTTCCCCATGGTACTGGTTCTACTCGGTCAGATAAATTAAAGGTGTGTGCCAAACTATGAGAACATTAATGACATCAGAGCCCTCAACATCTTGTTGATGTCCTAATTTGGTTCAGAATCCAGAATGTTACTTAGCAGACTTAGTACTTTTCCAATAGCTATAAAGAATGATACCTCAAATCAAGAGACAAGAAAAGCCCAAATTAAGCCTGAGGAGCCCTAAGGAGCCCAAAGAAGACTTGGCTCCTTCAAGAATTTGCCAAGCTGATGAGTAAGTAGAAGCAGGATATGGATAACTTACTAGAGACCTTAATTTCTTCTCACTTCTACATACTATTACAAATACTTTGTTTCATGATAAAATATACCAGAAACTATTCTTTAATCCTCCAAATAACTGTACAAAGTGAGAGGTCTATTGGAAACTTTAGGGTGAGACATGGCAAATTAATTTTGTTTGAATTCTATATCTGGAGGTACAAAAAGTAATGAAAAAGGCAAATGGCTCTGATTATTCTCAGAGATAATTTCTTTTCTCAAAGAGAGAGAATGAGCCTGCCAAGGTCTCCAGCCACTGCAAACGAATTCCAGATGCATGTGCCACCACCTTGTGCATCTGGCTAAATATAAAAAAAAAAAAAAAAGCCACATGCACAAGGTGGTGAATGCATCTAAATCCATTTGCAGAAGCTGGAGGCCCTGGCATGCCCGTTCTCTCTCTCTCTCTCTAATAAATAAATAAATAATAAAATTAAACTTAAAAAGACAAAAAAGGTATGGGGAGTTAAAACTCGTAACTTGTACCACACGTACCATCTGTGAGCAGCAAAAGCAAGCAAAGACAGACTAACTGTAAGAATGATATGTATTCTTTTTTTTGCCATTTTCTGGTTGGCACAGGATGTAAATTAAGAACACATTTATTATACATATGTAATAAGTTATATATGTAAAATTACATATATATGCCTGTATAAATAGATATAATGCTATGGTCTGAAACTCTGAACACAATCACATCTCATGGGATTGTGGAATGTCTCCTTCACTAGATTATAGCCACTGAAGGATTTTGTCGTCTTCATTGTAATTTTCAGCATTTCAACATACACAGCATACAGAACACACTCCACATATATCTATTAAGCACACTTTATTATTCCCTTAAATGTCAAGCATGGTCACACATGGTATCAATATTCATTACTATCAGTTAGCATCAATATTTGATGGATAAATACTATTAATTTTCATAGAAAATTACTTGCTTTTTTGCTATCTAATTTTTAAAAGTATTTTCCTTTTTACTTATTTGAGAGACAGAGATAGAGGCAGATAGACAGAGAAAGAATGGGTATGCCAGGGCCTCTGGCCACTGCAAATGAACTCCAGATGCATGCACCACCCTGTGCATCTGGTTTACTTGTGCAATGGGGATTGAACCTGGGTCCTTAGGCTTTCAGGCAAATGACTCAACTGCTAAGCCATCTCTCCAGCCCCCTCTCTTCCTATTTTTTTTTTTTTGTTTGTTTGTTTGTTTTTGTTTTTGGAGTAGGGTCTCACTCTAACCCAGACAGACCCGAAATTCACTATGTAGTCTCAGGGTAGTCTCGAACTCATGAGGATCCTCCTACCTCTGCCTCCTGAGTGCTGGGATTAAAGGCATGTGCCACCATACCCGGCTTTCTTCCGAATTTTAAAAAAATTGTTTATTTATTTATTTACTTATTTGAGAGAGAGAGAGAGAATGGGCGCCAGGGCCTCCAGCCACTGCAAATGAATTCCAAACACATACGCCCCCTTGTGTATCTGGCTTACGTGGGTCCTGGGGAATCAAAGCGGGATCCCCTGGCTTTGCAGGCAAGCGCACTAACCACTAAGTCATTTCTCCGGCCCCCCTCACTTCCTACTTTTTAAGACTCTCAAGAAAGAGTCAATGAACAAAAGTGAGTGGATCCAACTCTTACACAAAGAACTTGCCTGCCATGCCTTACAAAACAAGGTGCAACAATGAGTTCCCTTGGCTCTCAAGACCAGGAGTTTGATGGTAAGCACTTACCTCAAGTTCATTTTCATCAAATATAGCCAAAAGGTTCTCAGGGACTAACTCATTCAAGCCTGAAACAAAGTAGTCAAGTTAATGCCATCCCTACACCATGGGTTCAGACATTTTAACTGCAAGGCCAGGAAGAGGTAGGGTCCCACCTTTTAGGAAATGTTCCACCTCCTCTTTCACTTGACTGGCCAGCCGATACTGGGCCAGCAAGTTTAAATAGAAGATTTTATTCGCATTGGTGACTGGGGTTTGAGCTCCACCTGTCATGAGTTCTACAACCTGAAACAGGAGGCAAAAGGCAGACAAGGAAAGTTTGTGGGTGGGAGATGATAAGGTTGGATTTGTCAGGAATGTTCCACAAGGGCTGGAGAGATGGCCTACCGGTTAAGCGCTTGCCTATGAAGCCTAAGGACCCCGGTTCGAGGCTCGATTCCTCAGGACCCACGTTAGCCAGATGCACAAGGGGGCGCATGCATCTGGAGTTGGTTTGCAGTGGCTAGAGGCTCTGGCGCATCCATACTCACTCTCTCTCTCTCTCTCTCTCTCTCTCTCTCATTCTCTCTGCCTCTTTCTCTGTCACTCTCAAATAAATAAATAAAAATAAACAAAAAAATTTAAAAAAAGAAATGTTCCACAAGCAGCATAACTTAGGAGTTCCTGAGTCAGCCACTAGCTTCTGATCTACATTCAGTCTTTATAACACATGTGCTTTTATTTTTTGTTATTAATCTCTCACCATTACTTCCATATTGTACTAGCTACTATTTTTCTTTTTTTCTTTCTTTTGTTTTGGGGTAGGGTCTCACTCTTGCCCAGGCTGACCTGGATCTCACTCTGGAGTCTCAGGGTGGCCTCGAACTCACAGCGATCCTCCTACCTCTGCCTCCCGAGTGCTGGGATTAAAGGCGTGCGCCACCACGCCTGGCTTCCTACTAGCTACTATTTCTGAAGTGAGCATTTGGTGAGGTTTTCTTTTACATCGTCAAGCAGCAGCGGTACAACAGGAAGACATCATGGCTTCTCGTTACCAACACATTCATCTATGACTGAAAATTAACACTTACGTCTCAGAAACTCTAAGATGGGAAGAGTTGCTCCCACAGAGTCTTCTACCTTGTGCATCTGGCTTACGTGGGTTCAGGGGAGTCAAACCTGGGTCCTTAGGCTTTACAGGCAAGCACCTTAATTGCTAAACCATCTCTTCAGCCCTGGTCCTACTTTTTTTTTCCCCTTCAGTTTTTTTGAGGTAGGGTCTTGCTCTAGCACAAGCTGACAAGCTGCCTGGAATTCACTCTGTAGTCTCAGGTTGGCCTTGATCTCATGGCAACCCTACCTCTGCCTCCCAAGTGCTGGGATTAAAGGCATGCACCACCATACCCGGCTCCATAACTTAACATTCTATGACTAGCTGCCTTGTTTTGCTGGCTGACACAAAGACAGGCAAGTGGCAGTTCTATAATTTTCAAGAGGGCTTACCGTCAGTAGATGTTTTCTGCATGTCTATAGGTATTGTGCTGTGCATGCACTGTGTAAATGTAAGCATGCATGCATGCGTGCACAAATGTGTGTGCATGTATATGGAGGCCAGAGGCTAACATTGGGTGTTTTCCTCACTTGTTCCTCCACCTTGTTTTTCTTTTTCTTTCTTTCTTTTTCTTTTTTCTCTTTTTCTTTTTCTTTTTTTGTTGTTGTTGTTCATTTTTTGAGGTAGGATCTCACTTCAGGCGGACCTGGAATTAACTATGTAGCCTCAAGATGGCCTCGAACTCACCGCTATTCTCCTACCTCTGCCTCCTGAGTGCTGGGATCAAAGGCGTGGACTACCACATCTGGCTCCACCTTCTTCTTGTGTGACAGGGTCACTCACTGAAGCCCAGACTCAGATAGCAAGTCTCAGGGATCCTCCTATCCACCTCCCAGTACTGGATTACAGGTGCACACCACCACAGCCAGCTTTTACATGGGGCTGGAAATCTTCACGCAAGCCTTCACGCTTACACAGCAAGCATTTTACTGGCTGAACCATCTCCCCAGCCCCAAGAACACCTGATGACTATCAGTGGCACAGTACTAGTGGCCACGACTTTTCAATCATTGCCACTTTGTTTCTTGTGATGTGTTATGCTATTATGCCTTAAGCTCATTATCATCATTTGATACTGTTTAACTCGATGTAAACCAAGCACATTTGCATCAAAAATATTTCTGGGCCTGGAGAGACAGCCCAGTGGTTAAGACATTTGCCTGTAAGGCCTAAGAACCCAGGTTCAACTCCCCAGCATCCACGTAAAGCCAGATGCACAAGGTGGCACATACATCTGGAGTTTGTTTGCAGTGGCTAGAGGCCCTGGCACACTTATCTGCCTCTTTCTCTCTCTAATGAGTAAATAAATAAAATAATTTTAAAAAATATTTCTCAGCCAAGTATGGTGGCACACGCCTTTAATCCCAGCACTTGGGAGGCAGAGGTAGGAGGATCGTTGTGAATGCAAGGCCACCCTGAGATGACAGTGAATTCCAGGTCAGCCTGAGCTAGAGTGAGACCCTATCTCGAAAAATGAAAACAACAACAGCAAAAATTAACTAAAATAAGATAAAATGGGAAACTCAGGTATCTGGTCATATTGGACACATTTTATATACTTAGGCAAACTTAGAGGCTTTTGATGACCACACAAGGTTGTACTGGCATGGCTACGGAGCAGGGGACACACAGCCTCTGGTCTCTTTCTCACCTTATCCAGCTGACCTGATTTGTTATATTTCTCTTCTGCAAAGACCAGCTCCATCTCACTCATGTCATTGTTGAGGATAAAACAAACTTTGGATTTGTAGAATTCGGGGTCATCCGTTTCGAAGTACTGTGGAGAATGATACGGAGAAATGAAATTTCTCAGAAATGAAATTTGGAACTGCTTAGAACTACTTGTGTTTCAACCTTAATAATCAGCTCAGGCGGACAGTCCCAAAGCTAATGGCCAAGACCCCTAGTAGATATGCACAATGAAGACATTACCTTGTAATGCATACGTAGTCCTATGATTTGGGCAAGGAAAGAACGGGTGAAACGAGCGCGGACCAGCTGCTTGTAGGCTCCTCCTAGAGAGGACTCATAGAGACATTTGCCCACCAGCCGCCCTGCAAATTCATACATCTTCAGGCGCAAATGAGCTGGACGGTTAGGGTTAGGATGCACCTGTCAACAAAAGAAATTGAAGGGCTGGGGAGAAGGCTTAGTGGTTCAAGGTGCTACTCCCAAAGCCTGCTGGCTCAGTTTCAATTCCCCAGCCATCCAGGTAAAGTTGGATGGGCATTTGTTTGCAGTGGCAAGAGACCCTGGAGTGATCGTGTTCTCTCTCTCTCTCTCTCTCTCTCTCTCTCTCTCTCTCTCTCTCTCTCTCTCTCACACACACACACACACACAGATACATACACATAGAAATTTAAAAAAAAATTTTTTTTCAAGGGAAGAAACTGAAATTCCCTGGGCCATTTTTTATCAAGCTCAATTCTATGCAGTCTTAGGATAGCCTCCAACTCATGGTGATCCTCCTACCTCTGACTCCCAAGTGCTGGGATTAAAGGCGTGTACTACCACGCCCAGGTTCAAGCTCAGTTCTAGAAGGAACCTCCTTCCCAAAAGCCATGTGCTATAGTTTGGATCTGGAATGTCCAGATCTGGAATGTTTGGTCCTCAGTTCATAGCACTATTGGGTGATAGTGAAATCCTTAAGATGGGGCCTCCAGGGAGGCTTCAGGTTACTGGGGATATGCCCCTAAAGAGAATTGTGACACCCTTGTCTTTTCCTCTCTTTCAATTCCTGGACCATGAGGTGAATGATTTTACCACATGCTGCTTTCTACTTTACCACAAGCCCAGAAGCAAGGAGGCCATGAACTGAAACCTTCAAAATGTGATGAAGGGCTAGACAAATGGCTTAGCGGTTAAGGCACTTGCCTGTGATGTCTAAGGACCCAGGTTTGATTCTCCAGGTCCCACATAAGCCAGATGCACAAGGGGCTGCACGCACCTGGAGTTCATTTGCAGTGGCCAGAGGCCCTGGCACATCCACTGTCACTCTCTCTCCCCCCTCTCTCTGTCTCGAATAAATAAATATAAATCTTACAAAAAATGTGATGAAGTAAATTTTCTCTTTTCTAAAAAATATTTTATTTGAGAGAGAAAGAGAAAAAGAAAGAGAGAGAATGGGCATGCTGGGGCCTCCTACCACTGCAAACTAATTCCAGATTCATGCTCCACTTCGTGCATCTGGCTTTATATGGGTATTTGGGAATTGAATCCAGGCTGTCAGGCTTTCAAGTACCATCTCCCCCACCCTTTGTAAATTAATTATCTCAGGTATTTTATTATAGTAACAAAAAGCTGACTACATCATACCAAGGGAGTAAAAATTTCAGTGTGAGGATCAAAGAGACCATCCAAATGACATTTTTTTCAGGGGGGGAGGGGCAACCAACCACTAAATAAAGTTACTGGAAGGTAAAGATCAGAATGGGCTATTGCTAAGTTTAGAATTTTGTATTAGGGCTGGAGAAATGGCTTAGCAGTTAAGGCACTTGCCTGCAAGCCTAAGGACCCAGGTTTGATTCTCCAGGTCCCATGTAAGCCAGATGCACATGGTGGCACATGCATCTGGAATTGTTTGCAGCGTTCTCTAATAAATAAATAAAAACTTCAAAAAAAAAAAAAAAGAGGGCTGGAGTGATGGCTTAGTGGTTAAGGCTTTTGCCTGCAAAGCCAAAGGACCCTGGTTTGATTCCCCAGGACCCACGTCAGACAGATGCACAAGGGGGAACACGAGTCTAGAGTTCATTTGTAGTAGCTGGAGGCCCTGGTGCACCCATTCTCTCTCTCTCCTCCTCCCTCTCCCTCTTTCTCTGTCAAATAAATAAATAGATAAAAATAAAATATATATATTTTTTTTTAAAAAAAAAAAAGAGTATTGAGCTGGAGAGATGGCTTAGTGGTTAAGTCACTTGCCTGCAAAGCCAAAGGACCCAGGTTCAATTTCCCAGTACCCATGCAAGCCAGATGTACAAGGGGGTACATGCATCTGGAATTCATTTGCAGTGGCTGAAGACCCTGGCACGCCCATTCTTCCTCTGTCTATCTCCTCTCTATATCCCTCTCTCTCTCTGCTTGCAAATAAATAAATAAAACTAAAATTAAAAAAAAAAAGTCTTGTATTGGTTTATGGTCCTTGGTTAAGTACAGAAGTCAGTCAGAGGATGACGACCTGACTGATGAACTAGAAGCAGCCCTATGGTCCACGCCTCTATTCTTGACATTTCTCTCTCGAGTACAGAATCCAACTGCCTCGAGTATTTTTTGAAAAACTATTATATTATAGCCTGTAGTCGTTACATAATAATGCTTCTTATTCAAATGTTCAACTGTCTGCATTGTATCTTATATCTTACACATGCAATAATGACAGCAAATGAGATGGCAGTGAAACTTTATTAGCTCACATTGTAAACAGCAAGACCAGGTTGTAGGACTCCCAGATCAACTGCTAACTCCAAGCCCATGTGTATTCATTATAGCACAATTCCTATTTCCTCCCCCATCCCATGGGGAAGCCAGACTCACTAGTGCTTGGTTGTTGTCACTGAACCGGGTGAAGAGCTGACTGGTGGTATCAAACAGCGCTTTGCAGATGAGCTCAAACCATTCCCGCCGAGGCCCTCCCCAGTCCAAAGCTGAAAAGTAGGATGAGAATACCGTGATGCTGTGTACCTCACCCAGCCATTTTTCCTTTAGTCACCATTTTATAGCCTCTCATTCCCTTCACTTTACTACCTTAATGCTGCTTCATTGTAACTCACCTAAATGATGCACCTTTTTTTTTTTTTGGTTTTTTGAGATAGGGTCTCACTCTAGCACAGGCTGACCTGGAATCCACTCTGTATTCTCAGGGTGACCTCAAACTCATGGCAATCCTCCTACTTCTGTCTCCCGAGTGCTGGGATTAAAGACATGCACCACGATGCCCAGCTATAATGCACATTTTTAAAAATCTCACCCTTTCTGTAGGATTAAATACATTATGAACACGGGCTGGAGAGATGGCTTAGCAGTTAAGGCATTTGCCCACAAAGCCAAAGGACCTCCGTTCGATTCCCCAGGACTGATACACAAGGTGGGGCATGCATCTGGAATTTGTTTGCAGTGGCTGGAGGGCCTGGAGCACCCATTCTCTCATTCTCTCTCTGTCTACCTCTTTCTCTCTTGCTCTCTCAATAAATAAATAAGAAAATAAAAGATTTTTTGAAAAAGCATGCTGATCACTAAATGTAAACTTAAAAGATCAGAGATTCCAGGAAATACATTTCTCATGAATCTGCAACAACTTTCTTGTCCTTCAGGGTAAAGATATTGACACTTACCTTCTGGACCTAACCTCTGCTTTACAAGCTCTGCCACAGCACCTGGCCAGTAACTATGACCCACCCTTCTTCCTTGACTCTTGGAAGTTGGACTGTTTTAGAAAGTGTATTTGGGGGGTGTTTTTGGTTTTGTGGAAGAAGAGAGAGGATGGGAGTAGGGAGAATAATAAGATGAAATAAATCTCAAAACTGACCTTCTTGGGCTGGAGGGATGGCTTAGAGGTTAAGGTATTTGCCTGCAAAGCCAAAGGATCCAGGTTCGATTCCCTAGGACCCATGTTAGCCAGATGCACAAGGGGGCGCATGCGTCTGGAGTTTATCTGTAGTGGCACTGAGGCCCTGGCACGCCCATTGTCTCCCTCTCACACCCTCTCCCTCTCTTTGTCAAATAAATAAATATAAATATAAAAGTATTTAAAAAAACTGACCTTCTTCATTCTGGAAAATCACTTCAAAGTTCTTGCTCCAATCTGAGATGGAGAAATTCCGAGTGGCCTTCAGAGACTGCAAATAGTAAAAGGAAGCTATCAGAACGCTGGCAAACATCCTTTGGATTCAGAAGACAAAAGCCCAAGAGCACTGCCATTGTCCACCAAGCGAACCACCAGTATGTGAAGGAAATGCATTATAGCACATGCCTGTGATCCCAGCACTCAGGGGGCTGAAACAGGAAAATTATAAGTTTGAGACCAGTCTGTGCTACATAGTAAAACTTTCGTATTTAAGGAAAAATAAATCAAATCTGAAAGCTGACATTGTTTATTCTGACAATCTTCATTTCATTAATAAAAACACTCTTGCAGAAAGAAGTTTAAAAAAAAACAGTCAGGCATGATGGCTTTTAATCCTAGCAGGAGGACTGCTATGAGTTCAAGGCCACCCTGAGACTACATAGTGATCAGCCTGGGCTAGAGTGAGACCCTATCTCGAAAAACCAAACCAAACAAAAAAACCAAACACCCCCTCCTCCCCCCCCACACACAATTCAAGTCAGTAAACTGTAAGCAAGAGAACTCCAAGGAGTCTTGCATTTCATAAAGTACTAACTACTCGCTCAACATCTCCATCCACCACCAGGCAAGGTTCACAAGGGAGGCCACATGGGAAGTGTGGCTGAGAAAGAGGTTTCCAGTCACACCTAGCAGAGCCAAACACCACAAACACTTCTGGACAGGCACCAAGCTTTCTCATTCTTGGGGAATGTTAAGACTCGAGCCAGTGTCTGTGCAATGGAGACAGACACACATCAGGTGTTCCTTTTCCATCATACCAGGGTGAGAACAAAAATCATTTCCTTTTTAATCCAATAGGAATTCTACTCCAGGGACTCAATAACAACTTTCTGCTGTAACCTCTACTTCTCCGCTACATTAGACACTTTACAGGAACTAGTTCAGCACAGGCCTGAAAACGAATGAGTAACAAGTCTCCACTCAGTTGTATACCTCCAACATGGCTGCCCCAACTTGGTGTATCCAAAGAATATACACAGCAGAAAGCAAATAGATACTGATGGAGAGGTCTAAAGAAACAAATTTATGTTGCATTTAAAAAAAAAAAAAAACGGGGCTAGAGAGATCACTTAGCAGTTTAAGGCACTTGTCTGCAAAGCCAAAGAAAGAAGAAAGAACCCAGATTTGATGGCCCAGGACCCACGTAAGACAAATGCACAAGATGGCGCATGCATCTGGAGTTTGTTTACAATGGTTAGAGGCCCTGGCATACCCATCCTCTCTCTCTCAAATAAATAAATATTTTAAAATATCTTTAAAAAGAGATAACCTTCAAGCTATAACCAAATACTAAAGAGAATGTTTAATTCGAAAACCCTGGCATCTACAGATAAAGATGAAACTTTACGCACCGACTCCAGTAAGGCGTGTCTGCTGACCTTCAGGGTGACTTTGGAATGTGGTCTCTTCATATGCACCTGCCGAAGCTCTCGTTGAAAAAAGTTCACCTTGTCCTGAAAGGTCTCAGAGCCTCCTAAGGACAGCAAGATCCACAATGGTTATAGCCTTACCAGCAGACACATCTGGAGCTTCACTCTCCTCCCTCAGAACTTCCTTAGGAGAACCGGAACTTCGGCTTCCCCATCCTTACCAATGTTCTTGTGCAGGGATCGGATGAAAGTGGCTGCTAGAATGTTCCTCTCCTTACAGCTGAGCTCCACAGGAGGCTGAATGCCATCATCCACCACCAAAGTGAGGAGCTTATGAACAGGGTCAGGGCCAAGGTATGAAAACTGACAAAGAAAATAAAAAAGCAATTCATCTATGAAGCCCTAAATCCACCCAAAGCCTTCAACATCCCTACTCCACTGTGCCAACACCAAAAGCAAGTTAAACTCGCTCTCTCCAAGTGAGCAGCTACCTCATTCCTTGTTGTTTAACCTAATGGTCTATAATTCAAGTTTTGTTTGAAATTGTTTGAGTCACAGAGATTAACATTAAGCAAAGATCTCAGACAACACTACAGACCTTTCAACATAAAATAAAAATAGCAAAAATTACTATTCCAAACTACTGGGGGAAAAGTGACTTTTATATACATATCCACGTCTCTACCAAAAGGTTTAGATTCTAAAAGCTCAAATATATTAAAATGTCTTTTTCTGAAGAATGAACTTAAGCATACAGGGACCATGCACAGGCCAGAGTTATCACCATCCTCTCTATGAGCCTGAAGTGTTCTGGGGTGCCACTAGTTCCTGTTTCTATAAGTACATGTCCTTCAAAATTGACATATTCTTCATGCCATTGAGTGACGAGATAAGCTCCTTTATTTGGAAATGAATCCTGTGTGCACAGGGAGAGCTTGCATAAATACTATAAGCAAAAACCAAAGCACCCCAAGATTAAAGTCTACTCAGCAAGAAGCACGGGTAGAGTTCACTTACTTTTGTCCCTGGACATACTCGGAAGGTGTAAAGGCGCCAAGGAATGATCTTCAAGTAGAACTCCTTCACTGAGAATTGCTGGAAGACCAACATGAGAAAATGAAGTGTGTGATAAATAAAGACCTATTTAGATATTATCATTCAGGTATGAGAGTCTCCATCTGCATTTTTTATAATAATGAAACGATAATTTTAGTCAATTGAAAATAAATATATCAGTCGGGCATGGTGGCACACGCCTTTAATCCCACCACTCGGGAGGTAGAGGTAGGAGGATTGCCGTGAGTTCAAGGCCACCCTGAGACTCCATAGTGAATTCCAGGTCAGCCTGGCCAGAGTGAGACCTTACCTTGAAAAACCAAAAAAAAAAAAAAAAAAAAAAAGAAAAAGAAAAAGAAAAAGAAAAGAAATATATCAGGGCTGGAGAGATGGCTTAGCAGTTAAGGTGCATGCCTATGAAGCCTAAGGACCCAGGTTAGATTCTCCAGGTCTCACGTAAGTCAGATGCACATGGTGGCGCGTGTGTCTGGAGTTTGTTTGCAATGGCTAGAGGCCCTGGTGCACCCATTCTCTCTCTCTCTCTCTCTCTCTAATAAATAAATAAAATTTAAAATATATATATATATATATATATATATATATATATATATATATATATATCAGGCAGGTATGGTAGTGGATGCCTGTAATCCCAGCACTCAGGAGGCAGAGGTAGGAGGATCACCAAGATTTTGAGGCCACCCTGAGACTACATAGTGAATTCCAGGGCAGCCTGGGCTAGAGTGAAACCATACCTTAAAAAAAAAAAAAAAAAAAAAACCCACAGAGGAGACAACTATAATAATTCTTTAGTTCTTTAGGCTTTTTTTTTTTTTTACTGTTATCTGAATATGTGGTAGGGTCATATTTTTCCCCCTTTTTATCCAGTGCTGGGAACTGAATCTTGGATCTCACACAAAATAGGGAAGAACTCTACTACTGAACTACATCTCCCCTTTTTTGCTTTATTAAAGACACCTTCCCCCCCCCCCACCCCCTGAGGTAGGGTCTCACTCTAGCCTAGGCTGACCTGGAATTCACTATGTAGTCTCAAGGTGGCCTTGAACTCTCGGCAATCCTCCTACCTCTGCGTCCCAAGTGCTGGGATTAAAGGCATGAGGCAGCACACCTGGCTAAAGATACTTTTCATTCATGAAATTTTCCATATATGAAAAAAAGGAAACAGTATAAAGGACCTATTACCAACTTAAACAATGAGTCATTCAGAGCCAGTCTTGCTGTTCACACCACCCAGTTCTCTCATTAATATCTTTCCTAGTTCACATGATGACTAAATTTTATTTTTTGCTTAAATTGACTCTTTTATTCACTTTATTTTTAAATTTTTTTGTGAAAAAATATGGAGTGCTTTACCAATTTGCCTGTCATTCTGGTGTAAGGCCCAGGCTGATCTCTGTATCATTCCAATTTTAGTATATGTGCTGCCAGAGTGAGCACGATGGCTAGATTTTTTAAATGAAGATAGTATACAAGTATATATTAAAAATGTTTTGTAAAGTAGACGAGAACTTGAACTCAGTTTTAATGATAAGATTAAAAGGACACGAAGATGTTTCAACAGCAACATTTTTGTGAGGACTGAATGAATAATACATTCAAAACAAACTCAGTAACACAAGGTGCTGCTAAGTTGAGAGCCTGGGAATTTTACCTTCTTGTGTCTGCCACCATTTCTTTATTACAAATTTGAGCCTAATAACGACAACCATTTATTGCGGTTCCACATACCACAGAATGAAAGATCAAATTGCTTCAATAGAGCACGAGAGACCACCAGTGACTTTTACCCTAGTGAGGACTTTGTGTTTGTAAGTTGATGATATCAGCATACACGCCACAGTATGCATGGGAAGTCAGAGGACGACCTCACCAAGTTTGTTCTCTCCTTCCACCTTTTTTTGAGATAGGGTCTCGCGTTTCATTGTTGTACATGCTCCAGCCTAGCTGGCGAGCAAGCTTCTGCATTCTCCTGGCATGACCATGGGATCACACACACTTATGCCATTCTGCATCTGACTTTACATGGGTGCTGGAGAACTAAACTTGGCCAGCAAGCTTGAAAGTGTCTTTAACCAATGAGTCATTTCTCCTGTCCCACGAGGACACATGAATGGTTAAAGGTAGTTTTCTTTTCAAGTCTGAAAGCCATGCCTTGAAAAATCTTCCCCCAAGCACTCAAAGGGCAGACTGCACAGGTGCTCATCAGTGCCAGGGCACACAGGCGCTGTGGCCGAGCCGTGGTCTAGTGAGCCAGACACGGCAGCACAGGCAGCCCAGCCTCCGACCCACTTGAGAAGCCTCTCTTAAGAGTCCCAAATCCTCTGAGTCAATGATCCTGACCTTCACACCCTCACATTATCATGACAGTTTCTACCGGCTGAGGCAGGAGGATTTTTAAAGCAAGAACAGGGGCTCCAACCTTTGGTGACACATAGCAGTACACCTTCTTCGGCTTCTTCACCTTCTCAGGGGTGTGGCACTCTGAGGGGGAATCTTCATCTTCCTCCTCAATAGCAGTGGAGGGCCGGCGCTGGGAAGAGCTCATGTGCATAGGTGGAAGGTGCCACGGTGTGCTGTTACAGTTAGTAGCATTATAAAGGTAAGCCTCAAAATAAATGCTCACTCCTGAGGTGGACACATTGCGTTCAACAATATTCTTCTCATTCTCTGAAGAATAACAAGGAGTATGGTTTAAAATAGTGAATTAAGGGGTTGGAGAAATGCCTTAGCAGTTAAGGCACTTGCCTACAAAGCCAAAGGACCCAGGTTCAATTCCCTAGGACCCATGTAAACTAGATGCACAAGGTGGCGCATACATCTGGAGTTCGTTTGCAGCAGCGGGAAGCCCTGATGCACCCATTCTCTCTATCTGCCTCTTTCTTTCTCTATCAAATAAATAAAAATAATATAAAATAGTGAAGTAAGGGCTGGAGAGATGGCTTAGCGGTTAAGGCACATGCCTGCAAAGCCTATCCAGGCTCGATTCCCCAGAACCCATATAAGCCAGATGTACATGGTGGCACATGTGTCTGGAGTTCATTTGCAGTGGCCAGAGGCCCATTCTCTCTCTACTAAGTAAATAAATGAAATTAAAATAGTAAATTAAGGAAGAACAAACTTGTCCCTCCTCCAGCCATTTGTAGGGGTGTCTGTGTGTGTGTGTGTGTGTGTGTGTGTGTGTGTGTGTGCATGTTTGCAAAGGCTAGAGAATATTCTCAAATGTCATCCTCACCAACACTGTCTAGGTCTTTTAAGACAGGGTCTCTTACTGGCCTGGGGCTCACCAATTAGGTTAGACAGGCTGGCCAGCAAGCCCCAGGGGTCTTCTGGGCTCTGCCTCCCCAGCGCTGGGATTACAGGTGTACAACACCACACACTCTTCTGCTTTGTTTTTGTTTTTTGAGGTAGGGTCTCAGTGTAGTCCAGGCTGACCTAGAACTCACTCTATAGTCCCAAGGTGGCCTCGAATTCATAGTGATCCTCGTATCTCTGCTTTCCAAGTGCTGAGATTAAAGGCGTGTACACCCACGCCCAGCCCACCACACACATTCTACACGAGTGCTGGGGACAGAAGTCAGGTCCTCAGGCTTACAGTGCAAGCACTTGACTGACTGAGCTCTCTCCAGACAAACTTACTATTGCTAGTGATTCACTATGCAGGAAACTAAGGTCAATGTGGCTCAAGTATCAAGTTTGTGGGGTGGGGCAGGAGTGCAGATAGTCAAGGAAGAAGTGCATGCAGAGCAAACAAAATCACAGCATCCGGGCTGGAGAGATGGCTTAATGGCTAAGGCATATGCCTGCAAAGCCTAAGGACCCAGGTTTGATTTTCCAGGTCCCACATAAGCCAGATGCACATGGTGGCATATATGTCTGGAGTTCATTTGCAGTGGCTAGAGGCCCATTCTCTCTCTCTCCCTGTCTCTAATAAATAAATAAATATTTTTTTAAAAAAATTACAGCTTCTAACTTACCACTGAGGACAATAATGTCAAATTCACCATTATGGATGGGTTGCTTTTGGTATGAAATACAGGCATGGAAGCAACCGAGAGAATGCAGGGTGAGCCGCAGGAACACCTGGCAAGTCTGTCTGTTGGATGTCACTGACTTCTCAAATGAGACTTCACTACTCTCTTCCTCTTGAGGGCCAAGCTACAGAAAGAAAACAAAGCATTGCTTTGCACACATCATCATCTCTATTAGAAATTTTTATAAAGACATTTCCCACCTACCCTCTAATCTAAGCCTTCCAATTTTAAAGGGACAGAGACTGTCAGATAAAGATATGATGGCATAAGTCAGGGAGAAGACGGTGAAGAGTCGGGAGTGCATTAGAAGGAGTGAGGATAACCAAGAAAGGAGTCTGCTCTCCAGGCCCACACGTGAAGAAGGGGGCACTTACCTCATGAATGGACACACCATAATTATGCTCATCTCTCAAAGAGGTGGAATTGTTGGTAGGGTTGTCATATTCATCTCGGGGCACTATTTGAAGGGTGTGTGGCTGCCCACAGGTCAACACAAGAGTAGAAAAATGGCACACAATTTTGGTTTTGGAAGGAACCACCATTCCTGGAACAGATAATAGGATGTACTGTTATAGAGAGAGGGGAGAAAATGTTCATTAGGACACCAAGATCTGCTTTGTGAGTCAGGCAGCAGGTTGCCCTTCCATTCTTAGAGATAACTAAAACACTATGTGAAAAAAGGACCAAGACAGGAAACATATTCATGCAAATGAATTCTGGGAATTCGTTTTCTACTGTTATTTGCCAGAACAGAATCTGAGGAAACAGGGCCAAGGGTTGCAGATACAGCACTAGAGCTCCTCAGGGAACCTGTGACTGAGGTGAGCCTTAAGTGTAAGTGCAAGCCAATGCCAAGAGTAAGAACCACAAGGCATGGCGGCAAAAGTCTTTAATGCCGGCAAACGCATTCCAGGTGCAGGAGGCAGAGGTAGACTCACCATGAGTTCAAGGCCAGGCTGAGACTATGGTGAATTCCAGGTCAGCCTGGGCTACAGCAAGATGCTACCTCGAAAAACAAACAACATGAAAAAAAAAAGACAAAAAAAAAAAAGCCTTTGTGGAGCTAGAGAGATGGCTTAGCAGTTAAGGCATTTATTTGCCTACAAAGCCAAAGGACCTAGGTTCAATTCCCCAAGAACCACATTAGCCAGATGCACAAAGGGGCCCACACTTCTGGAGTTGGTCTGCAGTGGCTGGAGGTCCTGGTGTGCCTATTCTCTCCCTCTCTCTCCTTCTTTCTCTATTTAAAAAAAAAAAAACAAAACTGACCCAGGTACCAAAAATATGATATACAAAAATTAGCTGAAAATGGTACACAGCTTTAATTATAAGATGTAAAATTATAAAAAGTTTAGAAGAAAAAATTAGGAAAGATGTTCAGGATCTGGAATTAACCCTTCCTCTCTCTCTCTCTCTCTCTCTCTCTCTCTCTCTCTCTCTGTCTGTCGCTCTCAAATAAATTTCTTAAAACACTAAAAGCATGATCGTTGAAAAATAGAGTTCATCAAAATCAAAAATACTAAGCCAGGTGTGGTGGTGCACACCTTTAATCCCAGCACTGGAAAGGTAGGAAGAAGATCTCTGTGAGTTCGAGCCCACCCTGAGATTACATAGTGAATTCCAGGTCAGCCTGGGCTAGTGTGAAACCCTACTTCAGCCCCCCCCACACACACACACAAAAAAAAAAAAGGAAAACAAGCTAGATGCACAAGGTGGCGCATACATCTGGAGCTCATTTGCAGCAGCAGGAAGCCCTGATGTGCACCCATTCTCTCTACCTGCCTCTTTCTCTCTCTCTCTCTCAAATAAATAAAAATAAGATAAAATAGTGAGTTAAGGGCTGGAGAGATGGCTTAGCCAAGGTGTGGTTGCAGGTAAAAGATTGGTCAAGCAGAAGAAAAGAAAAGCCAGAATTTAAATATTTGACAAAAGATTAGTATAGATGATTTATATATAAACAGTGAAAACCAAAACCAAAACCAAAAAAATCCATTTAGAAAATAAGCAAAAGCTAGGCATGGTGACACAAGCCCTTAATCCCAGCACTTTGGAGATAGAGGTAGCAGAGGTAAAAGGATCAATCACCCTGAGTTCGAGGCCAGCCTGGGATTCAATTCCAGGTCAGGCTGGGTTAGTGAGATCCTACCTGAAGGGAGTGGAGGACAAAAAACAAACCAAAAAAAACAAGAAAGAAAGAAAATAAGCAAAAGACACAAAGAGGCATTTCACCAAAGAGCCAACAAGCACATGAAAAGATGTTAAACCTCATTAACCATTGGTGAAACGCAGATTTAACCACGGTGAGGTAACACATACTATGATGATACCTGCAGAACAATGAAGTTTGAATTTCATTAAACTGTATATTTCCTACCAATAGATATTAAATTAATGTGAGTTAAATCTTAATAAAAGTATTTTTTTAAAGGAAGAACTAACAGTATATAGTTCAGTGGCAGAACATGTTTAATATGAGGCTCTGCACTCAATGCTACCATATCCTACCAAAAAAAGGTAAATGATAAAGGAAAGAAGTGGGGGGGGGGATAAAAAAGTGACAGGAGGGACTGGAGAGATGGCTTAGCGGTTAAGCACTTGTCTGTGAAGCCTAAGGACCCTGGTTCAAGGCTCAATTCCCTAGGACCCACATAAGCCAGATGCACAAGGGGGCGCATGCATCTGGAGTTTGTTTGCAGTGGCTGGAGGCCCTGGCTCGCCCATTCTCTCTCTCTCTCTACCTTTCTGTCTGTCTACCTGTCTTTTTCTCTCAAATAAATAAAATAAAGTGACAGGAGAAAGGAGACAGAATGAATAAAGAACCTACCAGGCTGAAAGATTTTGTAGTAGGGACTATAGGCCACATTTAATCCACCAAGTTTCACTGTAATCTCATAACGGCCAGCCCTGCGCACAGTGAAGGCCACCTTTACAACGTTGGAATTGGGCTCCTGAAGGACTTCCTGGGTTACTGGAATTTCTACTGCTAGTTCAACATGAGAGATGTGAACTCGCAGTCCCACAGGCCGGTGTGCAGGGAAAGGCTGTCCGTTCTTATAGAATAACTGCAGTGGAAGAAAAGGAGCACTGGTTAGAAAGCGGAGGGAGGAAGGACTTCCCACTAACAAGAGAATGTGGGGAAGGAGGAAGTAGCTGGAGGAGGTCACTGGGGTAGGTAACCCCAGTGCCTACCTGCTCTTTACAGTCCTGTTCACAAAAACACATTGATAAATTTTCGCTACACAACAAAGAAAACAAGTCATGAACAAAGTCTTAGCCTGTTTAGAGGAGAGGGTAGTATACCTTATGAATATTGAACATACCATTTCAACTCCACATTTCTAAACAACAAATGCTGCCTCCTCTGTGTGCCTAGCACTTTTTACACTACCAACATCAACCCAAGCATGAAGGCAGTTAGCTGGCAGCAGAGGGAAGGCAAGGGCCCTAGAGAGAGTCAGGCCCTCACACCAAACGTGATGCCACCTGATGGAGAAGACACTGCTTGTTGCAGCAGATGCAAAACTTCTCCATAAAGGGTCATGTGGTAAACTTTTAGCTTTGTGGGCCAAACACAACTCAGCTGTCCTAAGTACATGAGACAGAAAGCAGCCAAAGGACAAGCAGCTGTGGCTCTCCTCCAATGACAATGAATCTACAGAACCAGAGGGGTGCCTGCTTTGGGCCCTGTGTAACTGAAGATGACTGAATTCCTGATCCTCCTGTGTCAGGATGATAACATGTGACACACCATACTGGCCTCAATACCCTTCTGCTTAGTTTGAAAAGATAACACCAAGCCTTACATTTCTTCAAGCTATATACCTAGTAAACCAAAAGGATAGGGAAATTCATGATACCAGATATTAGCAATTCCCAAGTCCCTGGGAGGGTCTGAAAAACAAGGGAAAATGTTAACATTCCTGCACTAAGACTGCACTGTTCTCTGAAAAGCAAGTGACTCAGAAACCCCAATGGTACGAAGACAGAAACATTCCCTTACATGCACTCGGAAGGCCATGCTGTGGCCCACCTCATAGGGGTCCTTCCAATCCCAAGACACTTTGCAGGACCGGGGATCCAGGTAATTTCCCCGCACGTAGTCATAAATAGTCCGGTCCCCTCGGCGCTCACGGTCCTCATTCTGAAGGAAGCTGACTACACGTGCGGCAAGCTCAAAGAGGAACTTAATTGTGAAGAAGAATGCAACCACAGACACTGTGATTCCACCTACGTAAGAGAGAACACAAACCACCTGCCAATTACACTTACAGCTTCCAGTTACGGGACAGACAGGCCAGCTGTAAAGAAACACTGGGCTGAGTCTACTGTGGGTACAGAGAGGAACTTCTAGACCAGGAGAGGTAACTATAGCCCTCAGGCTAGATCCCATGCCCTACCTATTTTCTGTAAATAAAGTTGTACTGAACCACAGCTTCACCTGTTCCTGCACAAATGTCTAGGGCGGCTTCTGCATCACACTGGCAGATCTGAGAAGCTGGAAGAAGGCTGTATAGCTTTCAAACTGGGGAAGTATTTACTGTTGCCTTTTGCAAAACATGAGCTGACCACATTTGATACCATGACCTACAACTATATATGATGCCGCCCTTCCCAGCTGTGTGGGTCCCTCACAGAGGTACTAAAAAGAATGTGCTTTTTTGGGATCCCCACTTTTGGAAGCCTTTCTCTCTCTTGTCCTCTTGGAAAAAGCCCTTTCCCAGCTGTACCATTAGGGGTTCTTGGGCCGCTCAAACTTGTGTACCTATCGACTTTTTTCCTCCTTGACCATCTCTTCCTTCAAGTTATGAACTTGTTAGAGGCAGATTTTTGACTTATTCAATTTTGATTCTACAATAAACAGTATCTAGCACATACCACAGTTACTTTTCTGTGAGGGTTCATTCTGTGAGAGTAAGGGAGTAGAAATATTTCTAGTTCTGTGTGCAAGGAGAAAGAAGATATAGGTAAAGAGGCAAAAAGGAAGTATACAACCATTAACAAAATAAGATAAAAATAAAAAGAATTTCTATAACATACCAATAACGTAAAACATCAGGTCCCTTCAGTGCCAAAAGACAGCCGAGGATCACAGCTGCAGCTGCAAAGGAAAGTTTTTTTCAGTGCTTCTTTCTTCATTCTTCCTTACAGGCACCACAGAAGAGGAAGCCAAGCATATAGCTTAATCTAACCTTCTTTAGTCTAGCCACTTCACTATCCACTCACCTGTCTAGCTTGATAGGGGCCCTTCTGACATGTTTCAGACAAATGAACAAGTACACCATTCCCTCACTCCCCTTAAAGGTTTTAAACCTACCAACCACCCTAGGAATTCTACAAGTAGCCACTTGCTTTAGTGCTAATTACAAAATGTCAAAACACAACCTTCATTTTCTTAGATCTTGGGCTATCATAAATTCTCCTCTTCCATTCAAAGTGGTGCTAATTAACTAAAGTAAATGAAATAATGGAATGGGTTCCCCACATAATATTTGACTTCTGAAAGTAATTCAGCTAAGCAGAAACAGCTATATGAACTCTAGATGTTTTTGTCCTGTCCTTCTCATTTTTGGTGCTGGAGACTGAACCTATGGGTCTGTGCATGTGCTCTGCCACTTGGTCACATTCCCAGCTCTTCTTCCACCAGTCTTTTTTTTCCACTTAATTTTTTTTTTTTTTTTTTTTTTTGAGGATCCGGGCGTGGTGGTACATGCCTTTAATCCCAGCACTTGAGAAGTGGAGGTAGGAGGATCTTGCTGTAAATTCAAGGACACCCTGTGACTACATAGTGAATTCCAGGTCAGCCTGGGCTAGAGTGAGACCCTACCTTGAAAAACAAAACAAAAAAACAAACAAAAAAATTTTTTTTCAAAGCTGGAGAGATGACTTAGTGGTTAAGGCATTTGCCTGCAAAGCCAAAGGCCCTCGGTTCAATTCCCTAGGACCCACATAAACAAGGTGGCACATGTGTCTGGAGTTTTTTGCAGGGGCTAGAAGTTCTGGTATGCTCATTCTTTCTCTCTCCTTCTCTCTCTCTCTCTCTCTCCCCCCCTTCCCTCCCTCACTTTCTCAAATAAATAAATTACTAATTAAAAAATATTTTGACATTTTCCTACAGCTATACAATATATTTTAACCTCCTTTCCCCTCAAACCCTTTTTCTTCCCATCTAACCTTTTTTTTTTTTTTTTTTTTTTTGGCCTGAGGTGTAGGGTCTCACTCTAGCCCAGGCTGACCTAGAATTCACTATATAATCTCAAAATGGCCTTGAACTCAAGGTGATCCTCCTACCTCTGCCTCCTGAGCTGTGTCCCACCACACCTAGCCATCCACTGTACTTTTGTGCCTTGTTGGGGGTTTTGTTACTTGTTTTTTTGTTGTTTTGTTTTGTTTTATTTGACCCTCAGTTAATTTAAGGTTGCCTGCATGATCGAATGGGCAACTCACCAGGGGCTGCACCACTAAAGGACATGATTCTCCTTTCCCAGCAACTATAAGCTGCCACCAGCTACTGTGGGAGTAGTGGGGTCTCATGAACCCCACTCCCGTCCAGGAAGAAACACTGACAGGCTCAATTGTGCAAGAAACTATAGCTGGGGTGAGTTCATGAGTGGATGGCCATAAATTATAGCTTTCTTGTGAGTAATAGTATCAGCATGTTGGCATTATGTAACTAAAATGAACTCTGGGTTATACCAACAATAAGCAGTTGATACATAAGATAAGTCATTCATGCCATTACAAAATCAGACAAGCTAATGGGCCCTCTGGAAGATGAACTCAACAGAAGGCCTCAGAGAGGAACAAAGGAAGGAGGTGGTACTTTTCACCCTAAGTCATGCCTAACAAGGTCAGAGTTTGAAAGGAAGTTTCACTGTTACTGAACTTGTTTCCTAAACAAGACTTTCTTCTTTGCTACTCAGTTGGACACAGAAGCCTCCAAAGGTACCATCAAAGAAAACTCCATTTACCCAGCATCCTGTCAGTACTCGAATACTACTTACAGACCAAGACAGCTAAAAATTTCTAGGTTCAGGGGCTGGAGAGATGGCTTAGTGGTTAAGTGCTTGCCTGTGAAGCCTAAGGACCCTGGTTCAAAGCTCGATTCTCCAAGACCCATGTTAGCCAGATGCACAAGGGGGTGCATGCATTTGGAGTTTGTTTGCAGTGGCTGGAGCACCCATTCTTTATCTATCTGCCTCTTTCTCTGTCTGTCACTCTCAAATAAATAAATAAAAATAAGCAAAAGAAAAAATTCTATGTTCAGATCTGGAAGGGGCCTAAACAGCTGGGTATGGTGTACACCTTTAATCCCAGTACTTGGGAGGCAGAGGTTAGAGGATCACCATGAGCTTGGAGCTACCCTAAAACTACATAATGAATTCCAGGTCAGCCTGAGATAGAGTGAGACCCTACCTCAAAAAAAAAAAAAAAAAAAGTATATGCTTTTATATCTGATTATGCTCAAAAAATTTAAGAGAGCCAGTGACTGTGGTGGCTCATACCTGTATCCTAGCATGTGGGAGACTCAGGTAGGTTAATGCCAAGAGTTCCAGGCCAGCCTGGGCTACAGTGGGACCCTATATCAAAAAGTAAAAAATAAGGGCCAGAGAGATGGCTTAGCAGTTAAGGCACTTGCCTGAGAAGCCTAAGGACTCAGGTTCGATTCTCCAGGTCCCATGTAATCCAGATGCACAAGGGGGTGCATGCATCTGGAGTTCGTTTGCAGTGGCTGGAAGCCCTGGCACACCCATTCTCTCTCTCTCTCTCTCTCACTCTCTCTCTCTCTTTCTCTGCCTCTTTCACTCTCGTTCTCTCTCATATAAATAAATAAATAAACAAAAATTTTATTTAAAAAAAAAAAAAGAATTTAGGGCTGGGTGTTGTGGTGAACACCTTCAATCCCAGCACTAGGGAGATAGAGGTGGGAGGATCCCAATGAGTTCAAGGACCCTGAGATTACATAGTGAGTTCTGGGTCAGCCTGAGCCAGAGTGAGAACCTACCTTGAAAAAACAAACAAGAAAAATTATTTGAGTGAGAAAAAGGCAGGTAGGCTAACGTGGGTCCTGGGGAATCGAGCCTCGAACCGGGGTCCTTAGGCTTCACAGGCAAGCACTTAACCGCTAAGCCATCTCTCCAGCCCCCTAAATTCTTTTTTATTGTTGTTTTCAAGGCAGGGTCACACTCTAGCCCAGGCTGATGTCAAGTATATAGTAATCCTCTTACCCATGCCTCCTGAGTGTTAGGATTAAAGGTGTGGACCACCACGTCCAGCTTCCCCAAGTTTTTTTTTTTTCCAATAATACATAATGAATGGAAGCCACTGAGATGAGAAGGCAATTTCAGAAATGACCATCTCAAGTACCAGAGAAATTCCTATTTGAATGGTATCTAACATCCTACTAGGAAAGAAACCCACATAAGACATTAGAATTGCAATACACACGTGGAATAAGGTGCTCCAAGAGAATCTATTATAGAGACAAAATTTTCAAATTTTGGAATCACAGTCACTGAGCCTCCATTGTAGACAGTAACATCTCCTGGGGCTTTAGGCTGAAAAGCTGCTCTCTCAGGGACATCTCTCAGAAAGCATCAGTCTGTACCTTACAAGATGTACTCGATGACTCAGAGGGATTAAAACTGGCAGTTTAGCTGTCTTAGATACTTCCTAAACTGGCTACTATCCAATGTGATACAGGATGAGAACCTTCTGAGCCTCAGAGAAGCTATACCATTCAACAGAAAAATGGACTACATATGGCTGATGGTACAGAGGTGTAGTCTCCAGTCTCTTACTCCCTAAAAGAATTAGAGCTGTGTCAAATTTATGGTCCGAGTCATAAGGTTTGGAAAAAATAATAGCTATGATCTTTGACAACTATAACACCTTTCCCCTCGTAAGGCAGCTGGCACATAGTACATCAGAAGCCTGGAGGCCAGGGCTGTAGCTCAGCGTGTAATCTATGTAGGATTCACAATGCTCATTGCAGTAGGAAATTAAGATTTAATAATTTAGCTGGGCATGGTGGTGTATGCTTTTAATCCCAGCACTTAGGAGGCTGAGGATAGAGGATCACCATGAGTTCAAGGCTACCCTGAGACCACGTAGGGAATTTCAGATCAGCCTGGGCTAAAGCAAGACCCTACCTCAAAAAAACAAAGAAAATAAGAAAAACAAACTTGGCCTAACAATTATTCCAATTTTCCAAATGACTCTACATCTTAAAACTTCCTTATGACTAAGGAGTATTCTGTCATTTCCTAACTTATTGATTTGACCTTTATAAAAATATCTCGTGGCATTAACATTACAGCTTACAAAACTCCCAATAATATTTCTCCATCTCCAAGTCTTCCCCAGGGTCACATTCTGAACTTACATCTCTTCAACAATCTCTCTCTGCCCTCTCTCTCCTACACCCTACACTCGTCTCTTCAGACACATCTCCCTTAAGCGTTCATTTCCCTCACTATCTAGTCTATGACTTACTCAGATCAGACCCCTTGCACTTTTACATACAAGCTCTAAATGTCGTGCCTCCATTCCTTTCAATGTTATCTCCACTGCCTATGATATCCTTCCACTTTCAGTTTCTACCCATGGATTATCTCCCGATTTCAAGCTCAAACGTAAACCCTATCTTCTCTCCCCAAATCTTCCCTGATCTTCAGTTTAGAAATTCCTTCCCACCTCTCAATTTTTAAAAATTCATTTTATGGCACTTACACTTTTTAGTCTTGTTTTATTTTTCATTTCAGAGTTAACATTAGGCAAAGACTGGTCTTAAAAAGCCCCCTAGTGCTAGGAAGATGGCTCAGTGATTACCAGCTCATGCCACTTAAGCATGTAGAACTTTTGGGCCAGAAGACCGCCAAGTTCAACTTCCCAAAACCCATGTAAAAAAGCTGGACGTGGACACACACACACACACACACACACACACATCAGTGCGGGGGAGGAGGAATGGCAGAGGCCAAGCTCACAGACAGAAGCAGCTCCAGGTTGAGGAGGAGACCTTTTCTCAAGGAAATATATGGATGAGTGCTAAGAAAATACCTGACATTCTCCCTCTGACGTCTACAGGCACACACATGGGGCATATATCTACACATATACATGCATATACCACACAATACACGACACACACACACAAAATCTTTCTAAGCATCCATTGTAATTGTATATAGAAAATATAAAAAATGGAATAATGTGTAAATGGATTGGGTCAAATAGCTGTTCTTTCCCTTATCTAGAATACCTAAGGCTCAGGAGATTCACAGATAGAACCTTCCTTTTAGATACAGTTTTATTTTTATTTATTTATACTTATTTATTTATCTGCGTCCTGGGCTTCATTCAATAAGCTCTCTACTATTGTGCTACACTCCTAACCTTGATATAGTTTGAAAAACATTTATTTAGGGGCTGGAGAGATGGCTTAGCAGTTAAGGTGCTTGCCTGCAAAGCCAAAGGACTTCAGTTTGATTCCCTAGGGCCCACATAAGCCAGATGCACAAGGTGGCACACGTATCTGGAGTTTATTTGCCATGACTGGAAGCACTGGTACACCTATTCTCTCTCTCTCTTTTTCCCTCTCTCAAATAAATAAAATATTAAAAACCATTTATTTAATTACCAGTATACTCACTTGAGCCAGGCTCCAAAGCTGATAATTTAATTCAGTTCCATATGATTACCAAATGCCCATTAGTAGGATCATGGATTCTCATACATGTTCCTTTTTCTATAAGAGTTTGTTCCTACAGCATTCTCTAATTTCTGCTGCCTACATTTCTGTGTAAAACTATCCAAAGTTCAAGCATACAGAGATATGTTAAACATACTATTTCATACAATTTCCTTCTATAAGTTATTTACTTTGAAGCTCATCTCCAACTTGCTCTTGACCTTATAAAATTTAGTAAACTGTGACACTCTAAACTCATAAAATAACAATAGTAATAATAAAAAACCATTAACCCTCTACCCTATTGTTAAGCACTTAGGTTAACTATTGCCTAAAGTGCATTACATATGTTAGCCTAAGTATCTTGTCATTAAACAACTTGGCAAGGTAAATACTATTATTCCTATTTCCCAGATTAAACAAATAATAAAAAGATAGCCTTAGAAAAGTTAACTTCCTGGGGTTGGAGAGATGGCCTAGCAGTTAAGGCACTTACCTGTGAAGCATAAGGACCCAGATTTGATTTCCCCACTACACACATAAACCAGATGTACATGGTGGCACATGTGTCTGGAGTTTGTTTGCATTGGTCTGAGGCCCTGGTTTGTCCATATTTTCTCTCTCTCTCAAATAGATAATTAAAATGAAATATTTTTTTTTAACTGTTAACTTGCTAAGAACATCCTCATAGCTGGTTAAGTGACACAACTGAGCCTCAAGCCCATGCTTAAAAGAGGTCCAAAGCTCTGAATTCAATAGACATTGAATCATGAAAAGGAATGAAGTCAGAGAGATAGCCATTGAGCATTTGGGAAAAGAAATCCTTTAAGAAAACAGATAAAAGATTGGGACTGGGAAGATGGCTCAACAGTTAAAGTGCTTGCTTGCAAAGTCTGCTGGCCCCAGTTCAATTCCCCAGACAACCACAAAACATTTCTTTATAGCAATAAGCTATCCTGGCACACAAGGTACCCTACAAACATGCGATTTATTTTTTTTGGGGGGGGGTGTTCAAGGTAGGTCTCACTCTAGCCCAGGCTGACCTGGAATTCACTATGCAGTCTCAGGGTGTTGAACTCATAGTGATCCTCCTACCTCTGCCTCCCAAGTGCTGTGATTAAAGGCATGCCCTACCATGCCTGGCTACAAATAATTTTTTTATCTTTAAAAAATGAAAACAGATAAAAGAAGGTATTAAAAAAAAACCTAACTGCAAGGAAATCTCACAGCAAAGCTAAATTAGGAGGATAAGTTTTTATCCTCTGTTATCTTTTGAAATAAAAATAGCATATGACAACAGAAAGTGGAATGTATACCAATTATCATTTGCTGACTGCAGGATTTCTCAATACTGTAGCCCTTTCATTAAAAATATCTACAAAAGGGCTGGAGAGATGGCTTAGCGGTTAAGCGCTTGCCTGTGAAGCCTAAGGACCCCGGTTCGAGGCTCGGTTCCCCAGGTCCCACGTTAGCCAGATGCACAAGGGGGCGCACGCGTCTGGAGTTCGTTTGCAGAGGCTGGAAGCCCTGGCGAGCCCATTCTCTCTCTCTCCCTCTATCTGTCTTTCTCTCTGTGTCTGTCGGTCTCAAATAAATAAATAAATAAATTTTAAAAAAAAAAAAATATCTACAAAAAAGACAGAAAAGATCTAAAAATACTTGTCTTAAGGGAATGTTAAGAAATTGATTGGGAGCCACGCATGTTGGTATATGTCTTTAATCCCAGCACTCAGGAGACAGAAGTAGGAGGATTGCGTGAGTTCGAGGCCACTCTGAGACTACAAAGTGAATTCCAGATCAGCCTGGGCTATAGTGAGACCTTGCCTTGAAAACAAACAAACAAACAAAAAGATTGGGGAGATGGCTCAGTGGGTGAAGTGTCCTCTTAGCATACATGTAAAATGCCAGGCATGATGGCACATACCTGTAATCTTAGAGTTAAGGAGGCAGAGACAGAGAATCCTTGGTGCTCATAGGCTTGTCCAGACAAACTGGTGAAGTTTGGGTTCAGTCAAGACCCTGTCTCACAAAACTAAGGTAAAGAAGTGAAAGAAGACTCCTGCTGTTGACCTCTGGCTTGTACATGCATGTGCATGCACGTGGACACACACTTGCACAAATATGTGCATCCACAGGCAAAAGAATATGCATACACGCACACACACCTCACATACATGCAATAAGTAATTTTTTTTAAATTTTATTTATTTATTTGAGAGCAACAGACACAGAGAGAAAGACAGATAGAGGGAGAGAGAGAGAATGGGTGCGCCAGGGCTTCCAGCCTCTGTAAACGAACTCCAGACATGTGCGCCCCCTTGTGCATCTGGCTAACATGGGACCTGGGGAACCGAGCCTCGAACCGGGGTCCTTAGGCTTCACAGGCAAGTGCTTAACTGCTAAGCCATCTCTCCAGCCCCAATAAGTAATTTTTTTAAGTTGATTGGGGACTGGGCTCAGCAGTTATAAGTGCTTCCAACCAGCCCAGGTTCAATTCGCCAGTACTCATGTAAGGCCAGATACAAAGTGGCACATGTGTTTGGAGTTTGTTTGCAGCAGCAAGAGTCCCCCCCCACTTTCAAATAAATAAATATTTAAAAGTAAAAGTTGATTGGCATCGATAGTCTAAAGCCCTTTACTTTGGGGAGAAGTTTAAAGATCTATAATTATGTCAATATGATGGCTAACACCTGTAATCCTCGCACTTGGAAGACTGAGGTAGGAGGATCGTTGTAAGTCCAATGCCAGTTTTGCTTACAGAATGAGTTCTAGGTCAGCCTGGGCTAATATGAGACCCTGCCTTAAAGATAAAGAAAAAGAGGGCTGGAGGGGTAGCTTAGCAGTTAAGGCACTTGCTTGCAAAGGCAAAGGACTCAGGTTCAATTCCCCAGGACCCACAAAAGCCAGATGCACAAAAGGGCACATGCATCTGGAGTTCATTTGCAGTGGCTACAGCCATGGTACATCCATTCTCTCTCTCTGTCTCTCAAATAAATAAATAAATAAATAAATAAATAAATAAATATATTTTTAAAAAAGAAAACTGGTCAACCAACACTTGGGAGGCATAGGTAGGAGGATCCCCATGAGTTCGAGGCCACCCTGAGATTACATAGTGAAGTTCAGGTCAGCCTGAGCTAGAGTGAAACCCTACCTCAAAAAAACAAAAATGAAAACATAAAAATAAATAAATAAATAAATAAATAAAATAAAGAAAAAGAGAGAAAAAAATTCTACAACATCAAATAAAATTTAGTCCCATCATGTCAGATCAGTTGTGAGGAAGCCCTTTTTCTAAAATGAAGAATTGGTCTCTCTGTGTTTAAAGAGAGATGACTCAATGGTTAAAGGCACTTGCATACAAACCCTGAAGGCCTGGGTTAAATTCCCCAGTGCCCACATAAAGCCAGATGCACTAACTGGCACATGCATCTGGAGTTTGTTTGCATTGGCAGGAAGCCCTGGTGCTCCCATGCTCTTTCTTTCCTCTCTCACCCTCTTTCTCAAATAAATAGACAAATAAATAAATTAATAATATGAAGAAAACTGTTCTATCAGAAAGTCCATTCTCATTGCAACCAGAGCTTCAAATGCTCTCTTGCTGAAGAGGCTTAAGAGCTGGTCCCTGGATCTATGTTCTATACCCCAATAATAATCTCAGCATAGCCCATTCCCTTACCTTTAAACGAGGGCCCATGTTCTGGGAACCAAGTTATCCACCAATGCAGATGATTTTGGCGTCCTTTCACTTCTCTTCCAACTTTCACATGAAGAAAAAAGCCAAAAAGTCACCGGAAACGGTCTTTCCATCAGACTTTCACTGAGGGTAGGTCCCAGTAAACAGAGTCAGTGTTTGTGCATTGAACTGGATGAATTCCAGGATGAAAAATATACAGGCCAAAGCATGTCATTCCTGGACTTCTCTAGTGCAAAGTGCCATCGATTGCTGAAAGATGTATCTGTCCTGGTGTCTCAAGATCCTACCCTATAATAATAATTTTAAAAAAGTAAATGTGATTAAGTTTCTGTTTCTAAAAAGGACTCCCCTCCCCCCAAAAGATCAAAGGACATAGGACAGTGGGTATTCTAACCAAAAGCTGGTAAATTCTGAGCAAGCATTCCAAATGGAACATCCGTAGTTTTGAAGCCACGTCAACTCCACAAGGGTCCACTGGGGACCCCACTGCCTACAAGTATGCCACTCCCCAGATGGATATCCCACCACACCAGGTTCCTCCAGCCCTTCAGCAGAGGTAAAGAAGGTATCGATTGAGAGGGTGACACTCATCTCAACTTCGTGCCTACTTTCAGCTTAATGGGGCTACAGCACAGGGCCTGCAAACCCCATGAAGGGAAAGAACAGAGTACAGGCTCAGCCAGCTGGTGGAGGGCCATGCGTGCCTCGAAAAAGACCCCAAACTCGAATCTGCTGGAAGGGAGAGCCAGGAGGACTTCATAACCTAA
This sequence comes from Jaculus jaculus, assembly GCF_020740685.1. NCBI lineage: Eukaryota > Metazoa > Chordata > Mammalia > Rodentia > Dipodidae > Jaculus > Jaculus jaculus. The sequence goes on along the minus strand of NC_059108.1, from coordinate 143,311,820 downwards.
GCCATCAGTTTGTGTAATCTGCTTCCTTCCCATATAAACATTTCCAAGACATGGTTAAACAAGGTTGACGCTACTGCAAAACCTGTAAATCTGGCCAGGTGTGGTAGTACATGCCTGAAATTCCAGCAGCTGGGAGGCTAAAGCAGGAGGATCATGAACTCAAGGCCAGCCTAGGTCATACTGCATGACTCAAAAAAGGAAAAAGAAAAGGAAGGAAAAAAGAAAAAGAAAAGAAAGAAGGCCCTGTAAAATCTGCTACTACAAGTAGGAATGGGGGGGCTTGATAAATCTATGAACTCTCAAAGTTACCAAGTGAAATCAGTCTGTTATTTTCAGATAACCAAGAACCAAATGTAGCAGAAAAGGTGTTCATAGCTATATATACATAAAACAAGTGAATGGTAAAAAGAGACTACTAATCAGTAAATGGGAAAATACAGGTCTTACCACATAGTATAAACTACTGTCAGTGTTGCCTAACTTATAACCCCAAGACACAGATGGAGTTATCCTTGCTTTACATACTGGGACATAAAGAGAGTAAGGCGCATTCTCAAGATTATACACAAGAAGAGTAAAGGGGCTGGGAAGATGGCTCAGGGTTAAAGGCACTTGTTTGCAAAGCCTGAGGCCCGGGTTCAATCCCCAAACTGCTCATGTAAGCCACACAGTAAAAACAATGCAAATGTCTTCATGTTCATTTGCAAAGACAAGAGGCCCTAACACACCTATACCCACATACAAATAAATAAAAACGTTTTTTAAAAGAAAAGAAAAAAAAGTAGCTAAATTGAGTCAAATCCAGACAGCCTGGATTCAGAATCCATTCATTTAATAATTACTCTCCTGTCTTTCTGCGAAGGGAAACCAAGGAAGAAAACACAAAATGCTAAATGCATGAGTGAAGGCCAGCAGATCAAACAAGTTGGCAGACTTTTATAATTAAAAATAAATTAAGTAGCTGGGCGTGGTGGCACACGCCTTTCATCCCAGCATTCAGGAGGCAGAGGTAGGAGAATTGCTGTGAGTTCGAGGCCACCCTGAGGCTCCATAGTGAGTTCCAGGTCAGCCTGGGCTAGAGTGAGACCCTACCTCGAAAAACCAAAAAAAATAAAAAATTAATTAAGTATATGCATGTTATTTTAATACAGGGTGATAGACTTGCCGAGTACATGAGCCAAAACCTAGGTCAACTAGCAATTAGAACCAGTTTAAAGAATCCACAAGGAAGGCAATAGTTATGTAAACTATGAAAGAGCCCCAGAATAGAATGTTATATGAAGATTTAAAAATGACACTTTTCAGGAACAAACACAATGAACACAGAAATGCTCACAAACAGCATATTAAAGAAAAAATAAGCGCACAAAACTGTTTACACAATACAAACTATACATTATAAAGACCGCAAGAAAAAAACAAAAATGTTAATAGTGCCCACCCCTTGATATATATAATTACAAATAAATTTCATATTCCACATGTACCTGTTTGTTCTGTTTTGTTAGTACATGCATATGCGTGCACACACAGGCCAGATAACAATCTCAGGTGTGGTTCCTCGCCAAATAGGCTAGACTGGCTGGCAGTGAGCCTCAGGGATACATCTCATCTGTCTCTATCTCCCTTGCTATAAACTTGTGCTTGGTTATTTTTTGTTTTGTTTTCATGTGGGTTCTAGGAAACAAACTCAGGTAGCCCAGACTGGCCTTAAATAGCTACAGATATCCTTGAACTTCTGATCTTCCTATCTGAACCTCTTAAGTACTAGGAGCACAAATATGTACCACTTTGTCTACTTGTTTGCCAATTTGAGAGGTGTGTGTGTATTTTTAAATTGTTGAGGCAGGACATCACTTTGACCCAGGCTAACATGGAACTCACTCTGTAGCCCAGGCTGGTCTCAAATGCATAGAAGTCTTTCTGTCTCAGCCTCCCCAGTGCTGGGATTATAGGAGTAAACTACTATGCCCAACTTATTGTTTGCCAAAATATTAATAATACAAAGACATCTGAAAAGTTTATATTTCTGGAGTACATATTCAAATAAATAAAAATATTTTAATAAATTATGTTTTCTAAGCTGGGCATGGTGGCGCATGCCTTTAATCCCAGCACTCAGGTGGCAAAGGAAGGAGGATCGCCATGAGTTTGAGGCCACCCTGAGACCACATAGTTAATTCCAAGTCAGCCTAGACCAGAGTGAGACCCTACCTCGGAAAAAAAAAAAAACAAACATGGGCTGGAGAGATGGCTTAATGGTTAAGGCACATGCCTGCCAAGGATCCAGGTTCAATTCTCCAGGTCCCATGTAAGCCAGATGCACAAGGAGGACACACACATCTGGAGTTCATTTGCAGAGGCTGGAGGCCCTGGAGCACCCATTCTCTCTCTCCTTTCCTCCCTTTCAAATAAATAAATAAAATTTTTAAAATTCTAAGAAATAAGGTATATCAATAGATACTTTGAATTATTAGTTTATAATTATACTGTCTTATAAATTAATTCATTTCTTATTAAGTTATGAACATAGTAGGTAAACAGCACATGGTGGTACCATCCTTACCCTCATCCCTGCTCCCCCCCTGGCCCTCCTGCTTGGGGATGCCGCTTATCCCCATGGGGATTATGGGCCCTGCATTGTAGCAGTAGCCATCAGTTATGGGGAAGAGGCAATGTCTCTGTCTTTCTCAGGCTGGCCTGGGAACTCACAATGACCCTCCCATCTCTGCCTTGGCAGAGTGCTACGATTAAAGGCATGTGCCACCACGCCCAGCTAAGCTTATATTCTTAAAATATTTATACAGTTGTATATTTCTGCTGTCTTGGTTCAGCCAAGTTATAAGATTTTAATTTATACTCTTCCCTCATCAGTCAGTCCCTCCAGTGTTTTAAGCATTCCTGTGGGTCTCCTGTGAACTCCCTCCAAGAGGTCGCCAGCACTCTGGTAACGAGGTGCCTCCAACTAACTACAGTCTTCCAGGAACAGCCCAGTCAGTCAGAACAAGATAAGCTTACCCTCCTCTGTTCCATGACATGATACTCCTGAGTAGACAATCTCCCAAATCACAGAAAGCTGATAAGCATGTTAGCCCTGTGACTCTGCCCCATGCTTCCCAGATTTGGGCACTTGGGTATGCAAAATATGCCAGAAGCCAGAGGACAAATGATGTATGCTCCTACAACATCTTTCTTACTAAAAAGTATGAAATGGAGAAAAACAGAATATGGGGTGCAGAGATGGCTTAGTGGTTAAGGCACTTGCCTGCAAAGCCAAAGGACTTCAGTTCAATTCCCCAGGACCCATGTAAGCCAGATGCACAGAGTGATGCATGTGTCTAGAGTTCATCTGCAGTGACTGCAGGCCATTCTCTCTTCCTATCCCTCAAATAAATAAAAAAGAAAATAGAAGGCTGGGGAAATGGCTTAGTGGTTAAGGTGTTTCCCTTGGAAGCCTAAGGACCCCAGTTTGACTGACTGGGACCCACGTAAGCCAGATGCCCAAGGGGGAGCATGTGTCTGAAGTTCATTTGCAGTGGCTAGAGGCCCTGACATACCCATTCTCTCTTTCTCTCTGCCTCTTCCCCTCCCCCTCTCTCAAATAAATAAATAAATAAAATATTTTTAACAAAGAAAATAGAATGTAATAGTTCCTTGAATTTCTAAAGTTAAAGCATGGATATGGTTAAAATATTCAAAGACAAAGGGCTCCTTGGGACTCTGTTGATAGCCTCCATCCATATCCTTTAGTCTGAAAAATACAGCTCTTGTCTATCATCCATTATCACATTTGTTCACATTTGAAATATCACTTTGCTGTTTTCTCATTCCTAAATGCCTACATTTTCTCACTGGCTAAAATCTTCTAAAACCCTATGAAGCATTTGACCCTGTAATTTGCTGACAACTACCATCCCAAGGTTCCTCATTACTCTCCTCTAGTACACATTTCTTGAGCATTTGCAACACATCATACTGTATGCTAATGGTTAGAGGCTAAAGTCTTAAGGCATAAGCATAAGGAAAACAAAGACAGATTTTGCTTGCTTGTTTTCTGTGCTGGGAGTCAAAGTCAAGGCCTTGTACATGCTAACCCAAGTGCTTTACCATGGAAGTATATGCCTGGTTTTTTTTTTTGTTTGTTTGTTTTTGTTTTTTGTTTTTTTTTTTTGTTTGCTTCTTGGTTTGTTTTTGTTTGATCTGTTTTGTTTTCAAGGTAGGATTTCGCTCTAGCCCAGGCTGACCTGGAATTCACTATGTAGTCTCAGGGTGGCCTCGAACTCATGGTGACCCTACCTCTACCACCCAAGTGTTAGGATTCAAGGCATGAGCCACCACGCCCGGCTTTGTTTGATTTTTGTTTTTTCTCTAGTCTAGGCTGACCTAGAATTCACTCTGTAGCTCCAACTCTTTTCTTGTCTTGTTTTATTGTTTTTTTTTTCTTTTTTTTTTTTTTTTTGAGACTTTGCTTACTATATAACTCAGGCTGTTCTTGAACTCTATATAGCTATGGCTGACCTTAAACTTGCTTTGCTGCCCAAGCAAGACAGGGCACTTTGTTAAACTTGATGTGCTTGATCTAACATGCGAGGTGAACAGCACAATGTGTTAAGTGCCACAACAGAGGAATAAACAAAGAATGGACAGAAAAGGAGGGAGAGGCAAATTTGCCTTGGAAGAATAAAGACATCTTCACAATAGACGTAATGCAGCTGAATACTTAAGAATAAGTAATCAGGGCTGGAAAGATGGTTTAGCGGTTAAGTGCTTGCCTGTGAAGCCTAAGGACCTCTGTTCAAGGCTCAATTCCCCAGGACCCATGTAAGCCAGATGCACAAGGGGCCGCATGCATCCAGAGTTCAACTGCAGTGGCTGGAGGCTCTGGCGCGCCCATTCTCTCTTTCTCTCTATCTGCCTCTTTCTCTCTGTATGTCACTCTCAAATAAATAAATAAAACAAAAAAAATTAAAAAAAGAATAAGAAATCACTTACAAAGGATGGGGGGAGACCTAATATTCTAGGGGTAGGGAAAACACCAGGTCAAAAGAGTAGTGGTGAAAACTGTCAACAAACTGGTTTTTTTTTTTAATATTTATTTATTAGGCCAGGCATCTGGCTCTACATGGGTGCTGGTGAATCAAACCCTGGTTGTTAGGCTTTGCAGGCAAGAGCCTTAACTGCTGAGCCATCTCTCTAGCCCTTTGTATCCTATTTTTGCCTAACTCAAAGTCATAAAGACTTTTTCCTATTTTCTTCTAAAGTTGATTGAAGTTTCACAAAAGAAAAATCTCTCATCAAAAATTTTAACAAGACTTTATTAAACCCCACACATTCCATCTATCACGTAATTCAGTTTCATTATGCTCTTCTTTCTTTCAAATTCAACTTCCCACACTTCTAACTATTATTTAAATTATAGTCTATTTCTGAACCTGGAAAGGCTTTTGTCTTTTAACAGATTTTTCCCCATTTCACCTAATAACTAGCAACCTAAATTTAGCCAAAGTTTTAGTCCCTGAATTTTCTTCAAATTAACCTAAAACTTCTGTACCCTAAAACTGGTTCTGAGCACTAAATCCAAAGCATGAATGTTAGGATCCAGCCAGGAGCAATTAACTACAGGTATTAAAGAGACGCTTTTGGGGACTGGAGAGATGGCTCAGCAGTTAAAGGCACTTGCTTGCAAAGCCTGATGGCCCTGGCCCAGCATCTGATTCCCCAGTAACCAAAGAAATCCAGATGCACAAAGTGGCATATGCATCTGGAATTAATTTGCAGTTGCAAGAGGCCATGGCATACTCATTCTCTCTCTCCCCCCCCACTCACTATATTTGCAAATACATAATAATTTTTTAAAGATTTTAAAGGATGCTTTTATAAGATCATTCTCACCATGTTACATCATTTTTATCTATGGGTAGAATAGAGAAAGCTGATTTGTCACTAGCTGGTTATATTAAAATTTATGTTTGAGCCAGGCATAGTGGCACACGCCTTTAATCCCAGCACTTGGGAGGCAGAGGTACAAGGATTGATTGCCTTGAGTTTGAAGCCACCCTAAGACTACAGAGTGAATTCCAGGTCAGCCTGGACCAGAGTGAGACCCTACCTCAAAAAAAATTTTTTTTTAGGTTTATAATGGTTAAGCTGACCAAGACAAAATTAGTTCTACTTTCCTTATTCAATTTAGATTCTCTCTTTATATCATTCTTTTTAAAACAAGCTACAATTTCTCAGACTTGAAATAAACAGTGCTGGAGAGATGGCTTTTCAGTTAAGGAGCTTGCCTGTGAAGCCTAAAGACCCAGATTTGATTCCCTAGTACCCACATAAACTAGCGGCAAAGTGATGTAAGCATCCGGAGTTAATCTGCACTGGCTGGAAGCCCTGATGTGACCATTCTGTCTGTCTCTGCTTGCAAATAAAAATATTCTTTAAAAAAAGATTTGTTTTAAACTGGGCGTGGTGGCACATGCCTTTAATCCCAGCACTTGTGAGAGGCAGAGGTAGGAGGATCGCCATGACTTCAAGGCCTCCCTGAGAATACATAGTGAATTCCAGGTCAGTCTGGGCTAGAGCGAGACTCTACTTCAAAAAAAAAAAGAGATTTGTTTTTAAAAGTTGCTCAGCTGGCCTGGTGTGATGGTGCACACTTTTAATCTCAGCACTTGGGAAGGAGAGGTAGGAGGGTTGCTGTGAGCTCAAGGCCAGCCTGAGACTACATAGTGAGATCCAGGTCAACCTCAGCTGGAGTGAAACACCTATCATAAAAAAGCAGTTCAGTCCAGCCTGAAATTCACTATATAGCTCAGACCGGTCTGCAACTCACTGTATAATCCAGGCTGGTCTCAAAATTCCAATCCTCTTGTCTCAGCCTCCCAAATGCAAAGATTCTAGGCATGCCCCACTTTGAGGGGCCTGGCTTTTTGTTGTTTGTTTTAAACTGGGTCACATATAGCCCAGGCTGGCATCAAACTCACCTTGTAGCCAAGGCAGACCTTGACCTCCTGATCCTGCTTCACCTGCCAAGTGATACATTACAGGCACCACCCCCACGCCCAGCTGGAAATATTATTTTTTCATATCAGCAACTGTCATAATAGAGGTGTGTAACCCCTGCAGCAATCAGACTAGCAGGCAGTCTTCTAAACTAAGAACAAATTTTTGGTTGTTTTAAAACTCGTTAATAGCAGTGGGGCAAAGGGCACTTGGGAAATGGCTCAGCAGATAAGAGCACTTGCCATGCAAGTGTGAGAGCCTGAGACTCGCCCATTCCCCAGCACCCACAGATAACACCGGGCATGGCCTCCTGTATTGTATACCCTTGGCTAAAGATTGGTCTTCCTCTATTCGGGGAAGGCTGTCCTCTTCTGACCAAGTAGGAAGGCACACACAGGGAGGGAGGAAGAGGACATCACCTCGCCAGCCAGTTGAGAAAAAACATCATAGCTGGTGATCAATGGGGGGTGACATGTGTCACAGCCTGGTTGCCTTCACATCTACACATCTATCTTGGATTTTTTTTCTTCAGTCCTCTGGGTTTCTGAATTATTATTTTTTTTCCCAAGATAGGGTCTCACTCTAGTCCAGGCTGACCTGGAACTCACTATGTAGTCTCGGGGTGGCCTCGAACTCACAGCCATCCTCCTACCTCTGCCTCTTGAGTGCTGGGATTAAAGGCACGTGCCACCACGCACGGATTCATCTTGGATTTTTGAGACAGTCTCATGAGCCCAGGCGAGCCCCAAACTTACTATGTAGCTGAGTATGCCTCTACCTGGGATTACAGGTGTGCTACCACATCTTTTTGTTTACGTGCTAGAGATCAAACCCTAAATCTCCTGCATGCTAGGCAAGCACTCTACAAAATAAATATTTCCTGTGGTGGTTTGATTCAGGTGTTCCCCATAAACTCAAGTGTTCGGAATGCTAGGTCCCCAGCTGATGGAGATTTGGGAATTAAAACCTCCTGGAGGCAGTGCATTGTTGGGGGCCGGCTTATGGGTGCTACAGCTGGCTTCCTCTTGCCAGGGTATGGCACACTCTCCTGTTGCTATTGCCCACCTGATGTTAGCCAGAAGGTGATGTCCACCCTCTGCTTGTGCCATCATCTTCCCTGCCATTATGGGGCTTCCCCTCAAGTCTGTAAGTCAAAATAAACCCTTTTTTCCCCCACAAGCTGTTCTTGGTCAGGTGTTTTCTGCCAGTAATGCGAACCTGACTGCAACACCTCCACAGCCCACAACTGGTTTCTTGAATTCAAATTTCATTCTACTTTTAACAGCTGATGGTTACAGTACTTTGCCAGTTAGCAGGGTTCCAGGTAACCAGTACTGAACCATTTCCAAAGGCAGAACAACGGACAGCAACTGCCAGTGACTAAGCATGCAATAAGTTTGCCCATTCTTGTTCCTTAAATCTGTTAGGGTTACTTTTAGGTTTTCTTTCTTTATTTATTTATTTTTTATTTTTTTGGTGTTTTTTCAGTAGGCTCTTGCTCTAGCCCAGGCTGACCTGGAATTCACTATGTAGCCTCAGGCTGGCCTCAAACTCAAGGCAATCCTCCGACCTCTGCCTCTGGGGTGCTGGGATTAAAGGCGTGTGCTAGGCCTGTTAGTTTTGGATTAAGATAAGGTCTCACTATGTAGGCCAGACCAGCCTCCAATTCCCAATCCTCTAGTTTGGCACTCCCAAATGCTAAGATTATATGCCTGCAATGCAATGCCTAGAGTTAGAACTTTCATGTCTGCTGGTCTCTTCTTTCAACACGGCATCTGGTGCACATGCTGCTGAAACAGTCTTTTGGAGATATGTTCAGCTCAGAAAGATTAAGGATTTTCAACATTTCTGGAGATGACAGTGTGGCATCTAAACAACTTAAATTTGACAGTTTTAAAAAAGGAAAAGATTAGCTTCAGTTTGCTTCTTCTAATCTGATGCTCTCTCTGTGCAGAATGGGCTCCTCTGTGCTGACAGTTAGGATGGGGCTTCATGCTCACTCACATCCCATGCAGCTTTTATGCTTAGGTGACCCTGAGCTACTGGATTTTGGCTATAACAGAATGATTTTAAACTAATTCTCTGAATCTGACAAGCCGTCTCCCTCAATAAGTCTAGGAAGTTGTTATTTCATTAACTGTGCATGAAATGGCAGGCAAACCGCCAAATATGCAGCCCAGTGGAGAAGAACTGCACTTGCTACACATATACTTAAAAGTCAACCAAACTCCTGCCTCTGTTTTGACCTAATAGTTCCAATTCTACTCTTACATTCCGCTCCCTTTCATTTACTTTTATTTACTTTTTGTTTTGTTTTGTTGGTTTTTTCAGTAAGGCCTCACTCTAGCCTGGGCTGACCTGGAATTCACTATGTAGTCTCAGGCTGGCTTGGAACTCACAGTAATCCTCCTACCTAAGCGTCCTGAGTACTGGAATTAAAGGTGTGTACCTTCATGCCTGGCAGAGAGAGAATTGGTGTGCCAAGGCCTCTACCCCCTGTAAATGAAATCCAGATGCATGTGCCATTTTGTGCATCTGGCTTTATGTAGGTACTGGGTAATCAAGCTCAGATCATTAGGCTTTGCAGGCAAACACCTTAACCACTGAGCCATCTCCCCAGCCCTTCCCCCCACCCCCCAGGGTGACGATGACCCAATCCAGGGCCTAGTGCTTGCTACACATGTGCTCATCCACTGAGCTAAATCCCCCACGCCCCTTCTCTTATCTTTAAGGAAAATTACTTATATAATGGAAAGAAAGAACAGTATGTTTTTTGAGCCAGGGTCTCATGTAGGCCATGTTGGCCTCAAACTCACAATGTAGCTGAAGATGACCATGAACTTCTAATCCTGCCTCCACTTCACAATTGCTAGGATTACAGGTTTGTACCATCATCCCAGATTGACTTGAAGGAAAGACTAAATACTTACATGATCAAAACAAAATTCTAAAAAAAAATTTTTTTTTTTAATTTTTTGCTGGGCATGGTGGTGCATGCCTTAATCTCAGCACTTGGGAGGGAGAGGTAAGTGTAATTCTGTGAGTCTGAGGCCTGCCTGAGACTACACAGCCTTTATAAGAGCAAGACCCTACCTTGAAAAAGAAAAATTCTTGGAGCTGAGAAGACAGCTCTTCCAGCAAACTACTTGCCTCATAACCATGATGAGCTGGATCCCCAGTACCTACATAAATGCCAGGCCTGTCAGCACACACAGGTAATCCCAGTGCTGGGGAGGGGGAGACAGGAGGGTGCCTGGAGCTCCTTGTCCAGCCAGATTAGCCTAATTGGTGAAATGCAGACCAATCAGAGACCCTGTCTCAAAAAGAAGTGGATGGCATTCCTGAGGATCAACAGCTTAAATTGCTCGCCTAACATCAAGGATTTACTAATTTCTGTCAGGCATGGTGGTGCATGCCTGTAATCCAGCAACACTTGGGAGGCAGAGGTAGGAGGATTACTGAGAGTTCGAGACCACGCTGAGACTACATAGTGAATTACAGGTCAGCCTGAGCTAGAGTGAGACCCTACCTTGAAAACAAAACAAAACAAAACAAAAAAGATTTTCTAATTTCTTCAAATGTGTATTAGGAGCCAGGCATAGTGGCTCACACCTGTAATCCTATTGTTTAAGAGACTGAGACAGGAGGATGGTGGTATTGAAACTAACCTGGTTAACACTGCAAGTTCTACTCCAGTCAGGCCTTCATACCAAGACATCTCAACAACAACAAAACGTGCATTAAGAACCTATCACAAAGCCAGGTGTGGTAGCACACTCAGGAGGCAGAGGTAGGAGGATTGCTGTGAGTTCAAGGCCACCCTGAGACCTCACAGTGAAGTCCAGGTCAGCCTGAGCTAGAGTGAGACTCTACCTCAAAAAACAAAAAAAAGAACCTATCGCATGCCACACAATATTTTGGACCTCCAGGTTTCCAAAATGAGTTAGACAGTCCTAGACACTTAAGAACATAGAGTGGGCTGAAGAGATGGCTTAGCAGCTAAAGCACTTGCCTGCAAAGCCAAAGGACCCAGGTTTGATTCCTTAGTACCCATGTAAGGTCAGATGCTAAAGGTGGTGCATGTGTTTGGTGTTCATTTGCAATGGCTGGAGACCCTGGTGTGCCCATTGTATTTCTCACTAATAAATAAATATAATAGTTTTTTAAACAACAGTTTAACAAAGAAGTCAAACAAAGTAAATAGTTATAATATCTAATGGCATAGAGTTAAGGAAATGAGGTGTGCATACAATATTACTAGCAGCCAGGATGGCCACCTTAATTGGAATTAATTCTTAGCTTTCTAGGAAACATATGAGATGTTTGTTCCTCAGAGTAAAGCCAACTTTCCAAGTTGCCAGTGCTTTAGAAATGAAGGTCCTCTAGGTAGAATTATTTATTCTCACGGTCAATGATTTTCACTCTTCAGCACTGGTCAGAGAGAATAACTGGGCCATATACACGTGCATGTGCCACCTTTAATCCCAGCACTTGGGAGGCAGAGGTAGGAAGATCACCATGAGTACGAGGCCACCTTGAGACTACATAGTGAATTCCAGGTTAGCCTGGGCTAGAGTGAGACTCTACCTTGAAAAAAAAAAAAGTCCTGTCCTTTACCCATATAATGCTCAACTTGTTCGAATATTACTGTTCCTTTTTTTTCTGTTCAATAAAAATACCAATGATGGGCTAGAAAGATGACTTAGTGGTTAAGGTGTTTGCCTGCAAAGCCAAAGGATCCCCGGTTCAATTCTCCCACATAAGCCAGACGCACAGGAGGTGCATGCATCTGGTGTTCATTTGCAATGGCTGGATACCATGGTGTGCCCATTCTCTCTCTCATAAACAAAATATATTAAAAAAAAAAAAGAATGAGCTGGGTGCGGTGGTGCACACCTTTAATCCCAAGAGGTAGAGGTAGGAGGATCGCTGTGAGGTTAAGACCACCCACAGACCACATAGTGAATTCCAAGTCAGCATGGGCTAGAGCAAGACCTTACCTTGAAACACACACACACAAAGAAAAGAGAAAAGAAAGGCAAAATAGAACCACCAATGAGTGTCTGTCAGCAGATGCCTCAGCCACAGAAACACCGGAGCAGTGGCGACAGCTGAAGCAGCGGGTTCGCCTCTGTTTAAATGACTCCAAGGTTCAGTTTCTCTTCTTTCAGGTTCTGCTCGAAAAAGCAGCTAGCCTACTCTTGGACAAAAAATAAATAAAAATAAAAAATCTAAGAGTAAGTTTCTACAGTTCCAGGACAGTACCTCAATTGGGCAAGAAACCTCAACTTATTTATTAAAATTACACATAATTCAACTGTAATGTGCAATTCTGGATCAGGTTTTTGAGTTAGAGAAGAACACTGAGTAGAAAATCTTGTGAAATTCAAAAGTCTATAGTCTAATATAGAAGTCTACTAAAAAGTATTATACCAACATTAATTTCTTAGACATGACAGATGTACTGTGGTTATATAAGAGGCAAACAATAGGAAAAGATGGGTGAAAGGTACACAGGAACACTGTACTGCCTTGCAATTTTCCTATGAATTTAAAATTACTATCCCATAATTATTTTTTACTTATATAGTTCTTATTTTGACATTCTCCTTCTTAGGCATTCTGCCTTTCTCCCTAATCACTGTCCCAACTTAAGCAATGCTGAGCTAAAATATCCCATGAAACCTTTCATCTCTCTTCTATACACCATTTGCACAGCCCAGCTGGGTTTCCTTCCATACTAGGACAGGAAAACCTAGATCATACTTGGAAGGTTTTGGCTGTCTTCTATACCAAACAATTTGCCCATATACACCCGGGGCTATCCTTTGAATTTCCTAAAGTGGACAACAGGGAGGTTAAAATAACATGGAATGAATCTTTGTAGAAAATTAATAGATCTGTAGTAACTATTAGCTAATAGTACTATTGCTACACTACCCAAAATGTGTATTTATCTGATCTCTGGCTAGAAAGTAAAGAAATAGAAAATGCAATGAGTGGAATATGACTGTCAGCATTTAGAAACTAATGGGCAGGCTGGAGAAATGGCTTAGCAGTTAAGGCACTCCCCTGCAAAGCCAATGGACCCAGGTTTGATTCCCAGGACCCACGTGAGCCAGATGCACAAGGTAGCACACACTCTGGAGTTCATTTCCAGCAGCTGGAGGCCCAGGCGTGCCCATTCTCTCCCTCGACTTCTCTCTCTCCCCTCCTCCCTCCCTATTAAATTAAATTAATTAAGTTAAATATAGAAACTAATGGGTAAACTGCACTGAAATGAATGCTTTAGCTCTTAGCACACATATATATAAACACATACATACACAAAGTATAAACCACCTCAAAAATCTGAAAACAATACTATACAAAAAAATTAGTGAAGGCAAGCCGGGCATGGTGGTGCACGCCTTTAATCCCAGCACTCGGGAGGCAGAGGTAGGCGGATCACCATGAGTTCGAGGCCACCCTGAGACTCCATAGCGAATTCCAGGTCAGCCTGGGCCAGAGTGAGACCCTACCTCAAAAAAACAAACAACAACAACAAAAATAGTGAAGGCTAAGCATTCATTAATCCTTCAAAGAAAATGGCACAAAGAAAAATCTTTGACATTTAAACCTAAACTAGACAATGGCTAGTCACTTGAAAGGTAAAGTGAGCCGGGCGGTGGTGGTGCATACCTTTAATCCCAGCACTCGGGAGGCACCCTGAGACTACACAGTGAATTCTACGACCTTATCTGAAAAAAACAACAAAAAAAAAAAAAAGAAAGAAGAAGAAAGAAAAAGAAGAAAGAAGAAAGAAGAAGAAGAAGAAGAAAAGAAAAAGAAATCTGGGATCTGGGCTGGAGAAATGGCTCAGCAGTTAAGGCACTTGCCTATAAAGCGTAACAACACAGGTTTGAGTCCCTGATACCCGCATAAAGCCATATGCACAACGTGGCATATGCATTTGGAGTTCATTTGCAGTGGCCAGAGTCCCTGGCGCAACCATTCTCTCTCTCTACTTGCAAATAAATATAATAAAGTTAGAAATCTTTTAATACATAGCCTAGGGCAGAATGGTACCTACAGCACTAATGTACTTCTAAGGTGTCTTATAGACTAATTCAATCTCCAGATTTAGGAAATATGCTGTAATACTAGGCTACTACATTTAGAAGGCAATCAAGTTAAATAAAAACTAATTAATGGCAACAATGTTTGTTACAGAAATAGCAGATGAGGCATAAAGGTAGATGTAAAAATGCAGCTTGAAATGGGAGATAGTATATATAAATTAATTCCATTTCTCTTGATAGCCACCCACAGCTTTCCAGTACTGAAATACAAAATGCTTCTAAAGATTCTTTCATGATCCATAATATTTTGTAAGCAATTTATTATCAACTTAAATCAGTAAGTTAGACCAATCAGGGAAATGGAATGAAACCCAAACCCAATTATGTGTTCAAACCGTAGACCTGAAGCTGTGATACTGATTCTCCAGAACAGAAGAAAAACACACAACTATCCTCCTGACTGATGAACTGAATTGTACCCAAATGTAACTGCTTTCTGCTTCCATCCAATACAATCACACCTCCTCTCTGCCTATCCCCTTCAAAGCATGCTACAGGATATCTGAGTACTTTAGTCTCAAGTTAGAAGAATCTCTCAGTGAGACAAAATTCCAATGTTGCACAAACATTTTCTAAGTATATTCTCATCCCCAAGGGTGCCCCTACACTAACTGAGCTCCCTGTTAAGTATTAACAATCAAGGAAATCATAAAATTCTTGGAAGAGGGCTGGACAGATTGCTTAGCTGTTAAGGCACTTGCCTGCAAAGTCAAAGGACCCAGGTTCAGAGGTCAATATTGGATGTCTTCTTCAATCACCCTCCACTTGTGCTCTTTGAGGCAGGATTTCTCAATGAACCTCAAACTCATTCAATTGGTTAGACTAGCTATGCAGATAGTCCCAAGGATTCCCTATCTCTCCCTGCCCAATGCTGGGACTCAGAGGCACATGCACAACCTGACATTTTACACTGGTGCTGGGGATCTAACTTAGGTCCTCTTTATTCGGGTGGCAAGCACTTTACCTACTGAGCCATTTTGCCAGTATGGTTCTAAGTGGTTTCTAAGATATAAATGGCCAGCTGGGTGTGGTGGCGCACGCCTTTAATCCCAGCACTCGGGAGGTAGAGGCAGGAGGATCGCCGTGAGTTCAAGGCCACCCTGAGACTACAGAGTTAATTCCAGGTCAGCCTGGACCAGAGTGAGACACTACCTCGAAAAACCAAAAAAAAAAAAAAAAAGATATAAATGGCCATATTTACTTTAAAAACTTATTGCCAGGCTGGAAAAGATGGCTCAGCTGTTAAAGGCACTTGTTTGCAAAGCCCGAGTAGGTTCAATTCACCAGAAGCTATGTAAAGCCATATGTACAAAGTGGCACATGCACCTAGAGTTCGTTGCAGTTGGACCCTGGCATGCCCATTCTCCCCTCTCTCTGCAAATAAACAAACAGAAATATTTTTAAAGCCGGGCATGGCGGCACATGCCTTTAATCCCACCACTTGGGAGGCAGAGGCAGTAAGATCGCTGTGAGTTCAAGGCCGCCCTGAGAGTACATAGTGATTTCCAGGTCAGCCTGAGCTAAAGTGAAACCCTACCTCGAAAAACAAAAACAAAAAAATATTTTTTAAACTTATTGCCTAATCACAAACAGGCTCCAGTGGGAAAAAAAAAAAAAGTGTCTGCTGTTCACTCTATCAGTGAATGGCAGCTTGGCAGAAACAAGATGTTCTGCAAAGATTAGGAACTTCCAGTGCAGTAGAGTAGGAGGTACATATAATATCAGTAGATACATCAATAAAACTATTTCAACACCAAAAAGAAAAAAAAACCACAGCCTACAGACACGTGAACTACAAAGCTATGGAAAAGCATGCATACCCAAAAGGGAAAGGAGAAGCACAAAGAACACTAGGTCTACATCGAAATCAATGCAAGAAAATGGGGGCCTGGGAACTTTGTAAGGTGTCAAAACAGTGAAAATATATTTTGATACACACAGCATAACACTTCATAACTCTATCAAAGGTGTTAAGATACACATATGATATAACAAAAACAAAGTTGACATTGTGGTAGGGGACTTCATATATCAAATGACAACTAAGTCTTGATAGCATCCCTGGAAAACAGGTATTACGGATGAAGAAACTAAGGCACAGACGGATTGCCTCATGTAATACAACTTGTAAAAGCAGCAGGCAAACCGTATCCAGTCAAACACTGAAGTTCATTAAGCAATACGCTGTCTTAAAAGTAAAATACCATAATCACTTACAAAAAAAAAAAAACCCTACTAACTTTGACTTCCATACTACACTAGGATGGCATGGCACTGGGCAACAAGAAAAACACAGGCTTTGGTTTCAAACAGACCCAAGTAGATCCCTGAACAGAGTCTAGACCTCAGCTTCAGCCTAGGTAATACGAACGTAACTCAGATACTGTGAAAGTCAAAGAAAGTAAATATAAAGTGCCAAATATTATTAGGTTTACACAGTCCATAAGTCTTACAAGCTGAATGACAAACTGTGTGTGTGCTTATTTAAAAAAAAAATAAAAGGAAAGAAAAAAGAATTGTCCCTGGCTTTCCCCAAACTTTCAAGGGGTTACAAGCTATCTTCTCTCCAAGAGGTTAAGAACAACTAGAGTATACAGAAGGTACTAACATAAAACAGAAAACAACCCAGAAGTTATCTCTTTACATGCTCTCACAAATTCTCGCCTCCCTCCACCCCTGTTTTCACTTAAGGCTTTTATAATACCAATCAATGGTTTCCCAACACATTCCTGCCTCAGAGGCAAGTAGTGACACCATGCAAGCTTGTGAACCAACTTTCTAGAGATCATTTAAGGAAGGCCCTCCTCTCCAGCGCTGCTTCTTCCCCCCCCCCTTCCTTGGCAGGGACCAAAACGTGGGTATCTACCAGGCTGTCACCCATCCGTCTAGTAGCGCGATGCCTCAGGCAGCAGGGAGGACAGAGCCTTCGGGCTAGGCTGTAATGACCGACGCGATGCTCCAGAACCGGAGGATAAAGAGAACAACGTACCAGGATTCCGACAGCCCCAGCCTAGTCCTCCAGCTCGCTCTACGGAACTCTGGCGCGTGCGGGTCGCCTAGAGAGGGGCGTGCGCAGGGAGGTGAGCCGACCTGGGGGCGCTGCGCGGCTCCTAGCAGGAGGAGACGGCGGCGGCGGCGGCGGCATCCAGCACAAGCCCGACCTCAGCCGCTCTTCTCCCTGACAATCCCCACCAGCCGGCCTCTGCCGGGGCTGAGAGCCGGCTCAGAGCTGTTCCGTTTCCCAGAGTGACTTCCGCTTCCGGGCAATCCGCTGCCGGAAGTGGCACGCGGGTGACGCGAAAGTGTCGCGCTGTCGGGCGATTGCGGAATAAGCGGGCGTGCGGGCCGAGCCATGGTGAGAAGGAGCCTCGGAAGAAACGCCGTCGGAGCCCACCGGGGGGAAACGTGTGGGAGCTCAGCGAGTGCCCAGATGTCCTCCGAGTTCCTCTTACGGTTTTTATTTTTTTATTATTTTTTTATTTTTTTTTTTTGTCCCCCCACCTCCATTCTCGTCTTAGCTCGCTAGCGCCTTCGAATGAGGCCGCTGTACTGGAGAACGAGAAGAGGGGCTGGGTGTTTGAGGAAAGGGAATGAATAAGAAAAAAAAAAAAAAAAGCGACGTTAAAAGATGCGACGTATTCTCAACTCTGTTAACTCTCTGAAATTTCTGTTTTAAGGGGAAGCAAAAGAAAGCAAGAAAATATGCGACTATGAAGCGAATGCTTAGTCTCAGAGATGAGAGAATGTGCGTGTCTGGATGGGATAAGTACTACGCGCCGTCGTCCTTTTGGTTTTGCTTTTACAGTTACGGTGTCCTATGTCTGTGCTTTATGCTGAGCAGTCTCCCAGGGAAATGTGATGGGAATGAAATATTCCTTTTCACTTTGTTCCACTGTTACGCGACTTGTTTTTTTAAATATTTGTTTATTAGAGAATGGGCGTACCAGGGCCCCTAGCTACTGTAACGAATTCCAGACGCTTGTGCCACCTTATGCTTTACGTGGGTTCTGGGGAATCGAACCTGTGTCCTTTGGCTTTGCAGGCAGGCATCGTAACCACTAAGCCATCTCTTCAGCCTTTATCTACTTTATTTTTTTTTCCTGTGTTTTTTGAGTTAAGGTCACGCTCCAGTCCAGGCTGTCTTGGAATTCACAATTTAGTTTCACAGTGGCCTTGAACTCACAACATTCCTCCTACCTCTGCTACCAAGTACTGCGATTAAAGGTGTACACCACCACACCTGACAGCCCTATTTATTTCTTAAATTGTATTTATTTGCAAATGTTTGTGTGCCAGGACCTCTTGCCTCTGCAATCAAACACAAGATGCTTGTGCCACTTTTTTTGTCTGGTTTACATAGATAGCTTGGGAATGGATCCTGGCCCATCAGGCTTTACGAGCCAGCACCTTTAACTGTAGAGCCATCTTCTTCTTTTTAAAAATATTTTATTTATTTGACAGAAAAAGGGGGGGGGGGGAGAATGGGCCTGCCAGGGCCTCAAGCTTTGCAAACTCCAGTCACGTGCACCCCCTCATGCATTTGGCTAACATGGGTCCTGGGTCATCAAACCTGGGTCCTTTGGCTGTGCAGGCAAATGCCTTAACCGCTAAACCATCCCTCCAGCCCAGTCTTCTTGGCCTTGATTTGAAATACATGGTATATTTAAGCCTGATATCAATTAAGTGAAGCAGATGCAGATATCTTTATGTCTCATTATACCAGATGATGCGTGGAATGCTGTCATTGATGAAAAACAATGGTCAGACAGCATGCTTGTCTCCTGTTCCTGACACTCAAATATGTTTGAAAGAGAATGGGGAAACTCCCAGATGTCTTTATTTTGTAAATCAAAAAATCTAGAACATTACAAGATAGTAGACTAATATACCCTCTTATAAGGAGGACCTAAAGTTTCCCTACATCAGTAATGACTGAATGAAATTAAATAAGGATTGGTCTTCATTGTGTTTAATATTTTGTTTTTAATATATGATTTATTTATTTGCAAGCAGAGAGAGAGAGAAGAGAGACAGATAGGGAGAGGATGGGCATGCCAGGGCCTCTAGCCACTGCAAGCATACTCCAGATGTATGGGCCCATTGTGCATCTGGCTTACGTGGGTCCTTTGGCTTCATAGGCAAGCACCTTAACCACTAGGCCATCTCTCCAGCCCAATATTCTATTTTTATTTATTTATTAACAGAGAGTGGACACACCAGAGCCTCTAGCCACTGCAAATAAATGCCAGACACATGCACCACTTTGCACATCTGGCTTACATGGGTCCTAAGGAATCAAACCTGGGCCCTTTGGCTTTACAGGCAAGCACCTTAACCACTAAGCCATCTCTCCAGCCCTTTCATTGTGTTTAAGAATCTCAGAACAAGAGAATGGTTATCAGAACCTTCATAATCTCATCCTTTCATATGAATGTTAATTATGTACCTTTTAGGAATAATGCCCCTCTGATAAATATTTTCTTTCTGGTTAAAGGTAAATTTTATATGAATGTTACACTTTTGCCTATTATGAAACATGTGGAGGAATCCTTTCCTCCTATGCTGTTAAAGGAACCGAGTCTTCAGAAAATTAATGCCAACCTCTTTACCCACCTCTTGGAAGTGGATTTTAATCATTGATGTGAGAAGTTCTGATTAAGAAAAAATTTAAATTTACTTTGATCCCAGCACTTGGGAGGCAGAGGTAGGAGGATCATTATGAGTTCAAGGCCACCCTGAGACTACATAGTGAATTCCAGGTCAGCCTGGGCTAGAAGTGAGACCTCGAAAAAAACAAAAAAAAATGTGGCAAAATAGCATTTCCCTTGAAGACAAAAACAAAAAGCCGGAATTTATGAGATACTAAGGATTGAACCTAGAGCCTCAGGATTGCTAGTCAAGAGCTTTACCATTGAGCTACATCTTCAGCAAATCAAAAGTTTTGAATGAGATTATAACTACTGTTTTTTTCTTCCTCCTTGTACTTTCTTTTTTACAGTAAAGAAAAGGACAGATTAAAGCCTAAAAAGAAAGAAAAGAAAGATCCCAGTGCACTTAAGGAAAGAGAAGTGTGAGTAATCAAAAATTTCACGTTTTCCAATAAAACTAAAAGTGTTCATAAAAACATAGACCTTTTAGGAATGCATGCTTTCTTAAGCTGATGTGCTTGGGCATTTGTTAGTAAATGGAGCACAATTATACAAACCAAGTGGTTTTGATGAGCACATAATGATTACAATATAATGACGATTTTTGGATTCCATGAAGCAGTAAAATTTCCCTTAAGGCCCTGTGCATATAATGCAGAATTATTTTTCTTTGCCAAGAATCTTTTATGTATTTTGTTGTTTTTTTCAAGGTAGGGTATCACTGTAACCCAGGTTGACCTGGAACTCACTCTGTAGCCCCAAGATGGGCTCACTCTTAGGCCCATCCTCCTACCTCTGCCTCCCAAGTGCTGGGATTAAAAGCATATACCACCACACCCAGCTTTTTTTTTTTTGCCAAAATCTATTAAAGAAATAATTGCCATTGTTTTACCATCAGCATTTCATAAAAGTCGATATCGCCAAAAAAATTAGTAGTGATAGATTTTAGAATAAAAGTAATTTCTTTTTTTTCTTCAATACTTTGTTATTTGTTTGCAAACAGAGGGATACACACAGAGAGCGTATAAGCAGGCCAGGACCTCTAGCCACAGTAAAAGTACTCCAGATGGCTTTCCGTGGATCCTGGGGAATCGAACTTGGGTCTTTGGCTTTGCATGCAGGTGTCTTAACTGCTAAGCCATCTCTCCAGCCCAATTTTTTTTTTTTTTTTTGCTCTAATTATATCAATTTTATTGACTCCTTGAAAATAAAAAGCTATAAAAACATTTCCAACTTGATTAAAACAGGAAAAAGAATTATGTAAAAATCTATGGACTCTAACCTGTTTACCTGCCACTTTCTGTGATCCTATGAAGGCTAAATTTTTTTTTTTTTTTTTTTTTTTTGGTTTTTCAAGGTAGGGTCTTACTCCAGCCCAGGCTGACCTGGAATTCGCTATAGAGTCTCAGGGTGGCCTCGAACTCACGGCAATCCTCCTACCTCTGCCTCCCGAGTGCTGGGATTAAAGGCGTGCGCCACCATGCCCGGCTTAAAATTTTTTTAATACAGATACAAATACCTTCAGTTATGTGTATTCTACATTTTCAAAATGCTGTAAAGGCTTACACTCCATTTCCAGATTTTAAACTTTTACATAATTACATGTGGCAAAAATACAACAAATTCAAATGTGATGGAACCAATGTATGATAAACAAGCTTCATGTCCTGATAATTAAGGAATCCAAAGCATTTTGTGACACTATACAAAAGTTATTTATTCACTACACATAAAATGTCTCCTATAATTTCAGCCCAGATTTTTTTAAAAATAAAAGTTAGGGTCGGGTGTGGTGGCGCACGCCTTTAATCCCAGCACTCGGGAGACAGAGGTAGGAGGATCGCCATGAGTTCGAGGCCACCCTGAGACTCCATAGTGAACTCCAGGTCAGCCTGGGCTAGAGTGAGACCCTACCTCAAAAAAAAAAACCAAAAAGTAAATAAAAATAAAAGTTATGGCTGGAGGGATGGCTTAGCGGTTAAGGCATTTGGCTGCAAAGCCAAAGGACCCAGATTCAATTCTGCAGGACCCACATTAGCCAGATGCACAAGGGGATACATGCATCTCAAGTTCGTTCGAGGTGGCTGGAGGCCCTAGCATGCCCATTCTCTCACTCTCTCCTTCTTTCTCTGTCAAATAAATAAAATAAAACAAATAAAAGTTATATGTATTAATTTAAAAGAAATTGCTTTTGGGGGCTGGAGAGATGGCTCAGTGCTTAAGGCACCCGCCTACAAAGCCTAATGACCTGGGTTCGATTTCTCAGTACCCATGTAAGCTAGATGTACAAGGTGACATATGCACCTGGAGTTTGTTAGCAGTGGCTAGAGGACCTTTCACACCCATTCGGTCTCTCTGCCACTCTTTCTCCTGTTTTTTAAATAAATAAATAGAATATTTTTTGGGGGGGAATCTCAGATTGGGTTTGGTGGTGTACTTCTTTAGTCCCAACACTTGCAAGGCCAAGATAGGATTGCTGCTGTGAGGGTCAAGGCCACCCTGAGACTACAGAGTGAATTCCAGGTCATTCTGGGCTAGAGTGAGACTCTACCTCAAAAAAATAAATAAATCTCAGGAGCCGGGCGTGGTGGGACACACCTTTAATCCCAGCAATCAGGAGGCAGAGGTAGGAGGATCAACATGAATTCAAGGCTACCCTGAGACTACACAGTTAATTCCAGGTTAGCCTGGATCAGAGTGAGACCCTACCTCAAAAAACTAAAAAAATAAATCTCAGCACATTTTCCTTATTTTTCTTATTGTGCCCTGGGTTGGTGGCCATATTACCACAGATGGATAATGGTGTGTGCACCAGCACTTAGATATCAAGGGCTGTCAGGGAAGTAGCAGACTCTGCATGATCCTAAACCTGGATGAACTTTCTCCAAGTCATATTCCATACAAACATTTTAGGAATTTCTGAGGATGGCAAACCTGTAGAACGAGCCTAGTCATGTTAATTTCCTCTGTGCCCGTGGCTGTCCTCCTGAGAGATGAAGAGCTGGGTTGACTAATTTAAGGTTATGTCAGAGTATTTTGGTCTGAAATTAAGTATGTTTTTATTTTCTCCCTTACTTACATATTAAAACTTCCAGTGAGTGTGGGGGACGGGACTGTATCTAAGATGAACTGTGATGAGCAAAGATTTCTTCCTTGTTGTTAATACTAAGGTATCAGTGTAGATTCTACTTTGTCTTCATCTTGTCCTTTTCTTTTTAGCCCCCAGCATCCTTCCTGCTTATTCTTCCAGTACAATACACAGCTGGGTCCACCTTACCACATCTTGGTCGATACCAATTTTATCAACTTTTCCATTAAAGCTAAGCTGGACTTAGTGCAGTCAATGATGGACTGTCTGTATGCCAAGTGTAAGTATCTTCCTTTGCTCTAACATTTGTATAAATAATTGCATTTTCCAAATACACGCAAAAAGTGAGGTAGCGTTCTCATTAAATGAATTTTACAATCACCATATCAATGATGATTTTTTTTTAATTTTTTTTTTAATTTTTATTAACATTTTCCATGAACGATGATTTTTTTTTAATAAAGACTTTCTATATATGTTATAGACAGGTGACTTTTTTAATTTTATTTTTATTTATTTATTTGAGAGCGACAGAGAGAGAAAGAGGCAGATAGATAGAGAATGGGCGTGCTGGAGCCTCCAGCCACTGCAAATGAACTCCAGATGCATGAGCCCCCTTGTCCATCTGGCTTACGTGGGTCCTGGGGAATCGAGCCTTGAACCAGGGTCTTTAGGCTTCACAGGCAAGCGTTCAACCACTAAGCCATCTCTTCAGCCCTCAACGGATGATTTTCAGTGAGTTGAAATACAATATATACTTGACTAGAAAAAATTAAACTTTCATAATTCAAAAAATAGTGCTTTGACTAGCATAGACAGCTATTTTTTTTGTTTTTAGAATTGGGATTTCAAAAATCTGGATTAAGCCAGGTGTGATTGTTCATGTCTGAGAAACCTTCCCTTCCCCTCCAACAAAAAAAGGAAAAGAAAAGAAAAATCTGGATTTTAAAAAATCTATTTTTCAGTATAAATATCCTTTCATATTAAGTAGGATAGATTCTACATCCTGTTCTACTTTGGGAAAACTGAATAAGGAATTTTGCCATTCATGATCAGAGCCACTACTTGAATAATGGCTGAATCCCAGGTTTATTCAGTTGATATTTATTTGTGCCACAAAGGATCTGGGGCAAAATTTACCTGCACCTCAGTATGCTGTTTGCCAGTAGAAAGAGTTCCCCTTGCTTACTTAATACCCCTCCTTCATAATCCCGAGTACAAAAAAGAAAGGTCATGGGTTGGGGGGGCATTTTCCACACAATATGAGGTCTAGAGTTTAGATCCTAGATCCCAGCACCCACATAAAAGCCAGGTGGAAGTGGGGACTGCCTATAATCCCTGGTGTCAAGTAGTCTTCAGGGCAAGCTGGCTAGCAAAACCATCCAAAACAGCCAGTTCTGGCAGGTTGATAGAGGAAAACACCCCACCTGAGCCTGTGGTCTCCACATACCCATGTTGTTGGTACCATATTTTTTCTCAACATGTTTTCACGTCTCATCACGTTTTGATAATTCTTGCAATATTGCAAGCTTTTTCATTATTGTTTATGTTTTTTAATATATTTTTTAAGTATTTGATTTATTATAGTTGCAAGCAGAAAGAGAAAGAGAGAATGGGCATTCCAGAGCCTCCTGCCAGTGCAAACAAACTTCAAACACATGTGCCACTTTATGTGTCTGTCTTTACATGGGTAGTAGGGAATCAAACCTAGGCCGTCAGGCTTTGGTAGCAAATGCCTAAACTGCTGAGCCATCTCTCCAGCCCCATATTTTTTTTTATATATTTTTTTTTTAATTTATTTATTTGAGAGCAACAGACACAGAGAGGAAGACAGTAGAGGGAGAGAGAGAGAATGGGCACGCCAGGGCTTCCAGCCACTGCAAACGAACTCCAGACGTGTGTGCCCCCTTGTGCATCTGGCTAACGTGGGGCCTGCGGAACTGAGCCTCGAACCGGGGTCCATAGGCTTCACAGGTGAGCGCTTAACCACTAAGCCATCTCTCCAGCCCTTGAGTTACTTTTAATGTTATTATTATTACTAATTTTGGTCACCAGAAATCAAGCTACTGTAAGACAGAGAGTTTGTGTGACTCTGGCTATTTCTATGACTAGCTGTACCCCCGTCTCTCTCCTTTTCCTCAGTCCTCCTATTCCTTGAGACAAAACAATACAGAAATCAGGCCGATTAGGCTTATAGTGACCATTTATTTATTTCCAAGGAGAGAGAGAATGGGCATGCCACTTTGGACATCTGGCTTTACTTGGGTACTGAGGAATCCAACCTGGATCATTATGCTTTGCAGGCAAGTGCCTTAACTGCTGAGCCACCTCTCCAGCCCCAGGTGTCTCTCCTTTAAATCAGAAGCTAGAAAGGCCTAGTGTGGTGTACAGGCTTTAATCCCAGCATTCAGGAGACAGTGATAGGAGACTCCCTGAAATTTACAAACCTCAATTGTGTGTCCTGTCCTACCTTTAACAAAGAATTAGTACAGATAGACTCAAGAAGGATAAATGGCTGGGGCATTTTGGCAAATGCCTTTAATCTCAGCACTTGGGAAGCAGGATTGCCATGAGTTCAAGACCAGCTCCCAATCTCTCTGTCTGTCTTCTCTCTATCTTTCTGTGCTTGCAAATGAATAAATAAAAATATTTTAAGGGCTAGAGAGATGGCATAGCAGTTAAGGCACATGCCTGTGAAGCCTAAGGACCCAGGCTCGATTCTCCAAGTCCCACATAAGCCAGATGCACATGTGGCACATGCATCTGGAGTTCGTTTGCAGTAACTAGAGGCCCTAGTGTGCCCATTCTCTTCCCCTCTCCAATAAATAAATAAAAGTAAAAAAAATTTTGAAAGATAATTTATGAATTATTACATTTACTTAAGCTGGGCATGATGGTGCACACCTTTAATCCCAGCACTAAGGAGGCAGAGGTAGAATCACCATGAGTTCCAGTCTCCCTGAGAATACATAGTAAATTCCAGATCAGCCTGGGCTAGAGTGAAACCCTACCTCAGGGGGGGGGAAAAAAGTTTATTTAAGGACAAATCCCGCATTGGGTTTATTTATTTTTAATATTTTATTTTTATTTATTTATTTATTTGACAGAGCAAGAAGGAGAGAGAGAGAGAATGGCCTCCAGCCACTGCAAACAAACTCCAGATGCATGTGCCCCCTAGTGCATCTGGCTACTGTGGGTCCTGGAGAATTGAACCAAGGTCCTTTGGCTTTGCAGGCAAAGCCTTAACTGCTAAGGCATCCCTCCAGCCCCACATTGGGTTTATTTAAGGGAAATTGGAATCTTAGAAAAAGGCTAGAGTCATAAACACATGGGAAGCAGGAAACATACACTCATGGAAAACACAGCACAGTTTATAAGTGTTGTTTAAGAGATTTAAATTGAGGTTCTTAAAAAGTAGGGGTTTGGGGAAATGACTTAGTGGTTAAGGCGTTTGCCTGCAAAGCCTAAGGACCCCGGTTCAACTCCCCAGGACCCAGTAAACCAGATGTACAAGGTGATGCATGTGTCTGGAGTTCATTTGCACTGGCTGGAGGCCCTGGCGTGCCCATTCTCTCTTTCTCTCTGCCTCTTCCTCTCCCTCTCTCTCTCAAATAAGTAAATAAAATACATATTTATTAACTTATTTGCAAGCACAGAGAGACAGTGAATGGACGCACAAGGGCCTTCAGCCACTGCACACGAACTCCAGGCACATGCACCACCTTGTGTATCTGGCTTTACATGGTTACTGGGGAGTAGAATCAAGGTCATTGGGCTTGGAGGGCAAGTACGTTAACTGCTGAGCCATCTCTCCAGCCTGAAATTCAGGAGACTTTTTTGGTTTTTCAAGATAATGTCTTAGTATAGTCCATGTTGACCTGGAATTCACTATGTGGTCTTAGGGTGGCCTTGAATTCACAGAGCTCCTCCTACTTCTGCCTCCCAACTGTTGGAATTAAAGGTGTGCACCACCATGCCTGATGCACCTTGCCTTTTAATGTGGCTGTTGGGAATCTGAACTCGGCTTCATGCTTGTATGGCAGCACTTCAAATATTTTATTTTATTTTTATATTATTTATTTATTTGACAGAGAGGGAGAGAATAGGTGCATCAGTGCCCCCAACCACTGTAAATGAACTCCAGACACATGCACTGCCTTGTGCGTCTGGCTAATATGGGTCCTGGGGAATCAAACCTGGGTCCTTCGGCTTTGCAGACAATCACCACTAAGCCATCCCTCCAGTCCGACCTTGAACTCCCAATCCACCCACCTCTACTTCCCAAGTGCTAGGATAAAACTCATATAACAATGACTTATTCATCTACTTTTTATACTAATGAAGATTGAACCCAGATCCTCCCACATGCTAAGCAAGAGTTTAGGTACTGAGCTGTATCCCTACCCTTCGTTTTGCTTGCTTGCTTGCCTGCCTGCCTGCCTGCCTGCCTGCCTGCCTGCTTTCTGCCTGCCTTTCTTCCTTTCTTCCTTCCTTCCTTCCTTCCTTCCTTCCTTCCTTCCTTCCTTCCTTCCTTCCTTCCTTCCTTTCTTTCTTTCTTTCTTTCTTTCTTTCTTTCAGGTTTTTCTAGGTAGGGTCTCAGTCTAGTCCAGGCTGACCTGGAATTCACTATGTAGTCTCAGGCTGGCCTCAAACTCATGATGATCCTCCTTTCTCTGCCTTCCAAGTCCTGGGATTAAAGGCATGTGCCACCATGCCTGGCTCTCTCAATTCTTACTAGTCATTTTATTAGGTTTACTTTATCATTCCATTAGTCTCTTGGGTCTTTTAGAGAATGAACAGGATATAATTCAGAGTTTCTGTTTAAGTTCTGTTTCTAATTTTTTGTGCTGGTTTGTTTTTCCTGGCAGGTATCCCTTGCATAACTGATTGTGTAATGGCTGAAATTGAGAAACTGGGACAGAAGTATCGAGTAGCTCTAAGGTAAAGAGCTAGTCTGGGTTTCTTTACTGGAGGTTGATATGCTAAGGATACTTTCGACCTGTCTCATCTCTTTGCTGTCCAAACATTTCCTGGCCAATTAGTTTAAATACAAGTCAAAAGCTGGGCGTGGTGGCGCATGAGTTTAATCCCAGAACTTGGGAGGCAGAGGTAGGAGGATTGCCATGAGTTCAAGGCCACCCTGAGACTGCATAGTGAACTCCAGGTCTGTCTGGGCTAGAGGAAGACCCTACCTCACAAAAACAAAACAAACAACAACAAAAAAGGAAATAAATGCAAATCAACGAAGACTGTCTGTGATTCAAGTAGCAAATATTAGCTGGTTCACACAAAGCTAATGCTCATTGTATTCCTCACTGCCACCCACTGATAGAGTCACTTAAGAAGGTACTTAATGAAGCTTTAACTTCACCTTTATTAAATTTTGAGGGGCAGGGAGATGATAAAGTGGTTAAAGGGAATTGCTTACAAAAAAGCCTGTCAGCCCAGGTTCGGATTCCCAGCACCTATGTGAATCCAAACCAAAAAGAGTAGCACATGCATCTGATGTTTGTTTTTAGCAAGACCCTGGTATGCCTATACACACAAGCACACACAGAATCAATAATTTTTTAAAAATTATGCCGGGCATGGTGATGCACACCTTCAATCCCAGCACTTGGGAGGCAGAAGTAGGAGGGTCCCTGTAAGTTCAAGGCCTTCTTGAGACCACATAGTGAATTCAGGTCAGGCTAGGCTAGAGTGACCCCCTACCTCAGAGAACTAAAAAGGGGCTGGAGAGATGGCTTAGTGGTTAAGGTGCCTGCCTGCAAAGCCAAAGGATCCAGGTTCAACTCCCCAGGACCCACATAAGCCAGATGCACAAGGAAGTGCACATCTGGAGTTTGTTTGCACTGTCTGGAGGCCCTGGCGCACCCATTCTTTCCCTCCCTCTCTCTCTCTCTCTCTCTCTCTCTCTCTCTCTCTCTCTCTCCCCCCCCCACCTGCCTATTTCTATATCTCTTTCTCTCTCAAATAAATAAATAAAAATAAAATACTTCTTTTAAAAAAATAAAGGAGGGGGGAGGGAGGGAATTACCACGGGATATTTTTTTATAATCATGGAAAGTGCTAATAAAAATTTAATTAATTAATTAAAGGAAAGCCAGGCATGGTGGCGCATACCTTTAATCCCAGCACAGGGTGTCAGAGGAAGGAGGATCACTGCAAGTTCGAGGCCACTCTGAGAGTCCATAGTGAATTTCAGGTCAGCCTGGGTTAGAGTGAGACCTTACCTCGAAAAACCAAAAAAAAAAAAAAAAATAGAAAAAAGAAAACCAAAATAACTTCAGTATTTGTGTAATGAAATTGTGAGGTATGTGCAAAGAAAGCTTGTATTAATGGAAAACAATTTTGTGTATTTGAGTTATTAGTTAAGCTAGATGTTATTTTGTGAAATATGATTGTTGTTTTTTGACGCAGGGTCTCACTCCAATCCAAGCTGATCTGGAACTCACTCTGTAGCCCAGACTGGCTTTGGATTCACATTGATCCTAATACCTCAGCCTCCTAGGGGCTAGGTTTATAGCCACCTCACCCAGCTTGTAGAATATGATTTTTTTGTTTGTTTTGTTTTGGTTTTTCGAGGTAGGGTCTCTCTGTAGCCCAGGCTGACCTGGAATTCACGATGAAGTCTCAGGGTGGCCTTGAACACACGGCAATCCTCCTATCTCTGCCTCCCAAGTACTGGGATTAAAGGTGTGTGCCACCATGCCCGGCTAGAATATGATTTTTATGTGAAAGAACAATGAGCAAACACTAGTTATTTAGACATTGGTATTTGGCAGCTATTTTTTTTCAAAAGTTAATGCTGAGCATAATGGCACACACCTGTTATCCACGTCCTCAGGAAGCTGAGGCCAGTGGGCTACATAGCAAGGCCCTGTCTCCAATGAAATGACAGAAGAACGGAGGGTGGGCTGATGAAGGGAGGGGCAGAAGAAAGAGTAGAATGCTCATGAAAGAAGTGTTATATCGGAGTAAAAATGAGCGAGATAGTGTTGTGTCTATATGGATGAATCACAAAGGCAAGTTTAAAAAACAAACAAAGGAAAGGAAAATAGGGACTGGGGTCAGGCCTGGTGGCTCATACCTTTAATCCCAGCACTTGGGAGGCAGAGGTAAGCGGATCACCATGAGAATATGTAGTGAATTCCAGGTCAGCCTGAGCTACAGTGAGATCCTGCCTCAAAAAAACAAAAAAAAAAAAGAAAAGAAAAAGAATAGGGAATGGGGAGATAGCTTAGTCAGTAAAATGCTTGCCTCACAAATATGAGACCTTAGTTCAATATCCAGAACCCACATAAAAAATGCCATAGATGGGGGCTGGAGACATGGTTTAGTGGTTAAGGCATTGTTTACCTATAAAGCCAAAGAACCCAGGTTCAATTCCCCAGGGCCCACCCAGATGCACAAGGGAGCACATGCATCTGGAGTTTGTTTGCAGTGGCTGGATGCCCTGGTGCACCCATTCTCTCTCTCTCTCTCTCCCTCTTTCTCTATCAAATAAATGAATAAATAAAAATAATTTTTAAAAATGCCAGAGATAGGCTGGAGAGATGTCTTAGCAGTTAAGGCACTTGCACTTGCCTGCAAAGCTTAAGAACCCAGGTTTGACTCCTCAGAACCCACATAAGCCAGACACACAAGTTGACAGATGCTCACAAAGTAGGACATGTGTCTGAAGTTCTATTGCAGTGGCTAAGGCCCTGACATGCCAATTCCCCTCCACACTCTTTCTCTAGCCAGCTAATCTATCTTAATTTGATAAGGTCCAGACTAGTGGAAGATCCCATCTCAAAAAAGGTGGACTGAGATGGGGAGATGGCTCTGCAGTTAAAGTGCTTGTTTGCAAAGCCTGCCAGCCTGGGTTTGATTCCTGAGTACTCACTTAAAGCCAGATGTACAAGGTGGTGCGTGCTTCTGGAGTTCATGTGCAGCGGCGGAGGCCCTAGTGTGCCCATGCTTGCTCTTGCTCTCCCTACCCCCCTTGCAAAAAAAATATTTTTAAAAGGGAGGTCTCTGGAAAGATGGCCTAGCAGTTCAGGCATTTGCCTGTGAAGCCTAAGAACCCCAGTTCAGTTCGCCAGGATCCACGTAATGCACAAGGGAACATATGCACCTGAGTTCATTTGCAATGGTTAGAGACCTTGGCGTGCCCATTCTCTCTCCCTTGTGTTCTCTCTGTCAATCTCTCTCTCTCTCTCTCTAAATCCTAAGCTTATTTTATTTTATTTATTTTTTGGTATTTTGAGGTAGGGTCTCACTCTAGCCCAGGCTGATCTGGAATTCACTATGTAGTCTCAGGGTGGCCTGGAACTCATAGCGATCCTCCTACCTCTGCCTCCAAAGTGTTGGGATTAAAGGCATGTGCTACCACACCCAGCATATACTCTTTTTTTTCTTTCTTTTTAATTTATTTTTCGAAGTAGGGTCTCACTCTAGCCCAGGCTGACCTGGAATTCACTGTGTAGTCTCAGGGTGGCCTCGAACTCATGGCAATCCTCCTACCTCTGCCTCCTGAGTGCTGGGATTAAAGGCGTGTGCCACAGTTTTTTAAAAGAAAAAAAAAAAAAAAAGATGGGCTTGGTAGGTGGATCAGTGTTCAAAAGTGCTTGTTTGGCCGGGTGTGGTGGCGCACGCCTTTAATCCCAGCACTCAGGAGGCAGAGGTAGGAGGATTGCCATGAGTTCGAGGCCACCCTGAGACTCTATAGCGAATTCCATGTCAGCCTGGGCTAGAGTGAGGCCCTACTTTGAAAAACCAGGAAAAAAAAAAAAAAAGTGCTTGTTTGGAAGAACAAACCTAGAGCATAACATTTTCCCTCTTTTAAAACTTCAAATTGATAATACATTGTTTATAGGTATATACACATGGTACGTATGGAATCTTACATGTAGTGCATTGTGTGTAGGAATGATAATAATGAAACTCTGGATAATAGTTACAGAAAGGGCAGAGATTAGGACTGAAGAGGGAGTTTTGTTTGTAATATTTGATTTTTTTAATAAGATAGTTAATGATGGTGGCCATAGGTGTTCATTATTCTTTATCCTTTCTTATATGCCTGAAATATGTCAAATTAAATAATAACATGGCTGGGGAGATGGCTCAATGGTTAAAGGTATTTGCTTGCAAAGCCTGCCTGCCCAGGCTCAATTCCTCAGGACCCACATAAAGCCAGAAACACAAACAGGTGCATGAATCTGCAATTCATTTGGAGCAGCAAGGGGTCCTGATGTGCCCATTCTCATTCTCTCTCTGTCCCCCCCCCACACACACACATATTTTTTTTTTTTGGTTTTTCGAGGTAGGGTCTCACTCTGGTCCCGGCTGACCTGGAATTAACTATGTAGTCTCAGGGTGGCCTTAAACTCTCGGCAATCCTCCTACCTCTGCCTCCCAAGTGCTGGGATTAAAGGCATGCGCCACCACACCAGCATTACACATATATATTTAAAACAAAAAGTAATAACAATAAAGAATTAGAGGGGAAAACAAAAGTATCGAGTTTGATTGTGAAGAGAAACAAATGCAGTGTTAGCTGAAAGAATGTAAAAGTAAAAAGTGTTGTCAAGCCGGGTGTGGTGGCACACACCTTTAATCCCAGCACTCCCAGCGCTCCATTCGGGAGGCAGAGGTAGGAGGATCGTTGTTGAGTTCAAGGCCATCCTGAACTACATAGTGAATTCCAGGTCAGCCTGAGCTAGTGAGACCCTACCTCAAAAAATCCAAAAAAGAAAAAAAAACAAGCCAGGCATGGTGGTACACACCTTTAATCCCAGCACTCGAGAGACAGATGTAGGAGGATCACCGTGAGATCAAGGCCACCCTGAGACTACAGAGTGAATTCCAGGTCAGCCTGAGCTAGAGTGAAACCCTACCTCAAAAAAAAAAAAAAAAGTATTGTATTGCCTCCTGCCCAGATACTAGCGCACCGCACGTTGGTCTGTTTCTGGTAAAAGCTGGAGTGAATATCAGCAAGCCAGTTTTCAGATGGCTGGTGCCAGTTTGGAACATCCCTTCATTTTGCTTGACACATTGCTTTCATCTCATTTCCTTGACTTTTTCTAAGTACATAAAGCAATATTGACTTAGTGCTGAACCACTGCAGTAGGAAGTGTTTTTGGTGCTCTTGGTACCTGTGTGCCACCTAGTGTTTTATTCATTTCCATGATTCATCATCATTGTGAAATAGAAAGAATTTGGCTGTGGGACTCAAACTTGAATTTCTTTCTATTGAGTTTTTATGAAGGGCAGGGGGTGTAGCTCAAATGACAATGTGTTTGCCCAGCATGCTAGAAGCCCTGGGTTTGATTCCCAACACCTCATAAAACTGGATGTGGTGGTACACACTTGTAATCTAAGCACTTGTGAGATGGAAGCAGGAGAAGATTGAGATCATTCTTGGCTCTATAGGGAGTTCAAGGCCAACCTTTTAAGTGAGTAAATGACCCCAACACAGCAGTTGTCAACCAGTGAATTTGAGTCCCCTCCCTGTAAGTTTTCTTTGCAATTAAAGGATAAGCTTCCCAAGGAGACGGTGCATAGATCATGTTACTTTTGCCTTAAGAATTGGATACAGAAAGTTATCAAGTTGCTTGAATATTTTCTTTAATCCACTTTTATCATCCTGCAGGATTGCCAAGGATCCGCGATTTGACCGATTGCCCTGTACTCACAAAGGAACCTATGCAGATGACTGCTTGGTACAGAGAGTAACTCAGGTATCATCAGTTTCTAAATATTTACTTCATTTTTTTGCTTCTGTTTGTTTGTTGTTTTGGTTTATCGAGCTAGGGTCTCACTCTGGCCCAGACTGACTGGGAATTAACTATGTAGTCTCAGGGTGCCCTCAAACTCATGGCAATCCTCCTATCTCTGCCACCCAAGCTGAGATTAAAGGTGTGCGCCACCATGCCCGGCTTTACTTTGTAATTTTAAAAAGCAGGGGAGGGGCTGGAGAAATGGGTTAGTGATTAAGGCATTTGCCTGCAAAGCCTAAGGCCCCAAGTTTGATTCCCCAGTACCCATGTAAGCCAGGTGCACAAGGTGGTACACGCATATGGAGTTAATTTGCAGTGGCTACAGGCCCTGGCATACCCACTATTTCTATCTCTGCCTGTCTCACACATTCTCTCTCTCAAATAAATAGGTTTAACTTTTTGTTTTTTAAGAGAATATAAAATAGCTTCCAACCAAGTCAGACTTTGGATCTTGGAGCTCCTCTTCTGAGTTCCCAGCCCAGGCATAGCCTATCCACACCACGGATATGTCAGAGCACCCCACTACCTTTCCTGAAAGCTCAAGCATTCACTATGTGTTTGCATGGAGTTCATAGAGTGTTTTCCCAAAACTCAAGAATTGTCTTCCCTAACTGTGAAAGTTTCTTGAAACAGAAAACATTTTTCAGCTTGTAAACACTTCTCATCTTCCCCTCGAGATTTTTTTTTCCCCAGTGATAGGGATAAAGCCCAGGGCCATACACTTGCAACCCATGCCCCTACCAAAATGAGTTGCACTTCCAGCCCAGAAGTGTTTGCAAAGTGCTTCTGCTTATGGGGAAAATGGCACCAAGTCCTGGAATGATTTTGTGTTATGAATATGATATGAAAGTAAAGTTCTTCTTTTGGAGGAGAATTATAGACAAAAATGCACATCTTAAGTGAGGAGCTTCCCACTGGGAGGAAATGAGAACAAGGGGGCTAATCAGGGACTCTGAAATGGCCAAAAAAAACAGTTCTTTCAAAACTGGTTCTTTGCCAGGCGTGGTGGCACACACCTTTAATTCTAGCACTCAGGAGGCAGAGATAGAAGGATCTCTGTGAGCTCAAGGCCACTGTGAGACTATATAGTGAATTCTAGGTCAGCCTGGGCTAGAGTGAGACTCTTAAGTAAAAAAAAAAAAAAAAACAAAAACTGGTTCTTCGTGAAATCAGTGACCAGTGGCCATGAACACAGTGCACCCAGACCAGAGAGATGACTATGGAAAACTGAAGAGGTGCCAGAAGTCAAGACAGTTCTAGCCCACTTCAACCCCTACCTCCACTAGGGTGCCAGGACAGGGTTGCATGGGCTACTCCCAGGTTCCTGGGTACCCCACCATGACCCCTCATGATTCTTAAGACCACATTCAGGTCAGACAACTTGTCATATATTTTATTCTATAATTATTAGCACCTAGATCTTAGTAGCAACTCAACAATTTATTGCTTTAGCTAATTACTTTTAGCTGGTTTTTTAAAAAAATATTATTTGAGAGAGAAAAAACAAAATGCACAAGGTGGCACATACATCTGGAGTTTTTTTGCAGTAGCTGATTTCTATAGCATAATTTCCCAGAAGCTCTTGGTGAGCACAGTAAAAAAACAGAATGAGATCAAGACAAATCCTGCCTCAAATAGACACGGAGATGATCTGAAACTTCTCTGACCACTATACATGCATAATGACATGCCTGTGCCTGCACTCACACAAACATAAACATGCATACCCACACTGTACTGAACCAAACACTGTGCTTATGCCATTTTACCATAGCCATTAGACATACTCAGTGAGTTCGTTGTAAACATCAGTGGATATCTTTCAGCACAAGTGTTACATTGTGGCCACAGTTGACCGGGACCTTAAGCGAAGAATCCGGAAGATCCCTGGAGTTCCTATCATGTACATTTCTAACCACAGGTGAGATATTGCTATTAGGAAAGTGATTCGTGGGTTATCAATTTAAAAGGTGATCAACAAGGAGCACATAGGTCTGGAGTTTGCAGTGGCTAGAGGTCCTGGGGTGCCCATTCTCTCTCTGTGTCTCTCTTCTCTCTATCTGCTTGCAAATAAATAAAAGAGGTAGAAGGATTGCTGTGACTTTGAGGCCACCCTTGAGACTACATAGTGAATTCTAGGTCATCCTGGGCTAGAGTGAGACCCTACCTTTGCCAAAGGGAGGGAATAAGTGATCAAGTGCTGTAGAGATGGCTCAGTGGTTAAGGCATTTGCCTGCAAAACCAAAGGATCCTGGTTCAATTAGGACCCACGTAAGCCAGATGCACAAGGGGGCGCATGCATCTGGAGTTCATTTGCAGTGGCTGGAGGCCATGGTGCACCTGTTCTCCCCCCGCCCTACCTTTTTTCTCTCTCTCAAATAAAATATACTAAAAAAAAATTTCTTTAAAAAAAGTGATCAATGGGCTGGAGAGATGGCTTAGCGGTTAAGCGCTTGCCTGTGAAGCCTAAGGACCCCGGTTCGAGGCTCGGTTCCCCAGGTCCCACGTTAGCCAGATGCACAAGGGGGCACACGCGTCTGGAGTTCGTTTGCAGAGGCTGGAGGCCCTGGCGTGCCCATTCTCTCTCTCTCCCTCTATCTGTCTTTCTCTCTGTGTCTATCGCTCTCAAATAAATAAATAAAATAATTTTTAAAAAAAAGTTACATTTAAAAAAAAAAAAAAGTGATCAAGGGCTGGAGAGATGGCTTAGCGGTTAAGCACTTGCCTGTGAAGTCTAAGGATCCCGGTTCGAGGCTCAGTTCCCCAGGTCCCACGTTAGCCAGATGCACAAGGGGGCGCACGCGTCTGGAGTTCGTTTGCAGAGGCTGGAAGCCCTGGCGCGCCCATTCTCTCTCTATCCCTCTATCTGTCTTTCTCTCTGTGTCTGTCGCTCTCAAATAAATAAATAAATAATTTAAAAAAAAAGTGATCAATACACCTCAGAGAGAGTGATTGAGATGGGGAGGGGATATGAAGGAGAATGGAATTTCAAAGGGGAAAGTGTGGGGGGGTATTACTATGGGATACTTTTTATAATCATGGAAAGTGTTAATAAAAATTGAGAAAAATAATAAAAATAAAAAAGTGATCAAAGGCGCTTTAATCCCAGCACTCAGGAGGTGGAGGTAGAAGGATCACTGTGAGTTCAAAGTCACCCTGAGACTACATAGTGAATTCCAGGTCAGCCTGAGCTAGAGTGAAACCCTACCTTGAACCCCCCTCCCCCAGAAAAAAAAAGTGATCAAGTTACAAGGTTCCAGAAGGACTTCACAGAAATTATCAAATTTCATTTGTTTAGATTTATTGTTTAAAATACAAAGCTTTATTTTAAAACTAATCCTTTTGGGGCAGAAATACCTTTTTTTTTTCAAAGGTAGGAATTCACTATGTAGCCTTAGGGTGGCCTTGAACTCATGGGATCCTCCTACCTCTTCCTCTCAAGTGCTGGGATTAAAGGCGTGTACCACTACATGAGGCAGACTGCCCTTTTTTTTTTTTTTCAATTTTAATTTTTATTTTTTATTTATTTGAGAGCAACAGACACAGAGAGAAAGACAGGTAGAGGGAGAGAGAGAATGGGCGCGCCAGGACCTCCAGCCTCTGCAAACGAACTCCAGACGCGTGCGCCCCCTTGTGCATCTGGCTAACGTGGGACCTGGGGAACCGAGCCTCGAACCAGGGTCCTTAGGCTTCACAGGCAAGCGCTTAACCGCTACGCCATCTCTCCAGCCCATACTGCCCTTTTTTTAATGAGTGAGAGGGAGAGAAATCACGCCAGGACCTCCAGCCACCGTAATCAAATTCCAGCTGTGTGTGCCCCCATGTGCATGTTCAACCTTGTGCTTGTGTCACCTTGTGCATCTGGCTTACCTGGGGCCTGGAGAGTCAAACATGGGTCCTCAGGCTTTGCAGGCAAGCACCTAAAACCCTAAGCCATCTGGCCAGCCCATAAAAGGTATTTTTATATTTACCTTGAGAGAGAGAGAATGAGCGTGCCAGGATCTTTAGCCTGCTGCACACAAACTCTAGATACATTCCCCTCTGCTTGTGTTCATGTGCAACATTGCACGCTTGCATCACTGTGGGTCTGGCTGCATGGGATCCAGAGATTTGAACATGAGTTCTTAGGTTTTGCAGGCAAACACCTTAATGGCTAAGCCATCTTTCCAGCCCAAAAGGTTCTTTTGACAATATCTTTGAAAGATATTCTTTGAGGCTGGGGATGCTGATAGAGTGCTAGGCTAGCATTCACAAAGAGAGTCCTGAGTTTGATCTCCATCACAAATTAACTGGGCATGGTTGCCCATCCCTGTAATCTTAGAACTCCAGAGGTAGAAGCAAGAGAATCAAAAATTCAAAGTCTGCCAGGAGGCATGGTGGCACATGCCTTTAATCCCAGCACTTGGGAGGCAGAGGTAGGAGCATCGCCAAGAGTTTGAGGTCACCCTGAGACTATGTAGTGAATTCCAGGTCAGCCTGAGCTAGAGTAAGACCCTACCTCAAAAAATAAAAAATAAAAAAATTTAAAAAGAGGTTTCAGATGGGTTCCATACCCACCTTTCTTAACAGTATTGATTTTTTTTGTCCTGACAGGTACAACATCGAGCGGATGCCAGATGATTATGGAGCCCCTCGGTTCTAATTCTTACAAGAAGAAGTTCCTCTGCTTTCCTTGTACCAACTTTCTCTGGTGCTGGTCATTAAGCATGCAACAGCATGAATCATTCTCTTCATCCATTTGCTCTATTGTGTCCTGAGCATGATTAAATACACTCACTTTTTGATGCTTTTTTAAATTGATGTTTTTGTCTACATCTTTTTATAAATCAGATGCTCCAGTAATTGTTCACATAATTTGACTTACTTAACACACCTCTAGTCAGCCTACACTAGGTACTTAATAAGATGATGTTATCCTCAAATTAGACACATTACAGTGGGAAAAAATAATATGTATATTGATAAATATGAAAAAACACCAGTGCTAGGATAAAAGTATCAAGAGCAAGTTGTGAACCAAAATAAAAGGAAAGAGTGATTTCTTTATATTTCATTGGGTTACGGAGGGGAAAAGGTGGTGCTGTAATAAATGTTTTTAAATCTTCTATATATTAATTTGAAAGCAGAACATGAGAATGGGTGCACCAGGACCTTCTGCCCCTGCAAACAAATTTCAGACGCATGTACCACTCTTTGTTTCTGGCTTTATGTGAGTACTGGGGAATCAAACCCAAACTGTCAGGCTTTCAAGCAAGCACCTTTTACCACTGAACCATGTTTTCAGCCCAAAATAGTTCTTTTTTTTTAAGATATGGTCTCACTCTAGCCCAGGATGTCCTGGAATTCAGTATGTAGTCTCTCAGCGTGGCCTCAAACTCACAGCAATCCTCCTACCTCAGCATCCTGAGTGCTGGGATTAAACGCATGCACCACCACACATAGCTGAACTTTTTTTTTTTTTTTTTTTGGATAGGGTCTCACTGTAGCCCAGGCTGACCTGGAATTCACTCTGTAATTTCAGGCTGGCCTCGAACTCATGGCAATCCTCCTATCTCTGCCTCCCAAATGCTGGGATTAAAGACGTGCGCCACCACGCCTGGTGTTGAGATGAATTTCTTAAACATTTTTTTGTTCATTTGTTTTTCAAGGAAGGGTTTCACTCTAGCCCAGGCTGACCTGGAATTCACTATGTAGTCTCAGGGTGGCCTCAAACTCTCGGTGATCCTCCTACCTCTGCTTCCTAAATGCTGGGATTAAAGGCGTGCGCCACATCTGGCTTTTAATGTTTTAAGTATTTGAGAAAATACACACACAGACTATTGTTCTCACAGTTCATAATTCACAACTCTATGATGAATACCAGTAATCCCATTAAGGAAGGCCCTCAGTGGAATGGGGGCAGAAAGGAGAGAAATGATGGTACCAACATATGGTATGACCATACCAAGTTTCTACTAATTTTTTTTTTTTTTTTTGAGAGTGACAGAGAAAGAGGCAGAGAGAGAGAGAAAGAATGGGTGCACCAGGGCCACCAGCCACAGCAAACGAACTCCAGACACGTGCGCCCCCTTGTGTATCTGGCTAACGTGGGTCCTGGGGAATTGAGCCTCAAGCCAGGGTTCTTAGGATTCACAAGCAAGGGTTTAACCACTAAGTCATCTCTCCAGTCCTACTGATTTTTTTTTTTTTTTTAAAGAAAATGGGCACACCATGGTCTGTTGCCACTGCAAACAAACTGCAGATGCTTGAGCTACTTTGTACATCTACCTTTACACTGGGAAATCAAACAGGACCAGCAAGATTTGCAAACAAGCACTTTTAACGGCTGGGCCATCTCAGCCCAATGACCTTGAACTTCTGATCTTCCTGTCTTCACCTTCCAAGTACCGGGATTACAGGCATGTGCCACCACACCAGATTTATGGGGCCCTGAGATGCAACCCAAGGCTTTTATGGTAGGCAAGCACTTGAGTCATATCATCCTCTGCATAAATCTTTTTTTTAATTATTTATTTATTTGAGAGCGACAGACACAGAGAGAAAGACAGATAGAGGGAGAGAGAGAGCATGGGCGCGCCAGGGCTTCCAGCCTCTGCAAACGAACTCCAGACGCGTGCGCCCCCTTGTGCATCTGGCTAACATGGGACCTGGGGAACTGAGCCTCGAACCGGGGTCCTTTGGCTTCACAGGCAAGCGCTTAACCGCTAAGCCATCTCTCCAGCCCCTCTGCATAAATCTTAATGAATAGGTTAAAAAAAAAAAAAGGCCAGGTGTGGTGGCACACGAATTTAACCCCAGCACTCATGAGGCAAAGGTAGGAGGATCGCTGTGAGTTCAAGGCCAGCCTGAGACTACATAGAGAATTTCAGGTCAGCCTGGGCTAGAGTGAGACCTTACCTCGAAAAAACCAAAAAATAAAACAACCAGGGCCTAGAGAGATGTCACCTGCCTGCTAAACCAAAGGACCCAGGCTTGATTCCCCAGTACCTACATAAAGCCAAATGCACAGGGTGGCACATGCATCTGGAGTTAATTTGCAGTTGCTGGAGTCCTGTTGTACCCATATTCTCTCTAACTCTCTCTCATAAATAACAAAATTAATATTTTAAAAAATGGGGCTGTAAAGATGGAGGTGTAGAGGTAGGAGGATCACCGTGAGTTCAAGGCCACCCTGAGACTACATAGAATTCTAGGTCAGCCTGGGTCAGAGCAAGACCCTACCTTAAAAAAGAAAGAAAGAGGGCTGGAGAGATGGCTTAGCAGTTAAGCACTTGCCTGTGAAGCCTAAGGACCCCAGTTCAAGGCTCAGTTCCCCAGAACTCAAGGTAAACCAGATGCACAAGGTGGCACATGCATCTGGAGTTCATTTGCAGTGGCTGGAGGCCCTGGCACACCCATTCTCTCTCTCCCTCTCTGTCTGTCTATGGCTCTCAAATTTTTTTTTTTAAAAAAAAGAGAGCCGAGGGCTGGAGAGATGGCTTAGCGGTTAAGCGCTTGCCTGTGAAGCCTAAGGACCCCGGTTCGAGGCTCGGTTCCCCAGGTCCCACGTTAGCCAGATGCACAAGGGGGCGCACACGTCTGGAATTTGTTTGCAGAGGCTGGAAGCCCTGGCGAGCCCATTCTCTCTCTCTTCCTCTATCTGTCTTTCTCTCTGTGTCTGTCGCTCTCAAATAAATAAATAATTTAAAAAGAGAGAGAGAGAGAGAGAGAGCTGGGCGTGGTGGCGCACACCTTTAATCCCAGCACTTGAGAGGTAGAGATAAGAGGATCGCCTGTGAGTTCAGGGCCAGCCTGACACTACATAGTGAATTCCAGGTCAGCCTGGGCTA
This sequence comes from Jaculus jaculus, assembly GCF_020740685.1. NCBI lineage: Eukaryota > Metazoa > Chordata > Mammalia > Rodentia > Dipodidae > Jaculus > Jaculus jaculus. The sequence continues at coordinate 143,270,372 of NC_059108.1, read as the reverse complement.
GAGTGAGACCCTACCTCAAAAAAACAATAAAAGGCTATAGGATGGCTTAGTGGTTAAGGCGTTTGCCTGCAAAGCCAAAGGATCCAGGTTCGATTCCCCAGGAATCAAAGGGGGCACACACATCTGGAGTTTGTTTGCAGTGGCTAGAAGCCCTGGCATGCCCATATTCTCTCTCCCTCTTTCTCTGTCAAATAAATAAATAAAATGAATTTTTTTTTAAAAAAAAAGAGAAAGACGAAAGAAAGGAAGGAAGGAAAAGGGAAAAGAAAAAAAAGAAAATACAGGAAGGCACCTGTAGAGTCATTCCTTATGTGGTATAGGCATGAGATGGTTCAGTGGACAAAGAATGAGTCCCTGACATTTGGTATCCATCCAGACTGGAAGCTGGAAGCTGTAGTGGGCTTCAGTCATCCCAGAACACCTACTGTTACATGAGAGGCACAGACAGAAAAATATATCAGAAGCTTGTGGGCTGACCTGGAACTCACTCTGTAGACACAGACTGACCTCAGATTCATGGAGATCTTCCTACCTCTGCCTCCCAAATGCTGGGATTAAAGGTGTGTACCACCATGCCTGGCTGTGGACATAGGGATTCTGTATGCTGAGAATGGTTATGGGGTGTGTGTGTGTGTGTGTGTGTAGGCCAGAGAACGTCAGTTGTCTTCTGCCTCTCCTTCATGTATTTCCTTTAGCTCTTTCACTGAACCTGGAGCTGCAGTTTTCAGTCACACTGGCTGCCCAGTGAATCCCGGCAATTCTCCCATCTCTGATTTCCACAGAATTGCAGTTACAAGTGTCATGCCCAGCTTTTTGTTTTGTTTTGGGTTTTTTTGTTTGTTTGTTTGTTTTTTGAGGTAGGGTCTCACTCTGGTCCAGGCTAGCCTGAAATTAGGTATGTTGTCTCAAGGTGGCCTTGAACTCTCGGCGATCCTCCTACCTCTGCCTCCCGAGTGCTGGGATTAAAGGCATGCGCCACCATGCCTGGCTCATGCCCAGCTTTTTACATGGGTGCTGGAGAATCAAACACAGGGCAAATCAGGCCCTCTCCAACCCTTATGCTTATACCCACTCTTGTACCCACTAAATCACCTCCTCAAACCAGTCAAGATTTTTGAAAAGCAATTCTGTAAGCTGGAGGCTTTGAGCGGCCTACCGAGATCTAGAATCCAGGGGATAAAACACTCCTTATCTAGAGCAGTAATTTGTCTTCAGACAGTGAGAGAAATGAGAATGGACCTGATTAGACAACAGTGCTGTCTCCAAAAGAGATGCTGAAAGGCCTCTCGTGCGGAGAACTTTAGAACCTACTAGGTAAGGAGGGAAAGGAAAAGGCAAAGAAAAAGTAGCCTACCTTCCTAATCTTACCTTCACCTAAACTTCTCTCTTATTGTTTCTACTGCCGTTACTTTTATTCTTCCCATCTTTTTTTTGTATGTCTTTAAAAAGTTTGAAGTACAACACACAAACAAGAAAACAGGGCTGGAGAGATGGCTTAGTGGTTAAGCGCTTGCCTGTGAAGCCTAAGGACCCCGGTTCGAGGCTCGGTTCCCCAGGTCCCACGTTAGCCAGATGCACAAGGGGGCGCATGCATCTGGAGTTCGTTTGCAGAGGCTGGAAGCCCTGGCGCGCCCATTCTCTCTCTCTCCCTCGATCTGTCTTTAACTCTGTGTCTGTCGCTCTCAAATAAATAAATAAATAATTTAAAAAATATATTTTAAAGAAAACAAAGCATTCGTGCACACCTCCGTAAGTTTCAACACAGCAAATATTTATGAAATTACCACTTTGATCAAGAAATAGAAGCCTTAGCGGTTAAGCGCTTGCCTGTGAAGCCTAAGGACCCCGGTTCGAGGCTCGGTTCCCCAGGTCCCACGTTAGCCACATGCACAAGGGGGCGCACGCGTCTGGAGTTCGTTTGCAGAGGCTGGAAGCCCTGGCGCGCCCATGCTCTCTCTCTCCCTCTATCTGTCTTTCTCTCTGTCTCTGTCGCTCTCAAATAAATAAATAAAATATTTACAAAAAATCCTTAATCTGTTTAAAAAAAAAAAAAAAAAGAAAGAAAGAAATAGAAGCCTGCGGGGATATGATGGAAAATGGAGTTTCAAAGGGGAAATGGGGGGAGGGGGGGAGTGAGGGTATTACCATGGGATATTTCTTACAATCATTGAAGTTTTTAATAAAAAATTTGAAAATTAAATTAAATTTAAATTTAAAAAGAAAAAAGAAAAGAAATAGAAGCCTGAGCCAGGAGTGGTGGCACATACCTTTAATCCCAGCACTCAGGAGGCAGAGGTAGGAGGATCACCAAGAGTTCAAGGCCACCCTGAGACTACATACTGATTCCAGGTCAGCCTGAGCTAGAGCGAGACCCTACCTTGAAAAAAAAAGGAAAAGAAAATAAAAGAAATAGAAGCCTAGCATGGTGGTGCATGTCTTTAATCCCAGGCAGAGACTACATAGTAAATTCCAGGTCAGCTAGGACTATAGTGAAACCTACCTCGAAAAACAAACAAAAAAGAAAAGAAAAAGAAAGAAAGAAAACATGTTTGAGCACCGTAGCACATGTCTTCAGTCCCGGCATTTGGGAGGCAGAATAGGAGGATCACTGTAAGTTTGAGACCAGCCTGGGACTACAGAGTGAGTTGCAGGTCAGCCTGGTCTAGAGTGAGACCCTACCTTGGAAAAAAAAAAAAAAAAAAAAAAAGGAAGTTTTTTTTGGGGCCTGGAGATTTCTCAGTGGTTCAGGCACTGGCTTACAAAGTCTAACAACCCAGAGTCAATTCTGCAATCACATAAAGCCACATGCACAATGTGGTACATGCATCTACAGTTCATTTGCTGTGGCTGAAGGCCCTAGCATGCCCATTCTCACACTTCTTCCTCCTCCTCCTCCTCTCTCTCTGTTCTTCTTACTCTCCCTCTTTGCAAATAAATAAATAAGCATATTTAATTTTTCTTTTGCCTGGGTGGTGGTGCATGCCTTTAGTCCCAGCACTTGGGAGACAGAGGTAGGAGGATTGCCATGAGTTTGAGGCTAGCCTGAGCCTACATAGTTAATACCAGGTCAGCCTGGGCTAGAGTGAGAACTACCTTGAAAAACCAAAAAATAAAATAAAAATTTAAAGTTAGGTGTGGGGCTGAAGAGATTGCTTAGTGGTTAAGGACTGTGAAGCCTATGGACCCAGGTTCAGTTCCCCAATAACCACATAAGCCAGATGCACAAGGGGGCTCATGCATCTGGAGTTCATGTGCAGTGGCTAAAGGTCCTGGAATGCCCATTTGCTCTCTTTTTATCTCTCATTCTGTCTCTACCTCTTCCTCTCTCTCCCTCTCTCTCTCTCTCTCTCTCTCTCTCTCTCTCTCTCTCTCTCAAATAAATAAAATATGGGAAAATTTCAGTGCCAGGGATGGGATACCTTCCATTAAGTTGTTAGCCAGGGGGGTCCCTGATGCCCCAAAACATTATAGGCCATTGCCGAGGCCCTTGGTTCCCACCTGGAATAGATGGTAAGACCCTAGTGCTGAAGACTCCACATACTTGGGCTGCAAGGCCACTAAGAAATCCTGCTGGAACTGAGCTGAAACCTCCTCCATGTAGACTAGCTGACAGAAAGCTAGAAAAAGCCATTCTGCATGCAGTTCACTGAGAGACAGAGAAATCACCAGTGAAGATACTCAACAATTGGACACTGCAAGCCTTGTATTTGGGCCAGCCAGGCCAAATGAGCCAACGGGTGCAATAGTGGCACATCTACCATAGTGGAAACCAACCACCCTCTAATTGGGCTGGAGGCCCACTCCATGGGAAGGAATACATCCCTGATTCTGAAAACTTAAAACAGGGGTAGTCATGAGCCCTAGAGGTGTAACGTCTGGTGCTTTCTGGCTAAATGTATATACTATGCTTATCAAACTGCCCAGTAAGCACTTCTCTTAATGTTCATACCCTTATATTAATGCTACTCTTACTTTTGGTAGAGAATCTTCTCTTTTCATGTGGCAGTGATCTTGGGATGATTCAGAAGGCATCATGGTGATGGGAAGAAGTGACAGGAGTGCTCAGTACTGCAATACTCCAAGGCTCAGGGTCTATTGTGAAAGAGGTGGTGGAAAGAATGTAAGAGCCAAAGGAAGGGTAGGACTCCTTACAACGTGCTCCCTCCAGACACAAAATGGCCTGGATATCATGACCTCACAGTACCTGACACTACCTACACAAGACCATCATAACAGGAGGAAAAGATGATGACATCAAAATAAAAGACAGACTGGGCTGGAGAGATGGCTTAGTGGTTAAGTGCTTGCCTGTGAAGCCTGAGGACCCTGTTTCGAGGCTCAGCTCCCCAGGACCCACGTTAGCCAGATGCACAAGGGGGCGCACGCATCTGGAGTTCGTTTGCAGAGGCTGGAGGCCCTGGCGCGCCCATTCTCTCTCTCTCTCTCTCTCTCTCTCTCTCTCTCTCTCTCTCTCTCTGCCTCTTTCTCTCTCTGTCGCTCTCAAATAAAAAGTAACAAAAAAATTAAAAAAAAAATAAATAAAAGACAGACTGATTGAGAGGGGGAGGGGATGTGATGGAGAATGGAGTTTCAAAGGGGAAAGTGGGGGGAGAGAGGGTATTACCATGGGATAATTTTTATAATCATGGAAGTTGTTAATTAAAAAAAAGTTGAAAAGCTGGGCGTGGCGGCACACACCTTTAATCCCAGCACTCAGGCGTCAGAGATAGAGGAACTCCATGAGTTCAAGGCCAACCTAAGCCTCCATAGTGAATTCCAGTTCAGCCTGGGCTAGAGGGAGACCCTGCCTTGAAAAACCAAAAAAGAAGCCGGGTGTGGTGGCGCACGCCTTTAATCCCAGCACTCGGGAGGCAGAGGTAGGAGGATTGCCATGAGTTCCAAGCCACCCTGAGATGACAGAGTTAATTCCAGGTCAGCCTGGACCAGAGTGAGACCCTACCTCGAAAAACCAAAAAAAAAAAAAGAAAGAAAGAAAGAAAGAAAGAAAGAAAGAAAGAAAAGAAAAAAAAAAATTTAAAAAAAAAAAAAGCTGGGTGTGCTGGCACATGCCTTTAATGCCAGCACTTGGGAGACAGAGATAGAAGGATCAAGCCAGCCTGGGACTATAGAATGACTTCCAGGTCAGCCTGGGCTAGAGTGAGATCCTACCTTGAAAAACAATTTTTTTTTTTTAAATAGAATATGTTGGGCTGGAAAGATGCTTAGTGGTTTAAAGGCACTTACTTGTAAAGCCTGATGGTCTGAGTTTAATTCCCCAGTACTCACGTAAAGCCAGATGCACAAAGTGACACATGCAACTGGACTTTGTTTTCAATGGCAGGAGGCCCTGATGTTCCCATTCTCTCTCCCTCTCCTCTTTTCTCTCTCTCAAAATAAGTAAAATTCAATGACTCAGAAACTTAAATCATACAGTCTACTAGTCTCCACTCTTCTAAATTTAAAATTTTATCTGTATAGGTACATCGGAGCCTCTTGTCATTGTAAAGAAACATTTTTTAAAGACTTTATTTATTTTGGTTTTTTTCAAGGTAGGGACTCACTTTAGCTCAGGCTGACCTGGAATTTGCCCTGAGGTCTCAGGGTGGCTTCGAACTCTCGACAATCCTCCTGCCTCTGCATCCCAAGTGCTGGGATTCAAGGTGTGCACCATCATGCCCGGCTTTATTTATTTATTTGCGACAGAGAGAAAGAGATAGAGAGAATGGGTATGCCAGGGCCTCTAGCCACTGCAAACGGACTCCTGACACATGCACTACTATGTGTATCTGGCTTACATGGGAACTGGGGAATTGAACCTGGGTCCTTAGGATTCTTTAACTGCTAAGCCATCTCTGCAGCCCTAAAGATTTTTTTTTTTTTTTTTTTTGGCTTTTCAAGGTAGGGTCTCACTCTAGCCCAGGCTGACCTGGAATTCACTATTGAGTCTCAGGGTGGCCTCGAACTCACAGCGATCCTCCTACCTCTGCCTCCCAAGTGCTGGGATTAAAGACATGCGCCACCATGCCCGGCTTAAAGAAATTTTTTATTCCAGGCGTGGTGGCATGTGCCTTTAATCCCAGCACTGCGGGGTCAGAGGTAGGAGGATTGCCATGAGTTCAAGGCCAGCCTCAGACTACAGAGCGAATTCCGGGTCAGCCTGGACTAAACTGAAATCCTACCTCCAAAAAAAAAAAAAGAAAGAAAGAAAGAAAAGGAAAAGAAAAGAAAGAAAAAAAGAAACTTTTTATGCCCAGTTTTATGTGGGTGCTGGGGAAATGAACACAGGCTAGCAGGCTTTGCAAGCAAGCATGTTTAACCTGCTGAGTAATCTTGTCAGCCTCTACTCACCCTCACCCTCACCCCCATTTTTTGAACTGGGTCTCACTCCAGCCTAGGCTGATTTGGAACTCTCTGTAACTCGGGTTTGCCCTGAAGTTGTGACAATCCTCCTACCTCAATGTCCCTGTGCTGAGATTATAAGCATGAGCCCTACACTCTGCTATCTCCATTATTTCCCTTCTTTGCAAAGGCAACTAAGTACTACTCACTTCAAACATTATAATTTTATCTTGTCTATATTTAGACTGTATGCAGAGTCAATAGTACAGTAAACTGCCATCATCTAACACTTATGTGGAGGTCCAATTATTAACTGATAACACACAAACGGAAAGTTACACAAATATTAAGTGCTACAAATTTGAATTTTTTTCTTTCACTCAGGAGGCAGAGGTAGGAGGATCACCATGAGTTCAAGGTACCCTGAGACTACATAGTGAATTCCAGGTTAGCCTGGGCTAGAGTGAGACCCTACCTTGAAGAAGAAGAGAAAAGATTTTCTTGGGGCTGGAGAGCTGATGGCTTAGCAGTTAAACACTTGCTTGTGAAGCCTAAGGACCCCAGTTCGAGGCTTGATTCCCCAGGACCCATGTTAGCCAGATGCAAAAGGAGGCGCACACGTCTGGAGTTTGTTTGCAGTGGCTGGAGGCCCTGGCGCGCCCATTCTCTCTCTCTCTCTCTCTCTCTCTCTCTCTCTCTGCCTCTTTCTCTCTCTGTTGCTCTCAAATAACTAAATAAATAAAAATAAACAAAACATTAAAAAAAAAAGATTTTCTCTAACACTGAGTGGACCTGTGTACCCAGCACTGAGATGAAGAAACAAACACTTAGCCAGGCATGGTTGTGCAAATCTGTAATCCCAGCACTTGAGAAGCACAGGCAGGGTGTCAGGAGTTCCAGTTCATCCTTAGCTGCATAGCAAGTTCAAGGCCCCCTGGGCTACACAAGGGAGGGAACCCATGCCTGATACTGAAAATCTATTAAGGGGGAAGTCATGAGGCCTAGGGGTGTAATACCTGCTGCTGTCTGGCTAAATGCATATATTATGCTCACCAAATTGACAGGCAAGCACTTCTCTTAATAGTCATACCCATACACTAATGCTACTTTCACTTTGGTTAGAGAAGCTTCTCTTTACAGATGGCAGTGACCTCTGGGATGACTCAAAAGTCACCATAGTGCTGAGAAGTGACAGAGAAGTGTTCAGCAATGAAACATCCCTATCATATCTTCCAAGGCTCAGAGTCCATTGTGGAAGATGTGGCAGAAGGAATATAAGAGACAAAGGAAGAGTAAGACTCCTTACAATGCACTCTTTTTTGTTTGTTTGCTGTTTTGTTTTTCAAGGTAGGGTCTCACTCTAGCCCAGGCTGACTGACCTGGAATGCTCCATGTCATCTCAGGGTGGCCTTGAACTCACAGTGATCCTCCTATATCTGCCTCCTGAGGGCTGGGATTAAAGGCACCACCACCCTTGGCTCTGCAATGCACTTTTCCTCACACAAAATGGCCTGAATATCCATGACCTTGCAGTGCCTGGCACTACCTACACAAGACCATTATAATAGGAGGAAAAGATGATGACATCAAAATAAAAGAGAGACTCATTGAGAGGGGGAGGGGATATGATGGACAGTGGAGCTGTGAAGGGGAAAGTGGGGGGGGGGAGTTGTCACGGTTCACTGTCTATAATTATGGAAGTTGGCAATAATAATAATAATGATAATAGTAATAAAAGACCCTGTCTTGAGCTGGGCGTGGTGGCGCACTTGGGGTGCAGTTTGAGGCCACCCTGAAACTACATAGTGAATTCCAGGTCAGCCTGGGCTAGTATGAGACCCTACTCAAAAAACAAAAACAAACAAACAAACAAACAAACAAAGCCCTTGCTTGCTTACAAAGCCTTCCACCTGGGTTTAATTCCCCAGTTTTACTTTGTTTATATGGTCCCCAGTATTCATGTGAAGCCAGATGCACAAAGTGTCATGTATATGTGGAATTTGTTTGCAGTGGCAAGAGGTGAGGCCCTTGAGTGCCCATTCTCACTCTCGTTCTCCCCCCTTCCCCTAAATACATACAAATATTTATTATTATTCATTCATTCATTTATTTTTTATTTGAGAGAAAGAGAGAGGGGTGGGCAATGGGCGTGTCAGGGCCTCCAGCTACTGTAAACGAACTCCAGATGCATGTATCACCTTGTACATTTGGCTTATGTGGGCACTAGGGAATCTAACCTGGGTCCTTAGGCTTCACAGGCATATGCCTTAACCAATAAGCCATCTCTCTGACCTCCATAAAAATATTTTTTATAGTACTAGATATTTTATTTATCTATTTTATTTATTGATTTGAAACACAGAGAGGGAGAGAGAGGGAGAATGGATGCGCCAAGGCCTCCAGCCACTGCAAACAAACTCCAGACACATGCACCACCATGTGCATCTGGCTTACATGGGACCTGGAAAATTGAACCTGGGTCCTTAGGCTTCGCAGGCATATGCCTTACTGCTAAGCCATCTCTCCAGCCCCATAAAAAATATTCCTTTAATTTAATTGATTTATTTATTTGACAGAGAGAGAGAAAGAATGGGCATGCCAGGGTCTCCAGGCACTACCAAATTCGATGCATGTGCCCTCTCTCTGTGCATCTGGATTAAGTAGGTACTGAGGAATCGAACCTGGGTCCTTAGGTTTCACAGGCAAACACCTTAACTGCTAAGCCATCTCTCCATCCCAAAAATATTTTTAATAAAAAGGAAAACAAGGGCTGGAGAGGTAGACCCAGGTTTGATTATCCAGGTTCCACATAAGCCAGATGCACAAGGTAGTACATGCATCTGGAATTTACAGTGGCTGGAGGCCCTGGCATGCCCATTCTCTGCCTCCAACACCAGAAATATATAACCTACTTCTTTCTTTCACTCAAATAAATAATAATTAATTTTTTTTGATTAGCTCTCCCTCCACCTTTCCTTTACTCAATCTCTTCCCCTGACCTCACTTAGGCCTTTCCATCCCCATTAATCTGTTCTTTTACTTACATATGAATAAAACCTGTTTCTTTCTCTCACTTAATAAATAATAATTTTTTAAAAATCTGGGCGTGGTGGTGCACACCTTTAATCCCAGCACTCAGGAGACAGAGGTAGGAGGATCGCAGTGAGTTTGAGGCCACCCTGAGACTACATAGTGAATTCCAGGTCAGCCTGGGCTAGAGTGGGACCCTATTTGGGCGTGGTGGCACACAGCTTTATTTCCAGCACTAAGAGCCACATTAAGGAGCAAAGACCCAACAATTGCCAGCACTCAGGAACAAAAGGAAAGTAAACTCTGGGCTCAGCAGAGGCTCCACCTCAAGTAAGGACAGAAGGAAGAGCAGTAAGCAGGACACCCAGGGCTTTGCTCGGCCTCTGCAGGACACACGCATGCACACAGACACAGAGCAAAATAAAACAAGCAGATAAACAAAAAAGAGAAGGAACCAAAGCCAGGCATGGTGGTTCACACCTGTAACCTTAGCACTCGGGAGGCTGAGGTAGGAGGATCAATGTGAGTTCAAGTCCAGCCTGCTGTGCACAGAGAGTTCCAAATAAGCGTGAGCTAGAGTGAAACCTTGCCTTAAAAAAAAAAAAAAAAAGCAAGAGCTGGAGACATGGCTCAATGGTTAAGGCACTTTCCTACAAAGCCTAGTGACTTGGGCTTGACTCCCTAGTACCCATGTAAAGGCATATGCACAAAGTGGCACATGCATCTGGAGTGCGTTTGCAGTGGCTCGAGGCCCTGGTGTGCACATTCTCTCTTTAACTCTTTTTCTTTTCTTCTTTTCTTTATTTTTTCGAGGTGCAGTTTCACTCTAGCTCAGGCTGACCTGGAATTCACTATGTAGTTGCAGGGTAGCCTCGAATTTGTGGTGATCCTCCTACCGCTGCCTCCCAAGTGCTGGGATTAAAGGAGTGCGCCACCATCACCATGCCCTGGTTATGGGTATTTGTTTGCAAGGCCTGATGGCCGGTGGTTTGACTCCACAGTTCCCACATGAAGCCAGACGCACATGTTGACACACGCATCTGGAGTTTATTTGCAGTGGCTGGAGGCCCTGGCATGTCTAATTCTCTCTCTTTTCTCTCTGCTTGCAAATAAATGATAATTATATTTTTATAGTTTATAATTTATAACATGGCGATGCACGTCTTTAATCCCAGCCCTTGGGAGGCAGCAGTAGTAGGATCACTGAGTTCAAGGCCAGCCTGAGACTACATAGTGAATTCCAGGTCAGCCTTAAATAGAGTGAGACTGTTTCGAACAAACAACTCCAGCCCACTTGCTTTTTTTTGTTTTGTTTTGTTTAGAGACATGGTGTCCATTTATAGCCCATCCTGGCTTAGAACCTGCTGTGTAGTCCAGGTTGGTCTGTAATGTTCAGCAATCTTCTTGTCTCCGCCAAGGGTAGGGTTACAAGTATGTGCCATCATGCTGGTGAGGTCTATAGTGGTCTAGCGCTCTTATGACAGCAAAGAAGTTACCCCTGCATTTCTTTCGGCTAAGTGTATTTCTGTGACAAATACTTGAGACAGGGCTGGAGAGACGGCTTAGCGGTTAAGCGCTTGCCTGTGAAGCCTAAGGACCCCGGTTCGAGGCTTGATTCCCCAGGACCCACATTAGCCAGATGCACAAGGGGGCGCACAGGTCTGGAATTCATCTGCAGTGGCTGGAGGCCCTGGCGTGCCCATTCTCTCCCTCTCTTTCTGCCTCCTTCTCTGTCTGTCACTCTCAAATAAATAAATAAAAATAAACCAAAAAAACTTCAAAAAATTTTTTTAAAAATACTTGAGACAAATCAATGTAAAGGGAGGATTTGTTTTGGCTCATGGTTTTAGAGGTTTCAGTCGAGGTCAGTAGGCTCTGTTGCTTTGGGTCTGTGGCAAGACAATGTCATGTCTGGAGTTTTGGAAAGATAGTTTGTTTATTCATGACAGCCAAGACCCAAAGAAATGAGAAGAGAGATAGATGTCCACACTCAACTCACTTTCTCTTTTTTATTCCCTGTGGGATCCAACCCACCAAATGGTGCCACCCAGGGTGTATTTTTCCCACCTAAGTTCAAACTCTCTGAAGACACCCTCACAGACACACGCAGAGTGCATTTCCTAGGTGATTCTAAATCCAGTAATTTGTTTCATTTATTTATTTATTTATTTATTTATTTATTGAGAAAGAGACAGAAAGAAGCAGATAGAGAGAGAATGGCACACCAGGGCCTCTAGCCCTGCAAACAAACTCCAGATGCATACACTACCTTGTATATCTTGTATATCTGGCTTACATGGGTCCTGGGGAATCAAATCTGGGTCCTTTGGCTTTGCAGGCAAGGGCCTTAACTACTAAGACATCTCTCCAGCCCTAAATCCAGTAAATTGATAATCAATATTATCATGAGGCTGCACCTCTTAAAAGTTATATTACCTTCCAATAGCCCATAGGCTGTCTACCAAGCTGTTGGCTTATGGTCCTCTGAGAAACAGTTAAGATCTAAACTGTAACACTAAGCTTTTTAAAAATCATGAAAAAATTTTAAAGTTTTTATTTTTATTTGCTTATTAGAGACAGAGAGAGGGAGAGAATGGACATTCAAGGGCCTCTAGCCACTGCAAACGAACTCCTGATGCATGCACCACCATGTGTATCTGGTTACATGGGACCTGAAGACTTGAACCTGGGTCCTTAAGCTTCACAGGTAAGCACCTTAACTGCTAAGCCATCTCCCCAGTCCAAATCATGAAATTTTAATTTAAAAATTCATTAATATTTTCTGCATGTAAGATGATGACATTATCTATCCTTTATTACTAATGTATTTTTCATATTTTTCAAAAGGCAATTTAGGGCTGGAGAGATGGCGCTTGCCTGTGAAACCTAAGGACCCATGTTTGACTGTTCAAGTCCCACGTAAGCCAGCCGTACAAGGTGATGCAAGTGCACAAGGTCACACATATGCACAAGGTGGTGCACACATCTGGAGTTCAAATGCAGTGGCTGGAGGCCTTGGTGTGCCACTTCTCCCCCCCCACCCCACTCTTGCCCTTGCTCTCTCACATGTCAAACATAAAAGGCAATTTCAGAGCTGGATGGAGAGATGGCTTAGCAGTTATGATGCCAAAGGAAATAATGTATTTTTAAAAAGGCAATTTCAGTAGGAAATACTAAAATACAATTAATGTGATTTTTAAAAAATGGACTGGGTCTTAAGTAATCCAGGCTGACCTTTAATTCAATATGTAGCTGAGAATGACCTTGAATTTCTGATTGTCCTGTCCTCATCTCCCAAGAGCTAGGATTACAGGTATGTATGTCGTACTCTGTTTATGTGGGTGCTGGGGAATGATCTCAGAGCTTTGTGCAAGGCAGGCAAGTGCTCTACCAGTTTAACTAAGCTACATTCCCAGCCCATGGTTCTTGATCTAGGACAAGGGTGATTGGTTTATGAAAATCCATTATGCTAGGGCTGGAGAGATGGCTTAGCGGTTAAGCGCTTGCCTGTGAAGCCTAAGGACCCCGGTTCGAGGCTCGGTTCCCCAGGTCCCACGTTAGCCAGATGCACAAGGGGGCGCACGCGTCTGGAGTTCGTTTGCAGAGGCTGGAAGCCCTGGCGTGCCCATTCTCTCTCTCTCCCTCTATCTGTCTTTCTCTCTGTGTCTGTCGCTCTCAAATAAATAAAAATTTTAAAAAAAGAGTCTTTTAAAAAAAAATCCATTATGCTATATACTTATGGCATGTAATTCTGTTGTTGTTGTTGCTTTCCATGTAAGGTCTCTCTATGGCCCAGGCTGACCTGGAATTCAGTATGTAGTCTCAGGCTGGCCTCAAACTCATGGTGATCCTCCTACTTCTGCCTGCTGATTGCTGGCATGAGCCACCATGCCTAGCAATGACATGCAATTTTATGTGTATTATGTGATAATTCAGTAAAACATTAAATGAAATACAACTAAATTCCTCCTTGAAAATGGAAGCTCTTCATTCCAAAGGATATTTCATTGCTCCAATTTCTACTCACATGTACCTCCTGAGAAGGATGAAGATCTGGGTTGCAAAGATGGAAGCAAGGTCACATCTTCAAGAGATAACACTGGCATGCTTAATATTCTCAGGCGCTACACTTTATTTTTAAGGACTCAGTATGCCATGACCTCTGCTTTTCAGTGATCACGCAAGCCAAAGGAGTGCTTGTTTTGTATCATGCTATTAGATTTTTGGAAGATTGGCTTCTAAGTTCCCTTTTCTGTGTTTTTTGTTCCATCTTTGCTTTAGTTGTGAAGTTCTCCAACACACACACACACACACACACACACACACACACACACACACACACACACTACATATCAAGATATTCTATAACAGTTCCACTTCTTCCTTTTACAATACCTGCCCATGTTATATGCAGTAAGGAAGTATCAGTTTTACATCTTTCCCTCAAAATACATTTCCATCCTTCACAGCCTTGGATTTGTGGGTAGAACAGGTTGTCTATTAGTTTAATTTCGGAAAGACTGACATTTACCATTTTTCCTCTTTTACTCGGGACATGCTAAGCCTTCCTTCCCCATTATTTCATGTTTAATTTTAACCTCATGTATGGTTCTGGAGCTTTCTTCATACTGTTTCTAAATATTTCCTATTACAGTTATTCTTGTTTTTATTTTTTTTAATTATTGTTGTTACGATTGTTGCTATTGTGAACGGAATCTTGTCCCCCCCCCCCCCCATTCAAAAATGAACCCGTAGCCATAGGACCTCTACCATCCCTTTTGCCTGTGGGACTCTATGGTTTCTCTGCTCTATTAGAACGTCTTACTCCCGCCTGCACTACGGGAACCTGTCAGTAGGTGGCAGCCGCGAGTCGCCAAGCCAGGGTCCGCTCTATCTCTCCTTTGTTCTCCTCTCGGTGCTACTGCGCACGCGCAGTCGCCCCAGTCCGTCCCCGCCTTCCCGATCCCGGGCCCAGCTCGGTAGCGCCGGCGCACTGGCACGCTCCGTCTACACGCTCCGCGGCCTGTAGGCGCCGCGAGTTCCGGCTGTCGCCGCCGCCACCGCGGCTCCTGGAGGTCGGTTGCGGCGAGTAACGGCGCCAGGACGAGCCCGGCGCCTCCTTTCTCGATATGTACCCGAATTGGGGCCGGTATGGCGGGAGCAGCCACTATCCGCCGCCGCCGCCGCCGGTCCCGCCGCCGCCGCCGGTGGCGCTTCCTGAGGCCTCGCCGGGGCCCGGGTACTCGAGCTCGACGACTCCCGCGGCCCCTTCCTCTTCGGGCTTCATGAGCTTCCGAGAGCAGCACCTGGCGCAGCTCCAGCAGCTGCAGCAGATGCACCAGAAGCAAATGCAGTGCGTGCTCCAGCCCCACCACCTCCCGCCGCCCCCGCTGCCGCCCCCGCCGGTGATGCCCGGGGGCGGCTACGGAGACTGGCAGCCGCCACCGCCGCCGATGCCCCCGCCACCCGGGCCGGCCCTCAGCTATCAGAAACAGCAGCAGTACAAACATCAGATGCTCCACCACCAACGAGACGGGCCTCCCGGGTTGGTTCCCATGGAGCTCGAGTCCCCCCCGGAATCTCCTGCACCGCCGGGATCCTACCTGCCCCCATCCCAGTCGTACATGCCCCCGCCGCAGCCACCACCCTCGTACTACCCCCCGTCCTCCTCCCAGCCCTACCTTCCTCCTGCCCAGCCGTCACCTTCGCAGTCTCCACCTTCGCAGTCCTACCTGGCGCCCACCCCTTCCTATTCCTCGTCTTCCTCCTCCTCCCAGTCCTATCTGAGCCATGCCCAGCCCTACCTGCCCCCTTCCCAGGCATCTCCTTCCCGCTCATCCCAAGGCCAGTCTAAGTCCCAGCTGCTGCCACCGCCGCCCGTCCCTTCTGGGAGTAAGACCACTGTCCAGCAGGAGCCTTTGGAAAGTGGGGCCAAGAGCAAGAGTGCCGACCAACAGCAAGCTGCTCCTGAGCCGGATCCCTCGACGATGACTCCACAGGTAAGAAATCCCATGCCCGAACCGCAGCGTTCGCTCCGGCGTGAGCCGGCCTTGGGGCTTTAAGCTGCTACTTGCCGCCGAGCCTCATTCCAGCACGCAGAGACTGCCTCACGTACACTCCAGTGCATTCCTTCAGATGCGGGCCTGACAGCCAGCTTTTTAATTACCCGGAGACAAGGGAACATGTGTCTAGACTCCTTAAGAGTCACTGAGTGGCGGGAGAGTTACTTCTCAGCAATCTGCCTTGGTTTCCTCTGACCAACACCTTCGGTTTCATCTCAAAGGCCCTTGTTTTAAAATTGGGTTCTAAAATATGATTTCGATGTGAGAAGCTTCTCCAAGGGCTGACCATTCAATGCATGTAAACTTTCTGACTTCTTACTAAGAAGAAAAAAAAAAATTAGGTAGGAGTCACAGATAGCTACCACTTTCCTGAATTAAGAGTTCTTAGCCAATGAAGGATGGAAGGCTTGTCTCTTGTCAGGAGCATCCTAATTGTACTAATAAATTCTTGTGGGCCACATAGATAAGTTGATTCTTCCAGGGTCTGTGGTTTTATTTTGGGTTGACCATGAGGTCCCTTGAGAAGGTCTCACTCTAGCCCAGGCTAACTTGGAACTCACAGCAGTCTTTCTACCTTAGCTTCCTGAGTGCTAGGATTAAAAGTGTGAGCTGCCTGGCCTCAGAAATTCTTTTCTCACTTTAGTAAGATAGTTTTAATTCATGATCTGTTTGCTACCTTTCATTGTTAACCTTCGCTCCAAAGTAGTAACCTTGACTGGGATATTAAAAAAAAAAAAAAAAAAGTTTTGTAATGGCTTTTCTTCCTGGGCTGAGGAGATGGCCCAGGGGTTGAAGGTACTAGCCTGCAAAGCCTGGTAGCCCAGATTTGGTTCTACAGTACCCCACATAAAGCCAGATGCAGGAAGTAGTGCGAGCATCTGGAGCTCCTTGGCAAGAGGCCCTGTCATGCCAATTCACTTCCCTTCACCTCTCCCCCATGAGTAAAATTTAAAAAATAACTTTTCCTCAGAGAGCCTTTCTAATCATCTGTTGGAAAGAATGTTCTTTACAGACTAGCCAGAAATTGACAGGGTATCAGGAATAAATAAATTCCTCTGTAGGGGCAAAGGTCAAATAAAGGGGAATTGAAACTGGGTATGGTTCAATTAAATACCTATAATTCCAGGACTTGGGAGGTAGAAGCAAGAGGATGGCCAAGTTTGATGCTAGCCTGGGCTGCATAGTGAGAAGTTATCTCACATACAAATAAAAAACAATAAATTGTTTGTTAAAGTTTGAAATATACAGTAACTACTATCCTTCCTTAGATTCACTAAGGAAAAGCCATAATTTACATATAAAAGATTCCCACATACAAAGATAAATTTCTAATTTTTTAATTCTAATCCCAATTTTTAGAATAGAATATAATTCTAAATTTTAATTTTTTTATTATTTTTATTTTGAGAGAGAGAGAAAGAATATGGGTGTGCCAGGACTGTCAGCCTGCTGCAAGTGAACTCCAGTGTGTGTGCTCCCTTGTGCACATGTGTTACATTGCACACTTGTGTCACTGTGCATCTGGCTACGTGGGACCTGGAGATTTGAACATGAGTTCTTGGGCTTTGCAGGCAGGCACCTTAACTGCTAAGCCATCTCTCCAGCCATAATTCTAATTTTTTTAAAATTATTTTATTTATTTATTTGAGAGCAACAGACACAGAGAGAAAGACAGATAGAGGGAGAGAGAGAGAATGGGCGCGCCAGGGCTTCCAGCCTCTGCAAACGAACTCCAGACGCGTGCGCCCCCTTGTGCATCTGGCTAACGTGGGACCTGGGGAACCGAGCCTCGAACCGAGGTCCTTAGGCTTCACAGGCAAGCGCTTAACCGCTAAGCCATCTCTCCAGCCCATAATTCTAATTTTTTGTTATTGTTTGTTTGCTTGTTTTGAGGTAGTGTCTCACTCTAGCCCAGGCTGACCTGGAACTCACTCTGAATCCAGGCTGCCCTCAGACTCACAAGTGATCCTCCTACCTCTGCCTCCCCAGTGCTGGAGCTAAAGGCATGGACCACCATGCCCGTCTCATTTTCTAATTTTATAGTGGCTTGTTATTAGAAAGTAAGAGTAGCTAATTTCCGTATATTAGGTACTGTAATAGAGTAGTAAGTAAGAGAAGCGGTCTTGTTAACTTGCACTAAATATCTACCACCTCATTGAGGGGTATTTTCACCAGATTGCTGTGTTGTAGAGATAGAGCTTGTGTCATTTTCCTGAGTGCAGTGGCACATGCCTGTAATCCCAGTATTCAGGGTGGTGAAGCGGGGGGGGGGGGGGGGGGGGGGGGGGGGATTGTGAGTTTGAGGCCAGCCTGGGCGACTTGGTGACAAGATCCTCTTCTCTGTTATATCCACTCTGAAGTTTCCAGCGTCTTTGTCGTAGTACTCAGATGTAGCTCAGGCCACACTGTGACAGATTCTCACCTTTACCACACGATTTTCTGCCCTTAAAAAGAAAGTCAGGTGTCACAGAACAACACTATGTGGAATCCCAGCACGTGGAAGACAGAGGTAGGAGGATTGCCATGAGTTTGAGACTACCCTGAGACTACCTAGTGAATTCCTGGTCAGTCTGGGCCAGAGCGAGACTCTACCTCAAAAAAACAAAACAAAACAAAAAAACTGGCTTAGCGGTTAAGGTGTTTGCCTGTGAAGCCAAAGGACTAAGTATGATTCCCCAGGACCCACATAAGTCAGATGCATAAGGTGGTGCATGCGTCTCGAGTTTGTTTGCAGTGGCTGAAGGCCCTGGCGTGCCTGTTCTCTTCATCATCCTCTCTCCCCATCTGCCTCTTTCTTGCTCTCAAATAAGTAAAAGACAATAATTTTTTAAAAGTATTTTAATTAATTTATTTAACAGAGAAAGAGGGAAAGAACGGGCGAACCAGGGCCTTCAGCCGCTGCAAACGAATTCCAAATGCATGCGCCCCCTTGTGCATCTTGTGCTAACGTGGGTCCTGAGGAATCAAACCTGGGTCCTTTGGTTTTGCAGGCAAATGTCTTAACCGCAAAGCCATCCCTCCAGCCCATTTTTTTTTTTTTTAAAGAAAGAAAGAAATTAGCTGGGCTGAAGAGATGGCTTAGTGGTTAAGGTGTTTGCCTATGAAGCCTAAGGACCTAGGTTCAACTCCCCAGAACCCACCTAAGCCAGATATATATGGTAGCACATGCATCTGGAGTTCATTTGCAGTGGCTGGAAGCCTTGGTGTGTGGGCTGTCTCTCTCCCTGTCCCTCTCTCCCTCAAATAAATAAATAATAAATAAATAAATTTAAAGAAACAAATTAGGGCTGGAGAGATGGCTTAGTGGTTAAGGCGCTTGCCTGCAAAGATGAAGGACCCAGGTTCGATTCCCCAGTACCCACATAAGGCCAGATGCACATACGTGTCTGGATTTCCTTTGCAATGGTTAGAGGTCCTGGAATGCCTGCTCTCTCTCTCAAATAAACAAAAAATTTTTTTATTTATTTTATTTTTTTAATGTATTTGAGACCGATAGAAAGAGGCAGATAGAGAAAGAGAGAATGGGCACACCAGGGCCTCCAGCCACTGCAGACAAACTCCAGATGTGTGTGCCCTCCCTCCCCCCACTTTCCCCTTTGAAACTCCATCACATCCCCTCCCCCTCTCAATCAGTCTCTCTTTTATTTTGATGTCATGATCTTTTTCTCCTATTATGATGGTCTTGTGTAGGTAGTGCCAGGCACTGTGAGGTCATGGATGCCCAGGCCATGTTGTGTCTGGAGGAACACATTGTACTATCTTATCTTTCTAATTCTCTGCAGCACCTAGGACAGGGCTTTGCAACTTGTAGGCCTTCTGTAAAGATTGGTTGAGTAGGATTCAAGAGTTGTCAGACTGTACATTTAGGATATGTTTATTAGATAATAAATATTCCTCTATGCTAGTGCAAGTATTTTATAATCCTTTTGCTTACTTTCCTTTTACTATTTTTTAGAGCATATTTATTTATTTATTTATTTTTTAAATTTTTTAAGGTAGGGTCTCATTCTAGCCCAGGCTGACCTGGAACTCACTATGTAGTCTCAGGGTGGCCTCAAACTCACAACGATCCTACCTCTGCCTTTCAAATGCTGGGATTAAAGGCATGTGCCCCCATGCTTGGCAAAATATCTTTTTTTTTTTGGTTTTTTTTCGAGGTAGGGTCTCACTCTGGTCCAGGCTGACCTGGAATCGACTGTAGTCTCAGGGTGGCCTTGAACTCACGGCGATCCTCCTACCTCTCCTCCCAAGTGCTGGGATTAAAGGCGTGCACCACCATGCCCGGCTAAGAAACCAAAATATCTTAAATAAATCTTAGATCTTAAGTTGGTCCTCCTCTCCCTCCCTTCTTGCATCTGGCTTTACATGGGTACTGGGGAATTGAATTCTAGTGGGTAGGCTTTGCAAGCAAGTGCTTTTAACCACTGAGCTACCTCCCTAGTCCCATTCCTACATTCTTTTTCTTTTTTTTTTTGTCTTTTAATTTTAATTTTTTTATTGACAATTTCCATAATTGTAAACAATATTCCATGGTAGTTCCCTCCCTCCTCCCACTTTTCCCTTTGAAACTCCACTCTCAATCTTATCCCCTCCCCCTCTCAATCAGTCTCTTATTTGGATGCATCTCCTATTATGATGGTCTTCACACATCACTTTTGATGATATTGCAAAGGTCATATGAGGTGTTTCACATTGCATCATCAGAAGGTCTATTGTGTAGGCTTGTAGCACTGGTGACCTTAAGTTACACCATGGGGTCATGTGTGAGTCCCACGACCCTCTGTTCTACCACCTCTCACCCCCAAATTTATCTGACACCCCAAAAAGCAACCAGTTAGATCTAGGATGTCAGACAAATGGTTCTATTTCTCCAGCAAATCCATAGTAACATTGGCATCCCAGATTCCTTTTTCTCTTTTTCGAGGTAGGGTCTGTAGCTCACAGATGCTCAGGCTGATCTGGAATTCACTATGTTGTCTCAGGGTGTGCCACACCCGGCCCCATTCCTACATTCTTAATTTGGAACCTAATTACAAAAGAAAGAAAATAAATAAAGGATTACTTAAGGTGATTTGCTAAGGTAAACACATAAAATCTAAAACAATAGACTGGGTAAAGTGCTTGCCACACAAGCATGAGGTCCTGAGTCTGAATTCCCGGCACCCACAAAAATGCTGGGCATGGTGGCATGAGGTAGAGGTAGGAGGATTCCTAAGGTTCAGCAGCTAGCTCATCTAGCTAAGTCAGTGAGCTCTAGGTTCAGCGATAGACTTTCTCAAAAAAGGAAGAGTGACTGAGGAGAACACTCAGTGTTCTCTGGCCTGCGTGCATGCACATACATATGCACACACACATGTGTATCCCTCTACTATACACATACACACCTAAAAAAGACTAAAAAAAGTTAAGTCTCTTGGCATTATGTGATACCCAATCCATTTATATTTCCCTTGTCTCATCCTACTAATGGAATTAAAGGCAATTGCTTGATATTATCTATGTTAAAATTCTCCAAATTAACTCAGTAGTGTTTTGCTGGTTTCTTCAAATCATATTCCAAAACAAAACAGAAGTCTCTTACTATAGATGACAATTCTGCAGCCAGCCCTATAAACATTTGGGACAGGGTTCTTTGGTATGAGGGGTTACCCTGTACATTGTAAGGCTGTTATCGATATCTCTACCATTGCCTACTAGATGCTAGTAGCGGGCTTTCAGAAACCAGAAACATTTCCAGACATTGCAAGAACACCCTCATTTGAGAACCCCTGATACAGATAATTCTTTCCTATTCTATTTCATGCCACTGAATTTGGTGAAAAAAAGAAATCTCCAGTCATCCTGTAGAACAACTTGTTTTCTGGTTTTGTCTCCTTCTTCATGGTATCATTTGACTTGTTCCTGTGTCTCCAGTTTCCTTTTTGTACATTAGAAGTTAACTGTAAAACTTTCAACTGAATGGCAGGTTTATTTATTTGTGTGGGCGTGCATGCATGTGTAGTGCCAGGTGAGGTATATAAGTTGATGCTGTGTTCCTCAGTTGTATCCCATTATGGGGTACAGATTGTCTGGTTGTCCCATTGTTCTTGCTGTGATTAATATAATGAATTCAAGTAGTGACAGTCCAGTCCCTCTTTAGTTAATTAATATTCATGTTAATCTTACATTTATGGTTTCATCTAGTGATTCACCAATTGATGGCCTTTACATGAGTAAATTACTTCATTAGAGTTTTTAGCATGGTGATTTTTTTTCTTACCTCTTTTTTTACTTATCATATGGAATTATGTAAAGAAAAACTTGCTTACTTGCAAATTTGAAAAATACAGTTTATATAGGAAAGATAGAATAAATGCTTATTATCTCATTCTTAGCTTCATGGCAAAACATTGATAATTTAAGGGGATATTCTTTGTTGTTGTTGTTGTTTTTCAAGGTAGGGTCTCACTGTAGCTCATGCTGACCTGGAATTCACTATGTGTAGTCTCAGGGTGGCCTCGAACTCATGGTGGTCATCCTGCCTCTGCCTCCGCCTCCTGAGTGCTGGGGTTAAAGGCATGAAGAAATAATTTTTCTCTGAGTGATTGACTAGGTAATGTGTATAGTATTTTTTCACAAGTAGTGAGTTTGTGTGTGTGTGTGGTGTGCTTGCATACATGAGTGTTTGTGTGTGGGTGCATGGGTATGTAGAGAGGCCAGAGGACTATATCAGTTAGTTTTCTCAATTATTTTTCGCCTTATTTTTTTTTAAATTTATTTTATTCGAGAGAGAGAATGGGTGCACCAGGGCCTTTAGGTTCTGTAAGCAAACTCCAGACGCTTGTGCCACCTTGTGCATGTGGCTTACATGGGTCTTAAGGAATCAAACCTGTGTTCTTTGGCTTCATAGGCAAACACCTTAACTGCTAAGCCATCTCTCCAGCCCCCACCTTATTTTTTAAAAATTTTTATTTATTTATTTGACAGAGAAAGAGAGAGAGAGAGACAGATAGAGATAGAAGGAATGAGAGAATGGGTATACCAGGGCCTCTAGCTACTGCAGATGAACTTCAGATACGTGTGCCCCCTTGTGCATCTGGCTAATGTGGGTCCTGGGAAATCGAACCTGGGTCCTTTGGCTTGGCAGGCAAATACCTTAACTGCTAAGCCATCTCTCCAGCCCCCACCTTATTTATTTATTTATTTTTTTTTTTGGTTTTTCGAGGTAGGGTCTCACTGTAGCCCAGGCTGACCTGGAATTCACTAATGTGATCTCGGTGGCCTTGAACTCATGGTGATCTTCCTACTTTTGCCCCCCCAGTGCTGAGATTAAAGGTGTGCACCATCATGCCTGGCTTTTTTTTTTTTTTTTAATTCATTGCTTTATTTTAGAAAAAAAGGGAGAAGGAAAACATCTTATTTTTTGAGTTCACTATTTTATCTCTCACAAGCCTCCCTTATTTGGTTAGCCTAGTTGGCCAGCAATCCCAGGGATCATCAATGCCAGGCAGGGATCACTGTGCCTGCTGCCCCAGTGCTGGGATTCCAGATGTGCTCATCCATACCTGCATTTCCCCTGGGTACTGAGGATCAGAACTTTGGCCCTCATCCTTATGTGGAGTTTAGAATTGAAAGGCAAAATAATGTAGGGAAAAGGTTGCAAGAGTCCAGGAAAGAGAAAATAGTGGTTTGGACTTGGATAGTGTTAGTGGAGAGAGGAGTGGAAGTAGAAAGGCTCGAGAACTTTTTAGTTGCTACAATTCCATGGGTGATTACTGGAGTAGTTAAGGCAAGGGAGGCATGAAGAGTAGTTTGTGAGTTTTGGATTGAGATGCCGAGTGGCTGGTCGTCCCATTAACTAAAATGAGAAAGGCTAGAGGAGGAACAGGTTTGAGGTTGAGGAGAAAATGATGGTTAACTTTTGTACATGCTGTGTCTGAGATTGTTAAGGCATAAATTCCAATTGTAGATATCCAGAAGAAAATTATTCAGGTTTGGAATCTAGAAGTAAGATTTGGTGAGTTGTCAAAATAAGCATGGCATTGACATCACAGAAATAGATGACCTCTTCTGAGGAGTGTGTATAGAATAATAGGTTAAAGGACATTGTAGCTAGCATCATAGAATCATGACATGCAGGGGAACCAATGGAGGAAAGGCCAAATGAGGTAGGTGCCAAATGAACACAGTGCAGTGCCACAGAGCGTCAAGAGGAAGACACTTTCCAGGAGCGAGGAGTGGTTTGAGGTGTCAGGTACTGCCAAGAATTCAAGCAAGATAAAGTTTTTTATTTTTATTTATTTGTTTTTTTGAGGTAGGGTCTCACTGTAGTTCAGGTTGACCTGGAATTCACTATGTAGTCTCAGAGTGGCCTTGAACTCATGGTGATCCTCCTACCTCTGCCTCCTGAGTGCTGGGATTAAAGGTGTGCTCCACTACATCCAGCAAGATAAAGTTTTTTTAAAATTAACTTATTTTCAAGCAGAAAGAAATAGAAGACACAGAGAATAGGTACGCCAGGGCCTCCAGCTGCGCAAATGGACTCCAGATGCATGTGTCACTTTATGCATCTGGTTTTATATGGGCACTGAGGAATTGAACATGGGTCATTAGGCTTTGCAGGCAAGTGCCTTAACTGCTGAGCCATCTCTCCAGCCCAAGATAAAGATTTTGAGTTACTGGTTTCCCTTACTGACATGTAGATTATTGTTGACCTTGGCAGGAGGAGTTTCATAGTGCCTGAAGCCATTTTTCATTGATTTGAGGAGTGATGGAAGGTGAGGATGGGGATGGTGAGTACAGACTACTCTTCTAAGAAGTTGTTGGCTGAAGGGGAGTGAGAAAGAATGAGGCCAGGGGCTGGAAGAAGAAATTAAGTAATGGAACATTTCTCTTCTTTTTGAAAAGGGGAACTCAATTTAACTCATGACCCTACTTTTTTTTTTTTTTTAAGTATTTTTGTTTATTTATTTGCAAACATAGAGAGAGGGAAGAGAGACAGAGATAATGGGTGTGCCAGGGATGACCCTACTTTCTAAGGGAGAAAGTGAATCTCAAAAAGATTTAACTTAGCTGGGCGTGGTGACGCACGCTTTTAATCCCAGCACTCAGGAGGCAGAGGTAGGAGGTTCACACACAGACATGTGGAGAGAGAGAATGGGCACACTAGGGCCTCTAGCCACTGCAAATGAACTCCAGACTCATGTGCCACCTTGTACATCTGGCTTTACATGGTCCTGGGGAATTGAACATGAGTCCTTTGGCTTTGCTGGCAAGTGTCTCCAGCCTTCAAAAATATTTAAAATACATATTTTAAATGAATTTTAAAATGGAAATCCAATTATTTTACCAGGTTTTTCTTTCTTCTCTTTAGATATAGACATGGAACATTCAGTATTACAGGCACCTGAATAGGGAAGGTAACTTTGCAAAATTAATCTTTAAAATGTTGCACACAGACACACTCCTTTACATCTCCCTCCTTAGAACATTATTTAGAACTTTGTTCATTTCTGCATCAGCAAAAGGTACTTCCTGAATAAATTATCATTTTATTAGTAATGAATGATATTGTAGAAAATAGTTACTATGTTCTTTATGTTTTATTTTTTTGTTGTTTGGTGTTTTTTTTTTTTTTTTTTGGTTTTTCAAGGTAGGGTCTCACTCTGGTCCAGGGTGGCCTTGAACTCACAGCGATCCTCCTACCTCTACCTCCCGAGTGCTGGGATTAAAGGCATGCGCCACCACTCTTGGCTGTTCTTTTTTTTTTTTTTAAATATTTTTTGTTCATTTTTTATTTATTTATTTGAGAGCTACAGACACAGAGAGAAAGACACATAGAGGGAGAGAGAGAGAATGGGCGCACCAGGGCTTGTAGCCTCTGCAAATGAACTCCAGACGTGTATACCTCCTTGTGCATCTGGCTAACGTGGGACCTGGGGAACCGAGCCTCGAACCGGGGTCCTTAGGCTTCACAGGCAAGCGCTTAACCGCTAAGCCATCTCTCCAGCCCTTGGCTGTTCTTAATGTTTTAAATCTCTTCGTTCAGTGTATATTTTTTTGGGGGTGGTTTGAGGCGGGGTCTTACTTTAGCTAAGGCTGACTTGGAATTCATTCTGTAGCCTAGTCTGATCTCTGATTCATAGCAGTCCTCTTATTTAAGCCTTCTGGGTGCTGGGATTAAAAGCACAAATCACCATGCTTAGATCAGTCTTTTTTTTTTTTTTTTTTTTTTCCCCTTGGTTTTTCAAGGTAAGGTCTCACTCTAGCCCAGGCTGACCTGGAATTCACTGTATAGTCTCAGGGTGGCCTTGAACTCATGGTGATTCTCCTATGTCTGTCTCCTGACTGGTGGAACTAAAGGCATGTATCACCACACTTGGCCTTTTTAAAAATTTTGTTTTATTTATTTATTTGAGAGAGAAAAAAAGAGGCAGTTAGATAGAGAGCCAGGGTTGTGGGAGATGGGTTTTCCAGGGCCTCTAACTACTGCAAATGAATTCTAGACACATGAGCCACCTTTGTGCATCTGTCTTACAGGGGTATGGGGAATCGAACCTGGGTCCTTAGGCTTGGCAAGCAAATGCCTTAACTGCTAAGCCATCTCTCCAGCCTAGTTTCTTCTTTTTGTGCAATTTCAAATAAAATTTGAAAATTTTATTTATATGTGTTCATGTGGGATGGGAGAGTGCACGCATGTATGTGCAGGCCCAAGATTGCCATTGTGAGCGACAGCCAGAAAGAGGCAGATAGAGAGAGAATGGGTGCGCCAGGACCTCCAGCCACTGCACACGAATTCCAGATGCATGTGCTACCTTGGGCATCTGGCTTACTTAGGTCCTTGGGAATACGAGCCTCGAATTGGGGTCCTTTGGCTTCACAGGCAAGTGCTTAACCATTAAGCCATCTTTCCAGCCCCCCTTTGTTTTGTTTTATTTTGTTTTGTTTTTGAGGTAGGGTCTCACTCTAGCTCAGGCTGACCTGGAATTCACTGTCTTAGGGTAGCCTTGAACTCACAGTGATCCTCCTACCTCTGTCTCCCTAGTGCTGGGATTTAAGGCGTGTGCCATCATGCCTGGCTTCTTCTTTTCAAAATTTATTTATTTATTTGTGTGCATGCATGGGTATTATGGGCATGCCAGGGTTTTCTTGATGCTGCAAATAAATGCCAGATACCCATGCCACTTTGTGTTCATCTTCACATGGATACTAGGAAATTAAACTTTGCCTGACAAGCCTTGTAAGCAAGTACCCTAAATTTCTGAGTGATCTCCCCAGCTCCCTCAGACTCTCCTTAAATATAACATGCTGTGACTTTTTTCTCTACCTATGGACCAGCATACAATATTGACATGAAATTATCTGAGAAAAATTGACATCTAATTTATTGTCAGTGGCAAGTTCAGGCATGTCTTTTCTAAAATGAGGGTAATTGCTATTCTCTTGGGGTCCCTTAGGACATTTCTGAGTCATCATTATTCATTGTACAGCTTCAAAAACATGCTGAAACCTAGTGCTAGGATTGAATTATGTTCCTGCTTAAGTGGCTAATAATAAATAGAAATTGACCTACAAATCATACTATTAATAGATCAACAAATATTTGAATCCTTAACAAGGCTTATCTCCTGGACTGGGTCTAAGATAAAGGTGGGATACATGAGAATAGGTTGTGCAAGAACCTAGACCTGTATGTAGATCTTCCTGTCTGTAGCCACTGGCTTTTAGCCTGTGAAGAGTTGCCATCCTTATGTCTTTTAGTGATGCTTCAACGCAGTGAAGCAGTGCTGGGCATAGTGGCACGTGCCTGTAACCCCAGCACCTGGGAGGCAGATGCAGGAGAACCGCCTTGAGTTTGAGGCCAGCTTGTGCTACCTAGTGAATCCAGGCCAGCCAGAGCTAATGAGAACCTATCTCATAAAGCACATTGGCAAACCAAAAGGTAAAGCTCCTGAGACAAAGGAAACACTTTTATTTGAAATAAACTGGTATTCTTCTTCCTCTTCTTCTTCTCCTCCTCCCCTTCTTCCTCTTCCTCCTCCCCCCTCTCCTCCTCCTCCTCCTTCTTGAGACATGAGATCATGCAACTCAGGTAAGCTTCAAGTTCATTACTGGCTGCAGATGACTTTGAAATTCTGACCCCCCTGCCTCTGCTTCTGGAGTGCTGGGATTACAGGTGTGCACCTCCATGTCTGCTTTTGTGTGGTGCTGAGGACTGAACCCAGAGCTTCATGCATGTTAACCAGCAAGTGCTCTACCATTGAGTTACATTTCCGGCCCCTGAATTAATTTCTCAAAATGAATGGCTAACTTGTTGATATTTTCAGTAATGAAAAGTTGAAAATATGTTCTCCTCACATTGTTTATTTTATTTTATTTATTTGTGAGAGAGAGAGAGAGAGAGAGAGAGAGAGTGGGAGAGCGGGAGAGAGCGAGTGAGCACCTCCTGCCATTGCAGACGAACTGCAGGTACATGTACCACTTTGTGCGTCTGGTTTTATGTGGGAACTGGGGAATCAAGGCCAGGCAGTCAGGCTTTACAAGCAAGCACCTTTAGCCACTGATCTACTAAGCCATCTCTTCAGTCCCCACCTTGTGTTGTTTTTTTTTTTTTCTTTTTTGGTTTTTGGAGGTACGGTCTAACTCTGGCCCAGGCTGACCTGGAATTGACTGTGTACTCTCAGGATGGCCTTGAACTCTCATCCTCCTACCTCTGTCTTCCTAGTGCTGGGATTAAAGGTGTGTGCCACCACACCCTGCTTGAACTGTTAACTCTTGAACCTCTTGCCCCTGCCTCCCAAATGCTGGAATTATAGGCATTTATTTAGCATCATGCCTGCCTGACAGTGTTTTTTGTTTGTTTGTTTGTTTTGAGGTAGGGTCTCACTCTAGCCCAGGCTGACCTGGAATTCACTCTGTATTCTCAGGGTAGCCTTGAACTCACAGTGATCTTCATACCTCTGCCTCCTGAGTGCTAGGATTAAAGGCGTGCACCACCGCATCTGGTTTAAGGTTTGTCTTTTTTTGTGGAGTGACAATGTTTTAATATTATCTTATTGTTGGCTGTTGTCAGTGTACATTCCCCCCAGCCCCAAGGCAGGGTCTCCCTCTAGCCTAGGCTGACCTGGAATTGACTACATAGTCTCAGGTTGGCCTTGAACTCAGCAATCATCCTACCTCAGCCTCCCAAGTGCTGGAATTAAAGTTGTGTGCCACCATGCCCACCCCCCCCCCTTTTTTAAATGTTTGTTAGTACTGTGATTTGGATAGGCCCTGTAGGCTCCTGTGTTTGAACACTGGGTCCCTAGGAAGGAGGCGCCTGGGGGTGGGGGTATGCCTTGAGGTTTTATAGCCCAGTTCCATTTCTTGTTCACTTCTGCTGCTTGTCTATGTATGTGAGCAACTCAGCCTCCTATGTTTGCCTTATGTCTCACCAGACATGATGGAATGAATCTCTCTGCAATTGTAAGCCAAAATGAACCTCTTTTCTTCCTTAAATTATTTGTTCACTACAATGAGAAAGTAACTAATACAGGAAATTAGTACCAGAGGTAGGCTCATTGATGTTATAAACCTGACCATGTAGTTCATAAGTCTTTGGAACTGGTATATGGGAGGAATGTAGAAGAATTTGAAACTTGGATGGGGAACCTATACAATGCTGCAAGCAGAGCTTATAGACCATTCTGTTGGGAGTTTGGAAGACAAAAATGTTGAGCAAACATGAATAGGGGTTGGGGAGGTGGCTCAGATTAAAGGAGCCTGCTTGCAAAGCCTGATGGCTGTGGTTGATTCCCCAGGACCTATGTAAAGCCAGATTCATAAAGTAGTGCATGTGTCTGGAGTTCATTTGCAGTGGCAAGAGGACCTAGAATGCCCACTCCTTCCTCCCTCCCTCCCTCCCTCCCTTCCTTCCTTCTTTCTTTCTTTCTTTCTTTCTTTCTTTCTTTCTTTCTTTCTTTCTTTCTTTCTTTTTCTCTCTCTCTACTTGCAAATAAATAAATAAAAATATTTAAAACAAAAACATAACAGAACATGAAACACAAGCTCATGAGGTTTCAGAAGGAAACAAAGACTCTATTAGGAACTAAGCTAGAGGCAATTCATGGGATACTCTGGCAGAGGAATCTGACTGCCTTTCCCTGTATCCCAACAACTTGAGTGAGGAAATGGACTGTTTCATAGAGGAAATTTCAGGGCAGCTCAGCATTCTAGCTTTGGCATGGCTTATTTATTTATTTATTTATTTTATTTTATTTTTTAGTTTTCTGAGGTAGGGTCTCACTTTAGCCCAAGCTGACTTGGAATTCACTATGTATTCTCAGGATAGCCTCGAACTCCGCAATTCTCCTACCTCTGCTTCTCAAGTGCTGGGATTAAAAGTGTGTGCAACCACGCCCAGCCTTTCTTTTTTTAATATTTATTTATATATTATTTGTCAGGGCCTTTTGCTGTAGATCAACTCCAGACTCACGTGCCAGTTTATGTATCTGGGTTTACGCAGGTACTAGAGATTCAAACATAGGTTATCAAACTTCGTAAGCAAGTGCCTTTAACCACTGACCTATCTTTCTAGCCCTTATCTGCTTTTATTCAAATCGGTCATGAAAATGAACAGGAAAAGAGCAAAAAGATGAAAAAATGTGCCATTGGCAAGGAAAGAAGTGGGTTTGAAGTTTCTTACAATGAGCATTGATGGTATCATTAACGAGATTAACACTTTTTTTTGGTTTTTCGAGGTAGGGTCTCATTCTAGCGTAGGCTGACCTGGAATTCTGACCTGGAATTCGCTATGTAGTGTCAGGGTGGCCTTGAACCCACAACAGTCCTCCTACCTCTGCCTGTGCAGTGCTGTGCGCCTGGCTAAGAGATTAACACTATTGAAGAGAGCCCTATTATTCTGTACTGGGACAATAAGAAGTATGCCCTGGGGGCAAAACCCCACCCACGTAAAGCTCTGGTATTTAAAAATTGGAATTCTTTCTTTTTTTTTTTTTTTGAATTCTTTCTTAAATATTATTTATTTATTCATTTATGGGGAGAGAGAGACAGAGAGAATGGATGCACCAGCACCTCCAGCAACTGTAAAGGAACTCCAGATGCACGCACCACCATGTGTATCTGGCTTATGTGGATACTAAGGAAAAGAACCGGGATCATTAGGCTTTGTAGGCAAGTGCCTTAACCACTGAGCCCATGCAGATTCTTTTGAAAGGAGAAAGCCTGAGACTGAAGGAGTTCCCTTCTGGAAAGCAACTGCTTAGGAAGGTCCTCTTCACCGAGGTTAGTGTGGAAGACATAAGGAGTTTGCTGCTACTATGGTTCGTGGGGCCCAGTCTACATCCCAAGCTTATAGCAGAACTTGGCAGTGTGTCCATGTGGTGCTGGCTTCACAGACATAGAGAATGGAAGGCTAGAGTGCTGCATCAGAGTTCTAGAGTGCCGCTTTGCCAAGCAGTGTCAGGCAGCGTTAGTTATCTGCGTGGAGGCCCTGTGAGACACTGTGGGAAGCTATGAAGTTGACCCTAAATTGCAGTGGAGAGCCCAGGAATGTTGGATACCAGAATTCTAGGACATCTACTCAGGAAAACTGCCTACTGCCTGAAGAGAAAGAGAAGTGAAAGAGAATTGGCGTGCCAGGGCCTCTTGGGTATTGAGAATGAACTCCACATGCACGCACCATTTTTTATATCTGGCTTTATGTTGGCACTGGAAACCAAACTGGACCAGCAGGCTTTGCAAGCAAGTGCCTTTTTAATTTTTTTATTTTTGGTTTTTTGAGGTAGGGTCTCACTTTAGGCCAAGCTGACCTGGAATTCACTATGGAGTCTCAGGGTGGCCTCAAACTCATGACAGTTCTCCTACCTCTGCCTCCCAAGAGCTGGGATTAAAGGTGTGCGCCACCACGCCCGGCTTTTGCAAGCAGGTGCCTTTTATTACTGAGCCATCTCCCCAGTTCCCCTTAAGATGATTATGGTCAGGTATTTACAGCAATAAAAAAGTAACAAATACAGATAATAAAAGCAGTTTTGTATTAGGAATGAATGAAAATCTAGTCATAGGCCAAACTTCAATATAGAGTTAATGAAATAGAATTTATTTTTAGCAATAGATTAGAACAGATTTCAAGTAAAAGTGAGTGGCCTATAAGATCGTTTGGTCAGTAGCCATTTATTGATATCTATCATGTGCTCCAACACTGTTGAAATGCCAGACAGTAGATAAGAAAAGTAGAAGTCTTCTCTCTCCTTGAATTTTTTTTAAAATATCTTATTATTTATTTATTTATTTGACAGAGAGAAAGAGAGAAAATGAGTTCTCCAGGGCCTCTAGCCACTGCAGACGAATTCCAGACACATGTGCCACCTTGTACATATGGCTGACTTGGGTCCTGGGAAATCAAACCTGGGTCCTTTGGCTTTGCAGGCAAACACCTTAACCGCTAAACCATCCCCTTCAGCCCTAACCTTGAACTTTTGATCCTCTTGCCTCTTCCCTTGAAATGCTTGATTGACAGATGTGTGCCACTGTTGTTATGAGAACTTCTGTTTTTATGTAACCTTGTAACAGGGGAGTTGCATAATGAATATTAGGATAGGGAGAGGGTCTAGGTGATTCAAGTCCTGAGCTTTTTTTCTGTGAGTGACTGTGTGAGGCTTGTGCACATGTCCATGTTCATGTATGAGAGTATGCCCATATGTGCCATGCACTTGAGGTCAGAGGTCAGCTTTCAGGTATCAGTCCTCACCTTCCGTCTCATTTGAAACTGTCACAAATAACTTTCAGGTCTGTCCTCACTGTTCCGACCAATTTGAGGCAGGGTTTCTCTTGATCTTGCTCTGCTGTGGTTCTTGTACTTTTTAAAATTATTATTTATTTATATTCATGCGAAGAGATAGAGAGACTTTTGTGCATCTAGCTTTATGATGGTACTTGAGAATTGCATTCAGGCCAACAAAGCTTTGCAAGCAAGCACCTTTAACTGCTGAGCCATCATTCCTAGAGACCCTGTTATGAAGCAAAGTAACAGTAGACATGAATATGTGAAAAACACGGCAGGAGACAAATCATGAAAAGGACTGTTTGAAAGCCGGAACCAGGAATAGAAGATCGCCTTGTCTTCCCCAGCTGGGAGTAGTCTGACAGTCCAGTCAGTGCCCACATGCTTGCAAATGCTTAAGGAAGCTCAGTGAGTTTTCTGAAGTAGTGTGTTACTGTATGCTGATCTGGAACTCATTATTTAATGCAGGCTGTCCTCGGAAACATAGCAGTCCTCCTACTTTAGCTACCAAGTGCTGGGATGAAAGGCATATGCCACCACACCGGCTTCCTTTTTGTTTTGAGGATATTGCTGTGTAGCTTAGCTTGGCCTCACACTTGCCATTCTTCTACCTCAGCCTCATTGTATGGCTTAGGTTGATCTGAATGTATAATCCTCCCCCAGGTGCTGAGATTACAGGTGTACACCCCCATGCTCAGCTATTTTGACTTTTTTTTTTCCACATTGAACTTATTATTTATACTTTTTTTTTTTTTTTCTCAAAAAGATAGAGACAGAAAGAGGCAGATAGAGAAAATGAGTATGGGCACACCAGGGATTCCTACCACTGCAAACAAACTCCAGATGTATGCCCCATTTTGTGCATATGGCTTTAACTGGACTATTAGGCTTTGCAAGCCACTGAGCCATCTCTCCAGCTTATTTGTATTTTTCTTTAAAGGTTTGTATTTATTTATTTAAGACAGAGGGAAAGAGAAATAGAGTGAGAATGGGCACACCAGAGCCTCTGCAAGTTCACTGTAAATGAACTCCAGACACATGCACCATTATGTGCATCTGGCTTTTGTGGGACCTGGAGAATCAAACCTGGGTCCTTAGGCTTCACAGGCATGCACCTTAACTGCTAAGCCGTCCCTCCAGCCCTGCTTGTTTGTTTTTTTGAGGTAGGGTCTCACTGTAGCCCAAGCTGATCTGGAATTCACTAAATAGTCTCAGGCTGGCCTCCAACTCACTGTGATTCTCCTGCCTCTGCGTCCCAAGTGCTGGGATTAAATACCTGGCTGGGATAAACACCTGGCTATTTGTACTTTTTTTTTAAATTTTTTTTTTTTATTAACAACTTTCATGATCATTATAAAAAAAAAATCCCATGGTAATACCCTCCCTCCTTCCACTTTCCCCTTTGAAACTCCATTTTCCCCATCTCAGTCAGTCAGTCTTTTACTTTGATGTCATGATCTTTTCCTCCAGAGTGTTAAGATGGTCTCCTGTAGGTAGTGTCAGGCACTGGAGTCATGGATATTTAGGTCATTTTGTGTCTGGGGGGGAGCACATTGTAAGGAGTCCTACCCTTCCTTTGGCTCTTATAGTCTTTCCGCCACCTCTTCCGTAGTAGACCTTGAGCCTTGGAAGGTGTGACAGAGATATTGCAGTACTGAGCACTCCTGTCACTTCTTTTCAGCACCATGATGCCTTCTGAGTCATCCGGAGGTCACTGCCATCTGAAAAGAGAAGATTCTCTACCAAAAGTGAGAGTAGCATTAATATAAGGGTTTGAATATTAAGAGAAGTGCTTACCAGGCAGTTTGATAAGCACAGTATATACATTTAGCCAGACAGCTGCAGACATTACACCCCCAGGACTCAGGGGTACTGTTTTAAGTTTTCAGTATCAGGGATGTATTCTGTCCCATGGAGCGGGCCTCCAGTCCAATTAGAGGGCAGTTGGTTTCCACCATGACAGATGTGCCACTATTGCACTCATTGGCTTATTTGGCCTGGGTGGCCAAATTTAAGACTTGCAGTGTCCACTGTTAAGTATCTTCACTGGTGATTTCTCTGTCTACCATTGAACTGCATGCAGAATGGCTTCTTCCAGCTTTCTGTCAGCTGGTCTCCATGGAGGAGGTTATCAGCTCAGTTTCAGCAGGATTTCTCAGTGGTCTTGCAGCCCAATATGTGGAGTCTTCAGCAATAGGGTCTTGCCATCTATTCTTCTGAGCTGTTTCCTGGCCCCTGCTAGCTGGCCTGGTGGTATAGGCCTATAACCCAGCTTCTCTGAAGGCTGAGGCAGGACAAATACAACCTTCAGGCCTGCGTGGGCTACTTAGTACGTTCAAGGTGGGCAGACTGCTTGCCTTGCATGCTTGGTACCCTCTGTTCAGGCCCAGCTCTGAAAGGGCAGGCTGTGGGAAAAGAATATGCTGAACTATGTATGTATGGCTTACTTAAAAGTATAAACTTAGAAGAACTGAAAATTTTCTCCATCTTGTTAACTCACTTGCCTTTCTCAGTCCAGCTTTGCTTTTGCTTACATTGTGCACACGTACACAAACATACCTGTAGCTCTGTGCCATTACCAGTTGCAGAAATACATGATTGTCAATTGAAATGGTTTGTATTATAGGAGCAGCAACAGTATTGGTATCGACAGCACCTGCTCAGTTTGCAGCAGAGGACAAAAGTGCATTTGCCAGGACATAAAAAGGGTCCTGTCATAGCAAAGGAGGCACCAGAGCCAGTAAAAGAAGAAGTTACAGTACCTGCCACAAGTCAGGTTTCAGAGCCTCCTTCATCCGAGGAGCCCCCATTACCACCTGCCAATGTGGAAGCACCACCTCTCCCACCTGAGGAACCCCAGGTAATTGGTGTCTGTGTTAGGCTACCCAGCATTTTGTGTGATTTGCTAATGGTTAGCTTTGTCATAAATGGGTGTGTGTGTGTGTGTGCAAGTGTGGATTTTTAAAAATGTATTTTATTTATTTGAGAGAGGTCATTAAAGAGAGAATGGGTGTGCCAGGGCCTCTAGCCATGGTAAACTTCAAATGCATGTGCCTCCTTGTGCATCTAGCTTATGTAGGTACTGAGGAATGGAACCTGAGTACCTTAACTGCTAAGCCATCACTCCAGCCCTGGATTTTTTTTTTTTTTTTTTTTTTCCTGAGCTTGGGTCTCATGCTAGCTCAGGCTGACCTGGAATCCAATATGTAGTCTCAGGGTAGCCTCAACTCACAGCGATCCTCCTACCTCTGCCTCCTGAGTGCTGGGACTAAAGGTGTATGCCACCATGACTGGCCCTGGATTTTTTTGAGATAAAGTTTCAAATCGTTTAGCTCAGGCTAACCTGAAACTCACTCTGTAGCCTAGGCTGGCCTCAAATGCATGGTAATCATCTTACCTCAGCCTTCACAGTGCTAGATATATATATATTTTCATGTGTTTAAGTACCATTAAAATTTTACTTTTGAAGTCATCAGATGTCTGCTTGTCAGGGTTAGAAGAATAATCTTGGTGGCTAAGTGAAAGTGAAGAATCAGGTACTCTTCTGAATGAAATGTCTGAACACAAGAGGCAGATGCTTAGGGGTATTCGTAGTGAGAGCGCAGGCAGTTGTTAAAGCTTAGGGTTATTTGCCTGAACACTTATGGTGGTTACTCTGGTCAGGTTAGCTAAACATTCTGTTCTTTAATGTCCTCATCTGCACAATGGCACACTCAGATAGTAGCTATCTTACAGTTATTGAAGTATTAGAGATGGTCCTTTTCACAAAGCATAGAAAGTCCAGATATCACCCATGTGCACTTCTAATCTACTAATGAAAATTGACAAGTGGCCATGGCTGGGCGTGGTGGCACACACCTTTAATCCCGGCACTCAGGAGGCAGAGGTAGGAGGACCGCCGGGAGTTCAAGGCTAGCCTGAAACTACATAGTGAATTCCTGGTCGGCCTGGGCTAGAACAAGACCTTACCTTGAAAAAAAAAAAAGTGACAAGTAGGGTAGGAAAAATGGAGAGCGTAAAGGTGGGTAGGTGAGTAAGTTTTCTCATAGATTGTGAAGGACTAGTTATAGATTTACTTCCTGTTAGAAATAGCTATCTATAGGAAGAGTAAGTTTACTGTTCTGGTGAAGACTATGGAAAATATAACTTCTTTATATTATTGTTCATAATAACAATATAGATAAGTCTTCATTTTTTTTTTAATGTTTTTTATTTTATTTATTTGACAGAGAAAGAGGGGAGAGGAGAGAGAGAAGGGGTGCTTCAGGGCCTCTAGCCACTACAGACGAACTCCAGACATGTGCACCATCTGGCTTACATGGGTCCTGGGGAATTGAACCTGGGTTCTTTGGTTTTGCAGGCAAGCACACTAACTGCTAAGCAATCTCTCCAGCCCAGTCTTTATGTTTGTTTGTTTTTTTTTAATTTTCCTAGGTAGGGTCTCACTGTAGCTCAGGCTGACCTGGAATTTACTATGGAGTCTCAGGGTGGCCTCGAACTCATAGCAATCCTCTTACCTCTGCCTCTCGAGTGCTGGAATTAAGAGTGAGAGAGAGGGCTGGAGAGATGGCTTAGTGGTTAAGGCATGTGCTTGTGAAGCCTAAGGACCCCAGTTTGATTCTCCAGGTCCCACGTAAGCCAGATGCACATGGTGATGCATCCATCAGGAGTTCGTTTGCAGTGGCTAGAGGCCCTGGTGCATCAATTCTCACTCACTCTCTCCTCTCTATCTTTAATTAAAAAAAAAAAAGTGAAGCTGGTTGTGGTGGCTTACACCTTTAATCCCAGAGCTCGGGAGGCAGAGGTGGGAGAATCACCGTGAATTCGAGGCCACCCTGAGACTACATAGTGAGTTCTAGGTCAGCCTGGGCTAGAGTGAGACCCTACCTCGAAAAACCAAAAAAAAGAAAAAGAGAGAGAGAGTATGGGTAAGCCAGGGCAAATGAACTCCAGGTACATGTGCATTTTTTGTTTGTTTGTTTTTAAGGTAAGGTCTCTCTCTGGTCCAGGCTGACCTGGAATTCACTATGTAGTCTCAGGGTAGCCTTGAACTCAGGGTGATCCTCCTACCTCTTCCTCCTGAGTGCTGGGATTAAAGGCGTGCCCAGCACATGTGCATTTTTGTGCATCTGGCTTTACATGGGAATCTAAGCCTAGACTGACAGGCTTTGTAAGCCAGCACTTTTAACCACTGAGCCATTTCCCTAGTCCAGGGCTCTGTGTATGTATGTGTGCTTTCAAAGTAGGGTCTCACTCTGGCTCAGGCTGACCTGGAATTCACTTTGTAGTCTCAGGCCGGCCTCAAACTCATGGAGATCCTCCTACCTCTGCCTCCCAAGTGCTGGGATTAAAGATGTACACCACTGTGCTTGGCAATGCTGTTTGTTTTGTTTAAATATAGGACAGCTTTTCTCAGTCAGCCTGAGTTGTAGGATTCCAGACTTGATTACTATGGTTGCTGTTTCAATACTTAAATGAAAATGTAGCTTCTTTTACCTTTAGTCTGAGGACCCAGAAGAAGACGCCAGGTTAAAACAGTTGCAGGCCGCAGCAGCACACTGGCAGCAGCACCAGCAACATCGAGTCGGCTTCCAGTATCAGGGAATAATGCAGAAGCACGCGCAATTACAGCAGATCCTGCAGCAGTACCAGCAAATCATACAGCAGCCGCCGCATCTACAGGCAAGTACCCCCAGCCCCAACGACATGTAATTTGTTATTTCCAAAAGAGATTTTAGTGTGCAAAACTAAAGATAGCAAGTGCTGACCATAAGATGTTTCCCAAGGTTGTGTCAATACCTGTCATATTACCTAAGGACATGAAAAAGGGTGAGTGTAGCAGAGTTCTTGGGGAGGGAATGTTAGATGAGTGGAGTCTTGTAGGCATGTCATTCTGGGCCAGATGTACTACTGCTAAGGGCCATAAGAACTAGGGTTTTTCTTTAATACTGTATTTTTAAAAATTTATTTACTTGGGAGGAGAGCGAGAAAGAGGCAGAGCAAGAGAAAGAATGGGCATGCCAGGACCTCTACCTGGTGCAAATGAACTCCAGATGCATGTGCCACCTTGTGCACCTGTCTTACGTAGGTCCTGGGGAATTGAACCTAGGTCCTTCGGCTTTGCAGGCAAGTGCCTTAAAACTGCTAAGCCATCTTTCCAGCATGATTTTTTTTTTTCATAAATATTTTTATTCATTTGAGAGAGTGGCAGAGAGGCAGAGAGAGAGAGAGAATGGATGTGCCAGGGCCTCTACCTGTTGTAAATGAACTCCAGATGATCAATGAATCATTTTATGTGCCTGGCTCTACATAGGTACTGGGGAATCCAGCCTGGGCCATAAGACTTTGCAAGCAATTGCTTTTAACTGTTGAGCTATCTCCCCAGCCCAGAACTAGGAATTTTCTTTTTAATTTTTTGTCTGTTTTATTTATTTATTTGAGAGGGACAGACAGAGAATGAGGCCTAGAGAGAGGGGGCGTGGGGGGGGGGGATGGCGCGTCAGGGCCTCCAGCCACTGCAAACAAACTCCAGACGCGTGCGCCCCCTGGTGCATCTGGCTAATATGGGTCCTGGGGAATTGAGCCTCGAACCGGGGTCCTTAGGCTTCACAGGCAAGCGCTTAACTGCTAAGCCATCTCTCCAGCCCAGAACGAGGAATTTTTTTACCACATAACTATAAATTAATATATTAGGCTGAGGACATGGCTCAGTGGTTTAAAGATGCTCGTTTGTAAAGTCTGACAGCCTAACTTTTCACCAATCTGCCTTTGTAAAACCAGATGTAGAAAGTGGTACATACAGCTAGAGTTCATTTGTAGCACCAAGGGCTCCTGGTCCCATCTCTCTGTCTCTCAAATAAATAAATAAAAGTAATATGCAGAAACAAATAAGCACATATTCCACCAAAAAGACCTAAAGCAATCATTAAAATAAAACTAAGCAAATACATCATGAATGATAAAGTGACATAGCTTTTTAAGATTTGATACCTTTGAGATGTAATCTTGTGTCTTTAAGTTATAGTAAAAAATTATTTTTCAAGGTTTGTTTTTTTTCCCCAAGGTAGAGTCTCAGTCTAGTCCAGGCTGATCTGGAATTCACACTGTAGTCACAGCCTGCCCTCAAACTCACAGCAATCCTCCTACCTCTGCCTTCCAAGTGTTGGGATTCAAGGTGTGTGTCACCATGCCCCACAAAATATTTGTATTTAATTATTACTTGTAAGAGAAAGAAGAAAGATTGTTGCCACAGCAAATAAACTCCAGATACATATGTCACCTTGTGCTTCTGGCTTCACATGGGTACTGGGGAATTAAACCTAGGCCACCAGGCTTTGTAAGCAAGTGCCTTTAACCACTCAGCCATTGCCTCAGCCTTCAAGTTCTTAAAATGATCCTTAGTGATGGGGGAATTGCTCAGTGGTTAGAGACATGTACTTGCAAAGCCTGCCTGTCTGGATCCAATTCCCCACCGCCCACATGCACAGTGTCATATGTGCTTGGAGTTCTTTTGCAGTGGGAAGAGTCCCTATTGCCACCCATTCATTCTCTCTCTTTCTGCTTGCAAATAAACAAAAGTAAAGATACTTTTTAAGAAACAGTTCTTAGGAGTATTAACACTTGAAATATACTCATTGCTAGGCTGGGGAGGTTAATCAGTGGAGAGTAGTGCGTGTATCTGAATTTTGCAATGGCAAGAGGCCCTTTTGGTGCCCATTCATATATGATCTTTTTCTGTTTTCTTGCAAAATAGATTAACATTTTAAAAACTTATTGCTGAAATCGTTATTTGCATTAGTGTTTGGTTGATTTTTTTTCCCCCAGGTCTGTGATAAGTTAATGGAAATAGGCCAGAAGAAGAGAGAGGAGTCATCATCACTGAAAGGATGTAGCAATTTTATTCTTTATAAATTTCTTTGTGTGTTTAAATTTTATTTTATTTTTATTTATTTTCCAGGTAGGGTTTCACTCTAGCCCAGGCTGACCTGGAATTCACTATGTAGTCTCACAGTGGCCTCGAACTCACAGCAATCCTCCTGCCTCGGCTTCTTAAGTGCTGGGATTAAAGGCGTGCGCCTCCATGCCTGTTTTTTTTTTTAATAAAAAAATTTTTTTTTTTTGTTTTATTTATTTGAGAATGACAGACAGAGAGAAAGACAGAGAGGGAGAGAGAGAGAGGGAGAGAATGAGCGTGCCAGGGCCTCCAGCCACTGCAAACGAACTCCCAGATGTGTGCGCCCCCTGGTGCATCTGGCTAACGTGGGTCCTGGGGAATCGAGCCTTGAACCGGGGTCCTTAGGCTTCACAGGCAATTGCTTAAGCGCTAAGTCATCTCTCCAGCCCACATGCCTTTGATTCTTAACATTGTAACTTAATATGCCTGTCTTATCATAGTCTTTGCTGTTTATTTGCAGACCATGTCTATGGATGTGCAGCTGCGGCATTATGAGATGCAACAGCAACAGTTTCAACATCTTTACCAAGAATGGGAGCGAGAGTTTCAGCTGTGGGAGGAACAGCTCCATTCCTATCCTCATAAAGACCAGCTTCAGGAGTATGAGAAGCAGTGGAAGACGTGGCAGGGACACATGAAAGCCACTCAGACCTATCTCCAGGAGAAAGTCAACTCATTTCAGAACATGAAGAACCAGTACATAGGGAACATGTCAATGCCGCCTCCATTTATCCCATATTCTCAGATGCCTCCATCTCTACCCACAATGCCTCCTCCAGTATTGCCCCCCTCATTGCCACCCCCAGTGATGCCCCCTGCCCTACCTTCTACTGTACCACCACCTGGCCTACCCCCACCTGTTATGCCACCTTCTCTACCAACTTCTGTGCCCCCACCAGGGATGCCTCCATCTTTGTCTTCAGCAGGGCCACCACCGGTCCTTCCCCCTCCCTCTGCAGGGCCACCACCGGTCCTTCCCCCACCCTCTCTCTCTTCTGGGGCACCTCCACCTGTCCTGCCCCTCCCACCATTGTCTTCAGCCACGCCTCCTCCAGGAATACCGCCCCCTGGAGTTCCACAAGGGATGCCACCTCAGTTGACAGCAGCCCCCGGTCCACCAGCCTCCAGTTCTCAGAGCTCACAGGCCCCAGAGAAGCCTAGACCAGCACTGCTTCCCACACCTGTGTCTTTTGGTTCAACTGCACCCTCAGCCTACCACCCTCCACCGCAGTCAGAGCAGATGAGTTCCAAACCTCTGAACAAGTCTTCTCTGCCATACAGTTCCTTCCCATCTGAGCAGGGACTTGGAGAATCATCAG
Organism: Jaculus jaculus; assembly: GCF_020740685.1. Lineage (NCBI taxonomy): Eukaryota > Metazoa > Chordata > Mammalia > Rodentia > Dipodidae > Jaculus > Jaculus jaculus. Next base: position 143,228,909 of record NC_059108.1, on the reverse strand, counting down.
CTGCTTCATCCCAGTCTGTCTCTACAGCCAAGGATGTGCCAGTGAGGTCAGGTGGACTGCTTCCAGATCCTCCTAGAAGCAATTTCTTGGAAGGCCCAAGAGGTCCAAGGTAGGTCTGCTTTTTTGTTTGTTTTGACTAAAGTTTCATAATCTTTGGAATCAGTTATATAAATTTTGTGTTCTTTTTGTACTTTTATATACATTCTTGGCTTACCGTTAATAATGTTTATATTATTTGCAACCTTGGCGCACATAATCTAGAAAAAGTTACATATCTCCATTTCTATCATGGGACTGCTTTTATCTGTAGACATAACAGTCAAGAATGTAGTATTCTAGAGTGATGTTTATCACTTCTTACTGACTTTTCGCCTTTATTATTTATTCATTTAAATTTTTCGAGATAAGTTGACCTGGAATTCGCTCTGCAGTCTCAGGGTAGCCTTAATGCACAGCCATCCTCCTACCTCTGCCTCCTGATTGCTGGGATTAAAGGCATGCACCACCACACCTGGCTAATTTTTTATGGTTTTCAAGATAGTGTCTCACTCTAGTTACCAGGCTGACCTGGAATTCACTATGTAGTCTAAGGGTGACCTAGAACTGATGGTGATCCTACCTCTGCCTCCTGAGTGCTGGGATTAGAGGTGTGTGCCACCACACCCAGCCTCAGAATTTTTTTGTTCATTTTTTTATTTATTTGAGAGTGACAGACACAGGGAGAAAGACAGATAGAGGGAGAGAGAGAGAATAGGCGCGCCAGGGCTTCCAGCCTTTGCAAACGAACTCCAGACGCGTGTGCCCCCTTGTGCATCTGGCTAACGTGGGACCTGGGGAACTGAGCCTCGAACCGGGGTCCTTAGGCTTCACAGGCAAGCGCTTAACCGCTAAGCCGTCTCTCCAGCCCCTCAGAATTTTTTTTATTTGTTTGTTTTTCAAAGTAAGGTCTCACTCTAGCTCATGCTGACCTGGAATTCACTTTGTAGTCTCAGGGTGGCCTCATACTCATGGCTATTCACCTACCTCTGCCTCCTGAGTGCTGGGATTAAAGGCGTGTGCTACCACGCCCAGCAGAATATTTAAAAAAAAAAAAATTATTCTTATTTCTTTGAGAGAGAGGCAGATAGAGAATGGCTGCACCAGGGCCTCTAGCTGCTGCAAACGAACTCCAGATGCATGTGTCACCTGGGGAATCAAATTGGATCCTTAGGCTTTGCAGGCAAGTGCCTTAACTGCTAAGTCATCTCTTCAGCCCCCTTTAAAAATATTTTTAAAATATATTTTTATTATTTCTTTACACGGAGAGAGAGAAAAAGAGAGAGAGAGAGTGAGGCAGACAGATAGAGAATGGGTACACCAGGGCCTCCAGCTGCTGCAAACAAACTCTAGATGGATGTGCCACCTTATGCATTTGGCTTATGTGGGTCCTGGGGAATGGAACCTGGGTCCTTTGGGTTTTTGCAGACAAGAGCCTTAACTGCTAAGCCATCTCTCCAGCCCCAGAATAATATTTTAAAGTAGATATAGCTGCACACTTACGTTATCCCAGCTCTTGGGAGTTGGAGACAGAAAGGAGGAACAGAAGTTGAAGATCATATTGAAAACTACATATTGAGTTCAAAGCTAGTCTGAAGGTTGTGGTGGTGCACACCTTTTTTAAAAAATATATATTTATTTATTTATTTGAGAGCAACAGAGAAAGAGGCAGAGAGAAAGAGCGTGGGTGTGCCAGGGCCTCCAGCCACTGCAAACGAACTCCAGACACATGCACCCCCTTGTGCATCTGGCTAACGTGGGTCCTGGGGAATCAAGCCTCGAACTGGGGTCCTTAGGCTTCACAGGCAAGCACTTAACCGCTAAGCCATCTCTCCAGCCCTGGTGGTGCACACCTTTAATCTGAGCACTTGGGGGCAGAGGTAGGAGGATCCCTATGAGTTTGAGGCCAACCTGGGTCTACTTAGTGAATTCCAGGTCACCCTGGGCTAGAGTGAAACACTACCTTGAAAAAGCAATACAAAAAAAATGAAAACCAGCAACAAAAAAAGCTAACCTGAGTTACATTAGACCCTGTCTCACAAAAACAAAACAAAGAGCTGGATGTGGTGGTGCACACCTTTAGTCCTAGCACTTGGGAGGCAGAGGTAGGAGGATCACCATGAGTTTGAGGCCACCCTGAGACTACATAGTGAATTCCAGGTCAGCCTGGGCTCGAGAGAAACCCTACCTCAAAAAACCAAAAAAAAAAATTTTTTTTTAATTTGTGTGTGTGTGTGTGTGTGTGTGTGTGTGTATCTGAGAAGCTGTCTTGCGAAGCCTGCCAGCCAGGAATTTGGGATGTGTGTATATATGTGTGTGTGTATATATATAGAGAGAGGGGCCGGGGGATGAATTGGCATGCCAGAGCCTCTTGCTCCTGCAGACAAACTAGATGTATGCAACGCTGTAACTGAGGAATCACACTTAGGCTGTCAGGTTTTGCCAGCAAGTGGCTTTAACTGCTAAGATATCGTTCTAGTCCCTATTTATTTATTAGATTTAAGGATAAATAAAATCTTCCTAATCTTCCCCACAATCATTTGTGGGGGCTCAGGAGTTAACAGTGCTTGCTCTGCAAGGCTGCCAACGTAGATTCGGTCTCTAGCTCCCACATTAACCTGGATGTAAATGTGGTGTACACATCTGTAACCTCAAGGCACCAATGGCAATTGAGAGAAGGAGCCAGAAACATCCTGAAGATCATGAAGTAGCTAGTCTGGCCTTCCAGTATCCAAAAGCAGTAAGAGAGATCCCTGACTCAAAGCAAGGTGAAAGATTGTCCTCTGACCTCCACATGTGCACCATGGCCCGTGTGTTCTATATGCACGTGACAGACCCACAATAAAAGTTATTTGTTCAGTAATGCTTACTAAGTTCCTGTTTATACTTAGAGCAGTGACTATAACTGACTAAGGGCTGGAGAAATGGCTTAGCTGTTAAGGTGCCTGCGAAGCCTAAGGACCCAGGTCTGATTCCCCAGAGCCCTCATAAACCGTTTTCACAAGGGGCACATGCATCTGGTGTTCGTTTACATGGCTAGAGACCCTGGTGTGCCCATTCTCTCTCTCTCTGTCTTCTCTGCTGGCAATAAATAAATAAAATTTAAAAAAGTAAAAGAAAACTGACTAAATCCATGTCCATGTAGAAGTCTTACATCCTTTGTATTGTCTTCAGTTAGGGAGATGTCTTTCTTTTTTTCCACTACATATGTACTTAGGAAACAAAATATAGTGGTCACTCAGGGTTTTTTCATTTTGTTTTGTTTTTGCTTGCTTGCTTGCTTGCTTGTTTTTGAGGTAGAATCTCACTTTATTGGCATTCAGTATGTAGTCTCAGGCTGGCCTCGAACTCATGGTGATCCTCCTACCTCAGCCTCCTCAGTGCTGGGATTAAAGATGTGTCCACTATGTCCAGCTAGTTTTTTTTTTTAACCTTTTCTCTGGAAGACATGGTCGTGTATTCCCATAATCCTAGCAGTCAGTAGGGTAAGGTAGGAGGATCTTGAATTTGAGGTAAGACTTGGATAAGTATCAAGTGTGTACAACCAAAAAGAAAAATGTTAGGTTCATTTTTCCAACTTTGTAAGAATATATTTTCTTTCCAAGGTGACCAAAATGGCAACTGTCATGTGAAAACTTTTTTTTTTCTTTTTTTAAAATAGAAGTATATACTCAAGCCTGGTGTGGTGGCACACACCTTTAATCTCAGCACTGGGGAGGCAGAGGTAGGAAGATTGCCATGAGTTCGAGACCACCCTGAGACTAAAGAGTGAATTCCAGGTCAGCTCTGGCTGGAGTGAAACCCTACCTTGAAAAAAACAAAAAAAGAAAGAAAGGAAGGAGTGAAGTAGGGAGGGAAGGAAAGAAGGAAGGAGGGAAGGAATGGATAAATGTGCACTTAAGCACAATGCAGATGTTGAACACTAGAGGCTGTGGATTTGTAGATCAGTGGTGGTTAACTGCCCGAGCATGAGGACCTGAGTTTGGATACCGAACACCCATGTAAAATCCAGCTCATTGCCAGCACTGGGGAGATGGAGACAGGAAATCCCTGGGCCTTACTAGCTCATGTAGCCCAGTCAGGTGAGCTCCTGACTGAGAGACTGTGTCTTAAAAAAATAAGGTGGAGAGAGAGCCAGGCGTGGTGGCAAATGCCTTTAATCCCAGCACAGGGGAGGCAGAGGTAGGAGGATCGCCATGAGTTTGAGGCCGCCCTGAGACTACACAGTGAATTCCAGGTCAGCCTGGGCCAGAGTGAAATCCTATCTTGAAAAAGCAAACAAAGTTTAAAAAAAAAACAAAAAGGTGGGGAACACTTGACTTCAACTTCAGGTCCCCCACCACACACACATGCATGCATCTGTATACATGCCTTCCACACATGTAAACATATACATACACAAACATACACTCATTAAAAGTTACAGAAATTAAGTTCTGCCATTGGGGGAGGGGACATGATGGAGAGTGGAGTTTCAAAGGGGAAAGTCGGGGGAGGGAGAGAATTACCATGGGATATTGTTTATAATTACAGAAGTTGTAAATAAAAAATACACCCACCAAAAAAAAGAGGGAAGGATAAAGTGAAAGGGCATGCCAGGGCCTCCTGCCACTCACTCCAAAATGAACTCCAGACACATGTGTCATTTTGTGTGTCTGGCTCTGCGTAGGTTCTAAGGAATTGAATCCTGACCAGCAAGCTTTGCAAACAAGGCACCTTCAACCACTGTGCTTGAATATCTGCACTGTCATTGACAGTTTTCTAGAAAATTTATTTTGCACATTGAACATAAATGTATTTCTGTAACTTCTGCCTGTTGAGTCTAGATCTACCTCTGGAGTAGTAACGCAGAATGAGTTATACTGTCCCTGTGTTACTATAGCTATTTTTTAAGGAAAAAAATTAAATATTTATTATTATTATTTTGGGTTTTTGAGGTAGGGTCTTGCTCTAGCTCAGGCTGACCTGGAATTCACAATGTAGTGTTGACTGGCCTTGAGCTCACTTTGATCCTCCTACCTCTGCCTCCCCAGTGCTCAGATTAAAGGAGTGTGCCACCATGCCCGGCCATTATTTATTTGAGTGAGAGAAAGAGGCAGAGAGAGAGAGAGAGAGAGAGAGAGAGACAGAGAGAGAGAGAGAGAGAGAATTGGCGTGCCAACCACTACAAATGAACTCCAGATGCATGCACCCCCTTGTGCATCTGGCATACATGGGTCCTGGAGAATCAAACCAGGATCCTTTGGCTTTACAGGCAAACACCTTAACTGCTAAGCCATCTCTCCAATCCCCCCCCCCCACTTTGTTAATTTATGAGAAAGGGCGTGCAAGGGCTTCTTGCGGCTGCAAACAAATTACAGATGCTGTGTCTTTGTGCATCTGGCTTTATTTATGAACTGGGGAATTGAACCTGGCCTGGCAGCCTTTGTAAGCAAGTATCTTTAACTGCTGAGTCATTTTCCTAAGTCCCTACTATAATCTCATCCCTACATCTGTGCGTACATAAAAACATACATACATATGCTGTCTTATCACCTTGCTTTACCCACTCTGCCCTGCCAGACATAAACTTCCTTTTATATTGTTGGTTCTAGCCTCCTGCTGTATTGCTGGCTATTTTTTTTGTTAGGATCCTTTAAACGAACATTTTCTCAGATGCAGAGTCCTATTTCCAACTTCATTATCTCTCTTGTGCTTATGTAGCTTAACAACAACAAAATGTGTTGAGGTTAATACTCAACAATATTGATTTGTGTTGTGCTAAACACCAGTTTGGCTTCTGTAGGTCTTATTTGCATTAGCTATTATTATTTTTATATTTTTTGTTATTTTTTGTTTTTTTGAGGTAGGGTCTCACTCTAGCCCATGCTGACCTGGAATTCACTATGGAGTCTCAGGGTGGCCTCAAACTCATGGTGATCCTCCTACCTCTGCCTCCCCAGTGCTGGGACTAAAGGTGTACGCCACCATGCCCCGCCCATTAGCTATTATTAAACTATATGTGTCTTAATCCTGACAATGTGTAGTAGTTGGATATTTTTAAAAATATTCTTTATTCTCAAACAGAGAGAGAGAGAGAGAGAGAATGGGTATACCAGGTCCTTCAGCTGCTGCAAACAAACTCCAGACACATGTGCCACTTTGTGCATCTTGGTTTATATAGGTACTGGGTAATTGAACCTCAGTCATTAGGCTTTGCAGGCAAGTGCCTTAACTACTGAGCCATCTCTCCAGCCCCCCCCCCTTTTTTTAAAGATATTTTATTTATCTATTTATTTGAAAGGGAGGAGGGATAGCCGGGCATGGTGGCGCACGCCTTTAATCCCAGCTCTCGGGAGGCAGAGGTAGGAGGATCGCCGTGAGTTTGAGGCCACCCTGAGACTACAGAGTTAATTCCAGGTCAGCCTGGACCACAGTGAGACCCTACCTCGAAAAACCAAAAAAGAAAAAAAGAAAGGGAGGAGGGAGAAAGAGAGGCAGATACAGAGAATGGGCAAGGCAGGGCCTCCAGGCACTGCATACGAACTCCACACACATGTACCATTTTATGTATCTGGCTTACATAGGTCCTGGGGAATTGAACCTAGGTTCTTAGGCTTTGAAGGCAAGTGCCTTAATCACTAAGCTATTTCTTCAGCCCCCTTGTTTTGTTTTTTATAAGATGTTACACTTAGCAGCTTTGTATTTCATCAAGTTGGATTTGAGCCATCCTGTTAGTTGAAATCCTGGTGAGTGCTACTTGCGAATTGTTCTTACATGCGTGCATCTTTTTTAGCTGCAACTTTTTTTTTTTTTTGGTTTTTCGAGGTAGGGTCTCACTCTAGCCCAGGCTGACCTGGAATTCACTATGGAGTCTCAGGGTGGCCTTGAACTCACGGCGATCCTCCTACCTCTGCCTCCCGAGTGCTGGGATTAAAGGCGTGCGCCACCACGCCTGGTTTAAGCTGTAACTTTTTAAAAAACTTTTCTGTTTTTTTTTTGTTGTTGTTGTTATATAGCTCAGGTTAATCAGACTCACTTTGTAGCCTGGGCGATTGAAAATTCTCCTGCCTCAGCCTCCTGAGTACTAAAGTTACACATGTGAGCCACCATGCCTGTCTTCAGTACAACTTCGATAGGGTTGGCTCTTTTAGTCCTTGAATTGAGTTCTGCTGCTGTTACCTACTTTGCTTTGAGAACTTTCTGCAAGGTTGTTAGTTTCATTATCATCTTTTCTTTTGCTGTCTGAGTCCTTGACTTTAAAAGAGTCTGGTTAGTGACTGTCACTCAGAAACATCCTTCTTCTCTTGTATGTCTAAGTTAAGAGCAAAACTGGTGAAAAGCTAGCCAGGCATGGTGGCACATGCCTTTAATCTCAGCACTAGAGAGGCAGAGGTAGGAGAATTGCCACGAGTTCGAGGCCACCCTGAGACTACATAGTGAATTCCAGGTCAGCCTGAGCTAGAGTAAAACTACCTTGAAAAACCAAAAAAGAAAAAAAAAAATTGATGAGAAGCTGATTAGTCAGAGACTGAGGTAAGGATAATTAATCTATACTAGTAAAGGTTTTACTATAAAATACGTTATATAGTAAGCTGCTCTTTATTATTTTCAAACAAAACTTGGTATAATGCAAGAATTGAGAACAGAGCTGAACTGATTTACCAATAACCAATAACCAATAATAATACTGTTATAATAAAGTACTATAAATTGCTTTGAAGTTTTGCAAAAATTCAGATTTTTAGCAGCTTTCTAGAAACTGAAGCTTTCCCAAAGGTCAAGTGACAAAACTGCATCAAGTATAAATAGCATGCTCTCTTGGTAAACATGTAGTATAGTTGTTTTGACACTGAGTGTCTGGGTAAGTGTGTACATTGCTGTATTCAAAGGCCTTCCAAAAGTAGCTGGGCATGGTGGCACACGTCTTTAATCTCAGCATGTGGGAGGCACAGGTAGGTGGATCACCATGAATTCAAGGCCACCCTGAGACTACTGGGTGAATTCCAGGTCAACGTGGGCTACAGTGAGACCCTACCTCAAAAGAAAAACAAAAGGAAAAAAAAAAAGGAAAGACCAAAAATGTACCTTCACTCCTGTAAACTGCCTTATCAGTGAATTTGATTTTCTAGAACTTCTATTTTTCAGTGAGGATACTTCATTAAAAAATTTTTTTTGTTCATTTTTATTTATTTATTTGAGAGTGACAGAGAAGGAAAAAGGCAGAGAGAGAGAGAGAATGGGTGCGCCAGGGCTTCCAGGCACTGCAAACGAACTCCAGACGCGTGTGCCCCCTTGTGCACCTGGCTAACGTGGGTCCTGGGGAATCGAGCCTTGAACCGGGGTCCTTAGGCTTCATAGGCGAGCGCTTAACCACTAAGCCATCTCCCCAGCCTAAGGATACTTTTTTTAATTAATTAATTTTTTTATTAACAACTTCCATGATTGTAAACAATATCCCATGCTAATGCACTCCCTCCTCCCACTTTCCCCTTTGAAACTCCACTCTCCATCATATCCCCGCCCCCCATTCAATCAGTCTCTCTTTTATTTTGATGCCATGGTCCTTTCCTCCTATTATGATGGTCTTGTATGGTGGTGTCAGGCACTGTGAGGTCATGGATATCCATGCCGTTTTGTGTCTAGAGGAGCACGTTGTAAGGAGTCCTACCCTTCCTTTGGCTCTTACATTCTTTCCACTACCTCTTCTGCAATGGACCCTGAGCCTTGGAAATTGTGATAGAGATATTGCAGTACTGAGCACTTCTGTCACTTCTTCCAAGCACCATGATGCCTTCTGAGTCATCCCAAGATCACTGCCATCTGAAAAGAGAAGGTTCTCTACCAAAAGTGAGAGTAGCATTAATATAAGGGTTTGAACATTAACAGAAGTGCTTACTGGGCAGTTTGATGACCATAGTATATACATTTAGCCATACAGCAGCTGATGTTACATCCCTAGTGTTCATGACTACCCCTTTTTTAGGTTTTCAGTATCAGATATATATTCCCTTCCATGGAGCAGGCCTCTAGTCCAATTAGAGGGTGGTGGTTTTCCCCCATAATAGACATGTCACTATTGCACACGTTGGCTCATTTGGCCTGGCTGGCCAATTATAAGGCTTGCAGTGTCCACTGTTGAGTGTCTTCACTGGTGATTTCTCTGTCTACCATTGAGCTGCATGCAGAATGGCTTCTTCCAGCTTTCTGTCAGCTGGTCTACATGGGGGAGGTTATCAGCTCAGTTCCAGCAGGATTCCTCAATGGCCTTGCAGCCCAAGTATGTGCAGTCTTCAGCACTAGGGTCTTACCATCTATTCCTGGTGGGAAACCAAGGGCCTCGGCAATGGCTTGTAATGTTTTGGGGCTGTCAGGGACCTCCCTGGCCAACTGGAAGGTATCCCATCCCTGGCACTGAAAATTTTCTAGTAACAATCTACAGCTCCTGAGTGTTCCATTGTCCAAAAAAGTAGGTTTCCATATGATTTATTTATAGAGGATACTTTTTTTAAGGTAGGGGCTCATTTTAGCCCAGGCTGACCTGGAATTTACTATATAGTCTCAAGCTGGCCTTGAACTAACAGTGAGCCTCCTACCTTTACCTCCAGAGCTGGAATTAAAGGAGTGTGCCGCTATGCCTGGCCTGATACTTCTTTTATATATATATATATATATATATATTTTTTTTTTTTTTAATTAATTTATTTTTAGTTTTTCAAGGTAGGGTCTCATTCTGGCCTAGGTTGAACTGGAATTAACTATGTAGTCTCAGGGTAGCCTCAAACCCTTGGTGATTCTCCTATCTCTGCCTCCTGAGTGCTGGGATTAATTAAAGGTGTGCATCACCATGCCTGGCTTGCTTATTATTTATTTATTTATTTATTTGCAAGAGAAGAGAATATGTGTGTACGTGTGTGTGGGCACACCAGGACCTCCTGCCACTAAAAACGAACTCTCGATGCATGTACCACTTTGTGTATCTGGCTTTATGTACGTGAGTACTGGAGAATTGAACCCAGGCCATCAGGCTTTGTAAGCAAATACTTTAACTGCTGAACCATCTCTTCAGCCCACTGATACTTTCTATGGAAGGATAACACAGAGAAGTACCGAACTTTTTCTTTTTTCTTTTTTTTTTTTCTTTTTTTTCTTTTTTTTTTTTTTTGTAGGGTCTCACTCAGGCTGGCCTGGAATTCACTATACAGTCTCAGGCTGGCCTCGAACTCAGCAATCCTCCTACCTCTGCCTCCCGAGTGCTGGGATTAAAGGTGTCACTATGCCTTACATGAGAAGTACCTATCTTAAGCAAACAGTTTTGTGAATTTTCTCAAACATACATTATCACTACTTCGATCAAGAAATAGACGTGACAACTGTTTAAGAAATCATCCTCATTTCCCTTCTCAGTCATTTTCCCCAAGCCCAAGATAAACACTGTACTGACATTCACACTGCAGATTGTACATTTTTGAAATCTTATATTAATGGGAACATATTGTACATGCTTCCTTGAGTGTGATGTCTTCTGTCGGCATCATGAGGTTGTGTTGGGTGTGACAGTTGCTCCTAAACTATATTCCATTGTGTAAATAAACCGTAATCTGTTTATCTGTTCTAATAATGTGTTTTGGTAATGATTGAAAATCCTGCAATGTGCCTTTTAGTACTGTATATATCTTGATGTGTGTGTGTCTTTGTTTAAGTATATTGTTTGTTTTATTGTTTGTTTGGATCATAAGCATACTGTTTGTACTTTTGGAGTCTGGCATTTTCACTTGGACATTGTATTATTGTGAGTGTCATCCATATTGTGTTGGCAATAGTTTGCTCATTCTCATTTCTGTGCAGCATTTCATAGTGTGAATATACTACAATCCGTTCAAAGGTTGAAGTTGTTTAATTAAAGGATCTTTACACACTCTACATTGATAGATAATTTTTTTTTAATTTACAAGCAAAAAGAGAGAGAGAGAGAAAATGGGCACTCCAGGGCTTTTTGCCACTGCCAGTGAACTCCAGACACATGCACCACTTTGTGCCTCTGGTTTTACATGGGTACTGGGGAGCTGAACCCTATAGGCCATTAGGCTTTACTAGCAAGTGCCTTTAACCAGTGAGCCATCCCTCCAGCCCAGATATTGTTGAATAGTTTTCCAAAGGGATTATTTTGGCTTATACTTTGACCAACAGTGTTTCAGGGTTTTGCTTTGTTTTTGTTTGCAAGGCAATATCTCACTTTAGCCCAGGCTGACCTGGAACTCTCTATGTAGTTCAGGCTGGCTTCAAGCTCACCGCAATCCTACTACACTCATCTGGAGGTGTTTGTTGTTTTGTGTCCTTGTCAACACTTTGTACTTTAATAAACATTTTAAATATTAGTAATCTTGGTAAATATTTAGTGCTATTATGTTAATTTGCATTTCCTTAATGACTAATAGTCTTATACTTAAAACATATTTATTTGCAAGCAGAGAAATAGGGAGAGAAACAAAGAGAAAGAATGGGCGTGCCAGGGCCTCTTGCCACTGCAAACAAACTCCAAAGGCATGCACCACTTTGTGCATCTGGCTTTGTACTGGGAAACAAATCTGCACTGTTAGGCTTTGAAAGCAAGTGCCCTTAACTGCTGAGCCATCTCTGCAGCCAGGCTTACACTTTTTAAAAATTTGATTATTATTCAGTTGTATTTGATTCATGTCATTATCATTTTTCTGTTGGTTATCTGTTTTGTTTCTTATTGATGTATGGAACTTAGTTCTTGATATATTCTAAGTACCAGTTCTTTATCCATCATATGGCTATGTTACAAATTTCTCATCCTGTAGTACTTTTTACTTTAACCCTGATTATACTAAAAAACTACTCATTATCATTTACCATCTAAGTTCAGTGAATACTTTTTATTTTGAATTTATAGTAATTTACAGAAAAATTTAAAAGAATATGAAAAATAATTCAGAAGGTTTAATATAAATGTATTAAATATTTTTTATTTATTTTTAATAGGCATGTCAGGGCTTCTAGCCACTGCTAATGAACTCCAGATGCATGTGCTGCTTTGTGCATCTGGCTTTATGTGGGTAGGCAATGAGACCCAAGTTGTTGGTCTTTGCAGGCAAGTACCTTAACCGCTGAGCCATCTCTTGAGCCCAAGTTGTGTTTTTGTTTTTTTAAGAGAAAGAGAGAATTGGTGTTCCAAGGCCTCTGCCACTACAATTGAACTCCAGATACTTGTGCTACCTAGTGGGCATGTGCGACCTTGCCCTTACCGCACCTTTGTGCCTATGGCTTATGTGGGATCTGGAGAGTTGAACATGGGTCCTTACACTTTGCAGGCAAGCACCTTAACTGCTAAACCATCTTTCTAGCCTAAGCCCAAGTTTTAATATTTTAAGAGTAAATTTACTTTGTATCAAATAGAATTTGACACATAAAATCACAAAAGATGAAATAATTCACATATCCTTTTAGAAAATCAAGATGATCCAAAATTCTTGCCACATAATATGTCGTAAAAGACTTCCTGCTGAGTGGCTGTGGTGACATTGTTACATATCTCCTGTCCTTAAACATGTGTTGTTTGCTCATTATGTCTTGAAGTCAAGATTGTTCATCTAGGGCTGGAGAGAATGCTTAGGGGTTAAGACACTTGCCTGTGAAACCTAAGGACAAAAGTTTGATTCCCCAGTACCCACATAAGCCAGATGCTCATGGTGGCACATGTGTTTGGAGTTCATTTGCAGTTGCTGGAGACCCTGGCACACCCATTTTCTCTCTATCTGCCTCTTCCTTTCTCTCAAATAAATAATAAAATAAAGAATATTTATCTAGAGTCTTGTAACCTGAGGACTCAGAGTTGGCAAATTCATTTAAATGATAAATTTGGCATGGTTTTAAGAACCTAGAAGGCTTACATGGGTACTGGGGAATCGGACCTGGGTCCTTAGGCTTCACAGGCAAGCACCTTAACCACTAAGTTATGTCCTCAGCCCAACCTTTTATTTTTAAATTAGTCCTCCACATAGAAATGATTTTTTTTCTTTTTCTTTCTTTCTTTTTTTTTTTTTTGGCCAGGCACGAGTCAGGAGGCAGACGTGGAAGGATTGTTGTAAGTTCAAGGCCAGTCTAAAACTACAGATTAAGCTCCAGGTCAGCCTGGGCCAGAGTGAGACCATACCTTAAAATACAAAACAAAACAACAACAAAAAAAAGTGGAAAAAACATAGTCTGGCTAGTAGAGAATAGACAAGAGAAGAGACAGTTCCAAAACAAGTAAATGCAATTAGATACTTAAAAGAGGCAGATATACAATGTAGTAAAGAAAGGATGGAAAGAGTTAACTGAATAGCTATATAAAAAATAACCAACCTGTATTCTTGCCTTACGCCAGCATTAACAAAAATCATTTTTTAAATTTAATTAACTTATTCATTATATTATATTTGTTTATTTGGTTTTTTGAGGTAGGGTCTCTCTGTAGCCCAGGCTGACTTGGAATTCACTTTGTAATCTCAGGGCAGCTTCAAACCCATGGGGATCTGCCTACCTCTGCCTCCCAAATGCTGGGATTAAGCACCACCACACCTGGTTTTTTCAACTTTTTATTGACAACTTCCATAAGCATAGACATAGACTATTTTATGTTATTTCATTTTTCAAGGTAGGGTTTTACTCTAGCCCAGGCTGACCTGGAATTCACTATGTATTCTAAGGGTAGTCTTGACTCATGATGATCCTCCTACCTCTGCCTCCCAAATGCTTGGATTAAAGGTATGCATCACTACACCCAGGTTTATTTTTTTATTTTTATTTGTTTATTTTTTTGGTTTTTAAAAAAAATTTTTTAAAGATTTTTATTTATTTATTTTATTATTTGATAGTGACAGAGAGAGAAAGAGGCAGATAGAGAGTGAGAGAGAGAATGGGCACGCCAGGGCTTCCAGCCACTGCAAACGAACTCCATTCGCGTGCGCCCCCTTGTGCATCTGGCTAACGTGGGACCTGGGGAATCAAGCCTCGAACCGGGGTCCTTACGCTTCACAGGCAAGCACTTAACCACTAAGCCATCTCTCCAGCCCTTGGTTTTATTTTTTGATCTAGGGTCTCACTCTTACCCCAGGCTGACCTGGGACTTCCTTTGTAGTTCCAGGCCGAGTTTGAACTCACAGCTATCCTCCTACCTCTGCTTCCTGAGTGCTGGGATTAAAGACGTGTGCCACTATGCCTGGCTGACAGACTATTTTAATTACTGTGATTTTATAATAAATCTTGATTTATTATCTGGTAAAAGTCTTAATTCTCTACTTCTAAATGAGGTACTGGCAGTCCAGAGGGTAGTATTTGTTTTATTTTTAGAGACAGGGTCTCATGTAGTCCAGGCAGGTCTTTTACTTGGTATGTAGCTGAGGATGAACTTGAACTCCTGATATTCCTGCCTCTACCTCTCAAGTACTGAGATTATAGGTGTACACCTCCATTCCTGGCTCAAATGCTAAACGTTTTTATGCTTTGTTGGCCACCTTTTGTCCCCAACAAATGCTTTTCTTTCTTTGCTCTTTCTCACCGTTTTTCTTTTTCTTTTAAGGCAGGGTCATTTTAGCCTTGGCTAACTAGAAACTCCCTCTATAGCCCAGCAGACTGGCCTCGAACTCACAGTGATCCTTGTACCTCAGCCTCCTAGTGCTGAGATTACAGCCATGAACTACCACAACCAGCTGTCTCTCCTTTCTAAATGTTTTCAAAAATATTTTTATTTATTTATTTATAGGCAAAGAGACAGAAAGAGAGATTGGATGTGCCAGGGCCTCTTGCCAGTTCAAACAAACTATAGATGCATGGGCATTTTTGTGCTTTTTGTGGGTACTGGGGATTCAAACCCATGCCATCATGCTTTGCAAGCAAGCATCTTTAACCACACAGTCATTTAGCCTCTCCTTTTTTTTTTTGAGTTTTTAAAAATCATATTGTATGTGTGTGCATGTGTGCGTATGTGTGCATATGGAGGCCAGAGGACAACCTTGGATGTAGTTCCTTGAGGTTGACATACACCCTTTTTTGAGACAGGTTCTCATACTGGCCTGAAGCTCACCAAGAGCTAGATTTACTGGCCTGGGAGCTTCAAGGATCCGTCTGGCTCCACATCTCTAGCACTGGGATTATAAGCGCACACCACCATGCCTAGCATTTTTACATTGGTTCTGGCGATGGAACTTGAATTTTAATGCTTATAACTTTACTGACTGAGCTATTTTCCCAGCCATAAAATGACTCTTAACTCTTTGCCTGTAGGTCATAGTTTGTTGATGCTGTTCTAGATTATCTTGAATATTCTCATTAAAATTAGCTTGTCAGTGTTAAAAGCCTGTTGAAATTTATTCAAAAATACATACTCAACATGTGTGTGATCTATTCATGATTTGGAAAGAAATTTTGACACCTTCATATTATCAAGGCTTGTGAAGGCTTGTGATCAATCACAGCTGGGTTTTTTTTTTTTTTTTTTTTTTTGGAAATAGGGTGGTATATTGTAATTACCACGTTCTATTGATTTAGTATTTGTATGCAACAAATGTGATACCGATATATACTTAAGGCTATTTATATTTCTTTTTTCTTTGTGTGTGTGTGTGTGTGTGTGTGTGTGTGTGTGTGGTGTTTGCATGTATATATGCATTTGTGCAAGCCCCATGCACATATTTACATACTTTTCAAGGCCAGAGGAGAATATTGGGTGTCCTCCTCTTTTTTTTTTTTTTTTTTAAGGCAGGGTCTCACTCTAGCCCAGGCTGACCTGGAATTCACTGTGTAGTCTCAGGATGGCCTCAAACTCTCAGCGATCCTCCTACCTCTCCCTCTTGAGTGCTGGGATTAAAGGCGTGTGCCACCACGCCCAGCCCCCCTCTATTGTAAGTGGTGTTTCCTTGAGACAGAATTTTTTTTTTAAATTTTTTATTTATTTATTTGAGAGTGACAGACATAGAGAGAAAGACAGATAGAGGGAGAGAGAGAGAATGGGCGCGCCAGGGCTTCCAGCCTCTGCAAACGAACTCCAGACGCGTGTGCCCCCTTGTGCATCTGGCTAACGTGGGATCTGGGGAACCGAGCCTCGAACCGGGGTCCTTAGGCTTCACAGGCAAGCGCTTAACCGCTAAGCCATCTCTCCAGCCTGAGACAGAATTTTTTACTGGCCTGCAGCTGCCATGGTTTTTCAGTTAGACTGGCTGACCAGGGAGCCCCTGTCTCCAGAGTCTCCTGCTTCTCCTGTTCAGCATGTGGGTTTGACTGTGCCTGTCTTCTTATGTGGATGCTGGGGATTGAACTCAGATCCTCATACTAGTGCAACAAGTGCTCTTAGTGATGAAGCTATCTCCCGGGCCACTATCTGCGTTTCTTTACATCTCTTAAAATTTCATAGTTAAGCCAAGTGTAGTGGCACACGCCTTTAATCCCAGCATTTGAGAGGCAGAGTTAGGGGGATTGCCATTAGTTTGAGGTCAGCCTGGAAGTACAGAGTGAGTTCTAGGTCAGCCTGGGCTAAAGTGAGACCTTACCTTATAAAATAAACACAATTTGGGAATTTTATATCATAGTAAATGAAACTTTTTTGTAAAGATTTCATACCTAGTCTTGAGAGATTTTATTTATAATGGATTGGAATTTTCTAAACATTTAAACTACAAGTATTTATCTTTCAACAAGCCAGTGTGTATTTAGTAAATTAAATACTGTTTTAGTTTTTGTTTAACTGTATTTCAATAAAGATGGCTTTTTTTTGTTGTTGTTTGGTTTTTCAAGGTAGGGTCTTGCTCTAGCCCAGGCTGACCTATAATTCACTATGTCATTTCAGGCTGGCCTCAAACTCATAGCAGTCCTCCTACCTCAGCCTCCCATATGCTGGGATTAAATCTGTGTGCCACCACGCCCAGTTTGTTCATATTTTTAGTTTGTAATATCAGGTGATATTTTGAGGTTTCTCATGGACTCTTGTGTTCTGTAAAAGATAGTCTTATTTTTTAAAATATTTTATATATTTATTTATTCACTGGAGAGAAAGAGAGAGAATGGGCACGCCAGGGCCTCCAGCCATTGCAAATGAACTCCAGATGCATGTGCCACCATGTGCATCTGGATTATGTGGGTTCTGGGGAATCGAACCTGGATCCTCAGGCTTTGCAGGCAAGTGCCTTAACCACTAAGCCATCTCTCCAGCCCCCTTATTTTTTATTAATCTACTAAAGCATATAATTTTATGCCACTTTAATGATCTAAGATATTATTCCCAGCATGTTGTATTTCAGAAAAGGAACCAAGCCATCACAAGCCCTAAAGCAGTCTGTTTGATGCAGACTTGTGCTACATAGCCCATTTTGGCATTGATATTATGATCCTCCTGCTTCAGCAATCTCTGAAAATGTGAGCTCCATCTTTCTTTAGCATTGTGATGTATGATTTGCTAAGTCCCCGCTCAGCTCCTTTTCCTTTTGCCTAAGATATCTATGCCAGTGCTGCACTATTTTGCATGCACGGACCATCTACTCTAGTGCTTTTTTCTCAGTCTCAGCAACGCTTTATGTTTGTGTTTTTATTTTGTTTTTGTTTTTCGAGGTAGTCTTGCTCTAGCCCAGGCTGTTCTGGAATTCACTACGTTGAGTCAGGCTGGCCTTGAACTCACTGTGCTACACCTGCCTCTGCCTCCGGAGTGCCGGTATTCAAGGCGTGTGCCACCATACCTGGCTCAGCAGTACTTTAATTTCACTTCATTCCATGTTTAATCTGGCTTCCTACCTAACAAAGGAAGCAAGGCCCTCAGGCCCAGTAAAAAGTTTTCCCTTCCATGTTCATGTTTCTGGCAGTCTCACAAGGGGCCCTTCTAATATAAGGACTTAGCCGCTCTCTGCCCATTAAAGTGATACATTCGTATGTTATCAGAGTAATATATGTAGATGGCCATGCACTCCCTTATATCACCCTAGATGTAATCCTCTCTTAATTCCTTTTTAAAAAGTATTTTATTTTTATTTATTTATTTGACAGAGAAAGAGAGAAGGAGGGCGGGGTGGGGAGGGGAATGAATGAATATGGGTGCGACAAGGCCTCCAGCCATTGCAGATGAACTCTAGACCCGAACACCCTCTTGTGCATCTGGCTAACATGGGTCCTGGGGAATCGAACCTGGGTCCTTTTGGCTTTTTGCAGGCAAACACCTTAACCGCTAAGCCATCCCTCAGCCCTCTTTGTTTTAACTATTTAATTGGGTAGCTATCTTCATGTCACTAAACAATATGCTGCTCTTTCTTGGTTTATACATTTTATTATTATTATTTCAGCTGTTTTTTTTTCGAGGTAGAGTCTCACTCTAACCCAGGCCGACCTGGAACTCCATAGTCCCAGGCTGGCCTCAAACTTAGTGATCCTTTTACCTTTGCCTTGTGAGTGCTGGGGTTAAAGGCGTGCGTTATTACTTCTTTGTCTTGGGTTGTTGGTTGTTCCTGTAGATTTGCCGTATGGCTTCTTATTAGACTTCAGTGCTCCCTTGTCCTGTACTGGGCGGTCAGGTGCCTCACTGAGGAAGTGTGAGTAGGGCATACATACAAGTTTGAGTCTTTGTGTGCCTGAAGGTGCTTTTACTCCTGGGCTTTTTTGTGTAAGTATGCTATATCTCATGCATGACTTTTTAGAAGCTAAATTTGCAATTGTGTATACTCTTCCTTATGGCTTTAGGGTTATTCTCTTTTCTTTTGTCACCAATGTAAGTCTTTTCCTGTTTTGGTGATATCCTTCTCCCCCTTCCAGATACTTCTGTCTCATTTTGTTGCCCATTATGAGAGTTTTTAACTTCTTACCATTTTATTGCATTTTTTATTTTGAGAATCTGAAAAGTAAACTTCCATAGTTCTTTTGGTTCTGATACTTTTTTTTGGGGGGGGGGGTTCGAGGTAGGGTTTCACTCTAGCTCAGGCTGACCTGGCGATCCTCCTACCTCTGCCTCCCGAGTGCTGGGATTAAAGGCCTGTGCCACCATGCCCAGCCCTTTTTTTTTAATTTGAAACTAACTTATTTTTTTATTGACAACCTTTGTACTATCTTCAATATACTATGATCATAATCCTCTCCTACCACCTTCCTTTACTCCCACCTGAATCCTCCCTCCACTGAATCCCTTCTTTCCAACTAGTTTCTTTTCCACTTTGATGTCATTATTTTTTCTTCTCCTATTATGCAGGTCTTGTAGGTAGCATCAGCCACTGTGAGGTCATGAATACCACAGCCACTTTGTGTCTGGAAGATTGTATTGCAAAGCACTCCTCCCCTTCTTTTGGCTCTTAGATTCTTTCCACCACCTCTTCCGCAATGGACCCTGAGCCTTGGAGGATGTGATAGAGATGTCTTACTTAGTGCTGAATACTCCACTGTCACTTCTTAGCACTTTGGTGAGTTTTCAGTCCCCCAGTGGTCACCATCATCAGAAAAGAGAAACTTCTCTAGCCAAAAGTGAGAGTAGCAATAATATATGGGCATAAACATGACTAATTAGAGGACAGTTTGGCGGGAATAATATATTCATTTAGCCAGAGAACAGTAGTTTTGCTCTTAGGACTTATGACCTCGCCAACCATAGGCTTTGATTAGGTTTTCAAGACCAGGCAGGAATTTCTTCCCATGGAACTGACCTCCAGTCCAGTCAGAGTGATTGTTGTTGTTGTTTCCCACCCTCCCTTGTTCCCTCCATTTGTTCAGATAGAGAGAATGGGTATAGTAGGGTCTCAAGCTACTACAAACAGACTCCAGATGCATGTACCGCCTTGTACATCTGGCTGTATGTGACTGCCAGGGAATCGAACCTGCATCCTTAGCCTTTGTAGGCAAGCACCTTAACTGCTTAGCCATGTCTGCAGCTCCCCACCTTTTTTCTGTAGGGTCTTGCTCTAGCCCAGGCTGCCCTGGAATTCTGGCTGCCTTTGAACTCACAGCGATCTTCCTACCTCTGCTTCCCAAGGGCTGGAATTAAAGGCATGTACCACCATGCCCAGCCACAATCCTTAATTTTTAAAATATTTTATTTTTATTTATTTGAGAGAGAGGGGACAAGAGAGAAATGTTATGGGTATACCAGGACTTCTAGCCATGAACTCCAAATGCATGTTCCACCTTATGCATCTGGCTTAGGTGGGTCCTGGTGAATTGAACCTGGATCCTTAGGGTTTGCAGGCAAGTGCCTAAACCTCTTAAGTCATTTTTCCAGCCCAATCCTTCGTTTTTAAATTGCATTAATCTCTGCTCTTTCTATATGCATGCCCTGTTTATCTGTTTTTGGTCTCTTTTTGTTTTGGAGTATTTTTCAAATACTTAGTGCTCCTTGGCTATCTTTTTGCATTGAAAAGGTGGGGTTAGCTCAGTGGTATTTGCCTAGTATGTATAAGCCCTGGGTTCAATTCCAAAAGATAAAAGTAAATATATTATATATGTATGTATGTATGTATGTGTATATATGTATGCGTATATATACACATACATAAACACACATACACACGTGCACGCACACTCACACAAACATACAAGTAAAAATTTGGAGCTTATTTGTATTGAAGAGTATGACATGCCAACATGGTGATTGGTAGCTCTGGTGACATATGAAGGGCTTGTCAACTGTCAGGTTTTACTTTGTTTGGGTAAGAGGCAAAAAACTGGCTACTATTGTGAGAGGACTCTCAAATGTAAGAATTTAGTGATTCAACTAGTTAGTGATTGTGAATATAGATTTTTAGTATACTTTTTTACTGTTCTGTTTTTCTAGATAGGGTCTCACTCTAATCACAGGCTGACCTGGCACTCACTCTGTAGTCCCAGGCTGGCCTTGAACTCACGGGGATCCTTCTACCTCTGCCTCCTGAGAGTGCTGGGATTAAAAAGCATCATACCCAGGCAATTTACATAGTTTTAGTTACCAGCCTTACTGTGTTTCTTTCTACCACATCCTGGCACCTAAGGATCTTGACCTCCCTGGATCCTGTGGAAAAGGCAGCCATATTTTGATATTTTACCCCCTCTGTTACCAGCAGCCTGACTACAGCTTCTTTCTTCCCTGAAACTTGTTGTATTTCTTCTTGTTGTCTAGAAAATCAGGGGCTGAGAATGTAGCTTAGTTATCAGAGTGCTTGGCTACCATCATGAGACTGTGCATGGCTTGATCCCCAGTGCTACACATATTGGGCATTGTGGGGCAGGCCTGTAATCCCAGGCCTGGGCAGTGGAGGCAAGAGCATCAGAAGTTCAAGTTATACTTTGCTGCGTAGTTAAGTTTGAGGTCAGCCTGGCCTCGAAACTGTGTTTAAAACACAACAGCAACAAAGATTCCTACATACCAGAATTTAAAAATAACATTCTCATCTGCTGATGGCCTCTCGCTTTGTTGTGGCTTTATAAATATGTTGCATTTCTGAGAGTGGACTTGCAACCAAAAACACAAATCCATCTGTATGCCCACCTGGTTCAAATAAAGTCCTGTTTTTGATCTTTGATTGTCTCTTTCAGGCTGATTCACATTGATATTTTGTAGCTTAAATACTGGCATCTAAAGCTTATTATTTACAATTTTATATTTGATAATGGAAAGGAAAACAAATGAATCAAAAATATTTGGTAGATTTACATATATATATGTTCCAACACATATATGTTACAGAAGGAACACTCTAACTGTTACAATTCTTATTTGTACAGTTGTGGTTGTATGTGGTAATTATATTCATCTTTTTTGGCTGCTATTCTATGTACTCCCTGCTCTCAGCAGACTCCTCAGCTGGCTCTAGCTCCTTGCATGGTGGGATAACTCACAGAGAGAGGGCCAAGACTTCTGCTTCTAAAAGATCTGAGCTATAAGCCAGGCGTGGTGGCGCATGCCTTTAGTCCCAGCACACAGGAGACGGAGGTAGGAAGATCACTGTGAGTTTGAGGCCAGCCTGAGATTACATAGTGAATTCCATGCCAGTTTGGGCCAGAGCAAAACGCTACCTCAAAAAACAAAAACAAGCAAACAAATAAAAAGCCACGTATCCTCAGCCAGTACAGTAGTCCCCTTCCTTGTTGATCCAGAACCTCAAAGTAAAGTTGTCATGTCAACTTCAGTGAAGTAAAATCATTATGCTCCCTGTTGGAAGTATTCCTCACTGGGAACCTCAGACTTTTAGACTAGCAAAACCTCAGGTCTTAGGGATAGGGGCTAAATATTTGCCTGAAACTGATTTTATTACTCCTTATTGATTTCTCAATGAAACAAAAACCCTTCTTAGTTCTCAGTAAAGGCATGAAAGATGTCGATTGTCTCCTCAGCCACCTAAGTCAGAAACTTTGGAATCAGCATAAAGGCTTCCTTTTCCATAATTCTCAAGTGTTTATCAGTTCTACCTTGTGTCTTATCACTGATTTTATCTTCTCTACATTCTCTCTCATCAGTCACTAGTAGAGTTGTCATCTTCACTTGCCCACAATGTATAACTACCCTTTCCACTTTCCCGTACTCATTTACTCTTTTTCTTCCAAAACTAGCCTTTTTAGAAGTCAGACTATATTAAGTGACTCATAAATGCTTATGAAATAGTTCGAAACTCCTTGACCGGTTGGTTGGATTAATTCGTTAGTCTTAAAGAGATTCAAAGCTAGATGACAATAACAGGCTAGAATAACATTTATTTTCTGTCAGAATTTATACAATAAGTCAAGTGTGGTGGTTCATGACGTTACACTCAGCACTGTCATCTGGACAACACTGACCATTTTCTGCTCTGTTGCCCTTTTTGTACTCAGACTTTTGCCATTGCTCCTGTTGGTACTTATTTATACTTAGATCATCTTTCTACCTGACTAGAAATTCTCTGATGGCACAGATAACATTTTTACATCCTAATATAGGTCGTGCCTATCAGAGGTAAAAAATGTACACTAAATAATCCTTTTTTTCTTTTTCCATTTTCTCCAAAGTAGGGTCTCACTCTAGACTCTAGACCAGGCTGACCTGGGATTCTCTATATAATCCCAGGTTGGACTTGAACTCATGGCAGTCCTCCTACCTCTGTCTCCAAGTGCTGGGATTAAAGGTGTGTGCCACCTTGACCGGCAGTAATTCTTTAATAAGTGAATGATCCATAGTAAACACATCTCTGCCTGACTTTTAAAGATGTCAAAGGATACTTTTAAGATGTGTATTTTTTTAAACATCTGACAATTAAGATGTTAGTGTTAGCTTCAACAACATATAGTATTTTCTTGTTGTTTCCTATTTAATTTTTAGTTATAATTTAACTCTAAAAGTATTCTCAGAGTTAGTTATTGACTTTGTTAGTTTTTTCCCCTTGAAATGAGTGGGCTTTTCAGTACCAAGGAATAATACAAGGTACAATTGCTTTTGAACAGTTCAATAGGTCAGTGACTTTCTAAAGGAGATGTGTTGAAGTGGATTAGGTAATGCTGACCTGATTTCCAAAACTGAATTTAAGACCTTCTTAGCACTACTCCTTGACATGCCGGTTTCTGAGATACAGGTGACAGCAGGATTTGTTTAATGCCTGAAAGAGTCACTGTAATAAACAAATTCTGAGGCAGTGGTGCCTTAAATATTCTTACGTGGAGGATTCTTCTTTTTTTCCTTTACTGTCTTGAGTAATATCTTTTGTTTTACTTGTAGATTTGATGGTCCTCGAAGATTTGAGGATTTAGGGTCAAGGTGTGAAGGACCGAGACCCAAAGGGCCTCGTTTTGAAGGAAATCGCCCTGATGGGCCAAGACCCAGATATGAAAGTCACCCAGCAGAGGGCACTAAAAGCAAATGGGGCGTGATTCCCCGGGGGCCAGCAGCCCAATTTTATATTACATCCCTAAGTCCTCGACAGAGTGGACCACAGTGGAAAGGCCCCAAGCCATCTCTTGGACAGCAGCTTCAGCAGCAACCTAAATCACAAGCAGAACCTCTTTCAGGAAGCAAAGAGCCTCTAGCAGACAACAGTAGTAACCAGCAGAAGAATTTTAAAATGCAATCAGCTGCATATTCAACTGCTGCAGATGTAAAGGATGCCAAGGCGGCTCAGTCGAATGAGAATCTAAGCGACTCTCAGCAAGAGCCACCTAAAAGCCAAGTGTCGGAAGGGCCCATAGAGCCCTCTGATTGGAACCAGAATTCTCAAAGTATGGAGACTGAAATGGACAAAGCCCAAGGTGTTACTCAGCCTGTATCCCTTGCAAATAAGTCTGTACCTACTCAACCTACTTTTCCATCAAATGCAGGGGTCATGGAGGGAGGAGCAACAGTAGCAACATCGTCATCATTAACTGCAGATAATGATTTGAAACCTTTGGGTATTGGTCTGCCTCATGCAGAAAACAACCAAGAGAAAGGGCTGCCTCAGTCAGAAAACAGAGATAGCAGATTAGATGGCAATAGAAGCAGCAGTTCATCCTACCGAGGTCCCGGGCAGAACAGACTGGAAGACACACGAGACAAAGGATTAGTAAGCAGAGGTCATGACCAGGCAATCAGTCGAGGCCCAGGGTTGGTCAAACAAGAAGAATTTCGTGATAAGATGATGGGTAGAAGAGAAGACAGCCGAGACAAAATGAGCAGAGGAGAAGGCAGCCGGGACAGAGGGTTGGTAAGGCCGGGAAGCAGTAGGGAGAAAGTGCCAGGTGGTCTCCAAGGCAGCCAAGATAGGGGTAGGGCTGGCAGCCGAGAAAGGGGACCACCTCGAAGGGCTGGCAGTCAGGAAAGAGGACCCCCTCGCAGGGCTGGAAGTAAGGAGAGAGTACCACCCCGAAGAGCTGGGAGCAGGGAGAGGGTACCCCCTCGAGGGCCTGGCAGTCGGGAAAGGGGACTAGGAAGGCCAGACTTTGGTCGCGATAGAGGTCCATTCAGACCAGAACCAGGAGATGATGGGGAGAAAATGTATTCTTATCACCGAGATGAGCCTTCTAGAGCTCCGTGGAACCATGGAGAAGAAAGAGGGCATGAAGAGTTCCCACTAGATGGTAGAAATGCTCCAATGGAAGGAGAAAGACTCGGTGATTGGGATAGAGAGAGATACTGGAGAGAATGTGAACGTGACTATCAAGATGACATGCTAGACCCATATGGTAGAGAGGACAGGTTTTCAGCACCACCATCTCGTTCTCATGATGGAGATAGACGAGGCCCTTGGTGGGATGATTGGGAGAGAGAACAGGATATGAATGAGAACTACAGTAGAGAAATGGACAGGGACTTGGACAGGGATGTGGATCGGATTGGAAGACCCATGGATATGTACGATAGAAATATGGATAATGAGTGGGACAGAGATTATGGGAGACCACTGGATGAACAAGAACCACAGTTTCGTGAACGGGATATTCCATCTCTTCCACCTTTACCACCCCTCCCACCTCTTCCACCTCTGGATAGATATCGGGATGATAGATGGAGAGAAGAAAGAAATCGAGACCATGGGTATGATCGAGACTTTCGAGATAGGGGTGAGTTGAGGATTCGTGAGTATCCAGAAAGAGGAGATACGTGGCGGGAAAAGCGAGATTATGTTCCTGACAGAATGGACTGGGAAAGAGAACGGTTGTCAGACAGATGGTACCCATCTGATGTGGATAGACATTCCCCCATGGTGGAACATATGCCCTCCTCACATCATTCCTCTGAAATGATGGGGTCCGATGCAAACTTAGACTCTGACCAAGGCCTTGGAGGGGTAATGGTTCTCAGTCAGAGGCAGCATGAAATCATTTTGAAAGCTGCACAAGAATTGAAAATGCTTCGGTAAGTTCACTCCTTAAGATCATTTCTTTTAGTTGAAACCAGTTTTCAGACTGCTCTTTTTAAAGTGATTTATTTGAATGGAACCACTTTTACTTCATTTTTTTTTATCACACACTTTCAATTTATATTTTTGGTCATTCAGTGGATATTTAGGAACTGTGTGCTAATTATACATGTATGCCCTGGTATATGCAAGTTGATTACTATTCGTGACCTTTGTAGATATGTTGCTAGCATGCTTTGCTTGTGCATGTTTCAAGTATTAAAGTTCAACCTTTTAGGGATCTTGGTTTCACAGGCCTCATATTTATCCTCCCCTTTTTATCCCCCCCTTCAGTAGACATTTTGTTCTTTGGTATTAAATCTGATAGGCGCTTCATATTCCCTAACTTGTTGTAGCATTAGAAAGTGGTGTCTTTTTCTCTTTTGAAGCTAAGAAGGCTTTACCTAGGAGTGTCTGTAGATTTGTCTGGCCACTGCTGCTTTCTTTTGTGTTATCTTTGATTTTAACTTGAGGGCGGTACTTGTTTCTATATAATCAAATGTTTCCTTTGTGAGACTGAGAATGGAATTTGGATTTATTCACTTACAAATAACTCTGTTTGGGTGTCTACATATGTTTCTTGTGTAGCCACAGTAATAAAGCTAATGTTGATTGCATGTATACCTCTGTGCCTGAAATTGTATTGAGTACTCTGTGTATAATTGGTTATTTAATATTCAAATCATCTGTCATTATAATGAGATAGGAATCAGAAGTAAGTAACAGACTGCAAAGGCATTTTTTAAAACAGCTTCTGTAAATTCAAATATATTGTGTTCATTTCATCCTCTAATTCTATGTTTGTGGATTATGATGATGGAGTTCATAACTATAACATGAATACTAGAAAAGCATGGCGAGAAAAGTTAACTTTAGGTAAAGATGAAAGACTAAATGTCCCAGGTGGTAAAACAGGTTTCTCTGGCCAATAGAAGACAATCCAAAGGTTGTGTTTTTTTTTTTTTTTTTTTTGTTGTTTTTAAATTATTTATTAAGAGAAAGAGGCAGATAGAGAGAATGGGCACACCGGGCCTTGAGCTGCCACAACTGAACTCCAGATACATGTGCTACCTTACATGGGTCCTGGGGAATTAAAACTGGGTTCTTTGGCTTTGTAGACAAGTGCCTTAACTGCTAAGCCATCTCTCCATCCCAGCTGTTCACTTTTAAATTGTAGGTAACTGTTCACACCTGCACAGTGTGCTAATCCTCTATTCTCAAATCTTTATCTTTCTAAAGGCTTGCACAGATAAATAGTACCATCCCCACTTCACAAATGATACCATGACTGCTTCACTTGGCTATTCAATGTAGACTCAGAATGTGAACTCAATCTGTATGTCTTAACATCTCTGTTTTTATGGAGAACACCAAGTTGATTGGTGTTGCTAAAATTGCCATGGTTTCTTTTCCTTTTTGTGGGTGGTGGTGTTCAAGGTAGAGTCTTCTCGTAGCCCAGCCTGACCTGGAATTCAGTATGTAGTCTCAGGATGGCCTCGAACTCATGGCAATTCTACATCTGCCTCTCAAGTGCTGGGATTAAAAGTGTGCCCCACCACACCCCACGCCTGGCCTCCTTTTCTTTTTGTTTGTTTGTTTGTTTCTTTTTGTTGTTGTTGTTTTGTTTTGTTTTTCGAGGTAGAGCCTCACTCTAGCTCAGGCTGACCTGGAATTCACTCTGTAGTCTTATGGTAGCCTCGAACTCTTGGCGATCTTCCTACCTCTGCCTCCCGAGTGCTGGGATTAAAGGCATGCGCCACCACGCCCAGCAGCTTCCTTTTCTTTTTAAAATTGTTTTTCCCATCTACTTTTGCTTTTTATAGAAATACTGGATAAAAGGGGCTGCTGCTTGCCTCTTTTCTTTTATTTGAAGCTCTTTTTTTTTTTTTTTTTTTTTTTTTTGGTTTTTCGAGGTAGAGTCTCACACTAGCCCAGGCTGACCTGGAATTCCCTATGGAGTCTCAGGGTGGCCTTGAACTCCCTACCCCTGCCTCCCGAGTGCTGAGATTAAAGGCGTGTGCCATCACGCCCGGCTTGAAGCTCTTTTTTAAGCAACATAAACATATGGAGTGATGGATGATGGTTGTAATTGAATACAAGTAGGCTATATTATGTCTATAAAGTCAAAAATATCATAAGGAATATTTGAGTCAGGAAAATCTTATGTACTGTGTTTCCATTTGGGTCACTCACTGTAGTATGCGAAAAAAGAGAAAATTGTAAAAGGAGAAATGAAGGTTGATGTTACACATGTTTCAGGTGGGATTTAGGAAGAAAAGTAAAAGGAATTTAACCAGAGATTTAAAGAAAAGCCTAAAGCATACATAATTAATCCTTAGGAATATATGAAGTATTTTTTTCAGAGGTATAGATTGATCATTGCTCTCATCATCTACAGTAGGGACTGTATACTGAAATGCTCATAAAATAGTCAAACAGGTAACAAAATGAACCAAAGTGCCCCAGATAGAGTGCAGTGGGGTGTGCGGAGGAGTGTGGTGAGCTGCTTCGTAATTGGACGGCCACTGCTCTACACAACTACTGCTGACTTTGGAGAGAGTAGGCCAGCTGCTACCAAATCTCTCTAAACTTTGAATTTATTTTCTTTCTCTTATTTATTTATTTGTTGTTATTTTTGGTTTTTTGAGGTAGGGTCTCGCTCTAGCCCAGGGTGACCTGGAATTCACTGTGTAGCCTTGGTGACCTCAAACTCATGGCAATCCTACTGCCTCTGCCTCCACAGTGCTGTAATTAAAGGCATGTGCTACCACGCCAGGCTAAGTTTTGAACTTATTTGTGAAATATTTGCTTTATAAATAATGGCTGGAGAGATGGCTTAGTGGTTAAGGTGCTTTCCTAAGAAGCCTAAGGACCCAGGTTTGATTTCCCAGTACCCACGTAAGCCAGATGCAAAGTGGCTTATGTGTCTGGAGTTCATTTGCAGTGGCTAGAGATCTTGGCTCACTCATATTTTCTCTCTTAAATAAATAGAGGCCAGGTGTGATGGCACACACCTTTAATCCCAACACTCGGAAAGCAGAGGTGGGAGGATCGCCATGAGTTTGAGGCCACCCTGAGACTAAATAGTGAATTCCAGGTCATCCTGGGCCAGAGCGAGACCCTACCTCGAAAAAACAAAAACAACAAATGAATAAATAAATAAATGGTTTTTTCTTTCTAAAAAAAAATTATGGCAACTAAAGTTTTAAAATGTGATGTGAGAGCTAAGGATGATTGATGGTGCACATGTGTAATCCTAGCACTTGGGAGGTAGATAGAGATAGGAGGAGCAGGAGTTTTTGGCTAGATTGTGCCAAATGAGACCTGTCTGAAACTCCCCTTCTCCAAAACAACGACAAAAACCTGATATGAAAGCCAAGTAAAAATCCTTTTTAGTCTGTTTCACATGTGGTCCTCCATTTTGTACCCTCTGGCCTTAATAATATTGAAAAGTAGCAGTAGAACTGTGGGCTGACTGAATGAAAAGCATGCCAAGTAGATACTGTGTTAGACTGTTGAGGTGGTTCTAAGAACTTGTCCTCAAAGACAGTGGAGTTGTGGCTATAGTCTTGATGACTGGTGAGCTACCTGTGTAAATCAAGAGAAGGTCACCACAATGGTGCTGGGTGATTGCCCAGATGGTTTTAGGATAAAATCTTAATTTTCTTTGACATTAATTTTAGTCAAATTAATTTATAGATGATGTAAACATGCTTTAAGTACAATGGCAATTTTGTTTGTTTACAGAGAACAGAAAGAACAGCTTCAAAAGATGAAGGACTTTGGGTCTGAGCCACAGATGGCTGACCATCTTCCACCCCAGGACTCAAGATTGCAAAATACATCAAGATCAGGGATGTATCCGGTATGGGAAAATAAGTGCTCAGAAAATGAAATGATTGCTACTTTGTATATTTATGTTGTTGCATTTTTTTAATTACAAAAAGTAAAAATTTCCACTGTAAGGATATTATGGAGAAGTAAATGCTTTGGACATCTCTCTTCCTCCCTGTTCCCTCCCCCAAGTAGGGTCTCCCTCTAGCCCAGGCTGACTTAGAACTCACTCTGGGAGGCTGGAGGGATGGCCCAATTGTTAAAGGCACTTGCTTACAAAGCCTGATAACTGGGTTAGATTCCCCAGGACCCACATAAAGCCAGATGCACAAAGTGGCACATATGTGAAGTTCGTTTGTAATGGCACAAGGTCCTAGTGTGCTCATTCTCATTCTCTCTCTTTCTCCCCCACCCTCTCTTTCCCTTCCCTTCTTGCAAATAAATAGATCAACATAATTTTTTGTTTTTAAAAAAAAAGAAAAGAAAAAGATGGGCTAGAGAGATGGCTTAGCAGTTAAGGCACTTATCTGTAAAACCTAAGGACTCAGGTTTAATTTCCCAGTACTCACCTAAGCCAAATGCAGTAGGTGGCACATGTGTCTGGAGTTCATTTGCAGTGGTTGGAGACCCTGTCACGCCCATCCCCCCTTTCTCTGCCTCTTCATCTTTCTCTCTCCCCTCTCTCATTCATAAGTAAGTAAATAAATAAGAGAAGGAACTTACTCTATAGCTCCAGGCTGGCCTTGAGTAGCAGTCCTACCTCAGCCTCCTGAGTGCTGGAATTGAAGGCAAGCACCACCATGCCCAGCGCTTACACATCGTTAAAAGTGTGACAGAATTTTTCCTTCCCCCAGGATTTATAAGTAGATCAAGCACACCTGAACTACCTGGCTCCATGTTCACAGAATTATAAAATCAGAATCCTAATGCTTCTTAATGCTCACATTGTTCCGTTTCCCATCTAGGCAGGATTAAATGTAAGCTCATGGGACTCCCTCTCTCTTTCAACTGGAGGAAGGATCTAAGAGTCTACCTCAGTGCATAGCACAGTAGCCTTTAGACAGTAGCAAAGAGGAGTGTTTAAAGAATTAAGTGATTAGGGGGCAGGGGAGATGGCTTAGTGGTTAAGCACTTGCCTGTGAAGCTTCAGGACCCCAGTTCAAGGCTTGATTCCCCAGGACCCACATAAGCCAGATGCATAAGGTGGCACATGCATCTGGAGTTCATTTGCAGTGATTAGAGGCCCTGGCATGCCCATTTTCTCTCAATGTATCTGCCTCTTTCTTTCTCTGTCTGTCACTCTCAAATAAAAAATAAAAGAATTTTTAAAAAAGAAGTGATTAAATTCTTTTGTTGCTTTGCTTTCAGGTTACATGGGTACTGAGGAATCGAACTTGGGCCTTTTGGCTTTGCAGGCAAACACCTTAACTGCTGAGCCATCTCTCTAGCCCCTTAATATATTATTCTTTGTCTTATTACTGAGTTATAAATGCTTTTGTTTTTGTTTGTCTTGAAATAAGGTCTCGTAACTCAGGCTGGCTTTAAACTTGCTGTGTAGCCAAGGATTATCTTGAATTTCTGATCTTCCACCTCCACCTCCCAGGTGCTAGGATTATAGGCATTTTCTACCATGTCTATCTATAGTTATAGAAGTTACATATTATGGATTCAATTCTTTCTTTCCTTTGGTTTTTCGAGGTAGGGTTTCACTCTAGCCCACACTGATCTGGAATTCACTATGTAGCCTCATGGTGGCCTCCAACTTGCAGCAATCTACCTCTGTCTCTCAAGTGCCAGAATTAAAGGAATTCACCACCACGCCCAGCATCTTTATATCTTTATATTTTCTGTTGGAATATTTTATCCTTTTAACTTTTCTGTTGGCATATTGTATATAAAGTACAATATTTTAAATTTTGAATGAGTCTTATATTGTTATTTTTTATTTATTTTATTTTTTTGGTTTTTCAAGGTAGGGTCTCACTCTAGCCCAGGCTGACCTGGAATTCACTGTGTAGTCTCAGGGTGGCCGCAAACTCATGGTGATCCTCCTACCTCTGCCTCCCAAGTGCTGGAATTAAAGGCGTGTGCCACCATGCCCTGCTTATGTTAAGGTTTTTTTAATGGATTGAGAATCAGATTTTAATTTCCACTCATCTGTGACAATGTATTGATAAGATCACCTCCTAACCATTTGCTTTCTTTTGTAGCCTCCAGGTTCCTATAGACCACCCCCTCCTATGGGTAAACCACCAGGCTCAATTGTAAGACCTTCTGCTCCACCAGCAAGATCATCTGTTCCTATGACTAGGCCACCTGTGCCAATACCACCACCTCCACCTCCGCCACCTCCACCTCCACCTCCTCCTCCGGTTATAAAGCCAAAAAAGTCAGCTGCAAAGCAGGAACGCTGGGATGAAGATTCTTTCTACGGGCTCTGGGATACAAATGATGAGCAAGGACTGAATTCAGAATTTAAGTCAGAAACTACAAAAGTTCCATCTGCTCCGGTGTTACCAGCCCCACCACAGGTTCATCCTTCCATTCCCCCTCCTGGCTCAATGCCTTTGGGTATGCCACCAATGTCCAAACCACCACCAGTGCAGCACACTGTTGATTATGGCCATGGCCGAGGTGAGTGATGGTGAATTTGTATGTGACACTCTACAGGAAATGTTTTTTTTTGGGGGGGGTGAGGGTTGGTATTTAGAGGTAGGGTCTTGCTGACCTGGAATTCACTATGTAGTCTCAAGCTGGCCTCAGACTTACAGCAATCCTCCTATCTTGGTTTCCTGAGCGTCCATAGAACTTACTGTGTATACCCCGGCTACCCTTGAACTCATAGTGATGCTCCTACCTATGCCTCCTGAGTGTCGGGATTAAAGGCGTGCGCTGCCATACCCAGTTGAGCTTTGGTTTTCTTTTTTAATTTTAAAATTAAAATGCATGTTCCAGGGCCTCTTGCCACTGAAAATGAATATTTACATACTGCTTTTTTATCTGGCTTATATGGATGGCTTGGAAGCCTAGGCTGTCAGGCTTTGCATGCAACTGCTTTTAACTGCTGAGCCATCTTCCAGCCCCTGGTTTACTTCCATTCACTCTTAAGACATTTTTTTTTTTTTTTTTTGGTGGTCTCAGGGTGGCCTTGAACTCATAGCAATCCTCCTACCACTGCCTCCCAAGTGCTGGAATTAAAGGCATGTGTCACCACACCTGGCTCTCTTATGACATTTTATCCCTGTTTCTGTTTGCTAGATATGTCTACTAATAAAGTTGAACAGATACCCTATGGAGAAAGAATAACTTTACGTCCAGATCCACTACCTGAAAGGTCAACATTTGACACAGGTAGGCTTCCCAGAGAGAATAGTATTTTTTCAATATTTTATTTTTATTTATGTGAGAGAGAGAGAGAAAGAGGTAGGTAGAGAGAGAAAGAGAGAATGGGCCTGCCAGAGTGTCCAGCCACTGCAAACAAACTCCAGATGTGTGCCCCTTGTGCATTTGTCTTATGTGGATCTTGGGGACTTGATCCTTGAACCTGGGTCCTTTGGTTTTGCAGGCAAGCTCCTTAATCCCTAAGCCCTCTGTCCAGCCCAAGAACAGTGTTTTTTTTTTTTTTTTTTTTTAATTTTTATTAACATTTTCCATGATTATAAAATATATCCCATGGTAATTCCCTCCCTCCCCACCCCCACACTTTCCCGTTTGAAATTCCATTCTCAATCATATTACCTCCCCATTACAAACATTGTAATTACATATATACAATATCAACCTATTAAGTATCCTCCTCCCTTCCTTTCTCCACCCTTTATGTCTCCTTTTCAACTTACTGGCCTCTGCTACTAAGTATTTTCATTCTCATGCAGAAGCCCAGTCATCTGTAGCTAGGAAGAACAGTGTTTTTAAACTTAATTTTAGGGTATAATTGGTACAAGATTTTCCTTTTTGTGAGATTATCTAGGTCTTTTAAAAAATAGAACCAAGTTTCTTAAATTGAATTTAGGGCATTAACTTATACTGGTTCTGAAACTAAGCTTTTGCTTTTTTTTTTTTTTTTTTTTTTTGGTTTTCTGAGGTAGGGTCTTGCTAGCCCACGTTGACCTGGAATTCACTATGTAGTCTCAGGGTGGCCTCGAGCGAGCTCATGGCGCCAATCCTCCTACCTCTGCCTTCCAAGTGTAGGATTAAAGTCATGTACCACCATGCCCATTGTAAACTTGTGCATTTTTGCTTTTATTTATGTAAGCAAATATAATTCTTACTTTTTTGAGAGAGAGAGAGACAAAGAGGCAAATAGAGAATGGGTGCACCAGGGCCTTCAGCCACTGTAAGCAAATTCCAGGTGCATGCACTCCCTTGTGCATCTAGCTTATGTGGGTCCTGGGAAATCAAACCCGGGTCCTTTGGCTTTACAGGCAAGCGCCTTAAATGTTAAACCATCTCTCCAATCCTATAATTCTTTTTTTTTTTTAAGATTTTTATTTATTTATTTATTAGTGAGAGGGAGAGAGAGGTAGAGGGAGAATGGATGCACAAGGGCCTGTAGCCACTGCAAATGAACTCCAGATGCATGTGCCACCATGTGCACTTGGCTTATGAGGGTCCTGGAGAATTGAACTTGGGTCTTCAGGCTTCGCAGGCATGTGCCTTAACCACTAGACCATCTCTCCAGCCCTATAATTCTTATTTTTTATCCATTATTTTGTAGAGCATGCAGGCCAGCGTGATCGCTATGATAGAGACAGAGACCGTGAGCCTTATTTTGATCGCCAAGGTAATATAGTAGATCACCGAGATTTTAAAAGGGACCGGGAGACACATAGAGATCGAGACCGGGATCGTGTTATTGACTATGAACGCGATAGATTTGACAGAGAGCGCCGGGCCCGAGATGATAGGTATGCTATGAAAAATATCTTCCCTAGGAGTATTACATTGACACATGTATGTTTAGCTAAAATTGATATATTTAAAAGAAGCCTAGTAAATGACATACTGCATGTAAGCTGGAGAAGGAAGAGCAGTTTCTAGGAAAATAGGAGCTTGAGTCCCATTAACTTGAATTCTAGATAATTAAATGAGAGCTATAGATAGGAAGGAAAGGAAATAGAAATATGACATTACTTAAGTTTTAGGGAAGCAATTTTGCTGTTCATGGACTTTTTAAATATATATGTAAAATTATATCTAAATGAGAAAACCAAAAGAAAATTTACAAATTGACTGGGTTAACTGCTCATAGAGAGAACTGGGCAGATAATGGTATTATGTTACAAAACAGAGACCTTCCAAAAATTTTTTTTTAATCAAAGCACCTCTTGTTATACTTTCTAGGACTCAGTCATATCGAGACAAAAAAGACCATTCCTCATCCAGAAGAGGGGGATTTGATAGAACTTCCTATGACCGGAAGTCTGATCGCCCACCCTATGAAGGCCCATCCATGTTTGGAGGTAGAGCAATTTTCTGTTGACAGTAAGATGTTGAGAATGTGACAAATGGAGGGTACTTTG
Source organism: Jaculus jaculus (assembly GCF_020740685.1). Lineage (NCBI taxonomy): Eukaryota > Metazoa > Chordata > Mammalia > Rodentia > Dipodidae > Jaculus > Jaculus jaculus. The sequence goes on along the minus strand of NC_059108.1, from coordinate 143,193,703 downwards.
CATTGTAGCAATGGGTTTCACTATTATAGTAAATGTATTTAGAAAAAATGTCTCAGAGGCTGGGCATGGTGGTGCACGCCTTTAATCCCAGCACTCAGGAGGTAGACGTAGGAGGATCACCATGAGTTTGAGGCCACCCTGAGACTGCATAGTGAATTCCAGGTCAGCCTGGACTAGAGACCCTTCCTCGAAAAACCAAAAAAAAAAAAAAAGGCAAGAAGGGAGCATCATTATCAAAATAGCAATGTAATTACTAAAATAAAATGTAAATTTATTTTATATTAAAGAAATTTTGAGCCAGGCATGGTGGCACATACCTTTAATCCCACCAAGGAGGTGGAGGTAGGAGGATCGCCATGAGTTCGAGGCCACCTTGAGAATACAAAGTGAATTCCAGGTCAGCTGGGGCTAGAGTGAGACCCTCCCTCGGAAAAACAACAAAAGAAAAGAAAAGAAAAAGAAAGAAATGTTAAAAAATAGACACAGGGCTGGGAAGATGGCTTAGTGGCTAAAGTTACTTGCTTGCAGTGTTTGCTGGATTGGGTTCAATTTCCTAGCACTCATATAAAATTGGACATAAGTGGACCATTTGTCTGGTGTTAGAGACTCTGACATGTAAACATACACACACACACACAAAGAAATAATTTTTAAAACAATTCTTTTTTTTTCCTTTGGTTTTGCTTTTTGGTTTTTTGAGGTAGGGTCTCACTGTAGCTCAGGCTGACCTGGAATTCACTATGTAGTGTCAGGGTGGCCTCGAACTCACGGCAATCCTCTTACCTTTGCCTTCCAACTGCTGGGATTAAAGGTGTGTACCACAATGCCTGGCTTAAAACAATTATTTAAATAATTCTTGCAGTGGTGGTGGGTGACTTTAACACCCCACTCTCACCAATTGACAGGTCATCCCGGGAAAAAATAAACAGAGAAGCATCTGGACTAAATGAGGTCATAGAAGGAATGGACCTAACATATATATACAGGACATTTCATCCAAAGGATGCAGAATGTACATTCTTTTCAGCAGCACATGGAACATTCTCTAAGATAGACCATATATTAGGACACAAAGCAAATCTTGACAAATTCAGGAAAATTGAAATAATTCCTTGCATTCTATCTGACCACAATGGAATTAAACTACAAATCGGTAGCAAGAAAGGCTATAGAGCATACACAAAATCATGGAAACTAAGCAATACACTACTAAATAATTCTTGAAATAAAAAATAGAAACAAAGGCACTTATGATGTCTCCTCATCCTCTTAGCATGCATATTTATCAAGTTAGAATCAAAATATAAATGCAAGCGTGGGGTTGTTACTTGTGGTGGTAAGGGATCAAACTCGGGGCCTGTGCACGCTAGGCAAGTCCTGTAATGCTGAGTTACATCCCTACCCCTAAGCGCACTGCTTGTATTGTACTGCTGCTTGATAACGGCATCGTCCCATTTTTCCATACGCAAACCTACTAGTGGCTCTGTGGCATTCCCTTGAATAGAAAAAATACAAGACCTTTGTTGTTAGTTTGCTTTTAGCTTTTCACTGCTGCACATTGCACTTAACTAGAAACTCATACCTGTTTTTAAGAATAAGCTTCCCTAACCTGATGGCTTGTTTTTAAAACAAGAAGCACAAGTTAAAACTGAGTATTAAGCCAGGCATGATGGCGCACACCTTTAATCTAAGCACTCAGAAAGCAGAGGTAGGATGACCGCTGTAAGTTTGAGGCCACCCTGAGATGACATAGTGAATTCCAGGTCAGCCTGAGCTAGAGTGAGACCCTACCTCAAAAAAGAAAGAAAGACAGAGCCAGGTGTGGTGGCACACGCCTTTAATCCCAGCACTTGGGAGGCAGAGGTAGGAGGATAGCTGTGAGTTCGAGGCTACCCTGAGACTACATAGTTAATTCCAGGTCAGCCTGGACCAGAGTGAGACCCTAACTTGAAAAACCAAATAAAAAAAAAAGAAAAGAAAATTTGATTATCAGTCATGCTTAGGGTAATCCAGTGAAGTATTTATTTATTCTTTATCTTGTTGCCTACTTTCTTTCTTTCTCTCCTTCCTTCTTTTACTCCTTCTTTCCCTCCCTTCTCTCCCTCCTCTCTCTCTTTCTTTTTCTGTTTTTTTTTTTAATTTCCTCATGTTATAGTTTTATTGTTCTTCCATAATAGTCAAATGTGCAAGAAATTTCACAAGAACAATGTCAGCAAGCTCTTAAGAGGGCAGCAAATTCTTCACAAGTCAACAGGTTCTTGAATCCATAAACAGACAAAAGTAACATAAGGTTAAAAAATGTTAGAGGGCTAGAGAGATGGCTTAGTGGTTAAGCGCTTGCCTGTGAAGCCTAAGGACCCCGGTTCGAGGCTCGGTTCCCCAGGTCCCACGTTAGCCAGATGCACAAGGGGGTGCACGCGTCTGGAGTTCGTTTACAGAGGCTGGAAGCCCTGGCGCGCCCATTCTCTCTCTCTCCCTCTATCTGTCTTTCTCTCTGTCTCTCTCGCTCTCAAATAAATAAATGAAAAAATAAATAAATAAAAATAAAATAAAAATGTTAGAGAGGAAATCGCATCACCTTGTGCTCTTCAAGCTCTCCTGCAAGCCAACCTAACAGTGTCAGTCACACCGTCATGTGACAGGAGCCTGCTTTCAGCTCCTGTACCGGAAGGAGTCTTGTGTCATGCACAAAGTCTGTTTCATGCCTGGCTCCCTCAGCACAACTGCCTCTTGCTTCTAGTGGGGAGACACTGAGCCAAGCTCAACTATGGGAAGTGCAGGTTAGTAAGCTTTACTTTGGAGCAGTAAGAGAAAGCCATCAAACCCGTCTTAAAATGTGAAAATTTCACCTTAGTTTCCATTCTAAAGAATGTTGAAAGAAGCATCTATGTACCTCTTAAGTTTTCTACTTTAACCTAATCAAGACTCAGTATTTAGGAGTAAAAGGTAATTGCCCCAATTCTATTTCATGCCTGGCCATGTGTCTTCCATTACCACGACCAGGTTTATGCCTTTTCTCTTCCCTTTTGTATGGCTGTGGCTGAAGGCATTTTGGCTCTTGTTTGAGAGGCCTGGAGTTTTCAGTATTTACCATACGTTGCTTTTTACTGTACCCTGAAAGTAGTAGAGACATTTTTCATCTGTTTGAGTTCAAATTACTTGAAGTAAAAATAACTTTAATGTTTCTATCATTCTACTATCTGAACACAGCAACAAGGAGTTAAAACGAAGTCTAAGGCTGATAGATTCATAACAGAGAGGCGATGCAGTGATCCTTTGGTTGTTGTTGCTTATTTATTTATTTATTTGACAGTGGCAGAGAGAGGGAATGGGCGCGCCAGGGCCTCCAGCCACTGCAAATGAACTCCAGATGCCTGCGCCCCCTTGTGCATCTGGCTAACGTGGGTCCTGGGGAATTGAGCCTCGAACCCAGGGTCCTTAGGCTTCACAGACAAGTGCTTAACTACTAAGCCATCTTTCCAGCCCCAGTGATCCTTTTTAACCTTAGAAAGCACAGGGCATACTGAACAGGAAACAACAGAAATGTGGCCGTAAAATCATGAGATGTGCTTTCACTCAGTTTTTTTCTCTATAAAATCAGTCCCCCTCATTGGCTTTACAACCCTCAGCATTAATATATCTACATCTCATACAAAGCAAGAGTCTTAACATTCTCACAGCAGAAGATGGGTTCTAACCATTCCTCAGTCTCCACCACAGGACCCGGTCACTACCCAGTGTCCACAATGCTAGTCGTGGACACCCGGTTCCCAAGAAAAAGAGTTTCAACCTATGACTTTAAGCATTTGTGACACATTTGAATATTCCTTTTATTCGACATTTTCTTTGGGTTTTCATGAGAAAGGGTCTTGTGCTAGCCCAGGCTGACCTGGAATTCATTATGTAATCTCAGGGTGGCCTTGAACTCACAGCGATCCTCCTACCTCTGACTCCCCAGGAGCTGGGATCAAAGGTGTGTGCCACCATGCCTGGCCTTTATTTTCTTGACTTCAATAGATTTATATTCAGAACTCTTCAATAGATTTATATTACTTTAAATTTCAACTAATTAAAGTTAAGTTTTCCTCAAATCATTAAACTTGGTATGAATTATGATTAGACTGAGAACAGAAATTTACTTTCAAAATAATTATTGTGCTAAGTATTAATTTTATTCAATTGCTGGAACTCTAGGAGAGCGAAGAACTTACCCAGATGAGCGAATGCCCCTGCCAGCTCCTTCACTGAGTCACCAGCCACCTCCAGCCCCACGAGTTGAAAAGAAGCCTGAATCCAAGAATGTGGATGACATTTTGAAACCCCCAGGACGGGAAAGCAGGCCTGAGAGAGTGAGTTCTGTGATGTTCACGACCTTATTTGTGAATCCAAAGATGATAAAAGGTCTTTTCTTGTTTTTAATATCCTAAGTAGAATTTTTCTACTTTTCTGTAATATAGGAACAATGTTTCAAGGCACCATAGGATCTAAATCACCATATAGTTGTAGGAACTACCTGCACCACTATTGAGTCTTAAAAAGGTTAAAGTTTAGGTAAAAAGTTTGGAGGTCTGGAGAGATGGCTTAGCAGTGAAGGCACTTGCCTAAGAAGCCCAAGAACTCATGTTTGAATCTCCAGGTCCCCAGAGCCAGATGCACAGTGACACAAGCACGCAATGGTGTGCACACGCACAAAGTGGTGCATGTATCTGGAGTTCATTCACAGCAGCTGAAAAGTCCTGGCATGCCCATTCTGTCTCTGTCTCAAAGTAAATAATAATAATAATAAAAGACTGGAAATTTTAAAACACAGTTCAAGTAGATCAGTTAGTTGAATTTTGAAGAGAAGAAAAGTGGATTTGGTTTTGGCTGGGCATGGTGGCGCACGCCTTTAATCCCAGCACTCGGGAGGCAGAGGTGGGAGGATCCCCATGAGTTCGAGGCACCCTGAGACTCCATAGTGAATTCCAGGTCAGCCTGGGCTAGAGTGAGACCCTACCTTAAAAAAAAAAAAAAAAAAGAAAAGTAGATTTGGTTTTATGTGGAAAAAAGTTGTGAAAATATGTGGAAAAAATGTGGTGGTATATGGAATAAAAAGAGAATTCCATGTACCATTAGGAGACTTGATTTGCGTATGTTTAATTTCCTAATAAATGCTAAGTATATATATTCTTTTAAATTTAAATTTACCTTATATTGAAGGATAGAGTATTTGAATAAACCAATACAGAAGATTTCATCCGGATATTTGGGTTCAGTAAAAAAAAAAAAAATCTCTCTCAGGTGTAATAGCGCATACCTTAATCCCAGTACTCGGGTTGCAGAGGTAGGAGGATCACTGTGAGTTCAGGAGCAACCTGAGACTACATGGTGAATTCCAGGTCAGCCTAGGCTAGAGTGAGAGCCTACCTTGAAACCCCCCCCCCCCCCCCCCGCCAAAAAAAATCTCTTTTTCCTCCATTGTGTTTCAGATTGTTGTTATAATGAGAGGATTACCTGGCAGTGGAAAAACACATGTTGCAAAACTTATTCGCGTGAGTATGGGAAAACAGAAAAAAATTAGTTTCTTGCATTAGTGAGCAGCATGTTAATCTTTTTAAAAAATTATTTGACTGTTTGTCTTAGGACAAGGAGGTAGAATTTGGAGGACCTGCACCCAGAGTTTTAAGCCTAGATGATTACTTCATCACTGAAGTCGAAAAGGAAGAAAAAGATCCAGATTCTGGAAAGAAAGTAAAAAAGAAGGTATGGAATATTCCTCTTAGATTACATTCTGAATCTGACTAATTAATAATATTTAATGGAGAATGTGTGCAGAGAGACTTGTTTTTTGTTGTTGTTTTTTGGAGACTACGACTTTCTATTTTCTCTGAACACAAACCTTGGTACTCAAGTGTGGAAGAACTAGTACACAGCCATCATCTATGCTCACTGGGGGAAAGGCTTACCATGGATCTTTTCTTGTCCTAACTCTGGTCTGTTGGTGTGCATCTTAGGTAATGGAATATGAATATGAAGCGGAGATGGAGGAGACTTACCGTACCAGCATGTTCAAAACTTTCAAAAAAACCCTAGATGATGGCTTCTTCCCCTTCATCATTCTGGATGCTATCAATGACAGAGTTAGACATTTTGACCAGTTTTGGAGTGCAGCAAAAACCAAAGGATTTGAGGTAGAGTCTTAAAAAATTTTTTTGAAACATTCTGTTTTCATGTAAGTTTTACAGTTTTTTTGCCTAATCATTACTCATTGTTCCTTAGGTATATTTGGCTGAAATGAGTGCTGATAACCAGACTTGTGGCAAAAGAAATATTCATGGAAGAAAACTTAAAGAAATAAATAAGGTGATTTTCAGAAACATAAGATCGTAGAGTACCCTGCACTATATTCTTTCAGCATTAGCACTGATCCTGGAAGCTCTTTCTCCCATTTTCTGTCAGAGTTTTATTTTTTTTAACCTACTTTAGTCAATCTGAGTGTGAGTGTACGTAGCCTGGCTTCTTGCTACTGACCATCGACAGCTGACAGCAGTAGGTTAGAGTCACCTTGGGAGTCCACTTGAGAAAGGGTCAGAGGGGGAACGGGCACCAGGGCCTCAAGCTGCTGCAGGTGAGCGCCAGATGCATGGGCCCTCTTGTGCGTCTCGCTCATGTGGGTTCTGGGGAGTCGAATCTGGATCCTTTAGCTTTGCAGGAAATGCCTTAACCGCTAAGACATCTCCCCCCACCCCACCCAATTGGTCTTTATTTGGCTATTTTTCTGAGATAATTTCATGCCTACATTTCTCAATAGATGGCTGATCACTGGGAAACAGCACCTCGTCATATGATGCGACTAGACATTCGCTCACTACTGCAAGATGCTGCTATTGAAGAAGTAAGCTTGTACCTTGCTCTCATCATGCAATTTAAATTAAGCAATATTTTTTGCACCTGTTTTTACTTAAAAACTTTAAATCTCCAGAAAAGTAATATGAACATTATAAGAGCACCTACACACACCTTCAGTGATATTTACCAGTTAGTAGTTTTTCCACATTTTTCTCCATGAAAACATACTTAATAATATTATTAAACCATTATTGTGGAGTCATGAGTTAAGTTGAAAACTTCAGATACCATCAACCCTAAATACTTCAATGGGTATCTCATAAGAATGTGGACATTTTATCACAAAATGAGTTAATTAGAAAATTCAGGAAATTTAACAATGCCAGGTGTGGTGGTGCATGCCTTTTAAACCCAGCAAAAATAGGAGGAGGAGTGCTGTGATTTCAAAAAATAACCAAAAAAAAAAAGTAAATAGTAGAGAAAGAAAAATTCCAGATCAGCCTGAGCTAGAGTGAGACCCTACCTTGAAAAACCAAAAAAGAAAAGAAAGAAAGAAGGAAAGAAAGAAAGAAAGAAATTTAACATTGATAAAATGTCATACTGAACAAAATAAATTTTCTCAAAGTAGTTTAAATGCAGTCCATATTCAAATCATTAGCTCTCCCTTTATTATACTTTTTATAACACTGTACAAATCCAGGATCTAACCCATTAATAAAAAAGTAATTTCTCAGCCTCTCTTTACCATGAAAGACTAACGTATTTTTTATGCACATAATAGGCTAGTTGTTTGGTTGAATGTCCCTCATTTTAGGTCTGTCTGTTTTCATATACTTAGGCTTCAACTGAACATCCTCAGAAATGCTGTATGAGTGGGGTTGTGTCCTTAGTGAAATGCATTAGGTTGATTGTATGTGAGATGTCAGTTTATTTCATTGTGGTTTATACATTGAAACCTTGCTTAGAGTAATATATGTAAAGGTTTTTTGATTGTTTTTTTTTCCCTCAGAGTAAGTGATCTGTGAGGATAACTTTAAGCTCTATCAGGATTTAATAATTTCTTGCTTCCCAGTACCTTTTCACTCATTGGTAATTCTTGGTTGAACTAATTATTACTTTAGTGGAAGAAAATCCTTTCAATGGAAAACATTTTCTTCATCATTTGTGTACTTTTTTTGTTTGAGAGGTATCTGTACTGAATGTGGTTTCTATGACAGTGGACACTCCTGTTTTATTTTGACACAGTTGATCACACCCACCATCCTGAAAGCATTTTCATTTTCTCTTGGCTTGGCTTTCCATTTCTCTCTCTAACCATTTCCGTCTAGTCTCCTTGCTGGCTTCCAAGATCTTAAAAAAGTAATTTAGGACTCTATCCTTAACTCAGTTTTTATTATACAAGTAAATTAGATATTTCTGATACAATGGATTTGCTGTTTATGCCCTCCCTAGTAACCTAAATTGTCAGTTATGTGCCTTCAGTAATAAAGCCTGTAATATTACTATCTTAACAGTAACAATTTTGAATGGAGAGATTCTATATGACTTTTATAATTTTTCTTTCCAAATCTCTAAAAAAAAATCATCTTAGTATACTGCAAATTCAAAATTCATCTAAACCTGTTGCTCTTATAGTAAATTCTATTTAAGTTAGAACACCCATTACCTAATTAGTGAAACCATTAATCTTTCCCTTATTTGACCATTTCCCTCCACTGTACCATTAGTTATGTATTGACATTTTACCTTATAAATACCTCTCTAACCCATGTACTCGTTTTTTAAAAAAAATATTTTATTTTTATTTATTGATATGAGAGAGAGAAAGAGGAAGAGAGAGAGGGAGAAAGAGAAAGAATGGGTGCACCAGGGAAAGGAAAAGCCAAAGGACCCAGGTTCGATTTCCCAGGACTCACGTAAGCCAGATGTACACAGTAACACATGCATCTGGAGTTGATTTGCAGTGGCTGAATGCCCTGGTGTGCCTGTTCTCCCTCTTTTTGCCTCTTTTTCTCTAAAATAAAATATTAAAAGAAAAAAAAAGCATGTGGCATGTAACCGTCTGTGTTGTCTTGTGCTCATTTTACATCTTATTGAGTGATTCAACATTTTTCTAAATGTTAACTCAGTCTTTTTTTAAATAATTATTGGCATGTTGTAGGTAGAGATGGAGGATTTTGATGCAAATATTGAAGAACAAAAGGAAGAAAAGAAAGATGCAGAGGAAGAGGAAAGCGAACTGGTAGGAGACAGACCAACCACTTTGAGCAAAGTGTCTCTTTATTGTTAAGCAGTATTTTTATTCAGATCTGTGATCAGATGACTACTGATGAACACTTTTTAGTGATAAAGCTTTGCATAATCATATGTAAGGAGACTTTTGAATTCTTATTTTTCCCTGGACAAAAAGAGCCCTGTAATGTTTAAAAAAAAAAAAAATTAACAGAGTGCTAAGGAAGTCACCTTTGCACTTTCACACATCTATTTTGGGTCTGAAATTCATGTACTTTTACATCTGAAAGGACAGTCTTTTTTCTTTTTCTTTTTTCTTTTTTTCTTTTTTCTTTTCTTTTTTTTTTTTTTTTTTTTTTGGAGGCAGGGTCTTACTCTAGCCCTGGAATTCATGTAGTCCCAGGTTGCCCTCAAACTCACAGTGATCCTCCTGCTTTTGCCTGCCACCCAAGTGCTGGGATTAAAGGCAAGCTGAAAGAGGGGCGCTGTTATAGTCCAGCAGATATGTGGTATCGCCTACCCAGCACATATGCATATTTGTCTCTGCTACAAGATTTCAAAATTCAGTTCTGTCATCTGAGGCAGAAGAACTTACTAAACGGTGAGGCAAGGGGCTGCTGGATTTGTTCTATGTTTATCCTGTTAAGTGGTGGGGAAAATGACTGTAGATGATGGGTTTTATTTAGGCTGATGAGAAACATACAAAATGTAAGCTGTGTACCTTCTCTAAATGCTTCTGATTATACCTGTGGCGGTTTGTCTTACCCTGTCATTCAAGAAAATGCAACCTAAAGGTTATTTTTCAGTGTTTGCTAATGAGGTACAGAGGTTAGCAATGCTTTGGTTTTTCAAATCTACAGTATTACTTGGTTTAGTTGCTACGTCAACTCTTACTAAAATTGTTTCTCATATTTCACTGAAAATGTACAAAACTTGATTCCTACTCCCTAAGTATAGAGTCATGAAACTCGTGTGTGTGGTAGAAAATTCTTGAAAGAAATTGTGTTTTTATGGAGTTGGTGTCGACCTCTACATTCTTAGATTTTAACTGTGGATTAAAAAATAAGCTTTAATGATAATGACAGTTGAGTCTCAGTATTTTTTAATAACGCATTTTTCTTAATCAAGGTGCATTTTTGACACACATACTCTAAAATGTAGTCAAGGAATTCACTTCCAGGTCCATGATATTCTGGAAATGGTTAATGACTTCAGTAACTACTTGTAGCCTGTATGCTAAAAAGCGACCTTGTGAGAAGTCTGCAGTGTTAATAGTTCTCTCTACCTTTTTAATGTGGTTAGCTTGCTGAAACTTCATCTTTTGTGAAGATTTCAGTTGAGATTTGGTTCATTACATCTCATTTGCTTAGATGTAGTCAAACTTGGAGCTTTTAAATGAATGTACAATTACTTTTTGTTTGTGTGTGTGTGTGCTTCTTTGAGGTAGGGTCTCACTCTAGCCCAGGCTGGCCTGGAATTCACTATGTAGTCTCAGGGTGGCCTCAAACTCAAGGTGACCCTCCTACCTCTGCCTCCCAAGTGCTGGGATTAAAGATATGCACCACCACACCCAGTTTACAATTACTTTTTAAGGGAAGCACATTGTAATACTATTTTTTTTCTTCGAGGTAGGGTCTCACTCTAGCCCAGGCTGACCTGGAACTCACTCTGTAGTCCCAGGCTGGCCTCAGATTCACAGCTATACTCCTACCTCTGCCTCCTCAGTGCTGGGATTCAAGTTGTGCACCACCACACGCGGCCCTATATTTTTACATTAGAAAACTGGCAAGGATGCCTTAGACTTCTACCCTGCTGGTCTTGTCTCTTATTTCCAAGTGACCTACCACTTTAAGAAGTGAAAAGATTGTGCAGTTTGAAGGATGAGCAGGATGATTACAACAGGAGAAAATTTACATACTTATTTGCTTAACTTTATGTTCCAAATCTTATAACCTATTCACAGAGCAGAATCCAGATCTTCTACTATTGGAGCCTATCCCAAGAGTAAAAGATTCCTGGAAACTGTTAACCCAGGAGTTATGAGCAATTCTCATAAACTTTGCATTTTCCATTCTGTTCTGATGAATATAGCTGGATAAAACACAAGCTTCATTTAATTCTTCTTTAGGGAAGCATTGTTTGCTTCTTTAGTGCTTCTATGAGCCTAGGAGATAGGACTCATACTTTATAAATATAGTAATTCAGTGATGCTTAAGGTTTTCAGGTGAATTTTGAGATACCATTTGTAAAATTTCCTTAATATTTAACTTTCAGCACCAGTTCTCCAGCATACCTTTGTCTTGGTTTGTTCTAAAAATGTATTTGGAGAAGATGATATAATTTATAATCTGAAATACTACCTAATGATGAAAAGGAATTGCTAGGTCTAGCTTAAAGAATGGAAATGTATAAATTGCAAAAGTTTCCTGGAATCCGGTGATGCTGAAGTAATTCTTCCATAGGAGCGTGTTCTGATGTCTTCAGCATCCCTTTCCGCTGAGCTGGGTGCCTTCTGTTCTGTGATTGCAAACATAGCCAGCAGCAGGAACAGCTCGTGGAAGAAGATGCTGACACCATCAGTGAATCCGTCCTATGGACTAGGTCCTAGCATTAACATTTCTGGGTGCTAGTCTCCAATAGAAAACACAGTCCAATAAGGAAAAAGAATAATGACCAAAAATCAAGACACTTGCTAGGTAGGCACTCTGGGAAATTGGAAAGCACTGCCTGTAGTGATTTCTGGTTTTTCATGTAACAGAAAAACATAATTTCCAAAGATACAAGAAGTACTCTAATTTTCAAATGGTAAAAGAAAAGTGCTCTGAAATTGAGTAACATTAGATTTTGTAAGTTGTAACTGGTACATGGATTGAGTCATTTTACAGTGAGTTGGAACTTCATAGTTGGATAGTTGGGTTTAGATACCAGTCTTCCTTCCTTTTAAGTGCTTAAAATGACTCTAGAATATCAAGTGGCCGTCTTGAAGAGCACTTTTGGGCTTCATGGCTGCAATCACTTGAGATGAGCAGTTGTATTTAGAAGACAGCCTAGCTAGTATTACAGATTTTCTGATCTCTGAGTGCTGTTGGTTCTGGCACAGTAACTGTCTGTATCCATCCTCGTCATAAACGCTGCACATCTGCTCAGACTACAGCTGTGAGTCTTGAAGTGTAGCTGCCTCAAAAGCGCCATCATGACACTATTCTGATCACTACTCTGAAATCTGCGCAGTGAAGTTTGCCCAATTTTGTCGTTTAATTTTCTCAAAGATAATGAGATTATGTTTTTTCTAAGGATATGTTTATAACTAGTGAGTGGAAACTGAATCCATTCCCAATTTTAATGCTTTTCCATTTCAAACGTGTTATGCATGTATGTGTCTCTTTCTAACCCTTCGAGCTTCTCTCTGTGTACGATTTAGGGTTACATTCCGAAAAGCAAATGGGAGATGGACACATCTGAGGCAAAGCTAGGTGGGTATTTCCTTTTTCCTGTTTTTATATGTGATGCCTGGTGGTCATGGTATTAGAGCTTTCCACTGTAAGAAGATTAAATTTTCAGAAACTTCTACTTAAAGCAAGATTTTGGCCTACCTCATTCACATCCTTCCATCTGTTTCACTAGCTTCTGACTTAACTAATTATATCTTGTGACAGGGTGTAAAGAATTTTTTAGAAGAAATGTTTTTAAAATCAGTTACATTTTTAAACATAAATATTTGATAAATTCAGTTAAAAAAACTGTCACTTTGTAACAATAATTTTAATATTAATTACAAATTACTTGCAGCATCTTTTTTAAAAGAATATTTAGCAATAGCCTAAAGTTGAGCATGCTTATGAATACTTTAGATAATAATTATAGTAAATGTTAAGGCTTAAATTTTTAATTAAGACATATATTTCTTATATAATAAGTTTGAGTTTCTATTTAGAGGGAAGTAGATATATAACTCAGATATTTAAGGAGACTATGAGATTCCATTTCAGTTTTCTCTTAAGCTAACTTTAGTGCCAAGTTACAAGGTAAACCACTTAAAAAGATTGTCTAAATCAAGCTTTGGAATTGCTTACTGTGAAGATGTATTGTCAAGTTAAAAAAAAAAATCATGAATTAGAAGGATTCTTTCAGTGATACTGCAAAAAAATTTTTTTAATTACTACACTTAAAGAGAACAATTTACCATGTCAATTAAGATGTATCAATAAAAATTGAAGAAACACTCTAGGGACTTCTTTATTCTGAAAGGTTTGCTCATTATGAAGTGTGACTGCTGGTCCTTGCATTTCTTTTCCTGGTGTTACTTATGACTCCAGAATGGAAGCAGCCATTGAGACATACCACTTCATAGAGTAGCCTAGTCATCTAGTTTCTTCGTTGCTCAGGACGTATGTGATGCTGACATCAGCAGGGAGTGCATTGTAAACAGAGCTGCATGGGGTGTGCTTCCGTCACGCCTAGCCATTTGGGCTAGCAGCTGTTGATCCCATTCTCTCTTAAAAGATAGGTTCATGCAGTGTAGTATACTATATTATTGGGATAAGTGCTTTGCTATAATGTCTAAAAAGTTTTTTTTTTAGCATATATCACATGAAAATTATATTTGCTTTACTGACACATTCTTCTACAACTCTTTCCTTTGTGAGAAATTTTAATAATAACTAAATGTCTTCTTCCCTATACTGTAAGCACTTAGCATTTAAATATATAGGAAAATAGTAACTACAGATTACTTTTAAAAATAATGGTACAAGCTGGGCGTGGTGGCGCACGCCTTTAATCCCAGCACTCGGGAGGCAGAGGTGGGAGGATCACAGTGAGTTCAAGGCCAGCCTGAGACTCCATAGTGAATTCCAGGTCAGCCTGGGCTAGAGTGAGACCCTACCTCGAAAAAGGGGGGGGGGGGAACAGTGGTGCTTTCTGCTCATTTTGACGTTACATAAACTCCATTAAAAGGCTATACTTTTGAAATAACTTGTAAGATTATAAAGTCATTTCTTGTTCTAGTTCTCTAGTGATTATCTTTTGAGACAAAAAGATTGTAAATAAAAATAAAGTAGGAAATGGTAAAAGTGATAACTATTTCACCTAAGCAAATATTCTTCAGAAGTATGACATAGGATCTAAGATAATGGTGTTTTGTTTTGTGTTGTTTTTAACTGAAGCCAATCTATTTTCTACTTTCCTTTTCAGTTTCTAAGGAGAAAAGAAAATGATATTTAGTTATAACCGCTAAGAAAATATTATTAATTTCTAGAAAATATGGCATGTCTACTATTTATTTCTTAGAAAGTAGTTCTTACAGAGACTTTATTGATTTAAAGACAGTATTAGGTAGTGAATTGCAGAAGTGAATTTCACTTAAATCCTTTTAGTATGATACCACAGATCAAGAAAGTGAATTCTGACATGTTTGTAGTTGATTTTTTTGCTTGGCTTTAATAGGAATGACAATGATGCCTTTTTATTTAAGGGCTTACATCTTGTGCCACTCACATCTTTAGAGCTAACCCTATCGTGGAGGAAGGCAAATTGATTGTGGGCTTTCTTGAAAGTGTTTGATACTTTGAGATTGGCCCATTAAGAAGTTTCTTCTCTTCCCTCACAAGGATCTTTATCTGAGAGTTAGCCTATTTATGTTGCCTTTTGTATCACAACAAATTTAATTCATTTGATTGCCAGGTACAGTTTACTTCCCTGAGTACTCTACCCACATCCTTAAATTACTTTTGGCAACATGATTATGCTAAGATGGAAACATATTAAGCTTTAGCAAGCAGTGTTACAAATTGAATGAAAAGATCTGAAACTAAGGAAATTTGATTCACTGATGAGTCTACCTGTAAGAAAATAAGCTTACCTATAGTCTTTCAAGTAGCTGATGAGAACTCATTGCAGAATCGTGATCTGTGCTTAGTATACAGTTCAGCCTATGTCTGTTAAATTGGAAGCAACATAATTTTAAAACAGTTCCAAACAGGCCTGAGCTGTATTGGTTGTGGTTGTCACAGAGTGGTTGAAGGTTGCCTGTCCAGTGTTAGTCACACCTGACTGCTCTTTCCCAGTTGAGGCACAGACATGATAATGTAAGAGTTGGGTGTTACTTGCCACATCAGATGCTGGGATTCCAGAGTGAAGCTACCTCAATTCCAGTGACATGATTATAGTTTCTCAAGCTTGTAAGAACCACTTTGAGACTGCTGTCATCCTAACAGGTTTCTCTCCTATAAAATACTTTTGCTTTTGTCATCTCAATGTCACTTGTCTACTTAAGAGTTGTATATTGACCTACATGTTAGACAGACTCATCCCTTCACAGTTGGAATGTAATTGTTATTTGTATAGGTACATAATCCTTGTATGTTCACCTTGGATAGATTTTTCAAATACTACTTATATTTAGAAAATACTTAGATATGCCGGGCGTGGTGGCGCATGCCTTTAATCCCAGCACTCGGGAGGCAGAGGTAAGGGGATCGCCATGAGTTTGAGGCCATTCTGAGACTATGTAGTGAATTCCAGGTCAGCCTGGGCTACAGTGAGACCCTACTTCAAAAGGAAAAAAAGAAAAAAGAAAATACTTAGATGTATCTAAAGAATTTTTCTGTTGTGCTATAATAATATATACTTTTAAACATGTGGTAAGACTCTGTAACCTACCAAGTTGGATTATAAACTTCATCTTCATCTTAAAACTTTAATCTGTTGAAACTCAGTCCTCTGAAAATCATTAGTATAAGTTATTGAACACTAGTCTTTCTTCTGTAATTAACACTGCAGATTCCTCTTCCCTCACTCTTTGCCATCCATCTGTATGTTGGGGTTTCCATTGTGCCATGTGGATGAGATGTGAGCCTTACTTCAGTACTCAGAAGGAAACTTCAAACATACTTGCATGATAAAATTTCAAATTATAAGGGCATACTAACTTGACATGCAGGCTCTTTTGGACTTCATGTTGGAAAATAGAACACTGGGTCTGTAATTCCTGCACGTGCTCAGTGCGTCAGGAAGCGCTCTTGTAGTCTCCACGCTGCCTTTCTGCACTGCCGCCGGGCCGTGCTCTGTTCGCAGAAGCGCAATGAGAAGTGCGTTAATATCAAAGTCGATTGCATTAAGTTTGGAAATCCTTGAGGCGTATTTAATGAGCATGGTGGGGCTCCTGCTTCTTTATAATACTGTGTTCATGGTTGAACTAGGATCCGTTTTATTGCTTATAAAACCTCATTAATTTTCTGGTGCCATATTCTGTCCTTATACAGTCAAGGGATCATGTATTGTGTGGCCTGTAGTTCAAACCATGTGGTACAGCATAGGATTTATAGAGATAGAAGACTGGTTTTGTGTAATCATCCATGTGAAAATTTTGCCAAAACATGATCATAAAATTTTCTTGAGTTTTGTAACATATTATTAAATTGCCTTGATGATTTTTCAATAATAATTGCTTTTGTAGGGGAAGGGTTTGGGAACTGAAAGCTTTGCCAATTATACAAAATCTGGTTTTTAAAGTTTGTATAGTTAGTTGTATGTGAAACTTGTGTATGTGAGA
Organism: Jaculus jaculus; assembly: GCF_020740685.1. Classification (NCBI taxonomy): domain Eukaryota; kingdom Metazoa; phylum Chordata; class Mammalia; order Rodentia; family Dipodidae; genus Jaculus; species Jaculus jaculus. Next base: position 143,177,091 of record NC_059108.1, on the reverse strand, counting down.
ACATAATTCACCCTCCTTCCATTGCACTTTTCATATCAAGTTCTCTCTACTTAGTGCCTTAAAGATTTTTATTGTACACATACTACATCCTTTGTGGAGGTTAAAGAAGTGCGGTTGTCATGTATTTCCGAAAATCTTAGGCTTTCCTTTGTTGCCTTTTTAAATAATAGTGTGTTTATATAGCATCAGGTAATTCAAGTGCTTCATTGTAGCTAAACATGTATATATGCATAGAGTTTCACATCTGTATTCAAAATCATTATTAATAACCAATAAAAAAGACAACACATTTTCATTGTGTATCCTTCTTTAAGACACCTAACTTCATATTTCATAAGTTCTGATTTCCTGTTCATTTATTTGATTATAGTTGTGAGCTCCTGGGAGGTTAACTCCTCAAATTCTGGTTTTTGAAAGAAATCCCAGATCTGGTCACTTTGACTGACTAGCTCTTAGCCTCAAAGTGATGAACAGTATATCTAAAGAAAATGGTGATTGCATGTAGACATCTTATTCATAAACATTAACTCATGATAAATACTCTGAGCCAAAACCCTAAGAAGCATAAATGTAAATACCTTCGTAAGCGTTAGCTCTCTTCTTTCAGTTCTTCTTTCTGCCTGATTTCCGTAATGTGGCACCTGCCACACGTGCTTGCAGATGAAATACATGGTATTAATATCATGTAGCAGTTTGAAAGTAATCTTCAGAGAAACCCAAGTTTTCCTTCAGAACATTGGAGTTGAAGTTTGATTTTTCTGAGGGTGGGTGGCCAGGAAACAAGGAACCGTTATCATAATATAGTGGCTACCATTACAAACATCCAGTCAGACAATGGAAATTGCACAAAATTTGGTATTGTTTTAGCCAAGAAGATGTTGCACTGAAAAAATGTGGATATACCTTCTGAAAATACTTCAGCCTTCCTTTTCCTTTGTTTTGTGCTATGTACAAATTCACACTTTTAATGCTGCTGCTCTGTGTTTGTCCCTCAGACAAGTTGGATGGCTTGAGGACTGGCACTAAAAGGAAACGAGACTGGGAGGCGATTGCCAGCAGAATGGAGGATTTCCTTCAGCTTCCTGATGACTATGAAACTCGTGCATCTGAGCCTGGGAAGAAGAGGGTAAGAGACTTGTCAACAACTCAACAAATGAACAGCCCATTTCAATGACATTTGGTTTTAGAAAGGTATATGTGGGTGTTCATAAGAATGCTAATTTAAGGTGTATTCTTTGGTCATAAAAGAAATGAAGACTGGATAGATGGCTCAGTGGTAAAGGTGTTTGCTTGCAAACCCTAAAGGCCTAGGTTTGATTCCCTAGTACCCACATAAAGTCAGATGCACAAGGTGTCACATGCATTTGGAGTTCATTTACAGTGGCAGAAGGCTATGGGGCACCTGTTCTCTATTATCTCCCTCTTTCCCTTCCTCCCTCTTCCCAAATAAATAAATAAATTTAAAAATTCTGAAAAAAACACCCAAAGTCCTATCGGCCAGGTATGGTAGCACACGCCCTTTAATCTCAGCACTCAGGAGGCAGAGATAAGAGGATCACCATGAGTTTGAGGCCACCCTAAGACTACATAGTGAATTCCGGACAGCCTGGGTTAGAATGAGACCTTACCTGGAAAAACCAAAAGAAAAGAAAATGCTTTTTCAAACTATGAGACCAAATGGTCTTGCCCAAGACAAAAATATAAGAAAATAAAGATGGTTCAAGAAGAAAACTAAATTTTTTGTTGTTGCTTTTTGACAGTCTTACTTATATAGCTCAAGTTGGCCTCAAACTTGTAATTCTTCTATGTCCACTTTACGAGTACTGGGATTTAGATGCATGTACCACCCTGCCCAGCACCGAGTAGTCAGCTTTTAAATAATACAAAAAAGATAAGTAAATTAGGAACAGAGAATTGGCTATTAGATATGGCAACATGGAGGTGGTTTTATTTATAGATGCTTTTTAAAATTTTATTTATTTTATTTATTCGCGAGAGAGGCAGAAAGAGAAAGGGCCTTCAGCCTTTCAAATGAACTCCAGACATACACACCACCTTGTGCATCTGGCTTATGTGGGTCTTGGGGAATTGAACTTGGGTCCTTTACTTTGCAGACAAGCAACTCAACCATTAAGCCCTTCCTCCAGCCCTATTTATAGGTTTTTTGTTTGTTTGTTTGTTTGTTTTGAGTGACAGAAAGAGGCAGAGAGAGAGAAAGGACGCATCAGGGTCTCCAGCCACTGCAAACAAACTCCAGATGCATGTACCACCATCTATCTGGCTTACATGGGTCCTGGGGAATCAAGCCTCAAGCCAGGGTCTACAGGCAAGCACTTAACCACTAAGCCATCTCTCCAGCCCCTATAATTTTGTATAGATAAAGACAGAAGCCAGATGTACCAGGGGGATCACATGTGTCTGGAGTTTGCTTGTAGTGGCTGGAGGCCCTGGTGCACCTATTCTCTCTTTCTCTTCTTCTTCTTCTGTCTTTTTCTCTCTCTCAAATAAATAAATAAAATATTTTTTAAAATATTTAAATAGCTGGACATGGCGGCACACGCCTTAGTCCCAGCACTCGGGAGCCCAAGGCAGGAGCATTGCCATGAGTTTGAGGCCACCTTCAGACTACAGAGTGACTTCCAGGTCAGCCTGAGCTAAAGTGAGACCCTCCCTTGAAAAAGGAAAGATGTTATTACACTGTTGTGAACAGGGTTGTTTTTTAATTTTAATTTTATTTTTAGTGAGTCCTTTTGGATTTTTTTTTTTTTACTCTTTATTTACAACCTCTTGTTAATCTTTCAAAATAAATAATATTCCTTTTTTTTGGTTGTTTTTTTGTTTTTTGTTTTTCAAGGTAGGATCTCACTCTGGCTCAGGCTGACCTGGAATTAACTATGTAGTCTCAGGGTGGCCTCGAACTCACAGTGATCCTCCTACCTCTGCCTCCCAAGTGTTAGGATTAAAGGCGTGCACCACCACGCCCGGCTTACTCAAAATAATATTTCTTTTAAAGGGCTACTGTGTACCATCATTTGTCTCAGTCCCTGATGAATGTGAATGCTACTTCCGTATTAGTGCTCATACGAATACTGTGGTAACAGTCATGGTCCATATGTCTTGTCCTCTTCCTTCCTTTGAACCTCCCTTTAGTTTTTCTTCCCTTTCCTCTTGGCAGAGCTCCTCTTGTTGTAGGCCATAACTCAAAATATTCCTGCCTCCTCCTCTTCTTCCTCCTAGAGTGCTGGGATTAAGGGCACAGTACCACACCTATTTTGTCTTTTAGCAACTTTTTGTAAATGTTTCTCTAGGGCAACTTTTACTCAACTTGCAAGATTATAGTAAGTGACTTATCATTCAGACAGATAATAAGGTTAGTTTCCCTAAAGGTCACATCTGTTTACCTGTATTTTAAGTAACTGCTTATTTATTTGCAGTACTGGGGGTAGAATTGGCACCTTATACATGCCATCTAAGCACTCTCCACCTGGCTGCATCTCTGGCCTTTTTGTAATTTTTGAGAACAAGGTCTAAGTTACTTAGACTAGTTTCAAACTCAATCTTTAGCCCAGTCTGTTCTTAAACCTGTGATCCTCTTGCCTCAGTAACAGTAGCTAAGGTTACAGGTCTGCACCACTAGGTCTTGCTTGTTTTTTGTTTGGTGTTTTTGAGGTAGGGTCTCAATGTAGTCCCAGGCTGGCCTTGAACTGGGATTAAAAGCATGCACCAACCACTCCTAGCTGTGTGTTGATTTGAGTCAGGCTCTCACTGTAGCCTTGGCTGACCTGGAACCCCCTCTGTAGCCCAGGCTGGCCTTGAATTCACAGCATCCTCTCCTTCCTCAGCCTCACAAGTTCTGGGACTAAAGGTGTGAGCACACCTATTTTTGCTTTTTATTTATCTTATATATAACAAGTTATATCCTTTCATCTCCTCACCCCTGTTCCCTTAACCATGGGGGGCCCTCCTCAAAGGGGTTATGGGATGATGGTATTCACTATGGGGTCATGAAGGCCTCAGTCAGTCCCTATGGGATAATGGGGGACTGTGCCCCAGGAAATTCCTACCCACTCTGAGGCACCTAGAATCTTTCCACCCCCTCTTCCACAGTGTTCCCTGTGCCATGGCAGATCTGTTGGAAGTCTGATTTGGTATTAAATTCTCTCTGTAGCCTCTGAATTTCTCATGCCTGGCTTCTGCTTAAGCAGATTTATTTATTTATTTGGGGAGGGGGGGAGGAGTGTGTGTGTGTGTGTGTGTGTAGATACCCCAGAGCTTCTTGCCACTGCAAAATGAGCTCCAGATGTATGTGCCATTTTGTACATCTGTCTTTATATGGGTAAACTTTTGGCAGCCAGATAAGCCCACAATTTTTTTTTAATTTATTGATTTTTTTGTTGTTGTTGCTATTATTTTAAAAGGTGTGAGGTTTGGGCTGGAGAGATGGCTTAGTAGTTAAGGCACTTGCCTGCGAAGCCTAAGGACCCAGGTTCAATTCTCCAGGTTCCACATAAGCCAGATGCACATGGTGGCACATGCGTCTGGAGTTCATTTGCAGTGGCTAGAGGCCCTGGTGTGCCCATTCTCTCTCTCTCTTTTTCCACATACACCCCAGTCTCAAATAAGTCTTTAAAAAAAGAAGAAAAGGGCTGGGTGTGTTGGCGCACTCCTTTAATCCCGGCACTCGGGAGGCAGAGGTAGGAGGATAGCCATGAGTTCAAGGCCACCCTGAGACTCCATAGTGAATTCCAGGTCAGTCTGGATCAGAGTGAGGCCCTACCTTGAAAAACCAAAAAAAAAAAAAAAAAGAAAGAAAGAAAGAAAAGGTTGAAGTTTTATGGTTTTATGTTCCTTTTTATTTTATTTAGTTATTTTTGGTTTTTCAAGGTAGGGTCTCGCTCTAGCCCAGACTGACCTGGAATTCACTATGTAGTCTCAGGCTGGCCTCGAGCTCAAGCGCTGGGATTAAAGACATGCGCCACCATGCCTGACACCTTACTGATTGATTGATTGATTGATTGATAGATAGATAGATAGATAGATAGATAGATAGATAGATAGATAGATGTATTTTTTTTTAAATATAGGGTCTTGCTTTAGTCCAGGCTGACTTGGAATTCACTCGGTAGTCTCAGGGTGGCTTTAAATTCATGGTAATCCTCCTGCCTTTACCTCCCAAGTGCTGGGTTTAAAGGCATGAGCCACCATGCCTGACTGACTTTTTAAAAATATTTTATTTATTTATTTATTTATTTATTTATTTGACAGAGAAAGAGGGAGAAAGAGAATGAACATGCCAGGGCCTCCAGCCACTGCAAACAAACTCCAGGTGCATGCACCCCCTTGTGCATCTGACACATGGGGAATCGAACCTGGGTCCTTTGGCTTTACAGGCAAACGCCTTAATTGCTAAGCCATCCCTCTAGTACCCCCTTCTTGATTTTTTAAAAATATTTAATTCTTATTTACTTATTTGAGAGAGGGAAAGAGGCGGGGGGGGGGAGAGAATGGGCACACCAAGGCTTCCAGCCACTGCAAACGAACTCCAGATGCATGTGCCACCTTGTGCATCTGGCTTACATGGGTGCTGGGGAATCGAACCGAGGTTCTTTATCTTTGCAGGCAAGCACCTTAACCGCTAAGCCATCTCTCCAGCCCCCTTCTTGATTTTTTTAGTAAGAAGATTGTACTCTTACATCCTCTCTCCCCACCCCTAGTCTACTGAGGGTCCTCCTCAGTGGAGGTATTAATATTCATTGTGGGGTCCTATAGGCCAGTCATTATCTGTTGTGGGGTGGTGTCTCATAACTCCACCTACCTTGGGGCGGTTACAATCTTTTTGTTCCTTCTTTCTCAATGTTCCCTGAGCCTTGGCAGGTGTGTTAGAGATCTAATTTAGTGTTGAATTTTCTGTAGACTCTAGATGTCTGTTTTGGTGAGGTTTAAGTGACCACTGTGTCTGTCACCATCTCTCTGGAACTGGTTTTAGGTTAGCAGCGAGAGCAGTACTCCGGTCACCACTTCCTCTGCAATGCCCTGGGCCCAGGCAGATGTGGTGGAGGTGACCTGTCTTGGGGTGGGCAGTCAACTATGTATTTTGGATGCATTGATGTATACTGGATCTCCACAGTATTCTCCACCATCTGTAAGATAAAACCTTCAACCAGAAGTGAGGGCACCTTGGATTAAAGGGGATAAACATAGTTATTATAAAGACTTATTGATGTATGCCTACTCTTCTCAGCCAAAGAGCAGTGGTTTATAACATCTTTTTTGTTTTTTTTTTTTAATTATTTTATTTATTTATTTATTCGAGAGCAAGAAAGGCAGAGGGAGAGAGAGAAAACACAGGTGTGCCAAGGCCTCCAGCCACTGAAAATAAACTCCAGACGCATGTGCCACCTTGGGCATCTGGCTTACATGGGTACTGGGGAATCGAACTTGCAACCTTAGCCTTTGCAGGCAAGCACCTTAGCCACTAAGTCATCTATCCAGTCCCATCTTTGTATATTTTTTAATGTATTTTCTCAGTACTTGACTATTAAATTTTGCTGTAAGAGAATAAAAATGTCGATAAAATACCATTACAATAGATACCATTTCAAAGAATCCAGGTTTCAAAACTTTCGAATACTACAGACACACTTCATTGCCAGCCACCCTTGTCTCTGTAGCTTGAAGAGATGGCCTGCCATCTGTGCCCAACCCCACTCAAGGAATTCAAGGTTCAGGCAACAAAAGTAGGAGCGGCTCAAGCTGAGTGTCGTAGAGCATGCTTGTTCTCCCAGCACCTGAGAGGTGGTGGCTGGAGGGTCAGAAACTATCTCTAAACAACAGAATCAAAGTAAAACAAAAAGAACCCTGGGTGGTGGTTCATGCCTGTAGACCCCGTATTTGGAAACTAGACAGGAGGATTATCTATGATTCAAGGCCAGCTTGGGCTACAGAGTAGATCCTATTTGAAACACATAAAACACATTAAAAAAAAAAGTCAGGGGCTGGAGAGATGGCTTAGTGGTTAAGGTGCTTGCCTACAAAGCCTAAGGACCCAGCTTCGACTCCCCAGGACCTACATAAGCCAGATGCACAAGGGGGCACATATGGAGTTCATTTTCAGTGGCTGGAGGCCCTAGCATGCTCATTCTCCCCTCCCCCCACACCTATTTCTATATCTCTCTCTAAAATAAATATAAATAAAATATTTAAAAAAAGTCAGAGAAGTGACTCTACTTGGGAAATGGCTTGGGAATTATAGTACTGGTGACAATGAATAATTTGAAATAAGAAATCTTTTCCTGTATTTGTACTTAAGTTATCACTGTCTTCAAAAAGAGGGTTCTCGGCTGGAGAGATGGCTTAGTAGTTAAGGTGCTTGCCTGCAAAGCCAAGGGACCTAGGTTCAGTTCCCCAGTACTGGGTCTACAGAGTGAGTTCACGTCAGCCTAGGCTAGAGTAAGACCCTACCTCAAAAAACAACAACACAATAAACCAAGGTGGAGAGATGGCTTAGCAGTTAAGGTGCTCGCTTATAGTGCCAGTGGACACGGGTTTGATTCCTTAGTACCCACATAAGCCAGATGCACAAGGTGGCGCATGCATCTGGAGTTCATTTGCACTGGCTAGAGGACCTGGCATGTCCCATTTTCTTTCTCTCTGTGGTTACAAATAAATAAAAATAAAGCCAGGTGTGGTGGTACACACCTTTAATCCTAGCACTTGGGAGGCAGAGGTAGGAGGATTACCACGAGTTTGAGACCACTGTGAGACTACATAGTGAATTCCAGACCAGTCTGTGCTAGAGAGAGACCTTACCTCAAAAAAAAAAAAAAAAAAAAATTAAAACAAGGTGGAGAGTAATGAGAAAATTCACCTGAAGTTGACCTCTGGTCTTCATATGCACATATACCCAATACATACACATATGCACCTGCATGCACACTACATGTACATACACATAATAATGTTTTCTTTTAAAAAAAATATTTTTAACTGGGCGTGGTGGTGCACTCCTTTAATCCCAGCACTCGGGAGGCAGAGGTAAGAGGACCACCATGAGTTTGAGGCTACCCTGAGACTACACAGAGAATTACTAAAGTAAGATCCTACCTCGAAAAACCAAAAAAAAAACAAATTTATTTTTTAATTATTTGCAAGCAGAGAGAGAGTGGGCATTCCAGGACCTCCAGACACATGCACTGCTATGTATCTAACTTTATGTGGGTACTGGGGAATTGAACTGTGGTGGTTAGGCTTTGCTGGCAAGTGTCTTAACCTCTGAGCCATCTCTCCAGACACATTTTCTTTTAAACATATACTTCTGAGTTTTTAAAAATATCTATTTGAGAGCTGGAGAGATGGTTTTAACAGTTAAGGTGCTTGGCTGCGAAGCCTGAAGATTGAGATCTAATTCCCCAGTACGCACGTAAGCCAGACACACCACGTGATACATGTGTCTGGAGTTCGTTTGTAGTGGCTAGAGGCCTGGCACATCCATTCTCTTTCTCTCTTTCTGCCCTTTTCTCTCATTCTCTCAAACAGAATTAACTAATTAAAATTTTTAAAATATCTATTTGAGAGAAAGAATGAGAATGAGCAGTTGAAAGAGGCCCTGGCTCACTTGCCTGCACATGTGCGCGTGCATGCTCTCTCTCTCTCCCCTCCCCCCCCTCTCTTTTCCCGTCCTTGTAAGTAAATACATTTGTTTTTACTTTTTATTGTTTTGTTTTTATTTTTATTTATTTATTTTTGGTTTTTCGAGGTAGGGTCTCACTGTAGCCCAGGCTGACCTGGAATTCACTATGGAGTCTCAGGGTGGCCTTGAACTCACGGCAATTCTACCTCTGCCTCCCAAGTGCTGGGATTAAAGGCGTGCGCCACCACACCCGGCTTTGTTTTGTTTTCCAAGGTAGGGTCTCACTCTAGCTGAGGTTGGCCTAGATGTACTCTCAGGGTGGCCTTGAACTCACGGTGATCCACTTACCTTTGCTCCCTAGTGCTGGGCTTAAAGGTGTGCGCCACCATGCCTGGCGAAAAGTAAATACATTTTGCCAAAAGTAACAGCATGTGGTGTACTTGAATGTTTGAGGATGCCCTTGGGCATGGATTTAAATTTACTGTGAGCAGATTACTTTTTCTTTGTTGGTCAATGTGGTTCTGTGTGTCTGTCCTACTCTTTGTACATGATAATTTTTTTAAATAAAATGTATATTCTTAATCCCAAGTGGACCTAAGAGTTTATATGAGAGGAGCGCTCCGCACCGAAACATCTCTATCACACCTTCCAAGGCTCAGGGTCCTTTATGAAAGAAGTGGTGGAAAGAATGTAAGAGCCAAAGGAAGGGTAGGACTCCTTACAACGTGCTCCTCCAGACACAAAGTGGGCTGGATATCCATGACCTCACAGTGCCTGACACTACCTACACAAGACCATCATAACAGGAGGAAAAGATGACATCAAAATAAAAGAGAGACTGACTGAGAAGGGGAGGGGGTATGATGGAGAATGGAGCTGTAAAGGGAAAAGTGAGGGGGAGAAGGAATTATCATGGTTATTGTTTGTAATTACTGGAAGTTGTCAATAATAAAAATATGTTTTAAAGAGTTTATGAATTCACCAAAAGTGAATTTTTATTTATTTTATTTTATTTTATTTTATTTTATTTTATTTTTTTGGTTTTTCAAGGTAGGGTCTCATTCTAGCCCAGGCTGACCTGGAATTCACTATGGAGTCTCAGGGTGGCCTTGAATTCACAGCGATCCTCCTACCTCTGCCTCCCAAGTGCTGGGATTAAAGGCGTGCGCCACCACGCCCGGCGAATTTTTTTTTTTTAGGTAGGGTCTCATACTAGCCCAGGCTGACCTGGAATTCACTATGTAGTCTCGAACTCACAGCATTCCTCCTACCTCTGCCTCCTGAGTGCTGGCAAAAGTGGATAATTTTTTTAAATGTAGTTTTATTCATTTATTTGAGACAGAGAAAGAGGCAAAGAGAGAGAATGGGCGTGCCAAGTCCTCCGGCCACTGAAAACTCCAGATGCATTTCACCACCCCACCACCACCACCACATCTGACTTACTGGAGAGTCGAACCAGGATCCTTTGGCTTTACAGTCACATGCCTTAACCACTAAGCCATCTTTCCAGCCCAAAAGTGAATTTTTGATGATAGCTCAGTAGGAGACACTTGCCTGCCATGCACAAGACCCTTTTTACAATCTCCAGTACAGCAACAAAAAAGCCTTCTTGGTGGGTATTTGAAGAAGAGTTCCCAGGGGAAAAAAGGTCCACAGCATCTGGGCATGTTAGCTCGTACCTTTAACCCCAGTACTCGGGAGGCTGAGGTAGGAGAATTACTGTGAGCCTGGGCTAAAGTGAGACTCTGGCTTCAATACCCTGCCTCCCCCAAAAAAATCACACACCCATGTTAAGGATTGTGTAAAGCTGAGTGATAATTAGAACTCTGTGATTATGGAAGCTTGGGAAGTTGTCGGTTTCATGCGGAATTGTCTTAGGCTATCTTTAGTCCCCTTACTAACCATTCATTGCCCACTTCTGTGGCAGTAATCTTTCAGAAAGTATTAAGATAGCACACCACTGGTTTTCTCTAACCCAAAAGCTAAAAATGTCATCAGCTAACGTCTGTGATGTATGACAGAAATGTCCTTGCTTTGTTATAACCTGCTTACCTAATGTCCCAACACACCCTTATTTGAAGAAAAAAGAAAATACCCTATGACTTTGTTTTGTTCTGTGACTATAAAATCTTCATGAAACCACAGCCACATTGGAACATGTGATTCAGAACAACCAGAATCTGTGTTCCCAAACCATATCCCTCATTCACTATTCAGTTCATGATTAAACTTATTTCCTTAGAGGTGAGGTATACCCCACAGATTGGTATATTTCGGTTTTTCAAGGTAGGGTCTCACTCTAGCTCAGGCTGACCCGGAATTCACTGTGTAGTCTCGGAGTAGCCTTGAACTCATAGCAATCCTCCTACCTCTGCCTCCTGAGTGCTGGAATTAAAGGTGTGTGCCACCACACCCGGCTAGATTGGTATATCTTTGTATACCAATGTCCTTGTTATTTACTAGGCTTGTTACAAACTTAGGTCACAAGTATCCCTTGGTTCATTTGTTTATTTTTTTTCCAGGTAGTCTCTCACTCTAGCCCAGGCTGATTTGGAATTCACTATGTAGTTTCAGGCTGGCCTTGAGCTCACAGCAATCCTCCTACTTCTGTCTCCAAGCTACAAGTGCTCTTTTTTTTAAAGAGGAGGGGGACAACAGTTAAGACCCTTGCCTGCAAAACCTAACAACCTGAATTCAGTTCCCTAGTGCCCATGTAAAGCCAGAAGCACAAAGTAGCACATGCATCTGGAGTTTGTTTGCATGCCCTGGTATGCCCGTTCTCTTTTTGTCTCTCTGCTTGCGAATAAATAAATAAAGTAAAATAAAATATTTGCCAGGCGTGGTGGCACATGCCTTTAATCCCAGCACTCAGGAAGCAGAGGTAGGAGGATTGCCATGTGTTCAAGGTTCCCCCTAGGAATACATAATGAATTCCAGATCAGCCTGTGCTGACCCCACCTTGAAAAACAAAATAAATAAATAAATAAAAAGGGGGCCCTAGGCTGGCCTGAAGAGATGGCTTAGCTCTTGCCTAAAAAGCCAAAGGACCCCAGTTTAAGTTCCCAGGACCCACATAAGCCAGAGACACAATGCTGTGCATGTTCCTGAAGTTTATAAGAAAAAACCAAAAACAAACAGACAAAACTGCCGGACATGGTGGAACACACCCTTAATCCTAGCACTTGGGTGGCAAAGGTAGGAGGATCACTGAGAGTTCAAGGCCACCCTGAGACTAGAGAGTGAATTCTTTTTTTTTTTTAATTTTATTTATTTATTTATTTATTTATTTGAGAGTGACAGAGAGAGAGAGAAGGAGAGAGAGAGAGAGATGGAGAATGGGCACGCCAGGGCTTCCAGCCACTGCAAACGAACTCCAGATGCATGCGCCCCCTTGTGCATCTGGCTAACGTGGGACCTGGGGAACCGAGCCTCGAACCGGGGTCCTTAGGCTTCACAGGCAAGCGCTTAACCACTAAGCCATCTCTCCAGCCCGAGAGTGAATTCTTGGTCAGCCAGGACTAGAGCGAGACCCTACCTTGGTGGGGGAGATAATAGTAATTAAACTTATGTAGTATGATATATCTGCATATACAATTTTACATGTGTGTAGTATATATATGTATTGTGCATGCACAAATTTGCACACGCACACACCCTTGTTCTCACACATGCAGAGGCCAGAGGAGAGCATCAGGTGGCTTCCCTTTACGGCTCTTCTTTTTTGTTTCCTTGAGATGAAGTGTTTCGCCGAACCAGGAGTTACTATTCTTTTCCATTCAGATTGGCTGACCAGTGAGCTCCAGAGATTCTTCTGTCTCCACTCCCCATAAGACTAGAGTCACAGGAGTGTGTGGCCATGCCTAGCTTTTTACGTTGGTGCTGGGGATTGAACTCAGGCCCTTCATGCTTGACTAGCAAGTGTTGTTAACTGCTGAGCCATCTCCCCATTCCCATCTGCATATATTTTTTAAACTTACTAATACATTTTGTGTATGTGTGTGTGTGTGTGTTCATCTTTAAAAAAAAAAATCAGTAGCAATAGGAAATATTTCCAGACCGTATATCTGCCATTGTAATCTTGCCATGAATAATGATATCAGTTGAGTTAGTGAATCTCTCTAGTTCATGAATGAAAATAATAATACTAGCTCCTTGTTTTTTCTCTGATGAAATTTTAAGAATACTTACTATGTCAAGATAAATAAAACCTACTCCTTGATCTAAGATGTTTATATTCCATACATATAATATGTGTATGTATAAATAGGTAATTACAATATAATGTGGAAATTCAAATTTAAACATGTCAATATCAAGACATTTGGAAAAGGAAAAATGGGATAAACCAGAGAAAGATGACTAGATTCATGCCAGGTGGACAAGGCCAAGGCAAAGATGTTTCCAGAAGAAAAGTTAGTATCTGCAAAGTTACAGACATATTCTCTGAGTGCTAGAAGAATATATGTGCTGCTTTAGGTAAATGCCGCAGGCACCTACTTGCCAAAGATGCCACAGAATAAACAAGCTGCATCAGGTGGGGCCTAGGTAGGGGGGAGTCTGAAGCAGGTAAGAGTCACACCTGTATTTTAGGAAGATCAGTAGGGCAGAAATAATTGGAGGCAGTGAACAGACTCAGGAAGACAGGAAAAGACTTAAGATATATGGCTTTTTCCAGTTTACTTGGGTTAAATTTTAGGTTTTTCTTTTTTAAACTGTTTAAATAGGAGAGAATATTGGTGCACCAGGGCCTCTTGCCACTGAAAATAAACTCCAGATGCATGTCCCACTTTGTGCATCTGGCCTTTTGCTGGGTACTGGGAAGTTGAACCCTGGGCTGGCAGGCATTGCAAGCAAGCACCTTTAGCTGCCAAATCACTAAATTATCCAGAAAGAAGGGGACTTTTGTGTTTCTCACCCCTCAAAGAGCCCAGTCTAATGCTTTGTTCTCTTTAGGTGAGATGGGCAGACCTGGAAGAAAAGAAGGACGCAGATAGGAAAAGGGCCATAGGTTTTGTGGTCGGACAGACTGATTGGGAGAAGATCACAGATGAAAGTGGTCACCTGGCTGAAAAAGCCCTCAATCGAACCAAATATATATGAGCCTTAGTTTTTGAATGGAATCATTATTCCTCTAAGGTAAGGGTACCCAGCCATATAAATAGCCTACTGTGTGGTTGCTTCAAAGGGTTTAAGAAGACAGCATGCTTTGCTAAAATGCTCTTTTTCTAGTTCTGAACAAGTAAGTATGTACTAGTTGCTAACATAGACTATAAAAACAGAAAACAATTCTTTTATTACCCAGCCCACTTACAAAAATAACTGACTTGAGAAAAGCTTGGGGTCTGTGGTCTTGGGCAGGGTGGGGTGATGTTAGGATACTGAGGTCTGCTGAGCCTTCTGCCTATTCTTTCCTGGAGTGACCATGTTTTCTTTTCTTTGCAGGTGGTTCGCTTTGAGGTGATCAGAAGCCAAGGCCTCATGGAGCATCTTTGTGTCACCTTGCTTCTACATTTTAGATTTTGTTTTGTTTCTACTGCTTCAGTTTTTAAAGTTCTCCAGTGTCCCCAAGAGGTTTTTAGAATCTTGCTGTACCCAAGCAAGACATTAATTTTTCTTATAACTGTTTTGGGGAGGGAGGGTTAGCTTAAACTGCTGAAGCCAGGTGGGGTCCACTGGAGGGTTCCAACAGAGAATTTTCCCTCCACTGTACAATATCATAGACTTTCTCTATCCTCATTGCTTTGTGGCTGTTTTGTTTTTTACTGTATGTAACTGGTAGCTGATTGTATTAGGATTAAAAACAATAAACTTTCACGATAAAGCCAATGAAATTCATGGGCTGTTCAGCATGGGCCCTTTTCTCTTACTTTCTTAGTTCAATTTTATTGCTTTTTAAATACAGTGTGTCCTAACATGATAGCTGAACAACCTCAAACCTCTTTCTCATTGAATATTAGCTCAATAGTTTGATAGCACATTGTAAAACACAAGGTTCAGTGATGTTTAATATCCTCGTCTTTGTTTTATAGTTGATTTCTTTTTCTATCTTTGTGTCTTACAGACTAAAATAGAGACCAAGTTGAAATATTCATCAGTTCCCTGGAATATGTCTCTTCTATAACATTTTCTTTTGGTTGGATGGAAGGGTTCTCTCTCTGTTCTTCCCTCTTCATCTCTATGCTATATTATCTTTTGATTGTTTTTCCCCCCCCTTACCTGGCTTTGAATCTTGATAAACAGAGTAGATGTGCTCTCCATGGATCTCAAGCTGTTGCCTTACTTTGAACTTAAGTTGTTGGCTTTTAATCGGGAACACAGGGAAGGATATGGAGACAGAGAGCCCTCTGGCATGCAGCCTTTAAGCCTGCCAGGTTTCCAGGTTCTTGCCAGATGGCTCAGTATTAGAAAGCATGGTCTTCGGCATAGAATTTCCTCTCTTGTGGATAATCCCAGGTGGAGCCCAGAAACATACAGAGCTGAAGCCCAAATATCATTCTTCTTTAAACACAGAGAGAGCGCTTTGCCCTTTTTCATTCTTCAAAGAAAAAAGTCATCGTCTAGCATGAAAGAAGATAAGAACCTTCCTCAAAACCATTTCCACTTGGTAAGCCAGCTCAGCAGTTTGTAAAAGTGTTCACCAAGGATCTCAACATTTTGAAGTGTTTTCTTTCGGGCCATGGATGAAAAGTTTTTGACCTACATTAAATACTATCAGTAGAGCTGATATTTACTATTTACTAACAATTCAACAGTATCACTTTGGGTTCAACAACTTGATATAACATACTGAAGACTACTAGAAATTACAACTTTCTGCACTTTTATCTTCCCTGAGATTCTGAATGTTTAAGCCTAAGAGACTTAAGTTCACTAACAAGTCAATGTTGAATGTATAATTTTGCTTTAAAACTATTAATAAGCTATTTTACTAAGCTATTCTGATTGCTTATTAAGGCCTCTAGTACATTTCACTATACTGATCTTTCTCAGCTACTTTTATTATGTTGAATGAATATACATTGCAAGATAATCAAGTAGAATTATTATTAGTATAGAGACTTATTAATTAAAGCTACTCAGTGTCTTTTCTCACTAAAAACAAAACTTGCAGAATGTTTTTTGTTTTTTTTAGTTCAGAAGTGGATGCCTCTGTTCTTCCAGCAGATGATGCTTCAATTAAGTTTTTAACCTTTTTATAGCATTCAGAGTGTCAGTGGGGTGATGGTCACCCATGAACATGCAGCCAAGGCTTCATGTCTGTGCTGTCAGGCCGGGAGAGGAGAGAAATAATCGACAGTCAGAAGTGGCCTCTGCCATTTTTCTACTCATAGCACATTTTACCAGTACCTTTCAGAAGGTACAGGTTAACATGACTGTAGGATATTGATATAACAAGTAACTTGAACACAAACAGATGAATGGAAAAAATTAGGTACCAAAAAGAAGTAACAGTCCATTGATATTTGGTTTTGCTAGGTAATATGAAGCTGTTAAAAATTTTTCGAAACCTAGCCGGGCATGGTGGTGCACGCCTTTAATTGCAGCACTCGGGAAGAAGTAGGAGGATTGCCGGGAGTTTGAGGCCAGCCTGAGACTACATAGTGAGTTCCAGGTCAGCCTGAGCTAGAGTGAAACCCTACACCAAAAAACAAAAAATAAATGAAATTGAAAGTTATCACCAGAAACACAACCGAATGGGAAGTCCAAGGATATCGTGGGGAAATTTGGTATGAGTAGAAAAATGCTTTCATAAGTTAAATCTTACGTTAAGTTAGTTAAGAGATGACATAGCCATACAGAGGACTAAACCTGGATTCCGTTTATTTGCTAGCTTTTAATTTCAATTTTATTAACATTGTTTTCTTTTTCAGAAAGCTATGTATATATAATTCTTTTTTTTTGGGGGGGGGGTTCAAGGTAGGGTCTTGCTCTAGCTCCAACTGACCGGGAATTCACAGTGTAGTCTCAGGGTGGCCTTGAATTCACGATGATCCTACTTCTGCTTGCCGTTTGCTGGGATTAAAGGAGTGTGCCACTACGCCCAGCTTGTTTTTTTATTTGAGTCATACTAGCCTGATGTTGTAGAATGTTCAAGTGTTTTAAACTATATGTATGATTTTTGGATGTCATCATTTTGTTCACATTCTCTTTTTGAAAATAAGAGTAAACATACAATAAATACATATTCTCTCTGTATATAGTAGTAGGTACAGTTACTACAGGGGTCAGAAAACATCCTTGTCCACTCTTAGGAAGTTTCTTATTCTAATTTTTGTGGAGGGAAAGAAGTGACTGTGACTGCCAAAAGCAGAATCTCTCTCTTTTTTTTTTTTTTTTTTTTTGGTTTTTCGAGGTAGGGTCTCACTCTAGCTCAGGCTGACCTGGAATTCACTCTGTAGTCTCAGGGTGGCCTCGAACTCTCGGCACTCCTCCTACCTCTGCCTCCCAAGTGCTGGGATTAAAGGCATGCGCCACCATGCCTGGCTCAGAATCTCTTTATTAATCAAGCAGCAGTGACAGGAAAACCTACCATACTGTCAGACTAATTAAAAAAAAAAGTATTTTGATTGCACATGTGTGGAGGGGATGTGTGGGCGCAGCAGGGTTTGCTGTCCTTGCAAATGTATATTAAGATACACGCGTCACTTTTTGAGTCTGGCTTTATGTGAGTGCAGGGGAATTGGACCGGGACTGGCAGGTTTTGCAAGTGTGTTTAACCACTGATCCATCTCCCCAAAATGTGTAATTTTTTGCTTCAGTGATTGAGCTGTACTTATAAATTTCCTAGGCAAGGAACCTGAGTGAACCGCAGAAGTTTTCTATTTGAGAATCTTTTTGTTTTTAAGGATTAATTAGCATATTTGAGTATTTTAGCAATGACTGGCAGAAATTAGAAGGCACCAATAGTACAAAGTAACCTGTTTTGATTGTTTGTTAAGAATGTACTTTGAGAGCTGGGCGTGGTGGCGTACGCCTTTAATCCCAGCACTTGGGAGGCAGAGGTAGGAGGATTGTCATGAGTTCGAGGCCACCCTGAGACTCCATAGTGAATTCTAGGTCAGCCTGGACTAGAGTGAGACCCTACCTCAAAAAAAACAAACAAACAAAAAACCAAATACACACACACACACACACACACACACACACACTTTGAGGCTAGAGATGGCTTAGCAGTTAAGGCACTTGCCTGCAAAGCCAAAGGACCCAGGTTCAATTCTCTAGGACCCACGTAAGCCATATGCACAAGGTGACCCATGTGTCTGGAGTTCAGTTGCAATGGCTAGAGGCCCTGGCATGCCCATTCTCTCTTTTCTCTCTCTCCTTCTTTCTGTCAAATGAATAAAATAAAACTTTTTTAAAATTTCACATAAAAGAATATACTTTGTATGGACACATCATGTGTTGGTACCATCATTTCCTTCTTCCCTGCCACCTTAACACTGAAAGCCCACCTCAGTGGGATTGCTGGAATTCCCCATGGGGTTGTGGGTTATGCATTGTGAGAGCAACAGTCAGTCATTGAAGATGCTCTGGAGAGAGGGCATGATGCCTAACCTTGAAACTCTCGCCTCTAAGTAACCTGTTTATTGACAGTTGATTTTGCTTTTCTCCTTTCCTCCTTCAATGCTAAGGATCAACCCAGAGCATGAAGTAGATAGGCAAACACTCAACCAACTGAACTATATTCGCAGCTCTTGATGATTACTTTGGACCCCGATAATTACTCTCATAATTCTAGAAGTTTGAGTTTGGTTTCATATATCAGTAAGTTCTTACATTTTCTAGCTAGATTTATTTCTCTCTTGGAAGAATTTTGATAAATGGTTGGGTAAGCCAAAGTAGATACCATCTGTTCTGGAGAACAGTAAGTAAATTTCAAATTGGATGGGCTAGCAATTTCAGGTTAGGTGTCTAGCTTTGGAGGCCCTCAACGTTTGTGTTGTTTTATCCTGGTAAGTTGAAGATATTTTGTTATCTAGAACCTGAACTAATTGTGTCAGGTTAACAAGTTCTCAGCTACGAAGAGATTGCACAGCTGTTTCAGACATATTTTGGGGGGGGGGGGCTCAAGGCAGGCTCTCTAGCATAGACTGACCTGGAATTTACTATGTACTCTCAGGGTGGCCTCAACCTCAGAGTGATCCTCCTACCTCTGCCTCCCAAGTGCTGGGATTAAAGGGTGTGTACCACACCTGGCTATTTCAGAATTTAAAATTTTGATTATGAAGGCTGGAGAGATGGCTTAGCGGTTAAGGCCTGCGAAACTTACAAACTTATACATAATAAAATTGTGTCATACCTTATGTTCTTGCCATGAAAAGAATAGGAATCAAGCTTAAACCACTTCTAAAAGCTTTTGGTAAACCATATAATAGGATGGTTGCTTTGGAGCACTAGATGTATTTTATATATGATCTGAATGATCACTAAGACATACTGCTAAAGAAATACATGGTAGTGAATATACAAAAATGGATACAAATGTTAATACTAAATGCTAACCAGAGAATTTTTCTCAAAGAGCACAAAAGAAACTTTAAGTGCTAGGTTGGGTAGTGGGAGCCTGAAGTGGGAGAAATAGGACTGAATTTAACATACATACTCTTGAACCTTGTCAACTTTATATCATATAAGTGTAATGCGTATTCATAAAAATCACAATTTTGTGTTCCTGCTCCCTTTCCCACATTTCTAATTCTAGAGTGGCAGCCACTATTGTTCTTCACTTAAATAATCTTGCCATTTTAAGAATATTATACATATTAAATGCATTATAATTTTGGGGGGTTGTTTTAGTTTTTCTCACTTGACCTGATTCCTTTGAAATTCATTCAAGTTATTATGTATATCAGTGGTATGTGTGTGTGTGTGTTTATTGCTAACATTGGATCCCATTATCTTGTAGCTGTATGGTATTTTCTGTCTTTACCAAAATTTAAGATACCAGGTTACTATTACTGGGTACCCATGCTATATTTTGCTATTATACATTGTGAATTTCCTGTATGCTCAATCACCCTGCCTTCCTACACCAGCCTGATCTCTAGCAATGAAGGAACAGTACTGATGGTGTCCTTTACATAGACATCCTCAAAGCGTGACAGAGCTCTCAAGCCGGCACAGCACAGCACAGCGTTGAACTACTGTCATCAAAAGAGCATGACCTTAATGAAATTAACAAAGGCAGACCTTGTTTCCTAGAAAATCTGTGGTGATCGGATTGTGACAAGTAATGAACCGTAATATACCTTAGAAGATCAGAATGGCCAGAGACTGATGGCTTCCTGAGGCATACATGACTGAGTTAAGAGTTTAAGCCACTTTCCTTGGGACCTGGATATAGACATGTATATGTGCACCCGAACCTCAAGGACTGATGGATCTCAGTTCTCTGGTCCGTTGTTCTCACATCCAGTCAGCAGTAAAGAACACCCTCGTGATGGGCTGAGTGGCCGCAGTGATAGACCTCCTCTGCCTGCCAGCAGGACTTTGCATTTGGGATCCCACCTGGAACCTGGGGACTTAGTGATTTACAATGTAGGTAAAGTTTAACTTTGAGTCCTACACCTACGAAGCTTGAACTTCCTGCCAAATATCTACACTCTTGTTTTTAACAGTAAGTCATAGATCAGTAATCAAAAAATCTTACCATATCTGAAGAATAGAAGTGATTTCTTCCATTGTAATTTAATATGCCACTTATGTATTATTTCTGACAGTTTACTTTCTCTTTTTTTGTTGTTGTTGTTTTGGTTTATCAAGATAGGATCTTGCGGTAGCTCAGGCTGACCTGGATATTTATTTATTTATTTGAAAGAAATAGACAGAGAATATGGGTGTGCCAGTACCTCCAGCCACTGCAAACGAACTTCAGATGCATGTGCCTCCTTGTGCATCTGACTTACATGCTTCTTGGGGAATTGAACCTGAGTCCTTTGGCTTTGCAGGCAAGCACCTCAACTGCTAAGCCCTCTCCCCAGTCCTGAGATTCTATTTTTTGACTTAGATATGTTTTCTCCTTCCCCTTTTCCTCTTTGTCTTTTCGTCTTAGAATCCTCATAGCTCTATGAGGAAGACAAGGGACCTCAAAAAGATTGACATTGCCTCTTCTGCCTCCCTCAAGTGTTTGAGAGAATTGGCAGAGTACTTTGGGTTCCTTTATGTGGTCACAGAACTGTTAAAAGATTGTACAAATTAATTTTTTATTCTTTATTTATTTATTAGAGAGAGAGGATGGGTGTGCCAGGGCCTCCCAACCACTGCAGATGAACTCCAGATGCATGTACCACCTTGTGCATCCAATTTAAGTGATTCCTGGGGAATTGAACCTGGGTCCTTTGGCTTTGCAGACAAGTGCCTTAACTACTAAACCATCTCTGCAGCCCTTAAAGATCTTTTTATTTATTGTTTCCGAGGTAAGGTCTCACTCTAGGCTAGGCTGACCTGGAATTCAGTATATACTCCCAGGCTGCCCTTGAACTCACAGAGACCCTCCTACCTCTGCCTCCCAAGTGCTGGGATTAAAGGTGTGCGCCACTTTGCCCTTCTAAATATAAAGATCGTCATTTGCAACTCTGGAATTGGGCAATATCTCACTTCATTAAAAAAAAAAAGTGTTTCTCATGCTTATTTCTTTACAACATCTAGCTCAATGCCTGCCTTAGATATCTGTAGGGTAAACATAGATGTTTCTCACGTATTCTGGCAGGAGTCACAGCCTCATTTATCATTGAACAGGTGGTGAATAGGGCGCACTGGTTATCAAGGTATCTAGTTAGAGAGCAGCACTGGTTCAGCCAGTGCTGATTGTGGCCATGGAGGGATGGGAGTCTGGTTTGCCAGATTTTCTAGATTTTTTTTTTCCCCAAGAAAACTAACCAAACATGTTGATACATGCCTGTAATCTCAGCTCAGAGGTGGAGGTAGGAAGATTAGGAACTCAAGGCCAGCCCAGCCTTGGTTACATAGAGTCCCTGTCTCAAATCACCAAAAAAAAAAAAAAAAAAAAGCACAAAGATAATTGAAGAATTTTGATGGGGGGAGGGGTATTTGCTTTTGTAAGTGAACTTCCAACATTTCAGAAGCCAGGTGTGGTGGCGCACGCCTTTAATCCCAGCACTCAGGAGGCAGAGGTAGGAGGATCGCCACGAGTTCGAGGCCACCCTGAGACTCCATAGTGAATTCCAGGTCAGCCTGAGCTTGAATGAAATCCAACCTGGTGCGGGGTCGTGGGGGAGAATTTCCCACATTTCAGCACCAGGAACTTTTTGGTTGGGGATGGTGAGCTTGTAAGTGCTTTGAGCCCACATAACCTGCCTACCACATCTAACTCAAAGGCTTGATATTTCTTTCTAATCACAGGAACTTAAAAATCTATCTTTTAATCAGCGATTTTGAATTCAACAATTGCAATACAGTAACAGTGGAGTTTTATTGTTGTTGTCTTGTTTTTTGTTTTTGTTTTTCGACGTAGGGTCTCACTCTAGCCCAGGCTGACCTGGAGTTCACTCTGTGGTCTCAGGGTGGTCTCAAACTCATGGTGATCCTCCTATCTCTTTCTTCCAAAAAAGCGTGCACCACCACGCCCAGCAACAGTGGAGTTTTTATTGTTGTGTAAGTAGCTTATAGGCTTATTTCCTTGGTAATTTCATATGTGACCTATTTATTTTCTTTAGCTTGAGTAATGATCATTTACTAAGGACAAGCTCATCTGCTTGGCATAGAAGTCTGTTAGCAACTTGATACCAAGCACTTCTCCAGCCTCCTCTGTGCGCTCTACCTGCAGGCACTCTGGGACTTACCCTCTGAATACTCCCTACTGTTTCCAGTATTTTTGCCGCCTCATCCTTTATCAAGTATAATTATCTGAAAGCCCATTTCACTTGTTACGTCCTCCCTGAAGCTGATCCTCATCGTGCTCCTGCCTCCCAGCTCTCGTGGGGCAATGCCTGTACTTGGCCTAGCATCTTCCTTAAGTTGTCTTTCTGGTAGAATAATTTGAGTACCTCTGTGTGTCTTCTTTGGAGTTCTAAGTCCTAAGTACAAGCTCCTGGGAGGTAAGACCTATTTTACTCCTCTTCTTCCTTGTAATACCCCAATATCCAGTACCTATATTTATAGTTGATGTTCAACAAGCATTTTTAAAATTGGTTTCTGGTGAATTTTAAATAATAAAATTAATTTATGTAGATCAATATATGTATGATTTACAAAACTAAAATTTAATTTTCTTTATTTAGTTGAGAGAGAATGGGTGCACCAGGGGCCCCAGCCACTGCAAACAAACTCCAAATGCATGTACCACCTCATGCATCTGTCTTATGTAGGTGTTGGGGAATTGAACTTGGGTCCTTAGGCTTCACAGGCAAACACTTTAACCATTAAGCCATCTCTCCAGCCCCAGTATTGTGTTTTCTTTTTCACTGCCTATGTGCATTGCCACTGCTGGTAAATTCATTCATATTACATAAACTAGGTGTTGCAAATTCAAATGTTTGCAGAGGATACGAAGACTTACAAATGAGGAAAGCACCAATAGTTTCATGATAGCAAGTTACCTTCTTGAAACAGAAACATGTTTTGTGTACAAGTGAAATATGTACCTCAGCATTAAAATGCTGAGGTAGTGTCTCACTTTAGCCCAGCCTGACCTGGCACTTGCTCTGTAGTCCCAGGCTGGCCTTGAACTCATAGCAATCCTCTTGCCTTTGCCTCCTGAATGCTGGGATTAAAGGCATGTACCACCTTTCATGCCGGGATTCCAGACGTCTGCTACAGCATCTTGCTTTCCACACAGGATCCGAGCTCGGGAGCTCATATTTGTACTCTGAGCACTTTGTCTACTAAGTCATCTCCCTAGCCCATACTTTTAAAAAATGTATATTTATTTATTTATTTGAGAGAGAGAGAAAGAGAAAACGGACATGTCAGGGCCTCCAGCCACTGCAAACGAACTCCAGATGCATGCGCCCCTTGTGTATCTGGCTTACATCGGTTCTGGGGAATTGAACCTGGGTCCTTTGGCTTTGCAGGCAAATGCCTTAACCACTAAGCCATCTCTCCAACCCAACCTTTTTTTTTTTTTTTTTTTTTTTTTGAGACCATCTCATTATACT
Organism: Jaculus jaculus; assembly: GCF_020740685.1. Taxonomy (NCBI): domain Eukaryota; kingdom Metazoa; phylum Chordata; class Mammalia; order Rodentia; family Dipodidae; genus Jaculus; species Jaculus jaculus. The sequence goes on along the minus strand of NC_059108.1, from coordinate 143,153,346 downwards.
CTGAGCTGGCCTAGAACCTTGGTCTGTAGTTCAAAATGACTTTGAACTTCTGATTCTTCTGCCTCTCCCTCCCACATACTGAGAGCTACATCCCCAGTGCTAAATAAAATCTTTGTGGGGATAAGGAGACAGAACTAGGGAGTAAACTTACAGCTTTGTACATACTAGGTAAACACTCTGCCATTGAGCTATATCATTACGCCCCAGTGTTAAGCTTTTTATTTCCAGGATTTATTAATAAATCTATAGCTTTAGCCTAGAAAAATGGTTTCTATTTACACTTTTGTTTTGTTTTGTTTTTTGGTTTGGGTTTTTTTGTTGTTGTTGTTTATTTGGTTGGTTTTTCTTTTTTATTTATTATTATTATTATTATTATTTATTAACAACTTCCATTATTGTAAACAATATCCCATGGTAATGCCCTCCCTCACCCAATTTCCCCTTTGAAACTCCACTCCATCATATCCCCTCCCCCTCTCAATCAGTCTCTCTTATTTTGATGTCATGATCTTTTCCTCCTATTATGATAGTCTTGTGTAGGTAGTGTCAGGTGCTGTGAGGTCATTGATATCCATGTGATTGGTTGGTTTTTCAAGGTAGCGTTTCACTCTAGCCCAGGCTGACCTGGAATTCACTAGGTATTCTCAGGTTGCTCCGTTTGGCCTCCTCAAACTCATGGCAATCCTACCTCTGCTTCCCAACTCCAAGGATTAAAAGCGTGTACCACTATGCCTGTTTTTTTTTTTTTTTTAATTAAATTTATTTATCTGAGAGAAAGAGGCAGATAGAATGGGCATGCTAGGGCCTTCAGCCACTGTAAACAAACTCCAAGCACATGCACCACCTTATGCAGCTGGCTTACTTGGGTCCTGGGGAATCAAACCTGGGTCCTTTAGTTTCACACAACTAAGCTATCTCTCCAGCACTGCATTCTGTTTTGATACTGCACTCTACTATCTTCCTTAGAAACTTGTTTTGAAACTATTTTTTGACAAGTATCACAGAAGAGTTTCTGGAGTTTGGATTGGCTCAGTCAGTCATTTAGCTCTAATGAAATGGGCCATATCATAAGCAAAAGAACATTCAGGGTATTTGTAGAGAATTCATTTTGTCAGATGCAAGTATGGAGGTTTTTTGAGGTAGGGTCTCACTATATTACAGGCTGACCTGTAATTCACTATGTCGCCCTGGGCCTCAACTCTTGGTGATCCTTCTACCTCTGCCTCCCTAGTGCTGGGATTAAAGGTGGGCACTGTCGTGCCCCACTTGTCCTAGCTTCCTGAGTGTTGGGATTACAGCTGTGTGTGCCACCCTCAGCCAGTGTGAAGTTTTGTTAGTAAATTTAATATAGTGAGAATCCAGAGAAGATCACATTGATAATCCCTTTTCACATCAAGCTTGATTTGAAGTCTAGAAGCAGAATAGTTCTAGAATACTGAATTTTAAATCTTCTGGAAAAGGCAATCACTCATGATAGGCAAGCAGAGACTAAAACCAATATTAAGTGAACCAGAAAGGAATCTGGGTTATTTTTAATTACAAAGTAAACCAAGGGGCTGGAGAGATGGCTCAGGGCTAAAGGCTTACTTGCAAAACCTGATGATCTTGCTTTGATTTCCCTGTACTCAGGTAGGGCCAGATGCACAAAGTGGTACATGCATCTGGAGTTACCTTGCAGTGGCAACAGACCCTGATGCATGCATATTCATTCTTTCATTCATTCTCTCATTCTCATAAATACTTTTTTTTTTAAGTAAACTAGGGATGGGGAGATGGGTCAGCCATTAATAAACATGTTTGTTTGCAAAGCCTGATGGCCTGGGTTCAGTTCCGCAATCCCCACGTAAAGCCAGATGCGCCAAGTAGTGCATGTGTCTGGAGTTCATTTGCAGTGGCAAGAAGCCCTGGCATGCCCATTCTCTCTCTCAAATAAATAATTTTTAAAGTAAACTAATATTATGGAAAAGTAATCTCAAACGTGGCTTTTAGGCTGGGTGTGGTGGTGCACACTAAGGAGGCAGAGGCAGGAGAATCCCTGTGAGTTCAAGGCCAACCTGAGGCTACATAGTGAATTCCAGGTCAGTCTGGGCTACAGTGAGACCCTACCTCAGAAAAAAAGAAAAGAAGAGAAACGTAGGTTTTAAATGAAGGACGAGGAAGAGCAGGATTGTATCAGTTATAGGCTCTCACCCAACCAAGAAAGAGCCTCTTTCACAACTGAAGGTGCAGAAGTGATTGCAATAACTACAGAAGTTAAGAAAATATTCAGAGATGGCCCAGCAATTCAAGGTGCTTTCTTACAAAACTTGATGGCCTAGGTCATTCCCCAGTACCCAATGTAAAGCCAGATGCACCTGGAGTACAGTCCACAGCAGTAGCCCTGGCATGCCCGTAATTTTTCTCTTGCCCTCTCCCTCCCACCCACCCCCAAGTAAATATTTTCACAAAAGAAAACATTCAGGTTGTATTAATTTTAACCACATCAGGACTGAAGCCTAAGAACTCGTGTTCAAATCTCCAGGTCCCATGTAGCTGTAGTGACACAAGTGCACAATGCCACACACGTGCCACAAGGAGGCACACACACCTGGAATCCGCTTGCCTTCGTCTGAAGGTCCTGGCGCACTCACTCTCTCTCTCCCTCCTTCTTCCTCTTTCTCAAAAAAAAAAAAAAAAATCAGTCAATATGCTTGTAATTAAAAGGATGCCAAAATTGCAGTGGATTATATTGTTCTATAAAAGACAAACACAGGTTAAATCTTAACAGCGTAGCAAACAGCAATAACAGTTACATGTTAAGCACATCATAAGGGTTGTAATGAGAAGTAAGTGATGTTATGAATATATAATTTACAGCACAAGGCTTTGGCTGGGCTTCTTTATCCTTACAAATGTATTGACATTAGTTTAAAGCTCAGTTTCATGCTGCCATACTAGGCATTATTACATGTTACTGTATGGTTTCGGTAAAAAGTTTCAAAATGGCCGGGCGTGGTGTCACACACCTTTAGACCCAACACTCAGGAGGCAGAGGTAGGAGGGTTGCCATGAGTTCAAGGCCACCCTGAGAATACATAGTGAGTTCCAGGTCAGCCTGGGCTAGAGCGAGACCCTACCTTAACAAACCAAAAAAAAAAAAAAAAAAGTTTCAGAATGTTGTGTGGGCTAGAGTGGTTTCTCAGTGGGTAAAGGTGCTTGCTTGCAAAGTCTCTTTCTCCAGAACCCGTGTAAAGCCAGATGCACAATAATTTGTTTTCACTAAAGTGGGGATGTATGATTTTGCTAACATTTTCTGACAGCTGAATTATAGCATAGCTAACATTTACTAGAAGCAGCCTATGCATTCAGAGTGTGCTGAGCACTTCACGTGAATTCTTTTTAGCAGAGCTTCAAGACAGTGTTTTATAAGATGGGTACAGATGGGAAAGCTGAAGCCAAGAGAGTAACTTCAAGGTCTATAGCTGCCAAGCATCTGAGTGCACGCAGCACTTCCCGTAGGAAAGGCACTGGCTGAGACAGCAAAAGGAGTGGAGCAGCTCCGGGTCGGGTCCCTGAGGCTTGGAGGTGACGGCTCATGCCGGAAAGGGAGAAAGAACGTTCTTGCCTGAGGCCGCATTTCCAGGCTAAAAGCAATTATGTAGAGAGTCAGAACCACATAAACCAGTGAACAGAAAGAAGAAAGAGAACTTGATCGTCCAAGAAAAGAAAACTTGACATTTGAAAGTGGCTGAAGAATCTGGAGATGGCGAAGCAAGAAAGAGCTTGTGGACACAAAGTGGTAAGAGTATGCAGGGGTGTGGGGAAACCTCAAAGACTTGGTGTGCAAGAGAAGCCAAAAGAGGGGCGGTGGGAGAGAGGCTAGACTTCAAGTAGGCGATCCTATAAAACCCACCAGGTTTGTAAGACCTGAGTCCCTTTTGCCTGCTCCCTACCTTCCTCAGACACATCCTTCTGCAGTCTATCAGCATATGCTTGAGGGCTGTTTGTTTATTTGTGGGGTTTCGGTTTTGGGTTTTTTAAAAAAAAAATTTTTTTTTATTTATTTATTTGAGAGCGACAGACACAGAGAGAAAGACAGATAGAGGGAGAGAGAGAATGGGCGCACACCAGGGCTTCCAGCCTCTGCAAACGAACTCCAGGCGTGTGCACCCCCTTGTGCATCTGGCTAACGTGGGACCTGGGGAACCGAGCCTTGAACCGGGGTCCTCAGGCTTCACAGGCAAGCGCTTAACCACTAAGCCATCTCTCCAGCCCGGTTTTGGTTTTTCAAAGGTTGGGTCTTGCTCCAGCCCAGGTAGTCTCAGGCTGGCCTCAGACTCACAGCTAACCTCCTACCATAGCTTCCAGAGTGCTGGGATTAAAGGCATGAATTACCATGCCTGGCTGTTTGCTTATAATGAGTTCTGGGCACTTGGTTATACTGCTCAGGTTTGCACAGTCCAAAAGAGCTTTTTCTCAGTTTGTAAGAATTGTCTAGTCTTGAAAATACTTGACATGAGTCATCCTTCACAGATGAGCACTGAATAAGTGTGAGTACAGGTATCGTGATCCACCTCAGGGATGGAGCATGCAATACCACGCTCTCAAGCTAGTCGTGGGAGGTTTTTTGTTTGTTTGATCTTGTTTTTGTTTTTCAAGGTAGGGTCTCTCTGTAGCCCAAGCTGGCCTCCAGTTTACAGCAGTCCTCCTACCTCTGCCTCCCTATTGCTGGAATTAAAGGTGTGCACCACCGTGCCCAGATGAGAGTTTATTCTTTACAGATATGGGTCTGACCGGTATTAAATCTGACCAAACATATTTTTAGGGCTGGAGAAATGGCTTAGTGGTTAAGGTGCTTGCCTGCCAAACCAAGGGGCCCAGGTTTTATTCTCCAGGACCCACATAAGATAGATGCACAAGGTGGCACATGTGTCTGGAGTTTATTTGCAGCAGCTAAAGGCCCTGGTACACCCATTTTCTCTCTGTTTATCTGCCTTTTTCTCTCTCTCAAATAAAATAAATTTTTAAATATTTTTAAAGGATATTTTTGTATTTCATGAGAAATACTGTATTTGCCATAATGTTCCAAGCTTGTCTTTTCCTTAAAGTAGCTCAGTGGTAGAACATGTGTGCTTAGTACATGTTAATATCCTAGTATTAACACCCAACACCAAGAAACAGGGAGAGGAAGGGGGAGTACTATATAGCACTATAGAGTACTTTTCAAATTTAAATGTTCATTATTTAATCATCAGCCAATGGAGCTATGACTTACTGCTATCTAGCACCCATCAAATGCCTTAACCACTCAGCCATCTCTCCAGCCCTTTTCCTTTTTTTTTTTTTTTTTTGAGGTAGGGTCTTACTCTAGCTCAGGCTGACCTGGAATCCAATATGTAGTCTCAGGGTGGCCTCAAACTCTCAGCGATCCTCCTAACTTTGCCTCCCAAGTTCTGGGAGTAAAGGCGTGTGCCACCACGCCCAGCTTCTTTTCCTTTCTTAATACTGAGAAAATAATGTTGCATGATGTGAAATCTATGTCAGTAAAACAGTTTGTATGAAACATCAAAGGAGCTTGGTACACTGAATCCATCCTGGTCTCAGGTCAGCCTGGGTTACAGTGAGACCATGCCTTTGTTTTGAATACATACGTCTTGTTGTTGGGTTTCCTTTATAGAATAAAGGGTCAAAACTAAAGAATAGGCTATGCTGTACAGGACTTTACCTAAGAGGTTATCAAAACTTTAGCTTTTTTTGTTTGTTTGCTTTTGAGGTACAGTTTCACACAAACCCATGCTGACCTGGAATTCACTATGTGGTTTCATGGTGGCCTCAAACTCACAGCAATCCTCCTAATCCCAAGTGCTAGAATTAAAGTCGTGTGCCACCACACCCAGTTTAGCTAATTTAAAAAAATATATTTTTATTTATTTATTTGAGAGAGAAAGAGACAGAGAGGATGGGCGCACCAGAGCCTCCAGCCACTGCAAATGAACTCCTCCAGGTGCATGCCCCCTTGGGCATCTGGTTTCTGTGGGTCCTGGGGAATTGAACCTGGGTCCTTTGGCTTTGCAGGCAAGTGCCTTAACTGCTAAGCCATCTCTCCACCCGGCTTAGCTTATTTTAAAAAATACTTTATTTAGTTATTTGTGTGTGTGAGAGAGAATGAATGCACCAGGGCCTCCAGCCACTGCAAATGAACTCCGGATGCATGTGCTACCTTATATATCTGGCTTCTGTGGGTCCTGGGAAATCCAAATTGGGTCCTTAGGCTTTGCAGGCAACTGCCTTAACTGCTAAGCCATGTCTTCAGCCCAACTTTAGCCTATTTAATAAGGAGTTTGTAAAAGAAATATTTTCTAAAGGTGTGTAAAATTATGCTATTTTAAATTACTTTCCTTGGAGATTATATAGCTTGTCATTGAAAACAAAGACTATTTTATTATCATTTTTATTTATTTATTTATTTATTTTTGGTTTTCCGAGGTAGGGTCTCACTCTAACTCAGGCCGACTTGGAATTCACTCTGTAGTCTGAGAGCAGCTTCAAACTCAAGGCAGTCCTTCCGAGTGCTGGGATCAAAGGTGTGCGCCACCGTGCCCTGCTTTTTTGTTGTTATTTTTATTTTTGAGATAGGGTCTCAAATAGCCCAGGCTAGCCTCCAACTCACTATATAGCAGAGGGTGACCTTGAACTTCTACCTTCTTCACCTCCAGAATGCTTGATAGGCATAGGCCAGTTGATGCAGTGTTGAAGACAGAACCTAGGACTTCATGCATGCTAAGCCAGCATTCTATCAGCTGAGCTACATCATTAGCCCCAAGACAATGATTTTTATTATATTTTATTGTTTTTCATTTATTTATTTGAGAGAGAAGAGAAAAAGAGGTAGATAGAGAATGGGCACATTAGGGCCTCCAGCCATTGCAAACGAACTCCAGACACATGTGCCCCCTTGCGCATCTGGCTTACATGGGTCCTGGGGAGTTAAGCCTGGGTCCTTTGGCTTTGCAGGCAAATGCCTTAACAACTAAGCCATCTCTTCAGCCCAACAATGATTTTTAAAGGGACTTCCATAATGGAGCTGGAATGTAGGCCTTATTAAAGAGTGTTGTGTATCTTTTTCACTTACATTTTGCCTTTCTTTGATGTTAAAAAAGGGGGGGATGGAAAAATGGCTTAGCAGTTGAGGTGCTTGCCTGTAAAGCCTAAGGACCCGTGTTCGACTCTGATGATCCCACATAAGCCAGACACACAAAAGTAAGGCACGTGGAAGGTTGCACATACCCACGAGGTAGCGCAAGCATTTGGAGTTCAGTCGCAATGGTGATCTGTCTGTCTGTCTGTCTATCATCTATCTTATCTTTAAAAAAAAAAAAAGCAATATTTAGACACTCCTTAAATATCCAGGAGATGCCTTTGGCCTTCTACTGTTTGACTGTGGTTTGGAGCTGTGCATATTATAAGGAGCTACATTTGAAATAAAGTGTCATGCTAAACATAGTGGTACATGACTATAATACCAGCACTCAGGAGCCAGAGGTTGGAAGATTGTTTCAAGTTCAAGTCCAGCCTGGTCTACATAGAGCATGCCAGGGATACATAGTGAAACCCTGTCTCGGGGTGGGGGGGATGTTCTGCAGCTAGAGAAATGGCTTAGTGGTTAAGGTGCTTGTCTGAGAAGCCTACAGACTCAGATTCAATTCCCCAGTACCCACATAAGCCAAATGCACAAGATGGTCTGGAATTTGTTTGCAGTGGCTAGAGGCTCTGGTGCACCCACTGTCTCTCTGCCTCTTTCTCTCTCAAATAAAAATAATTTTGTTTTGTTTTCCGAGGTAGGGTCTCACACTAGCTCAGGCTGACCTGGAATTCACTATGTAGTCAGGGTGGCCTCGAACTCACATTGATCCTCCTATCTCTGCCTCCCAAGTGCTGGGATTAAAGGTGTGCATCTCCATGCCCAGATAAAATTTTTTTAATTACAAAAAAGGTTCTTAGCCGGGCGTGGCATACACCTTTAATCTCAGCACTCGGGAGGCAGAGGTAGAATTGCTGAGAGTTCGAAGCCACCCTGAGACTACATAGTGAATTCCAGGTCAGCCTGAGGTACAGTGAGACCCTTACCTCAGCAAACAAAACAAAACATAAAAGGTTCCTAGTGGGCCTTTTCCCACATGGAATGTCAGCTGCCTGCTTTAAAAAAGAAAAGTATGTGAGAGTGTGTAAATGCATCAGCGTTTCGTGCTGCCACAGACGCAGGTACCACCTTGTGCCTCTGGCTTTACGTGGGTACTGGGGAATCAAGCCTTGCCTAACAGGCTTTGCTACGAAGTGCCTGTAACTGCGGAGCCATCTCTCCAGCGCCTAACTGCCTGCTTTTAATCGATAACTGAGCACTCCTCGGGGTCTCTGTCATCACCGCACAGTCCAGGCCACTGTCCACTATTGAAAGGCTACGCTGTTGGGCAGTACCTGACTGGACCACAAACATATCCAATTGGAGAGAGAACAGCACACACATATACATTAGTGGAAAGAATGACAAGACCTTTGGCAGTGTTGTGACTGCTGAAAGAACATAATAGCCAGCTCGGCTTACACCCAGAATGTGTTCCCAACACTGAAAAGAAGTACTTGATAGAAACAGAACACTGTAATAAACTAGAATTCTGCTGGCAGAGCACACATATTTATACATTCTTCTGTGTCTAGCTCAGTGGTTAGAGAACAGTTCCTGGAAAGGCTGCAGTACACAAGCGTTTTCAATTTTAGCTTGCACGGTTCATCTAATTGGTGCTCGGGACAAAGTTCACTGCCCTAGAGGTGGCTTGGCTTAGTCTTAAAAACAACACTAATGGATTTCAGGCTTGGGATAGTATGTGAACTTGGAGATGTTTCCCGTGAATGTCTTCAATAGCTATGTGATGTCACTCTGGAGAGTGGTTCTGTCTCCAAACAGAACTGACACCCTTGCCCAAGCTACTCAGTGCTGACTGATATTTAAGTCTTGGGTTTGGCAGCAGGTTCCTTCGTTTTGATGAAGCAAATTTTGTGAAAGATGGGATGAAAGAGAGCAATGGTTGATTATAATTGGGTGTATTGAAGGTCAATTAAAAATAACATGGAGGGCTGAGGAGATGGCTTAGCAGTTAGGTGCTTGCCTGTGAAGCCTAAGGACCCAGGTTTGATTCCCCAGGACCTATGTGAGCCAGATGCACAAGGCGGTGCACGCATCTGGAGTTCGTTTGTGGTGGCTGGAGTTCCTGTCATGCCCTTTCTATCTGCCTCATTCTTCTCCTCGCTCTCTCTCACCAGTAAATTGTATTTATTTATTTATCTTTTTTTTTTTTTTTTTTTTTTTTTTGGTTTTTTGAGATAGGGTCTCACTCTAGCCCAGGCTGACCTGAAATTCACTATGGAGTCTCAGAGTGGCCTCGAACTCACAGCGATCCTCCTACCTCTCCATTAAAAAATAATAAGATAAGCCGGGTGTGGTGGCGCATGCCTTTAATCCCAGCACTTGGGAGGCAGAGGTAGGAGGATCGCTGTGAGTTCGAGGCCACTCTGAGACTCCATAGTGAATTTCAGGTCAGCCTGGGCTAGAGTGAGATCCTACCTTAGAAAACCAAAAAAAAGTGGGGGGGAGTTGAGATGGCTTAGCCGTTAAGTGCTTGACTGTGAAGCTTAAGGACCCCAATTTGAGGCTCAATTCCCCAGGACCCCCGTTAGCCAGATGCACAAAATAGTGCATACATCTGGAGTTTGCAGTAGCTGGAGGCCCTGGTGCGCCCATTCTCTATCTATCTGCTTCTTGGTCTGTCACTCTCAAATAAATAAATAAATAACACAAAAAAACTTTTAAAAATAATTAAAGAAAGAAAGAAAAGAAAAATAGATAAATAAAAATAACACAAGGTAGGGGGGCAGGTAGAGTTAGTATGAGGCCAAGAGGCTCCAGTTCAATGCCCAGCACCACAAAACCTTGAATCTATAAAGATTAGCTAAGTGTGTTTTGTTTCTTTCAGCTACCTGGTGAGAAAACTCAAGGGAAAATCATCACACCTTTTTATGCTGACATATCTAGCAATAATTGAGATTTTTCCCTCTGTCTCAGCTAGCGCCCTGCGCCCAAAGCCACGACCAGATAGAGTAGCAGCATGTGCAGCCTGTTCGCTGGCGGGAAGGAAGGAGCTCGTGCAGTCATGGGCAGCCCTACCTACGACTAGAAAGCCCAAGCTCCGCATGCCCCCACCCACCCTGCGGCAGTGCGTACAGGCTTGAACCGACTAGCTCAGAAGACAGACAGGTTGCTCAGCTTTCAGATGTCACGCGTACATGCTCAGTGAGTAACAGTTTGTGTTGGGCCAGCAGAGAAGAACGGATGTCATAAGTTCCCGTGTCTGTGGAAGTTGTCACGGGCTGTAACTCCCCTGTGGAGAGGGAAGGTCTCCATGTCTGTGAGCGGTGTGGCATGCGTCCCGGTTACCACTCATCATCTGTGAGGCTCTGCACCACCTATGCTAGCCTCCTGCCACGGCCTCAGTTTCCTCTCCTAGTTGGATCTAGTGATCTGTGGCCCTTTCTAGCATTCTCATTTTGAAGTTCCTTCCCCCTCTCCCCCTTTTTTAATGTATTTGAAGCTAGGGCATCAATTACATAGGTACTATTGGACTGTCGGCTGACAAACTCCTCCAGCAGGCTGTGAACAAACGGCAGTGCTGATGTGCGGTTCTTCAGGAAACTCGTGCTGGGTTTGCTTGAGACCATCAGCAAAAATCTTGGATTGCCAGGTGTGGTGGCGCACGCCTTTAATCCCAGCACTCGGGAGGCAGAGGTAGAAGGATCGCTGTGAGTTTGAGGCCACCCTGAGACTCCATAGTGAGTTTCAGGTCAACCTGGGCTAGAGTGAAAAACCAAAAAAAAAAAAAGAAAAAGAAAAATCTTGGATAATGAAACACTCCTGAGTGCCAGGCAGGGTCGTTAGGTGGCAGTGCCACTTTTCTGGGTGCTTACTGAAGTGGTTTCCTGGCTGAGATCATAAGTGACAGCATGGGTGACCCAGTATGCAGGCTAAGTCACATAGTCAGAGGTTCGTCCACACTCCCAACCAATGCAGAATTGTTAGGAAGTTCGCAAAATTACTCACAGTTCAGTTAGTTTTAATATGAGGGTTAACAGCTGTTTTCCATGGTGAAAAGTTCAAGGGTAATTATATATATGAAAATGTCTAGCAAATAAGTGGAGTTTGATAAATAGGTGACTGAACTCAGAACAGCCATTTGTGAAAACTCCATCCAAATTAGCCTCATCTGGAAGAAGGGAAGGGAACATTTGTGTCACATGCCACAGAAGACTTTAGGACATACAATCTTTTAATCCTTAGAACCTAGTTTTCTAGATGCAGAGATGCCAGGAAGTTGCCAAGGTCACAGCACCAAGCAATGAAGGAGTCAAATTTCAAATCTTGTGATTACAAACTCCTCTTTCTTTCCCAATATACTACTAACACACTGACGCTCGGTTGACATACTATGGTTAGGGTTAAATCGGATCGCTCTAGACATGGCAGTAAGGGCTCAAAATGGTAACAGTACCTATGAGAGGGTGGCCTTGCAAGCCAGACACTTCTCATTACTTTTTTTTTCTTTTGGGTTTTCAAAGTTGGGTCTCACTCTGGCCCAAGCTGATCTGGAATTCAGGGTGGCTTTGAACTTGGGGCGATCCTTGAACCACTACTTCTCGTGTTGGGATTGCAGGTGTGCGCCACCACACCTGGCCTTATTTTGCTTGATCTTAACTTTGACATAGGTCCTGGGGGTAGCTGGAAGATCTGAATCTCTCCGGGATGTCACTGTCCAGTTTTGAAATAATTTTGTAAATGGGTTTCTTCCAGGAAGGAGCTGAGTCTTTTCCTGTGGCAACAGCACAGAAGAACTCCTGTAAGGTCACGCTGGCAGTCTCCAAGAAGCAGTCTGGGACCTGCACCCCAGAGACCCCCAAGAAAGGGAAGATGTGAGGCCAGAAGTGCTAGCTCCACAGAGAACCCACGGGCTGGTGCTGCTTGTGGCTAGTGCCACACACTAGCAACATCTCCGCCACCCCTGATTCTGCAGCCCAGGGAGTCCCCTGCTTTCTCGTCAAACACAGACCTTAGAGTGACCGTCCTAATGACACAGCCTTGGGAGAAGTTTTAGAGACTAATGTAGGTAGGAGTTGCTGATTCCACTAATGAGCTCATTTTAGTAAGTAGGCAAATTAAAACAAAGGCAGGTTGTTAGCACTCTTTTCCTTCGATCTGTTGTGGGTGAAGGAGCGAGTGCCTCCAAACTTAGGAGACTAATGCCTCATCCCGCCACAGACCCGCCTATGTCCCTGCTTCCAAAGCCAGTTGATGGAGCCGTCTAGAACCCTCGCCCAGTCTGTTGTCGTAAGTATAATGAAGTGTTCCAGAGGCTGTTCACATGCAGCTTGGCTGGAGACTTGCTACCACTGTCTGCCAAATGACCATCCCCACGTGACAAGATGGAGCCATGCCACCGTCCCACACTGGCCTCGGCCCCTTCCTCTAAAGTGGGCTTAGGTTTTGGCTGAGAAAGCCAGTGGCTCTTATATCCTTGGACGTATCAGTAACCTTCTGTGATCATACTCAAGTGAGCAAAGTGAGAAGAGGCAACGCAGCCTGCGACCATACACGTGCACCTGCACAGTAAGAGGCAGCCTTACAGCTGTTAGCTGCCCAAGGGACTAGACATCTCTCTCTTTTTTCCAGGTAGGATCTCACTGTAGCCCAGGCAACCTGGAATTCACTATTTAGTCTCAAGCTGGCCTTGAACTCACAGTGATCCTCCTATCTCTGCCTCCCAAGTGCTAGGATTAAAGGCGTGCACCACCACACCTTTATATATAGATCTATCTCTTGATGGGAATTCACACCAATGTCTCCTAAGCTCACCCTTTACTGACATTCAACTCAGAGGCACTACACCACTAGTGTGCCTTCATGGAGATTCCCAAGGGCCAAGATGCTTGAACTTTGCTATGTCTATAGAGAATTTGAATTTGGCTCACAAATCGAGCTAATCAAGTGAGAATACAGGTAGAAGTCAAGTGAGGATAAAGCGGAAAATGTTGTGAAAACCTGGGCAAAGGCTAGGTGCTACAGCTGAGCCCAGTATTTGGTCCTGAGCCTCCTGGGACACAGGCTGAAAAGGTCAGGTTCTATAACTTGATCATTGCAGCGTGTCAAGTCCAGAGTGGAAGGCCTCTGCTCAACCAGCTGTGTTTGCTGCGTCTACCTGTTGCTTGAAAGATCTAGAGGCTATAACCTTTGATGATAAAGTGATAAAGAGATTGGCTTTAGGCCGCTGTGACTTAGGGATAGACCCAGAGGGGACCTTTTGAATAAAAAGAAAAAGAAAAATCACTCATACAGAGAAAGGATCAGACTTCATTGAACCTAATGCATTGTCTTACCTCAAAGTCATTTCCCTTGTTATAGTGTGTATTGAGAACTCGGAAAAGTTCTGCATCACGGAGAACCACCAGCATTTTGGGATTTGTGACACCATCTGCAATTGCTTGCCGGGCATATTTTTCCATTTGGATGTAATAAAACTCACGAAAGTTGCTGAACCACTTGATCATCTGCGAGGTGATGCAGCGATTGAACTGTGCACACAAGGAAGCCATCAAGTTGTACATTTGCCACAGGGTGCTCAGAATCAGAACTGGCAGCATCCAGTTCATCACAGGATTAACAGAAATTAATCAGCAAAAGAGCCCTATTGGTTGGGCAGGCCTATGCGGTGGAACTCAAGAACCCAGTGCTCATTAGAGAATCCTTTATATACTATATTGCGGAGGTTTTCACCTCTGAGAGTCTCCATGGTGTGTAAGGGTAGCTGTCGTGCCAGCTCGGCAACCCTAGAGCCTTCTGGGTAAAGGGCTAAGGGAGGGGGCGTGGGGGTGGGTCAGGAACAGTTTCCTGGCAACTTGGAGTTGCAGAATAAAGGGATATCTAAATCAGAGTTCTCTGCAGGAATCAGTATAAGGGAAAGGCCTGAAAACTTTACCTACAACTCGGTGTTGACCATTAGAAACTTTCTGTGGGGCCAGGCAAAGTTGGATTCCATCCGTTTGAACTTTGTTGTCACATCTGATCTGTACGTGCTTGCACTTAGTTTTGAAAACACAACAATCTGAACATAATTTTGACGGTATTTTATTGTGTGTGTGTGTCTGGGGATCAAACCCAGGGCCTCATGACAGGCAAGTGCTGTTCCACCCAGCCACATCCTCAGCCCGGTATGTTTTATGTATTTCCTTGGTCTTTTTACTTTCTTTAACATAAGGTCCCCAGCAAAGACCAACTACTAGTCCACAGATTCTACTTCCTAGTGCCTCTGTTACCTTCCTGTGTGTTTCTGGGATTCCTCTACTGCTCAGAAACCCAATATCCATGTACCTCCCTTTCCTAGTGCATGACTGTCCATGATGTTCTGGGGCGTCTCAGAACTAGAATTGCAAATTGTTGATTCTATCAACGACATGAAGGAATCTTGAAAAACACATGGTGGAGGCACAAGCCCTGCCTCCCCGTGGACAGAACATTGCAGCTGGAGAGTTGGCGAAACACAATGTGTCACTTTACCTGAACATCAGGGAAATGAACCTTCAGGAGGTTGGCACTAGGGTACCGTGTGAAGAAAAACATTAGCTTAGCCTTCTTCAAGTGACCAGCGTTTAGGCCTTCCTGGATTTGTCTTGGTGTCAAGGAAAAGTAACATTTTTGTTGTTTTGTTTTGTTTGTTTTTCGAGATAGGGTCTCACTCAAGCTCAGGCTGACCTGGAATTCACTGTGCACTCTCAGAGTGGCCTTGACCTCGTGGCAATCCTCCTCCCTCTGCCTCCCCAGTGCTGGGATTAAAGACATGCCCTACCACGCCTGGCAAAAAGTAACTTTTAAAATACTGTTTTATCAAATAACTTTGCCAGATATCCAAATAGTGATTGTCATATTCTTTGTAATTTTTAAGATTTTCATGTGTGTGTGCACATGTGCACCAGGGTCTTTGCTGCTACAGCATATGCTGCCTGTCTTTTACATAAGTAGCTGGGGAATTGACCCAGCTGACAGGCTCTGTACTAAGAGCCTTTAACCATCTCCTCAGGCCCTCCTTTGTGGTCTTTATCCTTTTTTTCCTTTTCCTTTCCCTGATTGAATGGAGAATTTGGTCCTTTTTTTTTTTGTCTCTGGAAACAGGAAAGCCAGAAGCTGTATTGCACGGTTGAGTTACACAATGTAAAAGCCTCTGACGTGTAGAAGCTGAGGGTCACATGGCTCATATGATGTCCAGCACAGCTTACTGTACAGTCTGTGTGGGCTCCTTCAAGGTGGGGTGGCAGCTCTGTCACAGACAAGCCTCTTGTAAACCCCAGGGAGAGACTTCCTTCCCCTGCCCCTCAATTTCTGTAAACTGAAAGGAGTCTCCTCGGTAGTCTCTGTCTGGCCTTTGTGGAGGACCAGTTCCCACGTGCTCTGAGCTGAGCTGGAACTGTGGGCTACATCTGCCCCCCACTCCACACCTAGAAGAACTCCCTGTCATCTGCCCCAGCTCAGGAGCTGTCTCCTGTGGAACCTTTCCCTACTGAATAGACCTCCCTTAGTTGGGGTTTCCAAGACTTCGATAAGTTCTGTGGCAATGACTTTACTGGAATACTTACTGCATGTGTTATCCCCCACTTTAGACTGAATTCCTTGCAGGCCAATAATACATCTTTGTGTGTTCCACTAACCTATCCCATGCCGGGCACATAGTAGGTGCTCAATAAATGCATATTAAAGGAGTAAATAGTTAAGCTTGAATCTTACATACATATGTTACTCTAAATCATACCTCCCACCCCCTGGGGAATTCTTTTCCCTTTAACAAGAACAGGGAGTTGAGTGATAGACACATGATCATCTAGTATTCTCAGGGAAAGTCTTCAGGTTGGGTGAGAAGCATTCCACAGAATAATCTTGAGTATCTGGTTTGTGAGCTATGGCTTTAGGGTGATTGAGACTTCCCAATAAGATAAATCAGGTCAGCCAAAAGAAATCAAGCCTGCTGGCACTGGTTATAGCTGCCTAGGCTGCTGCATGCAAGCCTCCTGCCCCTGCCCGACTGGCCTAGTACTTATCCTTTCTTCAGGTTCATAAAACCTATAGGAAAAAGCTGGGCATGGTGTCGCACACCTTTAATCCCAACACTTGGGAGGCAGAGGTAGGAGGATCGCCATGAGTTCAAGGCCCGCTTGAGACTACGTAGTGAGTTCCAGGTCAACCTGGGCTAGAGCGAGACCCTACTTTGAAAAACCAAAACAAAACAAAAGCCTATGGAAAGATTTTTAAGATTTGGGAATACTACTAGCCATGTGAGCTAAGTCACCTGACTTCTCTGGGCTTCCTTCCTAAAATGTAGTGGTTAATGGGGCTTGACCATCAGATCCTGGCTTAGAATCCTGCATCCTCACGTTATTGTCTTGTGACCTTGTACAAGTTAGCTTGCTCCTTGCCTCTGCCTCAGATACCTGATCCTTGAGTAGGAACTTAAGGATTGTGGGGTGGTCCAGGCCACAACCCTTTATCTGAAACGCTGGGCCAAATGGAGTTCAGTTTCAGAATGTGTGACCGTATCAAAGCAGAGCAGCACACCCCTCTTCCTGCATCAAAATGCATGTCTGGACAAAGTGGGAGGACTAGAAATAGCCTCTAGTCTGTATAAGTGTTTGCTGGGCCTGGCGGCGCACGCCTTTAATCCCAGCACTTGGGAGGCAGAGGTAGGAAGATCACAGTGAGTTCAAGGCCACCCTGCGACTATTTAGTGAATTCCAGGTCAGCCTGAGCTAGAATAAGACCCTACCTAGGGAGGGAAAAAAAAAAAAAAAAAGTTTGAATAATTTGATCTCAGGGCTTTTTAGAGATGTTTGGATTTCAGAGTTGCAGCTATGTGGTGATGGGCGTGTTTGTGTGAGCCACATACCACAAAGAAAGTGCTCAGTAAACACACTGCAGTGTTCACAGCCCAATGACTGTCCCTGGGAATCCGAAGAGTTCGTGTGTCCTGGGGAGTCACACCACAGCCTCCCAGCTCATGATAAAGGGAAATGACTCCTCAGAGGAAGGTATGGTTTGGAGTAAACACTGCCATCGTTATTACCCTGCTTGGTGCCTAGGGACGGCATGGGGCTGGGCATGTTCTTTTTTGCTTTAAAGCAGCTTGGTTTGGGTGGCTCTCATGGCCTATAGAAAATAATCTCTGGTGCAGAATAGAGGCATAAGGAAGGAGGAGCTAGAGGGGAGGGGCCAGAGTGCTCTCTGGGGACCTGAAATCCCAAATTCAGCAGGTACTTGGCCCAGGGTAGGACCCTGGGAACTCTGAAGCTCGCTGAGCCCAGTTCCCATTTCATTTGGCAAGGACAGGCATACAGAGGTGTCTAGCTAATAATCAGAAAACCTCTGGGGGCTTTTTCTCAAGCTACAGCCTCACTCTAGCTCAGGCCGACCTGGAATTCATTACGCGGTTTCATGCTGGCCTTGAATTTACAGGGATCTTCCTACCACCACACCTGGCTGGGGCTGTCTTTTTATTATTATTATTTTTTTTTTTTTTTTTTTTTTTTGGTTTTTCGAGGTAGGGTCTCACTCTAGCCCAGGCTGACCTGGAATTCACTATGGAGTCTCAGGGTGGCCTCGAACTCACAGCGATCCTCCTACCTCTGCCTCCCGAGTGCTGGGATTAAAGGCGTGCGCCACCACGCCCGGCGGGGCTGTCTTTTTAAGGAGGGTCTTTCAGCAGGGCGTCTTAGCCAGTGAGTTCTTTATTGAAGGCCCCAGTTAGCTCTTTTTTATATTATCCTGAAAATCACTCCATACTGGTATCTCATCATGTTCTAGAAGATTCTTACTGCCCACATTGATGAATAAAGCTTTCTTCGCTGGTTTAGGATTGTTCCAAAGAAGCCTGTTTTCGAGTGTTTATACCATCTCAGGCCAGCAGGGGGCACTCAGCACTCAGGACACCAGGATGAGATCTGGCAAGTAGTGAGCCAGGGCCCCACTTAATCCTGCCCTGAAGAGGATAGGCTTGTGCACACCTGGACTCTAGACATAATAACCTGTGGAGACTGGGCTCCAGGCCCACGCCATGGCTTGTGCAATAGTATTACCCAAAATGCATCCTGAGGTGTCTTTGCTCCCAAGAGTTTGAGGCTGCCTATACTCAGAGCTTGGTATATGTCTTCAGCATGGCAAGGACTAACAAACTATCCCAGTATTTACTCAAGTTACCTTTTATTCTAACAACATGCTTGCCAAGATGCTGAGGGTTATTGGTGAAGCTGCCACCGGCCAGCTGGGGCCTCTCAGGCTTCCCCATGGTGGGCAGGGTGCCTCCTCCCGCTTGTGCCCAGCCTCCAGGCTTCCCCATGGTGGGCAGGGTGCCTCCTCCCGCTTGTGCCCAGCCTCCAGGCTTCCGCTCGCCTGGTTGCAGCTTGGATGCCCAGTAGCCTGCAGGCTTCTGACCCCTTCCAGCTGCTCTTTTTTGGGTCTAATCTAAGGAAAGATACTCTTTTGTTCCACGAGGTTTTATTTTGTAAGAGTTTCACTCTAACTCAGGCCAACCTGAAACTCACTGTGGCCTTGAATTCACTGTAATCCTACTTCAGGCTCCCAAATCCTGGGATTATTTTTCCCCCCCGAGGTAGAGTCTCACTCTAGCCCAGGCTGACCTGGAATTTAGTATGTAGTCTCAGGTGGCCTTGAACTCACGGCGATCCTCCTACCTCTGCCACCATGCCCGGCTTCCAAGTCCTGGGATTTTTATAGGTATGAGCCACACTTACTGGCTTTTTTGTCACACAAGTTCTTGGTCATGCGTTCACAGGAATCATCTGGACCAGGCAGGCTGGGGAAGCACTACCTCAGGTGAGGTCATCCCTTTGATCTGTCTGCCCGGGAGGACTGAATGGCTGGCAGCCAAATTACAGGATTCTTGCTCCCCATGGGGCGTTTCTCTTATTTTTGGAAGCACATTTGAGCTTAAAAGCAAGCAAGTTTGTATCTCAGACCTAAATGCACAAGTCATTTGTGGTGGAACTTGGCGGTCACAGAAGTAAATGAACATTCCAGGATCCCTGAGTCCTAGAACTTGGCTTTCACTTGGCTGTGAAACAGGCTGTGAGCCCAGGGAAGGAAGGTCCTGAAGTGACATGGAGAAGACCTGGAAAGGTGGGCGTGGGGGCCTATGTCGGTAATCCTAGCACTTGGGAGGCTGAGGCAGGAGGATTGCCGAGAGCTCAAGGCCAGCTGGTCCACACAGTGAGTTCCAGGCCGACCTGGGCTTTAGAGAGTAACCCTGTCTCAACAAACAAAAGACTGGGAAAACAAAGCTATTCCCTGTGAAACAGACATTTGTTTCCACCTCCCCCTCAATTTCCAGTTTTCCTCTTTCTCTGGACACTGACCCCGAACTCATCAATGACCAGAAAAGGATATGTGGATGGAAGAGAAAGGAAGTGCTTCCGCCACAGCCTGCAGGTCACCTTGCTCCCTCTTCGCTGAGGACAGGAGGGGCCCACTTGCTGGAAGGGCTGTGGGGAAAGGCAAGGGGAGCTGCTGCTGGCTCAGAACCCAAGGGGGCAGCGCGGACTCTGGGCACGGGTGACTTCGCGAAGAGGGTCCCTGGGGAGGAGCACCACAGCAGCAGCCACTGCGCCCATGACCCAGAAGCTGGCTGAAAAGCTGATTTTCCTGTGTGTGGAGGGGCACGGTTGTTAAGGGACAGTTTGCTGGGGGGCCCTGACGGGGTTTGGGGACCCCTCTTGGAGAGATGTGACACACAGGAGAATCCAGAGGCTCAGTCAGTGATAAACTTCCCAAAGGGACCCCAGCTTGCAGGTAGACACTTCTGGGCAGGGCGCCCAGAGCAAGTGGGTCTTTATAGGCACTTTCCCCAGGGGATGGAGGCTGGCTTCTTCCCTCTGTCACTAGTCCCTGGAAGCTTCTGCCCTGGGTCGGGTGGCCTGCAGGATCCAAGAGCACCTTTTGTAATACTGTTTCCACAGCCTGGGCCACTGCTTTGCTCAATTCTGTCCTCAGAACAGCCAGCAAAGCCTGGCAGAATGTAGACTCCTCACGCTGGCGATCCACCTTGGCCATTCTGGGGTCTGGCGCCGCCGGGAGGTCATGGTTGGCAGCTTGGTGGGGGTCACTGTCTGCAGTGCACGGGCTAGTCCTACAGCCCGCCCTCTGCCCGGCACCCCGGGGCCCTCTCCTGTGCTGAGAGCCTCCTAGGCCCTGAGCTGGGGCCCGGGGCTCCGAAGCCTGTAGGATGTGCTCTTGCAGTTGTGTGAGCCGTTGCTGTAGCAGTTGAAGCTGTTCGCGCACCCCGGGTCCCCCCTTCCTGGGGCTTTGGTCTGGGGCAGTGTCTGGCTTCAGGAGGCCTTGTTGCATGGGAAGCCTCTGCTTCCTCTTCCGCTCCCGGGCCTTTTCTGGACAGCACGGGTTGTCCCTTGCTCTGGCACTGCCTGGTACCAGAGGGCTGGGGGAGAGACCCATCCCTTGGACAATGGTCTCCACCCTGGCCCTCTTTGCCCGGATGTGCTCATCCACAAACCAGCCTGGGTCGGGGAGGCTGGAGACGGGGAGCTGGCTCCAGGGAAAAGGGGAGTCTCTGCCCAGCTCGCAGGAGGGTGGGCTTCTCTCATCTTCCTTGCAGGGTTCTGCCAGGTGGGAGCAGGCCTGGGACTGAGGAGAAAGCAAGACAGAGGCTGGATCCATCGCCTGTCTCCCCAGGTGCTTGCTTTGTACTTCCTGAAGGAACCCAGGGCCTGGTGCCTAGCAACTCAGCAGAAGGTGAACAGGATGTGCTGGAGGGGCCCTCACAGTCACAGGCATGAGAAACAGGGTTCTCTGAGGAGGATTCAGGGGCCAGGATCCAGTGTCTGAACTTCCTGGGCAGACCCCTGCAATGAGGAAAAAGATAGTACATGTGACTTGGGGGTGTGCCCCACAAACCTGAATGTACAAAGGAATCATCTTAGGATCTTGGTAAGGGACGGATTTTAATTCAGCCAGTCTAGACTGGCGTAGAGACTGCATTCCCAGCGAGCCCCCAGGTGGTCCTGGTTGGGACCCCACTTTGAGCAGATGCCGGGGGTGAACCTCTAGGTGAAAATGCCTTCCTGGACAAGCAGTAAATACTACTAACAAGGACAGCCAGCTGAACAGCTGGCCAAGAACTTTACACCCATTACCCAATATCTCTGGGCTCTGAGGAGTGAAGGGGTCACTCTCCTAAGGTCTAATGACTAGTAACTGGCAGGCTGGAGTCAAACCAAGGTTTGTTGGATCTACAGTGAGAGCAACTGAATTAGTTGGGAACTTGTTTAGAATAGCAAATTCACCAAATTTCCTTCCATATATATATGTTTATGCCCCTATATTAATATTACTCTCACTTTTGGCTAGAGAAGCTTCTCTTTTTCAGATGGAGAGACTCAAAGCTCGCCAAAGTGCTGCGAAGAAATGATGGTGTGTTTAGCACTGAGACAGACATCTCTATCATACTCCAAGGGTCAGGAACCATTGTAGAAGAGGTGACAGAAGGAATGTAAGAGCCAGAAGAAAGGGAGGAGCGCTATGTAATACTGTTCCAGACACAAACTGGCTGTGGTATTCATGACCTCACAGTGGATGATGCTAACTACACAAGACCTACATAATAGGAGGAGGAAATAAATGATGACATCGAGAAGAGAGACTAGTTGGAAAGAAGAAGGAATTCAGTGAAGAAAGGATTCAGGAGAGGGAAAGGGAAGATGGTGGAAGGGGATTATGATGATATTATATTGTCTATATGTATGGAAGTTGTGAATACAGTGTTTTAAAAGCCAGTAGTGGTGGTGCATGCCTTTAATCCCAGCACTTGGGAGACAACAAGAGGATTGCTGTGAGTTTGAGGCTACCCTGATACTACGTAGTGAATTCTAGGTCATCCTGGGCTAGAATGAGACCCTACCTTAAAAAAAATAAAAAAGGTTTTAAAAGCCCTAATGGGATGGAGAGATGGCTTAGCAGTTAAGGTGTTTTCTTGTGAAGCCAAAGGACCAAGGTTCGATTCTCCAGGACCCATGTAAGTCAGATGCACAAGGTGGTTCATGCATCTGGAGTTCGTTAATAGTGGCTAAAGGCCCTGGCATGCCCATTCTCTCTCTGCCTTTCTTTTTCTTTTTTCTTTCTTTAAAGTTTATTTTACTTATTTGAGAGAGAAATAGAGGCAGATACAGAAAGAGAGAGAGCATTTGGTTTATATGGGTACTAGGGAATCAAACCTGGGTCCTTAGGTTTTGCAAGCAAACACCTTAACTATTAAGCCATCTCTCTAGACCAGGAACTTTTTTTTTTTTTTTTGGTTTTTCGAAGTAGGATCTCACTGTAGCACAGACTGACCTCGAGTTCACTCTATTCTCAAGGTGGCCTCGAACCCACAGCAATCCTCCTGCCTCTGCCTCCCGAGTGCTGGGATTAAAGGCATGCGCCACCACGCCTGGCCCCAGGAACTTTTGATGATGTTTTGTTTATTTTATTTTTGAGACAGTGTCTCACTGTACAGCCCAAGCTGGTCTTGGTCCCACAATCCTGTCTCATCCTCCTGAGAGCTGGGAGACATCATGCTCAGCCTCAGGAACCTTATTTGACAATTCTACCACTGAACCACCAATGCCATGTCAGGAACCTTATTTGGAGCAAGCAAACCAAAGTTAGGAAGCAAACCAGACGTAGTGGCACACACCTTTAATCCCAATACTTGGGAGGCAGATGTTAGAAGATCACTGTGAGTTTGAAGTCAGCCTGAGACTACAGAGTGAATTCTAGGTCAGCTGGGCTAGAATGAGACCCTGCCTCAAAAATAACAATAACAACAGAAAAACACACACACACAAAGTTTTGGGAACTGCTGTCCTGTCTCCTGGTAAACTAGGCAATGCATTTATAGCTCAATAACTACTTTTTTTTTTTTTTATTTGAGAGTGACAGACAGAGAGAAAGAGGCAGAGAGAGAGAGAGGAGAATATGGGCACGCCAGGGCTTCCAGCCACTGTAAACGAACTCCAGACGCGTACACCCCCTTGTGCATCTGGCTAACGTGGGACCTGGGGAACCGAGCCTTGAACCGGGGTCCTTAGGCTTCATAGGCAAGCGCTTAACTGCTAAGCCATCTCTCCAGCCCTCAATAACTACTTATTGAGCACCAGCCTGTGTCAGGCTGTCTGGGCACTGGGAGGATTAGCAGTGATTAAGACTGGCAGAGGGGTGGAGTTCTGGGTGAGGAGCAACGGCTATGGAGGAAGAGGAGGGTGCTTGAGTGTGAGCTGGTGAGGCCGAGCCTCGATGTTCCAGATCAAGGGCCTAGCTCGGAAACTGGACTCTGAGGAGGTGAACCGCTAGATGCGTGAGAAGGTGCTTCCTCCATATGGAGCTTCCTCATCCACGTGACCCTGCTGCAAGCCATTCCGTTCATCCTGAAGAAACTGGACGGCATATGAAGCTGGGGAGTCGACTGAGAATGTGTGACTTGAAGAACCTGGCTACAGTTTCTATGCTATGCTCAAATGAATTGGCCCAGAAAAGTGTAAGAACTGCTTGAATGATCACAAAATTCTACTTGCAAGAACAAGTTGGTCTGTAGTAACTGGCCTTCATAGGTAAAATATAAACAATTTGAGAAATACAAAACAACGTCTTGCTGGGCGTGGTGATGCACACCTTTAATCCCAGCACTCGGGAGCAGAGGTAGGAAGATGGCCTTGAGTTCAAGGTCACCCTGAGACTACATAGTGAATTCCAGGACAGCCTGGACTAGAGTGAGACCCTACCTCAAAAAAAAAAAAAAAAAAAAAAAAAAGATGCCTTGTAGTCATAGCGTGCCCTTATCCTTATGCATGTGATATGTGATATCTGGCCTCTGAGTGTTGATATAATTGTAAATAATGTATAACTCCACTTTCTAGCAAGGGTGGTTATAAGGGGCTTATCTCTGAAACAGTACTGTCTCATCAGTCATTTCTCTCTATGTTTTATTTCTGTGCAGGGTGTATTTGTGGAGATATGATTTACGGAAGTCAGCACACAACTACAATGGCACAAGCACAGGACCACTAGTCTATATTTATTTACTTATTTATATTAGAGAGAAAGAGGCAGAGAGAGACAGAGAAAGAATGGGCGCACCAGGGCCTCCAGCCACTGCACATAAACTCCAGGTGCAGGTGCCACCTCATGCATCTGGCTTACAGGGATCCTGGGAAATCAAACCTGGGTCCTTAGGGTTCACAGGCAACTGCCTCAACTGCTTAGCCATCCCTCCAGTCCTAGTCTATATTTTTAATAAACACACCAGCTCAGGAAGGAAAAAAGACTGGCAGCTTAGTAGTGGGAGCAGAAGTGTAGAGAGAGCGCAAGGAGGGCTGGAGAGATGGCTCAGCGGTTCGGGTGCTGACCTGCAAAACCTAACAACCTGGGTTCGGTTCACCAGTACCGACATACGTCAGATACACAAAGTGGTATATGAGTCTGGAGTTCCTTCGCAGTGACTGGAGGCCTTGGCACGCCTATTCTCTGTATAGCTCTCTTCTATCTTTCTCTGCTTTTAAATAAATAATAAAAAGGTAAATAAAGAAGAAAAAGCACAATGACAAGCTAGAAACTGGGAGAAGAGACGAGAAGGATGAAGCTTAGAGATGTTTTATTCCCATGAAATATCAAAATACATTGGCCAGAGGAGCCCATACAATGTGAAGAGTTTATGAAACATCTTATGTGGTACCCCACTACGTATCACACCAGCCTTGCTTGTAGACAAGTAGATTAAGGTTTCTTGAAGTCAAGATCAGTTCCTTCTCCAAATCTTACCTCAGCTACACTTCAGCTGCCTCCTCATGAGAGACTAGTTTCTTGTCTATTAGTGTTTGTGTGCACGTGTGTGTGCACGTATGAGCATGTGCACAGGGACCAGGGCCTCGGCCATGGCAAACAAATTTCAGATGTATATGCTACATTTTTTAAAGATTTATTTTTATTTATTTGCTAGAGACAGAGAGAGAGGGAGTGAAAATGGGCACACCAGGGCCTCTAGCCACTGCAGACGAACTCCAGAAGCATGCATCTGGCTTGTGTGGGACCTGGAGAATCAGACCTGGGTCCTTAGGCTTTGCAGGCAAATGCCTTAACCACTAAGCCATCTCTCCAGCCCAACATTTTTTAAATATTTTATTTATTTGACAGAAAGAGAGAATGGGTGTGCCAGGGCTTCCAACCACTGCAAATGAACTCCAGATGCATGCGCCTTCTTGGGCATCTGGCTTATGTGGGTCCTGGGGAATTGAACCTGGGTCCTCAGGCTTCACAGGCAAATGTCCTAACTGCTAAGCCATCTCTCCAGCTGCCTATGCTACTTTTTGTATCTGGATTTACATAGGTGGCTGGGGAATCAAATCCAGGCCAACAGGTTTTGCAAGCAAGTACTTTTTAACCACTGAACCATCTCTCCAGCCCAAGAGAGTCTGATCTCTATGTCTGTTATGGTGACTCACCCTTTCCTAGAGGAGGTAAATGAAATGAATTTTTTTCCTTTCTACAAATTTCCACCCTTCTTGCACAAAATATGCTGGCTGCAGGGGATTGGCTTCTTCCTGCCCCCTTTATCCTAAGGCTTCCTTGGGTTCTCAGCTCTTGTCGGTTGTGGACCTCCCAATGACATCTGTGCACTTGGCCTCAGCTTCCACCTAGGGCTGCTGGGTGGCTGGCAGAGATACTCAAGTTCCCCATGCTCTGTCAAAGGCCAGGGCAGAGAGTGGCATCTGCAGTGCCATCACGGGAAAAATACCACCAAGAGAAGGTGAGATTCTTGGCCAGAATAATTAGGAGGTTCTTACTTTGAATAATTTTTTAAGTTTATTTATTTATTTTAAATTTTTTGGTTTATTTTTATTTATTTATTTGAGGGTGACAGAGAGACAGAGAAAGAGAGCAAGAGCAAGAGAGAGAGAGAGAGAGAATGGGCGCACCAGAGCTTCCAGCCACTGCAAACAAACTTCAGACACATGCGCCCCCTTGTGCATCTGGCTAACGTGGGTCCTGGGGAATCGAGCCTCGAACCAGGATCCTTAGGCTTCACAGGCAAGTGCTTAACCGCTAAGCCATCTCTCCAGCCCAAGTTTTTTATTTTTATTTATTTGATAGCAACAGAGAAAGAGGCAGAGAGAGAGAATGGTCACACTAGGGTCTCCAACCACAGCAAACGAACTCCAGACGAATGTGACCCTTTGTGCTTATGTGGATCCTGGGGAATTGAGCCTTGAACCCGGGTCCTTAGGCTTCACAGGCAAGCCCTTAACCGCTAAGCCATCTCTCCAGCCCTAAATTTTTTAATTATTGAAATAGAAGTAGATGACTTAAAAAATAGTACAAATTAAAGAACTCATTATTGCCACATTTACACTCATAATGATTTGTCCCTGTTGAGGAGATAAACATTCCTTGACTTCCTATGATAATTTGACAATGAACATTTATGCATATGAAGAAAATATTTTTACTCAAGCATGGTGCAACATGTCTTTAATCCAAACACGTGGGAAGCTTTAATCCCAACATGTCAAAAATTTGAAGTCATCCTAGAGCTACAGAGTGACTTCCATGTCAGCTTGGGCTAGAACAAGATCCAACGTCGAAAAAACAATACACACACACACACACACACACACACACACACACACACGATGACATAGGGTCTCACTCTAGCTCAGGCTGGCTTAGAAATCACTATGTAGTCT
This sequence comes from Jaculus jaculus, assembly GCF_020740685.1. Lineage (NCBI taxonomy): Eukaryota > Metazoa > Chordata > Mammalia > Rodentia > Dipodidae > Jaculus > Jaculus jaculus. The sequence goes on along the minus strand of NC_059108.1, from coordinate 143,126,487 downwards.
TGAACTCATGGCGATCCTCCTACCCCTGCCTTCCAAAGTGCTGAGATTAAAGGCATGGGCCACCACACCCAGCTAGAATTGGGATGTTTTTGACATAGAGGGATAGTGCAATAATGATCCAGACTATTTTCAGTTATATAACTGACTGCTTACCTAACACTTTCTGTTTATATTCAGTATTTTCAAACCCAGGCTCTTCAGCCACCCTTTTGCCTGCTTCGCCTCTCATGCCATTCTCTTGTTCTCCAAGCCAGAAGTCAGGGAATATCTCGGGCTGGTGTCCAGCAACTTACCCCTAGCATTGCTCATTATGCTGATAAATGAGCTGTGCTCCTTACCACTGGCTGCTTCCAGGCCTCATAATTTTCACCTAGACACTTCATGTACCTCATGATGGACTCCCCCACTGTCTGGGCTCTCCTCACTCTGATCTTTCCTCATCCACTCATTCAACCAACATGAATCTTCTGCCTATATGAAGCTAATATTCCTATAGAGGGAAGAGGTGTTAAAATAGACTTAATAAGTAATGGAGGGCCATTGGATAGGGTCTTGTCCATTGTGAATAATTGGCCTTTTTTTTCTGAGACAAATAAGGACCCATCATAGTGTTGTAAGTAATGTGTTCAGGTTTGGTTTTAAAGGCTCATTCTTCACTGGGGGAAAATGAGGGACAAGGGATGAGATAAGTTAGGAGCTATTGCCTTATCTTAGGTGAAATGGTGAGAGCTTGGACTAGGGTAGTAGCAATAGGAGTGGGAAGTCATGGTATATATAAAATTGGACTAATGGCGTTGTTAGCAGATTGGATATGATATACAAGAGGAAAAGAAACATCCCTAGTGGGCTGGAGAGATGGCTTAGCAGTTAAGGCATTTGCCTGTGAAGTCAAATGGCCCAGATTTGATTCGCCAGTACCCACATAAGCCAGATGAACAAGGTGGCACATGTACCTGGATTTCATTTGCAGTGGCTGAAGGCCCTGGCACACCCATTCTCTCTCTCTCTCTCTCTCTCTCTCTCTCTCTCTCTCTCTCATAAATAATAATAAAAAAAATCACTAATGACTCCAACATATTTGGCCTGGGCAACAGGAAGGGTGGAGTCATATAAAGTACCCTAGGGAAAATCAGGCGTGGTGGCGCATGCCTTTAATCCCAGCACTCGGGAGGCAGAGGTAGGAGGATCACCGTGAGTTCAAGGCCACCCAGAGACTACATAGTGAATTCCAGGTCAGCCTGAACTAGAGTGAGACCCTACCTCAAAAAAAAAAAAAGTACCCTAGGGTGAACCGCTGAAGAGGAATACTTGGACGTGCTAAAATTGAGATGAAGATATAAGACTTGAGTTCAGTAGAGATCTGGGCTGGAAATAGAATTTGGGACTGGATAAATTCACCAAGGGCATGGGTGAAGACAGAGAGACAGGCAAAAAGGAACACGTTCATTGTGCTCTTCAAAGGTTAGAGGCAGCAGGAGGAATCAACAGGACAACTGAGAAGCAGCTGTCTAGGTATCCGGAGATGTGTGAGTCCTGGGAAGCAAGTAGCAACAGTATTTCTGGAAGGCGGGAGAGGTGAAGTCACCACTCAAGTTAGGGATGTGGTGTCACTAAGTGAGTCCTGACCAGGGCTGGAGAAATGGCTTAGTGGTTAAGGCACTTGCCTGCAAAGTCAAAGGACCTAGGTTCGATTCCCCAAGAACCACATAAGCCAGATGCACAAGGTGGCACATGGGTCTGGAGTTGGTTTGTAGTGGCTGGAGGACCTATCATGCCCATTCTCTGTCTCTCTCATAAATAAATAATAAAATAGAAGACTCCCGACCAGCAGTTTTGGTGGTATAGAGAAAGAAAAAATCCAAAAGAAGTGGATTCAAAGAAGAGGACAAAGGGAATCAGTGACACTGAACATGGTACCTCCTTCAAGGGTTTTTGTGGTTGTTGTTTGTTTTTGTTTTTGTTTTTTCAAGGTAGGGTCTCACTCTAAACCCAGGCTGACCTGGAATTCACTATGTAGTCTCAGGGTGGCCTTGAACTCACAGCAATCCTACCTCTGCCCCTCCCATGTGCTGGGATTAGAGGCATGCACCACCACATCTGGCTTTTTTTTTTTTTTTTTTTAATGAGAGAGAATTGGCACAGGGCCTCTAGCTACTGAAATTAACCTCCAGACATGTGTGCCACCTTGTGCGCATGTGCGACCTTGTGGTAGGGTCTCACTCTAGCCCAAGATGACCTGGAGCTCACTCTTTAGTCCCAAGCAGCCCTCAAATTTACAGCAATCCTCCCTCTTCTCCCTGCCTCCTCAGTGCTGGGGTGAAAGTTATGTGGCACCACGCCTGGCCTAAGATCAGAACAACAGCAGCATATTTGAAAGCTCATGTCAGTGGTACCATAAAAAAGTATTAATGTAGCGAGAGCACATCTTGGGCAGGAAGGAGAGGGGGAGCTCACTTAGCATGTGGAGGAAGTGGATTGGGTCATCCGCCCAGAGGAGGGAGGGTGATGTGTGTGGTACGGGCAGGTGGCACAAGTGGTGACTGGAGCTGCCACAAGTTCTCTTTAGCTTGATCTTTGTTTTCTTGGTGACAGCAGTGGCATTATTTTTCTAAAATGTACTTCCTCCAATGTCCCTCCATGGAATCAGCCTTCGCTGGCCTCCCATTAACTCTTAGGTCAAACATTTCGGCTCTTTGTCAACGTAGTTTTGATGAGACTCTGGACTTTGTATTCCCCGAGCGGGTCCCATTCCTGCAGCCTCTCTCTGTCTTTGCACGTGCTGTTTCCTTCACTTGGATTATTTTTCAACTGATTAACTCTCATTTATCTTGCTTGACTGCTGGCTCTCATCAAACAGATGTTTGCTAATCAGTTGAATAAATTGTTTTTCACTTTACTGATTTTTGTCTCCTCAGCTGTAGTCTTACAGATCCCCAAGTTTCATATTCACAGATTCAACCATCCAGACTGAAAATATTTGTTAAGAAGTTGAATCTCAGGCTGGAGAGATGGCTTAGCAGTTAAGGCACTTTCCTATGAAGCCTAAGGACCCAGGTTCAATTTCCCCAGTACCCATGTAAGCCATATGCACAAGGTGGTGCATGTGTCTGGAGTTCATTTGCAGTGGCTGGAGGCCCTGGCATACCCATTCTCTCTATCTTCCTCTTTCTCTCTCTTTGTCTCAAAATAAATAAATAAATAAATATTTTTTTAAAAAAGAAGTTGAAGATGATGACATAAAAAAAAAAAAGATGGGCTGGAGGTATGGCTTAGTGGTAAGGCATTTACCTGCAAAGCCAAAGGACCCAGGTTTGATTCCCCAGGACCCCCCACATAAGCCAGATGCATATGGTTATGCATGTGTCTGGAGTTCATTTGCAGTGTCTAGAGGCCCTGGTGCATACACTCTCTCTTTCTCTCTCTCATAAATAAATAAATAAATACAAAATTTTTTTTAAAAATTACATCTGGGGCTGGAGAGATGGCTTAGTGGTTAAGTGCTTGCCTGTGAAGCCCAAGTTCGAGGCTTGATTCCCCAGGACCCACATTAGTCAGATGCACAAGGGGGTGCATGCATCTGGAGTTTGTTTGCAGTGGCTGGAGGCTCTGGTGTGTCCATTCTCCCTCTCTGTCACTCTCAAATAAATAAATAAAAATAAAAAATACATCTGTACTGAGCATTACTGATTTTTTTTTAAATTTTTATTTATTTATTTATTTGAGAGTGACAGACACAGAGAGAAGGACAGATAGAGGGAGAGAGAGAGAATGGGCGCGCCAGGGCTTCCAGCCTCTGCAAACGAACTCCAGACGCGTGCGCCCCCTTGTGCATCTGGCTAACGTGGGACCTGGGGAACCGAGCCTCGAACCGGGGTCCTTAGGCTTCACAGGCAAGCGTTTAACCGCTAAGCCATCTCTCCAGCCCCATTACTGATTTTTTTAAGATTTATTTTTATTCATTTATTATAGACAGGAAGATGGGTGGGGGGAGAGAGAGAGTGAGTGGGTGCGCCAGGGCCTCTGGCCACTGCAAATGAACCCTGGATGTATGTGCTACCATGTGCATCTGGCTTACGTGGGACCTGGAATATCAAACCTGGGTCCTTAGGCTTAACCTCTAAGCCATTTCTCCAGTCCTGTACTGATTTTTTTTTTTAAGCATTATTCCCTAAGCAATACAGTATAATAACTATACATAGTATTTATATTGCTTTAGAAGGCATAAATAGGAAGAAAGCAGTACCAGGTAAGAGACGGGGCTAGAGTGTTTAATGAAGCAATGACGAGAGGCTGGAGACTGGAAATACAACCAGATTCCACTGTGGCCAGGTATCCGGAGATCTATCTTGGTAGGACAGTCATGGAAAGGGCACATCTGACTGCTGAGAAACATGAAGCCTTTCTGTTGTGGCCAGTGTGCTGCCCAGAGCCTTCACCGGGGTAAGCCTGCCCGACACAGCCGTGCTTCTCATGTGGAAATTAATTAGCACTCCCATAAGCAATGTCATGGGCAGCAATCATCACCACCCCATAAAAACAGCTTAATTGCTTTGCTGAGATTCTGAAAGCATTGCAGGATCATTTTACAACCCAAATGTAGAAATATATTAAGAGGAAAAAAGACACCAATAATGCTGCTTCCCAGAGAACATTACAGTGAACATTTTTGTTTTGTTTTATTTATTTGAGAGCGACGGAGAGAGAGAGAGAATGGACGCACCAGGGTCTCCAGCCACTGCAAACAAACTCCAGATGCATGCGCCCCCTTGTGCATCTGGCTTATGTAGGTCCTGGGGAATCGAGCCCTGAACCGGGGTTCTTAGGCTTCACAGGCAAGCGCTTAACCGCTAAGCCATCTCTCCAGCCTCTACAGTGAACATTTTGATGTGCATCATTTTTTCCAAACTATTTTCTCTATGTACAGAGAGAAATTGACATAATTTCTTATAGTTGTGTAATGTTTACAATAAGAATGGCATTATAGGTGCAAAACTCTATAGCTCCACCCTTTCCTATCAACCACCATTAATTTTCAACAACACCGAAAGCTGATAGTAGTTCATATGCTGAGTTTATTTAAATCATCTCCTTTGATAACTTCTTCCCTATTTTTGCTGTTATTGTAGTGTAAACAATGCAGCATGATTGTTGACAGCATGGGACCCTGAATTATTAACTAGCTGTGTGATCTCTCTAGACTTCAGCTTTCAAGACAGTAAGATAGGAAAAGCTATAATATCTGAGGGCTCAGGCTGGAGAGATGGCTTAGTGGTTAAGCGTTTGCCTGTGAAGCCTAAGGACCCTGGTTTGAGGCTCGATTCCCCAGGACCCACGTTAACCAGATGCACAAGGGGGTGCGTGAGTCTGGAGTTCGTTTGCAGAGGCTGGAAGCCCTGGTGCGCCCATTCTCTCCCTCTCTCTCTCTCTTTCTCTCTCTCTCTCTGCCTCTTTCTCTCTCTGTTGGTCTGTCTGTTGGTCCCATGACTTAACCTTGATATGCTGTTAGACCAGTTCCTGGCATGTCATGATTGCTGGTAAGTGCATCTTTAAGAACTTAGCCTATTTATTTCTTGAGGCTATCTTTCTTTATTTTTTATGTTGTTTATTTTTATTTATTTATTTGAGAGTGACAGACCAACAGAGAGAGAAAGAGGCAGAGAGAGAGAAAGAGAGAGAATGAGAATGGGTATGCCAGGGCCTCCAGGCACTGCAAACGAACTCCAGATGTATGTTCCACCTTGTGCATCTGGCTTACGTGGGTCCTGGGGAATTGAACCTCAAACTGGGGTCCTTAGCTTTCACAGGCAAGCACCTAACTGCTAAGCCATCTCTCCAGCTTCTTTCTTTCTTTCTTCCTTCCTTTCTTCCTATTTTTTTTTTCCCCAAGGTAGGGTCTCACTCTAGCTCAGGCTCACTGGAATTCACTGTATTCTCAGGGTGGCCTCAAACTCATGGCAATCTTCCTACCTTTGCCTCCCAAGTGCTGGGATTAAAGGCATGCACCACCATGCCCAACTTCTTTAGGCTAAATTTCTAGAGGCAGAAATACTGGACCAAAGACTAAGTAGACATTAAACATTTATAATTTCCCCCCAACTGCCCTCCAGGAATGCACCAACTGATTCAAGTTGGAAATGAGGAATAGAACCTCCCCATTTTCACTATGCATATTTCTGTAGTGATTGTGTTTGTTAGACACACACACACACTCACACATATATGTATATGTATATATTTTTAAATAAACTAATTTGCTTTCCTACTATGATAACTACAAAAGAACACATATTCTTTTATCTTTGTCAACAATGTCATTAATCATTGTCTTTTTTTTTTTTGAGGCAGGGTCTCTCTCTATCCCATTTGAACTCATGCAGTTCTTGAACTCATGGCAATTCTCCTACCTCAACCTTCTGAGTACTGGGATTATAGGCATGAGCCACCATATCCAGTTGTTATTTAAAGTTTTGCCAATATGATAGATGAAATTGTTATCTCAGTATTTGTATTCTTTGATTTTTTTGTAAACTTACTCTGATACTTTTAGAAAAATATTTATGCTATGTTAAGAAACAAAGGCGGGTGTGGTGGCACATGCCTTTAATCCCAGCACTCAGAAGGCAGAGGTAGGAGGATCGCTATGAGTTCAAGGCTACCCTGAGAAGAGAGTGAATTCCAGATCAACCTGAGCTAGAGTGAGACCCTACCTTGAAAAAAACAAAACAAAACCTTTTTTATACCATTTTAGTCAATGATTCTACATTTATAAAGTTAAGTCAAGAAATTGGGGCTAGGGAGATGGCTCAGTTAGCCAAGTGCTTGCAAAAAATAATATAAAATAAATGATGGCTATATCCATGAATTTATGTCAAAGATGGTCATTTCATTAGTTGTAAGAGCAGGAAGTGGGTTAGAGAGATGACTTAGCCGTTAAAGCGTTTGCTGGCAAAGCTAAAGGACCCCATTTTGATTCTCCCAGACCCACGGAAGCCAGATGCACAAGGAGGCACATCTGGAGTTTGCAGTGGCATGCCTTTAATCCCAACACTTGGGAGACAGAGGTAGGAGGATTGTTGTGAGTCTGAGGCTAGCCTGAGCTACATAGTGAACTCTAGGTCAGCCTGAGCTAGAGCAAGACCCTACTTTGAAAAAAAACAAAAAAGTAGGAAGTGGTTAAATATAACGTATGGTTCCATCTACATGATACTATCCTATGTAGCAACTGAAAATCATATTTAACATTTTATAACTTAACATTTTATAATAACTTGTGGTAGTTAAGAAAAAATTAGATATTAAGAACACAAAGCTGGGTGTGGTGAATGGGTCTATAATCTAGCACTTACGCTGAATTCGGAGGCTTGATGCATGTTTGAGGCTAGCTTGGAATACAGAATACCTACAAGGTCAGCATTTGCTACATAGCAAAACCATGTCTCAACACACGCATGAACATACACACAGAGAGAGAGAGAGAGAGAGAGGGAAAGAAATACACCAAAATGTTTGCAATAGTTATTTATGCATGCCAGAGCCATGTATGGAGATGTCGTAATGAAATCCATTATTTTGTACATTAACTTAAACATAAATAAAAAAAGAAAAACTGGCAATGTGTGCCTCTGTTTATCAAAATTGTGCACTTCTATGGGAAACTATGGTTGTTATGGACACGGGATCAGGGAAGTCTTTGTACTTTCCACTGAATATGGATGCTAATACAAAGCTGCTGTAAAAAAAGTTAAGTATATCTATTTAAAAACAAAACAACAAATTAGCCAGGTATGGTGGTGCACGTCTTTAATCCCAGCACTCAGGAGTCAGAGGTAGGAGGATTGCTGTGACTTCTAGGCCACCCTGAGACGACATAGTGAATTCCAGGTCAGCCTGAGCCAGAGTGAGACCCTACCTCGAAAAACAAAACAAAACAAACAAACAAAAAAGCCAGGCAGGCATAGTGGTACATGCCTTTAATTCCAGCTCAAACTGAATTTTCTCTCATTGTTTATATCTGGGTACCAGAAATAATAATAATAATAAAAAAAAAACACAAACCCAGCAGAGAACAGGCGTAGTGGTCACACCTTTAATCTCAGCACTTGGGAGGTAGAGGTAGAAAGATCACTGTGATGATCGAGGCCAGTCAGTGACTACATAGAGAGTCCCAGGTCAGACTGGGATAGAGTGAAACCCTACCTAAAAAAAAAAAGAAGAAGAAGAAGAAGAAAAGAAAAGAACACTCACCAAGGAGCAAGGTTAGTTTGCAAACACTAGCGTAAAGCAGAACTATGAGAGCGTGGCAAAGGGAGATAGGCTTTCATAACTAGAAAGTGTAAAACGAGGTAGAGTTTCCCGTACATGATAGACCAAAGGGAGAGGATGTGTCCTTTCCCCTTGCAGCGCAAGTGTGGAAACCATAGGCCAGTGCTAAAACAGAACAGCCGCCTCTGCACTTCCTTCACTGCCCTGACCTACTGCTCCGTAACCCACACAGCAGCCCTTCCCCAGTGAGTCTGTGCCCTTCCCTGCAAGATCCCTGGAGATCTCCCAAAGCTCTGGCCAAGTGGAACAAAGGGGAAGGAAAGGCTGCCCACCAGGCCATCCGAAGAGACAGTAGCAGCTCACAGGCTGTCTGTCCCTTCTGTCACATGTACAAATTTATATACATATATATAATTTTTAAAAGTATTTTTGTTTATATTTATTTATTTACTTGAGAGCAACAGACAGAGAAAGAGGCAGAGAGAGAGAGAGAGAGAGCGAGAAAGAGAATGATTGGGCCAGGGCCTTCAGCCACTGCAAATAAACTCCAGATGTGTGTGCCCCCTTGTGCATCTGGCTAACATGGGTCCTGGGGAATCAAGCCTCAAACTGGGGTCCTTAGGCTTCACAGGCAAACGCTTAACCGCTAAGCCATCTTTCCAGCCCAGTTTTTTTTTTTTTTTTTTTTTTGATGTAGGGTCTCACTCTAGCTCAGGCTGACCTGGAATTCACTATGTAGTCTCAGGGTGGCCTCAAACTCACTGCGATCCTCCCACCTCTGCCTCCCAAGCGCTGGGATTAAAAGGCGTGCACCACCACGCCCGGCTTCGCGTATATGTTTAGACAACAGTACACTCCAGCCAGGGCATGGGAACCAAATGATGAAATGAGGTGGGCTTGGGAGTCCTCAGATGGAAGGCCCCTTGTGGAGCCTGAGAGATGTTAACTCATTCTCAGCATTGCTGTGGAGGCTCTGTCCAAATTTACATCACAAAATTTATTGTTATTTCTTGGACCAAGTTCCTTCTAGTTTCCTGCTGAAACAATTTAGGATTTGTCTTTGTGGCACTGAATTCACTTTCTTCACTCAGTTGTGTTCCAACTGGACTAATATTGTGCGTTGGTAGGTGCCAACCACAATCCTGTTCAGATAAATGAAGAGCAAAATGTCTTGTCCTATGCAGACGGCAGAGGATCTAGGGGCCCTCCACTGGTGATGCGCATTGATGACCGCTCAACCGCATTTATGTACAAGTGCCTTTCCCCCCTCATTCTTGGTATTCCTAAACAGCGCCCCATCTAAACGCCCGAATACCATACACAGCTGCTGATACAAGACCTATCAGGGCAGCACATCTCCAAGTCCCTCAGCATTTCCCTGCTGTATTGTTTTCACGTGTAACCCCATCTCTGCTCATTCTCCAAGATGAGAGGCCACCTGCCCAGTGCACACTCTGCACTGCACTTGTAGATGGAGGAAATGAGGAGAAGGGCTCAGAATGAAAAGCCATGTCTCGGTGGCGACCTTGGGACGGACTCAGAAGGTATTGTGGTGATGGAAAGAAATGACCACAGTGCTCAGTACTGCAATATGTCTATCACACCTTCCAAGGCTCAGGGTCTAATGTGGAAGAGGTGGCAGAAAGAATATAAGAGCCAAAGGAAGGGCAGGACTCCATACAACATCCTCCCTCCAGACACAAAATGGCCTGGATATCCATGGCGTCACAGTGCCTGACGCTACCTGCATAAGACCCTCATAAGAGGAGGAAAAGATCAAGACATCAAAAGTAAAGAGAGACTGATTGAGATGGGGAGGGAGTATGATGGAGAATGGAGTTTCAAAGGGGTAAGTGCGGGGGAGGGAGGGTATTACCATGGGGTATTTTTTATAAAAAAATGTTAATTAAAAAAAAAAAGCTGGGCTGGAGAGATGGCTTAGCGGTTAAGCGCTTGCCTGTGAAGCCTAAGGACCCCGGTTCGAGGCTCGGTTCCCCAGGTGCCACGTTAGCCAGATGCACAAGGGGGCGCACGCGTCTGGAGTTCGTTTGCAGAGGCTGGAAGCCCTGGCGCGCCCATTCTCTCTCTCTCCCTCTATCTGTCTTTCTCTCTGTGTCTGTCGCTCTCAAATAAATAAATAAATAAATAAATAAATAAATAAACCCATGTCTCAAGCCGGGTGTGGTGGCACACACCTTTAATCCCAGCACTCAGAAGGCAGAGGTAGGAGGATCACCGTGACTTCAAGGCCACCCTGAGACTACATAGTTAATTCCAGGCCAGCCTGGGCTAGAATGAAATGCTACCTCAAACAAACAAACAAACAAAAAATTACTATTCAATCATACTTATGTCTCCAAGCCACATAGCTCTGACCATAGTCAGACACAGATATAACTGAGTCACAAGCCGTGGTGGCCTGAGGCACTGCTGGCTGTGAATTACCGAATGATCTGGCCGTTTCTCCATCTATAAAATGGGGTTAAGTAGTATGTCTCTTAGGTTTGTGGTAAAAATGCCATGTGGTCACCCAGGTCAAGGGCCAGGGTTGGAAGTAGCCAAGCCTTCCGCTGTAGTGTCCTTTCTTTCTATGGCGGCTCCAGAAGGCCTGTCGCCAGAGAACTGCAGGACTCGGGGAGTGTCTGGTAAGGTGATTTCCAGACTTCTAGAATTCAACTGATAACAGAAAGACAGGGAAAAATTGAACCATCTGAAGAATTGTAATGTTTTAATTTTGCAGGCAAGGGCCTAAAAATAAGTATAAAAAAGATTACAATCTTTGATCATCTGTATTTATAAAAGAGAATCTTTAACCCTCCTGTTTTTGTTTTTTTTTTCAAAAGGAAGAGGAAATGCATCCCATAAGTAAATTTGGCTTTGTGAGAAACTCTTGACAATGTCTGTCATTTACCTGAAAACAACAGAAATCAGTATTAGGACTCGGGACTTTATGGCCTGCCCTTGCTTTATGGGTGAGGAGACAGGATCCCAGAGAGGCATAGGAATGCCCAAGACTATAGAGCTAGGAAAATATTCCTGGGCATCAGAGATGCTTTTGTGAGTTTATCCAGGAGTGGAGCTGGGAGCGAAGTATCTGGTCTATTTCCTAGCAATATGCCCAAAGACTCCACTTTTTGATGGTTCCATTTTTCTGAAGTGAAGGTGATAATCACTCTCTCACAGGAACTGATGTGACACCTGAATGAAAGAAGGCTCCAGAAATTCATTTCAAGTATCTGGTAGAGTACATCTCCACGTCTGGAATTCAACAAAAATAAATAAAGCAAATCTGACTATCTCGTAACACTATGTTAACATCTGAAAACTTTCATAATGCGCATTATATAATAACAGCAACAAAGGACTCTAGCAAGGCAAGTGAAAGGGATGGCAGTACTCACAGGAAAAGAAGTCCTTGGGGAGATCTGATCCCCAGGGGTGCAGCCACCCAGTCCTCACCAATCCTGGGCAGACAGAGCCAGGGTCAGGAAGTGATTTTGGTTTCCTCTTCAGTCTGGCCTGGTCTGTAGCTCGGTGAGGGGCACCTCTTGTCCCTTCTCAATGCAAGATACCATCTGCAACAGACCCAACCCTGCTGGGGACAGAGGGGGCTGCTTAGTACAGCCAACCGGTATCGGAGGGCTTATGAATATGCAAATAGGAGCCCTGAGCTGGTTGGCTGACCCCTGTTCATTTTCCATCTCAATCCCATCCCAGGTGCTCTGAAAGCCAGCTCAGAGGGGAAGGACCTTCCTGAAATGCCATCTCTTCGGTCCTCGCCTGGGAACCCCCGGGGCCTTTTAAACCCATGGAGACTACAGTGGGCTGTTTCTCCCATTGCTCCAGCGTGCAGTGGAGACCTCCTGACCCCTGACTCCACGCTCCCCAGTGAGGCAGCTTCAAAGAGATCATCTTTCTCTGGGTCCCTTCAGCATCTTCAGGACACTGAATTCTGCCCAGCACCAAAACTGGGTGTATCAGATTTGCAGGAAGGACATGCTGTGTGGCCTGTCCCTGCAGCAGTTGTTGAAACAGTACTGGGGAGGCCAGTTGCTGGGTCAAAAACGCTCATCCCTGAGCCTGATATGGTGGCGCCTGTGTTTAATCCCAGCACTTGGGATGCAGAGGTAGGTGGATCACCAAGTTTGAGGCCACCCTGAGACTATATAGTGAATTCCAGGTCAGCTTGGAGCTAGAACCAAGACCCTAACTAGGGAAAAAAAAAAAAGGCTCATCCCTGACAGAGCTGGGAAGAACCCACCTATCCTCAAAGATGATCTGAAATTTTCCATCTTCTCAACATTGGAAAGTGGAGTGTATGTTGCAATGAAAATCAGTGCCCTATAGATCATCTTACAACATAGATGAATTCTCAAGCCATAACGTTGAATGAAAGAAGTGAGTCACAGAATGAAACAGGCATTGTGATTCTGTTTCTATTAAGCTCAAAAGTAGTAAAAAGGGCCTGGTGTGGTGGCGCACACCTTTAATCCCAGCACTGGGGAGGCAGAGGTAGGAGGATCACCATGAGTCTGAGGCCACCCTGAGATTACATAGTGAATTTCGTCCTGTGCTAGAGTGGAATCCTACTTTTGGGGGAAAAAAAAAAGACCACCCTGAGACTACCAAGTGAATTCCAGGTTAGCCTGGGCTAGAGTGAGACCTTGCCTCAAAAAAAAAAAAAAAAAATATATATATATATATATATTAACAGCAAACTCAGCAAGAAATTTTTATAGCTCCTGGCTACTGCTCTTGGATTCCTCAATATTTAGTCATTTTCTCAATAATTTACTAAGTACCTACAGAGCACCAGACCCTGTTGTGTGCAGAGGATTCAGGAAAAGAGAGTGGTCTGTTTGTTTCCCACTGCCTGGACACAAGAAGAGAATGATACATGGGATATTACAGTAAGTGCAATGTAAAAATACAGCCACACTTTGGAAGCATAAAGCATCTGCTATCTCTGACAGAGTGGAATATGAAGGGATTCGGAAAGGGGTTTGCAAGATAATTTAGAAGTCCTTGGGCAAATGGGAAGAACAGTCCACACAGAGATGTGGAGTGAAGTAGTGCACCAGGCAATGGCCCTGGTGTGGTGTGACTGGAGCTCGAATCAGTGAGGATGGGGAAGAGGATCAGAACCCAGAAGCCACTTGACCAAGTAGCTAGGAAAGATTATCAGGTACCTGGGAAAACCATAGTGTTTGGACATTGTTTTCTAGATGGGTACAGATTACTAAGACTTTAAGCAGGGAGGTAGTAGGCTTAGCTTTGCATTTCAAAAGGGTCTTTGACAGAGGTGTGAAGGATGGACAGAGAGTATTCAGACCTGCTTAGGAAACTGAGACTAATCCAAATGGATTTGGTTATGGGCAGCCACTGCATAGATGGTTTCTAGTTAGGGCTTCTGTCCATGGTGCCAACATTCCAGAGATGGTGCTTTCAGGGTTTGGTGAGTGAAGGCACTGTGAAAGTTTTTTCTTGTAATTTATATATATTTAATTTATATGTATTTATTTATTTGAGGGGGGGGAGAGAGAAGGAGAGAGAGAGGGAGAGAGAGCGCGCACCAGGGTTTCTAGCCACTGCAAACAAACTACAGATGCATGTGCTACCTTGTGCATGTGGCTTATGTGGGTCCTGGGGAATCGAACCTGGGTCCTTTAGGTTTCACAGGCAAGCGTCTTAGCTGCTAAGCCATCCTCCAGACCCTCATTTTCTTTCTTTTTTCAATGTTTGAATTTATTTATTTGAGACAGTATGTACTGGCCTGTCAAGGCCGAATTGCAGACTCATGAGCCACTTTGTGCGTCTGACTTTACCTGCGTCTAACCCGGGCCAGCAAGCTTTGCAAGCAAACGCTTTTAACTGCTGAGCCATCTTCTTGGCCCTATTTATTTCTTTTTTTTTTTTTTTTAAATTTATTTATTTATTTATTTGAGAGCGACAGACAGAGAGAAAGACAGAGGGAGAGAGAGAGAATGGGCGCGCCAAGGCTTCCAGCCTCTGCAAACAAACTCCAGACGCGTGCGCCCCCTTGTGCATCTGGCTAACGTGGGACCTGGGGAACCGAGCCTCGAACCGGGGTCCTTAGGCTTCACAGGCAAGCGCTTAACCGCTAAGCCATCTCTCCAGCCCCCTATTTATTTCTTTATTTGCGTTTGTGTGTGACACCACACACACACACACACACACACACACACACACACACACACACACACGTCCAAATAAAGGGTCTCTTGCAGCTGCAAATAAATGCAGGGGCGGCCAGGCTTTGTAAGCAAGGTCCTTTAACCGTTGAGCCACGTCCCCAGCCAGCAAGGTGAAGTTCTTCAGATCCTAAAAGGGCAATGAGAGCCCTTTGGAGTTTCCTTGGAGACTCCTGTTTGTTTCGGGATCAGTGACAAGTATATGTATATAGTTCAGGAGCCTGAGGCTCAGGGAGGCAGTGTCACCTGCCCAAGGCCACACAAGTGTGTGACATCAGGCAGGCATGTCTGCGAAGATCCGAGTTCAAAGCCCGGGCCCTCCTTTCGTTATCTTCCGGTAGTATACAGGCGGAGTGTCTTGGTGCCTGGGGGAGGGAGGGAGGGTCCCAACAGAGAAGGGGGCCAAACCGAGCTAGGTCTGGGGAGAGGTAGGCGAAAGGAGGCGATCCGGTGTCCATACAGTCTTCGGTACCTTCAAGGGGCCCGGCTCAGGCTGGCAGGTGCCTGCTCCGACGGATGCCCACTACTCACGACCCCACCACGGACCTCGCATCCCCCCCTCCCGCGCCCTGCTAGTGGTTCGCTCCGAGTCGCTCTCCCCCCCGCCGCCCGGCGGGGTGCTGCAGCCCATCTCACTTCCGGCTGCGGCCGGGCCCTATATCCGGTGTCCGCCCGCCCTCGATCCCGCCGCTGCCGCGATGCTGTCCCGCTCCCGCTGCGTGTCCCGGGCGTTCAGCCGCTCGCTTGCTGCCTTTCAGAAGGTACTGCCGGGTCCGAGCAAGGCCGGGCCGGGCCGGGTAGCTCGGGCGGGTTGATGAACTTGCCGGCAGGCGGCGGACGGGAGGGCTTAAAGGGCCAGGGGCGCCGCGCGCTCGGTCAGGCCGGGCACCAAGGGCACCGGGACGCGGAGGCCTCCCCGTGCCCTCGGGGCTGCCCCTCCCGGGGTGTGCGGGGCCCCGCGCCTCCTGCGGCCCCGGGGCCGGGCGCGGGCGCCGGCCGGCCGGCCGTCTGCGCCCCGGGTCTGGGAGCCGCGCCCGCCGCCACATTGCACTGACTCAGAGTTGGGGCGAGGAGGCGCGGCGGTGCCCCCCGTCCCGGCGCATCTCCGCTCCCCTCCCGTCCCCTGCGGACACCAGCGCTTCGCGCTCCGCCCGGGAACCTGAGATGCTTTGGCAAGACCCGGTGTGTTGCGTTTACGAGATTCACCTGTCACACCCGGCACCTTGACCGTGCCCCTTAAAAGGAAAAAAAATAATAATAATAAATAAAAGTAAAAAAGCTGTGTCTTCCCTCATTTCGTCCTGGGTGACGTCGATCATGTCTTCTTTCTCAACAGGGGAACTGCCCTCTAGGGAGACGTTCCCTGCCTGGTAAGTTCTGCCCTTGCGGTCACCTAAAAAAAAATGCTGTTCGTGGGCAGGGCAGCGTGTGCGAGGAGATGTGTGCATGTTTGTGTTTCTTCTCGTGACGCTGTTGCACAGACGGCCCAGTTCCGATTAAGTGTGCAGCGAAGTGCTGCTTGATCGTAGCGGCGATCATTCATGCAGCACAAAGCCGGCGAGGCGGCCCTGCGTTTTGTGATGGTGGGGATGGAGCGCAGGGCGCCGGGGGAGGCAAACGCGGTACCATTGGGTTATCCATACACCAGCTTTTGATTACTGAAGCTTTACCGTGTCCACGCACTGAGCTAAGAACTCATGAGAGGTACAACAGTTAACAGTTCTTGCCCTCATGGAGCTTATAGGCTGGAGGAAAAGGTCCAGTGTGACTTGCTAAGCAAGTGAGTAGTGACAAATTGTGGGAAGTGCTTAGAAGGAAGGAGTGGACAGGATTTCTGTGTGTGTTTTAAGTAGTTGACAAACCTGTGAGTTGGAGGAGGGTGACAGCTAGCGAAGAGCAGAGCTAACAATGAGGAAAGAAAGAGACTTGGTAGTATTTTGCACCTGGAAACAAGGTGATACTTCAGGAGGTTTTGCTTAGGAGAGAGTCATGGGATAGACGATAGGAGCACTGGAAGCAATTTAGATTTTTCTACCTTCCTAGTGTTTTGGAGGGGAGGAGAAAACGTTAACAATGCATCTTACACAGCTTGCTTTTTTTTTCCTTCTTTTTTTCCATTATATGCCTGGTAAAAGTGAATGAATGAATAAATTTGTTGTGAAGCTTGCTCTGGCTGGCTTGGAGCATGCTATGTGTACTAGGCTGGCCTTGAACATGCTATGTGTGCTGGCCTTGAACTTTTGCCAACCCTCTTTCCTAGTACTGGGATTATAGGAGTACAGGATTATTGCACGTGGCTCTCGTGTATTTGTTCAGTTATACTGTGTGAACCAAGTATTGTTCTGAATGCTTTCTGTGCAGTTTTTGGTTAGTCATAACCAAATGTGTCTATTTTACAAATGCCTAATCCAAGAAAGAGAGGTTAAGCCCCTTGGCTAAGGTCTCTCAGCCAGCCATTAGTTAAATCAGATCCACCTGACTCCTTCCCCAGCCTGAGCTCCTTTACTGAATGAGTAAATGTTCTCACTCTTGAACCTGACAGACCATTAATTTATTTGAGACAGCCTAGGCTGGCTTTAAATTCGATATATTGCTGAGGTTGACCTTGAACTTCTGATCCCAAGTGAAATTACACCCTTGCTCAACCACACTTGGTTTTATGTGGTACTGGGTAGCAAATCCAGTGTTTTCATGCAAGCTAGGCAATGCCAGTATCCACTGAGCTACATCTCCAGCCCTGTCCAGAGACAAGTCATTGAATGCTTACTATTCCCGTTGCTGTGCTAGCCGACAGGTTTCCATCTGCAAGAATCGAATGGACTAGTTGGAGACATGGAGCAGACACATTTATGCGTACCCAAGGACAAAACAACATTGTGTTTACTAGGAAAGAAGTATAAGGCGTGGTGAAAACATAGCATGATAAAGCCCAGCTTGGTAGCATAGGGAATACATTGGGGATGTTAGTGAAGTGAAATTTGAAAAGCCAGGTGTGAGCTAGGCATGGTGGCGCACATCTTTAATCTCAGCACCGGGGAAGCAGAGGTAGGAGGATCACCATGAATTCAAGGCCACCCTGAGACTACATAGACTACATACATTCCAGGTCACCTGAGCTAGAGTGAGAAGAGTGAGACTCTTAACTCCGGGGAAAAAAAGCCAGCCTTTAAGAGCCAAAGGTAGGAGGACCAAAGTGAGTTTGAGGCCAGCCTGGGGCTTCAGAGTGATTTTTTTTTTTTAAGGTTTATTTTTATTTATTTATTTATTGGGTGGGGGGAGAATGAATAAGAATGGTGTGGCAGGGCCTTTAGTCACTGCAAATGGACTCCAGATGTATGCACCACCATGTGCATCTGGCTTATGTGAGACCTGGAGAATCGAATCTAGGTCCTTAAGTTTCGCAGGCAAGTGCCTTAACTGCTAAGCCATCTCTCCAGCCCATTCAGAGTGATTTCTAGGTCAGCCTGTGCTAGATGAAACCCAACCTCAGGGTACATGGCAAGGGAGAAGTTCATTTTGAGGTGAAACTTGAAGAATACATGAGTTAGCTAAGAAAATGATATTCCAGGCAAAGGGAATTGCTTGTGCAAAAATTTCCAGGCAGGAAGGGGCTTAGTTATGGAAATGGGATGGAAGCTTATGTGAGACAGACCTATATAATGCTTGGACTTTATCCTAAGAGTCAGGAGAGAACAGAAGGCATCTCCGGGTTCATAGTACATTCTCAGTAATACAACTTTTTTTTTTCCAATTAGGAATCCTGAAAGATGTCAGAGACATTTTCTCTACTTTTGAAACATGCAGGAAACAAAACAAAACCTTGTGTGCTGAAGGGTTTGCATTTTGCCTCAAACATTCACCTTGGGCTATTCATTTAACTGCTGAAGCTCTAGTTATATATGAAATAGGAATAATGGTAGATAGCATTGTACTTCCCAGAGTTGCTCTAGGACTTGAAAATACAAACGAAGTTATTATATTGGGAAGCTAAGGTGGGAAGGTTGCTGGGAGTTTGAGGCCATTCTGGGCTACAGAGTGAGTCCCAGGTCAGCCTTGGCTGGGAAAGACCCTACCTCAAAAAAGTCCTCCTTGAAAAAAATGAGGTCATATGTGAGAACTTAACAGGTTATTTATTTATTTGAGAGAGAGAGAGGGAGAATGAGAATGAATGGGCACACCTGGGCCTCTTAATCACTGCAAACAAATTCAAACGCCTGCAGCAACTTGTGCAGCTGTCTTATGTGAGTCCTGGGGAATTGAACCTGGGTCCTTTGGCAGCAAGCAGCTTAACCCCTAATCCATCTCTCCAGTCCAGAGAACTCTGTTCTTGCTCTAGCCAGGCTGACCTGAAATTCTTTTTTTTTTCCAGAGAACGTTCTAAAAAAATGTATTCATTTGAGAGAGAAAGAAAGAAATAGGCGCCCCCTGTGCATCTGGCTTATGTGGGTACTGGGGAATCGAATCTGGGTGTTTTGGCTTTGCAGGCAATTGCCTTAACCACTAAGCCATCTCTCTAGCTCAGAAAGCTTTTTTCTTTTTTCTTTTGGTTTTTCGAGTTATGGTCTCACTCTAGCTCAGGCTGACCTGGAATTCACTGTGTATTCTCAGGGTGGTCTTGAACTCATGGCGATCCTCTTACCTTTGCCTCCCAAGTGCTGGGATTAAAGGCATGCGCCACCACGCCTGGCTTCAGAAAGCTTTTTTTTATAACTCTAAATCATTGTGTAAATGAAAGTCGCTATAGGATAAGTTCTACATTGGAGACAGAATGGCTGCTGTATTCCAGTGCAAAGACATGTGCTTAGAGTTTGCACTGCTGATTGGCTGCTGAACATAGAGTTGACTGACTCTGAGATGTTTGTGAGGGCACATAAGGAAGTAACCCTGTCTGGTGTCTGTGCCCATAGTGCATGAAGAGTTGTTGATAGATCTGAAAAACACCACCGAAACAAGGTATAAGAAAGAATATATTCAGAGGAAGCAGTTAGTCAGTAGATACCAGTCAAGTTTTGTGTTTATGAAGTCACAGGTTAAGTTACCACGCACCCCTATATGTGATGACTTGGGGAGTAGACATTTTATTATGCAAACATGTATGGCTAATGAAAATTCATAAATTTTAAAGGTAAATAGATTATAAAACTTTTAGACTGTGCCATCAAATCCCTCTCCTTTACTCCCCAAATACATACCCGCTCTCGACCCTGATCCTATTGCGCTTTGCTGTTAAGTAAGGTTAGGTTGGTGGGAAAGTATGAGAAGGGTTCTGTGGGATGAAGATCTATCATTGCCTACAGTTAGTCCTGTTCTGTCTGGGGGGCTAGTGGGGCTAATTATCCTCTTTGCTATTTCCATTTTATTTATTGTGGAAGATAAGAGCTACTGGTTAAGAGTTGTTTTGTTTCTTGCAGGAGTCTCCTTATGTCAGGGACCCAGTTACCCTGACAGCAGGAAGATTGTGTAAGTATTACTGGCGAGTGGAGATATGTGGCCACAGGGTGTTTACTTAGATGTCAATTCTAAATTTGACTATCAGATGTCTTCACATGCCTCTAGTTATAGAAATTAAGATGGTTATGTTGAGTCTCTAGACCTATCCTTGATGGCCATTGTTTTTACTTTTTATTTATTTATTTTTGGCTTTTCACTCTAGCCTAGGCTGACCTGGAATTCACTACATAGTCTCAGGGTGGCCTTGAGCACATTATGATCCTCCTACCTCTGCCTCTGCCGGGATTAAAAGCATGCCCCACCATGCCCTGAGACTGCATGGTGACCATTGTTTTTAAACTTTTATTAACTTTATTTAAAAATTACATAACCCCCTCCCACCATCTTCCTTTGTTTCCCCCACCCCATCTCCTTTCACTGCACCCTCACCTTTTTTCTACTATTCCCTCTTCTATATTGATGTCTTTATTTTATTATTATCATTTTTTGTTTTGTTTTTTCGAGGTAGGGTCTCACTCTAGTCCAGGCTGACCTGGAACTCACTAAGTAGTCTCAGGGTGGCCTCAAACTCACGGTGATCCGCCTACTTCTGCCTCCCAAGTACTGGGATTAAAGGCGTACACCACCACGCCTGGCTATAAATAAATATTTTTTTAAAATGCCATAGCTTGCTGGGCATTGGGGACCATGTCTATAATCTCAGGGCTTGGGAGGCAGAGGTAGGAGGATCGCCATTTAGTTCGAGGACATTCTGAGACTACATAGTGAATTCCAGGTCAGCCTGGACCAGAGTGAGACCCTACATTGGAAAAAAAAATTATATATTTGAGGGGAGGCAGATGTAGAGAATGGGCATGCCAACGGCTCTAGCTACTGCAAACTTAACTCTAGACACATGTGCTACCCTGTGTATCTGACTTACTTGGGTACTGGAGATTTGAACCTGGGTCCTTAGGCTTCACAGGCAAGCACTTTAACTGCTAAGACATCTCTCCAATTTAAGCTATGGCATTTTAACATATTCAGACTATGATAAGTGGGGGAAAAAACATTAGAATGATTTCATTTTGTACTATGTGGTATAATCCTATTATAATGTTTTTGTTGTTGTTTTTTGAGGTAGGATCTCACTCTAGCCGAGGCTGACCTAGAATTCATTATGTAGCCTTGGGGTGGCCTCAAACTCATGTTAATCCTCTACCTCTGCCTCCAGAGTGCTGGGATTAAAGGTGTGCACCACCACACCTGACCGTATGTTTTTTTTTCCTTATTCTATTTATTTCCTTATTTATTTATTTATTTATTTGGTTTATCGGAGTAGAGTCTCAGTCTAGCCATCCTACCTCTGTTTCCCAAGTGCTGGGATTAAAGGCGTACACTTTCGTACAACTTTTTAAAATATTTTTTTGGGGGGCTTGGGTTAAGACATTTGCCTGAAAAGGTTTTGATTTCCCAGGTTCCACATAAACCAGATGCATAAGGGGGTGCATACGTCTGGAGTTCCTCTTCTCTCTCAAATAAATAAAATATGAAGCTGGGTGTGATGGCGCACGCCTTTAATCCCAGCACTAGGGAGGTAGAGGTAGGATTGCCATGAGTCGAATCCACCCTGAGACTACATAGTGAATTCCAGGTCAGTCTAGACAAGAGTGAGACTCGGCCTCGAAAAAAAACCAAAAAAAAAAAAAAAAAAAAAGTATAGTTTTAAAAAACGCCTTGGGGGCTAGAGGGATGGCTTAGTGGTTAAAGTGCTTGCCTACAAAGCCGAAGGACCCAGGTTTAATTCAACAGGACCTATGTAAACCAGATACATAAGAGGGCACATGTATCTAGAGTGTGTTTGCAATGGCTAGAGGCCCTGGCACGCCCATTCTCTCTCTCCTCCCTTGCCTTCTCTTTCTCTCAAATAAATAAAAATATTTTTAAAAATATCTTGGTTTTGAGGTTACTTTAATGAGTCCAGGGTGGGCTGCTGCCTCCCAACAAGAAAGCAGCATGGGAGAGACCGTGTAGGTTGACTTGGCACATTAGTGTGAGCCCCTGGGGACATGCCACGTGTCTTACTTAGATTAGGTCAAAGACAACTAATTATGAAGCTCATTCATTTTGGTGGGTCCACAAAGGACCAAGGTGCTTATTATTTTCTTCAGAAAAGCAGGTACAGAGCTGGGTGTGGTAGCGTACTTGGGAGGCAAGAGGTAGGAGGATCGCTGAGACTATTAAGTGAATTCCAGGGCTGCCTGGGCTAGAGTGAGACCCTACCTTGAAAAACCAAACAAAAAGGCAGGTTCAGTCTCCCTCATTTGAGAAGTGTCATTTTATTGCAGCACAAGGCACTGTGGTCTCAGACTGGGACTCCCCCTCCTGAGTTGAGTCTCTCCAGGTCTGACCTGGTCACTATGCTTTGACACATTCTTCTGGACGACACTGTGGTCAAGAATCACTGGTTTAGGGGCTGGAGAAGTGGTTCAGCAATTAAAGGCGCTCGCTTGCAAAGCCTGACTACCCGAGTTCAGTTCCCTAGTACCCCCACATAGAAAGCCAGATGCATGAAGTAGCACATGTGTCTGGAGTGCTTATGCACTGTCAAGAGACCATGGCATACCTGTACACTCTCAAATATGTCCATATATTCATATATGAATATTCATATATATATATGAGTATGTGTGTGTGTGTGTGTATATATATATATATATATATTTTTTTTAAGAGGGCAGGTGAAATTTCTCAGCTTTTAAAGGCACTTGCTTGCAAAGCCTGGCAGCCCGGGTTTGATTCTCCAGTACCCATGCAAAGCCAGGTGCACAAAGTGGTACCTGTGTGTGGAGTTCGCTTTCAGTGGCAGAAGGCCATGGTGTGCCCATACTTGCTTTCACACACACACTCTGTCTGCCTCTCTATCTCTCAAACAAGTAAATAAACAAGAAGAGGCATTAAAAAGCCCCCAAAGATTGTAGATTACGTACTGCATGCCTGTCCACTACAAAAGAAAAAAAGGCCACACAATTTTAAAGGGAAGGTGATCCATGGTGCCTGTGCTGGGCTGGTATTAGTGGCTTGCATGCTAAAGGAGTTAATGTTTGTTTCTTTTGTAGCTTTAACAACAGTAGTGTCGTCAGTGTTCGTTTCTTCCAAACCACGGCTGTGTGCAGTAAGTACCTACCTGCCTTGCGAGTGAAGTTTGACCAGCAACAACCTATTGAGTTTAATCATGGAAAACACCAGCGAGGACATAGTGTGTTACTTGTGACTTTCTACTCTGCTTTTTTCTTAGAGGATGATGTGATTACAGTCCAAACCCCAGCGTTTGCAGAATCTGTCACAGAGGGAGATGTCAGGTGGGAGAAAGGTAGGATGTAGTTTCCTCTTTCTTCTTTTCTCCCTTTTTCTTTTTCTTTCTTTCTTTTTTATTTTTTTGAGATAGGGTTTCATTCTAGCTCAGGCTGACCTGGAATTCACTGTGTTGTCTCAGGGTAGCCTCGAACTCTTGATTCTCTTACCTCTGCCTCCCAAATGCTGGGATTAAAGGCGTGCCCCACCTCGCCCGGCTTCCTCTTACTTTTTAAGTATTTCCTAAATGTCTCCCTTCTCCACATGACAGGCAGTGGAACCTATGACTCTACCTTTTCTTTCTTATTTTTCCTTCAAGGCAGGGTCTCACTCTGGCCCAGGCTGACCTGGAATACCGTTCTGTTGTCCTGGCTGGCCTTGAAGTCACAGTGGTCCTCCTACCTCAGCCTCCCTAGTGCTCAGACTAAAGGTGGCATGTGCCATTTTACCTAGCTCCACCATTTTTCTTTTTTATCTCTAGCCCAGGCTAACCTAGAATTCGCTATGTAATCATCTCAGGCTGCCCTTGAACTCACAGCAATCTCCCTACCTCTGCCTCCCAAGTGCTGTGATCAAAGGCGTGCACCACCACGCCTGGCTCCACCTTTTTATATATGTGTGTACTTACTCCCTCCCACCCCAGCCCTGTGGGAAAGGGGTCTTGCAACGCATTTGGCAAAAGTGTTTGGCTCCTGGAGGCTCCACTGATAGGTACCCTTTGTCTTTCAGCTGTTGGAGACACGGTAGCAGAAGATGAAGTGGTTTGTGAGATTGAAACTGACAAGGTGGGCTTATTTTATCAGTGACAATTTTTCATGGTCAGTCCTTGATTTTAGTCTGAGGAAAGAAATAGGGACTGTATTGTTTAAATAATTTTTTTTTTTTTTTTTTTGAGGTAAGGTCTCACTTTAGTCCAGGCTGACCTGGAATTCACTATGTACTCTCAGGGTGGCCTCGAACTCACAGTGATCCTCCTACTTCTGCCCCCTCCCCCAAGAACTAGGACAAAGGGTGTCCTCTACCATGCCTGGCTAAATAATTTTTTTGACGTGTGTATGGTGTATGCAAGTGCAGATGTGTACACATGTGGAGGCCAGAGGAAAATGTCAAATGTCCTTATCTTTTCTCTCATCTGTTTACTTGACATAAAGTTTTGTACTCAGCCTAGAGCTGCTGTTTTTTGGTATTTTTCTTTTTTTTTGAGGCAAGCCCAACTGACTGCCTTTTCTTTCTTTTAGTTTCTTTTCCTTTCTCTCTCGCTCTCTGTCTTTTTTGGGTTTTCAAGGTAGGGTCTCACTCTAGCCCTGGCTGACCTTGAATTCACTATGGAGTCTGAGGGTGGCCTCGAACTCACAGTGATCCTCCTACCTGTGCCTTCTGAGTGCTACAATTAAAGGTGTGTTTCACCACGCCCAGCTTTATTTTTTTTTAATGAGAGAGAGGGGGAGAGGGAGGGAGAGAGAGAGAATTGGTGTGCCAGGGCCTACAGCCGCTGCAGTTGAACTCCAGACGCATGAGCCTCCTTGTGCACATGTGCAACCTTGCATCTCTGTGCGTCTGGCTTACATGGGACCTGGACAGTTGAAGCTGAGTCCTCAGGCTTTGCAGACAAGCACCTTAAATGCTAAGGCATTTCTCCACCTGTTTTTTGTTTTGCCAGTGATTCGCAGTGATTCTGTTGCCTACCAACCCTCGCCCCTAAACTCCATGGGACTAGAATTCAGACATACACAGCCACACCCAGATCTTCGTTCATTCTTTCTTTTATTTTTTCGAGGTAGGGTCTCACTCTAGCCCAGGCTGACCTGGAATTCACTATGTAGTCTCAGGGTGGCCTTGAACTAAGAGCGATCTGCCTACCTCTTCCTCCCGAGTGCTGGAATTAAAGGTGTGCACTACCAAACCTGGCTCTAGATAATCTTTTTTTTTTTTTTTTAATTTTTATTTTGTTTTTGGTTATTTGCAAGCAGAGAGAGAGAAAAAGAGAGGGAAAAGAAAGACAAAGTGAGAGAGAAAGAGAATGGGGTGCCAGGGCCTTCATCCACTGCAAATGAACTGCAGATGCACGTGTCACTCTGTGGATCTGGCTTTGTGTGGGTACTGGGGAATCAGACTCCAGTGGTTAGGTTTTGTGGGCAAGTGCCTTAACCATCTCTCCAGCCCCCATACCCAGCTTTTTAATGTGGTGTTAGAAAATTGAATTCAAAGTCTCTCAGGCCCTTAAGTTTGTGCATCAAGAACTCTTACACATTGAGTCATCTCCCTAGCCCTAAATAGAATTTTTAGCTAGCTCTAATCTCAATTGTAAAAGTTTTGGGGCAGATCATGAGAAAGAAAAATGGTTTATTAAGCCGGGCATGATGGCCATGCCTTTAATCCCAGCACTTGGGAGGCAGAGGTAGGAGGATTGCTGTGAGTTCAAGGCCCCCCTGAGAATACAGAGTGAACTCTAGGTCAGCCTGGGGTAGAGTGAGACCCTACCTTGAAAAACCAAAAAAAAAAAAAAAGTTTTATTAAAGTTTTTCACTTGTTCTGAAGTAAGGACTGTGTACTTTTTTTGTGAATCATGAGTTAATTCACTTGTTACTTCCTCTGTCACTTGGAAACATAGTCACTGGATTTTGTTTTAATGTTTCCAAGAAAGGACAAGAGGGGTGAACCTTGTGGCAGTAGCAGCAACTTGTTACTTCTCTGACTGAAAATACAGCTTTAGGCGTTTCTGCGTGCAGAGCCTGATAGAACTGTGTTGTAACTCGAAACTCATCATGTTGGTGATTCCCTACGATCACTTGATGAACGCTGGGTACAAATGTAGTCTCTTTCTCCATTTCTCTTCTTTTTCTAGACATCTGTGCAGGTTCCGTCACCAGCACATGGCGTGATTGAAGCTCTTTTGGTACCTGATGGGGGAAAAGTTGAAGGAGGCACTCCTCTTTTCACACTCAGGAAAACTGGTGGTAAAGAAGTTCTCCTGGTGGTCAAGGTCTCCAGTGTTCCCCCTTGGGATTGGGGTTAATCTACCACAATAGCAATTCAAAGACTGGTACTCCACTTGAGCATTAGTTGAAGGGAAAAGAGGAATCATAATTTTCTATGTTATGAACTTTATTACTTTTTTTTTTTTGAGGTATTTCACTGTAGCTGAGGCTAACCTGGAACTCTGTAGCTCAGGCTGGCCTTGAACTCACAGCAGTCCTATCTCTGCTTCCTAAGTGCTGAGATTAAAGGTGTGCACCACCATGCCTGGTTTTTAACCACTGAGCCATCTCTCTAGCCGTATGCTTAGCTTTTATATTGTTAACTTTAATTAAATGCCAAATTCTCAAAAAGATAGTTAAAATTAGTTTCACAATACTATGTTTTTTTCTATGGATATTTCTCATACTGAATCTTTTTCTTTTTCAAATTTTTATTAACAACTTCCATGATGATAAAAAATATCCCATAGTAATACCCTTCCTCCCCCCACTTTCCCCTTTGAAACTCCATTCTCCATCATATCTCCTCCCCATCTCAATCAGTCTCTCTTTTATTTTGATGTCATGATCTTTTCCTCCTCTTATGATGGTCTTGTGTAGGTAATGTCAGGCACGGTGGAGTCATGGATATCCAGGCCATTTTGTATCTTGAGGGAGCACGTTGTAAGGAGTCCTACCCCTGAATCTTTTCTTAAAGACTTAGTAGAGATGAAGGTTCTGGGGCTAGGAAGATGGCTTAGCCGCTAAAGGTGCTTGATTGCAAAATCTGCTGACCTGAGTTTGGTTTCCTGGCGCCCATGTAAAGTTAGATGTAAAGTAGTATGCTCATGTGCACATACATGCGAACAAACAAGCAAAACGTAATTTAAGCAAGGCCTTTTCCCTCTGAGTCATCTCTTTAGCCCCAAGTAAATAACTTAAAGGAAACCATCAGGTCATGGGAAGACACATGCAGAAAAAACATGAAATGAAACTTCTAAAGATAGTGATCCCCTCCTCCACTCCACATCACATGGAGCTTCAAAAATAATGCAAATGACTATTCTCCAGGCCCCAGAGATTCTCATTTATCTGGTTATAGGAATTGGATGATGATGATGATGATTTTGGTTTTTTGAGGTAGGGTTTCACTCTAGCTCAGGCTGACCTGGAATTCACTATGTTGTCTCACGGTGACCTCGAACTCATGGCAATCCTACCCCTGCCTCCTGATTAAAGGCGTGTGTCACCACACCTGGCTTTGGTTATTATTTTTTGATATTTATTTGCAAGCAGAGATAGAAACAGAGAGAGTGAGTGAGTTAGGGGTACACCAGAACCTGTAGCCACTGCAAATAAACTCCACATGCATGCACCACTTTGTACATCTGGCTTTACATGGGTACTGGGGAATTGAATCCAGGCTGCCAGGGTTTTCAAGCAAGAATCTTTAACTGCTGAGCCATCTCTGCAGCCCTACTTAGTATTATTATTATTATTTTTCGAGGTGGGGGGGTTGTCTCACTCTAGCCCAGTTTCACCTGGAATGAACCCTGAATTTCCAGGTTGTCCCTGAACTCACAGCAGTCCTTCTACCTCTGCCTGTTAAGTGTTGGGATTGGAACAAATGCCAAGGCATTTGTACTGGACCTTATAATTAGCATTGGAGATTAGAAGTTTTGTCTTTATGACTCTTAGTTAAAATACAACAGCTACTGTTGGACTTAGCTTCTCACTGCTGGAAGATAGTCGCAGTTTATGGAAGGAAAGGGTTTACCTTGGCTTACAGACACAAAGGAAAGCTCCACGATAGGGGAATATGTGCCGCAGGAGAGTGCCAAACACTGGTAAGGGGAAACAAACTATGACAGCCATATAAGCCTGCCCCAACAATGCACTGCTTCCAGGAGGCCCCAATTCCCAAATTGCCTCCAGTGAGGGACCCAGTATTTAGAACACATAAGTTTATGGGGACACCTGAATCAAACCACCAGGCCAGCACCTTAACCACTAAGCTATCTCTCTGGTCCTCTTTTTTTTTTTTTTTTTTTGGTTTTTCAAGGCAGGGCCTTGCTCTAGTCCAGGCTGACCTGGAATTCACTATGTAGTCTCAGGGTGGCCTCGAACTCATGGCAATCCTCCTACCTCTGCCTCCCAAGTGCTTGGTTTAAAGGCGTGCACCACCACGCCTGGCTCTACTTTTTTTTTAATTGTTAAAATCGTCAAGCAGAAAGATAATATTTCATCATTGAGATTAATCAGGCCAAGGCCAAAAATGGGGGAAAAAATGTAAAGTAGAAATAGGCAGATAGACTAGACATGCCAGGACCTCTAGTAACTGTGAACGAAATCAAGATGCATGTGCCTTTTGTGCATCTGGCTTACATGGCTTCTGGGGAATGAAACCTGGGTCCTTAGGCTTTGTGGCACCTTAACCATTAAGCCACCTTTTCTAGCCCTGACCTTATTTTTTAATATTTAATATTTATTTAGTTATAAGAAGGAATGAATAAGCATGCCAGGACCTCTGGCTACTGTAAAGGAACTCCAGATGCATATGCCACCATGTGCATTGGGCTCATGTGGGTTCTGGGGAGTCACACCTAGGTCATTAGGCTTCACAATCAAGCACCTTAACTGCTAAGCCATCTCTCTAGTATAACTCTTCTTTCTTAATGGTAAAGAGTATTCTTTTTATATGCAATATTAGATTAGATGATGAGTATATTAATATGATTAAAATGTGTTAGAATTATGTATATGTTTCAACATTTTAAATTGCCTAAGCTGTCTTTACTAGGAAGTTTTTAAATTTAATTTTCATTTATTTGGGGTGGGAGGGCAGATAGAGACAGTGGGTGTGCCATGGCCTGTAGCCTCTGCAAATGAAGTCCAGATGCATGTACCACCTTGTGTATCTGGCTTACGTTGGTCCTGTGGAATTGGACCTGGGTATTTAGGCTTTGCAGGCAAGCGCCTTAATCGCTAAGCCATCTCTCCAGCCTGCTAGAAAATTTTTAATGTCTTGGGCTTAGTAGATGCTTTGAAAATATGTGCTGAATATGAAATAATGAGTAGGTGTTTGTGAAATCGGGAAGATGGCTAAATTGGGCCAGTGATATAAAGACGTTTAGGCGCTCTGAGAGTAGAGTGTGGGACGCTACGCTGTTGGGTGTCTCTCACGGTGCCTTGCATACCGCAAATGCCCGGGAGACACTTGTTCATGGATTACAAGCAGAACTGTGGCCACCCAATTCTGCTTAGACTTTACAGTTGAGTTTGTTTCCATTCCACAATGACAGTGCCAATGGCATCTTTTTCTTTCAGCTGCTCCTGCTAAGGCCAAGCCAGCCGAAGCCCCCAAACCAGAGCCTGCAGCACCAGCAGGTCCTCCTCCCCCTGCAGCACCTATACCCACTCAGATGCCACCGGTGCCCTCACCCTCACAACCTCCTTCCAGCAAACCAGGTAAACCCCCGTACTTGTTCCTTTTCTTGTCACTGGCAAAACACACCACAGGGCAACTCGATAAAGGAAGGTGGGGAGGAAGGAAGGGCTTAGTTTTGGCTCATTTTGAGGGTACAGTCAGTCATGTCAGTGAAGGCATGGTGGCAAAACATGAGGCACCTGGTCACCATTGGCTTTGCAGCCAGGAAGCAGAGCGGTGTGAATAAAAGTGCTCCATTCACTGTCGTCTTATTTACTGTGAGATTCCAGCCCATGTAATGTGTCACCCCTTTTAGAACGAGTCTTCTCATCTTAGCTAAACTCTTCAGAGAAGCCCTCACAGACACCCCCCGAGGTGTTTTGAGTCCTATCAAGTTGGCAGTGAAGATTAACCATCACAGCACCCAACTCTCAGGTGTCTTTATGAAGAACAACACTTCTTCTAGTATTGTGTTTCCTTATCAGGAGCAATCTGGTCAGTCATGGCTGTGAACAAGCCCGGTTGGCTGCTTTGTAGAAAGAACTCTCGTCTTTGTATCTGAAGGCCTGGGTGTGCATTTCAGTGTTCTCTTGCTAACTGTGACTTAAGCTATTTACTGCTGAAAAGATTGTTCATCTGTGAGTTTGAAGTGATACTGGTGTGCCGCAGACTGACTGTAGGACTAGGTGACACCGGACATGAAGGCACTGGCACATAGTACCTGTCTGATACAGCTGTTCCCTCTTCATTTGTAGTGTCTGCAATAAAGCCCACTGCTGCCCCTCCAGTAGCCGAGCCAGGACTTGCCAAAGGTCTGCGTACTGAACATCGGGTAAGCTTCTGAAGACTGCTTCCAGGAAAGTGGAATGTGAATGCCTACTTTTGAAGGTCTGGCACCTCATTTCCTTGGCCTTGCTAAAGAAATAGAGTGTAGGAGCCAGGCATGGAGTTAGGCAGGGGGCAGATTTTAATCCCAGTACTTGGGAGTCTGAGGTAAGAGGATGAGTGTGAGTTCAAGACCAGCCTGAAACTACATAGTGAATCCTAGGTCAGCCTGGACTAAAGTGAGACCCTACTTTGATGGAGGAAAAAAAAAAAAAAAAGTAGGCTGGGCGTGGTGACACACACCTTTAATCCCAGCACTTGGGAGGCAGAGGTAGGAGGATTGCCGTGAGTTCGAGGTCACTCTGAGACTACATAGTGAATTCCAAGTCAGCCTGGGCCAGAGCAAGACCCTACCTCGAAAAACCGAAACCAAACAGGCAAACAAAAAAGGAACCCCCCCAAAAAAAAGTGTGGGTTCTTTCCCTGAAAATACTTCCTAAAAATACAGTAGCCTCAAAATATTATTCTTGAGTTTCTGTTTCAAAAGTAGCTTTTGTCATGCAAGTTTTGTAATGATTCTTAGGCTTTTATAAATTGGTTTTGGTTTTTAAATCTCCCCACTCCCTGACCTCCATTTTTATTTATTTATTTATTTTGGTTTTTCGAGGTAGGGTCTCTCTCTAGCCCAGGCTGACCTGGAATTCACTCTGTAGTCTCAGGGTGGCTTCCAACTCATGGTAACCCTCCTACCTCTGCCTCCCGAGTGCTGGGATTAAAGTTGTGTGCCACCGTGCCCGGCGTGACTTCCATTCCTGGTCAAACTTCAGGTACATCTGAGTGAGTGCTTGGTGTATGTTTCCTTAATTTTGCTCTAGGGTGGAAGGGGCACTCCAGGAGAAGGGAGAGCCTGCTACTCTTGCACTTAAAAGTTGGTAGTGCTTGCCATTGATTCCTGGCAGGCTAAGTTCTTTCTCTTTACTATATGCGGATTGTAGATGGGTTTATTGTTAATACTCATTCTCTTTTTTGTCTTAGGAAAAAATGAACAGGATGCGGCAGCGCATCGCTCAGCGTCTGAAGGAGGCCCAGAATACATGTGCAATGCTAACCACTTTCAATGAAGTTGACATGAGGTGGGACATGTTCCAGTCCTTGCTCTCTCCCTGTGTCTCTCTTAGATCTCCTGAGCTTGCCCAGGCTTTCCCTAGTACTGAGAAAGAAGCACGTGTGGCGACCTTGGTCTGGCCAGACTGCTGCTGGGAGTTCTTTCACTAGCTGGACAAGCGACAGGGATTGCTTTGCTTTATGTTGATGTACACAGTCTGATTCGTTGGTTTTATCTAACTTACTTAGCTAATACTATGCTTTTCTCCTCTAATTTAAAAATTTTAGTCTTTTGGAGCTTTATGACTTTTTTTTTCCTGAGGTAAGGTCTCACTGTAACCAGGCTAACCTGGAATTTACTATGTCGTCTCAGGGTGCCCTCAAACTCACAGCAGTCCTACCTCTGTCTCTTGAGTGCTGGATTAAAGGTGTGCACCACCATGCCTGGCTTGGTTTTGCTTATTTTTAAAAAATATTTTATTTTTATTTATTTGAAAGAGAGATAGAGGCATGTTCATAGAATGGGCACACCAGGGCCTCCAGCTGCTACAAACAAACTCCAGACACATGTGACACCTTGTGCATCTGGCTTATATGGGTCCTGAGGAATTGAACCTGCGTCCATTGGCTTTGCAGGCAAGTGCTTTAACCACTGGTTATCTCTCCAGCCCAGTTTTGCTTATTTTTGAGACAGGGTCTATTGTAAGCCCAGGATGGCCTTGAACTCCTGATCCTTCTGCCTCTACTTCCCAAGTGCTTGGGGTTACGGATGTATGTCACCACACTCAGTTGCTAGTAATGTTAAACTTTGATGATTGGTATTGGATTGTGGAGCACAAACACGACCACGGGGCCATTTCCAGGCCCACGGGCCCTTGGGGTGGAGAACCTTCACAGTCTGCTCAGGACAGGGCACCACATCCTGCTTCTCACTGCTCATTGTGCGTGTTCCTAAGCAACCCAGAATCAGGTGAAAAGGCAGAGGCCGAGTGCTGAAATAAAAACTCAGGAAATGATTTATTGTTCCCGTTCCTGTAGTAAGCTAATTGTTGACTTGTTTTCTTCAAAATTTTGTTGTACCAGAATTCTAAGGAAGAGAAAATAGTTATTAAATGTAATGTCTGATCTGGAGAGATGGCTCAGCGGTTAAGGTGCTTTTCTGCAAGCCTGAAAACCTGGGTTCTGTTCCCCAGTAACCACATAAGCCAGATGCACAGAGTGACACATGCCTTTGGAGTTCATTTGCAGTGGCTGGAGAGCCCGGTTGCCCTTATTCATTCTCTCTCTCTTCTTGCAAATAAATAATTGAAATTTAAAATAATGTAATGTTTGCTAAATGCAGACATTTTTAACTGAAATTTGGGGGTGATGCAAAAATGAGTTTAAAAAAAAAAACCTGGTTCTCTTAAGCTTACTGTTTCATTTGGACTAACACAAAAGTAAAAACTAGAATAAGTATCAGGAAGATGAAATGGGTACGAAGAAAGGCATGAATTGGTTTGTTTTTGGATAAGAGGTACTGGTAGCAGGGAAAGTTCAGAAAAGGTCTCCAGGAGGAAAGTTCTTACTAGACAATCAAGAAGGATAAGCATTTACGCCAGGCATGGTGGTGCACACTTTTCATCCCAGCACTCCAGCACTTAGGTGGCTGAGATATGAGGATTGTGTGAGTTCAACGCCAGCCTGGGGCTACAAAGTAAGGTCCAGGTCAGTCTGTCTGGGATAGAGTGAGACCTTGTCTTGAAAAATGAAACAAATAAGTAAATGCTAATCATTTACAGCCAGGTATAGTGGTAACCCCCTGTAATCCCTATACTTGGGAGGTGGAGGCAGGAGGATCAGGAGGCCAAGGTCATCCATATCTACATAGAGAGTGTGAGACCTGCTTGGACTACATAGCGTCTTGTCTAAAAAGAGAAAGGAAGCCTGACACACACCTTTGATCCCAGCACCGGGGAGGCAGAGGTAGAATTGCCGTGAATTTGAAGTCAGCTTTAGACTACAGAGTGAATTCCAGGTTAGCCTAGATCAGAGCAAGACCCTACCTTGAAAAGAGAGAGAGAATGGGAGGCACTTCAGTCAGTATTGTGGAGAAAGGTCATTCCAGATAGAGTTAACAATCTGGACAGTGAGAAAGTACAGGAAGCAGGAAGGATTTCTGCATGAGGAGTACATATAGCAAAGAATGGTAAAGAAGGTTGGATCCATATTCCTGAAGGTTTTCAATGTCAAAGTTAGAATTCATTAAATCAAGAGGTAAATCACCAATCTTTAGGGCATCCATCTTTTCTCTTACTCTGGGTGTTAAATCTGCCTATCTTTTTTTTTTTTTTTTAGCATTTTCCATGATTATTAAAAAAACATCCCATGGTAATTCCCCCCCCTACTTTCCCCTTTGAAATTCCATTCTCCATCATATTACCTCCCCATCTCAATTATTGTACTTACATATATACAATATCAACCTATTAAGTACCCTCCTCCATTCCTTTCTCTTCCCTTTATGTCTCCTTTTTAACTTACTGGTCTCTGCTAGTAAGTATTTTCATTCTCACGCAGAAGCCCAATCATCTGTAGCTAGGATCCACATACGAGAGAGAACATGTCTGCCTATCTTTTTACTAGGGAAATTTATTCTCTTCCTGTGGGAGAACTGTAAAAATAGAAGGGAGTGGTTAATCGGCAGTGTGCTGAAGTATTGTCGACAGAGTATGGCTCTGGCTTAATTTCACTAGATATCCTATTCTTTTTTTTTTTTAATTTTTAAATTTTTATTAACATTTTCCATGATTATAAAAAAATATCCCATGGTAATTCCCTCCCTCCGATATCCTATTCTTTTGGGAAGCTTTCTCATTGCTGCAGAAGTCTGCGAATTGTTGCATCACTTTTGAAGGGAATGCATTCTTTGGGTGGTGCTGGGGATTGAACCCAGGGCCTTGTGTGTGCTAGGCAAGAAGTCTGCTGCCAGCTTTGGGAAGCTTTCTGGAGACTGATGGTCGTTTTCTGTACTGTAGGAAAGGCCTTGCCTAATGAATCCCAAAGGCTGTAGCCCAGTGTTGCTGTGTGTTAGGAGCAAGTTCTACACAAATTGAATTGGACTTTGAAATTGTACCCAGTTTCTTAAGATGAAACATGTAAATATTTGTGGCCCTAAAAGATGCATTTGGCCCAACAGCCTTGATTGCAAAGTAAGTTAAATAGCCGGATCTCCTTTCAGCAGCTAAATTGGTGTTACTTAACGATGGCTTGAGGTCTCACTGCAGCCAGTAATTTGGTTTAGATTGAGTGCCCTTTGGGTCTTGTGCCTATCAGCTAACCCAGAAGAGGCCTTTCTGACTTCCTCCTTTCTCCTATTGTCCCAGCTCTGTCTCCAAGGGCACTGCTCTGAAATGGAAACTCCTTAATGACGAGACAGTGACATTCAGACAGGCCTGAGAGCAGAGATATTTATCGCTTCTCTTTCCCTCTTTTGCAGCCCTTGTATCTTGGGAACCAGTAATGTCTTTAGGATGGTAATCCTAGCACTAAAATAAGGTTACACTCAGGAAAATAAACATTTTAAACCCAATCATCCCCCCCTAGGAAAATTACTTTTTTGAAAAACAAAAGGTCTGAAGGGGGCATTTGAAGTTGTACCACATCTTATCTTTCCTGCTAATGTTGAATTAGGCCATTTTCAGTAGAAAGGAAGAAGCTAACATTTGAGCCTGAGATAAAGTTAAATTCAATTTCCATCATAGAATCCCATTCTAAGATTCATAGAAGTTCCCACAGGACAATGGTGGGAAAGCCATTTTCCAGTAACTCTGCAGTGCATATACAGACCAAAGCATGTTCTGGCTGCTAAGCTGCTCAAAAGCAAGACCTTGCTCTCTTTTCTTTCTTTTTTTCTTTTTTCCAGGGTAGGGTCTCACTGTAGCCCAGGCTGACCTAGAACTCAGAATGTAGTCTCAGGGTAGATGCAAACTCACAGCAATCCTCCTACCTCTGCCTCCTGAGTGCTGGGATTAAAGGTGTGTGCCACCACTCCTGGCTAGACCTTGCTCTTGAATGTGAAAGAGATAGGCCTCGGCCTGCACAGGGCTTCTTTTCTAAACACCAGTGAAATACCAGTCACCAAAGCTCAGCTTAGGAGCAGACACTGTGCCCTGACCCTGACATGTGGTGAGTATTAGTAATTGTTCAAAGAAAAAGAGAATGGAGCTGCCAACTGAAAGGAAACGAGTGAATCTTCTACTTCGCACGAGCCTTTGCGTGCATGGAACCTGTACACTAAATATTTTTTCTCTTCTTTTTTTGTTTGGGATTTTCAAGGCAGGGTCTTGCTCTATCTCAGACTGACCTGGAATTCATATATAGTTTCAGGTTGGCCTTGAAATCTGGGCAGTCTTCCTACTCTGCCTCCCAAGCGCTGGGATTAAAGGCGTGCACCACCACACCAGGCTTTTTTAAAAAAAAAATATTTATTTATTTATTTGAGAGCGACAGACACAGAAAGACAGATAGAGGGAGAGAGAGAGAATGGGCGTGCCAGGGCTACCAGCCACTGCAAACGAACTCCAGATGTGTGTGCCCCCTTGTACATCTGGCTAACATGGGACCTAGGGAACCAAGCCTCGAACCGGGGTCCTTAGGCTTCAGAGGCAAGTGCTTAACCACTAAGCCATCTCTCCAGCCCAGGCTTTTTGTTTGTTTGTTTGTTTTTTGAGGTAGGGTCTCACTCTAGCCCAGGCTGACCTGTATTCACTATGTAGTCTCAGGGTGGCCTCGAACTCATGGCGATTCTCCCACCTCTGCCTCCTGAGTGCTGGGATTAAAAGTGTGTGCCACCACACCTGGCCATACCAGTCTTTGTTGTTTTTTTTCCTCTTGCTAAACAGAAGAAATGTCATAAGGAAGTTATCAATTTGGCCTATTAAAAATATTATTTATTTATTTGAATGAGAAAGGGAGGGGGGATGGGCATACCAGGGCTTCCAGCCACTACAAAGCTGCATGAGCCACTTTGTGCATCTGGCTTACATGGGTCCTGGGGAGTTGAACCTGGGTCCTTCAGCTTTGCAGGCAAGTGCCTTAACTGCTGAGCCATCTCTTCAGCCCTGGCCTTTTTTTTTTTTTTTAATTTAAATTTTATTTATTTGAGTAAGAGAAAGAGGCAAATAGAGAGAATGGGTGTATCAGTACCTGCAGCCACTGTAGACAAACTCCAAATGCCTCCAGTCACTGCAGATGAACTCAATTATAAGTAAAAAGAATATTGATTTTTGTAGACATTGTTTATACTTTAAAGCTTATTATTTCCCCCAAGTATATGATTTTTGATCTTAGTGTAACCAGGGCAAAGATGTAGGTGAACTGTGTTATCTTCTGTTCACATTCTCCACTGAAATCTGTGACTTCTGGAAAAGGAGAAGCCTTTCAGGTATGGTGGTGCACACCTTGATCCCAGCACTTGGGAGGCAGGAGGATTGCCGTGAGTTCGAGGCCACCTGAGACTACATAGTAAATTCCAGGTCAGCCTGGGCTAGAACAAAACCCTACCTTGAAAAACCACAAAAACAGGAAAAGAAGGAACCATGTAATGACTCAACTCAACATTAAGACAGATTGACTCCTATTCCTTTATGTCTTGTTTTTGTGTTTGGCCTCTAGCAGAGTGTTTCAAAACTTGAACTTTGGGCTGGAAAGATGGGTTTGCAGTTAAAGTGCTTGCCTGCAAAGCAAAAGGACACAGGTTCGATTCTCCAGGACCCACATAAACCAGATGCACAAGGGGGGCACATGACGTATGTGTCTGGAGTTCATTTGAGTAGCTGGGTGCCATGGCACACCCATTCTCTCTGCCTCTTTCTCTATCTAAAATAAATAAATGTAAACAAATAAAAGAAAACCTTGAACTTAGGTAAATGGTCCAGAGTGAGGGAAAAGCTCTCCCGCTTGCACATATAAGTAGAAGCCTGTGTGAAGGTCAAAATCAGGGAGGGCTTCGACAGGGTCTGGTGGCACTGGCTTGTCATCTGAGCTACTCAGGAAACTGAGGTAGGGGTGGTGTAAGTTTAAGACCTGCCTGGGCTAAAGAATGAGTTCAGGCTCAGCTTGGGTAACTTCATGACACCCTGTTGGAAAATAAAAATTCAAAATGGGTTCACAGGTTCGATTTCCTAGGGCCCACATAAGCCAGATGCACATGGTTCATTTGCAGTGGGTAGAGGCCCTGGCATGCCTTTTCTTTTCTTATTTATTTTTCTTTATTTCTCAAATAAATAAAATAAAACTAAAATATTTTTTTTAATGGGTTAGGGTATAGCTCAGTGGGAGAGCACTTACCTAGCATGCTCAAGGTACTAGCTTCAGTCTACAGAATCACCAAAAAGAAACAACAATCAGGTTTTC
The DNA here is from genome assembly GCF_020740685.1 of Jaculus jaculus. Classification (NCBI taxonomy): domain Eukaryota; kingdom Metazoa; phylum Chordata; class Mammalia; order Rodentia; family Dipodidae; genus Jaculus; species Jaculus jaculus. The sequence goes on along the minus strand of NC_059108.1, from coordinate 143,088,520 downwards.
ATTTGTAGTCAATTTCTTTTGTGACATTGTATTCTCCTATTTATAGTAACATCCAAGAGATGAGAGCTCGGCACAAAGATGCTTTCCTGAAGAAACATAACCTCAAGCTAGGCTTCATGTCAGCATTTGTGAAGGCCTCAGCCTTTGCCTTGCAGGAGCAGCCTGTTGTAAATGCAGGTGAGTTTCTTGTGTCCAGTACAGCAGAAGTCTTGGGAGGTAGTTAGGAGAATACAAACCTGCGCCTACCTTTAGGGGTGAGCAGACCAAGGCTTTTTATTCATAGCTGTGGAGACATGACCCTCTTCCCTGGGGGTTTCTGCACTCAGCATTCCTAAAACAGCGTCATGATGACTGCCTCCCCACCAGTGAGCAGAATAGTTTTTCCTTTTACTGTACAGCTTGACAGCTGCTCCGGCAGCAGGCAGTTCTGGAGCAGCCTAGCTCCATTTCAAGTCATGACTGCCCCTCCATGGGCCCTTTATTTGTGGCTTGACTTCCTCACTTGGCATAAGCTCCAGGTTGACCTTTAATCTTAGGTCTGTGGGCTTCACTGGGAAGGCTGGGCCTTGCCCTCCCATGGGATTTTTTTTTTTTTTAACTCGTTTGTTTGTTTTTGTTATTCGAGGTAGGGTTTCACTCTAGTCTATGCTGACCTGGAATTCACTATGTAGTCTCAGGATGGCCTCGAACTCATGGCAATTCTCCTGCCTCTGCCTCCTGAGTACTGGGATTAAAGGTGTGCACCACCCTGCCCAGCTCCTTTTTTTTTTTTTTTTCATACTTACAGACAATAAACCATGATAATTCCCTCCCTCCCCCAATTTCCCCTTCACAAACCCACGCTCCATTGTATCCTATTCCTCTCTCCATTAGTTTCTTTTAATGTCATCATCTGTTCCACCTATTATGAGGGTCTTGTGAAGATAGTGTTAGGCACTGCAAGGTTGTGGATATTGAGGCCAATTTCTCTCTGGACTTTTACATTGTAAGCAGTCCTACCCTTCCTTTGGCTCTTACATTCTTTCTACCACACTTCCGCAATGGACCCTGAGCCTTGGATGTTGTGATAGAGATGTTTTAGTGCTGAACACTCCTCCGTCACATCTTCTCAGCACTATGGTGCCTTTTGGGTCATCCCAGAGGTCACCGCCATCTGAAAAGACAAGCTTCTCTAACCAAAAGTAAAGTTAGCATTAATATATGGGTATGAACATTAAGTAAAGTGCTCACAGGGCAGTTTGGTGGGCATAATTATGCATTTAGCCAGACAAGAGCAGGTGTTATGCTCCTAAGGCTCATGACCTCCTCCACCATAGACTTTTGACTAGGTTTTCAGTACCAGGGATGTATTCCCTCACATAGAGTAGGCCTCCAGTCCAATTAGAGAGCAGTTGGTTTCCCCATAACAGATGTGCCACTGTTGTACCTGTTGGTTCATTTGGCCTGGCTGGCCAAACTTGAGGCTTGCAGTGTCCATTGTTTTTTTACCACTAATGGCTTCTGATTCCCATAGGGCTGCATGCAGTGCAGCTTTTTCCATCTTTGTTGGCTGGTCTACAGGGAGGAGGTTTTCAGCTTGGCTCCAGTTTAATTTCTCGGTGACCTTGCCTCTTATGGGCTTTTTTGTTCATTTTCTTTTTCCTCACACCATTGGAGTATTAGCAGAGAAGGGTCAGTGACACTTTTAGTCCTCAGCAAAAGATCCAGAGTAGAAGCCTTAGTCTGTCCCATCGAGCACTGCTCTGGGTGAGTGGGAAGGTTGCCTTTGTTTGCCCAAATGTGTTCTTCTGTCTTCTTCTTGTGCCCCTGGCCAGCCTGCTGCATCTTTTCCTTTGGCCTCCTTTGTTGTTGCTTGGAGGCATCTCTCAAGGTTTCGTGGTTGCTTTCTCACTTAATAATGATCCTTCTAACCACACAACATAAATTCTCTTTCTGTGGAAAGAATGCCAAAGCTTATATTTGGCACTTGCAAGAAAATAAATTTTTTTCTTGTGTGTGTTTGGTTTTTCCAAAGTAGAGTCTCATTCTAACTTAGGCTAAACTGGAATTCACTATGTAGTCTCAGGTGGCCTTGAACTCAAGGCAGTCAATCCTACCTCTGTCTCTCAAGTGCTGGCATCAAAGGCATGTGCAACCTTACCCGGATTTTATCTTGTATTTTGAAGCCAGACCACCCCACTTTGAATTGCCTAGAGAGGCTTCCCTCTCCCCCTTTTTGAGCGGGAAAGCAGAATGGACAATGTCCCTACACCCCTGTTTCCTTTGCTCATTTACCTTTTTTGGAGCACTTGTTAACCCTAGCCATTCTTTTTGGTTTTTCGAGGCTATCCTGGAATTCACTATGTAGTCTCTTGCACTACATAGTAAACTACTGTAGTGGACTTGAACTCACAGTGATCCTCCTCCCTCGGCCTCCCAAGTACTGGGAATAAAGGTGCGCACCACCACGCCCAGCTAACCATAACTCTGTCTTCCTGTGAGGGCTTCATAGAGTGTCTGTGAACTGCAGAAGAATAAATGCTACTACACTCAAGTCTGTTCAGGAATTTGGGAACTGCTGTTTCTAGTTGGGGTGTGAGTATGTGGAGTGCCATCTGCTACTTGTAATGCAATCATTTTCATGTTGGTTGATCAGCCCACACTGCGTCAAGACACTGAAAATTTTACTCTGTTAATGCCCTGGCCTAGGGGGTTTGTATGTAACGTGTTTTGTTTTTTTTCCTCATAGTGATTGATGATGCAACCAAAGAGGTGGTGTATAGGGATTATATTGATATCAGTGTTGCGGTGGCCACCCCACGGGTATGTTGGGGCAAGAGGAGGGAGTGCTGGTCTTAGATCCTCACCTTATTAATGTGAAGACGCAGATCACATGGGAGACATCTTTTCTTTGTTCATATATTTTTAGGGTGTCATTAGTAAAAGTAACTTTTTTTTAACCATACCACATTCCTTTATTTTAATGTCAGGCCTAAATACCTTAGACTTTCTGTAGTCACAGTGAGTTTAAAGTGCTCTGACTTGGGAGACCTTTGGGTTAAATCAATTTGTAACTGTTGTCAGTACTTTATTTTGCAACTACAAACAGCTTTTGGCTCCCTCAGGGTCTTGTGGTTCCTGTCATCAGGAATGTGGAAACCATGAACTACGCAGATATTGAGCGGACCATCAGTGAACTGGGCGAGAAGGTAAGGCAGGCAGACGGGTTTGCGTGAGCTGCTGGGCACTTGAGCGCGCGTAGCCTGCTGCGGAAGGCTAGGCTCGCCAGCTAGCATTGCTCACGGAGTCTTTGTTTGCTGTAAGGAATGCGTAGCCTCTGGGAAGGGCCGTAGTCCAGAAAGAGCGGAGTACAGGCATCGAGCCTCACACGCTCACGTGACTGGACTCTCGCCAGTCAAGACCTGCTGGAGGGAGAAAAGTCTGACTGGAATCAAGCCTTTTTTCTGGTGTAACACTGGTCATAGTCACCTGTCCTATGGGTACCACAGCTTACACTACTGATTTCAGATATGAGCTTTCTGACTTTTTCTTTGAGTAAAGAAACTTGGTTGGGTTTAATGTTTCAACTATGAAATTTGTTTTCAGGCCCGAAAGAATGAACTTGCCATTGAAGATATGGATGGTGGTACTTTCACCATTAGCAATGGAGGTGTTTTTGGCTCACTCTTTGGAACTCCCATTATCAACCCCCCTCAGTCTGCCATCCTGGGTATGCACGCCATCTTTGACAGGCCGGTGGCTATAGGAGGCAAGGTAGGAACCAGCGTTATTTCTAAGGTGGTAATAGCTAAGTGGCTGTGAGGGGGAAATCTAAGTGCTTGTTATAAACATTCACTGTAATTTCAGGCTTAAGTTCCATTTCTTAGTTTCTAATTAACAGCTAAGACACTCATTCCCAGACTCTGCTCTGTAGACCAGATCATCTGGGAACAAGTTAGAAACACACACACTCTCGGGTCCCCACGGGGACCTGCAGCGCAGAATGCTGACGGTGCTGACGTGCTGCGGTCTGCGGACCTCTGAGCTGAGCAGGCCTCTGCGCGGCCATCTAGGACTCGTTGACAAACACTGCTTTCTAGCAGTGGAGGATTCAGCTGGGATGGCTCCTTTCCTCGGAGACAGCAAGAATGTACAGCTATCTGTGCTTTGGAATTATATGATAAATCTTAGAAGTCTTTTGAGTGTTCAGGAATGAGGTTAAAGGCACTGAACCTAGACATTGGAAGGTAATTTAGTAGGAAAAGCTTTTTGCGACTCTCGTGTTTTGAACTTTTTTGGATCACTTTTGTTTTTGTTTTTGTTTTGTTTTTCAAGGTAAGGTCTCACTCTAGCTCAGGCTGACCTGGAATTCACTACGTAATCTTGGGGTAGCCTCGAAGTCATAGTGACTCTCCCGCACCTCTGACTCCAAAGTGCTGGGATGAAAGGCATGCACCACCACACACGGCTTTGTATCACTTTTTGAATTTAGAAACCATAAATCGTCTTTCTGAAAAATAGTTATATGCCCAACTTCATATACAATATCAGAATTTTTGGACTCAAGGTTAAGCCTTTTTTCTCATGTTGGGGATGTAGCTCAGTTGATTGAGCTCACACCTAATAAGCCCTAGTTCTATCCCTAATGCCCAGAAACCAGGCATGATGGCATATGTCTGTGTTAAGGAGGTGGAGACAAGAGGATCAAGAGTTCACTGTCATTCTTGACTATATAATAGCAAGTTCAAGGCCAGCTTAGGCTCATGAGAATCTGTCTCAAAAATACCCCCCCCCAAAAAAAAGGTCACCTTTTTTTCTCTATAATTTCAAGCCTGGGGGTGTTGGTCAGTGGTGAATGCTTGGCTGGCCTACTTGAGGCCCTGTGTTGGATTTCCCCAACATTGCAAGAAAAACCTTTTTTTAGGCAACAGAATAATTAGAGGGCAGAGTATGGATTTACTTGTTTTAAGGTAATTTTGAGGAGACTGTTTTCTTACTTAAACTTTCTGATGCCCATGGTACATGCTTTTAATCCCAGCACTCGGGAGGCAGAGGTAGGAGGGTCACTGTGAGTTCGAGGCCACCTGAGAATGCATAGTGAATTCCAGGTCATCCTGGACTAGAGTGAGACCTTACCTCGAGAAACCAAAAAAAAAGTAAAGCAGGGCTGGAGGGATGGCTTAGTGGTTAAGTGCTTGCTTGTGAAGCCTAAGGACCCCAGTTTGATGCTTGATTCTCCAGTACCCACGTAAGCCAGATGCACAAGGTGGCATATGCATCTGGAGTTTGTTTGCAGTGGCTGGAGGCCCTGGTGCACCCATTCTCTCTATCTCTTTGTCACTCTCAAATAAATAAATAAAAATAAACAAAAAATTTTTAAAAGTAAAGTGTAAAGCTTGTCTTTGGAAATAATCATAAGTTAACCAGAGGCAACATTGGTAGGAAAGCCTTTGGAATTAAGAACTTAACTATTTATTAGCTTTATTTATTTATTTTAAATATTTTTTTATTTTTATTTCTTTAGATGAGAGAGGGAAGGAGAGAGAGAGAGAATGGGCATGCCAGGGCCTTCAGCTGCTGTGGATGAGCTCCAGATACATGTGCTACCTTGTGCATCTGGCTCACATGGGTCCTGGGGAACAGGGTGTGTAGGCTTTGAAGGCAAGTGCCTTAACTGTTAAGCCATGTCTTCAGCCCTTATTTATTTCTAAAATATTTTTATTTGTTTACGTGAGAGAAAGAGGGAGAGAAAAAACTTTACTTTTATCAGAGCATTCTCTGATTTGTTCGATATAAACCTGTGGACTTCTCTTCTGCAGGTGGAGGTGCGGCCTATGATGTATGTAGCCCTGACCTATGATCACCGGCTGATTGATGGCAGAGAGGCTGTGACTTTCCTCCGCAAAATCAAAGCAGCAGTAGAGGATCCCAGAGTCCTCCTTCTGGACCTTTAGAAGGAACCCATATGCCCTACCAATTGATCATGCAGGAACTGAAAACCAGTCTTCTCCCTGTCCCCATGTGAGTCCCAGGTTAGCCTGGTAACAGGCAGGCACATGCTGTTGGCCTCAAGCAAGGAAGCCAGGGCACTATGTAACCAGCAGTCACAGGTCTTTCTTGATGTTTCTATCAGGCTCTCTCCCTCTCTGTCTCCCTCTCTCACCTTCTAATATCTTAATGTCATGGGCGTGAGAGTGAGAGCAAGAGAGAGCCTTGATGGATACTCATTAATGTTCTTGCCTTTCTTCCAGCCCTCTGCAAAGACAATTGTGTTTCTCCCCAGTGCCAGTGAACTATAGGGAAACCACCGGGGACCACATAATTGAGTTTCTATCTTTGGAAAGTGTTCTCCAGGGATGCCTAGAGGGGTGCTGTGCCTCCCAAGCTCAAAGCAGCCTCTGTCCCAGCCGTGCACTCTCTTGATGCCCCTGCGTTGAGGCACTGAGCACAGGCACAGAGGTGCTGCTTTGCTGCTTCAACGCACCATCGTTCTCAGCTGTCAGTGACTTCAAGATGCCTCTTCTACCTCTTCCAGGAAGCACAGGCCAGGAGATCTTCAAGTAGGGGAGAGTCCAAAGTCCCCTGAGGTGACATGTTGTCATCACAGATGGGAGTAGAGCCCTGGCCTGCCCTCATACCTTATCGTAGGTTCACACGAGACTCATTTTGGCATAATTACACACAGCGGTGGTCATGCCAACCCTCTGTAGGTTGCTAGGAACCATTCTAGGACATTTTCATTTAGAGCGGATTCTAGTGCATCATGGCAGCGGGACAGAGCCTGATAAGAGGACTGGCTCTGATTGGCTCAGGGTGATGAGCTTTTAAATTTAAGGTGGTCTAAACATGTGGACTGAGAAGGCCATTCTCCCTGGGCTGTGGTCTGTGGGGAGTTGTGCCTTTGCTTCAGGACATAGATCTAGGGGAGAGGCTCAAGCCTCAAGGGGCCAGTATTTGGTGTTGAACTAGAGAGGACATCAGCTGAGGTACTGCCCTTTGAGTCTGGGCACAATCATTGGAATTCTTGAAGCATGGTAAAATGTCAGTAACTAGTCCTGAAAGCTGCCAGGCTTCAAGCCCTTGTATCCACCTGCACTGAGGCCTGAGACTGCTGACACGGGGCCATTAGTTAGTGCAGAGAGCCCTTTTTATCTTGAGCCAAGAGAAAAGGCTAGGGGGAGGGGGGAAGGGCCAGTAATGAGTGCCTGCAGCATCTGCTACTCTGTCTTCTCCATTCAGAACTTGTAACTACAATATTTAAAGAGACTGATTTTGAATGAAAATTAAAGGGCAAATATTCTCAAACGGGTTCCAGCATCTGTGCCGCTTGTGATGTTGAGGCTGCGCAGCCCCAGCACCGTCGCGCCAGCCGTGCCGGTATCGGGAGCTAGTAACGCTGATCTGTTGTCCTGTAGTGGCCCGTGGTTTTGTCTGGTGCTGCTGGGTATGGAACTGGGACCTCGTGTGCTCTACCACTGAGCTATGCCCCCAGCTCCCCAGCCCATACTTTCGACACGGTAACACACCTGTTGGGTGGAACCCTGACTGCAGCCAGGGATTCTTAGTGCCCAGCTTTCTTCCAGGGAGCACTGTAGGTCCAGCAAGTGACTCTTGAAATTGTGGCTCCCCCCTTCTGAAGCTCCTTCAAAACACCATGGGGCAGCTGCCATTTTGTGGGGGCTTGCATTATTTCTGGGGTGGACTGGAAAGTGGGGAGGGCTCCTATTCCTGGGTGGAGTTTGCTGCCACATATGAACCAACATGTTTGAAGTTAGTATGGACAAATGGGGGGGGGGTCACCTCTTAGGAGCAGTGATGTGTGGGGCCACTAGGCAGGGTCATTTAATCTAGACTGACCGCAGGTGCAGGTGTGACAGAGCCTAGGTTTACACACAGCCATAACTTTCCACACGGATCCCTTATCTGCTGGTCTGTCTGTAGTGATTCTCTCTTTGGAAGCCTGTCACAGTGTGGAGGTGGGTGCAGAAATTAGAGCTGGCAGGTGGGTTCAGTGAAAGGAGAAAACTAGAAGTAGGGCTGGAGAGATGGCTTAGCAGTTAAGCGCTGGCCTGTGAAGCCTAACAACCCTGGTTCGAGGCTCGGTTCCCCAGGACCCACGTTAGCCAGATGCACAAGGGGGCGCAAGCGTCTGGAGTTTGTTTGCAGTGGCTGGAGGCCCTGGCACGCCCACTCTCCTCTCTCTCTCTCTGCCTGCCTCTTTCTCTCTGTCGCTCTCAAATAAATAAAAATAAACAAAAATTAAAAAAAAAAACAAACTAGAAGTACTTGCCAGGGCTAGGGCTAGGTTTAACTGTGGTAGTAAACATACAAAGTAGCCGTTCACTTCATCAAAAGGTCAACTATCAGTCATGGCAGGGCTAGGACAGTGGAATTCCAAGTGATGCAGTGTGTGGCCAGGGTTGGGCCCACAAGTGAGCTGTACTTCATAGAGCTGCAGGCGAGTGGTCTGGCCTTACGTAAGGGCAGCTGCAGAAGGAGCTGCCCTCGTGAGATGGCTGGAAAAGGTTCTGTTAACTTCCCAGAGCCCGTTTTCTGAGGAGCTACCATCTCCCAGGGGGGTTGCTATGAGGATTAAACTAGTGTTCCTCCCTGGCACCATGATCCCCCATACGGCCACTTCCCCCTAAGGCCCAGAGCTTCTCTGCAGAGGTACATCCTGCTGCCTAACAGGTCCTAAGCCCACTCAAGCTTCTCTAGGGTACCTTGTAATGTGCCCTGTGCAGGCCATTTTTGCTATATTAATGACATAAGAACACTGCAGGAAGAGCAGGCTTTATTAGTAGACAAACCCCAGGGACAGCCAGGTCATGGCCATGGAGCTTGGGACAACAGGCTGTGTTTTCCCCTATTCTCTGGCCCTGAGTCACTCTGAGAATCTGAGGAATATTGGGCCTCCTTAGGTTACAAGCAGTCAGGTGGGAGTTGCCCAACCCATGGACAGTGTCAGAAGTGCCACCGAGTGGTGTAGACACTGGCTAGGAGACGCTGTGGACAGGTCAGATGGAAGTTTGTCTCAGGCACTATACCCAGTGATCCAGGGAGTCTGGAGAGGAGCCTCAAACCTAGGGAGTTATCTGTGGGATACTCACCACAGTTCTTCATACCAGAAAATCTTGCTTCTGGCTGAACATATGGGTAAAGTAGTTAATGTGTTTTGTAGATTCTCTTTCAGTAGGCATAGAACTGAGTATGGCAAACAGACTCAAGGCCTGAGACGGTAATCTCAGACCCATGAGCCAGGCTCCCCTGTCACAGATGGGCTGGCTGGGGAAGAAAGCTCTTTATTTCATATAAGTACCGCATGCTAACCGATTACTTGAGCTCCTTTATTCTGTTTTCATACTTAACCGAGTGGCAGAAATGCATTCCTTCCCTCCCCCGACCTCCTTCTGGCTTTTTAGGTCCCTCCCCTCCCTCCCTTTTGTTCTCCATAGCCATAAGTTAGGGCCTGGTCAGGAACCCTCCTGTCCCCCTCAGATGTCCCTGCTTCCCACCCTTCCCACTCCTGTGGGAACAGCTTCTGGCAGAAGCAGCCTAGTGGTCACATGTCTAAGATGTCCCCAGGACAGCTCTGGTTTGGGTCCACTGAGCCACTGAATCACTGTCCTGAGTCGAGTCTCCATGAATGTCCCAATGGGCACAACATGGCAGTGAGTGTGTCAGTGAACTTGTCATTTGGCTGAGAAGTGCAGAGCTGGAGTGACAGAAGGCACCCCTTAACATATGACAGGACCATGTTAAAGGCATATGGTAGTTGCACTCAACAGGTGTGTGTTGCCTGATGGGTTCAGGGTGCTGGCAAGTAGGGCCTGGATTCAGCTGCTCCTCAGACTGCCCCCTACTGGGCAGCGACAGTCTTGCTTATGAGGCCCAAGCTGGAAGCGGAGCGCAGAAAGGCAGCTGCTGTCCTACATTGTTCTCCTGAAGCTCACTGATCGGAGGGGACAGCCCTTGTGGCAGGCAGACAGGAGAGCCAGGCCAGCTGCTTCCTTGCCCACTGACCCACCCCTTACCCTGCCAGTCTGCTCCACTGGATAGTACTGAAAAAGGGGTGGGACTTGAGTTTGCGAGCCCCACCTTCTCCAGCACCGAGGCGCTGCTGTGGGTCGAACTGCAGCAGCTGTGGGGAGAAGTCCAGTTAGCGCTCTGGAGCCCTTCCCAACTCCCACCAAGGAGGTGGGCACTCACCTCCAGGGGCTCCAGCACCACGGCCCCTAGAATGTTCAGTCCCTGCTATCCCAGCCCACCACCCCCGGTCCTGCCTTCCCCCAACACTGGTGGTGCCCTCGGGTATTCACATTAGCACACATAACCCACACAAGGCTGTGGTGGTTCTGTGCTCCCAGTCCCCTTCTCCCCCATTCATAGTCCAAGAAGCCACCTCTAAGCTAGGCTTACCTCGGTCAGCAGAGAGGCTGCTGGGCGACTGAGCCACTCTGGCAACTGGAGCTGGGTGTGAGCCTGGAATCCTGAGGGGTGGCTCTGGGACAGTGCCTGAGGGGGGGACACAGGGTGGGGCCTCTGAAGAGGCCACTCCAGGAAAGCAGCGCCCCACAACACATTTCATAAGAGAATGTCATTGCTTAGGGTCTGCATGCTCCAGGCTGTGCTGAACTTTGCTGTACCACGCTCAGTGAAGATCGTGCAGGGTGGGTGGGAGGGGGCGTTGGCAGGCGGGGTTCTCAGAGGCCCCGAGGCACATGGGTCTGGTCAGGTCTGGACTTCAGGTTGTACTGCATGCATGCCAGCTGTTTTCCTGCATGAATGTGGTTTGGCCCTCTCTTGCTTCCCAACCTAATTGGCTCCAGATGGCAGTGCTGAGCTCATCGGGTGAAGGGCAGAGAGCAGAGCCTCTGTCCCGGTCAGGTGGGTTTTCAGGGGGATCATTGTACTCTTGGCTGACCACGCTGCACGGGGCAGCTGCCGGCCTGGATGAGAGTCCTGTCTTATTGCCAGCTAAGGTTGGGGTTACAGACCTGCAGACTGTAGCTGGTGGTGAGGAGCTGGGGGGGGGGAGGTTTGGGGGATGACTGATCTTCAGACAGCTCAGGCACCCTCTTCCAGAAACCTCTAGCCATCCCAACTCAGATCATTCCTAGGATTTGAAGATCTTAGCAACATCACCTAGTGCGATAGGGGTGCTGGATGTGCTCACGGCCTTGTAGTGGTGGCGGCTTCCTCAGTGGGGTGGCGGGACATCCAGCCCAATGGTCAGGTCTTAGGAAACCGGGCAACGTTTGTCTTGACCCTAGCTGGCTGACAAAGTTCTGCTCAGTTACTCACCATTCCCGTGAGCAGCTCATACAGCAGTGACCCATAGCTCCACCAATCACAGGCTTCAGTCAGCTCAGAGATCCCTCCGACCTCTGTGTGAACAAGTATACATACAGCCAGGGCTGGAGAGATGGCTTAGCAGTAAGGGTGCTTGCCTGCAAAGCCCAAGGACCCACGTAAGCCAGATGTACAAGGTGGTGCAGGCACCCGGAGTTTGGTTGCAGTGGCTAGAGGCTCTGGTACACCCATTCTCTCTCAAATATTTTTTTTTTTTTTTAAAGAATCATCTACCCTGGCCTCATAAAAGGGGGCCTATCCGGATATTCTCATTTCTACCACCCACTACCCATCACTGACCTCAGCCCCCACAAAGGGACCCATGATCTAGATAACCCTCAACACCCCCCTCTTGCCTGGGGCACTGTACAAGCAGTCCACAGCGTCCCTGCTAAACTGGGGCTCCACTTCTGACCACTGGCCAAAATACGTGAGCCGGATGTGACCTTGTCCCGCGTACGTAGGGAGGAAAGGCAAGACAGAAATGACGATAGCATCACTGAGCACCCAGCACGGCGAGGCAGTCCTAGGGCTTCCCTCAACGATCCCGTGGAGCTAAAGGCCGTGTCTGGTGAGTCTCCCTAGGGACACGGGCCCCTGAGACCCGGAGCTCAGGGGTGTCCCTGGTAGCTGCTGCCCCAGGCTCCTGGGGGAGGAGGGCCAGGCAGGTCCCGTGCGAAGGGCTGCTGTGACATTAGGGCCAGGAAGCAGCAGTGACCTTTACAATCCCTTTGACTTGGGGGGGGGGCTCCCACCTTGGAGGGGGGGTGTGTGGCTGGGACTCCTACCTGCCTGGTCCAGGAGCAGGTTCCGCGGGTTGAGGTCCCGGCACAGCACCCCGTGCTCGTGCAGCGCCTCCAGCGCCAGCAGCATCTCGGCCGCCCACTGCCTCACCTGCTCGTCCCCCGCGCTCGGGACGGCCCCGCCCCGCCCCACGCGGGCCCCGTCTCGGCCACAGCTGCCCAGCACCCGGTCGGCCCCCTCACGAACCCAGCGGAGCCCCCGCGTGGGCGCAGGGTTCGAGCTGTGGCCGGCTCGCCTGGCTTGGCTGCTCAAGGAGAGGTCGGAGGAGGAGGAGGAGGAGGAGGAGGCGCTGGTCCTGGCCGAAGGCCTGAGGCTCGGGGCCTCCCCGACTGCTGCGGGGACACTCCGAGGAGAAGTCCGCCCCGGGGTGTGGCCCGGGGGAGGCCGCGCCGGGCTCGGGAGGCCCCGGTGGGTGTTGAGCTGAGCTTTTGACTTCTCCAGGGCAGGGCCAGACCGGCGTCCAGGGTGTTGGGGGTGCGCCTGGGAGAGGAGGTGGGACCACAGCGTGCCTCCTGGACAGTGGGGGGGGGGGACAGAGTGGACACCAGACCCGGGCCCCGCTCCCACCTCCCTCCACATGGCCCTGGCTCACAGGGGTCCTGGCCTTCTCACTCCCACCCCCTGTCACTTAGCACAGCACACTTCTCCCACCTACAGAGAGCTCAGTCTGACCGCCTGCATCTCTCTAGAGGCTTAATACCCAGGTAGATGTTATTTATTATTAGTGGCCTTGAAGTGGGGGATTTGCCAGTATTCAACATACTGTACTTTCTCATTTGTTTTTAGGGAGAATGGTATCATGAGGGGTAAAGAAGGCCAGGCATGGATGTATGATGACTGTCTCTCTCTTTTTTAACCCAAGCTAAGGTCTCGCTCTAGCCTAGGCTGACCTAGCATTCATTATGTACTCTCAGGGTGGCCTCGAACTCATGGCGATCCTCCTACCTCTGCCTCCCAAGTGCTGGGATTAAAGGCGCGCACCACCACGCCCAGCTGACTGTATCTTGATCCAAGGGTGTACCCCAGAGTTTTTTTTTAAAAAGCATTAAACACCTACCACATGGCCCCATTCCTGTTCTTACAGCTTCCACCACCATCCCATGTGGCCACTTAGGGATGGGCACCAATCAAAGTGAAGGAAACTGGCAAAGACAGCTGGCTAAATGCCCTCTTTGCTTGCCTAGGGTGTATACATCCTGCCCAGGAGTTCCCATAGCAGCCTGGCCCTGCCATTAGCCTCCAGAAAACCTGGGTCCCCCATCTGGGCCATACATCTGCTGCAGCAAGCCACACCTCAAGATTGGGCATTTTAAGGGAGTGGATGACAGTATTCAAAGCTCCGAGGAGCTGGTGGGGCCCCGCGGGCCCCCTCACCTTGCACATGCTCCAGGTGCAGGAAGATGGAGTCTTCACTCACAAAGTACTGCAGCAGCTTTGTCATGTAGGGGACCCCATGCGGGATGATGGTCAACCGCTCGCGACTCACCGCGTGGCACCTGGGCAGGCTCTGGGGAAGGGACAGGGCAGGTAGATCGGCTGCTGCTGTTAAGAGACATCCATGCCCTGGCTTCAGGACACCAGGATGTGAACTGGAAGCCAATGTGAGGAGCCAACTGCCTTCCCCCCCATCTCCTGACCTGGCCTTCACCCCTATTCTCCATAGAATCCAGGCCCAGGGATGAGATTGCATGTGTCTTATCTGTTCTGGAAGCAGGGGCCATGTTCAGGAGATGAATAAGCAGTTTTTGGATTTGCAGGGCACATGGGCTCTAGGTGCAGATTCTGGAGAGGGGGTTCTCTAGAGGATAGGGACTTCAAGAGCTTTGAAAAGGTCCCAAGAGGAATGCAGAATGGTGGGGGAGGCGTGCGGGGGGGGGGGCGGAGATGGCGTGCTGGGCAGCACCTGCCTTCACCACGAAGGTCCCTCCAGATGTTGGGTCCTGGACCAGCTGCACCTGCCAAATTCCAGGAGGCACTGGTCAAAGAACAGGTTAGTCCCACAGCTTACTTGCTCCAGGCAGTATGGAGAACACAGTTCCCTCCCAGGCTGACTACCGTCCCCTCACCCAACCCTTGCGAGAGCTCGAGGTGCTCTGGTGCTCCTCTGGGCTCCTGGGAGAGGCCAGTAAGCAGTGCTCTCTGGGCTGTCCCTCAGGGGAGCCTCCTGTCTCCTGGGTGTGAGTGCCTTAAGGGCAAGGACCCCCCTCCCCCCCGCACCCCATCCAGCTCAGGTTCACCAAAGCACTGTACAGTCCAGGGATGTAACAGATGTTCATACAGGCATGGCAAGCAGCCTTGGGCATCAATCAGTAGCTGAGGTTGGGGGAAGCCGACACTGATCAGGGCCCCATGTGGCTCAACGACAGCTGAAACCCAACCCCTCGCGGCAGGTTTTTCCCAGAGCTCTCCATCCTTCAAGGTTTGAAGGTGTCACAGCGGAAGGACCTCAGAGCTAGTCACTCCCTGCTGCTTACATGAGGGAGCTGTTGGGGTGCGGCCCTAGGTCAGGTGGGCCAGGCCCTGGGCTTGGCATGTTTCTTTAGGTCTCTCTCTCCCTGATATGCCACACTTCCTTATTCTTGTGCTTAGTAGCGTCTCACTGTAGCTCAGGCTGACCTGGAATTCACTCTATAGCCTCAGGGTGGCCTTGAACTCATGGCTGTCCTTCTACCTCTTCCTCCTGACTGCTAGGATTAAAGGTGTGTATTGCCACTGGCTTACACTGTCCTATAAATACAGGCAGGTGCGATCACCCATGCCAGCAGGGGAATCTCTGGAGACTGCCCTCAGCATCCCTTCTCCTTGTGGGCTTTGGTTAAAAGCAGTGTCCTGCACACTGCTGGCCTAGTCTGGAGCTGGACCCTTGGTTCATCTCAGGGGTGGGCCCAGGTATAGGAGGGGGAAGGAAGGGTCACAGAGTAGTGTCTGGGCAAGAAGGCAGAGGATTCTGCCTAGAGGAGGGAATGTGAGGGCTCTGGTGTTGTGACTTCTTGGCTGCAAACCCACCTGGCCGACACCCCCAGGTGGCCAATGTAGTGGGAGTGCTATCCCTATCAGGTGAGAATTATTAGTGACCCACTTTATTGATGAAATTGAGAGATTAAATTGCCTACCACAGTCCCACTGACCAAAAAAAAAAAACAAAAAAATAAAACAGTAGAAAGCTGGGCATCATGGCTCATGCCTTTAGTTCCAGCACTCAGGAAGCCGAGGTAGGAACGTTGTTGTAAGTTCAAGGACAGCCTGGGCTAGAATGAGACTTTATCTCATTTAAACACACACACACACACAAACTTAGGTAGGCGTGGTAGCTTATGTCTTTAGTCCCAGCACCCAGGAGGCAGAGGTAGAAGGATTGCTGTGAATTCAAAGCCACCCTATGATTACATAGTGAATTCCAGGTCCGCCTGGGCTAGAGCGAGATCATACCTCAAACAAGCAAACAAAAAAAAACCTGGTAGACTCAGGATTTGAGTTTAGACAGGCTAATTCTAGAGAAGAGCTTAGCAGGGGCCTCAGTTTCCCCATTATCATAAAATGGAAGTAGGCAAAGAGCCCTATGTCCTTCGTGTGGCAGGAGAGTGGATTCTTTTTGACCACCAGAGGTCTCCCTTCCAATGGCCACAGACAGCCCAGCTTGGTCTTGGCTTCCTAACAAACTTGTGCGATGTTTGAAAAAAGGCAGAAAACTTGTTTAGGGAAAAAAAAAAAATTTCCCACAAGTACTGACACTCCAGATAATTCCCCATCATCCTTTGCCAAGTGGCATTTCCCACCACCTCGTCCTGGGCCGGGCCCTCTGATTTACAATCCGAAAATCCAGCTGGGAAGGATGAGAAAGGTAAAACTACACCTTGCGCCTGACTTGATGGTGTATGCCTTTCATCCCAGCATTTCAGGAGGCAGAGATAGGAGGATCACCGAGAGTTTGAGGCCACCTTGAGACTAGAGTGAATTCAGCCTGAGCTACAGTCTTGAGACTCTACCTTGAAAAAAACCAACCAAACAAACAAAAAAGAACCCTATAACTTGACCTGTCCCTCGAAGAACTACATTCAAGACACATTAAAACCTATTTCTTTTCCTAGAAGGAATTATACCTAAACATTAATAGTGATTATTTTGAAGTTTAGCTTGGAGGTAGGGTTGTGAATTTTTGTCTTTTTTCCCCTGGTTTTAAAATCTCTTTTTATTTCCTTATATCTCAAAAGGGTAGCAGAGGTGCAACCAAACCAAGGGGGGGGAAAAAAAAAAAAAAACCAGGCGTGGTGGCGCACGCCTCTAATCCCAGCACTGGGGAGGCAGAGGTAGGAGGATTGCCATGAGTTAGAGGTCAGCCTGAGACTATATAGTGAATTCTAGGTCAGCCTGGGCCACAGCAAAACCCTACCTCAAAAAAAAAAAAAAAAAAAATCCTCTTTTCCTAAGTGGGTTGGGAGACAGAGCACAATCTAAAACTTGACCTCCTTGAATCTTCTTAGTTCATTCTCTTTAAGATACTTATTAAAATATGGCACTGCTGGGCTGGAGAGATGGCTTAGTGGTTAAGGTGCTTGCCTGCAAAGCCAAAGGACCCAGGTTCCATTCCCCCAGGACCCACGTCAAGCCAGATTCACAAGGTGGCGCATGTGTCAGGAGTTTGTTTGCAGTGGCTGGAGGCCCTGATGTGCCCATTCTCTCTCTGCCTATCTCCCTCTTTCAAACAAATAAGTATAGATAGCACTGCGAAACATAACTTTCTGCCACTGTGAAATCCTGTAGTTCTACCTTCTGCAGTGGGGGAAGCCATTAGCCTCAAATAGTGATGAAGCCCTTGACATGTGACCCGTGAAACTGAGACACAGAGTGTTTGACTTGATGCAGCCCGTCGTATGTGACTACTCTCCTGGATGCACAGCCTACTTCTTTTCGTGTCAGACTGACTGAAGATTTGACGCCACACATCTCTAAGTGAGGATGTGCCTCACAAATAGGAGGTGAGCCTTATAATTGGGAAGATGGAAGGCAATTGTGGGTACCTGCTCCTACCTTTAAAAACATTTGTTTTTATTTATTTTTTTTGAGAGAGACAGAATGGGTGCGCAAGGGCCTCCAGCCACTGTAAACAAACTCCAGACACATGCGCCACCTTGTGCATCTGGCTTTCGTGGGTCCTGGGGAGTCGAACTTGGGTCCTTTGGCTTTACGGGCAAGCACCTTAACTGCTAAGCCATCTCTCCAGCCCAGCATTTTCTTTTTAAAAGGAACCTGCTGATTTCCTGGGACACAGATAAAGCCAGTGGAACAGAAATCCCTTTTTGTTTATTTTTTTGAGGTAGGGTCTCACTCTAGCTCAGGCTGTCCTGGAATTCATGTAGTCTCACAGCGGCCTCGAACTCTCAGTGCTCCTCCTACCTCTGCCTTCCAAGTGCAAGGATTGAAGGGTTGCACCACTACGCCTGGCTAGTAAGCACTTGCCTGCGAAGCCTAAGGACCCAGGTTCAATTCCCCAGTATCCACGTAAGCCAGATATTCAAGGTAGTGCATGCATCTGGAGTTCGTTTGTAGTGGCTAGAGGCCCTGGTGTGCCCATTCTCTGTCTTTCTCTCTCTCAAATAAATAAATAAAATATTTTTAAAAAAAGGTACACAGAGAGCCAGGTGTGGTGGTGTACGCCTTTAACCCCAGCACTTGGGAGGCAGAAGTAGGAACTCAAGGCCTGGGCTAGAGTGAGACCCTACCTCAAAAAACCAAAACCAAACCAAAACAACAACAACAAACACGGGACTGGAGAGATGGCTCGGTGGTTAAGATGTTTGCCTGCAAAGTCTAAGGACCCTGGTTCGATTCCCCAGTAACCACATAAAGCCAGATGCAATGTGGCCCATGCATGTGGAGTTTGTTTGCAGTGGCTAGCAGCCCTGGTTTCCTGTTCTCATTCCCTCTCTCCTGTCTCCCTCTGCTTGCAAGTAAATAAATAAAAAAAATATATATATATATGTATTTTAATTTTTATTTATTTATTTGAGAGTGACAGACACAGAGAGAAAGACAGATAGAGGGGGAGAGAGAGAATGGGCGTGCCAGGGCTTCCAGCCTCTGCAAACGAACTCCAGACGCGTGCACCCCCTTGTGCATCTGGCTAACGTGGGACCTGGGGAACCGAGCCTCGAACCGGGGTCCTTAGGCTTCACAGGCAAGCGCTTAACCGCTAAGCCATCTCCCCAGCCCAAACTATATATTTTTAAATCCTGTGTTTGAGCCAAATCAAACAAGAAGCTACTTAGAAGACCTTTGTCTTCCCTATGTCAAACTCTCAACATCTCAGAAGTGGTTTAGCAAAAACAGGGTGACATGTCCCTGAGGACAGATCCTTGGACATCACGGCTGCCCACCCAGTGCTTGATGCATGCACCTCATGGCTTCCTGCCAGCATCTCTTCAGCCCCTGGAACCCCCCCTGCCTTGCCCAGCTAGGCCCATAGCTGGAGACCACTGGGCACACCAGGCTGTCCTGAGCAAGCCCTTGACTCCTCCCCTGGGCCTGAGGGCTGTTGCTGGTTGGCGCTGGCCCTGCCCTGCTACCTGTATCTGCCTGGGTAGATTCATGGACTGGGCTCCAGGGCCCTAATACCTTCCCTAATTTGGGGAAAGTGCTGTCCTTGGAAATGGGGTAGGTTTTCTGAAGGGACCTGGAGTCCATCACTTGTGTAGCCGAGACAGGGTGGGAAAGGGATAATCTCAAGGCAGCGTAGTTGGTGCTGATTTCAGTGTGGGTTCTCTTGCGCAGGCTGCAGAGTACTGGATATGAAAATGCCTGTAAATGTGGACATGTCCTGCTGCTGAACAAACTTCTGTGTCACAGACTTCCCTCTTGGAGACTCCCAATATATATGTTTGCATCCCAAAAGCTCTGAGAACTTTTAACATTCAAATACAAAGTGGGGCTGGAAACATGGCTCAACGGTTAAGGCACTTGCCTGCGAAGCCTAACAATCCGGGTTCGACTCCCCAGGACCCACGTAAAGCCAGATGCACAAAGTGGTGCATGCATCTGGTGTTTGTTTGCAGTGGCTGGCCCATTCTCTCTGTCTCTCTTCTCTCAACCTCTCTCTCTGCTTGTAAATAAATGCAAATATAAAAAAAGTATAAAGTGTGGCTGGAGAAATGGTTCAGCAGTTAAAGGTGCTTCTTGCAAAGCCTGAAAGCCTGGGTTCGATTCACTAATACCCATGTGAAGCCAGATGCATGAAGCCAAGAATTCATTTGCAGTGGCCAGAGGCTCTGGTCTGCTCATTCTCATTCTCTCTCTTACCTCACAAATAGATAAAGTTTGAAAAAATGCAAAGTAATGTAACTTTAACCCCCTGTCTCCCAGACTTACTCACTTTGGAACCTTGCTCACCATAGTCTCTAAGGCTCACTGGTATATCACCCAAAAGAAATGATGTCAGGCTGAAGAGATGCCTTAGCAGCTAAGGTGTTTGCCTGCAAAGCCAAAGGATCCCGGTTCGATTCTCTAGGACCCACGTAAGCCAGATGCACAAGCGGGAGCTCGTGTCTGGGGTTCATCTGCAGTGGCTGGAGGCCTTGGTGTGCCCATTCTCTCTCCCTCTCTCTCTCTCAAATAAATAAATAGAATATATATTTTTTAAAAAGAAAGAAAAGAAATGGCATTATTCACTTCCCAGCCTGTCCATGGGCGTGGCTGTGTTTGACTAAGGTCAGGCCATGGGAGCGGGGCCTACAGCAGATGGCAGCTGGCCGGGCCTTCGCTGACAGCCTGGGACCTGTTCCAGGGACCCAGGAGAAGCAGCTGGAGCAGGGCCTGCCGATGGGTGCTTGCGCCTTGCCACTCTTGTCACTTACACAAGTGTCAGCAAGTGTCTTAGCACGTGCCAGGCTTTTCCCAAAAGTCATTTCATTTCCTTCCCAGATTACCCCTTTTGGGGAGAATTCCCACTCCACCTCATTCACTAGGAAACCAAAGCTCAGAGCAGTGTCAGGACTTGTGCACAGTGCACTTCCCAGACCCAGAGCCTGCACGCCAGGCAGCGTGCCATTGTCCTGCATGGGGGAAGCACACACTGGCCTCCTTTCCTTTGTGAACTCCCAGACCCACCAGATCTGTCCAGTCACAGATCCCGGGTTTCGATTCCAGATTCTAGTTCCACAGGTCTGGCGCTGGGCCCAGGCATCTGTATTTCTGGGAAGCTCCCCAGATGCCTCTTATGTATAAATGGACAGCTTGGGAAAGAACTGTTTTAGAGCTCTGTACTGGGGACAGAGGAGAATCTGATACCGGTTCAACTTTCATCTGACCTCTTTAGTAAGGGTTGGGCTGGCATGTCCTATCTTCTTATCTGCCCTGAATTACAGGGAAAGTGCAAGATGCAGTCAGGATGAGGGCGTGTGGACTGGATGGAGAAAGGGCAGAGCTACCAAGGAGGTCCTGGACAAGGCAAGCAACTTGCAGCGATGCATGTATCTCCTGGAAGGTTCAGGAGAGAAGTAGTGCCTTCCAGCGTGGGAGGTGCTCAGCCGTGTGTGGTGGGGAGACTCAGGGGTGCAGGGCTGGAGTGCAGGGGAAGGCCCGTGGGAAGTGGGAATGGACAGGGCAGTGGCTGCTAGAAGGCGTCTCGGGCACGGCCCCTCCGTGGTTTCTGCAGGTGGTGTGTGTCTGAGCTGGAGGGCGGTGGGGAAACAGACTGCATCTTCTCCCTCCCCCCCACATTTGCCTCTCCAGGATCTGAGTGGATGGGTGAGGGAGGGAGCCGCTGGGCTCCTGAGCCTGCACTTTCCCCCACCTGCAGAGGTAGGAAGCTATGACAGACCCCCCCCCCCATGCCTCTCCGTATACCTATCGCCCTGATCTCACACACCTGTTCCCTTCCCACACTGCGAGCCCCTGCTCACTCACCTTCTCAATGACCCCGACCACTCGGAAGCCCCTCAGCTGCTCCAGGGCAGAGCTCAGGGTGCGGATGGGCCGGAGCCTCAGGCTGCTAAAGCCCTGCGTTGGAAGAAGACAAAGCCACACTGAGTCTGGGCGGCCCAGCTCCTGGCTGTCAGGAGAGCCCCGGGAGCCCAGGTGGGTAGGACCCGGATCCAGGGAGACCCTGTCTCTTAGGGACAGGTTGAGCAGAATAATCTTCCTTTAACTCTGGTGGCAGGGGTGGTCCACACTGGTTCAAAATGACCAGGCCGACCTCTTTACCCAGCCCTCCAAGGCCAAGTTCTTGGAGCCTCTGATGGTCCCTCTCAAAAGCCCTGTCCACGGGGCTGAGGGGATGGTTTAGCGGTTAAGGCGTTTGCCTGCAAAGCCAAAGGACCCAGGTTCGATTCCCCAAGACCCATGTTAGCCAGATGCACAAGGGGGCACACGTGTCTGGGGTTCATTTGCAGTGGCTGGAGGCCCTGGTGCACCCATTTCCTCTTTCTCTGTCAAATAAATAAGTAAATATTTTAAAAGCCTTGTCCACAGAGGCAGATGTTCCCAGGGTAAGGGGTGGGAATGAGTTTCAGGAACATGCCCGGGAATCCAGACAACTTACTTTAAAAAAAAATTATATTTTAAGGCTGGAGAGATGGCTTAGCAGTTAAGTTCCTGTAAAGCCAAAGGATCCAGGTTCGATTCTCTAGGACCCACGTAAGCCAGATAGATAACAAGGGGGCGCATGTATCTGGAATCTGTTTACAGTGGTTGGAGGCCCTGGTGCCCCCATTCTCTGTGCCTTTCTCTCTCTCTCTATTATTTGAGAGAGTAAGGCAGATAGAGAGAATGGGCATGCCGGGGCCTCTAGCCACTACAAATAACTTCCAGGTGCATGTGCTACCTTGTGCGAATGGCTTATGTGGGTACTGGGGAAACTGAACCTGGGTCCTTTAGCTTTGCAGGCATGTGCCTTAACTGCTGAGCCATCTCTCCAGCCTAAGACAACTTACTTTTGGGTAAGGCAGCCTAAAGGATGCAATGGGCCTAAGACGGTATGTGTGCAGGCCAGAGAGCGTGGAACATGTGTGTGGGTCCCCCCACCCAGGGTCAGGAAAAGCTACAAGGGGACACCTTCAACACACATCTATGCATGCGCTCATGTGTATATGTGCATTCCAGATACTTCTGGTGTGTTCATGCACAACAGATACAGAATGTGGAGACTCCGAGTGTGTGTGTGAGAGAATGGTATGGAGACACGCGCACACACGCTCGGGGAGGCTGCTTGAGGGTGTGCTACAGAGGGGAAACAGAGGGCTGGAGGGCAAGCCTGAACACATATGGACTCGTCCCCTCTACCACCCACCCTGTCCTGACACTGGGAGAACAAGGGGTTCTCTCCCCTCAGAGCCCTCCTTCTCCTCAGGCCTGCAGGAATGGTCTCATTACCGTGTCAGTGCTGGCTCCGCCACCCAGTGTCCGCTGCAGGTGACAGTTGAAGATCTCTTCCGCCCGCCGCAGGTACTTGGTAATTTTCAGCTTTACCGCCTCACGCCGCTCCTTGTTGGGGTCAACTGTGGAGGACCAGGGTAACAGAGCCCACTCCTGCCCTCGATCCGGGCCTAGCTGGCAAGCCAGCTCCCACCAAACACCCACTCTCTGCTCACCACAGTGGATGGCTCTTATTTCTATTTAAAAATTTTTAAATTAATTAAATTTATTATTATTATTATTATTTGAGAGAGAGAGAGAAAGAGGAAAACAGAGAGAGAGAGAGAATGAGTGCGCCAGGGCCTCCAGCCACTGCAAAAGAACTCCAGATGCATGCGCCATCTTGTGCATCTGGCTTATGTAGGTCCTGGGGAGGTGAACTGAGCTTTGAGTTGAACTTGGCTTTGCAGGCAAGTGCCTTAATCACTAAGCCATCTCTCCAGCACTAAAATATATTTTTTAATTTTTAAAAAATTATTTTTATTTATTAGAGAGGGGGAGAGAGTGTGTGTATACCAGGGCCTCTAGCCACTGCAAAAGAACTCCAGATGGCTGGGCACAAGCCTTTAATTCCAGGACTCGAGAGGCAGAGGTAGGAGGACCACCATGAGTTCAAGGCCACCCTGAAACTACATAGTGAATTCCAGGTCAGCCTGAGCTAGAGTGAAACACTACCTCAAAAAACCAAAAAATAAAAAATAATAATGAAAAAAGAGAACCCCAGACGCATGCACCACTATGTGCATGTGGCTTATGTGGGAACTGGAGAATCGAACCTGGGTCCTTAGGCTTCACAGGCAAGTGCCTTATCTGCTAAGACATCTCTCCAGCCCTAAAAATTTTAATTTTTAAAAAATTTATTTATGCCAGGCATGGTGGCACATGCCTTTAATCCCAGCACTGGGGAGGCAGAGGTAGGAGGATCGCCGTTAGTTCAGGGCCACCCTGAGACTCCATAGTGAATACAAGGTCAGCCTGTCCGGTGCATTCATATATGCATGCTCACGCCTTTAATCCCAGCACTCAAGAGGCAGAGGTAGGAGGACTGCTGTGAGTTTGAGGTCACCCTGAGAATACATAGTGAATTCCATATCAACCTAGGTTAGAGTGATACCCTACTTCAAAACAACAACAACAAAAGAGTGTTTAGGGCTGGAGAGATGGCTTAGTGGTTAAGGCACTTGCCTGCAGAGCCAAAGGACCTAGTTTCGATTCCCCAGTACCCACATAAGCCAGATGCACAAGGTTGTGCATGCATCTGGAGTTCATTTGCAGCGGCTAGAAGCCCTGGTGCGCCCATTTTCTCTCTCCCTCCCTCTTTCTTTTTGTCAAATAAGTAAATAAATGAAATATTAATATAAGAATAATAGATAAATAAATAAAAGAATGTTTAAGAAATGTAAGCTGGGCATGGCGGCGCATGCCTTTAATCTTAGCACTCTTGGGAGGCAGAGGTAGGAGGACTGCTGTGAGTTCAACACCAACCTGAGAATTACATAGTGAATTCCAGGTCAGCTTGGGCTAGAGCAAAACCATACTTCAAAAACCCAAAAAAGCTAGGCGTGGTGGCGCACGCCTTTAATCCCAGCACTCGGGAGGCAGAGGTAGGAGGATCACCGTGAGTTCGAGGCCTCCCTGAGACTGCATAGTGAATTCCAGGTCTGGGCTAGAGTGAGACCCTACCTTGAAAAACAAAACAAAACCAAATAAACAAAGAGAGAGAGAGAGAGAGAGAGAGAAGAAAAAAATGTGTGGATGAGTGCAGTTACGTGCACGCCATGGCATGTGGGTAGAGATCAGAGGACAACTCTTGGGTTGGTCCTCACATTCCATCTCATCAAGACAGGGTTTCTCATTGTTCACCATTCTATTTGTGAATATCCAGGGGCTTCTCCTGCCTCCATCTCCCTTCTCATCACAGGTGCACTGGGATTTCAGCAAGCCCTCCGCAGCTTCCAGCGTTTATGTAGGGTCTGGGGATGTAAACCCAGGTCTCAGAGTTGGGAGGCAAGGACTTTATCTACTGCACCATCTCCCTGGCCCCAAAGATGGCTCCTGTTTCTAAAGCAACTGTGGGAACCCCAGCCCTGTGCTGGACGGAGCCAACTGGGGTGGGAGGTCAGCTGGGGAGGAGGGGAGAGGACAGGAGGAGGCTGGGAGCCTTAGCCAACCCCTCGCCAACCGTACTTGGCAGCTGGCACCTACAGCTTTCACTGGCTGTCCTTACACCCTGGAAAGGGGCAGGGTGGGGATTTCCACGTCCGTTTTCTTCAAAAGGAGACGTAAGCTTCCAGAGTGCGCTGCTTCCCCTATCGCTGATGCCCAATATGAACAAGGGCCAGGGTGGAGCGTAGAGTAGATGGGAAAGGAATGCACCGAACAGGCTTGAAGCCCAGGGTTGGTGGGAGTCCGTGCAGCAGGAGCATAGGAAGGGTGAGTGGGGGCAACTCTGGTTACCCACAGCCTGGCCACAAGGCCCTGAGGAGTCTCACACTGGCCTCCACATCAGTCTGTCTCCCAGCCTGAAATGCCTCTTTTTGTCCTTCACGGCTCTCCTCTTTTCCCCCAAGCCTGGGCCTCTCACTTTCTGGAACACTGCTAGGCCTTCCATTGAACAATGCGCCCACTGTTCTTCCGTATTCGTGTTAAGTGTTTTCACATTCAGGGCTGGAGGAATGGCTTAGCGGTTAAGGCACTCGCCTGCAAAGCCAAAGGACCCAGGTTCAATTCCTCAGTACTCACGTAAGACAGATGCACAAGGTGGTGCACGCATCTGAAGTTTGTTCGCTGTGGCTTAGAGGCCCTGGCACACCCCTTCTCTCTCTCTCTCTCTCTGCTTTTCTCTTTCAAAAAAGTAAATAAAAAGTTTTGGGCTGGAGAGATGGCTTTGTGGTTAAGGCACTTGCCTGCAAAACCAAGGGACCCAGGTTCTACTCCCCAGGACCCACATAAGCCAAATGCACAAGGTGGTGCATGCGTCTGGAGTTTGCAGTGGCTGGAGGCCTTGACACATCCATTCTTTATCTATCTGCCTCTGTCTCTCTCTCTCAAATAAAATGAATTAAAAAATAAAAATAAATGGTTTTAAGAGTTTCACATTCTAGAAAATATCCCATGCTAGCCCCATCTGGACTCAGTTTCCTGTTTTCCTTCCTTCCCTCTCTCCTTAGTGCTCTTCCCACTCAGGACTACAAGTACTTATTACTCACTCATCAGTCAGCCATCTCTCCCCACCTAGAGTTCAAGCTTCCGGAGAGCTGTGGCCCAGGTCAGCTCCAGGGACAGCCAAAGGCACTCACAGTCTTGGGAGCCAAAATAGCCCTAATCTTGGCCACGCCCCTTGGTGGCAAAGCCTTTAATAGCTCCATGCCTCAGTTTCCTCATTTTGGAAACTGAGTATAAAATGTTGTTCCTACCCAGCACCACGCACATCTCTACCTGGGCACCCAAGTTGCTGAGGTGGTTCATTTGAGCTCAGGAATTTAAGACCTTCCAGGACAGCAATAAAAGTCCCATCTAAAATCAGCATTGCTGGACATGGCAGTGCACGCCTTTAACCCCAGCACTCGGGAGGCAGAGGTAGGAGGATCGCCATGAGTTCGAGGCCAGCCTGAGACTACATAGTGAATTCCAGGTCAGCCTGAGCTAGAGTGAGACCCTACCTCAAATAAATAAATAAATAAATAAGGTCATCATCATCATCATCACAATCATCCTATATGCTTATAACTATAAGCAATAAATACATCTAGTAACTTCTATTAATGTGAGGCTCAAATGAATGGTGTCTGGCATCCAAGAACTCCTTAGTAAATGTTAGTTATCATCACTGCCCTTTGTGGAGTTGGCACAGTGCCTTGTACTCTCAGTACGGATGGACGGAGCACTCTGCACTGGCCCTTCCCTTCCCGCCCCGACTCTCCCCGGCCCATCCTTACCATGTACACCACGGAGCAGCACGTCCACACCGTTCTGGTAGTGGTTGAAGGCTGCCTCGTAGTCCTCACTGACGTCACGCTCCAGGGCCAGCCGGATCTGTGTGGCTGCGTCTACCAAGTAGTCACGCTTGCTCATGTCGGGTGTCCCCGTAGCTACACGGTTACGAATCTGCTCCAGGTAAACGCAGGCCTGGGACCGGGCCCGTGAGCAGGGCTCAGGCTCCACGCCCGGGCCAGGTGGGCATTCACAGGCCACCAGGCTCATGGCTGCCCTGCAGCTGCAGTCTGGAAAGAGCAAATGTGTTAGGGAGGGCCTTGCTGGGAGCCACACTGTGCTTCTTCCGCTGAACACTTGGGAGACATCCTCTAAAGGATAGAGGGGCTTGAGCTAATGTGAGCCAGGTCCCTTCACTGAGCCAGACCTTCCTTAGCAGTGCTAATTACAGAGCAGCTTGGGGCTCTTGTCTTCCCATTCAAACTTGGCTCCGCGGGCTGGAGAGATGGCTTAGCGGTTAAGTGCTTGCCTGTGAAGCCTCAGGACCCTGGTTCGAGGCTCAGCTCCCCAGGACCCACGTTGGCCAGATGCACAAGGGGGCGCACACGTCTGTAGTTCGTTTGCAGTGGCTGGAGGCCCTGGCACGTCCATTCTCTCTCTCTCTGTCACTCTCCCTCTTTCTCTCTCTGTCTGCCGCTCTCAAATAAATAAAAAACACTGAACAAACTTGGCTCCACAAGTACTTCTCCAGCACGTTCTGCATGCGGAGCCCTGGACAGAGCTGGGGATGTCTGTGATCCTGAGATGCCTTCAAGAGGCCTCCACAGAGCCAGCCTGGTGTCTAGAACACACACTGCTCAACACTGCTGCTCACACACCGACTGTTCTTGCGTCCCTGCTCCCCATGGTTTATCCTGGGGGTTCAGCCCTGTGGCACCTCTTAATCTTGAAGCCAGAGGGCCCACCTCCTCCCCTCTCCACACACGCACCCCAACACAGTCAGCAGAGAGCTGGGCACAGAGCTCATTTCAAGACCACTGGCAGAAGAGATGACTGATGGGCATTTTTGGTGTAACTTCAGGCTGAGTTAAACGAAGCAGGCAGGGTGACCCACCTCTAAGGAAGGGATGGCTTTCCCTACTGGCCCTGATGCTGAGAAGGCCAGAGGTCCACGTGGTCAAGGACGCCACAGCTTCTCTTCCCTAAGCAATGAGTGACCTCGGATGGTCAACGGGGATGAGAGCAGCAGGTGTGGGAAAGGGGCTGAGTCAGGGCCAGTCAGCACCGCCTCTGTCCCTCCCTGCAGCCTGGCGGACACCTTTTGATATTTTAGGTGCCAATGGGAACAGACTAGACCAGCTGGAAACTTCTAACGTCAGGCCTTCACGGCCGGATGTAGGGGCGGTTGGGAGGAAACCCGCATCTCCAAGGCAGCTGAGAGCTGAGCCCTGGGTTAGGATGCGGCCTGGAGGTGGAGAGAGGAGCAGGCCCGGCCCATCGGGGGCCATCCCCGCTGCTCTGAAGCCTGCGCTCTGGGTCCCCACCGGCAGCCGGAGTCAGAGGAGCATCCTTGCCTTCCGTGCCACAAGGCGCACGCAGGTCCCGCGCGCGCACGGTGCAGCGCGCCCGGGCTGCGGCGGGGTGGGGACCGGCCAAGGAAGGCAAGGGTTGGGGGCAGGGAGAGGAGAGGCCTGCGGGGGATGAAGAACCGAGCAGACACCGTACCTGTGTGAGCCAGGAGCTCGGGGGACGAGCCAGCTTGTCCCAGGCCGCCTCCGCCCCTGCGGCCCCGCGAGCCGAGCGAGCTCCGCGGACCGCAGCTTCAATCGCCGGGCCAGGTGCGGGGAGCCCCAGCCCGGTGCCGGCCCGCCATTGGCTGCGGATGAGCTCATCCTCCGCCCGCTAGAATAAACCTCCAATCGGAGCTCGCCTCCGCTGCCTGCGGCCCTTCGAGCCGCGGGGCCTGCGCAGCGGGGGCGCTGGAACTGGGGAGGGGGCGGGCGGTGGCGGGGAGGGGGCAGGGACCCGGGTGCTAACAAAGGGTGGGAGTGGAGAGTCAGTGTGTTGTCACTCTTCCATCACATCCCCCCCCCACACACCCCCCAATAAAAGAAAGGTTGCTTCAGACACCTAGGCCGACTTCTAGAACTTTTCCCATTCATCACTTCACTCAGCTATTTATTCAGTGGTTCCTAGCTGCACTCCTCCCGAGGGCCTAGATGTTGGGATGCGGCGATAGCATCCGCAGATCTGCCCACATTTTGTGCTCTAATGAGAGGTACGGGGGAGGGGGGAGGTGTTAAAGAGTTGGCACGTGGGCTTGCTGTGTCGGGGGTTAGAAAGCACTTCAGAGAAAGATCTGATCCGAGAGCTCCACCTAAGACCACCCTGTCCTTTTCTTCCGCCTGGCTGCCCCTTGGATGCCTTTCACACTAGACCCTTCTGACCCCTCGCCCGCCTCCGCGCTCCCTCTCAGACCTGTGGCTTTCTCCTTCCCTTGCAGACATTGGGGCGGAGTCCTGCTAGCCGCTGGGAGTCTGTAAGCATTGCCTCCCCATCTAGGCCTCCCGTGTCTTTCCACAGACGGCCTCTTTCTAATCGAGGACACATCGTTCCAGCAAGTCTTCCTATGCCTACATTATTAATTTTTGGTTTCTAATGGATTATTCTCCTCTTACGTAATCATAATATTGTTTCTCTCACCTTAATTGAAGCAAAGCAAGTACCAGATGCAATCACATACACACACACACACACACACACACACACACACACACACACACACGTAGTCCCATTTACCCTGGAGGCTAAACCAGAAGGATCCATTGAGCTAGGAGTAAGAGGTCAACCTAAGAAAGAGCCCCCCCCCTTTTTAGTTTTTTTCTAATATTTTATTTATTTGAGAGAGAGAGAGAGAGAATGGGCACAACAGAACCCCCAGCCACAGCAAATGAACCCCAGATGCATGCACCACCTTGTGAGTCTGGCTTATGTGGGTATTGGGAAGTCAAACCTGAGTCCTTAGGCTTTGCAGGTGAGCACCTTAACCACTAAGCCACCTCTCCAGCCCAAGCCTCTGTCTCTTGGAGAGAAAAAAAAAAAAAAGGGAAAGTAAACTAGTGTGATGGTTTATCATCTTTATCAGCTTGACTGGATTTGGAATCACCATGGAAACACACTACTGGTTATGCCTATGAAGGTGTTTCTAGAAAGAGTTAACTGAAGAGAGAAACCATCCTGGATGTGGGTGGCAGCATCGCATGGGCCGGAGTTCTGGACGGGGTTAAAAGGAGAAAGGGAGCTGAGCGGTGCACCCCCCTTTCTCTGCCGGACTGCAGACACAATGTGGCCAGCTGCCTTGTTCTCACCACTTTTCTTAATTCCCACGTGTCTCACTGCCACTCCTCAGTCTCCTTTGGTGGCACTTGCTCTCCTTGCTGAATTATGAATGTCAAGTTCCAGAGCTCAGTCCTTAACATCTTCATCTCTCTGTCCTTATTCTCTTGGGGCAAGGTCGCACCTTTTCCCATGATTTTTAAAAAAAAATATTTTTGTTTATTTTTATTTATTTGAGAGCAACAGAGAGAGAGAGGGAGAGAGAGATAGAAAGAGGCAGATAGATAAAGAGAGAATGGGCACACCAGGGCCTCCAGCCACTGCAAACAAACTCCAGATGCATGTGCCCCCTTGTACATCTGGTTTACGTGGGTCTTGAGGAATCAAGCCTCGAACCAGGGTCCTTAGGCTTCACAGGCAAGTGCTTAACCACTAAACCATCTCTCCACGCCTGTCCCATGATTTTTAAATATGCTGGTGAGAAGCTCTCACCTTTCTTTTAGGTTTAACTCTTTAATGATCTAACAAAATGGGATTGGAAATGCAGCTCAGTTGATATAATGTTTTTTTTTGTTTGTTGTTGTTGCTGTGATTAAATATCCAATAAAAACAACTCAAAGAGGAAGGGTTTACTTCAGCTGATGGTTCAAGGTAGCAGTCCATCATGGCAAGTAAGTCGGGGTGGCAGGAGCGAGGAGCAGCTGGTCACTGTGTACCTCCAGTCAGGGCCTGGAGGACAGTGAGAGTGGATTCATTCATGTTCAAATGGTGTCACCGCAATTAAAATGAATCTTCCTATCTCAATTAATCTAACCTAGATAACCCCCCACAGCGCTTCCTAGGTGATTCTAGGTCCTGTCAAGTTGATGATGATTATAAACCATCACAGTTTCACATGTTTATAAACACACACACACACACCCCAACTGAGTTTGGTGGCATATACCTGTAATCCCAGCACCATGGATAGAAGAAGGGTTAAGGAGTTCAAGGTGCTTGGTGTATATACTGAGTTTGAGATCCGCCTGAGCTACATACTTGGAAGGAAAGAAGGTGGGAAGGAAGGAAGGAAGGTAGAAAGAAGAAAAGAAAAAAGAAAGATATGAGAGAAAGAACAAACAAAAGAAGAAAAGAAAGAAATTCTCTGAGTTGAGGATGTAGCTCAGCAATAGGGCGCTTGCCTAATGTGTGCAAGGCTCTGGGTTCAATCCTCAGCGCGCACGTGCGCGCACGCGCGCGCGCGCGCGCACACACACACACACACACACACACACACAAAACCCACATAGCTGGGTGCGGTGGTGCACGCCTTTAACCCCAGCACTCGGGAGGCAAAGGTAGGAGGATCACCATGAGTTCGAGGCCACCCTGAGACTACAGAGTCAGCCTGGGCTAGAGTGAGACCCTACCTTGAAAAACAACAACAACAAAGAAAACACCTAACCTACCAAGGACTATAATGTATCCAGTCTACCTCAGACATGCTCAGCACATTTACATTAGCTTACAGTTGGACAAACTTATCTAACACAAAGCCTATTTTATATTTATTTTATTATTTCATTATTTTATATTTATTTATTTGCAAGAAGAGGGAGATAAAGAGAAGAGAAGAGAAGAGAAGAGAAGAGAAGAGAAGAGAAGAGAAGAGAAGAGAGAATGAATGGGCATGCCAGGGCTTCCAACCATTGCAAACGAACTCCAGATGCATGTGCCACTGGGCATCTACCTTGACGTAGGTTTTAGGAAATGGAACTCGACGTTAGGTTTGCAGACAAGCACCTTAACCGCTGAGCCATCTCTCCAGCTCACAAAGCCTGTTTTAAAACAGAGTGTTGACTAACAAATGTGGTTGACTAGAAGCTGCAGCTTGCTTCTGGTGCTTGGTATCATGAGAGAGTTTCATACCACATATTGGTAATTCCGGGAATGATTAAAATCCTAAACTCAAAGTATGGTTCCACTTTATGTAGATCAATTTCACACCCTCATAAGCTCAAAACTGTGTCTCAACAATGACAACAACAACAACAAAACAGTCTAGGGGGCTGGAGAGATGGCTTAGTGGTTAAGGCATTTGCCTGCAAAGCCAAAGGATCTGGGTTTGACTTTCCAGGACCCACATAAGGCAGATGCACAAGGGGGTGCATGCATCTGGAGTTTGTTTGCAGTAGTTGAAGGCCCTGGCGTGCCTGTTCTCTCTCTCTCTCTCTCTCTCTGGCTCTTTCTCTGTGTCAGATAAATAAGCAAGTAAAATATATTTTTAAAAAACATTCTAAACCAGGTGTGGTGGCGCATGCCTTTAATCCCAGCACTCAGGAGGCAGAGGTAGGAGGATCGCCATGAGTTCAAGGCCACCCTGAGATTCCACAGTGAATTCCAGATCAGCCTGGGCTAGAATGAGACCCTACCTTCAAAAACAAACAAAAACAAACAAACAAACAAACAAAAAAAACAGTATAGGGCTGGAGAAATGGCTCAATGATTAAGGTACTTGCCTGTAAACCCTAAGGACCAGGTTCAATTCCTTAGTGCCCAGATGCACAAGGTGGTGCATGCTTTGTTTTGCAGCTAGAGACCCTGCTGCACCCATTCTCTCTCTCTCTCTCATACAGAAATAAAATAATGTTAAATAGAAAGACATCTCAAAATAAATCTTTTTTTTTTTTTTTTTTTTTTGAGGTAAGGTCTTGCTCTAGCCCAGGCCAACCTGGAATTAACTGCGTAGTCTCAAGGTAGCCTCGAACTCATGGCAATCCTCCTACCTCTGCCTCCCTAGTACTGGGATAAAAGGGATGCCCCACTATCCCTGGCTTGGAACTAACTTCTGAAAACACAACCTACAGACTGTGAGAGAATATATAGAAATCCTGTATCTGATAAAGGTCTTTTTTTTTTTTTTTTTTTTAATGCTTGGAATAGTCTCAGAAATCTGGTTACCCCCTTCTCTTATTTACATAATGTTTTTTTTTTTTCCCCCCAGGATGGGGCTAGAACTCAGGGCCTTGTGCATGCTAATGTTATACCACTGAGTTTTATACCCCAGCCCCCTCTCTTGCTTTGAGTCATTGCTGTAAAGTGAGTCCTCCTCTGACCCCATCGCAAACACCTCCATTCTCTCTCACCCCGCTCTGCTCTTCCCACTGGACTTAGGCTGTGTCATTCATGACTTGTTTCTGTATGTTCATTTTCTTTCCTGCCTCCAGTGCAAAGCCCATGTGGATGAGCACTTGGTCTGCTTTGCTCCTTGCTGTCCCCCGGAGGGCCAAGAGCGGCATGTGGCACGGAGTATTGCTCAAGAAGTACGTGCTGAGTGAGTTCTAAAGAATAGGAAGAAATTAACCAGCAGAAGTAATTGGAAGGGGTTGTGGAGGAGAATGTTCTGGACAGAGAGAAGATTTGTATAAATGCCTTTGCAAATTCAAGGAGGAAGATAATATCAGTGGATCAAACAGATGGCATGAAGTCATTTCATAGAAGTTAACGCTGCTTCATGATAAAGACAAACTCTTGCATAACAGATTCTAAACGAGCTCGCTAATGGATTGCTTAACTTGATAAATGGGTTATCTTCCAGAAACTCACAGCAAACGCCAAGTGCAGTGGTGAGGCTTTCGCCGTGGCCCTTCAAGCCAGCCTTGCTTCTGGCATAGGGTCGGGTCCCACTTCTCCACCCTTCTGGAAGTGAGGCTGCATCATAGGAGTGCCCATAGATGAAGTGTGTGTCGCTTTAGGGTGGGAGCTTCAAAAGCCAGTGGGGAATTCACCTCGCCCCCTCCTCCTGCCCCAGTGATGGCGCAAGCAGAGCCTCAGCTCACAGCTCTGGGAAACAGCAGTCAGCCCCCTCCCCCCGCCCGCGGCTTGCGTTGGACATGCAATGTAGTGGGGAAGACGCTTTTATTGCATGAAGCAATGGGAGGGAGAGCTGCAGAGGAGGCTGGCTTTGATTTTGCTGCTTTTGCTGTTCCTGTGAAGCAAGAGACTTCTGCACGCAAAGGCAAGTCCAGGGGATGCACGGCACATCATTAGTAACTGTGACAACTCAAAGAGGACCCAAGCGCAGCAAGACATCAGCTTTAGTCACACGATGATATACACAGATGATGCAATATGATTCAGGACTTAGAATCTATGGTAGCTGGGTATGGGGGCTCACACCTTTCATCCCAGTACACGCAAAGCTGAGGTAGGAGAGTTGCTGTGAGTTCGAGGCCAACCTGGGGCTACAAAGTGAGTTCCAGATCAGCCTGGACTATAGTGAGACCCAGTCTTAGAATAAATAAATAGCTGCGTGTAGTAGTGCACACCTTTAATCCCAGCACTTGGGAGGCAGAGGTTAGGAGGATTGCTATGAGTTCGAGGCCACCCTGAGACTACATAGTGAATCTCAGGTCAGCCTGAGCTAGAATGAGAGTCCCTACCTCAAAATAAATAAATAAATAAAAATAAATAACTATTGTAGAAGGATATCTAATGTCATGGGAAACTGTCTACAACATATAAAGCTATTAAAGCAAGTTATAAAATAAACAGTAGCTGGGCATGGTGGCACATGTCTGTAATTCTAGCATTCAGGAGGAGAGGCAGAGGTATGAGGATCTCTGTGAGTTCAAGACCAGCCTGCAACTACAGAGTGAGATCCAGGTCAGCCTGGGCTAGAATGGGACCCTACCTTGGACCTTTTGGACAATAGAACACTCAGAAGCAATAGATTGTTGCTAGAGAATTTCCAGTGCCAGCGGTGGGATATCTTCCAGTGAGATGTTGGCCAGGGAGGTCCCTGATACCCCCAAAACATTACAGGGCATTGCTGAGACCCTTGGTTTCCTACCAGGAATAGATGGTAAGACCCTACCGTTGAAGACTCCACATACATGGGCTGTAAGGTCCCTGAAAAATCCTGCTGGAGCTGAGCTGAAAACCTCCTCCATGTAGACCAGCTGACAAAAAGCTGGTAAAAGCTACACTGCATGCAGTTCAGTTGGAGAGAGAGAAATCACCAGTGAAGATACTCAATAGTGGACACTGCAAGCCATAAGTTTGACCAACCAGGCCAAATGAGCCAACAGGTGCAATAGTGGCATGTCTGTTATGGGGGAAACCAACTGCTCCATGGGAGGGAGTACATCCTTGATACTGAAAACCTTCAACAAGGGTAGTCATGAGCCCTAGGGGTGTAACGTCTGCTGCTGTCTGGGTAAATGTATATACTATGCTCACCAAACCGCCCAGTAAGCACTTCTTTTAATGTTCATACCCATATATTAATGCTACTCTCATTTTTGGTTAGAGAAGCTTCTCTTTTCAGACAGCAGTGACCTTGGGATAACTCAGAAGGCACCGTGGTGTTGAGAAGTGACAGAGGAGTGGTCAGCACTGAAATATCTCCATCACATCTTCCAAGGCTCAGGGTCCATTGGGGAAGAGGTGGTGGAAAGCATGTAAAAGCCAAAGGAAGGGTAGGACTCCTTACAATGCACTCTTCCAGACACAAAATGGCCTGGTTATCCATGACCTCACAGTGCCTGATACTACCTACACAAGACCATCATAATAGGAGGAAAAGATGATGACATCAAAATAAAACAGAGACTGATTGAGAGGGGGAGGAGATATGATGGAGAGTGGAGTTTCAAAGGGGAAAGTGGGGGTAGGGAAGGAATTACCATGGGATATTATTTACAATCATGGAAGTTGTCAATAAAAAATAAAGGAAAAACAAAAATAAATAAATAGATAAATACACAGTAGGGGCTGGAGAGATGGATCAGTGTTCAAGGCACTTGCCTGCTAACCCTAGTGACCCAGGTTTGTCTCCCCAGTGCCCATGTCAGCTGGACGGACAAAGAGGTGCATGCATCTGGAGTTGGTTTATAGTGGCTGGAGACCCAGGTACACTCATTCTCTCTGTGTATATTTCTCCATCTCTCTCCACTTACAAATACATAAATAAAATATTACATATATATAGCAATCTCATTTGGGTATCATAAATGAGGTAGGTGGGACAGAATGCCTCCATCTCAGCTGTCTTTAATCTGGTAGCAACGGCGATGATGATGGTGTCTTTTGACATAAAGTACCCTAATAAAATTATGCCAAGGAACATGATCCACTTTATCAAGAGAGATCAAAAGCGAGGTTTATTTGTTTGGCTGATCCTCTGAATGGGAACATGTGAGAATGAGCCACTCTCACTCCCCCAGTATGGAGCTAGATTCTTGGGTGGGCGGGGGGGTGGGGGATGGGGAGGTTAGAGAAGGAAAAAAGAGGGAGAATGGAGCAAAGAACTTCTGGCTCCAGCCTAAGCCAATTTTGTACCAGAGCTAAAAAGTTTTGTATTGCTTGTTCTCTGGATTTTGGAAGAATTTGTGGTAGATTGTAAGAATGATTTTTGGAGGAGGTTATTAGAAGAAGATGTGACCAATAATTATGTGAAACAAGACACGGCATTTACAGCTCACTTGAGCAAGGGAGAGCTGTACTTGTAAGGAGCAGCACCTCCCCGCATAGCAGAAGCTCAGTCCCATGCGGTACACCATCCGCTTTATCCTCGGGCATTTGCTCCCGGGCCTCCATGAATACTCGAGAATGTGGCTGGTGCCAAACGCTATGCATAAGCACTGTGATATAGCCACAGCTGGTCTGACGACCCAGACAGCTACTAGGTGACTCGTGGGAGGGTAGAACATACGGTGAGGATACGCTGAAGGAAGGGATGATTTGCATTTCTTGTGGGATAGGGCAGGATGGTGTGAGAGTCCATCACAGTGCTCAGAAGAGCATACTACTAAATAAATTAAAAATTTATCAATTATTTCTAGAATTTTCCGCATCCTATTTTCCAGATGGTTGACTGCAAGTAACTGAAACCTTAGAAAAGTAAAAAAGGCAAGGCTAGGGTACATGTGTGCAAAGCCTAACTGATCCAGGTTCGATTTCCCAAGACTCACATGGTGCATGTGACTGGAGTTTGTTTGCAGTGGCTGGAGGCCCTGGCACATCCATTTTGCCTTTTTCTCTGCTTGCAAATAAATAAACAAAAACATGAAAAAAACAAAGACAATGGGGAATTAGGAAAAAAGTAAAAATTCAGATAAAATTGGGGGACTCCTGTATTGGTTTAGAGAAAGCATAGTGTGCAAGGAAGGGCCAATTTTTTTTAAGATTTTATTTTTATTTATTTATTTATTAGAGACAGAGAGAGGGATAAAGAGAGAAAGAGAATGGGCACACCAGGGCCTCTAGCCACTGCAAATAAACTTCAGACGCATGTGCCACCATGTGTATCTGGCTTACAAGGGACCTGGAGAATTGAACTTAGGTCCTTAGGTTTCACAGGCATGTGCCTTAACCACTAGCCAAGGGTCAACTTTTAATCTCCAGCCCAAGGGCCAACTTTTAATGACTGTTGTCCCCAGGAACATGGCCAGTGGAGTGAGGCTATTGCTAACTGGTTATTTTTGAAAATGTGGAGGGCTGTTACTGATTGAGTATGGCTTTCAGGAACCTGATTATTGAACGAAGTGACTACATAAATTGGGTTTATAACTTGTCCTAAAGTTACTTGCTATCATAACTGTGTAACAACTGGTCTTTCCTAAGAGTGTGAGCTGTTTTGTTCTAAGGGGAAAGGCAATGGATGTGGGGTGGCAGATGTCTCCATACACACACACACACACACACACACACACACACACACACACACGTGCAGCTTCCCTGAGGCGTGGCACAACCAATCTCCACCTGCCAGGGGTGTTCTCTAAAGAAGAATCAGTTCCCGCCCACCTTTCATTTTGTTGAGGCACAGTCTCACTCTAGCCCACCCTGACCCGGAACTCATACTATAGTCCCAGACTGGCCTCGAACTCACAGGGATCCTCCTACTTCTGCCTCCCAAGTGCTGGGATGAAAAGCGTGTGCCACCTAATGAATGATCTCAAAGGCACCAAGGGCCTCCTGCAGTAAGGTCTCAGAGAAGTCTTCATCCCTCTTTAGCTTCTCTGTAGGGTGAGAAGTTTATTTCCGGTTGTTGGGGGAACACTACTCCAGGTTGTACCCAGTTCTAGCTCCCTCCCCCTCTTGTATTGCACTATGACCTCTGTAACCCCAAAGGCCTGTCCTGACACAGGCCTCCCTTCTTCAGACTAAGGCTTCTGTGTCTGTGCGGCAGCCCCAGACCTTCTAAGATGGTGAAGTGTGAATCCTTGGAAAGATTTCTCACTCTTTAGGATGTCTGGAAAGTGAGAAGCTGTCACAGGTTTCAGAAAAGGGACTGATGGGGGCTAGAGAGACGGCTTGGCTGTTAAGGCACTTGCCAAAGGACGCAGGTTTGATTCCCCAGGACCACGTAAACCAGATGCACAAGATGGTGCATGTGTGAGTTCATTTGTAGCAGCTAGAGGCCCTAGTCTACGCATTCTCTCTCTCTCTCTCTCTCTCTCTCTCTCTCTCTCTCTCTCTCTCTCCCTTTCTCTCTCTCTCAAATAAGTAAAAATAAAAACATTTTGAACAATGACAAGGATTGATGGTGCTGACTGGGCTGAAGGGCTGCACCATTCCAGGCAGAATTTCAGATCCTGCTGAGCAGCCAGGTGATGCACATCTGTAAACTCCGGCACTGTCACCAGGGCCTGAGCCGTGAGAGTACAGAGGCAACCTCACTGTGGTGCCTCATGGTGACTCTTGGGTGGCCCAGGCTGGTGGAGCACCCCTCCCCCGGGGGGCAGGGCCCTAGAGGAGGGAGAGGGGAAGGAACCGCAGATCTTGGCATTGACCATGGGCCTCCTGAGCTGAGTATGATAGAGAACAGTTTGGAGTGGCTTCGCCGTGGAACTGAGAGTGTCCCTTTGCCTGCTAATCAGGTGACACCCAGTGGTGCAACTCTGTGGGGGGAGCCTAGCCCCCCTCCCTGCTTGCAACCGCCTGGTGTTTTCCACAGCAACAAAACAATCCCTGGGACCAGAACCACACCATCTTTTTGGCATGGAGCCCTGAGGTGGAGCCTCATCTGCCTCAGTCAGGGCCAATGTCGTAGGAGGGGGGCACCCGGGTTTCCATCAGGAAAGGGAAGGGTCGGGCTTCTCTAGGAAAACAGCTGCTGGGCTCCAGAGCTGACAGACAGCCATCTTTCCACACCAAGACTCCGGTCTGTCACCACCCTGTCTGGAGCCTTGATTTCCCACCAGAGTTTGAGGAGGGGGCCTTTTCTGCTGACCCACCTCACAGATGGTCTGGGCAGCTTCTCAAGTGTGGAGTAGACACAGAGCTCTTCCTCTGCTCCACTCTGCTGCCCATGCTAGGGAGGAAGCCCTGTGCTGAGGGGCAAACAGCCTAGGCTTGAGATGCAAGTTCTGCTCTGTCTCGCCTTCCTGAGAAACTTGAAAGTTCTGGCTCCCTTCACTTCCGTGGCTTTGGACAATCTGGGACTCACCATCTTTGGAGAATGGGGAGGTAAAATTTCATAAACTTTCTTTCAGTTCTGAATTCTGAGATCATGGCACTGTTTTGTTTAAAAACCTCAGTGAAGGGCTGGAGAGATGGCTTAGCAAAGCCAAAGGATCCTGGTTTGGCTCTCCAGGACCCATGTAAGCCAAATACACAAGGTGGCACATGCATCTGGAATTCATTTGCAGTGGCTGGAGGCCCTGGCACCCACTTCTCACTCTCTCTCTCTCTCTTTCTCCCTCTTCCTCAAAAAAACAAAAACCCCAAAACCTTAGTGAAGATAAGTGTGGTGGCACATGCCTTTAATCCCAGCACTTGGAAGGCAGAGGTAGGAGGATCGTTGTGAGTTCAAGGGCACCTTGAGAATACATAGTGAATTCCAGGCTAGCCTGGACTAGAGAGAGACCCTACCTCAAAAACCAAACCAAACAAACAAACACCTCAGTAACTCCCCACTACCTAATAATGCCCGATACCATAAGTGCCAGCCCAGCAGAATTATTTGCGAATGCCATCCAACTCTGAGTTTCCCACCTTAGGGTCTAGGCCAACAGTTTGGGTCCACTTAGAACTAGGGACAAAACTTGTCTACTCTTTGTTCTTATTCATTTAAAGAGAGAGAGAGAAGCTGGGCATGGTGGCACAAGCCTTTAATCCCAGCACTTGGGAGGTGGAGGTGGGAGAATTGTGGTGAGTTCAAGGCCAGGCTGAGACGATGTAGTGAATTCCAGGTTAGACTGGGCTAGAGTGAGACCCTACCTTGAAAAATAAAAAAATAAAAGAGAGAGAGAGAGAGAGGCAGATAGATAGAGAGAGAATGGGCACACCAGGCCTCTAGCCACTGCAAACAAACACCAGATGGATGTGGCACCATGTGCATCTGACTTACATGGGTACAAGGGAATCGAACCAGGGTCCTTAGGCTTCACAGGCAAGTGCCTTAACCACTAAGCCATCTCTTCAGCCCTACTCTTTGTGTTTTGATTGGGTTATTTTGTTAAAGCAGGATCTGTGAAAGCAGGAGGTGGCCTTGAACCTACTGCCTTGAGAGCCTCTCAAGCAACCCCCCCCCCCACACACATGGTAAATGACTTGCCTGGTTTTTTTTTGGGGGGGGGGAGTGTAGTGTGTGTGTATGTGTGTTTGCACGTGCACATGTATGTACAAATGCAGGCACCCCATATGTATACCTGCAGTTTCCACATCTGAGTGATCTTTCAAAAATGTGCCTAGTATCATTTTAACCTCCAGCTTGAGACGTGCGATAGTTTCCCGCCACATTTGAGCATATCACAGACTCCTTATCCTGTCTCAGGAAACCCTTTGGATCTGGGTTCGGCCTGCTTCATGCTTTCTTCCCTAGAGGACCCATCATGCTCTAGTCACAGAGGGACCCCCTTCTAGTTCCTTCTATCAGCATTGTCCCCGGTGTGGAGTACTCTTGTCTCTGATCTTCACATGACCGTCATGTCATCCACGTCACCTTCACAGAGACGCTTCCTGTGACCTCCCAGTCTACACTATTCCCCCTCAACACTGACTCTTTGCCTCTCATGCTTTTCTGCTTTGGCTACCTCATGTAGAACAGACTGCTTCAAACCAGTCTGCTGTTACAGAGTCTTATGATTCCCTGAGATAGGAAATCAAACAAGGCATAGTGGGAACAGCTTGTCTTTGCTCCATAAGGTCCGGGGCTCAGCCCGGGGGGTGGGGGGAGGGGAACTGGAGCTGGAGGAACACGGGCTTGCTTCCAACGCGGTGACTTCAGGGTAGCTGACATCTTCATGACAGCTCAGAGTTCCAAGTGTTCTTGGAAGCTGGGATCATTGGCCATTGGGCCAATGGGGGATTCCTTCTGTTATGTCTGTCAGTCAAAAGAGGCCAGGCCAATATAGAGCCAGGGAAGAACAGAGAGGTCACCTGGAGCAGTCGAGGCAATCTCTGATACACCACAACCACCTCTCGGCAACATTTCCCTCCCTCCCTCATTCCTCCTTCCCTCCCTTCCTTTTTTAGCTTGCTTCTCACCTTCCTTCCTTTTTCTTTTTCCTTTTCTTTGGTTTTTCAAGGTAGGGTCTTGCTCTAGCCCAGGCTGACTTGGAATTCACTATGGAGTCTCAGGGTGGCCTCCAATGCACCACAATCCTCAGACCTCTGCCTGCCGAGTGCTGGGATTAAAGACGTGCGCCACCATGCCTGGCTAATTCCTTCCTTTCTCTTTCTTCTTTTGTATTTTACTTGTACGCGTATGTGTGTGGTGTATGAGCGTAGGTGTATATATGTTCATATGCATGTGGGCACAAGTCTCTGTGGGTGCGTCTAAGTGTGTGTGTGTGTGTGTGTGTGTGTCACAGGTTGATGTCAGATATCTTCCATGACTGCTCTTCACTTGATTTGTGGAGGCATGGTCTCTCACTTGAACCCAGGTCTCACCTATTCATTCAGCTAGCCAGTTTACCCCAGGCAGCCCCTGTCTCTGGTTGGAATTACAGGTGGGCCACCATGCCCAGCTGGCATTTATGTAGGTGCTAAGGATCTGAACTTCATACAGCCCTCACACTTGTGTGGCAAGTGCTTTATATATACCGTCACGTCCCCAGCTCCCTTTTTTCTTGCTTTTGGCAGGGACTCACTCAATTCTCCTGCCTTTGTCTCCTGGATGCTGGGATTATAGGTGCGCACATTGGCCGAACTTCTTTGTTTTGCTTTGTTTTTTTTGAGGTAGGGTCTCACTCCAGCCCAGGCTGACCTGGAATTCACTATGTCGTCTCAGGTTGGCCTCGAACTCTCGGCGATCCTCCTACCTCTGCCTCCGAGTGCTGGGGTTCAAGGCGTGCGCCACAACGCCCGGCCTTTGGCCGAACTTCTTAATGAATCCCATAGGCAAATGTATCCAGTCCCAAACAGCTTTTCCTTTATTTGACAAGAAAGCTGGGTGCTGCAGAGCCTCTCCTCCTTAGCTCTGAGTCCAGTCGTCAATTTCAGAAGCAGAAAAGACTCCCATGTCTACACGCGCGCGCACACACTCACACCCCCTGTGGAACAAGAGACCAGAGGGCATTTCCCACCAGCTCCTTAGAGCCTGTTACCTGGTGGTGCTCCACAAATAGAAAACAAAGGCCCTTGACAACTCAGATGACCTAAAAGGACAGCCAATATGGTGAAATGCACTCATCACAATGTTCCTTTCCTACTTGTTCCTGCCCCCAGGGCCCCTGGCCAAGGACAGAAATTTCTGCTTCTGACCTCAGGAGCTGCCCTGGTTTCTGTCTAGGTCATAACAGAGGTTGCTGGGGTGGAGGGGGTGGGGAGGGAGAGTGAAGGGTGGTGGACGGGAGTGGGAACTGAAAGCCTTGGAGATGCTACAGGGCGGGGTTGGGGTCCTTGGGCCCAGCCAGAGGCCTGGCCAAGGGGAGGGGTGCTCTTCTCATTTCAGACAGCCAAAGGCTTTGAACAGCTGCAGCTGAAGGGAGAAGCTGGAAAGCCATTTCTTCAGCTGAGCAAGCTCCCTGGGGACAGTCCACACCCTCTCTGTGATCCCCAGCCAGGAGCACATTGTGGCCAGGGTCTCCTCCGGAGCCCCAGGCCTCAGTGAACAGACGGAGGAGAGCAGCTGCGTGCACAGGGCCGCTCCACCCAGCTCACCAGGATGGCCTCCCTCCAAAGCCTGGGAGGGCCCGCATGGATTTCAGCTTTCGGTGAGGAAAGGAGGCCAAGGAGAGAACGGGGAACCCCTTCCACCAGCGCACACGGCCCAGCAAGATAGGCCTGTCGCAGATGGGAGGCTCGTAAATGGTTTGGACTCAAGAAAAAGGACTAGAATTTCTTTTCTTTTCTTTTCTTTTTTTTTTCAGGCTAAGGCATTAGGGAAGAAGGTAGATGAAGTTTGGAGGTAAAAGGAAAATACTGAGCCTGGCGTGGTGGCACCTTTTAATCCCAGCACCCGGGAGGCAGAGGTAGGAGGATCTCCAGGAGTTTGAGGCCACCCTGAGACTACATAGTGAATTCGGGGTCAGCCTGGACTAGAGCGAGACCCTACCTCAAAACCTGTCCTCTCCAAAAAAAGGGAAATACTGGCAGCAGGTCCTGGCACCCAGGGACCTGAGTGGGGACAGGGAGGGAGACACTGTAGTTCAGCAGTAGGCAGGGGTGTCTCTTTTGAAGGCATAGGAACCTGGGACCCTCATTAGTGACCCAGCGGCTAGGCACTGGGCAGGGAGTGGTAGGGCCCTGGGGCAGGAGAAGGGGACTGTTCTTTAAAAAAATTTTTTTTAAATTATTTATTTATTTGAGAGAGAGAGAGAGAGAGAGAGAGAGCGAGCGAGCAAGAGCATGGGCACTCCAGGACCTCTAGCCACTGCGAATGAACTCCAGACCCAAGGAAGCATGAGCTTCCTTGTTCATCCGGCTTACGTGGGTCCTGGAGAGTCAAACCTGGGTCCTTTGGCTTTGCAGGCCAAACCACTTTAGCCTTAACCGCTAAGCCATCTCCCCAGCTCTAAACTTTATTTAATTGTATTTATTTGTAAGCAGAGGGTGATAGAGAGAAGAGAGACAGGCAGAGAATGAATGCGCCAGGGCTTCCAGCTGCTGCAAACCAACACCAGATGTGTGCACCACTTTGTGCATCTGGCTTCATGTGGGTGCTGGGAAATCGAAGTCAGCTTGTTGGCCTTCGTAGGCAAGTGCCTTAACCTCTGAGCCATTTCCAGCCCAACTGTGCTCTTGAATTTGATGATGTTTAGAGGAGGCTGGGGCCAGAGAGACTACATATGTGAGCTCCTCGTTTGGGGTAGACGGACCGGAAAGTGCTATAGGTAGGACCACAGTGATCCCAAACGCAGCCCTGAGATAGTCCTCAATGACCATCCAGGGCCACTGAGTAGCTGAGGTCCTTTTAGGATGTGTCAAAGCTGGAAGGGTCTAGCTAAGCCCTCAGGACAAAGATGAGAGTGAAGGCAGAGGAAACTCAGTGTCACTTGACAAGTCAGGGTCAGAGCTGGCCTTTGACTCCCAGCTCAGTGATCTTTCGGCTGTCCATATCATTCTACCTCC
Organism: Jaculus jaculus; assembly: GCF_020740685.1. Taxonomy (NCBI): domain Eukaryota; kingdom Metazoa; phylum Chordata; class Mammalia; order Rodentia; family Dipodidae; genus Jaculus; species Jaculus jaculus. The sequence continues at coordinate 143,044,210 of NC_059108.1, read as the reverse complement.
TTGGGCCTCAGTTCCTCAGCTGTCAAAAGGAGGGAGGCAGGAGAAAGCTTTCATATTGTCACTAACTGTGACATATGAGCTGGCTTAAAAAAAATAATTTATTTCCAAGAAGAGAGGGATGGAGAGAGAGAGAATGGGCACACCAATGTTTTTAGCTGTTGCAAAACAAACTGCAGATGCATGTGTCACTTTGTGTATCTGGCTTTACGTGGGCACTGGGGAATTGAATTCAAGTCATTAGACTTTGCAGGCAAGTGCCTTAACCGCCGAGCCATCTCCTCCCAGCCCGGATCAGGCTTTTATTGTTTTTGTTTTTTTCTATGTAAGGTGTCACTGTAGCTCAGGCTGACCTGGAACTCACTATGTAGTCTCAATCTCTCAGGAGATCCTCCTACCTCTGCCTCCCGAGTGCTGGGATTAAAGGCGCATGCCACCACACCCGGCTTCTGATCAGGCTTTTTGAGATGAGGAAACTGAGGCTCAGAGATAGTGCCGCACCCTTTGCCTCCCACGCTATCTGCCATTTCCATTCCTTGAAAAGCCCATTGCTCCGGCAGACACACTCTGTGGACAGGCCGTTTCCAGACTAGAATGCTTTATTCGAGAGAATCTGGCTTAGCAGTCAGATGGCCCTGCAGGGGCGGCTGATGGGGCACAAGGGCCCGCTTGCTGTCCACAGCCATGGGGCTAGAACACACGGTCACGGACCCGGGAACCTCAAGTCCGACGGCCAGGCTGCTCCTCATCCGGCCTGCTCCCTGTTCAGCTCCAGGCCACCGAGGCGGTGGGACCTTGCAAGGGGAGCAAGCTTCGAGGCTAAGGAGGGCGAAGCCCCCGGGCAAAGCTTAGTTCTCCAGAGCTGGCCGTCCTGGTCTCCAGGCTGCAGAGCTTCTGCGAACCGAAGGACAGACGGGGCTGGGTCCCCTTGACTGCCACCTTCCACGCAGCCAGCGCCGCTGTCATGGCAGAAGGCACCTGTCTGCCTGGCCTGGGAGCTCCCGGGGCAAGAGCTGCTGTCCGCGGTCAGATGCTGGGCTCCCTCTTTTCTTCTCGGGTCCCTGGAGACCCAGGAGCTCTGGAGGTCTGGCTTTGCCCCTTTCAAGGCCACCTGTGTCGATTCTTTCCAAACCGAAGCTCCCACGGGTCCGTGGCTGGCTTCTCTCTCTCACGTTCTGCATAAGGCACTGAGTTCCTGAGGGTCTTGTCCCTCCCTGCGCCTTGCCTTGGAGGGAACAAGTCGTTCAGCAGGGACGAGTTGGCTAATAAATAGAGGGCAGGTACCAGCAGGGAGGGCTCTGAGAGGGTGACGGTAATAAATATATGAGCTGGGTAGTGGGGGTGTCTCTCTCCGAGGGTCTGGTTACCTCCGGGGAACGAGTTCATCTTTCCTGCTAGGGACCAAACACAGACAGGACAGGAGGGTGAGCACGCGATGCTGCAAAGCAAGGAATCACCTCCTGTGGAGGTGAGGGGGGAACCCAGAAAGGAAGCTTGGGCAGGGAGCGCGGGAAGAAGCACCCTGGGAACCCCGCTTACACTCCGGCCAGCAAGCAGCCAAGGCTACCCTCACCAGGCATCTACTCAGGTACCCAGCCTGGCACCCAGTGCTGTTTCATTTACCCTTCACTCTGTCCACCCCCCCCCCAGGAAAGCACGGCCAGGCAGCAATGGAGCCACATTTGAACTCAGCCCCGTAGCTAAGACAGCCGGCTTCAAACAGGGCAATGGGACCTAAAGACGTTCATGGAGACGGAGAATTGGTGGTGGTAGTTGTTCATTGTTTGTTTTCATTTTTATTTTTTGCAGTACTGGGGATTGAACCCAGGGTGTTGTAATGCTATACAAGCTTTTTATTACTGAACTACATCCTAAGTCTGAGCATTAATGTTTTTTGTTTGTTTGTTTGTTTTGCTTTTCAAGGTAGCCTCTCACTTTAGCCCATGCTGACCTGGAATCGACTATGTAGTCTCAGGGTGGCCTTGAACTCGTGGCGATCCTCCTACTTTTGCCTCCCGAGTGCTGGGATTAAAGGCGTGCACCACCATGCCCGGCTTAGTGGTTTTAAAAAATATATTTACTTTTATTTATTTGTTAGAGAGACAGAGAGAGAGATTGAGAGTGAGCACACCAGGGCCTTTAGCCCCTGCAAATGAACTCCAGATGCATGCGCCGCCTTGTGCATCTGGTTTATGTGGGACCTGGAGAATTGAACCTGAATCCATAGGCTTTGCAAGCAAGTGCCTTAACTGCTAAGCCATCTCTCCAGCCTTTGAATATGTGTGTGTGTGTATGTATACTTAATTATTGGAGAGAGAGAGAGAGAGAGAGAGAAAGAAAGAAAGAAAGAAAGAAAGAAAGAAAGAAAGAAAGAAAGAAAGAAAGAAAGAAAGAAAGAGGCAGAGAGAGAGAACGAATGGGCACACCAAGGCCTCTAGCCATTGTAAACAAACTCCAGATACATGTGCCACCTTGTGTATCTGGCTTACGTGGGACCTGGAGAATTGCGAACGTGGGTCCCTAGGCTTCACAGGCAAGTGCCTTAACCGCTACACCATTTCTCCAGCCCCCTGTTTTGTTTTTGGATGTGGGGTCTCACTCTAGCCCATGGTGACCTGGAATTCATTATGTAATCTCAAGCTGGCCTCAAACACACAGCGATCCTCCTACATTGGTTGATATTAGAAGTGTGTGCCACAATGCCTGGCTAGAATTAGTGGTTTTAAAGAAATTAATTTTCAGCCTTCTTGGATATTCAGCCTTAATTTTGTGCAAGAAACAGAAGTCCCTTTCAAAAGAGACAGGATGCACCTCGCCTGTTCTAAATCCTGTACAGATGCTTCTGTATGAGGTAAGGGTATTCTGAGGACATGGAACAGAAGTCAGCTGGTTCCTATCTTTCAAGTAAATCAAAGAATATCAAATTGTCAGCTGACCTATTACTAGAAGCAGGTTTTGCTGGCAGACCACCTAGAGGCTTGTGGCACTTATCTCGAGGAATTCCAGGAATTAGGTGGTATCTAGTACCATTCATTATGCAAGCATGGTTTTTCAACTTCTTGTCTATAAAACATGATGAACAGGACTGGAGAGATGGTGCTTGCCTACAAAGCCTAACAACCCGGACTTGATTCCCCAGTACCCATATAAAGCCAGATGCACAAACTGGTGCATGTATCTGGAATTCATTTGCTGTGGCTAGAGGCCCTGGTGTGTCCGTTCTCATTCTGTCTCTCTCTCTCTCTCTCTGCTTGCAAATAAATAAATAAAACATTTTTTAAAAAAAATGATGAGCAGGGCTTGAGGGATGGCTTAGCTGTGAAGGCATTTGCCTGCAAAGGCAAAGGACCCAGGTTCGATTCCCTAGGACCCACGTTAGCCAGATGCATAAGGGGACACACATGTCTGGAGTTCGTTTGCAGTGGCTGGAGGCCCTGGTGTGCCCATTCTTTCTCTCTCTCTCTGCCAAATAAATATATATTTTTTTAAATGATGAACAGTGGCCGGGCATGCTGGTGCACGCTTTTAATCCCAGCCCTTGGGAGGCAGAGGTGGGAGGATCGCCGTGAGTTTGAGGCCACCCTGAGACTACATAGTGAATTCCAGGTCATCCTGAGACCCTACCTTGAAAAACAAAAAGAAGAAGAAGAAGAAGAAAAAAAAAAAAAGATGAGCAGAGCTGGATGTGGTGGCACACACTTTTAAGTCAGGGCTACAGTGAGACCCTACCTCAGAAAAAACAAAAATAAGATAAAATTAAAAGATGAACAAGGAGATGTATGCATATTCCTGTTTCAGTCTTTCAGGAAGTAACATACATCAATGGATTCGTTAATTAAATAAGAAGGGGCAGCCATACCCATCTCATTGAGATGCATGCCCTGGTCAACTCAATGGCACCTTCATGTCTTCATTTATTAAAATGTGATGTATTTATACTGTTGTGATCAAGTAGAACTACTAATGATCATTTTGATAATTTATTCCTGGAGGAATATTAGCTTGGTGTTATGCTGACAGGAAATTTAAAATACTTCAAACTTACTTCTTTCTTATATTGTTGTGGCCTATAATAATAGCAAGGTGGTAAATAAAAGACTTGAGCACTAAAAGCAATATTACAGTCAGCTGAAATTCTGTGGAGAAATGAAATAGAAATGCAGTGTCCTGGGAAAATGCGAATCTATAACTATAAATGTCAAATTATTACAAAAGGGAGTGAGCACAATTTTGTCACTGTTAATTTTTTAACAATTAAATGATAGTGACATACCCATAGGATGTATCTGAAGTTATACACTCACTGTTATAATAGCTTTACTTTAAAACATGAATATTTACAATGTGCTAGAAATTGTGTCCTGTGCAACTATTTATAACTACATTTTTTCAAACATTTTATTTATTTATTTGAGAGAGGGAAAGAGGCAGAGAGGGAGAAAGAGAAGGAGAGAGAATGGGTGCTCCAGGGCTTCCAGCCACTGCAAATGAATTCCAGATGCATGTCCCACCTTGTGCATCTGGCTTACATGGGTCATGGGGAATTGAACTGAGGTCCTTTAGCTTTGTAGGCAAGCATCTTTAATGCTAAGTCATCTTTCCAGCCCTAATTACATTTTTTTTTCCAGAGGTAGGGTTTTACTCTAGTCCAGGCTGACCTGAAATTCACTATGTAGTATCAGGATGGCCTTGAACTCATGGTGATCCTCCTACCTGCCTTCCAAGTGCTGGGATTAAAGGCGTGCTCCACCACACCCAGCCCTAATTATAATTTTTAAAGCTCAAACTCACCAGGCACGGCGACAGCACCTGTGAACATGTAGGAGCCTGAGGTGGCTGATTGTCTCAGTTTGAGGCCAGCCTGGAGTACAGTAGTAAGTTCCAGGCCAGCCTGGGCTACAGAGTGAGACCTTGTCTCAAAACAGACAAACAAACAAATTCAACATTAACCTAAAGTTGAGCTAGGTACACATACATGGCTTTTGAAATTGTTTTGGGAGATTCCCAAATGAAACTTTTTTTTTTTTGAGGTAGGGTCTCACTTTATCCCAGGCTGACCTGGAATTCACTATGGAGCCTCAGGGTGGCCTCGAACTCTGCCTCCCAAGTTTTGAACACCAATGCCCAGGAAATGACACCTTGCACCTTGCATTCACTGCCATCTCTTTCCACAAACTACTGTAGTCCCAGGGCAGAAATGAGGGCCTTAAGCACATGGAGGGATGTATTCCCTCCAAGTCCTACCCTTGTGGAGTGGGGATCTGGCTGGAGTTGAGCCTGAGGTCACTACCACTCCCATAGCATGAACTGACTTCGTCTTCTAGGGCTCAAAGGGGACGTATGTCCTGAGGGAGAGCCCTAGCGTGGGTGAGAACCTTCTACTCTCTCTAGTCAGGTTCATAAATGGGGTTGTCCCTTCCCTGATCCTTCTCTTCCAGACACATGAGAACCTGGGGCCCTGGCCTGCTGCCCCAGGTATGAAGAAAGGATGGACAAGCAACGGGGAGTGTGGAAAGAGGACCTTAAGGCAGAAACACGAGCCTGGCAGACAAGGGAGCTGCATCTTCCTCCAGGCCAGGAAGTGGCCAAGTCAGGTAGCAGAAAGCAAGAAATGCAAGAATCTCGGTTGGTTGTCCGTGTGCCTGACGCTCAGGATGAGTGTGGTGAACGCCAGCAGGTTGACCCAACACCTGCTGTATCGACTCACATGAGAAATCATGTGTTTAAGGCCACACAGAGACACAGGGCTAAGCCAGGACAAGAACCAAGGTTCCTGGACGCATCCTGGACTCTGGGGGAGGTGCAGCCCTAATTCTGCCCCCAACACTTTCTAAGCCTGGCTTCTCTAATCTTTGCCAGCAGGGTAGGGGGCCCCCCTGGGGCCCAGCCTCCTTGCCATCCCTGGACACCCCCCACACACTCACAGGTGGGGTTTCTCTGTGGGTTTCTGCTTCTCTTTCTTCCTCTTCCCCCTGCCCGTGCTTCTCCTCCTGCAATAAGCCAAAAGCGTCATGACAAAGTAGCCGGGAACCCCTATACTAAGACTGGGGGATGGCAGGCCCCAGAGCAGCCCCGAGCCCCAGAACCCACCTACCTTTCTGGTGTTGTCTTCTCCACAATAGGTCTAAGGGAACAGAAAGAAGAGGAGAGTAAGTAACAAGTGGGTGCTTCCCGCTACCCCAACCCCCTTCCCCCAGATTTCCCAAGTGCTACTACTGCAGCTGGCAGAAGGGACACTAGAGGGCAGCAAAGAGCTGGCAAGGGAGGCCGGCCTCTGGGCTCGGGCTCCCCACCCTAGGCTCTGGCCACCCTCGGAGTTCTCATGCTTCTGCTCTGCTCAGCCTCTTGACATCCAGCCTAGGGTCTTTTGAATCTGATCTCAACTGTTTCCCTTTCTCCCCTTCATTCTAGGGTGCATTCTGGAAGTTCCCCTGAGGAGTATAGATGGGCAAGGCCATAAATGGGCAGTGGTAGCCACCTGTTAAGGCTGCCTATCTGGGCTCAACCCCTATCGTACCCTGGCAACAGCAAGGGCTGGGGATGCTGCATAGTCACCGGGTATGCCAGATATTAGAAGAAAAGTGCCCCTGTTGCCTGGCCTGCTGGAAGGGGACGGGGCCTCAGTATTCTATAAGGACAGTGGAGTGAAGACGGTAACAGCTCTGGGCCAGGGAGGAAGTGCTGTCCTCTCTGGGAATTCATCTCACACCTCTTGCAGATGAGCAAGTCAGAGACACTCTTAGACACCTATTCACCTCATCTCCTAGCCCAAAAGAGTGTCCGTGAGGGCAAAAGTGACATAGAAGGTGAAAATCACCACCCAACCTGTGCCTGGGTAGGCTCATGACTAAGCTATTGTTATCTGCCTGAGCTTTGGCTGGAAAGGACAGGTTGAGTCAGAGCCCCCAACACTGGCAAAGTGGAGAGGGCCTGGAGCCAGGACTCAGGTTCAAAGAGGACAGCCAGAGCCCTGAGCACTAGGAAAGGCTGGGCCTAGGTGGTATTGGGGCTACAGAGAATGCATGACAGCCCAAAGAGCCTACAGGGAAGGGATCAGTTTTGTTTTTTTTTTTAATAATCATCATCATTATTATTGTTTATTTTTTTGAGGTAGGGTCTCACTTTAGCCCAGACTGGCCTGGAATTCACCATGTAGTCTCAGGGTGGCCTCGAACTCATGGCGATCCTCTACCTCTACCTCCCGAGTGCTGGGATTAAAGGTGTGCGCCACCACGCCCAGAGGGGTCAAGTTTAGAAACGCGATGGGTCAAGTCTCGATCCAAACCCCTCCTGCACACACTCTTAGCAGCTTGGAAATGATGGAACTTTATGGAGCCTGGGATTTCTCATCTGTACAGCGGGGGGAAGGTAACCATGAAGGCAGGGACCTTGGCTGTCTTGCCCACCACTGCATCTTAAGCACCTAGGCCAGCGCCTGACATGCAAGAGATGCTCAGTGAACACGTATGAAAAGTTGCTTCTCTCTTTCCTGCCCCAGCCTAGGCCTCTGGAGTTTGGTGCTTTCATCCACAGCCTAATGGTACCAAGACCAGCATCCCAACCCATCTCATGCTTCCTGAACCTAGATGGCTGTGCCAGGCTTGCTGTTCCTGGTAACACATGTTCCAAGTTTCTGGTGGCAGGGTGGTGTGGGTACAGATAGCAGGGTGGAGTGCTGACCAGAGCCTCTGGAGACAGAGAGCGGCGGGGCAGCAACGGGATGAAACTCTGAAGGTACCACTGGGTCTCCTTTCCTCCTTCCGCTGGGGCTTTATCCTTCCTTCTGCTTCTCAGCTCACTGCGTCTCCCCCTGTGGGCATGCAGTCTAGTCTAGAACTCAAGTCCAGGCTTGCAATGTCTTTGCTTCCAGGCACCATCCCCAAGGGCCTGTGGCAGCCGCCTCTCATCTCAGACAGTGGTGGTGCCGCACGATTGGGACCGCTGCAAGTCTGGGATGAGGGTTTACCTCCTATCCCCTCCTTTCCCCGCAGTGTCTTGGCAGTTGGATTCCGGCTGCTGGGACCGGCTCCCCAGGCCACGCTGGCTGGTGGGTTACAAAATGCAAGGCAGACGCCCAGGACCATTTGCCAGGGAAGCAAGTGCAGCCTACAGCAGGGATGGCAGCCACTGCCTCTCCCCTGGGCCCCACTGGAACCTGCCGAAGTGGCTGAGTTTAGGGAACCGATTTGCCCAGGACTCACCTGCACTCGCAGAGCACGTGCTGAGAGAAGGTCATCTCTGCATAAGGGAGGTGGTCCCCAGTGGTGGAGATCTTCAGGATCTGCGGGAAGGATAAAGTTGACACCCAGTGAGGGGGTGGTGAGAGGCTCAAAGCTATGACAGGGGCTCTGGAAGGAGGAGGACCTTGTGCTGGAGTAAGGAATGCAGTTCCAGTTCTGGGACTCTGGCCTGCCTCCATCTCTCTCCCAGTAATTCCTTCCTTCCTTCCTTCCTTCCCTCCTTCCTCTCTCTCACTCTCTTTCTTTCTTTCTTCCTTGTTGGTTGGAGCATTGAGGACATTGATATTGACAGTTATTATTATTAGTAATTTGTTTTTAGAGAGAAATACAGAGAGGAGAGATAAGAGAATTGACACGCCAGGGCCTCAGCCACTGCAATCAAACGCCAGATGCTTGCGCCATCTAGTGGACATGTGAGACTTTGCACTTGCCTCACCTTTGTGTGTCTGCCTAACGTGGGATCTGTAGAGTATGGGTCCTGAGGCTTCACAGGCAAGCGCCTTGACCACCATGCCATCTCTCCAGTAACTTCTAGTGAGTGGGTTCGGTGGGCCTCGGAGAGGCTATGATCGGTGGGGCAGGTGATGGCAGGAGGAGGAGGAGCGTTCCCTTACCTGCATGGTGATGTTGGCTGTCTGCATTGGCACGCAGCGTAGGCTCTCATCGCCACAGCAGCCAGTGCAACGCAGCAGGGGGACGCAGGACGGGCTGAATATGTACTCCACCTCATTGGGGTACTCAGCTATGATATCCACCAGCTTCTCCATTGGCCGGCAGTAGCTACGGCCCCACACTTCATGGAAGGGCACCACTGTGAGGAGGCAGAAGGTGGAGTCAGGTCAGCAGGGGCTCTGCTCCTCCATGGCCCAGAGCTGGCTCCCGGCTTCAGCCCACATGGCTTCCTCTGGTAAACCCTCATCCCTATGGGCCCTGAAATGTTGCCCCCATTGCTCTGGGATGTCCGCTGGCCCTGTCTCTCTTCTGGACACAGTCCAGCATAGTAGGGCATTTCTTAGGGTCCTGGGCTGTTGCTGTGTTTCCGCCTTGCTTCGTTAGAACTTGGAGGACTGTGCCCTGGCCACGTCCCAGGCCTCTGGATCTTTCTCAAGCCTTTCTGCACATTGGGGAACTTGTCCCTGAATCTTCCATGGCTCCCTCGTGTCCCGTCCCACTCAGTAACTAGCTCCCCTACTTGCTACCAGGACCACATCCAACCTCCTCACCACTTGGTCCCATCAGCCTGCTTAGGAAGCCCAGGCATGTTGTGCACGTGGCCAGCTCTGTTCTTTTGCTCTGTAAGGTTTAAGGGGGGCCCAGCCCCCACTTTTCCCTATAGCCTTCTCCAGCCGTTGCATCAGGAGTGGAGTTTAGCTGTGGGGCTCATCTCCCGGTCATCACTGGTAGCTCTTATCTCTATGACAGCCAAGACGAAGCTCTGGAGAAGGACAGGAGCAAGGCCCCTGGAGACACAGGCTAAATGACTCCTGACTGATGAGGTGATAATTCACCCAGGATTACCAGGAACAACCACCCCCCCCCTCAATGTCCTGGTTGTGGGTGATGGGATCTTTGGGGGAACTGATCTGGAATCCTTCAAGAGATGCTGCCTCTACAGAGGCTGGCCCGGGGTGGGACACAAACACAGATTCTGAAAGCAGCCAGAGCCAGGCCATCTGGCTTCAGTCTTTACACTGGCTGTGTGACCTTGGGGAGGTCACTTAGCCTCTCTGGGTATATCGGTTTCCTAAACTGGAGAAAGCAGGCTGAGAATAGATGGTTGCTAAGGCCTCTTCCGCTCTGACAGAGTATTTGTAACTTCAGTGCCTGGGACCAGCCTTGAGATTCAGACCAGAAAAAAAAAAATGTCCCCGGTCCACCTGGGTCATCCTGCTCCACATCTGATGGTCATCTTTAATTGGGGTGGAGACAGGAAAGCTGGATCACCTGCAAACCTTACTGCCTTGGAAGAGAGCAGAGGCCTCTCCCAACAGCCCCTTACTTCTATGGTCCCTCCTAAGCAGCAAAGGGGGCCAAAGTCCGCTCCATGGATCTGACAAGGCCATGCGGCTCAGAATAATCTCAGAAGAAAAATAAACTTCAGTCATAGCCGAGGCCCTCAGGAAAGGCAGCAAGCTGGTGGAAAATACCCGAGAGGCGGCTCGGCCACGTGGAGCTGCTGGGGGCAGCCACCAAGGCAATAAACCATGCTTATCTGGGCGACTGCCGCTCCATCCTGCCCTGCTTTGTCTCAGGGTACTTGGGCAGGATCAGGGGTTGGAGGGAGATCAGGGTGGGGTGGGGTGGGCTCTCTGATTATTTCTCCAGGCCACTGGACAGTCCTCTTGGGGAAACACAGCAGGCCAAAAGGTGATCTAGTAACCCAGGGAAAAATCTTCCTCTGCAACAAGGGTCAGAGAGTGCTCTCCTATCGTCAGCTCAAGACCTGTGTTTAGTCTAAACCCCTGAGTACTACACCGCTCGGGACGTTTAATCTCTGCCATGGAAACACAAATAAGAGAAGAGCAGTTAGCTTCAAAATACCACTGGAAGCCCAAGCTCTCGTCTGGGATGTAGCCATCAGAGAGAAGGGCAGTCTCGGAGTGGAGGGCACCCGGACCCCTACCCTCCCGCAAACAAGCTCCCAGCCAGCAGGGCTGGGCGCTGGCAGCAGAGGTGGCTTTTCCTTTTCATCACTCCCGCATCCCATTGTGAAGTGCTGAGTCTACAGGAACCAGGTTCCAGGATCCCTGATATCCTGGGACCTGGTACTTGGTGGGCCCAGGTGGCCAGACCCCACGTTGGTGAAAGGCCAAGTAGGAGGTGGGCCAGGGGTCTGGTTTACCTGACAGCTGCCAGGAAATAGAGCAATTCATCCCTGGAGGCCCCAGTCTGGGTGTGTGGGAGAAACAAAGGGGGCTGGGTGAGGGGGCCTCTGAAGGGAACACAGGGACCGCTTGCTCCCAGATGTGGGCTGAGCCCCTCAGGAAAGAGCTGCGCTCAGCTGCTCCTGAGAGCGCTTCCGCTGGCCCCAGACCTGTTCTGACTGGGGGTGGGGTGAGGGAGAGAGAGGAGCCCTGGGAGGCTGTTCCTGGCCGGGGCTGGGCCTTCCCTGGAGGGCCTCTCCCAGGGCCACCCTGGGCTCTCAGCTCCCACCTCAGCACTGTGGGTGAGCCTCCAGCTAGCTGCCTCCCACCTAGAATGGAGGACCCCCAAGATGGGGACTGTTGAATCCTGATGGCAAGCTTCTGGGAGAGGCCTCCGGGGTGGCTACTAGCCACCAGCCAGAGCCCAGCAGGTATCCTGCTTGCTGGCAGGGCACCCAGCCAGCCTGACACAAGAGCCACTCTCCTCATGCCTGCCCGCTCAATGCCAGTTCTGCCAGATACACTGAGGAGGGCCCTGGGCTTTGGGCAACCCCTGGGGCGGACCTCTCAGAGTTTCTGATTCTTCATCTGTAAAACACGGAGACTTGCCAATACCTTCCCAGTTCACAGCCTGTGGCCATTGTGACAATACGGGCCCACCCCCGCGGCCATGCAGGATAGTAAGGAAAATCGGTGTCCACAACTGAGCCAGGCTGCCTCTGGGGGTTCAGTGCGCACGGGGCCATAACGCGGGCCCCCTGCTGGGTTAGGGTGACAGATGAGCTGGCCTACACTCTGAAGCTACCCTGCACTTATCCAGAACCCTGGGACGCATGTACCTTTGTATCTCCTCCATGGACTCAGAATCTTAGCAAAAAGAACAAGGCTTTGCTGTCCAGCGACCCCATGTGACAGGCGAGGAAACTGAAGCTGAGCCATCTCTGGTGGCTTTCGCCTGAACTACGGTAAACGCGTCATGAAAGAGAATATGGTGTGGAAGTGGGACAGCACGTTACAAGGTCAGCTCCGAAGGGTTCATTCAATGGGGCCGTCAGTGACGTTAAGTGCTTCCTCCCTCATCAGTTCAGTGGTCTGAGCCCCATGGCCAGGCCTGGAAGAGGCTGTGACCACGGAGGCAGGCAAGAAGGTGGGTGCGTAGGCCAGCGGAGGGTGCTCCCAGCCCACAGACAGCAGTCCTGCATGTGCGCGAGCCTGTCTCTACATGCTTCCTCTCCCATGGCTTGGTGGGAAGCCTCAGCGGTGATGTGTAGCCACTGTACATATCTCGGAGAGGCAGGCAGGGAGGGAGGGAGGAAGCAAGGGCCTGGCACGTCTCTCCTGCCTTCTGCATGTATGTCTCTTTGGCAAAGGTCTTGCTGCCCTTTAAAGAGTCCCTCTTAATCCAACCCAGGGCAGGGAGTGGAGGGGCCAGGAAGGGTACAACGCGCGTGAGTTCTGTCTGTTTGTAATCAATGGGAAGGGTTGGCCAGATCTCCACAGCTCCACCAGGGTTGAGCTGCTGGAGTGGGCTCTTCAGCGTGCCCAAGCCTCCTGAATGCTTGCTCGCTGTGTCTAGCCTCCAGACGCCCACTCTGGTCCTTGTCACTCAACTGCAGCCCAGCCCTCCAAGACCCCATCTGCACCCTGACAGCATGCTAGGTAGGCAGGGGCTCTGAGCCAGCTGGATGAACCTTGGCCAGCCTGCTCTGCATTCTGTGCACTGGATGACCCTAACTTATGACTGCTGCACCTTTCTAAGGTGATGGGTCACAACGAGTGTGGATGACTGGCTCTGGCCGAGGTGTCTGGCTTAGCAAGGCCTTCCTACCTCGTTATCATCCCATACGCACCCTTCCTGTCAATGCCTTCTCCTCTTCGGTTTGGGCTCATGATGAAAGAAGAGAGGGATGCAACATGAAAACCCAGCCCGGCTGGCTTACCTTCCACTTCCGAGGAGCTGTTCCCAGCAGACAGGGCCCTCTGCTGTGGACAGAAAGATGCAGCCATGAGTGGGGATCTCCTTGGGGTGCTTGCCTTTGGGGCTAACCGTGATGGTGAGAGGGTAGAGGCCCGTCTCAGCTCCTCCTCACCCTCTGCACACGGTGCCCTCTTTCACTTACTTCCTCCCCTGTGCCGCTAAAAATCTACCTGGACCCCCGGGTACGTCCCACCTTTCTCTGGCCTCAGTTTCTGCATTTGGAAAAGGTTTAGGAAGTTAGTGGGATTTAGAGGCCTCCCGTATCCCCAAAAGCCTGTGATCCTGTGGGGTCTCTCTTCTACCCAGCCCCCAGGCCATCCCTGCTGGGCCCTGTACAGCCCACATTGGCTGGGTGCCAGAGCCTGGGGGAGGTGATCAGCTGGTGGGGAGCTCAGGGGCTGGAGCAGGCGGCGCCATGAGTTGGTGCCGCCTGCCAGTAACGTAACACCTCTGGCCAGCCCTGCAGCAAGCAGGCTGATGGCCCGGCTGCTCAGCCAGGCGGCTGCCCAACCCACCCACTGCTGGGCTGGAGCTGCGGGACTCCAGGGTGGTGGGCAGTGCAGCGGGAAGGGAGCACATTAGCTTTGTCAGGATTTTGCTGCCCAATCTGGCTACGGGCCAGACACCCAGCTCCTGGGAAAAGGGCCCTGCTTACTTCCCCAGGCCCTGGACTCAGGACTTGCGGCCACCCACCCTGGAGAAAGGGCATGGCAGGACCCCTTGTCACATCTGCAGCCCACCCAAGAGCCCCCAGCTCAGTTTAGAACCCCAGTGGGGGAAGGGCCACATCACCCTACCACAGAAGTTTCTTCAGCCAGTTTCTTCCCCACCAGGCCAGGTCAGAGGTCCTGGGGGCGCCTGGCTGGTCATGGGGCCTCAACCCTGACCACAAGGCCAGGGAACTGCCTGGGATTAGTGGACAGATGCTTTTAGCAAAGCCACTAGGGCTCCAGGGGCCAGACAGGAAACCTCCCTCTTTGTGGCTTTCCTGCTCCCACCCAGACAGTCCCCAGAAGCTGGGGACAGTGAAGCCTGAGGTCTCCACCCCCAGAACACAGGTCCAGCCTGTCTGGTCTCTGGGAAATGTGTGGGCATCTTAGGAGGAAGTGCTCCCCAGAGCGGGTCTGTGATTTCAGCCCCCCCCCCCGTTAGCTCGAGAGCTGGGATGAGCAGGTCGTGGGGAGGCAAGCCCCTAGCCTCACCCCGTGGGGACGTCCTTACCTCGGAGCGCACAGTGGGCAGCGCCAAGCCAGCAAGCAGTTGCAGGAAGCAAGTGAACAGTTTCATCGCTAGCATCTTCTCAGACGATGAAAGCCAAGGTCTTGCAAGGGACAATCACCATGCTCGTCCCCCCCCTGGGGGAGACGCTGCCACTGGAGGGGAGCTGAGCGAGGGGCTAGATGTCCTTCTTCTCACTGCTGTCTCGAGGTCCCCGCCGTCGGCCTGAGCATTCACTGGAAGTCGGGGTGTGCGTGTGTGTGGGTGTGTGGATGGGGTGTGGGGGGGTGGTCGGGAGTCCACAGGTAAGGCTGTGGCTGGGGAACCTGGTGGGCAGCGTGGGGCAGGCGCGTCTCTGGGAGAGACTCCCAGGGCTCCCGGTGCGACCCTAGCTCCTCGGTTGGCCGAGCCGAAGTCTGAGGATGCAGTTTCCTGCTCAGACTGCAGCTCCCTTGTGGACTGAAGCTTGGCGGCCGCTGGAGTTTCAAGGCAGTGTACGGGGGGCGGGGCCTCCGGCCGCCCCGCCCCCCGAGCCCCGCGGCCCCCGGAGCGGCCAGCGCCGAGCGCAGCGCGCGGTTGGCGGCGCCGGGACCCGAGGGCGCGTGACCCCGCAGGGCGCGGAAGGGGCGCTGCCCGCGCTGCCGGCCAGGGCCCCCGGCCGGCCGAGCTCGGGGCTAGCTTGACCGGAGCCGGCCCGCTGTGAGCGCGGCCACAGCTCCCCCTGGCTCTTCTGGGTCACCTGGGAGGTGGTGGTGATGGTGGTGGGGTTGGTGGTGGGGAAGGGACCGCGAGCCGCCAGGTGTGATGGGCGTCCAACGTCTGCCATCCCGAGAACGCTGGCTCGCGACGTCGGTAGGGATCGCAGCCCTGGATCCGTAGAAAGGCAGCAACTCGGTCGGGCCCTTCTGCACCTCCACATGCCATCCACACAGTGCCCGGAGCGAAAGGATCACTAACCCCATTTCATGGATGCAAACGCCACCTGTGTGCACGCCCCACCCGCGAACACACACACACACACGCGCGCACGCGCGCGCGCGCGCGCCTGCGGGCACCCTACAAGCCTGTGTGTCCCCGGCCCTGGCAGACAGAACCCCAAGCTACGTGACTCCAGTACCGTCTCTCCACCCTGATCTAACTACCTGGCCTGGCAGGCAGGCAGCAGGGCAACCCAACTGTGGGCGGCCCACAGGAAACACCGCAGGGCACCTGGCTAGGGGTCCAGCACCAATTCCTCCTGCCAGGCCGGGCCAACCCACGGGAGGTGGAGAGCGGGCTATGCTGGCATCTCCTTCCCGGACCAGGCTGAGGAGTTAAGTTCACCAGTGCACGGGTGTTAAGGGGAATGGGAAACTGCATGGGCATTGGTATTTATGTGTGACTGTGAAACTATGAATGGGTGTGCCCACTGAATATTCAGTATGACTCTGCTGTGGCTAGGTCTTTGGGTATCGCTGTACACTGGGGGTGTGTGTGTGTGCACGCACACACGGGCTGTGGCCCTGGAGATGTTAGGAAGTGTGTCTGCACATGCATTTCAGTGGGTTTGTGAGTGTGTACCGGCCTGTGCCTCCGCCTGTGTGTATGTGAATACCTGGTCAGGCGTCTTCTGTGTGTGACCATGCAAATCTGTGTTTTTGTGTCAATTCGTGCTCTCCCATCATTCCTTACCACCACCATCTTCAGGGACCTCTGTGACCAGCTGTCCGGCTGCAAACCTCTGGCAGGGTTGACAATCAGGAGTTGGCTAGCCTGAGGCTGGTGGGTGGCTATGGGGGAGGAGATGGGTCTGGGAGGTGGCCGCAGTATCACATTCCAGCCAGAGGCAGGGAGGCCGGGGAAGTACTCACTCTCACCCCAGTGACCTCGACATCCACTGCCCGCTGCCCACCCACGAGGGGCTGCCAGAGATGCTGCCTCCGTGCCTGGCAGGACTTGAGTGTGGACATCCAGGAGCCAGGGGCCAGCCACACCGGCCAGCCAAGTGGACGCTGCAAAGAAAGTTCTGACGTGCTCAAACGTGCTAGAGCTGTTAGGATAGACAGATTCCTTGCTGACTCCTGAGTACGGTGGAGGAGGGTCGCTGTGAGTGTAGATGAGGGTAAGCAGACTCATGGGGGTGTTGTGGATGTGAATATCATATATGTTTGCTCATTATATCCTGTGTATTACATATGTGGGCACAAGTGTGTGTGTTGTGTACAACCTTGTGTGTGTGTGTTTGAGATAGGGTCTCACTGTAGCCCGGGCTGACTTGAAACTCACTCTGTAGTCCCAGGCCCACTTCAAAACTCACCGTGATTCTCCTACCTCTGTCTCCTGAGGGCTGTGATTAAAAGCGTGCACCACCATGACCCGCCACAATCCTGTGTTCTTTTTTTTTTTTTTTTTTTTTTTTTTGGTTTTTCGAGGTAGGGTCTCACTCTGGCTCAGGCTGACCTGGAATTCACTGTGTAGTCTCAGGGTGGCCTCGAACTCACGGCGATCCTCCTACCTCTGCCTCCTGAGTGCTGGGATTAAAGGCGTGCGCCACCACGCCCGGCGACTGTGTTCTTAATTATCTGTGCTACATATGCTTTTCTGGACAGAATATTCTGAGCACTTATGAATTGGCACATTTGGCTATAACTGGACTTGCATAGGGTGTGCCCTGGACGTCTTTATTCATGCATTCTTGCATCTGACACATATGACGTTAGCCTACTGTACCCTATGCCCCGCCCAAGGGCTGGGGATTCGATACAGATGTTCCCTCCGCATTTCCGCATCTGCAGATGGTGGGGCTGCTGGAGGCACCGGGCTTCATTCCTGTGTGAACTTAATACATTGGGTAACATCTGGGATTTCCACAAGGGCCTCTCAGGCTCTTGTTCCTAGACTACAAGCCTTACCCTTTTAAGCCCCACTTTCCTGGGTTGTGAGGTGGCAAAAACAGTAACGAAGACTCCAGAGTTCCTATGGTTTGAAGAGAAGCCTGTTCTCCTGTGCTGCTGCCCCGCGGCGGGCCAGCCTTGTTAACCTCAAGCCACAGCTCTCACTTTCTGAGCCCATTGCTCCACCTGCAAAGGGGATGTAGTCACAGTGCTTCCTCCCTAGCTCTTGAGGACTGATAAAACCTCAGGTGTGCAAGCAATGCTGTCTCTTGGACATGACTTCTCATTCAACTTTGTGGCTTTTGTTTTGTTTTATTCTTTTCGAGGTAGGGTCTTGCTCCAACCCAGGCTGATCTGGAATTCACTATAGTTTAGGGCTGGCCTCAAACTCATGGTGATCCTCCTGCCTCTGCCTCCCCAGGAGCTGACCTTCCCAGGGTGCTGGGCAAATGCATGGCAACACCAGAAGTAAGGCTGGAAAAATCCTGACCCAAGATTCTGTCTGCGTGTCTGCTGCAGGCCAGCCCTTGCTATGTGACTGCCACAGACCCCAAACCTTCTACACATTGTATTAGCCACCATCCTCTTCTGAAACACCTACCCTAACCCATCTCCATTTTGCTTCCTCAATCAGCCAGGTGGTACTGGCATGTAATCCCAACCCTTGGGACCTGACACAGGGGGTCAGATTGCAGGTTTGAGGCCAATCTGGGCTAGTTAGCAAGACCCTGTCTCGAATAAGCACCATCCTGACTTATTTTCCCATTTGGCTGTAGACTTGTCCCTCCCTTCCTTCCTTCCTTCCTTCCTTAATTTCTTTCTTTCTTTCTTTCTTTCTTTCTTTCTTTCTTTCTTTCTTTCTTTCTTTCTTTCTTTCTTTCTTTCTTTTATCCAAGGTAGAGTCTGGCTCTAGCCTAGGCTGACTTGGAATTCACTATGTAGTCTCAAGATGGCCTCAAACTCATGGCAATTTTCCTACCTTGGCCACTTGAGTGCTGGGATTCAAGGCATGTGTCACCATGCCTGGGGTAGATAGAGAATGAGAGTGGACATGCCAGCACCCCTAGCCGCTGCAAATGAACTCCAGATGCATATGCCTCTTTGGGCGTCTGGCTTTATGGGGGTGCTGTGCAATGGAACTCTGGTCTTTAGGCTTTGCAGGCAAGGGCCTTAGCCACTGAGCCATCTCTCCAGCCCTTGCTGTAGCCCTGTCAATGTCTTGACCCTTTGACCTTTTATTCTCCTGTGCTTTCCTTCTCTGTATTATCATTTAGTACCTGCCTCTGGAGAGGCCTTGCAGTGGCCTAGCGACAACACCCTGTTCTCCTGACCCTGTCTTTGACCCTAGACATAAGGGGTAGCCAGGTGCAGCTAGAAAACGGTTTCTCCAAGGACCAACCAGCTGACAAACGCAGCTTGGTGAATGGCCTTTGCATTTTGGAGGCTGGATGTGCTGGTTAGCCAAGAGCTACTCCATCCTCAGCCAGGAGGCACTTGTCTCGTCTCCTCTGTCTTGTTCTCCTGTAACTGGTCTGGGATTGCTTGCCCACCCACCTCACCTCTGCCCAGAACCTCCTGTGGCCTAGGAACCTCTTCTAGGCAACACACCGTGGCTTCCTGTACCCAGGCTCCCCACAGTAGCCTGAACTGCCCCTCCATAGTTGCACCAGGCCCAGCATCATCACTGTCCAGTTGCATAAGATCTACAAGGATAGGCTGGAGAGATGGCTTAGTGGTTATGGTGCTTGCCTGCGAAGCCAAAGCACCCAGGTTCGATTCCTCGGGACCCACGTAAGCCAGATGCAGCGGCTGGAGACCCTGGAGTGCCCATTCTCTCTTCTCTCTCTCTCTCTAATGAATAAATATAAATAAAATATTTAAAAGAATTAAATAAAAGATCTACAAGGACAGATACAGTCTCTTGTCCATCTGAGTATCTCCAGCCCCTTGCTTGGTGCCTGATCAGGCACATTAGTAGGGGCTTAACCTATGGGATCTGGATCGAGTCCTCAGAGACTCTTGCTCTTTCCACGGGAGAGATGTCCCTGGTCTGCCCCTCCTTACTCACAAAGTGCCCTCCTAGACTACACTCATGACCTTTCACTACGGGCGGGCCTTTCTGGGGTGGGAGAAACACCTCCCATTGCTGTGTAATCACTGGCTGGGTTGGTCACCACCGCCCCGCCAGCCCCAGGGACGAGGTCATGCCACTGGCCACAGACCAGAACCCAGTGGGAGGCCTGGAGCGGGGCCCGATGGGAAGGGGGCCAGGAGATGAGCCCATGGGTGACCAAGTGGTTCCCAGAGTGGGAACTAAGATGGCGCCCGTCACCAGCGCTGGGAACAAGAGGAGCCAGGCGAGGTGCCCAGGGCCTTGCTTCAGGCCTCTTGGGCGACGTGTTGTCACCAAAGGAATGGAAACCTGTACTTTGGGAACTTGGCAGCCAGGGCTGGGTTTTTCATGTTTTCTGTAATTATTTTCCTTTTGTTCTCCCTTAGTATTTAGTAAAGCTCTTTGTGAAAATGCCAGCTGCTCTCAGCTGTGCTAAGAGGAGCGACAGGAGAGGACTGCGCCTGCTTAGCCCCGGGGCCGAGCTTAGCTGTGGCAGCAAAGTCAAGTACCGCCAAGGGCCCAGGGAGGCTCTGCCGACCACTGCCAGCCCTTTACATGCAGACGGTCTCTGGATGCGAAGAACCTTCCAGACTTTTCTGCAAGCTGGGGGTAGGGAGTGGGGTTACCTACCTTGGCTGCTTCGAAGGGGGCATTTGGATCCCAGGGACATGGAAAGCTCTGGAGAGACCCAATGGAGAGACCTCTGCTAGGAGGCTGTGTCTGCCCATTGATTGCAGGGGGCAGGGGAACCGCTCTGCGGACTGCTGTCGAGGAATCAGAAACCAGAAAGGGACCTCGGAGTCACCTTCACTCCCTGCTATCCTAACTCAGGGCCTGTCTGAGCCCAGATCACCTAGCTACCTTCTGCGCACCGGAGTGGCCCTCCGCTCTCCGTCCACCTGTCCAGGACCCACCACATCCTCCTTTCCTACGACTGACCTTTCCTTCCTCTTCCCCCTGTCAGCTCTCAGCTGCTCTGGGGAAAGGGGCCCAGAGACCTTCCCCTCAGGAACAATCACCCCTTTCTCTGCGTTGTCAGTGATACATGAGGAGGGGGAGGTATTTGTAACTAATCGGCTGTGATGTGGAACGGAGCCTTCAGAGAGCCCGAGAGAGCTCGCGAACAGCTGGATGGCTGTGACATTGGAGTCACTCATTACTCCTCTCCCTCCCCACCCCACTGGGAGGCCTGAGGGATGCTAGTGGGTGGTGGCCGTCCTCTCCGTGTGCGATGCTTCACACACTCAATACTTGGAAACCTCCCACCATTTTCAAGGGAACAGTATTATTATTATCATTATTTCAAAATTTATTTTATTTGAGAGAGGGAGAGAGAAAGAGGCAAATATATACAGAGAGAGAATGAGCCCTCCAGGACCTTCTGCCGCTGCAAACGAACTCCAGGCACCTCCACCACCACCATGTGCATCTGGCTTACGTGGGTCCTAGGGAATGGAACCTGGGTCCTTTGGCTTTGCAGGCAAGCGCCTTTTAACCACTAAGCATCTCTCCAGTCCTAGGGAAGAGTGTTACTGTTCCTACATTTATGATGAGAAGCAAGAGGGAGAGACAAAGCCCAGCCAAGGGTCGTGCAAGGCAGCAGCCTCGGGCTGGGCTTGAGAACCTGCTCCTTCTGAGCTGAGCGACCTTGGACACGTCTTTTCAGCTTTCTTATTCCTCCCTATCTCAGAAGCTGGCCATGTGGCTTAACTAAGAAAGCAGAAACCGACCTGTACTCTGCAAATGCTCCCTAACCAGCATCAGCTGCCTGCCAGGACCGTGTGCTGTGCTGGAGGAGGGCGGAGGCTGGTCAGCTTCCCCCTCCACCCTCCTCAGCTTCCAGCAGCCCCTGCCAGGCTGCTCACAGGCCTGCAGATCTATCCCAGAAGACTCCAGGCTCCTGGCTCAGTCCCCCACTTTCAAGGGATGGAATCAACCCCGAAGACCTCCTGCACCATGGGACAAGGATTTGGGGAGGAGATGGTAGGGAAGGGAACACCCACATCCATTGAGCCCCTTCTGTGTGCCAGGCAAGTAAGGGGTCATTGCCCTGTTCAGAGACAATCACAATCTATTAAGAGTCTGATCTTGGCCATATGTAGTGGCAGATGCATGAAATCCCAGCACTGTGGAGGCTGAGGCAGGAGATTCATGAATTTGAGGTCATCATGAGCTACGCATTGATACTTTTTCTCAAAAAAAAATGCATATTTAAAATTTTTTTTTGTTGTTTTTTAAACAAAAAAGATTGAGAGAAAGAGAGAGAGAGAGAGAGAGAAAATGGGCATTCCAGGGCCTGTAGCCAAACACGGCAAATGAACTCCAGGTGCATGCACCACCTTGTGAATCTGACTTATGTGGGTCCTGGAGAATTGAACCTGGATCCTTAAGCTTTACAGGCAAGTGCCTTAACCACTAAGCCATCTCTCCAGCCTTAATAATATTTTGTTGTTGTTGTTTTTGTTTTTGAGGTAGAGTCTGTAGCTCAGACTAACCTGGAATTCACCATGTAGTCTCAGGGTAGCCTTGAACTCATGGAAATCCTCCTACCCCTGCCTCCTGAGTGCTGGGATTAAAGGCGTGCACCACCACATCTGGCAAGAATAATATGTCTTGAGAATCATAGTGAAGGTGCAGAGAATCATGGGAGTATATGGGGTGGGGAAGATAATACTGGCGTGTGTGTGCACATGTGTGTGCATGTGTGCATACATGTTTGCATGCAGAGGTAGGAGATCAAAGTAAATTTGGAGAGAGCAAAAATTGGAGTGCTGCCACACTAGCCTGAGTTCCTGGGTTCGGATACCCGGACCCCACGTAAAGCCTGATGCTGTAGCGTAGGTCCTGGAATCCCGGTGCTCCTAGAGCATGAAGGGATGCTGGGACAGGAGAACTGCCCAGAAGCTCACAGGTCAGCTAACCTTGGCAAACACAGCAGTGAGCAAGACATCCTGCCTCAAACAAGGTGCAGGAGGGGTCTGATGCCCAAAGTTGTCCTCTGCCCTCCACGCGTGTGCCACGACACATGCATGCCTTCACTCATGCACATGGACACGCATACATACATGAACACATGTGTATGGGCACACACATATCCCACATTGACATTCCTGACCATGCCTGCCCCTAGGGAAGGCGCCCAAGCCCAGCTCTGAGAGTCTGTGAAGGGGTAGGGGAGCTCGAACCATGGCCTGAAGCTTCTTGGGGAGAAGGTCTAGTGACCCAGGTATGTCTCAGGTGGCTATGTGGCAAATGTCTTCTGAGGACTCCTCTGTTGTCTAGGGGGAGTCAGAGGTTCTGTCTGCAGGGCAGAGGGAGTAGTGTGGTCCTCACAGGACCCTCTGCCAAAGACTGTGGTCTGGACAGACGGTGGTCCACTGTCTCAGAGCTAGCAGCCAGGTGAAGGGTCTGGGCTTGCCTCAGGACAGGCCACACAGTGCTTACCTGGTCCCAAGAGCCTTGGGACCCGCAAGGGACTGTGCTCTTGTCAGGAAAGGTCTTCTGTCAGCGGTAGTGACGAACCCCTCTCATGGGGAGACTAGGCAGATTTGAGTGTGGACATCACCAGGGCCTTGTTCCGCTGGAATGTCACTCCTTAGGGGGTCATCCCCCCTTAGCTGTCTACCTTCAGAAAGCTGGAGGATGGGACAGCAAAGTAGCAGGACCCCTGGACCTGCTCTGAGCCAGTGCCCCATGTCCTGGGGGAGGCGTGCGCTGCTGCGGGGGGCTGGGTTTTCTGTGGACCTTTCTTTTCTCAGCTCCTGACAGGCACTGGGGACACCAAGGCTGTGACAATAGGTGAAAATTTCCAATCTAGAGGCAGAGATGTCACCGGATACAGACCTCTGGCTACAGTAACCGAGCAGCTCTGAACCTTCCAAAGGCCCCCTCAAACATTTTTGTGATAGAATAAAGTTCCGGAGACTTCGAGCAAAGCCACAGAGCAGGCGAGTCAAGGGTCAGGAAAGACTTCACACAGTGAAAAAGATGCTTGCACAGCTTCTTACAAGACGAACCCAAGTCCACCAGGAACAGAACGGTGAAAGGAGTGCCGTCCAGGTAGACAGGCTGACCAAGGCACGAGCCGTCAGAGGAACAGGAAGCCTGGGAGGGAGCCTCGCAGGGAAGGCAGGTTTTGAAGAGCTTGGAGACTGGGTTGAGACATGGGTTTGTGCTGTGGCCAGCTGTATCCTGGTGGGGGTAAGTCCAGGGCTTGGCCTAGACATAGAAAAACCAGCCCTGTGATTAATTAGTACAGTCAAGGTTGGCCTGTGTCAGGACGTTTGCTGTGGAAGGGTGAGAATGTTCCCAATGTCATTCTGATAAAAGAATTCATTTCTCTCTGGGCATGGTGCACACACCTTTAATCCCAGCACTTGGGAGGCAGAGGTAGGAGGATAGCTGTGAGTTTGAGGCCATCCTGAGAGTACATAGTGAATTCCAGGTGAGATCCTACCTCAATAAATAAATAAAAAAGAATCCACTTCTCAGATCTCTTTGGAGCTAGCTGTAACCTTGTGACTGAGACCTAGTTGACCATCACTCCATAGGGCTTTTTGTTTTTTGGTTTTTTGAGGTAGGGTCTCACTCTAGCTCAGGCTGACCTGGAATTCACTACATAGTCTCAGGGTGGCCTCAAACTCACAGCAATCCTCCTACCTTTGCCTCCTGAGTGCTGGGATTAAAGGCATGTGCTACCATATCTGATGGAATTCTTTTTTATTTAAGCTTCTTTTTAAATTTTATTTTTATTTATTTGACTGAGAAAGAGGGAAAGAGAGAGAGAGAGAGAGAAAGAGAATGGGCATGCCAGGATCTTCAACCTCTGCAAATGAACTACAGACGCATGCGCCCCTTGTGCAACTGGCTGACGTGGGTCCTAGGAAATTGAACCTGGGTCCTTTGGCTTTGCAGGCAAGCACCTTAAACACTAAGTCATCCCTCCAGCCCTGGAATTTTTTTAAAAAAATTTTTTTTTAGTTATCTATTTGAGAGAGAGAGAGAGAGAGAGAGAGAGAAAATGGGCTGGAGAGATGGCCTAATGGTTAAGGCACTTGCCTGCAAAGCAAAAGGATCTAGGTTCAACTTCCCAAAAACCACATAAGCCAGATGCACAAGGTGGTGTATGTGTCTGGAGTTTGTTTAAAAAGATAAAGCTGGGTGTGGTGGTGCACGCCTTTAACCTTAGCACTTGGGAGGCAGAGGTAGGAGGATTGCTGTGAGTTTGAAGCCATACCTAAAAAAAAAAAAAAAAAAGACAGAGAGAGAGAGACAGAGACAGAAATGGGTGCACCAGGGCCTCCAGCAAAACAGACATATGTGCTACCTTGTGCGTCTAGTTTACGTGAATACTGGGAAATCAAACCTGGGTCATTAGGCTTTGAAGGCAAGCACCTTAACTGCTAAGCCATCTCTCCAGCCCCGCTTAGCACTTCTTAGGGCTATAGGTGTATGTGGAGGTATTAGGTTTGACTTTGGGGAAGAATCCTTAAGTATCTGCCATGCTTTGCCTGGAACTCATACTCTCTGGAAGGTTCTCCTACGGCCACCTTGGACCATAAGAATGAGGTGCAAGCAAGTGGGATTCCCAGAAACCTTGTGAAGTTTCCTTGCCTCCCCTGGCCTCTGTAGAACCAGGATTGACTTGAGTGAAAGATAAATTTCTACGTGGTTCAGTCACTGCTATTTCGGAGTTTTATGTCAAAATGTGCTGTTTCACGTTTGATTTCCAAAGGTGAGAAGATCAGTCCCACAGTTTGATAAGAGTTTCATATGGAAAAGGCTAGATTCGTCTATGGTTTATCCCGGGGAGTGAGCCATATCACCATCTCCTGGGAAGAATCGGGGCTCTCCCATCCCCTCCCAGTTGGAAGCAGGAACAGGGAGGCCACTGTTAAAGATACAGATGTTGAGGCTCAGTTAAATTGGACCACTCTCCCCAGATACATCTCTCCCTCCCCAGCTCCCATCTTCTCCCAGAGAGCACAGGAAGGAAATTGATGGGGACAAGAGGTGCAAAGGGGAGCCAGATTAGCTCCTCTTATGGGTTGGATTCCCAGGGGTGGAGGAGCCAGAAAGTCTAGCAGATCCCTCAGCAGACACTGCAGACCTTCAGCTGGCCCCTGAGTCTCCGGCTATTCCATGACTCAGGGAAGACCATGCTGCTTCTTCTGAGGCCCCCTCGCCCCCCGCCTCCTGCTCTTCTCATCTTGAAGAGTGGGAGCTTTGAGTCTGAACCCTAAGAGGCCCTCAGGGAGTCCTTTTGGAACCCTGGAGCCCGCTTTGGTGTGATTAAGGCGAGGATGGAAGCGTGCGGTGGAAACTGAGGCCGCGCTGAGTGGGAAGCTGAAATCCGCAATGTCACTTGACGCGCCAGCCCTAGGCGCTTCCCACGTGAGGAAAGTCTCGAGCGGTGCATTTCCTCCAAGCGATGACTCAAAGGCCCAAGTCATTTCCGCATCTCTCCAGGAACCTGTGAAGTTCCCTAGAATCCACATTCTCTGAACAGCTACGTGTCAGGGTGCACACAAGTGATCTCAGTTAATCCTCACAGCAGGCCCTGAGAGGTTGACATTAGTCCCATTTTAGCAATGAGCATAATGAGGCACAGACAGGTGAAATGATTTGCCTCGGGTTGCCTCGATTGCAAAAAAAAAAAAAAGAACTAGAATGCTAGTCATGACCCCAAAGACCAGGGCTGCTATACAAGACTCCCATGGGGATTCCCAGGGGCAGTGGAACAGCGAGGTTCCAGATGACAGCTTCCACCAGGTGGTCCTGACTTGGACCAGACCCTTTCCACACACCTGCATCTCATCCCATTTCACCACTTCCCTGCTTTATTTACTTTTCTTACTTCCCTGTTTTCTTTCAATTTTTTTTTTTTTTTCTTTTGAGACAGGCTTTCACTATATATCCCAGACTGGGCTTGAACTCAAAATCCCCCTCCTCGGCCTCCTGAATGCATCATACGCGTACGTCACCATGCAAAGCTGAAGTTGTCTTTGTCTCCTCTAACTTGGAAATGTTTTAAAGGACTAGAGAGGTTGCTCAGTGGCTAAGGACACTTCCTGTGCAAGCATAAGGGTCTGAGGGGCTGCTCGAATTTGACCCCCAGGACCCACATAAACAGTTGGATATGGCCACACATGTCTGTAACCCCAGTCCCATGGGGAATCAGCAGAGACTGGAGAATGTCAAGAGCTTGAGGTTTTCCTTTGTTTTCAATCTCCGGGATCAGTTAAGAGATTCCGGCTCAAGTAAGAACAGGTGGAAAAGCAATGGAGCGAGACACCTCATGTTCTGCCCTGGCTGCCACATGAGAATGCACCCTGCTGAGGCCAGCACATGCGACACCACATGGGCACATACACATGCACACACCACACACATCAAAGTACACACACACACACACACACACACACACACACGTGTGTGTGCGATGCGCACAAAAATAACTTAAAGGCGAGACTATGTCATTACCTTAAATAGAAAGGTAGCTTGTACAAATCAATTCAACATAGCTACAAGTTGCCAGTGAAAGCTCTGAGCCTGGGGCTGCTGTCTTAGTTTCAAGTGAAGCTTTGCAAGTGTTAGTGAGGCGTTAAAGAATTCTGACTCATTAGAGGGCTGGAGAGAGGATTGGAAGGGGGACAGACAGCTTTCTCACTCCATGAGTCAATGTGATGGAGGGCTATGTAAGTTCAACGAGAAAGATGGGTTTACTTCTGATTGTTATCGCAGAATACTTGAACCTGGGTGACGTACAAAGGGAAGAAGGAGGTTTGGGCTCACATTATGGAGGCCAGGAGCATGGCATGGGCATCTGCTGGGCTTCTCACGAGGGCTTTGTGCTGGGTCCTAACATGGGGGAGAGTGGAAGAGCCTGTGAGGAAGAGGCAACGTGCAAGGTGGCCTGGTCTGGTCTGGTCTTTTCCTCTCCTCTCTTCTCTTTCTTTCTCTACCTCTCTTCATGGGTGTATGCATGGTTGTGTGTTACATGTGTGTGATGTATCCAAGTATGTGTGCAGATATTCTGCCCCATGTGCACGTACCCCATGTCCGTGCTGGAAGACAGAAGATGCTGGGTGTCCTCCTCGATTGCTCTTCCACCTTGTCCCCTTGTTTTTATTTATTTATTGTTTTTTATTTATTTATTTCTATTTTTTTATTTATTTGAGAGCGACAGACACAGAGAGAAAGACAGATAGAGGGAGAGAGAGAGAATGGGCGCGCCAGGGCTTCCAGCCTCTGCAAATGAACTCCAGACGCGTGCGCTCCCTTGTGCATCTGGCTAACGTGGGACCTGGGGAACCGAGCCTCGAACCGGGGTCCTTAGGCTTCACAGGCAAGCGCTTAACCGCTAAGCCATTATTGGTTTTTTTTGAGGTAGGGTCTCACTCTAGCTCAGACTGACCTAGAATTCACTATGTAGTCTAGGGTGGCCTTGAACTCAACTCATGGTGATCCTCCCACCTCTGTCTACTGAGTGCTGGGATTAAAGGCGTGTGCCACCACACCCAGCTTGTTTTTTTTTTGTTTTTTGTTTTGTTTTGTTTTGTTTTTTCCATTAGGCTGGCTGGTAAGATCCTGAGATTCTCCCATCTCTGGTCTCTCCTGCGCTGGAGTTACAGGCTCACACAGCCATGCATGGCTTTTTAACATTTTATTTATTTATTTGACAGAGAAAGAGAGAGAGAGAATGGGTGCACCAGGGCCTCCAGCCACTGCAAACAAAATCCAGTGTGCCCTTGTGCATCTGACTAGCGTGGGTCCTGGGGAATCAAACCTGGGTCCTTTGGCTTTGCAGGCAAATGCCTTAACTGCTAAGCCATCCCTCCAGCCCATGCCTGGCTTCTTATACAGATGCTAGGGATTGAACACAGACCCTCATGCTTGTGCAGTAAGTGCTCTTACCCACCGATCCATCTCCCCAGCCCTGAGGCCTGGTTTTCTAAGAGCTAGCTCTCATAGCAACTAATCCAGTCCCCAGAGAGCAAGAATCCACTCCCACAAGAACTCACCTAGTCCTGTGAGGACACCATTAATCCTCCTCCCCCCCCCGCACAAGACCCATGCACTTCATAAAACCAGTACCAATTCTCAACACAGTTACATGGGGGTCCACATTTCCACATGAGCTTTGGAGAGGCAAACTGCACCCAAATCACCTATCCATCCATGTGCCCCCAAAACATCTCACAGTAAAAAAAATAAAAATAAAAAATAAAATCTCACAGTGAATCAGTGGTATTGAAAAGCAATCATTTCAAGCCCATGGCCAGGGTATGCTGCCTGGGGAAGAAAGTTGTAACTGGTAAGCCACTAGAGGAAATATAGGGGTTTTGTGTCATTTTCTCTCTGAAAAAGAAAAAAGAAACGTAGACTTCTCAATCTTAGTGCAAGCTTTTGGAACTTGCAAAGAGATCTTTCTTTTTTGTTTGTTTGTTTTTCAAGGTAGGGTCTTGCTTTAGCCCAGGCTGACCTGGAATTCACTATATAGTCTCAGGGTGGTCTTGAACTCACAGCGATTGTCCTACCTCTGTCTCTCAGGTACTGGGATTAAAAGTGTGTCTCACCACACCCCACCAAAGATTTTTTTTTAAGCACATGAAGCTCACAAACATCATTTCCTATATAGCCAAGGGTGGCGGGTACCCTATAAAACCCCGAATAACTGATCAAGGGCCCTGTCTGAAGACAACCCACCCTCAAGTAGGAAACCATACTGTCCACACTGTAGAAGACACCTGTCCCTGAATTTCAGAAGGTTGGACCCAGGAGAACCTTCTCTGGGCGTCTCTTTGATGCCTACTCTTCCCACCATGTGGGTCCCAGGAGATACTCAGGGGCAGAAGGAAGGAGATGGGTCAGAGCCTAGAGCCCGAGTTACTACCCTCCAGTGTCAAGGATTAGGGGCCTCAATTTGTAACCAGTACCGGTCTCCACATTTTATAGCTGCCACCTGGATTTCCTTCTACTCAATGAAGCTTCTTCACGTCCGAGTCAAGAGAGGCCTGCTACCTGGGTTTGGTGGCTCACCTTGTAGTACCAGTGCCGTGCTTCATAGTGAGATGAGAGAGAGAGAAAGAGAGAGAGGGAAGAGGAGGAGGAGAAAGAAGTGAAGGAGAAGAAACCCTCTGTTGGCCAGGCCTTTGTGTCTCAGGGCTGGCTCCTGCACCAGCAAACACACTTTCATAACTGGTAGGATGTTGTCCCCTCATTTGAAACCCATTCCCCTGCGTCTGAGGCTGTGACCTAGAGTTAAAAGTTGACTTTGTCTTAATTAAATCATTACTACATATTTATTATAGAAAACACAAATTAGTATAAAGAATAAAAATTTTATCCTATGGAGACCAAGATTATGGACTCCAATGAACAGCTCCCACTAGTCTTTGGCCAAAAGTGAGGCTACATCCATCAAAATCTCTCTAAACTAACAAAGTTTGTCACCTTTAACCGCTCCTGACCTCACTCTCCATTGGAGAATATGTTTTTCTTTTTCACAAAGCAGTGAAAAGCAAGAATAACCAAAATCTATCAACAAGACGAGAATAGAGAGCTGACTCGGTCAGCAGATGAACCACCCCTCGCACAGCAGCCAGGGCCCGGGCGAGACCACAGGGAACTGGGAGATGAGCAGGAGCGCTGCTTCCACAGCAAGCCTGACAACCTGCGCCAGGGTGATGGAGACACTGAGGACACTCAGAACGCACCAAAGCAGAGATCCATAAGCTGCTGAGAGCCCAACACTAAAGCAGGCTTAAAGCACACCCACCACGGCTCAGGGAATTTTGCAGAATAGGGGGCAGAAAGAACGTAAGAGCCACAGGGTGGGAGGGAATACCCAGAGGCATCGCTGTCCCCCACAATGACTGACGCTGCTCTCACAACCCACAACCCACAACCCACGGTGAACACCAGCAATGCCACTGAGGG
Organism: Jaculus jaculus; assembly: GCF_020740685.1. Lineage (NCBI taxonomy): Eukaryota > Metazoa > Chordata > Mammalia > Rodentia > Dipodidae > Jaculus > Jaculus jaculus. The sequence continues at coordinate 143,013,986 of NC_059108.1, read as the reverse complement.
ATCAGTGGGGTGGGGTCAGGGAGGAGGGAAATGATGGTTTCAACACATGATATGCCCATACAAATTTCAACATGATTAAAAAAAAAAGGAGACAAAAAAAAGACTTAAAAAAAAGACTAAAAATTTTAAGTCACCCAATCTTATCACCAAATTCATATTTCATAGTATATCCTTCTAGCTTGTTTCCATGCATACGTGTTTTTTTCCTTATAAAATGGGATTGTTTTATAGCATGCTTTTCTTCATTTACTCACACTTTTGGCAGCTGGGATGTAGCTCAGTTGGTGGGGTGTTTGCCTAGCATGCACTAAGCCCTGGGTCCTATCTTCAGCACCACATAAAACGGGGTGTGGTGGGTGACGCCTGTAATCCCAGCACTCAGGGGACAGAGACGAGAGGACCAGAATTTCAAGGTCTTCTTTGGCCATCTAGAAGAGTTGGAAACCAAACTGAGCTGCCTGAAGCCAATCGTTTGAAGTCTGCCTTCATATCCTCAGTGAATATTCTATAGAATATTCTAGGGACCCTCAACACTAGCTTCATCTGGGCGCGTGTTCAAAACACAGATGTAGCTGGGTGTGGTGGCACACGCCTTTAATCCCAGAACTTGGGAGGCAGAGGTAGGAGGATCGCCATGAGTTGAAGGCCACCCTGAGACTACAGAGTTAATTCCAGGTCAGCCTGGACCAGAGGGAGAGCCTACCTCGAAAAACCAAAACCAAACCAAACCAAAACAAAACACAGATGTCAGAGCTGCATGTGGTGGTGCACGCCGTGAGACCCAGCACTCCAGAGGTGGAGGTAGGAGGATCGCTGTGAGTTCGAGGCCAGCCTGAAACTGCATAGTGAATTCCACAGTGGACTAGAGTGATGCATTACCTTAACAAACAAACAAACAAGCAAACAAACCATAGATGTCAGGGACTGAGGAGGTGGCTCAGTGGTTCAAGCACTTATTGGCAAGCCTGACAACCAGAGTTCGGATCCCCAGAACCCACATAAAGCCAATGCAAATAGCACAGCGTTTATTATCCCAACATATATTCAGTGATGGGAAGCAGAGTCGGGAGAAGCCTGCAGCTCACAAGTCTGACGCTGGCAGAGCGGACAGAGAGAAAGACTCTATTAAACAAGATGGGAAGCAAGGACCAATGTGCCAGGGTTCTCCTTGACCTCAACATGTCCGTCACGGCATGCATGCACCCATACACACACACACACACACACACACACACACACACAATGCAATGAATCAGGATCTACATTTTAACAAGATCCCTGGGAAACTGTCACATTAAAGTTTGAAGATGCCACGATTTGATGTCATTTTCAATAGTAGTTATACACACAGGGACTACATACCATTCCACGACTAAATATTCTGTGGGGAGGGGGTTTCGAGGTGAGGTCTCACTCCAGCCCAGACTGATCTGGAACTCACTCTGTAACTCCAGGCTGGCCTCAAACTCATGGGGATCCTCCTACCTCTGCTTCCCAAGTGCTGAGAGTAAAGGTGTAAACCACCACAGCCAGCTAATTTTTCTTTTAATTCCTTCATAATTGGGCATTCCGGTTATATCTAATGTTCTCTCCATTACTGACAATGCTGGGCTGAGCATCTTCTTTGTGCATATTTAGTGCTCGGTCAAAAGGTTTGGATGCTTGTCAAGTTGCCCTACAAAAAGTTTTAGGGGCTGGAGAGATGGCTTATTAGTTAAGCACTTTCCTGTAAAGCCTAAGGGCCCCAGTTTGAGGCTGGATTCCCCAGGACCCACATTAGCCAGATGCACAAGGGGGAGCACGCGTCTGGAGTTCGTTTGCAGTGGCTGGAGGCCCTGGCCATTCTCTCTCTCTCTCTCTCTCTCTCTCTCTCTTTCTTGCTCTGTCTGTCACTCTCAAATAATAAATAAAAATAAGCAAAGAAAAAAAAAAAAGTGCACGCCTTTAATCCCAGCACTCAGGAGGCAGAGGTAGGAGGATCACCAAGGCCAGCCTGAGAATATATAGTGAATTCCAGGTCAGCCTGGACTAGAGTGAAACCCTACCTCCCAAAACCAAAAACAACACCAACAAAAGTTTTAGGGCTATAGACGGTTTAGCTGGTAAGGCACTTGCCTATAAAGCCTAAGGACTCATGTTTGACTCTCCAGATCCCATGTAAGCCACACACACAGTAACGCATGTACAGATGTACAGATGTGCACAAGAGGGTGCACGTGTCTGGAGTTTGATTGCAGTGGCTAGAGGCCCTGGCATGCCAATTCTCTTTCTCTCTTTCCCTCTCTCTCTTTCTCTCTCACTCACTCCCACTCTCACATTAAAAACAAAAAAAAGGGCCAATCTGTTGGATTTGCCTCAAAAAAAAAAGCTTTAGGAATATAGCTCAGTGTGTAGAGTACTTGCCCAGTATTCACGAGACCCTAGGTTCACTACCTGGTACTTAAAAAAATAAAATAATAAATAAATAAATAAATATATATATATGTATATAATATGTATATATGTATATATATATAAATATATATATATATATATGTGTGTATATGTATATGTATATGTTTACTCTTTTTAATATATTTGTTTATGTGACAGAGAAAGAGGGAGAGAGAGAGAGAGAATGGGAGCTCCAGGGCCTCCAGTCACTGCAAATGAACTCCAGACGCATGCGCCCCCTTGTGCATCTGGCTAACGTGGGTCCTGGGGAATCCAAGCTGGGTCCTTTGGCTTTGCAGGCAGATGCTTAACTGCTAAGCCATCCCTCCAACTCCCCCCTTTTTTTTTTCCAAGGTAGGGTCTCACTCTAGCCCAGGCTGATCTGGAATTCACTATGTAGTCTCAGGGTGGCCTTGAATTCTCGACGATCCCCCTACCTCTGACTCCTGACTGCTGGGATTAAAGGTGTGTGCCACCACGCCCGGCTAAAAGTTTATTCTTTCTGCCACCACACGGTGACAGCCCGTGGTATTGTCATGCTTGGGTGTCTTTACCTATGAGATCTACAGAAGCCAAGCTCTGTATTTCCACCCTAAAGATCTGTTTATTCCCTGCGTTCCCAACCAGATTCCCTTGGGGCTGTCCTAGGCCGTCCTCTTAGCTCTTGGATGATTAATTGAGCATTTCTCTATATATTGGCCTTCTCATTTCTTTTGGCTGGGTATCTGCTGGCGTCTTCTATACTGTGAGCCCACCAAGAAGGAGAACGGTGCTGCCAGGGAGGATGCCCGAGCCCAGGGCTCCTACAGAGTCCTGCAGATCAAGGGCACTCCGGCTGCCGCCTGGCTGAGACTCGATGAACTTGAGCCAAAACACAGACTGAGTTCAGGCCAAAGCACAAGTGCCCAGCCAAGGCCCCACCCCTGGACTGGCAAGACCTGGGTCCCAGCTACCACCCAGGTTGAGTACCCTGTGGCTCCTTAAGCCCGTGGGGCAGGCCAGCAGGTGTGTTGGGGGAGCCAGAAGCCAGGACAATTGAGGGAAGTGACTCGCCACTGGTCTCTTAGCTCCTGCACCAACAAGCACTGGGAACCACTGCTGGCCACGGTGGCTAAAGCTGTGGGGGAGGGGGCAGCAGGAAGTGGGGTGCTTACTCAGCCCCCTGATTGCACGTGGCTGTGTTTGCTACCTCCTCCTGAACCTGGCCTTCTCACTCCGCAGCTGGGAAAGCAGTGTGGGGAGGAAACAGGAGAGAGCTCCCCCCCCCCAAACATCCCCTGCTTTGGCTGCACCTGTTGCCTGGCTGCCCTGAGGCCTTGGTGAGGAGCCAGGAGTGGGGCCAGGGTCATGGGGTGGTCAGAAAGACTTGCAACAGGACACTGTTGTGACATCTGAGTATCTCACCTCGTCATCTCCTTCCACACGATCTCACAGCCCCTGGAACTCCATATAGTAGTTTTTCCCTTGGACAAACAAGAAAATAAAAGCTCAGGCAGTAAGAACACGAATGGCCCCATCTAGACATGACAACCTATGGATTCTAGGACCTCTGCTGGAGCCCTTTGCACAACGCATTTGTTGAATTCGCACGAGAACAGAAGCCCCATTTTCCAGATGAGGAAAGTCAGGCTCAGAGAAAAGACACTCGATCTTACCCCTCCCACCTCCACCAGATGAGTCTTTCAGAGTTCAGAGAGGAAGAAGAAGGGACCCAGTGTCCTCTTGCCACTGATTCAGCCCTGCCACCCATCTCCCCCACTGGAACATGCCACTTGCCAGGGTGCTGCCCAGCAGGTCCGTGTGACCGCGGGCTTTAGTCTTGCATGCTCTTCTGTGTCCCTTTCCTCTGGCTAGATGATTCCCAAGGGCAACCCCTCAGGTGGGTATCTCAGCCCGGCTCTGCCAACCTGCGTGGGTTTCTCTGGCTCTTCATTGTGGGGGTCCCAAGAGGCCAGGTACCCATGGCATCCTTTTGTTGTGACGGTGAGGCAGTGTCTTCTGCCTGGGTGTTTGCAGGGTAGCAGAAGAGGCTGAGGGAAGAGAGGGAGGCACTTGTGTTGGACTGGGGGCCGAGCCTGGAGGAAGAGAGGAGCCTGAGCTACTGGGGACACGGAAGCCCTCGCTTGAGCCCCCTCTCACTGCTTACCACCTACTGGTGGCCCTGCGTGGCCTCCCAGAGCCCTAAAGCTGTAGCTGCTGCCAAGGCAAGCTGTTAGCCTCCGAGGATGGCAGGGCGGGAGGAAGGAAGGCCCCTCTCAAAGTGAAGAGCTCTGTATTTCCAATCTGCAGGTCTGTTCATTCTCTGGGTTCCCAACCAGATTCCCTTCTGTCCCAACCCAGGCCTCCAGGCCTTTTGTGATCAGGGGTGAGTCCGGCCACCAGCTGTCATGGCAACCTGCATCTCTTCAGCACTGCCCAGAAAGGCCTGGAGCCACAGCCCAGGGTGCCAGGGCCTCAGAACTATGTGGCAATGGGTAAGTCCATGGGTGTGCCAGGAGTAACCCCACAGGCCAGGCCCCAGAAAAGGGGCCCTCTTTTGGCCCAGAACTTCCTTCCAATTCTTGTCTCTTCCCGGCAGTGTCTCCTGGGTCTGGCCTAACTAAGTTGGGCTTCAGCCAAGCTGGCCGGCCTCCAGGTGGATTCGGGACAGACAGCTGGGACGTGGTGTTTCCCGCTCTGAGGCGATGGAGGCTGGAGATGGGGCCGTAGTGGGGCTGGAGCTCCCAGCTGCTCAACCTCAGCAGGATGGTGGGATCAGGACATCTAGGCTGGCTTTGGTGGAGGCTTCCCAAAGAGGGAGGTGTCAAAGCATCAACACCAGCTGAGCCGGGTACCTCCAGTTATTCTTCATTTGGGTGAGGAAACAAATGGCCTCTGCCCCTAAGAAACGAGAGGGTGAGTCGGGGCTGGGGAGATGGCTTAGTGGTTAAAAGTGTTTGCTTGCAAAGCATGCCAGCCTGGGTTCAGTACCCCAGTACCCACATCAAGCCGGGTGCACAAAGTGGTGTATGCATCTGGAGTCTGTTTGCAATTGTAAGAGGCCCGGCACCACCCACATTCATTCTCTCTCTCCCTGCAAATAAATTACAAAATATATTTAAGATATTTTATTTATTTATTTGACAGAGAGAAAGAGGGAGAGAGAGAGAAAAATGGGCATGCCAAGGCCTCCAGCCACTGCAAACGAACTCCAGATGCATGTGCCCCTTGTGCATCTGGCTTATGTGGGTCCTGGGGGAATCAAACCTGGTTCCTTTGGCTTTGCAGGCAAGTGCCTTAATGGCTAAGCCATCCCTCCAGCTCAATAAAAAATATTTTTAAAAGAAAGTGAAAAGAAATGAGTAGGTCCGTGGCTATCCAGCAGGTCCTGAAATGCCCTTTCCCATCTTGTAGCCTCCTGTTGGCTCTCATTCAGGCCAGAAGGGCCTAGGGTAGCATTGGGCACTGTCCGTGGCCTTTCCCACGTGTGCCTAGAGTCTCTGTCATAGCTTCTTGGACTCTTTGATTCTGGCGCAGACACTGTGTTCAACTCCTCAGGACAACCTGTGCTCGGCTCTCTGTGGCACGTGCGAATGAGTACCCCATGCCTCTCCCCACCATGCAGCTGCCTTGTCCAGCTTGGGTTACCTGTCCTGCCCCTTCTTGCCTGGACACCTCTGCTCCATCCTTATAGTCCCACGTCAAGTGGCAATCTGTCCCCGCCCTTCTCCATCATCCCAAGCACAGCCTCTCTGGCCCCCTCTGTGATCCCTTGGCCCAAAACACAAGGCAAGCATTGTGTGACTGAAGCGTCCCCAAGAGCCATTTGGATCTTGATACTCCTACTCCAGAACATCCAACACTTCCATTGGCGGGGGGGGGGGCGGGGGGGCGGGGGGCGGCAGGGGGGACAAGCCCTTTATACTCTTTTTTTTTTTTTTTTGGTTTTTCCAGGTAGGGTCTCACTCTAGCCCAGGCTGACCTGGAATTCACTATGGAGTCTCAGGGTGGCCTCGAACTCACGGCGATCCTACCTCTGCCTTCCGAGTGCTGGGATTAAAGGCGTGCGCCACCACGCCCGGCTTTTCCTTTATACTCTTTAGCCTTAGCATCCTGTGCTGAGAACCTGCCACTCCAGTCAAGTCTCCGCTGAACTTGGCCTCACGGCTTCCACCTCCTGTGACGACTGCCACTGTGCGCACCTAAAACTCTCCCCTCCACAACGTTTCCAGGAGATTGGTGATTCCCAAAGAAAGGAGCCCTCATTGAGTGCTCAGAGCTCCTTTTCCCAGTCCCACATCACTGCAGTCTCTCTCTTTCTCACACACACGCACACGGGGTGTGTGGTGTGCGTGAGTGTGTATACGCTTATTTGTAAGTGCAGGAGCACATGTGTATATGAGTGCACATACTTGTGTTGTGTGCATGGAAATCACAAATCAATGCTGAGTGTCTTCCTCGATTATTTTATTTATTTATTTATTTATTTAGGAAGCTGCCTCCCTGAGGCAAGAGGCCCACAGGCATGGAAGGAGCAGAGGCACTGTGGCACATTTTGAAGAAGCCAGCAGGGCTGAGGATGGCCCAGAGGAAGTGTGAGATGGAGGGGTCCACGGGGACCCCAAAGATTTGGATAAGGTCAGTGGAGGAACAAGATGCGAAGGGGAGAGGAGCCTGTGAGCATGTCCCATGAGAGCCCAAGTGTGCCTGGGACTGATTAAAGCCCGAATGTGGGGTTAGGGTGTCAGAGGCAGGTCTCCAAGGTGTAGGCCTGCACACAGCAGGAGGTTAGATGAGACCCAGTTGTGAGAAGTATGAGAGACCTAAATATTTTTATTTATTTGTTTGAGAAAGAGAGAGAGAAAAAGGCAGAGAGAGGGAGGGAGAGAGGGGGAGAGAGCGAGCCAGAGAGAGAGAGAGAGAGAATGGGCACGCCAGTGCATATACCACCTGGTGCATCTGGCTTATGTGGGTTGGGTACTGGGGAATCACACCTGGGTCTCTTAGCTTTGCAGGCAAGCAGCTTAACCACTAAGCCATCTCTCCAGCCCTATTAACTAATTTTCTTTTTGAGGCAAGCCCAATAGACTATTCTTTTTTAATGAAAGAAAGAGAGGGTGAGATAATTGGTGGACCAGAGCCTCCAGCCACTGTAGTCAAACTCCAGATGCATGTGCCACCATCTTGTGCCCATGCATCAACTTGTGCTTCTGGGTTACATGGGATCTGGGGAGTCAAACATGGGTCCTTACGCTTTGCAGGCAAGTACCTTAATCACTAAGCAATCTCTCCAGCCCTTGTTTTTTTAATATTTTATTTTTATTTATTCATTTGAAAGAGAGAGATAGAGAGACAGAGAGAAGCAGATAGAAAGAGAGAATGAAGCTATAGACTATTACAGAAAATTTCCAGTGCCAGGGATGGGATACCATTCAGTGAGTTGTTGGCCAGGGAGGTCCCTGATGCCCCCCAAACATAACAGGCTATTGCCAAGGCACTTGGTTTCCCACCAGGAATAGATGATAAGACCCTATTGCTGAAGACTCCACATGCCTGAGCTGCAAGGTCACTGAGAAATCAAACTGAGCCTGAGCTGAAAACCTCCTCCCTGTAGACCAGCTGACAGAAAGATGGGAAAAGTTACACTGCATGCAGACTTATGGGAGACAGAAGCCCTCAATGGTGAAAACAGTGGATGCTGCAAGCCTCAAGTTTGGCAAAACAGGCCAAGTGAGCCAATGGGTGCAATAGTGGCATGTCTGTTATAGGGAAAACCAGCTGCTCTCTAATTGGACTGAAGGCTCGTTCTGTGTGAGGGAGTACATGCCTGGTACTGAAAACCTAATCAAAAGCCTATGGGGGGTAGGTCATGAGCCTTAGGAGTGTAACCCCTGTTCTTGTCTGGCTAAATATTATACCCACCAAACTGCTTTGTAGGTGCTTCACTTAACATTCATACCCATATATTAATGCTACTCTCACTTTTGGTTAGAGAAGCTTCTCTTTTTAGATGGCAGTGACCACTGGAACAACCTAAAAGCCACCATAGTGCTGGGAAGATGTGACAGATGAGTGTTCAGCACTGAAACATCTTTATCATTTTCCAAGGCTCAGGGTACATTGCAGAAGAGGTAACAGAAAGAATATAAGAGCCGAATGAAATGTAGGACTGCTTATAATGCAATAATCCTGACAGATATTGGCCTCGATATCTATGACCTTGCAGTGCTTAGCAATACCTTTATAAGACCCTCATAATAGGAGGAAGAGATGATGTCATCAAAATAAAAGAGAGACTAATGGAGAGAAGGAGGGGATGTGGTGGAATATGGATTTGTGAAGGGGAAGGTGGGGGAGGAGAGGGAATAATCATGGTTTAGTGTCTGTAAGTATGGAAGCTGCCATTAAAAAATAAATTTTAGCCGGACGTGGTGGCGCACGCCTTTAATCCCAGCATGCGGGAGGCAGAGGTAGGAGGATCACCACGAGTTCAAGGCCACCCTGAGACGACAGAGTTAATTCCAGGTCAGCCTGGACCAGAGTGAGACCCTACCTCGAAAAACAAAAACACAAAAAATAAATAAATAAATTTTAAAAAATAAACAAAATAAATATAAATTTAAAGCCGCATGTGGTGGTGCATGCCTTTAATCCCAGTACTTGGGAGGCAGAGGTAGGAGGATTGCCATGAGTTCAAGGCCACCCTGAGACTACAGAGTGAATTCCAGGTCAGCCTGAGCTAGAGTGTGACATTACCTGGAAAAAACAAATAAATAAATTTTAAAAAGTAAAAAAGAAAAAAAAAGAGAGAGAGAGAATGGGTGCACCAGGGCCTCCAGCCACTACAAACAAATTCCATATGCATGCGCCACCTTACGCATCTGGCTGACATGGATCCTGGGGAATGGAACCTGGGTCTTTTGGCTTTGTAGACAAACGCCTTAACCACTAAGTAATCTCTCCAGCCCCCTTGTTTTGTGTTTTGAGGTAGGATCCCACTCTAGCCCAGGCTGACCTGGAATTCACTATGGAGTCTCAGGGTGGCCTGGAACTCATGGCAATCCTCCTACCTCTGCCTCTCGAGCGCTGGGATTAAAAGTGTGCACCACCACGCCTGGCTTCAATTATTATTTGTTTTTGAGGCAGGTTCTCTCACTGAACCTTATGCTCACTGATTTAACTAGTGCCAGGCTCCTTCCCCTGCCTCTGTCTCCCCAGCACTGGGATTACAGGCACCCAACTTTTTCATGGGTCCTCAAGATCTTAACTAACTCGAATTCTCATACTTGAATCGCAAGCACTTTATTTAGCCATCACCCCAGCCCCAATCAATGGGTTTTGAAAGAACTCCCACTGTATATTCCAAAAATTTGAAGTCAGTAGCAGCTATTGGCCCCTCTTTAATATCTGTGTATGTATGTGTGTGAGAGTGTGTACATGTATGTATGTGTGAGTGTGTGCATGTATGTATGTGTGTGAGTGTGCACATGTATGTGTGTGTGAGTGTGTACATGGAGGGTATCATTGTGCTGGGAAGAAGATAAATCTGCTGCTGCAAAAATGCAAACAAGCAGCCAAGTGTGGTGGCACACACCTTTCATCCTAGCACTTGCTTGGGAGGTAGAGGTAGGAGGATTGCTGTGAGTTTGAGGCCAGCCTTGGACTACAGAGTGAGTTCAGGTGAGCCTGGACTAGAGTCAGACCCTACCTTAAAAAAATAAAACCAGGGCTGGAGAGATGGCTTAGCGGTTAAGCGCTTGCCTGTGAAGCCTAAGGACCCCGGTTCGAGGCTCGGTTCCCCAGGTCCCATGTTAGCCAGATGCACAAGGGGGCGCACGCGTCTGGAGTTCGTTTGCAGAGGCTGGAAGCCCTGGCGCGCCCATTCTTTCTCTCTCTCTATCTGTCTTTCTCTCTATGTCTGTCGCTCAAATAAATAAATAAAAAATGATCAAAAAAATTAAAAAAAATAAATAAATAAAACCAACATACACAAAGATGTGAACAGTGATAGGACCTGCTGTGTGTTTGATCTGCACATGAACATACACATGTAGGTGATCCTGAACACGCACACATGTTTTGGCATGTATTTACGTGCATTGAAGGAAGCTACTTGTATGTGGAGATGAAGCTCTAGATGCCTATGGGGTTTTTGGATTATTCCCAGCTCTAAGAAGACCAAGGCCAGACAGTCTGCCCTCTACCTCTCTACTTCCAGGAGTGCCGAGGGGTGCACATTGCATCCTACCCATTGACAGAAAAATGCACCATTCCTGTAAGTGCCAAACTGTATTCATGAGCATCTGGGAATGGATAGGGGTTTGGTATCACAGTGGCCTCATTCCTGGCCTTCAGCCTCAGCAACCCCGTGTCCTATTGAACTGACAATTAGGACTCCGTGGGCACATAGTGGGTCCAACAGGAAGATAAAAGCGGGGCCTTCAGAAGTCAGACTAAAATCTGGAACCCTCAAGAGGACCTTAGGGGAGCATCTGAATCAAAGGGCACTGGAGAGGGTGAGAGGCAGTCTCTCCCCATGGGGTTGACCATCCCCAATGAGGAGGGCCTCTTTGGAAAAGGGGCAGGGATGAGATAAACGATGTACTAACATGCGTTGTTTACATACAAATATGTCCATATCTAATAAAAACAAGTTTAAAAAAATAAAAGCAGGGCCTTGATTCCCTAGCAACAGGATCTCTCTCTGGGCCCGTGAGAAATTTCAAGGTTGGACGTGTTGGTGTATCACAGGAGGCGCCGGATCTGTGGTGGCCACTCTGGGGAGTGAACTTCAAAAGAACAAAGCAACAGATTAATGTTGGAGAAAGACCAGTGTGCAAACCACTTTAAAAGAAAGAGGAAATGCAGGATTAAACTACGTCACGGAGGCAAGGTGTGGTGGTCCATGCCTGTAATCCCAGCAGTCAGGAGGCTTCGACAAGAAGATTGAGAGTCAGAGGTCAGCAGGGGCTACATAGTGAGAACCTATATGAATGAATGAATGAAGTAAAAATAACTATACCAAGGAAGACTGAGGTTAGACCCAAGGCATCCTTTATCGACAAAGGCTGTAAATTCCGTGTCTGCAAAGATCCAAAGGACAGGGCTCTACCCACCCATGGCAGGATAGAGGTAGTTGGGGGTGGGGGAGGCAGGAGATTAATGTTGACGAGCTTCATGCTCTGCCTTGCAGCTCTGGGAGCCCAGAGGGAGGCGTGAGGGAGGACCAGCAGGCGAACTTCAGCGCATCTCTTGCTCCTTTCATCAGACCTCCCTTGGGAGCCTTCCAGTCCTTACTTCCTGCGGCTGTCTTCTCTCTTCCCAGTGGCTGCCCCAGCTGTGCCCCCCCAAATGCTGCCTCCTTCTTTCCCTGCTGCTCCAGAGGTCAGGCAAGACGTCACAGGTCCTCCCAGCAGCCCAAACCCTGCCTGGTCCCTGGAGCGTCACCTTCTACCCACGAGAGAGACGCTCTGAGGCCCTCTGCCTGGAGGGTGGTTCAGTGGGCATCATCCCTCTTCCTGGGTGGTCTTGAGGGGATGAGGCCAACTGACGGGGCAGGATCAGGGGAACCTTGGGAGCTGCCATCTCCTCCTGAGGTCCCTGTCTTCTTCAGGGCTCTGGGAGCACCCCCCCCCCCCCGGCACTTTCCCTTTCCTGGTGGCTTCCTTTTGCTCCCTAGGGAGTGGGCTGTGGGCAAGAACTTGCAAGGGTGCTTGGGGAGTGATGGGAGGAAATGATCCTCCTCTTGTGCTCCCTCTGCCTCCAGCTTCTGTGTCTTTCCTGGGAGGTCTGACCCAGGCAGGCCCCGGGACAAGAGGAGGAGGTGATTAATCACCATTATTTATTATTTCTTATGTAACAGGGTGTTATGAAATATGCAACCTGTACCAGGCACTACTGGGAATGTGGGAAAGAGGTCCCCACCAGTAAGGGCCTCCCATGAGTGAGCAGGTGGCCCAAGAGCCACCCCACCAACCTGGAGGCTGGGGTTCCGGCTGGCTGTGTTCCAGCAAAAAGGGGCTCCGCATCTAGCCGGGTGACTGGAAGAGGAAGACAGCAGGCGGCGGTGGGGTTCAGCATCTCTGGGACCCCCAGGGTGGGATGGAGCCTCTGTTGCTCTGCACCAGGCTCAAACTAGGTCTGGCTCCAGGGTGGCCTGGGTCACAGCTAGAGTTGTCACAATATTGACCCAGGAGGCGCTATCGTCCAATGGGCTTGAAGTCCCAGTCGGCCAAGGAGGGGGATGTCGCCGGAAAAGATCCCTGGCCCTCAGGGGGATCAAACTAAATGGGGCTTTAATAGGTCTCTTCCAGCTCAGATTTCCTGGATAATTGGAAGCAGGTCCTGAGCTGAGCTGAGCAGAGCGGGCGGCCCTGGTGGCCCGCTGACAGCCACTGCATCCAGGAGACAAGCGAGGACTGGGGAGGCAAGGAACATGGCCTTCTTGCCACCTCCTTCCCATGCCCCACTGTGGCCTGCAGTCATGGCCCAGGTTTCACTTTTACGTTGCTCCAGGGGTGCTTATGTCTTAACCCATTCAGGGAAAGAAGGCAGGCACCTGGCAGGGAAGACCTGAATCCGAGAACCTTGCCATGGAAAAGTGCTTCGTGTCTAAGCCAGACACGTGCTAGGTCTGAATCTAGCCATATATCCATACACCCACCCACCCGTCCAACAAATATGTAAATAGCGCTGAAAGTTGGCAGCAATCCTATGAAACAAATTTCTTGCTCTTTGCAGTTAAAAGATGCATATACTTGTTGAAACAAAATCTAAAGTATGCTTATATCAACGTCTATTAAGTAAAAAGTGAGGGCTGGAGAGATGGCTTAGCAGTTAAGGTGCTTGCCAGCAAAGCCAAAGGACCCAAGTTTGATTCCCCAGGATGCACATAAAGCCAGATGCACAAGGTGGCCCATGCATGTAGAGTTCGTTTGCAGTGGTGAGAGGCCCTAGGGTGCCCATTCTCTCCCTCTCTCTCTGTCTCTCCCTCTGTGCTTATAAATAAATATTTTTTTCAAGGTAGAGTCTCATTCTAACCCTGAAACTCACTCTGTAGTCCCAGGCTAGCCTTGTACTCATAGTGATCCTCCTACCTCTGCCTCCCAGTTGCTGGGATTAAAGGCATATACCACTACACCTGGCAAAAAAAAAAAAAAATATATATATATATATATATATATAAATATATATATATATATATTTTAAAAGAAAATGATAGGGCTGGAAGATGGCTTAGAGGTTAAAGTGCTTGTCTGCAAAGCCAAAGGACCCAGGTTCGATTCCCCAGGAACCATATAAAGCCAGATGCACAAGGTGGCACATGCTTCTGGAGTTCATTTGCAGAGGCTGGAGGCCCTGGTGTGCTCTTTCTTTCTCTCTCTCTCTCAAATAAATAAATAATTTTTTTTTTTTGAAAGGAAGTGACAGAATGTAGTACTGGATGCGCTGAAAACATTCTGGAAGGATGTTCGATAAAATCATAGGCAGAAGGTGTGGCCCCAGAGTACGGCAGTAGCAAGGGGACAAATGAATGAACATGTGTGCATTCGTCAGGGTTCTCTAGAGGAACAGAGCCGATAGAATGAATTGTACTAGAAGGGAATTTATTGGATTAGTTTATGGCAGCCCAACAATAGCAGTTTGTAGGCCTGGGAGTCAAGGAATCTGGTAGCTGCTCAGTCCACAAAGCTGGATGCCTCAGCAGTCCCAATCCAGCACTGAAAGCCTGGAAACTTCCTGGAGAGCCATTGCTCTTCAGTCCACGCTGGTCTTCAGTCCACACTGGAAAGCAGCAAGCAGCCAGGAGGGAGGAGGGGATCCCCCTCAGCTTCCTTAGATAAAACCACCCCCTCTGAGAGGAGGTGCCCACTCTGGGGGAAGGGCTCATCCTGGGGGAAGGATTCCTTCTTTAGGATTGCTCCCTGGAAGCAACCTCAGAGACCCACTGATGGTCACGTCTGTGGATTCCTAAACAGATCAAGTTGACACAAAACTTAGCCATCACAGTATGAGAGGGGGGCTTTTGCAAGCAAGAGCTTTTAACCACTGAGCTGTCTCTCCAGCCCCATTCTGACATTTTCAGCTCACAGTGCACTATTAATATTGGTCACTAGAGTGCTCCCATTTTGAAGATGAGAAAACTGAGGTTTTGGAAGGTTCAATAGCTGTGCCAGGCTGCATGGCCAGGCCTTGTTTTTACTGTGCCATAGCTTTAGCCCCTTTCCTGGAGTGAGATGGTTTGTAAGGCAGAGAGGATCTCAAACCTGGGGAGTGAAATCAGAGCAATGGGCAAGAAGGGGTGCCAGGTTTGCTTGTAAGGTATGGGCACCCCTCTCCAAAGTCCACTGGAGCCCATGCTATGCTCAGACACAGGGGTGTAGGCTGGGCAGAGCTTAACAGCTGGCAGAATAGAGAGTTTCTTTTAAATTTTTGTTTGTTTGTTCTTGAAGTAGGGACTCAATTTAGCCCAGGCTGACCTGAATTTCACTGTGTATTCTCAGGGTGGCCTCAAACTCATGGTGATCCTCCTACCTCTGCCTCCCTCGTGCTGAAATTAAAGGCCACCATGCCCGGCCTTTCTTTTGAACTTTTTATTGACAACCTCCACATGTGTAGACTATATGCCATGAGGACGATCCCCTCCCACCACCTTCCCTTTCTCCTTCCTCTATTTCCCCTCCACCGAGTCCTTTATTCTTTCCATCTAGTCTCTCTTCTATTACGAAGTCATCATTTTCCCCTCCTACTACGCAACTCCTGTGTAGGGAGTGTCAGTCACTGAGAGGCCGTGAATATCATGATCAGTTTGTGTTTGGAGGATCATAATACGAGGCACTCCTTCCCACCCTTTGGCTCTTACGTTCTTTCTGCCACCTCTTTTGCAATGGTCCTGAGCCTTGGAGGGTGTGATGGAGACGTCCCACTTAGTACTCAGCACCCCCACTGTCACTTCTCAGCACTTTAGTAAATTTTGAATCTCCACAGTGGTCACCGTCATCTGAAAAGAGAAGCTTCTCTAACCAAAAGTGAAAGTAGCATTAATATATGAGCACACACATAAGTATTTAGAGGGCATTTTGATGAGCATAATATATGCATTTAGCCAGACAACAGTAGTAATTTCCCCTCCAGGGCTTAGGACCTCCCCAGTCCTAACGCTTTTGACCGGGTTTTCATTATCAAGGATGAATTCCCTCCTGTGATGCTCGTGTCAAATCCAGTCGGAGAGCAGTTGGTCCCCCTCCCCGCCCCGTAACAGACATGCCACCATTGTAACCCTTGTCACACGTGGCCTGGCTGGCCAACCTTAAAGCTTGCACAGTCCACGGCCAGTTAGCACCACTGATGACTTTTCTCCCCCAACAGGCTGCTCAGCTCTTTCCAGCCTCCTGACAGCTCGTCAACAGGGAGGAGGCTTCTGGCTCAGCTCCAGCCTGATGTCTCAGTGAGCTGCAGCCCAGGCATGTGGTGTCTTCAGCGGGAGAATCTTACCATCTAGTTCCGGCGGGCAACCAAGAGCGTTGGCAGTGGCCTGTAATGTTTGGGGGGGGGGGCATCGGGGGCCTCTCTGACCAATGACTCACTGGAAGCTCTCACACCCCTGGCACTGAAAATTTAGTAAAGGGTCTTTCAAGCCAAACCTGAAAAGAAGGCAGAAAAGCCTTGCCTTTCAGCTCCGGAATACCCAGGACACACCTTTATTCCAGCTGCCCCTCACTAGCCTCCAGGGACACGTCTTGCCTAACATCATGGCGGGGAGGGGGAACCAACTGCCGCTCCTGGTCCTGTGCTGACAGATCAGCCCGTGTTGTCTCACTAGGGCTGCCAGCCCACACCCTCCAGTCACCTTTAGCCACCTAGCTGTTAGCACGCCTTTCAGCGGTGGGAGGAGATAGTGCTCGTTGCAGCCGAGGCTCAGAGCAGTCCTACACGCAGAAGGCTTGGGACACTCTCTCAGGGGAGGGATGAGGAGACAGGCAGGTGAGTGGTTGGCTTAGCCTGAGCCCGGGCCTGAAATAGAAACAAGACAGACTCTTCTTATAAGGTCGCATCCTAAAGGCTTCCTTACCAGACCCCCAGTCTTCCTCCTCCCTGCCTGGGACCTCCAAGAGAGGAAGACACAAAGCTGGATGAGCACAGAAGATGCATGGGAAATAAAATGTTACTGTTGGCCTGGAGGGATTGCTTAGTGGTTAAGGCGTTTGCCTGCAAAGCCAAAGGACCCAGGTTCGATTCCCCAGGACCCACGTTAGCCAGATGCACAAGGGAACGTGCGCCTAGAGTTTGCAGCAGCTGGAGGCTCTGGTGTGCCATTCTCATTCTCTCTCTCTCTCCCCTTCTTTCTCTGTTAAGTAAATTAATTGATTAAATTAAAATGTTAGTGCCCTTACAAGATGGAACTAGAGTTCCATCCAGGCACACACTTGCACCTGTATACTCAGGTGACAATGTGGCATCAAGGAGAGAAGTCCTAAGAAGCTGCCAGCAGGGATGGCATGCTTCTCTTAGGGACAAGGTCAGAGCCTTGGAGAAGGTCTAGAGATCTTCCCACAAGGGCCTCGGGTCAGCTGGGGAAGATCTTGACCCAGTTTTCAGAATCCCTGGCAAAACGATTCGAAGGTAGCTACCAGGTGGGGCTCGGGCATATGAAATCGACCTGTGAGGCAACCCTGAGAATATCCCCTTTCCTGAGCGTCCTCCTGGGAGGGTTCAGTCTCCCCGTGAGTTGGCTGGTGGTCTGCGGAATGATCTTGGCCTAGCTTAGACCACACTGAAGGTGGAGACCCTGCACCCCAGCCCAACTTCTGCCTGGTTTTTAAGGAGGTTGAGAGAGCAGATGTCTCCTCTCTGCCTACAACCAACTCCTGCCCCCACGGTGCTAGCCCTGGCGAGGGGTGGGGCGGAGGGGCGCAGGAAAGAAATCACTAAGGATTGAGTGTCAATCTAATCCGCTCGGTTCACATGGCCCCAAGCACGGGTTGTTCCCATGCAGCCCCCCTCCCCTACCCTGCAGACCCTGCTGGCTGTCGGGTCTGGCCCCCCGTCTGGCTGTGAAACCATTACTGGGGCCTTAATCACCACGGTGGCGGCAGTGGCCACGGTGTTAACAACTGTCTGCTCGTCCGTCTCCTTCCTGCAAGCGTCCAGGAGGAGATGACCCCTCGCAGTTCTCCTCGAAGGAGCGTGAAATTGTATCCCAACAACAGCGCAGTGGCTGCCGTCCAGGGTAACGCCTGGCTGTCTTGCTGCTTGCTGGTCTCCTGATTTTTATTTATTTATTTTTTTTGGTCTGGCTTCTCTGGCCATGGGGCTCAGACAGGCCTGCAACCGGGCATCCTCTTAAGCACTCAGATCCTTGTTCTATCCCTCCACTGGGTACTGCCAACCACGGAGTTGAGGAAGGCTGGTTCTCTCTGCCAACCAGAGAAAATTAGGTGCCCGGATGTTGAGGTCTGTTGGCATTTCCTGTGTTGGCTTTGGCTGGTGGGGCCAGGCCAATGGGCTGCCCTCTTGACCTGAACCCAGCCAAGCAGGCACGTCCCAGAATCTTGAGCCCACTGACTTCTGCCCTGTGCTCCACAGGGAGCCATGTCCCAGAAAAAGAAAGTCACTCCTCCCCCCCCACCCCACCGTGCCTCATACTGACCTGTTGTCCCCAGCCTCGTAGGGGGTTCAGACAGCCCTGGGTCTGGCCAGTCCCCATCTGGACTGCCTTGGAGGCTGTTCCTCGGGCTCAAGAGTGGAACCCATGAACTGCACAGACCTTTCAGCTTCCCAGGGCTCTCTTAGCATGGTGAGGCTCCTCTACATGCTTAAGGCAATGGCAGGAACTTGACTGGAGGCTCCCACAAGTCTGGGATCATTTCCTAAGGTCGGTCCTCAGGCTGCACCTGAGGGGCCTGGAAGGGCTGACTTCACCTGGACTCTGAGCGCGGCTGGCCCAGCCTCCTCAGCTCATGTTTTCTTTGGCACTGGATTTCTGGGACACCAGATTGTCCAAAACAAGACGACTTCATGGTACTTATTTTTCCAAAGAGCAAATACAATCAGGCACTTTGTGTGCCGTGTGGTCCCAGGCCTCCTCCTCCTCCTCCCCAGATGCCTTCATCTGTATCCCCAGACACAGGGCATCCTTGGGGCATGAAATACTCCACAGTCCCCATTACCAGAGGTCCCTGGCCTATGACTTGGCAGGACTGGGCCAAGAGGATAGAGCCAATTCTCACTCCCAGAGACTGTCACTGGTTCATACTGTTCTGCTTTTGCCCCTCACCAGACTTTAAGTGCCTGCAGAGGCCCTGGGAGAAGAAGCAGGACATAGGAGAAGCTCCAGTCAAAGGTCCACCTTCCACCTCCAGCAGGGCATGGTGGTGCATGTCTTTGACCCCAGCACTCGGGAGGCAGGGGTAGGTGGATCGCCATGAGTTCGAGGCCACCCTGAGACTACATAGTGAATTCCAAGTCAACCTGGGCTAGAGTGAAACCCTACCTTGAAAAAACAAAAACAGGGCTGGAAAAATGGCTTAGCAGCTAAGGTGCTTGCCTGCAAAGCCAAAAGGACCCAGGTTCAATTCTCCAGGACCCACATAAAGCCAGATGCACAAGGTGGTGCATGCATCTGGAGTTTGTTTGCAGAAGCTAGAGGCCCTGGAGTGCCCATTATCTCTCCATCCCCCTGTCAAATAAATAAATAAAAATAAAATAATATTTAAAAAACAAGAAAAAGAAAAACAAACAAACAAACAAAAAAGTAATAAATAAAATAAAATACAATAAAAGGTCCACTTACAGGGACTGAAGAGATGGCTCAGCGGTTAAAGGTGCTTGCTTGCAAAGCCTGACGGCCTGGGTTTGATCCCCCAGCCACCCATGTAAAGCCAGACGCACAAAGTAGCACACGCATCTGGAGTTCCCTTGCAGTGACAGGAGGCCCTAGCAACCCCATTATCTCTGTCTCTCTCAAAGAAATAAATAAAATAAAATATTTTAAAAATAGAAAAAATAGGGCTGGAGAGATGGCTTAGTGGCTAAGGTGCTTGCTTGCAGGCCTTAACCCAGGTTCAATTCCCCAGTACCCATGTCAAGCCAGATGCACAAACTGGCACATGCAGTGGCTAAAGACCCTGGCACAACCATTCTCTTTATATGCCTCTCCCCTCAAATAAATAAAAAATATTTTTAGAAAGATTTTAAATATAAAAAAGGGGGTCTCCAGAGTGCACCTGTTCCAAGTCTAGATTGCTGACCCTGCACGCCCACCCCGCTGGTCGCTCTCTTGCCCCGGGAGGCTTCCGTACTGCCATGTTCCAGGGTAGGTTCCAGGTCCAGGCTGCCTCTTCGGATTCGTTCTGGTCCTTGGTCATCAAAATTTGTCACCTCCGCCAGCCTGGGCAGCCCACTAGGGCAGAGTGGCCTGAGGAAGTGCAGGGAGGAGGTGGCTGGCTGGGTCCCCCAGAGCTCTGCTCGTGGTGGCCTCTGCCATGCTCGGGGGAACAGAGCAGTAGCCGAGCATCCTGGCTCCTGGGTGTTGAGTGGACAGAGGAAAGGCTCTGGACTCCACACTGCTCATGGGAGGAGCTGCATGCTTAGTTTCTTTCTGGGGCGTTTGGTTGACATGAATCAAGAAACTGAGACGGGCATAGTGGCTCATGCCTTTAATCTCAGCACGTGGGAGGCAGAGGTAGGAGGAATGCCATGAGTTCAAGGACATCCTGAGACTACATAGTAAATTCCAGGTCAGCCTGGGTTAGAGTGAGACCCTACGTTGAAAAACAAAAAACCAACAAAAAATTTTGCAGGGCGTGATGGCGCATGCCTTTAATCCCAGCACTCCGGAGGCAGAGGTAGGAGGATCGCTGTGAGTTTCAGGCCACCCTGAGATTACATACTTAATTCCAGGTCAGCCTTGACTAGAGTGAGACCCTATCTCAAAACCACCACCCCCCCCCAAAAGAAAGAAACTGAGGAGTGTTGGTCACTTTGATGACAATTACCAGTCTGGTATTCTCCACTGGGAAATAATCAGAAATGCTAGAAGTCAGGCAAGGGGCTTCATAAAACAATCTTGCAAAGAGGTGCTTCTCAGTGTCATTTATATTAACAAAGAGAGACAAAGAAACTATTTTGTCATTCAGTGGTAGAAAATTAGTCAAGTACGTTCCTCTAGTTCCATCCATAATGGGCTGGGCATGAAATGCACACCTGTAATCCCAGCACTTGGGAGGCAGAGGTAGGATGATCACTCTGAGTTCGAAGCCAGCCTCACTCAAACCACATAGTGAATTCCAGGTCAGCCTGAGCTAGAGTGAAGCCCTATCTCAAAACAAAACAAAACCCACATCTGTACATGGAATTAAAAAGCAAGCACTAAGAACTGTGTTTAGGAAAACATGACGTGGCCACACCTGAGTAAGAGTCAGGATATCTATTGACTAAGTATGAGCTTTATTGTGTTGAAAACAGATTATGAATGAATAAACACAACATGACACACCATGGAATAATATTCAGCTTTATAAAGAAAGGAAATTCTGACACATGCCACAACAAAGATGTACTTTGAAGATATGGGAAGTGAAGCCAGCAGGATAGGCATGAGTAAGTATTGTATAATTTTACATATACCTAGAATGGTCAATACTGCAGACAGAAAGTAAAAGGATTTAAGAGGAAAGTAAAAGGCTTTAAAGTAAAGGAAAGTAAGAGGTTTTAAAGTCAAAGGGCTTAAAGGGAAGATAAAGGTTTTAAAGTAAAAGGAAAGTAAAAAGTTTTAAGGAATGAAAAGGAAAGGGTTTTTTTCAAATTTTTATTAGCAACTTCCATGATTATAAAAAAATCCCATGGTAATAACCTCCCTCCCCCCACTTTCCCCTTTGAAACTCCATTCTCCATCATATCCCCTCCCCCTCTCAATCAGTCTCTTTTATTTTGATGTCACATCTTTTCCTCCTATTATGATGGTCTTGTATAGGTAGTGTCAGGCACTGTGAGGTCATGGATATCCAGGCCATTTTGTGTCTAGAGGGAGCACGTTGTAAGGAGTCCTACCCTTCCTTTGGCTCTTACATTCTTTCTGCCACCTCTTCCACAATGGACCCTGAGCCTTGGAAGGTGTGATGGCGATATTGCAGTACTGAACACTGCGGTTATTTCTTTCCATCACCATGATACTTTTTTAGTCGTCCCAAGGTCACTGCCATCTGAAAAGAGAAGATTCTCTACCAAAAGTGAGAGTAGCATTAATATGAGAGTATGAACATTAAGAGAAGTGCTTACTGGGCAGTTTGATAAGCATAGTATATACATTTAGCCAGACAGCAGCAGACATTACACCCCTAGGGCTCATGACTACCCCTGTTGTAGGTTTTCAGTATCAGGGATATATTAGGAAAGTAAAGGTTTTAAAGTAAAAAGAAATTAAAAGAAAAATAAAAGCTTTTAGGGCTGGAGAGAGAGATGGCTTAGTGGTTAAGGCACTGATCTGTGAAGCCTGAGGACCCATGTTCTGCTCTTGGTCCCACGTGAGCCAGACATACCAGGTGACGCAAGTACAAGGTCACACATGCGCACAAGGTGGCACATGCGTTCGATTGTAGTGGCTGAAGGCTCTGGCGCACCAATTCTCTCTCTCTCTTTCCTTAATAAAATAAAAATAAAGTAAAAGCAATGAAAAAGAAAGTAAGCTTCCAGGTGCCAAGGAAAGCTGGAATGACAAAAAGTTCTGGAGATGGTGGCAAGGGTCATCCAGGCTATTGATTGGTTACTTTTGCTGCAACCCAAATACCCAAAAGAATATCTTAAAGGAGGAAGGCTTCATTTTGGCTCATGGCTTCAAGAGTGTTCACTCTTCGTTTGCTTGGCCCCAGGCGCTTGGACAGAGTATTATAGCTGTGGGAGCATGTGACAGATAAAGTCGGCCTCATGGCAGGCAAGAAGCAGAGGAAAAGGAAGGGACTGGGAGCCAGGTATAACCTTCAAAGGTATGCTGTGAGGCCAGGTATGGTGGCGCACGCCTTTAATCCCAGCACTCGGGAGGCAAAGGTAGGAGGATCGCCATGAATTTGAGGCCACCCTGAAGCTACATAGTGAATTCCAGGTCAGCCTGGGCTAGAGTGAGACTCTACTTCAAAACACACACACACACACACACACACACACACACACACACACACACACACGAAGTAGAAGAGTGACAACTTGGAAAGAAAAGGTTTAGTGAAAGGGGGATAGTGGGAGAAGGGACATAAAAGAAGGTAACAAGAAGGGGATTGAGATCAAAATCCACCATGTCAACGTATGAAAAACTAATTTAAAAAATTTATAAATAGGTTATGAGGGGCTGGAAAGCTTGCTCAGCGGTTAAGGCACTTGCCTGCAAAGCCTAAGATCCAGAGTTTGATTCCCCAGTACACACATAAGCCAGATGCACAAGGTGATGCATAGGTCTGGAGTTTATTTGCAATGGCTAGAGACCCTGATGTACCTGTTCTATCTCTCTCTCTTTTTCAAATAAATTAAAATAAATAAAAAATTTTAATTATATGTTTAAAAATGAGAAAATATATCAAAATGTTTATAGTGAATTTTTGTTTTGTTTTTGTTTTTGAGGTAGGCTCTCACTGTAGCCCTAGCTGACCTGGAATTCACTATGTAGTCTCAGGGTGGCCTTGAACTCATGGCGATCCTCCTACCTCTGCCTCCATGACTGGCTATAACGAATATTTTTGTGCAAAGAGGTTACCAGTGATTTCTCTCCTTGTACTTTCCAACATTGTCCCCTCAGTACATTTTTGTTTTTTCTCTGTTTGTTGTTTGTTTTAAGGAAGCTCGTTCCAGCATATCCCAGATGTGGTGGTGGGGAAGGGGGGACGGCTGGGGCAGCGTCCAGCTCCAGTTAGACACAGGGATGACCAGAGCCTGCCGGAGGAGGGGTGGCTCACAGAGGGTTTGGGACTTTCAGCTCCCCACCTTTACCATGCCAAGCCTTTTGTGCTGGCTGGCCTCTGCTGGTGACACTCCGGGGTTGGGCTTTGCCCAGGATCCTGTCTTCCTGAAGGGACTGCCCTTGCCCTAGTGGGAATTGGGCTCGGGGCTTTCTCAGACAGCCAATACCAAAGAAGCCTTCCCATGCTGTTCCGTCCCAGTCCAGCTGCAAAAACAACAGCCTATATACCCAAATCCCTGCGATGGCCCAGGGAGCCTTACTGGGCAGGGTAAGGTCAAGGGCATGGAGCCTGTACGCTTGGAGTCTGTAAGCCCAGGAGCCAGGCTACCTCGGGGAGCCCGAGGTTCTCCTCCTGTTCTCGCTGGAGAAGCCCGAGCTCGGAGGTGTTCGTGGGGGGGGTGGGGGGGAGGACTTGGAGAAGCCCGTGGGACTGGAGCACTGAGGGCCAATTTTGCTATTGCTCTCCCTGGGGACGGAGGCGCGTGGGGGCGGAGAAAGGAGGAAGTCGAGCCACTTGGGAACCCGCTGAGCCAAGCCGTGGGTAGGAGGCGGCACCATCGTGGCTCCTGGGCTGGCTAGGGCCAAGGCTTTCCCACGGGGTACAAACTGCCACGGGACTCTGTGGAGTGTCCACCCCGTGTGGCCTTCGTAAGCCTGGAGATCTTCTCCAGAGGCTGGGGCTGGCAGGTGCCACTCCTTGCCCTTGGCCCAGTGGGACTCCTTCAGGGCTCATCCCTTTCCGCTCCCCAGGGGCCAAGCTATATATATGTGGTGGGGGGGGGGGATGATTGAGAGGGTGTGGCTCAGTCCTCAGCGTGAGCACCAGTTTCACCCGCCGACTCCTTGGTCATGTCACAAGTAAGCGGACACAGAGGTTCACCACTGTGGAATGCCTCCAAGCCTGGTGGAAGCCCGGTCTCTGTTTGACTTTGACAGGCTACCTCTTCCACTCTTAACATGCCAACGTGGGTTTTCTAGAGCTAGAAAGAACTGGGGAAGTCCCTGGGGCCAGACGAACTACAGCTGCGCCCTGCCCAGGTTAGCTGTGGACTTGGACGCAGGGCCAGTGCGCCCTCGGCTTCCTCCATTACGAAAGAGCACTCCGCCAAGCCAGGCAGCGTGGCACAGGCCTCTAATCCAAGCATGTGTGTGGCTAAGACAGGAGGATCTTGAGTTCAAGGCCAGGCTAGGCCACAGGGCAAGGCTCCGCTCCCCTCCCCCCAGACTGGAAGCTGTTCAGATAACATTTACCTTGCGGAGCTCCGGAAGGCGCAGCGTTTGTATATACATTCTCTGGCACAACTCAGACATTTCATACAGGGGGATGCTTCACTGGGGCTCTCATCCTGCGAACCCCCATAAGTGAAATGGGCTGCGAATGCAAAGAACCTTTAGATATCAGCTCTGGTCATTTATTCTCACCCCCACATTCTGCTCTGTGCAGAGAGCAGTTTGTGCTCAGGGCAAAAGAACCAGTTAATGAAACGACACTGTGAAGTTAAACAATGACTGCCTGTTGTGGGGATGCTCCTGGCCACAGGCATCAAGCCAGGGAAGGAAACTAATCCTGGGAAGGGGAAGAGTCAAACGGGAGAGAGTGACACTTGGTTGCCGCCAGCAGCCTCTGCCTGCAAGTCAGCCGTTGGGTGTCACTCATGCGCAGATTGGCAGAAAGCTCCTGGGACCCAGGACAGACAGACAGACAGACAGACAGACACACACACACACACACACACACACACACACACTGATCTGGTATCTCTGCTGAGATGACCAAGCCATTTTCAGGTTAATGCAATGACCAAAGGAGAGAAATTCTCAGAACAAAAGTTGACATTAAAGCCGAGTGTGGTGGCGCACGCCTTTAATCTCAGCACTCTGGGAGGCAAGAGGTAGGAGGATCACCGTGAGTTCGAGGCCACCCTGAGACTACATAGTTAATTCCAGGTCAGCCTGAGCTGCAGTGAAACCCTACCTCGAAAAACAAAACAAAACAAAAAAAAGTTGACATTAGCTCTCAATTATCCAGTCTTTGAAATTCTTACCAGACACTAGAATTACTTTTTAAAAATATATTTATTTATTTATTTATTTGAGGGCTGGAGAGATGGCTTAGCGGTTAAACCCTTGCCTGTGAAGCCTAAGGACCCCGGTTCGAGGCTCGGTTCTCCAGGTCCCACGTTAGCCAGATGCACAGGGGGGCGCACGCGTCTGGAGTTCGTTTGCAGAGGCTGGAAGCCCTGGCGCGCCCATTCTCTCTCTCTCCCTCTATCTGTCTTTCTCTCTGTGTCTGTCGTTCTCAAATAAATAAATAAAAATTTAAAAAATATATATATATATTTATTTATTTATTTGAGAGAGAGACAGAGAATGAAAGAGTAACACAGAGAGAGACAGAATGAATGGGCACACCAGGCCCTCCTGCCACTGCAAACAAACTCCAGACACATGTGCCACTTTGTGCATGGGTACTGGAAAATCAAACCTGGCATTCCAGGATTTGCACACAAGTGCCTTTAACCACTGAGTCATCTCTCCAACCCTAGAATCACTTTACATATACATATATATATAATTGTTGTTGTTGTTGTTGTTTAGAAAAAGAGTAACAGTGGTTAAGTATGCTTCCTGTGCAAGCATGAGGGTGTGAGGGGCCTGAGGGCACCCCAGTTTAAATCTCCAAACCCCCATAAACAGCTGGGCATGGAAATGTGTACTTGTAACCCCATTCACACTACAGAGCAGAGACTGGGTTGAGCTTGTGGTAAAAAACAAAAACAAAAATAAAACCAACAAGAGATAAAACCTTTGTTCCCAACTCTCGGGAGGCACAGAGGAGGATCACTGTGAGTTCGAGGCCTTCCTGAGACTACATAGTGAATTCCAGGTCATCTTGGGCTAGAGTGAGACCTTAGCAAGGGCATGTATACATGCATACACACCCCCTGACACACATGCATACACACAAATGTTTTAAAACAAAAAGAATTCTTTCAACTGGGCAGTGAGTATCTGACTTACTAAGATCAACAATGCTACAATGTTTCAGTAGCCCTATGTTTCAGTAATACTATAAATAGTATTACAGTGTTTTCAAATCTTCCAGACTATCAGCTGCCAAAGTCACTGCTACTACCAACACATCACAATTACCATCAATCAATGTCTCTACTACTGTTACTTCCACCACCAGACAAGATCACCCACTGGCGAAGGCCAGATTTGAGGCTATCTTTATGGCATCTAAACCCAAGCTTTTACATGGTTCGTTGCCACCATACTGAGATAGTAATTGACCTGGGTTTTCACTGCCAGCCCCCCCCATCATAGACTGTACTTGGTTTGTGTGCCTACAAGCATAGCAGAACAGAGCTATCAGTTTGTAATAACTGATCTGATCAGAGCCAGCCCTCTCACAGGGCATTGTAGATTCCAAAAGAAATAAGGAATATGAGATAAGGATTTGTTGGGCATAGTGGTGCATGCTTTTTATTCCCAGTACTTGGGAGGTAGGAGGATCACTGTGAGTTCAAGGTCACCCTGAGACTACACAGTGAATTCCAGGTCAGCCTGAGCTAGAGTGAGACCCTACCTCAAAACACAAAAACAAACAACAACAACAAAAAGGGATCAGGATTTAATCGAATAGCCTTAAAGCACAAGGATGAGGCTTTTAAAAAATTTTATTGACGGGCTGGAGAGATGGCTTAGCGGTTAAGCACTTGCCTGTGAAGCCTAAGGACCCCGGTTCGAGGCTCGGTTCTCCAGGTCCCACGTTAGCCAGATGCACAAGGGGGCGCACGCATCTGGAGTTCGTTTGCAGTGGCTGGAAGCCCTGGCGCGCCCATTCTCTCTCTCTCCCTCTATCTGTCTTTCTCTCTGTGTCTGTCGCTCTCAAATAAATAAATTTAAAAAAAATTTTTATTGACAACTTCTATACTTACAGACAATAAACCATGATTAATTCCCTCCCCTTCCCCACGTTCCCCTTCACAACTTCACTCTCCATCATATCCTTTCCCTCAAGGATGAGGCTTTTTCTGTATTCTGTTGTGATGTTTAGTATACCAAGTGCTCAATAACATTTAATACATATTCCACATGCTATTGTATGGAAAGCAACTGCCAACATATCACAGGGAATAATAATGGGGGAGTATTTTCCTAGTTCCATGCCCTGTGCCTGTTATTAGACTTCCTCTCCAAATTCCTAGCAACTGACTATGTTCAAGGGGCAGAGACCAATTTCACAAAAAAGCAAATCCACATTTAGACCAAGGATGAGTTTCTTCCAGTTTAGCAGAAGCATGAGGAGGACGCCGGGCTCCTCAGAGGAGAAAAGTGAAGGCTAGCCAAGGCTCCAGCAACTCTGAGTTAAGCCAAAGGGGAAATTTTGTTGAAAATTCTAATGGGGCTTTAACGTCCAGCCTGGCTATACCTAAGAGCCCGCATTAGCCAATTTCAAATCATCAGCTTATTTGCAGTTCAGCACTCCAGGGCTTGACTCTGCTCGCTTCTCCTGGAATAGATGTCTGGCTTTCTTCTTTGCGGCTGTCACCTGACTTTCTCCCAAACCAGTCCAAAACTCTTTCCAGGAAGCAGAAGTGACCCCTGAGAGTCCAAGGCCAACCTCTCAATGGGAGGTAATCTAAAGGAGAGAAGGGCTGGGAAGATGTCTCAGTGAAGTGTTTGCCTTTCAAGTAGTTCGATCCTCAGGACCAGAGTAGAAATACGAGGTGTGGCAGCGCACCCCTGTAACCCCACTGCTGGGAAGCAGAGAGAGAAGGATCCCGGGGGCTCACTGGCCAGACTGGTTGGTGATCTTCAGGTTGGGACAGTGTACCTGGGGATAACATCTGAGGTTGTCCTGTGGCCACTACATGCATACACACACACACACACACACACACACACACACACACACAGGGTTGCGGGGGGGGGGGGTTCTTTCTCCCAGGAGCCAATGGCAAACTGCAGGAGAGAACTGAATGGCTTCCTATCACCATCAGTGTGGAAGTTGGGAGACAGAGCAGACCTGGATGGTGTGTGTCATGCCAGTGGTTAGGGGCCACTTGGAGAACCAAGAGGCACTAGAACTGAGTTCCACCCAAATCACATGAGACAAGGAGGGACCATTCCCAACGGAAAGAGGGTGCAGAGAAGTTGAAAACAACAGGTGTCCACGACAATAGCGCTTGTTCTCAGGTTGCGTAGAGACATGGCTTATCTACCCAAACAACTGGAGAAGGATGCAAACAGCGACGCAGGCACGTGCCCAAGCGCTGAGTCAAAGCCTGTCAGGAAAAGGAAGTGATCCTATGGCCCGAAGGAGAGTCTTCACGTCCAGGGGAGAAACGCACAAATATTTTGATCGGCCTCCAGTGGAAAGTTATCATAATTGTCCACCCTCCAAATTAATCTAGGAAACTCATCTGATAAAACAATTGTCCAGAATGCTTGAAATCAGAGCATTTTGAGATAATCTCGAAGATTTGGTCATCATCATGTTCCTGATTGGGGGAATGAGCCTGATGTAGGAATTCTTTACTTTCTTTTTTTTTTTTTTTCTTTTTCCTTTTGGCTGACCTGGAACTCACTCTGTAGCCCAGGTTGGCCTCAAACCCATGACAATTCTCCTACCTCAGCCTTCCAAGTGCCACTATGCTTGGCCGTTTTTCTTTAATATTTTATTTATTTGATAGAAAGGAAAAAAGATAGATAGATAGATAGATAGATAGATAGATAGATAGATAGATAGACAAACAGACAGACAGACAGACAGGAAGAAGCAGATAGATGCCAGGTGTAGTGGTGCACACCTTTAATTTCAGCACTTGGGAGGCAGAGGTAGGTGGATTGCTGTGAGGCCACCCTGAGACTACATAGTGAATTCCAGGTCAGCCTGGGCTAGAGTGAGACCCTACCTTGAAAGGAAAAAAAGAAAAAGAAAAGAAGCAGATTGAGAGAATGGGCATGCCAGTGCCACCAGCCACTGCAAACTCCAGATGCATGTGCTACCTTGTGCACCTAACTTATGTGGATACTAGGGAATCAAACCTGGGTCCTTAGGCTACTCAGACAAACACCTTAAGTGCTAAGCCATCTCTCCAGCCTTCTTTTTCTTCTTATAAATGATGTTTATGTATGATTATGAATGGACTATCTTCATAATTGAAAAGACATTTATTCTTTTTTCATATTTTAAATCTTTTTAGTTATTTGCAAACAGAGAGAGAGAGAGAGAGAATGGGCATGCCAGGGCCTTCAGCCGCTGTAAACGAACTTCAAACACATGCTCTACTTTGTACATTTGGCTTTACGTGGGTCCTGGGGAACTGAACTCAGGTGGTTAGATTTTGCAGGCAAGTGTTCAACCACTGAGCCATCTCTCCAGCCCTAAAAAGACATTTATTCTTGCATTTATTGGGATTGGGTATGATTGCAGGGAATGAAAAGCCCCCAGAATAGCAGTGGCTTTAACAAGATTGAAGTTTGTTTTGCTTTCATCTACATGGAGTCCAGAGACAAGCAGTCCAGGCTGGTGTGGGAACTCAACTCCTCAGAGACCTCAGGGTGCCCACGCTCCTGCCAGCTCACCACTCTGCCATCCCTGCAGCGTGGCCTGCATCCACACTGCTTCAGCCAGCAGGAGAAAGGAGGCAAGAAAGAGAAAGGGGCACAAAGACCAAGGACCCATCCCAGCAATATCCTAGGGAAGACTGCAGAAGCGGCAATACATGGTCACGTCCCCCCATTGGTAAGAACATGGTCATGTGGCCACAGCTACCTGCAAAGGGCTGGGAAATGAACCCTTTATTCTAGGTACCACTAGCCCAGCTAGAATTATATTAGAATGTTCTGTATGAAAGGAGAAAAATGGTGCTCTCTTCGGCAGCACACGCACTAAACTTGGAACGCTACGGAGAAGATTCACGTGGCTCCTGTGCAAGGATGATGAACAGGACCCACGTATAGCCAGATGCACGACAGTGCATGCATCTGGAGTTTGTCTGCAGAGGCTGGAGACCCTGGAATCCCCATTCTCTCTCTGTGTCTCTCTTCTATCTCTCTCTCTCTGCTTGCAAATAAATAAATAAATTTTTAAAAATTTCAGGGGCTGGAGAGTTGGCTCAGTGGTTAAGGTAGTTACCTGCAAAGCCTAAGGACCCAGGTTCGATTCCCCAGTACCCACATAAAGCCAGATGCACATTGTCTGAAGTTCATTTGCAATGGCTGGAGGCCCTAGTGTGCCCATTCTCTCTGTCTCTTCCTCTCTTTCTCCCTCTCAAATAAATAAAATAAAAAAAAATAGGCTATAGTTTTTTTTTAATAAAATTATTTTAGACTAAAAATTATTCAACAATTATAGGTTGAGTTTAAAAAATTGACCACTCACCTGGGCGTGGTGGTACATGCCTTTAATCCCAGCACTCGGGAGGCAGAGGTAGGAGGATTGCTGTGAGTTCAAGGCCACCCTGAGACTCCATAGTGAATTACAGGTCAGCCTGGGCTAGAGTGAGACCCTACCTCGAAAAACAAAAAACAAACAAAAAAAAATTGACCACTCTCAAATATAATACTTTATAACTTTTATTTAAATATATGTATTTTTGTTTTTTCAAGGTAGGGTCTCACTCCAGTCTAGGTTGACCTGGAATTCACTATGTAGCCTCAGGTTGGCTTTGAACTCACAGTGATCCTCTTACCTCTGCCTCCCAAGTGCTAGGATCAAAAGCATGCCTGGGAAATATATGTGTGAGTTCTATAAATTCTATTTTAAAATTTTCTTATAGCAACCA
The DNA here is from genome assembly GCF_020740685.1 of Jaculus jaculus. Lineage (NCBI taxonomy): Eukaryota > Metazoa > Chordata > Mammalia > Rodentia > Dipodidae > Jaculus > Jaculus jaculus. The sequence goes on along the minus strand of NC_059108.1, from coordinate 142,982,828 downwards.
GAGGTAGAATGCTTGCCCAACATGTGTGAAACCTTGGGTATCATTCTCAGCACTGTAAGAAAAAAAAAAGTTTTTGAAACAGCTTGTTTAAAAATACTTGCAATTTGGGCTGGAGAGATGGCTTAGCAGTTAAGCACTTGCCTGTGAAGCCTAAGAACCCCGGTTCGAGGCTCGGTTCCCCAGGTCCCACGTTAGCCAGATGCACAAGGGGGCGCATGCGTCTGGAGTTCGTTTGCAGAGGCTGGAAGCCCTGGCGCGCCCATTCTCTCTCTCTCCCTCTATCTGTCTTTCTCTCTGTGTCTGTCGCTCTCAAATAAATTTTAAAAATAAAATAAAATAAAATACTTGTAGTTTTATAGGAGACTGCACAGAAATGCTTACTCTTCTCTCTCATCCTGGCTTCCCACTGCCTCCTTCAGGGTGACATTTTACATTACTATCAAAATCAAAAAATTGATGCCAGGCGTGGTGGCATACACCTTTGAATCCCAGCACTCGGGAGACAGAGGTAGGAGGATCGCTGGGAGTTTGAGGCCACCTTGAGACTAATTCCAGGTCAGCCTGGTCTAAAGCAAGACCCTACCTCAAAAAAAAAAAAAAAAAATCAAGAAATTAACATTGAAACACTCCATAGCACTTATTCATATTTGACCAATTTTGCACATGTTCCGTGTGTGTCCATGTGTGTGTGCATGCATGTGCACATGTGCGGTCATGGGCATCTTGCATAACCACCACAATCAAAACATGCAACAGTGCTCCTTCACAGTCACACCCATCCTTGTCCATTCCTCGCTCTTGGAACCGCTAATCTTTTCCTTATCTCTATAATTACATTTCATTATAAATGTTACACAAATGGAATTGTGCAGGATTGCACTTTTATGAATAATATTTCACATGACCATAATTTCCTTGTGGTTCATCTAAGTTGTTGCATCTATTGATACCACTGAGAGGCATTCCATAGTATGAATGAACCAGTTTTTATTTTGATATTTGTCAGTTAGAGGAGAGTTGGGTAGAGTATAGTCTTTGGTTGTTGTGAATCAAGATTCCGTGCACATTCATGCTCCTGTGTAACATGTACCTCAAGATTATTGTAAGGATAAAAAGAATATCATATGTAAATTATCTACTAAGGGTTGAAATTCTAAAGACTTCAGGTTCTTTCTGCCATCTCAAGCATTCTTTTTTGTTTTTATTTTCTGTTCTGCCATCCTCAATTCTCACCAGTTGGTTGCCAGTCTTGCGATTTTTTTTTTTTTTTTTTTTTTGAGGTAGGGTCTCACTCTAGCCCAGGCTGACCTGAAATTCACTATGTAGTCTCAAGCTAGTCTTGAACTAACAGTGATCATCTTACCTCTGCCTTCTGAGTGCTGGGATTAAAAGTGTGTACTAAGACACATAGATACTTCCTTCTTAAGAATAAATAGGTAAAATTGCCGGGCATGGTGGCGCACGCCTTTAATCCCAGCACTCAGGAGGCAGAGGTAGGAGGATAGCCAAGAGTTCGAGGCTACCCTGAGATTACATAGTAAATTCCAGGACAGCCTGAGCCAGAGTGAGACCCTACCACGAAAAACCAAAAAAAAAAAAAAAAAAAAAAAAAAAGAATAAATAGGTAAAATTTCTAGAAAGTTTCAAACAGACCTCTTCCATATCCTGCTGCTTAGAAAAAGTGCCTCCCCATACCACTTTTACTGAGAGGAGAATGGAATTGTCATGATTGTCTCAAAGCCATCAGTGTTTACTCATGAGCTACAGCCACTCTGTAGGTAGGAATAAACCAGTCAGTTGTGCTGACCACAAAGAAACAGGTATTGAATGGGCAATATATGCCACACATTGCAGTAACATGGACAAAACATATGAGTAGCAATTCATGAGAAATGCAAGCTGGGGGCTGGAGAGATGGCTTAGTGGTTAAGCGCTTGCTTGGGAAGTCCAAGGACTCCGGTTCGAGGCTTGATTCTCCAGGACCCACGTTAGCCAGATGCACGAGGGGTCGCACGTGTCTGGAGTTCGTTTGCAATGGCTGAAGACCCTGGCATGGCCATTTTCTCTCTCTCTCTCTGTGTCACTCTCAAGTAAGTAAATAAAAGTAACAACAACAAAAAAAAAGAATTCCAGTGAAAAAAGAATTCTTTTTTTTTTTTAAAAAAGAAAGAAATGCAAGCTGGGTATGGTGGTGCACATCCTTAGCCCCAGCACTTGGGAGGTTGAGGTAAGAGGGTCACTATGAATTTGAGGCCAGCCTGGCGCTGCAGAGTGAGTTTCAGGTCAGCCTGGGCTGGAATGAGACCCTACCTTGGAAAAGCAACCAAAAAAAAAGTAGGGGCTAGTGAGATAGCTCAGTGGTTAAGGCACTTGCTTTCAATGCCTGTTGGGTTCAATTCCCTAGTTCCCACATAAAGCCTGATGCACAATGTGGTGCACTTATCTGGAGTTTGCTTGCAGCAGCAAGAGGCCCTGGCACATGTATATTGTCTCTCTCTCTCTCTCATAAATAAATAAAAATATTTTTTAAAAAGAGAGAAGAGTTGGGTATGGTGGCACATGCCTTTAATCCCAGCAGAGGTAGGAGGATCACCATGAGTTCAAGGCTACCCGGAGACTACATAGTGCATTCCAGGTCAGACTGTGCTAGAGTGAGACCCTACCTCAAAAAACAGCAACAACAACAACAAAAGGGTTGGAGAGATGGCTTAGTGGTTAAGGTGCTTGCCTGCAAAGCCAAAGGACCCAGGTTCGGCTCCCCAGGACCCATATTAGCCAGATGCACAAGGGGGCACATGCATCTGGAGTTCATTTGCAGTGGCTTGGAGGCCCTGGCATGCCCATTCTCTCTCTCTACCTGCCTATTTTGGTATCTCTCTCTCTCAAATAAATAAATTGAAAATAAAATATATTTAAAAATGTTTAAAAAAGAGAGAGCGAGAGAGAGGGAGAGGGAGAGGGAGAAGAAATGCAAACAGCCAATAAACATAGTTAAAATATTCATCTTGGCCGGGTGAGGCAGACAGAGGTAGGAAAATTGCTGAGAGTTTGAGGCCATCCTGAGATTACATAGTGAATTCCTGGTCAGCCTGAGCTAGAGCAAAACCTTACCTCAAAAAAAAAAAAAAAAAAAAAATCAGGGCTGGAGAGATGGCTTAGCGGTTAAGCTCTTGCCTGTGAAGCCTAAGGACCCCGGATCAAGGCTTGGTGCCCCAGGTCCCACGTTAGCCAGATGCACAAGGGGGAGCACGCGTCTGGAGTTCGTTTGCAGAGGCTGGAAGCCCTGGCATGCCCATTCTCTCTCTCCCCCTCTATCTGTCTTTCTCTCTGTGTCTGTCGCTCTCAAATAAATAAATAAAAAATTTTAAAAAATCAAATAAATAAATAAATAATAAAACAAATAAACAAAATATTCATGTTGTTGGGTGAAGTGGCATATGCCTGTAATCCTAACACTCAGTAGGCAGAGGCAGGAGGGTCATTACAAATTCAAAGCACTTTGGTCTACATAGAGAATTTTAGGCCAACGAGGCTACATAGTGAGACTATATCTCTCACAAAACTAAAAAACTAAACTAAACCAAACTCAACTAAGTTAATAAAATGTACATGTTGATTAATGAACACCAAAAAAAGCTAATTAAAGAACCTGTATTTTCTGGGTACGGTGGTGCACACTTTTAATCCCAGCACTCAGGAGGCTGAGGTAGGAGGATCAGTATGAGTTTGAGGCCAGCCTAGGACTACAGAGTGAGTTCCAGGTCAACCTATCTTGAAAAAACAAAACATTTAAAAAAGAAGCTAGGGCCGGGAATGGTGGGGCATGCCTTTAATCCCAGCACTCGGGAGGCAGAAGTAGAAGGATTGCCATGAGTTCAAGGTCATCCTGTGACTACAGAGTGAATTCCAGGTCAGCCTGAGCTACAGTGAGATCCTACCTCGAAAAACAAAACAAAGAAGAAGCAGCAGCAGCAGCAGCAAGGGCTGGAGAGATGGCTTAGCAGTTAAAGCTCTTGCCTGCAAAGCCAAAGGACCCAGATTCAAATCCCCAGGACCCACATAAGCCAGATGCACAAGGCGGTACATGCATCTGGAGTTCATTTGCAGTGGCTGGAGGCCATAGAGAGCCCTCTCTCTCCCTCTCTCAGACAAAAAAAATATATTTTAAAAAAGAGATTATATTTTTATCAAATTTGCAATGGTGAAAAAGAATTATTTGTGGCAAAACATATAATATTTAGTAAAATCTTGTACAAGACATTTAAGACATATGGAGAAATAATGAAATTTTACTGAAAGACATTAAAGTCTTAAATTAATGAACACATACCATGTTCATGGTAGGAAAATTCACTACCTCAAAAATGTCAATTTTGGGACTAGAGAGATAGATGGCTTGCTTAGCAGTTAAAGAGCTTGCCTGTGAAGCCGAAGGGCCTCAGTTCGAGGCTCAATTTCCCAGGACCCACGTAAACCAGATGCACAAGATGGCGCATGCACCTGGAGTTCGTTTGCAGTGGCTGGAAGACCTGATGCACCCATTCTCTCTCTCTCATTCTCTGCCTCTTCCTCTCTCTGTCGCTCTTCAATAAATAAATAAATTGATTTTTAAATGCCAATTTTTCTTAATTAATTTCTAGATTTTAAGCAGTTCCAGCCAAAATCTCAATGGAAGATTTTTTTTAAATAGACAAATTAGGGCTGGAGAGATGACTTAGTGATTAAGCGCTTGCCTGTGAAGCCTAAGGACCCCAGTTCAAGGCTCGATTCCCCAGGACCCACATTAGCCAGATGCACAAGGAAGCGCATGCATCTGGAGTTTGTTTGCAGTGGCTGGAGGCCCTGGTGTGCCCATTCTCTCTCTCTCTCTCTCTCTCTCTCTCTCTCTCTCTGCCTCTTTCACTCTCAATCTCTCTCATATAAATAAATAAACAAAAAAGAAATCTGTCTTCTTTAAAAAAAATAAATACATAGACAAATTATTTCTAAAATGTATATGGAAGAGCAAAGGCCCCCAAACTAGGCAAAATACTCTAACATAACTAGACAAAGGAAAATTTTCTTACTAGAGGGCAAGACTTTAAAAAATATTTATTCATGTGTGTGTGTGTGTGCAGGTGCTCCAAGGTCTTTCACCACTGCAAAGGGATGCCTGCGTGGCTTTACATGGGTGGCTAAGGAATTGAAACTGCCAGTAGGCTTTGCAAGCAAACACCTTAACTGCTGAGCAATTTCCCCAGCCCAAAACTTCTTTTTTAAAAACAATATAGAGCAATAACTAAAAACATGCAAGATTAGTTTATGAATAGTCAAACTTAGCAATGAAATAAAACAGGAACCCAAGCAGACTCACACATTATAGAAACTTTATAACAGACAGTAGGGATGTTGGAAATCACTGGATAAAGAATGGAAAAACAGGCTGGAGAGATGGCTCAGCAGTTAAGGCGTTTGCCTGCAAAGCCAAAGGACCCATGTTTGACTCTCCAGATCCCACATAAGCCAAATGCACAAGGTGATGCGTGCACAAGGTCACAAATGTGCACAAGATGGCACATGCATCTGGAGTTCCACTACAGTGGCTAGAAGCCCTGCTGTGCCAATTCTACCCACACACCCCCCTCATTAAAAAGGCCAACCTTTTGGGTTTCTCTCAAAAAAAAGAAAGAAAGAAAGAAAGAAAGAAAGAAAGAAAGAAAGAAAGAAAGAAAGAAAGAAAGAAAGAAAGAAAGAAAGAAAGAAAGAAAGCAAGCAAGCAAGCTAGCTAGCTGGAGAAATTGCTTAGTGGTTAAGACATTTGGCTGTAAAGCCAAAGCACACAGGTTCGATTCCCCACAACCCATGTAAGCCAGATGCACAAGGTGGCACGTGCTTCTGGAGTTTGTTTACAGTGGCTACAGGCCCTGGTGCACCCAATCATATTCTCTCTCTCTTTCTCTTCCTCCCTCTTTATCTCTTGCAAATAAATAAATAAAATAAAGGTATGTGCCACTGGGTCTGGTTACAGACTATTTAATAAAAAGGAATGGAAAAAAAAAGTTGGATCGTTACTTCTAAAAAATTTTTGTGTGGAGCCAGGTGTGGTGGTGCATACCTTTAATCCCAGCACTCGGGAGGCAGAGGTAGGAGGATCGCTGTTAGTTCAAGGCCACCCTGAGGCAACATAGTGAATTCCAGGTCAGCCTGGGCTAGAGTGAGACCCTACCTCAAAAAACAAAACAAAACAAAATTGGAGGTGGTGGGGGGGCTAGAGGGATGGCTTAGAAATTAAGGTGCTTGCCTGGAAGGCTAAGGGACCCAAGCTTAATTACCCAGAACCCACATAAGCCAGATGCACAAAGTGGTGCATCCATCTGGATTTCATTTGCAGTGGCTGGAGGCCCTGGCATGCCCATTCTCTCTACTCTTTCTCTGTGTGTCTCTGTCTCTGTCTTGCAAATAAATAAAAATAAAATAAAATAATTAAATTTTTTTTGAGCATGTGTAGTCCAGAGAACTACTTCAATGTGTCTGTGTTCTACCTTTTTTGAGAGAGGGTCTCTTACTGCCAAACTGCAAATGAACATCAGACTGGCTGGGCTGAGACCTTCAGATCCTCCTGGCTCTGTCTCCTATTGTAGGCACATTGGGATCACAGACGCATGCACTGTTTTGCATCTTGCTTTATATGGATGCTAGGGAATTGAACCCAGACCAGCAAGCTCTGTAAGGAAGTGACTTTGGCCACTGAATCATCTCTTCCCCAGCCTCAGATCACCACCTTTTAAATTTTACTTATTTACTTATTTAACAGAGAAAGGAGAGAGATAGAGAAAGGGAAAGAGTGAGGGAGGGAAAAAGAGAGAGGGGGGGGGAATGGGCACACCAGGGCCTTCAGCCACTGCAAATGAACTCCAGATGCGTGCACCCCCTTGTGCATCTGGCTAATGTGGGTTCTGGGGAATCGAGCCTGGGTCCTTTGGCTTTGCAGGCAAATGCCTTAACCACTAAGCCATCCCTCCAGCCCCAGATCACCACCTTTTATGCTACAAGAAAGTAATTCCAAATGATATATTCAGCATCATGTTGGTGGTATAATGGTAAGCATAGTTGCCTTCCCAGTTATATGTTCACTTTTTAAAAAAATTTCTTGAGGTAGGGTTTCACTGTAGCTCAGGCTGACCTGGAATTCATTCTGTAGTCTCAGGGTGGTCTCAAACTCATGGCAATCCTTCTACCTCTGCCTTCCAAGTGCTAGGATTAAAGGCGTGCGCCACCACGCCCAGCCTTATATTCACTTTTTTTTTTTTTTTTTTTCGAGGTAGGGTCTCACTCTGGCTCAGGCTGACCTGGAATTCACTATGTCGTCTCAGGGTGGCCTCGAACTCATGGCGATCCTCCTACCTCTGCCTCCCGAGTGTTGGGATTAAAGGTGTGCGCCACCACGCCCGGCTTATATTCACATTTTTAAAAAACATTTTATTCCTTTATTTATTTGAGAGAGAGAGAGAGAGGAAGAGGCAGAGAGAGAGAATGGGCACGTCAGGGCCTCCAGCCACTGCAAACCAACTACAAACACATGCGGCCCCCGTGCATCTGGCTTGCTTGGGTCTTGGGTAATTGAACTGAGGCCCTTAGGCTTCGCAGGCAAACGCCTTAACTGCTAAGCCATTTCCCCAGCCCCACATTTTTAATATTTAGAAAAGACTAGCAGTCTAGCTTAGCAATAAAATATGCATGAGGTTCTGGGTTCAATCCCTTGCATCATACAATAGGCAAAAATGAACAAAATGCTTAGAAGATGTGTAAGATTATGCTTTTGACTTTGGATTAGGGAAGGATTTCTTAAATAAGACACAAACAGCATCCAGTGTGGGCTACGGAGATGGCACAATCCATAAAGCACTTGCTAGGAAAGCGTGAGGACCAGAGTTTAGAGGCAGAGACTGGGGATCTGGGCAAGCTGGCTAGCTGGACGAGCTGAATGTGTGAGCTCCAGGCTCAAGTGAGAGATCCTGCCGCTGTGAAATACAGAGGAGAGAAACTGAGGAAGACAATCATTGACCTCTGACTTCCACACAAACTCATGTGCACATGTGCCCACGTGTATCCACACTCAAAACACATGCACATATGCACACACACACACTCCCCAACAGAAAGCATTCACTAAATTAGACAAGTCAATATTTTGTGATTTTTTTGGGCGTAAGATCTCACTCCAGCTCAGGCTGACGTGGAATTAACTATGTAGTCTCAGGGTAGCCTTGAACTTGTGGCAATCCTCCTACCTCTGCCTCCTGAGTGCTGGAATTAAAGGCATATGCCACCATGCCTGGCTCATATTTTAAAAAAAATTTTTTGCTCATTTTTATTTATTTGAGAGCAACAGAGAAAGAGGCAGATAGAGAGACAGAGAATGGGCACGCCAGGGCCTCCAGCCACTGCAAACGAACTCCAGATGCATGTGCCCCCTTGTGCATCTGGCTAACGTGGGTCCTGGGGAATCAAACCTCGATCTGGGGTCCTTAGGCTTCACAGGCAAGCGCTTAACCACTAAGCATCTCCCCAGCCCACAAGTCAATATTTTTAATCCCGTTATCATATGTCTGTTCAAAGCAAGAAGATAGGCCAAATAGATTGCCAGAAAGTACTTTTGCAAGTAACTTGTTTTGGTTATTGAATTTTATTTATTTGAGAGGAAAAGAGAAAAAGAACATGCTTGCAAGTGGGCACACCAGGGCCTCTTGCCTCTGCAAACAAACTCCAGATGCATTCACCACTTTGTGCATATGGCTTTACGTGGGTACTGTAGACTTTGACCCTAGCCCATTAGGCTTTGTAAGCAAGTGCCTTTAACTACTGAGCCATCTCCTCAGCAAAAGTATTTTTAAAATACAAAATTATAAAAAGAAAATAAAAAAGATGAGTATCCAGAGTACGTAAAGAACTACAAACCTAATGGAAGGTATTTTTAAATTTTTACTTATGCTAGTTTTTTGTATGTATGATGTTTGTGTGCATATTCGTGAGCGCAGGGGCACAAGTGTCCTGGTGTGTGAGGTGGAGGCCAGAGGACAACTTTTCCTGATTGGTTCTCACTTTCCACCTCATTTGAGACATTCAAGAAACTCTCCTGTCTCCGCCTCCCATCTCTCAGCAGCAGGCTAAGATTAGGAAGCCCCTTTGGCTTCTGGCTTTTACATGGGGTATAGGTATATGAAGAGATGAACTAAGGTACTCAAGCTTACACAGCAAATGTTTTATCCATTTCTCCAGCCCCAGAAAGTATTTTTTGAATTTTTTATTAAAGACGGAAAGAGGCACAGAGAGTATGGGCACATTAGGGCCTGTAGCCACTGCAAATGAACTCCAGATGCATGCACCACTTTGTGCATCTGGCTTTACATGGGTACTTGGGAATTGAACCCCGGCCATTTGGCTTTGTAAGCAAGCATCTTTAAGCACTGAGCCATCACTCCAGCCCCAGAAAGTGTCTTTTTTTTTTTTTTTTTGACATAGGGTCTCACTATAGCCCAGGCTGACCTGGAATTCACTATGTAGTCTCAGGGTGGCCTTAAACTCACAGTGATTCTCCCATCTCTGTCTCCTAAGTGGTGGAATTAAAGGTGTGCACCACCATACCCAGCCCAGGAAGTATCTTTTTAATGCTAAAGAAAGTAGATCTAGTAGTATCTTTTCTGTTGCTATAATAAAATACTCATACCCATGTAAACCAGATGCACAAGGTGGCGTATGCATCTGGAGTTCATTTGCAGTGGCTGGAGGCCCTGGCACACCCATTTTGTCTCTCTCCCTCCCACCCTCTTCCTATCTCAAATAAATAAATAAAAATTAAAAATATATTTATAGGGCTGGAGAGGTAGCTTAGTGGTTAAGTACTTGCCTGTGAAGCTTAAGGACCCCAGTTTGAGGATCAATTCCCCAGGATCCACGTTAGCCAGATGCACAAGGGGGTGCACACATCTGGAGTTCGTTTGCAGTGGCTGGTGGCCCTAGCATGCCCATTCTCTCTCTCTCTCTCTGCCTCTTTCTCTCTGTCTGTTGCTCTCAAATAAATAAATAAACAAAAAATTTTAAAAATATGTATTTTTTTTAAATGTAGCTTTATAGGTCTGGGCATGGTGATACACACCTGTATGCAATCCTCATATCCCGAATGTGGAGTAGGAAAGTGAGGAATTCAAGGTCAGGCTGAGACTGTCTCAACAAAATTAAACAGTAACTCTCACTCCCCTAGCTCTTTTATTTTTTATTTTTTATTTTTTTTTTTGTTGTTTTTCGAGGTAGGGTCTCGATCTGGCTCAAGCTGACCTGGAATTCACTATGTAGTCTCAGGGTGGCCTCGAACTCTCGCGATCCTCCTACCTCTGCCTCCCGAGTGCTGGGATTAAAGGCTTGCGCCACCACGCCCGGCGCTCTTTTATTTTTTGAACATTTTTTTAAATTATTTATTTATTTATTTGAGAGCGACAGACACAGAGAGAAAGACAGATAGAGGGAGAGAGAGAATGGGCCCGCCAGGGCTTCCAGCCTCTGCAAACGAACTCCAGACACGTGCGCCCCCTTGTGCATCTGGCTAATGTGGGACCTGGGGAACCGAGCCTCGAACCGGGGTCCTTAGGCTTCACAGGCAAGCGCTTAACCGCTAAGCCATCTCTCCAGCCCCATATTTTTAAATTTTTATTTATTTATTTGAGAGACAGAGAGATAATGGATGCACTAGGACCTACAGCTACTGCAAACGAACTCCAGACACATGTGCCCCCTTGTGCATCTGGCTAACGTGGATCCTGGGGAATCAAACCTTGGTCCTTTGGCTTTGCAGGCAAGTGCCTTCACCACTAAGCCATCTCTCCAGCCGCCAGGCCCCCCACCCCAGCTCTTTGCATCCACTGGTCTATTTTCTCTATGTTTGAATTTTAATATTTTATTTTAGGGACTGGTACACACATATTTTGTACATACAAAACAGTGATATTCCCGGGTGTGGTGGTGCATGCACTTAATCCCAGTACTCAGGAGGCAGAGGTAGGAGGATCGCTATGAGTTCGAGGCCACCCTGAGACTACATAGTGAATTCCAGGGAAGACTGGGCTAGCAAGACACTACCTCAAAAAATAAACAAACAAACATACCCCAGTGATACCTTGTTTTTGCTGTTTTAATTCATTTGCTATATGTAAAAATGATGACAATACCCAAAATTGGCCAGAACATGGTAAGTGCTATCAAGTATGACAACTGATGTCATTTTAAAGGCACTTTAAAATTTACACACAAGGAGCTGGGCATGGTGGTGCATGCCTTTAATCCCAGCACTCAGGAGGCAGAGGTAGAAGGATCACCGTGAGTTCGAGGCCACCATGAAACTACATAGTGAATTCTAGGTCAGCCTGGGCTACAGTGAGACCCTACCTCGAAAAACCAAAAAAAAAAAAAAAAAAAAAATTTGCACACCAGGGCTGAAGAGATGGCTTAGCAGCTAAGGGGCTTGCCTGCAAAGGATTCTGGTTGACTCTCCAGGACCCATGTAACCCAGATGCACAAGGGAGCACATGCATCTGGAGCTCATTTGCAGTAGCTGGAGGCCCTGGCATGCCCATTCTCTCTTTCTCCCTCTCAAATAAACAAATAAATTATAGAAAAAAATAAAATACACACAACACAACTGACAAATATTATATATGATGCTTTAGAGCGATTAATTTCAACTTCTGATTGTTGCTAATATGTAGAAATATGATTCTCTTTTTTGTTTTTGATCTTTTAAGGTAGGGTTTTGCTCTAGCCTAGGATGACCTGAAATTCAGTAGGGAAAGTTTTCATACATGCACATAATGTATTTTCATCATCATCTTCTTCCAATATTTTCTTGTCCCCTGTGCTGCTAGCATTAACTCTTAAAGCTTACTAGGTGCTGAATGCTACGTAGACATTTTCTTATACAGCTCAGAAAACTAGGTCTCTTAACCCATTTTATAGATTGAGAAACAGACCTACCTAGCAGCTGGGGAGGGGGTAAGTTTGTACTTAAATCCAGGTCTATCTAAGCCCCTTAAAATAAACTTCTCAAAGCTGAATCCTTAGGCAATACACTTTTTAAGACTTACATTGCAATCGACAAAGTGCCTTTCAAACATTACATCAATATCAAAATCACACAAAGTCAGTAAACTACAGACCACACTATCTGTCATGAACCAAAAATCTGTAACAAATTATCATCAAGTTGAATCCAAAACTACATAAAAAAGAATAATACAAATGAAGTGGAATTGAAACCTGGAATGCAAAGTTGGTTCGACATTTGGACATTAGTCAATGCAATACATCATATTAGCAATCTAAGAAGTAAAACCACATGTTCCTATTAATTGAAGCAAGAGAAAGCATTTGACAAAATTCAAGGTCCACTGATGATTTTTAAAAAAAGAAGAAGGCCGGGCATGGCGGCACACACCTTTAATCCCAGCACTCAGGAGGCAGAGGCAGAAGGGTCGCTGTGGGTTCAAGGACACCCTGAGACTACATAGTGAATTCCAGGTCAGCCTGGACTGAGCAAGACCTTACCTCGAAAAAAAAAAATTTTTTTTTGGAAAAGAAAAAAAGAGAGAGAGAGAGAATGGTAGCTCTGATTACACTGCATGGATTTTCGGGCCCTTCTGGAAAGACAAGTACCCCCAAACAGGAGGGCATCTTTGCTCTCCAACTCCTTGCTGGTGGCTAGTCGCAGTCCTAATTCCTGCCCTCTATTACTGTGCTAGGCCGGGGGACGGCAATGAGCATCTCCCGCGCTTGGGGAATGGAATCTACTGGAGACAGGCGCATCCAGAACCCTGCACCATCACAGCACTTCCACGGGACGCGCGCGCTCACCGCGCCCCGCAGGAGGGAGGGCGGCAAGGAGACTGGCTATTCTCATAGCAACCAGAGCAGCCACTGTCGCCAGGGCGGGCGTCGGAGGGCAGGAAAGGCCGCTTCCGGTCGTCGTTTCCCCCCCGGAGGCAAGCCACGCCCACGCCCGAGTTTCAGGCCTCTGATTGGCTTCAGCGGGTGGGAGGGGGCGGGCCTACGATTTTTTTTTCAGGTTGAGCGGAAGTTGACCTTTCCCGCCCCGGAAGTGAAGCTGTGCAGTCCATCTGGAGAGGTGTCCACGAATCTGGCGGTTGCTCCGAAGATGCCGGGAGCCGCGGGGAAGGGCTCGGACCTGTCCGAGAGGATCGAGAGCTTCGTGGAGACCCTAAAGCGGGGCGGCGGGCGGCGCCGCTCGGAGGACATGGCTCGCGAGACCCTGGGGCTGCTGCGCCGGATCATCACCGATCACCACTGGAGCACGGCGGGTGAGGGAGGCCTGCCTCCAGCTCTGGTCCTCGGCCCCCTGAATCGTGATAAACGTCACGCAGGCCTCCCTCACCCTGCCTCTCTCGGGCTGCAGGGGAGCTGATGGAGCTGATCCGCAGAGAGGGCAAGAGGATGACGGCCGCTCAGCCCTCCGAGACCACCGTGGGCAACATGGTGCGGAGAGTTCTCAAGATCATCCGGGAGGAGTATGGCAGGTCGGGCTTACGGCCCAGGGCTCCGGGTTTGGACCCCGGGACTCCTTGCGCAGGGCCTCTCTCTCCCCTTGGAACCCCTGGGGGCTGGCTGAGCAGCTCCTGTTGCCTCCCTAACCGCACCTCCTCTTTGGGTCTTATTGCCTCCTCAGACTGCATGGACGCAGCGACGAGAGCGACCAGCAGGAGTCCCTGCACAAACTCTTGACGTCCGGAGGCCTGAGCGAGGATTTCAGCTTCCATTATGCCCAACTCAAGTCCAACATCATCGAGGCGATTAATGAACTGCTGGTGGAGCTGGGTAAGAGGTGATCACTGAATGGGTGAGGTAGGTTGCAGGTAGATGAGGAAACAGAAGGCCGCAGAGCAGTTGTTCATTGGCTGGGGCAGGAGAGATGGCCAGTCCTCTGCTTCCATCCTGATAGGAATGAACGGAGCAGATACAAAGGCTAACATAATCCTTTCTGTCAATCTACCCACCCTGTGTAGATCGACTACAAACCCACAGTGGCAGAGATCCTATTAGGACAGGGCTTTCTTTTCATTTTAAAGAAAATAAACTTGTTGGGGATGTAGCTCTGTGGAAGGGCACCATGGTTTGAGCCCCAGCATTGCAGAAATGGAAGTGAGCTCCCTAAAGCCACATTTAGAAGATTTCCTTTTATTATTAAGTGTCTTGAGTTGGCGCGCGCGAACACGCATGCATGCACGCACGCACGCACCACCTCTACCTTCCTGGTCTCCCAGGAGACCTGCAGATTTATTTCATTATAATCTAGTTCCTCAGAGGAAAATAAAACTTATCTGTAGCTCAAACTGCTGCTTCCAAATTCCTCCCCTGTTTATCTTCTCATGCCTCCCTCTCACAGATGGAGGTGTGGGGCCATCTTTTGGAGGCAGAGTTCTCTACAGAAGGACCTTTATGATTTCCTGGATTGCCATTTCTTGCCTGAGTCCATTGTTTTCTCCAGCAGTTTGTAAGGAGCTGGTTTAGTGGCAGTGAGGTCGCTGATGAGCAGGTATGCTGCCAGGAAGGAGGGTAGGTTGAGAAGCAGAGGTAGAGGATCTCACAGGAGGGGGATTTTAGGAAAACGGGACATTGCATTCCAAGCCCATTAGCTCTGATGACACTAGGGTCTGCCAGAGCAGTGTATGAGAAGGGCAGCTTTCCCTTTCTGAGCTCTAGTCATGTCTACCTTGGATGAAGTGTGGCAGGTCACATTTCTCTTGCAGAAGGCACCACGGAGAACATTGCAGCCCAGGCTCTGGAGCACATCCACTCCAATGAGGTGATCATGACCATTGGCTTCTCCAGGACAGTTGAGGCCTTCCTTAAAGAGGCTGCCCGAAAGAGGAAGTTCCATGTCATCGTGGCAGAGTGTGCTCCTTTCTGCCAGGTAACTGCTGGAGTTGCTAAGAAAATGAAGAATGGAAAGGAAATAAGAGAGGGTAATGGGAGGGAAATATGATCAAAACACATTATAAGCATTATGAAATTGTCAAAAAGAAAAAAAATGAAGGAGTAAAGGAGGGATTGCAGTCTGCCAACTTTGAATAGATAAAAAAGACATGGAGACATTACGATGATAATATAATAATGCAGGTTGCTCATCATACAAACATATTTCTTTTTTCCTTTCTTTTTTCTGAGGTAGGGGCTTACTTTAGTCCAAGCTAACCTGGAATTTACTATATAGTCCCAGGCTGGCCTTGAACGCACTGTGATCCTCCTACCTCTGCCTCCTGAACGCTGGTATTCAAGGCATGTACCACCATGTCCAGCTTCTGTGAACATATTTTTTTTTTAATTTTTACTTACTTATTTGTTAGAGACAAAGAGGCAAATATATATATAGAAGGAGAGGGAGAATGGGTGCACCAGGCCTCAAACCTCTGCAAATGGACTCTAGTTGCCTTGGGGATGATTAGGGCTTAATCTGATCTCATTCAATTCTTAAGTAAATAATAAGTTTCAAAATGGAAATATGTAAGGATACAGGATGTTGTAAATTAATGAGCCAGGAGTTATCTGGTTAGCGATGCTTGGTTGTGCAAGCAAGTTGTATTTCCAGTTCCGTAGCTGCTTTGGTGCTGCTGTGGAGTGGTACGCTTTTACTGGCTTCCTCTGGCTTACCACAACAAGCACATCATAGACAGAAAAGTGAGGTTCCTCTCGGCAATTGTGTGCTGGATATGATTAGGTCCCCCAATCCCTCAAGTCCAGTTAAATTTGAGAGCTCTTTTTATCATCTCTCACTCTCTCTCCCAGCATTAGCCTTTTCTTCAAATTACAGGGTCATGAAATGGCTGTCAATTTGTCCAAAGCAGATATTGAGACAACTGTCATGACTGATGCTGCCATTTTTGCTGTTATGTCAAGAGTCAACAAGGTGGGTCTTTGGAGTTACTATGTTGAATTCATTAAATACTATACTACTGAAATTATGATTTCTTTTTTTCCTCTTATACTCTACATGGTAAGAGAAGAAAACTTCTAATCCTCTCCAAAGTACATACTTGAGCCTTTTCTTGTTTTAAAATGTTTTATTTATTTTATTTACTTGAGAAAGAGGCAGGTAGAGAGAAGAAGGTAGAAAGGATGGGCACACCAGGGCCTTCAGCCACTGCAAATGAACTCCACACATGAACCACCATGTGCATCTGGCTTATGTGGGTCCTGGGGAATCAAACCTGGGTCCTTTAGTTTTGCAGGCAAGTACCTTAACTGCTAAGTCATCTCTCCATCTCTTGAGCTTTTCTTCTCTTAACTGAATGCTTCTCTTAGTGTGTCATTGTCCCTGCCATGGAGTGGCGTTGAACATAATGAAGTAGAGCTAAGCTAAGAGTGTTAGAGGTTAGGGATTGGCTGCCTTATGCTCAAAGAGTGTGGCAAGTGTGGGTGGTGCAGGCTTCTGCTTCTCAGGAGGAATAGCATGTAGATTTCTAGGAAAGATGGGGGAAAGCTAGAACTCTGGTACTGAGCCTGGGATCCCTTTCCCCCTGCTCCTCTGTAATCCCTCAAGATGCCAAGATGGAGGCTTGAACGTTCAACCTCTGTTGTGGCTGATGGACCTTTTAGAAGTTTACTGTAGGATGGCTCATAGTTTTCTTCCTGCCCCAAAGGTGATCATTGGCACGAAGACCATCCTAGCCAATGGTGCCCTGAGAGCTGTGACAGGAACTCACACGCTGGCACTGGCAGCAAAACACCACTCCACCCCACTGATTGTTTGCGCACCTATGTTCAAGCTTTCCCCACAGGTAGGTATGTCTGTGTGTTCCAGAGACGAGGAGGCTGATGTGTAGGCTTGAACTCGGGGCTTTCAATTTACTCCGGGTTCTCATTTATCTGTTTCTTTGCTGAATAGATCAGATCCAGTAGAGGCAAAAAGGCTGCAGGAGTCTTGAGCCAGAAACGCAGTGAATAGGTACAGTCAGGCAGCTTTAGAGTTATGGTTGTGGTGTCGGGGCAGTCTGGGATAGGGAAAGGCCTTGTGCATACAGCTGTCGCCATTCTCCATTGACACAAATGTTTCTGAGAGTGCCAAGCAGGTTGAAGCTGTTTGTCACTGTTCCAGGGTCTGTCCTCTGCAGCTTGAGTAAGAGAGATTACTATATTCAGAAGCTATTTGTGTGAAAATAACCTATTTATAAACTATATGTTTTAGTTGAAGTTAAAATCACATAACATAGAATTAACCACTTCTAAGCATGTAATTTAGTATATTCACAGCAGCTTGGCACCATCACTGTTGTCAAGCTTTTCTTTTGGTTTTTCGAGGTAGGGTCTCACTCGGGCTCAGGTTGACCTGGAATTCACTATGCAGTCTCAGGGTGGCCTCGAACTCTCGGCGATCCTCCTACCTCTGCCTCCAGAGTGCCGGGATTAAAGGCGTGTGCCACCACACCTGGCTCTGTTGTCAAGCTTTTAAACCTTTTGGTCATCTCAGAAAAATACACTGTATGCATTAAGTAGTCACTCCTATTCCATTTTCTCCCCATCTTGTAACCACCAATCTCGTGTCTCTGGGTTTTTCAGTTTCACATGTTTGTATGTAAAGTCATACATGATGTAACCTTTCGTGTCTCACCTCTGTCACTTAGCAGAATGCCTTCAATATTTCTCCTTATTGTAGCATGTCAGCATTTGCTTTCCTTCTTTCTTTCTTTCTCTTTTTTTTTTTTAAGCTTAACCATATTCTGTATGGACATTCCAAAGTGTATTATATTTTTTTGGCATTTCAAGATAGGGTCTCACTCTGTTTCAAGCTGACCTGGGATTCACTATGTAGTCTCAGGTTGGCCTTGAACTCACGGTGGTCCACCTGCCTCTGCCTCCCAAGTGCTGGAATTAAAGGCATGTGCCACCACAACCAGCTTTATTGATGGCTGTTGGGAAACCGGACATGTTGGCACACACCTTTAATCCCAGCACTTGGAATGCAGAGGTAGGAGGATCGCTGTGAGTTCAAGGCTACCCCAAAACTACATAGTGAATTCCAGGTTAGCTTGAGCTAGAGTGAGACCTCAAAAAAATAAAATAAAATAAAGAAAGAAAAGAAAAGAAAAGAAATCTATTGATTAAGCTGTTGGGGTTGGTCTCACCTTAAGACTTTTGTGAATAATTTAAAAACTTGTGTATAAATTTTCTTTGGGAATACATATTTCCACTTGCCTTGGGTACATATCTAAGAAGTACTGGGCCTCTTTTAGAAAAATATTTTTCATTTTCAGTTCCTCAGTGAAGAAGATTCATTTCACAAGTTTGTGGCTCCCGAAGAAGTTCTTCCTTTCACAGAAGGTAAGGTGTGTGGGGGTGGGAGTCTTTGGAGGGGTCTTTTTGTTCTTTGGGTGGTCAGGATCGAATGCTGTTAGGTTGACTTGACTTGATCTTTGTGTGTATGTGTAGTATGTAGTATCCTGTGGTGTGTGTATGTGCAGATTTGTGTGTCCCATGTACACATGTGGGGGCTAGAGAATGTTGGATAGCTTTCTGTATTGTTTATCTGCATATATCCTTAAGACAGAGTCTTCCTTTCTCTGAATCTGGAGCTGCAGTTTTCATTAGCCTCAGCAATTCTGCAGTCTGTTCCTCAGATGATGCCTAGCTATTGACATGGGTGCTGGGGAATCAAACTCAAGGCCCCTTCAGGCCCTCATGCTTGTACCACAAGCACCCTTAGCCACTGAGCCACCCTTCCCAGCCCTTGCTTTATTCTTTCAAAATCATACTTCTTGTGGGGACTGTTTTATTTAGCAGCTCACAATGTTTGAGGACCTGAGGTGGTCCTTGTTAATTTGTTCTGAGGCTAATATACATTAGCTGAGTTATTTGGGTCATGGTGTGTTGGATCACTTAGCATTGACTGGGTTTGATTTTTGTACTTGGTTCAAAATCCAGATAACAACAAGTGGGAAAATAAAGTTGCTTCCAGTTGTTATAAGGAATCATTTTGGTGACTTGGCTGCAAGAGGAAGCAGGATCTAAAACCTCCTGCTTTGAGACTCACCTGTAGCCTAGACATGCTGGTGCCTTGGGGGTCCTTTGCTCCAGCTTCTGAAGGCACCAGCTATACTCAGTGAGCTGCTCACTACCCCATCAGCAGTTCAGCCGGCTGCATGCTCTCTGAGAGCAGGGCACAGTGCGTGCGGTCCTAATTCTTCTTGGAGGCTGGATAATTTTATCCCTTTATTTAAACATTTTTCAGGAAACATCTTTTGAAGCTGGTTGCAATGTTATCTTCCTATAATCCCAGCACTTATGGGGCTGAGGCAGGAGGATCACAAGTTTGAAGCCCAGCTTGGTCTGCATAGTGAGTTCCAGTATTATTCAGATCTTATTTCAAAAAATTATATAAAGAGCTAGAGAGATGGCTTAGCTGTTAAGGCATTTGCCTGCAAAGGCTGAGGACCCAGGTTCCATTCCTCAGTACCCATGTAAGCCAGCTGTCCATGGTGGCACATGCATCTGGAGTTTGTTTGCAGTGACTAGAGACCCTGGCATGCCTACTCTATCTCTTTCTCTCCTAAATAGATATGAAAATAATTTTTTTAAAAGTGTCTGTTGGGGGCTGGAGAGATGGCTTAGTGGTTAAGCGCTTGCCTGTGAAGCCTAAGGACCCCGGTTCGAGGCTCGGTTCCCCAGGTCCCACGTTAGCCAGATGCACAAGGGGGCACACGCGTCTGGAGTTCGTTTGCAGAGGCTGGAAGCCCTGGCACGCCCATTCTCTCTCTCTCTCCTTCTATCTGTCTTTCTCTCTGTGTCTGTCGCTCTCAAATAAATAAATTTTAAAAAAAAAGTGTCTGTTGGGCACTCCCTACACGCAGCTGCCAGGGAGAAGACAATAAAGGCACCAGGTTCTGTTTCCACAGAACTTCTGCTGCAGATGATAGGCAGGAAAATGTCTGTCCTTATGAAGAAAACAGGAAGCCAAGCGTGGTGGCACACGCCTTTAATCCCAGCACTTGGGAGGCTGTGGTAGGAGGACTGCTGAGTCAAGGCCACCCTGAGACTCCATAGTGAATTCCAGGTCAGCCGGGGCTATAGTGAAACCCTACCTCAAAAGGAAAGAAAGAGAGAGAAAGAAAAGAAAGAAAGAAGAGGGGAGAGGAGAGAAAGAGGGAGGAGGGAAGGAGAAAACAAAACAAGTAGGAGTGACATGATAGAAAATGGCTAAGGGACTGCTAAGACTGGGGCAGGGTCTTTATGAAATGACGTTGCTGGAGTCCTGAATGATCAGACCCTACCTTGTAAAGATCGGGGTGGGGGGAGTGTTCCAGGCACATAGAAAAGGCCTGGGTTTGGTACAGACTTAGCTGTTGGGAGGAAGATGGTCATGTGGCTGAGAAGTACTGAGCGCAGGGAGCAGTACAAATTATAGTTACAGTGGTATGGTAAGAGCCAAATCTTGTCTCCAATTTGAATTATTTGGGGGGGTGCGGCTTTGAGGTAGGGTTTCACTCTAGCCCAGGCTGACCTGGAATTCAACATGTGTCTCAGGGTGGCCTTGAACTTAGGGCGATCCTCTTACCTCTGCCTCCCAAGGGCTGGGATTAAAGGTGTGCACCACCACATCCGGCTTCAATTTGAATTATTCTAAGTGCTATGAGAAGGCATTGGAATAGTTTTGTGGGTTTTTATTCCCCCCCCCCCATTTAGGACAGGGTTTTGCTGTATAGCCCAGGATGTCCTTAGACTTGCAGCCCTTCTGTCTCAGTCTCTAGAGAATAAGCGTGGGGAACCGTGGTTGAGTAACCTCTTCCCGTTTGAGTTTTGCTGCAGCTTGCTAGTGTGCCTACACTGGTGAGCGTGGACTCTGTGGACTACTTAATTATTCGAGTAGCATCGTCAGCTTTCTCTCTAGCATGTGATTATCTTGCAGGGGACATTCTGGAGAAGGTCAGTGTTCACTGCCCTGTGTTTGACTACGTGCCGCCCGAGCTCATTACCCTCTTCATCTCCAACATTGGTGGGAATGCACCATCCTACATCTACCGCCTGATGAGCGAGCTCTACCATCCTGATGACCACACCCTGTGACCGCACTCATCCTGACTGGCTACACCCAGAGAGGAGCAGAGACAGTACTGCTGCTGCAGCGTCCCCTAGCAGCCGGGCAGGGGCAGTCAGCCTGCGAGACCTCAGCGCTGTGTCCTGCCTTCTAGTCACCCTGACAAGACGTACGTCCCGGACAGCAGAAGGGTTCAGCCTGTTGATTTTGGAGCCTCTAAGTGACCTGGCTGTGTGTGTTTGAGTAACTTCAATTTTCTGATTCTGTGGTATATTACATATGCCACTGACTACCTTGCTAGAATAGACTTTTGCTCAGAAATGGCTCCCATGCCTTTTCATAGGCTAAGCCAATAAACCCTGCTGGAAGGTTCCCAAGTTTGTTTATTGTCCTGAGGTCTGACTGATTCAGACAGCAGCAGCAGAGTCCTTTTCATAAAGGGCTGTAATTAGAGGGAGATGTCTAAAGCATAAAAAGTAAATAACAGCATTTAGTTTTCTTGGAGCTGGGGAGATGGCTCAGTGGCTAAAGGTGCTTATTTACAGGCCTGCCAGTCCAAGTTCAACTCCCCAGCACCCACATAAAGCCAGTCAAAGTGGTGTGTGCATCTGTGATCCTAAGGCACCTATGGCAGTGGGAGGCTGGAAGCTCACAGGCCAGCTAGATGACTGCACACAAAGCAAAGCGGCAAAGACAAAATTAGGAGGGAGAGTTTGTCTCAAGCAGAGTGGAGGGAGAAGACAAAATCCCTGAGGTTGTCCCCAGACCTCCACACATGTGTCGTATACATACAATAATAAAGGTATTCAGTTTTCTAACTCACCAGAAATGGCCACCAATAACTTTTTAGTAATCTAAGGTAATAACTGAGCATCACACTCACCTGGGAGCTTAAACACGTGCTATCTTGGGTTCCATTCTGGCTTACTGCGGCTGATCTTAGGGAGAGGGGAGACCGAGGAGTTTAAAGGTTCCCAGAGGATGAACTGGAGAGGTGGCTGATCAGTTAAAGGCACTTGTTTGCAAAGCCTGACAGCCTGGAGTTGATTAAACAGTACCCACATAAGGCCAGATGCATGAAGTGGCAAATGTGTCTGGAGTTAGTTTGCAGTGACAGGAGCCCTGGGATGCCCTATCCATTCTCTGTCTGCCTCTTTATCTCTGTTTCTCTCAAATAATAAAATCAGGGCTAGGCTACAAGATGGTGCATTTTAAAAGGCAAATCAGAACCTGCATCTCTAGAATTAATTTGAAGCACACAGACAAGAACGGTGAGTGAAGCAGTCTCATGTCACAGCCCAAGTGTTAGGCAACAGGAGAAAGGTTAAATAAGTATGACATTTATATGATGGAACATTGTGTGTACAAACAGGTTTCAAAAGAGTGGCTTGAGGGCAGTGTGTGGATTGAAAGGATTTTGGCTGGTCCTTCCAGGACTGAATTTGAATTAGTTCCCAATATTTAAAAAATAATGACATACTTGACAAATTTAGATTTCTTGGTTTTCTGGAAGATTCCAATCTGACAACTCCTGAACCACCTTCTCAAGTGGCAGGAAGGCTGGCAGCAGTGGGCTCCCGTTGGCTAGCCTGATTCCTTCAGATGGGAAACCCTCAGAGGATCTGTCAGATCCATAACTTGTATGTGCCATTTTCTTAAACCCTGTGGGCAGGTGATTGTCACCCTTTAGAGAATGGGGGGGGGGAGGTGACAAGTAGCAGAACAATATGCATATATATTTTTATTTATTTATTTGAGAGAGAAAGGCAGATGGAGAATGGGCACACCAGGGCCTCTAGTTGCTGCAAGTGAACTCCAGATACATGGGCCACCTTATGTATCTGACTTACATGGCTCCTGGGAAATTGAACCTAGCTGAGTCTTTTGGCTTTGCAACAAGCACCTTAACCACTAAACCATCTCTCTAGCCCTAATTTACAATTTTTAACAAAAGTCTCTTAGGTGAGCTGGATTATCTTCCATGCTTAAGATCTGGTCTGAAGCAGAGGACTCCCCACAGGATGCTTGTCACAGATGCTGTTTTTCTGAGTCTGGTAGCAGTATCTGGTTGCACAGAGGATCCGTTTTAAGCACACACCCTCAGGGATTTGGAGATGCAGTCTGACAGCCACACTGTGGCAGACACTGGTTGGAAGCAGGTTAGAGGGAAAGGCCTCTACTCTGATATCAATTTGAGAAGGCTGGCTTTGATTTGGTGGTGGGCAACAAGACCAATGAGGGTCTGTCTGAAAGCTCCATGACTCAGAAGGACCTGACTCACTCAGGCCTCGGTCTACTATTCCTTACAGCATCTTGGACCCCATGATTTCTCAGCGAAGTGGCTTATGGCTGCCAATTACCAGCAACTGTCTCCTGTGGAGGCTTCTATGCTAACAGCAGTCTGCTTGGGTTACAGTCGTGTGGTTTGGAAGAACAGCAGTGAGTCAAAGACTTTAAATTCGTTCCTGGCTCCCAAAGTATTTCATACTTGTCCTTCGTGCATCTCGGCCTCTGTGTCTAAAATTAGCATCATCCTTCCCAGGCTTGACTTGGATGAGGGAGGAGGACAGAAGCTGTCCTTGGGCCAGCTCTTCCAGTGCCCAGAACAGAACCGTAGGGACGCATATTTGTTAGGCCCTAGGAGCTCCGGTAAGTAAATCTACCAAGCTTCGATTTCCTATTTCCTTCACTCTCTAACTATTTGAGGAGGAGCAAATGTTGGAAATACGGAAGATGCGTTTTCAGGGAAAAACAAGTTCCAGGAACTCACTACCTCCAGCCTTGGCCACACCTGCCTCCCACAAGACTGAGGGAAAAAAACATAGCTTAAAGGGAATTAGCAAGTACAGTTCTATGGGTGCAGAAGTCTTCCTGAATATGCCAAATAAACCAAGTTAGATGATGCAGTGTGTAACGATACTTTTTCCCACGGGTTCTATCTTGCAAGTTGGGCAGAGGGCAGGAAAGGCACAATTCTTGGAACTTGAATAAGGAACAGGAATTCTTAATTTAGCTTCAGAAGAGAAGTCTGAAAAATACTAAGAAAAACTTAAGCATAAAGTGGTCCCCTAGGGCTGGAGAGATGGCTTAGTGGTTAAGCGCTTGCCTGTGAAGCCTAAGGATCCCGGTTTGAGGCTTGATTCCCCAGGATCCACGTTAGCCAGATGCACAAGGGGGCACACGTGTCTGGAGTTCGCCTTCAGTGGCTGGAGGCCCTGGTGTGCCCATTCTCTCTCTTCTCTCCCTATCTGCCTCTTTCTCTCTGTCACTATCAAATAAATAAATAAATAAATAAAAATAACCAAAATATTTTTTAAAAGTGATCCCCTAAAATATAATTACTGGTACCCATAGTGTAGCTTTCATAAATGTGCTTCAAACCACTTTTCTTCTTTTTTTTTTTTTTTAGAACAGACCTGCCTTAGTCTTTGAGTTAACAAAGGCTGCCTTTCAGAGGGCTCCATCACTGAACTCTATGGCTCTCTTAACTCTCCACATGTAGAAGTTGGTCCATATAACCCCTTGGCCATGAATACCAGATGGTGATACAATCATGAAGGACCCATATGTACTACTGTCTACCTGTCCTCTCAGAAACCCCCTCTGGAGATATGCACCTAGATGACACCAAAGACCTGTTTTCAAACTGGGTTTGGAATGATGTATCTGGTCTGCTTTTAAGTTATGATGTACTGCCCTGGGGATGGAACCTGGGGTCTTGTGCATGGTAAGCAAGCACTCTGCCACTAAGATATAGCCTGGTCCGTATTCTTTCATTCACCAAGAGGCTGTGTCAGGACATTGGGTAATGGCTACACAAAAGAGCTGCAGTCTGAGCTTTCAGTCTGCATCATCACACAATGGGATACTGAACAGTGATTGCTGGATTGTGTGTGGTGTGTCACAGGCATATGACATTTAGAATTAAGACCTGCTTAGACAAGAAAGAAGGTCTTAGTGTTGAAGTGAAAACTTGACAAGGTTTTTTTTTTTTTTTTTGTCTTTTTGAGGTAGGGTCTCACTCTAGCTCAGGCTGACCTGGAATTTACTATGTAATCTCAGGGTGGCCTTGAACTCACAGTGATCCTCCTACCTCTGCCTCCTGAGTGCTGGGATTAAAGGTGCACACCACCATGCCCAGCATAAGATTTCTTAAATTCATAATTTATATAAATAAGTCTGCAGTGAAAGGAGAGGTAACACAATGTTGAATAAAGGTAAACTAGTCCAAGTGTGGTGTTTCACACCTGTGACATCAACACTCAGGAAGCTGAGGCACATGGATAATGAATTTGAGGCCAGCCTGTACAATATAGTAAGACTGTCTCAAAAATCCTTAAATTAACGAAAACTTAACTTAGTAGCTGTTAAGTCTAGTCAGTAAACTCAGATTGCAGGTTTAAAAAAATATTTTTCTTTATTTGAGAGAGGGAAAGAGGCAGAGTGAGAGAGAGAAAATGGGCATGCCAGAGCTTCTAGCCACTGCAAACGAACTCCAGATGCAAGCGCCACCTTGTGCATCTGGCGTGTGTGGGTACTGGGGAAGCGAACCAAAGTCCTTTGGCTTTGCAGGCAAGCACCTTAACTGCTAAGCCATTTCTCCAGCCCTAGATTGCAGTTTGTCATAATAAAGTCTCAACTATCTCCTTGCTAAGTTTACTTGGTACTGTCTCTAGAAATGAATAAAAACTGAAGTCATTCACATTAAGAGAAGTGTAGGGTATCCACAATTGAGAACTAGACAGATCACCTATCCTAAAACAGATCCTAACATAATTTGCTTCAAGAAATTAGATGCCGGGCTGGAGAAATGGCTTAGCGGTTAAGCGCTTGCCTTTGAAGCCTAAGGACCCCGGTTCGAGGCTCAGTTCCCCAGGTCCCACGTTAGCCAGATGCACAAGGGGGCGCACGCATCTGGAGTTCGTTTGCAGAGGCTGGAAGCCCTGGCACGCCCATTCTCTCTCTCTCCCTCTATCTGTCTTTCTCTCTGTGTCTGTCGCTCTCAAATAAATAAATTTAAAAAAATTTTAGAAAAAAAAAAAAAAGAAATTAGATGTCCCCAGCACTCGGGAGGCAGAGGTAGGAGGATCGCGAGAGTTCGAGGCCACCCTGAGACTACATAGTGAATTCCAGGTCAGCCTGAGCCAGATCGAGACCCTACCTTGAAAAACCAAAAAAAAAAAAAAAGAAAAAGAAAGAAATTAGATGTCAAAGGTCTCAGATTACTTTGTCACTGAACCAGTGATACAAGCTCAAAAACATTGTGGGCCAAATGCACAACTGGATTAAGCATCAGTTTTTCTCAATGTCAGCTTTGGAAGAACTAGGTGACCTCTATGAAGGAATTACATGTGAAACCCCTTAAATAAAAATTTATTGGCCGGGTGTGGTGACGCACGCCTTTAATCCCAGCACTCAGGAGGCAGAGGTAGGAGGATCACCATGAGTTTCAGGCCACCCTGAGACTACATAGTGAATTCCAGGTCAACCTGAGCTACAGTGAGACCCTACCTCAAAAAAAAAAAAATAAATAAAATAAATTAAATAAACAAAAAAGCCAATGGACAATCCTTGCTTTTGAAATAAAAAGGCTGTAAAGCTAATGTCAAGCAAGGCCAGCCAAATTTCCCTACCTCAGATTGCTGTTGGCCTCCTGCTGGCTTCCTGGCTCAGTACATTCCAATAGATGAGGTAAGACACTCATATTCCCACGAGCTTTGGTCAGGTGCCTGCATGACACTGAGACACCTACCATACCAGAAAAGCATGGGGTGTGATCTGAGGGTTTGAGGAAGCCTGAACTTCATAAAAGCCTCCTTTTTGCTGTATATGCCTCTTGTCTTCCGAGGTGTGTGTTTAGAAGGGACTCGACCTGCTTACTAAATGCTGAAGCAGTGGGAAGGGTAGAAGGAACAGGAGAGAGGATTTATGTGGTGCACACTACCTGAGTTTCTTTCTCAGGACTGCCTTCTTTTCCTTTCATTCTGGCCCCACCTTTTGGCAGTCTTGCCATTGATGAGCAACTGCCAGCTGGGAAAGTGGAAACAGGTGTGAGGTACAGGGGCAAGCTTACCAGTCAGTTCTACCAGCTTGCTTTCATTAAGGTGTTTTTTTTGTTTTTTTTTTTTTTTTGAAGTGCGGAGAAGACAGCGTTGCCATATAACTTTTTTTTTTTTTCCTTTTTACTGACAGCTTCCATACTTACAGAAAATAAACCATGATAATTCCCTCCCCTCCCCTACTTGCTATGTAACTCTTGATCATCCCGCCTCAGCTTCCTGAGTGTTGGCATTACACCATCCCTGGATTTTGATGGAGTGGTGATGGATGGCCAACAGGCAGGGGATCTGGGTTTCTGTGCTGTGCCAGAGCCTGTTCCTCATATACACGAGTGTGCCAGGTTCATACAAAGCTTTGCTGAGCTGCCTGGTCAGGGCTTTCTGAGATCTGCTCTGCTCACACCTGTCTTCCTCAGCCCTGACCTCTCCAGAACTATGGTCCTGGGTTCCCTCCTGCTCTGCCCCATCTTCTGTCTTCCGGCTGTGCTGCCTCTGGCTGCTGGCTAGCGCCCCTCTGCAGTCCCTGCTCACTGGGGTCCTGGCTGGACCTGCTTCCTTTTCCTATATTCTCGTCCACTCCGTGCACTGCCTCTGGCTTTTCAGATGCTAGCTCCTGTTAGCACCCATGGTCTTAATTCTCATAGTAGGACTACTACTTTGTCTTAGCTCAAAGAGCTGGCTGGGACTCCTACCTCCACCCTGGAGAAAGTTAACATGCTGGTTTTCTTTTCCCTCTTTCTGACTAAAGCTGAACCTCTTCAAAGTACAGACACACACACACACACAGCAACATTACCAAAACTAGAGCATTTAAGAATCGCTACATTTCACAGCTCATCTCTTTTCTCTGAAGTTACCAACATCCTTACCAAACAGAATATCATAAGGTTGAACCACTAAGCTGAAAAACTAACCTGTTTTTAATGAATTAAAAATATCTTATTGAGCCGGATGTGGTAGTGCACGCCTTTAATCCCAGCACTTGAGAGGCAAAGGTAGGAGGATTGCTGTGAGTTCAAGGCCACCCTGAGACCACATAGTGAATTCCAGGTTGTCGGGAGCCATACAGCAAAAGCCTCTCCATTTTGCCTGGGCCTGCTCATAAGCTGACTCATTACACAGAAAGCTGGTCCATCCAGCTTTCTGTTAGGTACTTCTGGAACGTCGGTCAGCAGACTGCTTACAGAATCTTATCTTTTGCAAAAGGCCAGTTTATGGTCAGGATGTGAAGCCTGGTGCAGTCAGGATGCCATTGAGGCAAGATTAGATGAACACCTGATTACATCCCCTCTAGGTTTCCTGACAATTCCAAAGCCCTAAATCATGTCATCCAGCTTATTCCCCCCCCCCCCCTTTTTCTTCCCCATATAACCACTGTGTAAAAAATAACGACTCTGAGGCCTTGACAAACATCTAGCATGGTCTCCTTCTTGTGTCTGTTTGCCTTTTCTCACCCAGGTTAACTTCTCCT
Source organism: Jaculus jaculus (assembly GCF_020740685.1). Lineage (NCBI taxonomy): Eukaryota > Metazoa > Chordata > Mammalia > Rodentia > Dipodidae > Jaculus > Jaculus jaculus. The sequence goes on along the minus strand of NC_059108.1, from coordinate 142,954,231 downwards.
CGGGTCCTTGTTCAACTCCCTGCTGGCTGGGAACACCAGGTCAGCCTGGGCTACAGCAAGACCCTACCTAAATATATATATGTATATATATACACGATTATTCTTATTGGAACAAGACCCAGTTCTGCAAGCTCTAAAAAATATAGTATTACGTGGGGTAGCATGGGGTAATAACAGGAAGGAATTTGCAATGTGAAATCACACAGGGTGAGAATTCTGGCTGTCTCAGCTGGATCCTTTAGAAACCAGTCAGTGTCTCTAAGCCTTAGTACATCCAGTATACAAAAGGGAGGATAGTACCAGATGTGTCACAGCGTCTTTAACCCCTTGGGAAGCAGAGGTAGGAGGATGGATGTGAATGAGGCCAGTCTGAGACTATCTAGTGAGATCTAGGTCAGCCTGGGCTCCAGTGAGACCCTACCTTGAAACTGAAGCCACCCCCCCCAAAAAATTACTGTGATTTTAAAACAAAATATATATTTTTTTATTCTCAAGTAGAAAGAGAATGGGCATGCCAGAGCCTCTAGTTGCTGCAAATGAACTCTAGATACATGAGCCACTTTGTGCATCTGTCTTTACGTGGGTACTGAGGAATCAAACTTGAGTTGTTAGGCTTTGCAGGCAAGTGCCTTAACCACTGAGCAATCTCTCCAGTCCCCAAATTACTATTATCTTAGAAAACTAAATGTATCTTTGTTCTTAATGGCACTTTAGTTAAAACAGAACTATGCAATCTTCTAGACACAAAATGGCCTTGCTATTCATAACCTCACAGTGCCTGACACTATCTACATAATAGACCTTCATAATAAAAGGAAAATATGATGACATCAAGATAGAAGAGAGACTGATTGGAGAAGGGATTCAGCAGAGGAAGGAATTGAAAGGGGAACAATGAGGCTGGAAATTGTCATGATTTATTGTCTATTCTTAGCTGTCAATAAACAAAAAGTTTTAAAAGGGGTTGGAGAGATGGCTTGGTGGTTAAGGTGCTTGCCTATGAAGCCTAAGGACCCAGGTTCAATTCCCCAGTACCCACCTAAGCCAGATGCACAAGGTGGTACATGCATCTGCAGTTAGGTTGCAGTGCCTAGAGGCTCTGGCTCACCCATTCACTCTTTTAAATTAAATATATAAATAAAAATATTTAAAAAAAAGAAAGTTGGCTTTAAAAAAGGGTTTTTTAAAAGCAGTACAAAATAAACCCCTAAAAGGCAATAAAAGTCATCTGTTAGATATATTTGGCTAATAGATTGTTTTTATGCTGATGCATTCTACTACTGAGCTAATAAATTATTAAAATAGGATAATTATCTTCTTGTTTGAGTCAGGCTAGCCAGGAAGACATAAAGAACTTTTTCTAAATCTCTGTTAATCTCAAGAAAACAGTAGTTGGGAATTATTTAGATGAAATCTTGCTCCACCATTATCTAAGAGGTATTGTCATACTTCTGAAACCCCACAAACAGCTGGGCATAGTGGTTCATACCTTTAATCCCAGCACTCAGGATGCAGAGGTAGCAGGATGGCTGTGAGTTTGAAGCCAGCCTGGGACTACAGAGTAAATTCCAGGGTAGCCTGGGCTAAAGTCAGATCCTACCTAAAAAAAAAAAAAAAAAAAAAAAAAGCAAAGAAAGAATGAGAGGCAGAGGGAAAGAAAAAAAGAAACCTCACAAACATGTCTGACCTAAAAGGATTTGTCTTATTCCTGGGTCAGCCAGGTGTGGTAGTACGTACCTGTGATTCAAGCACTTGGGAGATACAGGAAGGAGCACCAGGAGTTCAAGGTCATCTTCAGCAGCAGAGATAGTTCAAGGCCAGCCTAGGCTACGTGACACCCTGCCTCCAAAAAAAAATTCCTGGGACAGTAGGGCTCCTTCCCTGCATGCTGGGAGAATACCATAGAGGCCTGAGGTCACATCTCCCCACTGACCTAGAGGCAAGAAGCTAGACAGTCTTGCAAATCCTTTAATTTTATTTATTTATTGATTGAGAAAGAGAAAGAGGCAAAGTGTGTATGAGTGTACCAGGGCCTCTTGCCATTGCAAACGAACTCCAGACACATGCACCACTTTGTGCATCTGGCTTTCCATGAGTACTGGGGAAATGTACCAAGGCCATCAGGCTTTGCAAGCAAGTGCCTTTAACTGCAGAGCCATCTCTCCAGCCCCCCAGCCTTTTAAGAACACCTTTTAAGTCCTGGGCCCCACTCTATGAAACACCCATTTGTATGGCTTTGGTAAGAAGTACGCTTTTAGACAGTAGTGCCTATTCTTCAGGGTTCCAATTATGAAGCTAGTGAGTTCCTCTGGAAAATGAGTGCAGGCTCCTCCTGGCCCGCGGCGAGGCCCATGCTCATGAAGGCAGAACCTTCATTCGAGCTTCACTCCAGAGCAGCTGCCAAACAAACGTTCTCCACAAGCACCATTTGTTTCCTGTATTTAAACCATTTGGAAAATTATTCCATTGATAGAAAGGCCAATTTAAGCAGGCTGGTCAGGAAACACTGAAGTAGAAAGTCTCATTGTGAAATCTTCTTAATTACACAGCATTAATTGTACCATTTACAATAACCATCAGCTTTTTTCCCCCCTAGTGTATGTTAGCCAGTTGAGTCCTATTCACCACAGATCATCTGGAATGGTGGAAGACACAGATTAAGAACAGCATAATAACAAGCATTTTCAGGAAGATTAGTCCTGGTCCCAAGTGAACTTATAAAGCCATTAGATAAATGCAACGAATTAAAACCAATATACAACTTCAAAAGGACCAAAATAACATTTGTGCTTTGAAAAAAAACAGTGTAGAGCCTATCTGGTTAGGCTGAAGGAATAAATGTTGCATTTTCTTTGTGTGTGTGTGTGTGTGTGTGTGTGTGTGTGTGTGTGTGTGTGTGTGTAAGGGGCATGTTTGCTATATGCAAATGTCTGTGCGTATGCAGTGGTCAGAGAAGAGGATGGTGGTGTCCCCCGTCACTCATCTGTGTTTTCTTGAGACAGTTCTCTCATTGATTTCAGAGCTTGCCATTTCTTCTTGTTTTCACAAGCTCCAGAAGTTGTCATTTCTGCTCCCCACAGGACTGGTCTTACAGGATCCTATAGGCTTACACAGGATTAACTGCTGAGCCATCTCTAGCCCCCTAAATGCTACATTTTGATATAAGCATTTTCATATAAGCACTTTATAAGTATAAAAGTCATTTTTTAAAGTGGGTTTTCTTTTGTTGTTGTTATTAGCATGTTCCAGTTCTGGTTCGAAACATTAGTACATTAGTGTGCGCCACCACACCCAGCTGGGTTTTTAAAAATTTTTTTTAAGATTTTTATTTATTTATTGGAAGGAGGGTAGAGGGAAAGAGAGTGAGTGAGAATGAGCGTGCCAGGGCTTCCAGCCACTGTAAATAAACTACAGACGCATGTGCCACCATGTGCATGTGGCTTACATGGGACCTGGAGAATAGAACCTGGGTCCTTAGGCTTTGCAGGCAAGTGCCTTAACTGCTAAGCCATCTCTCCAGCCTCCACCTGTTTTTTGTTGTTGTTTGTTTGTTTTAAATCCCACTTTGGTGCTAAGAACCAAATCCAGGGCCTTGAATTTGTTAAATGGTCTTCCACTGAGCTATATCCCACACGCCTTTAATCCCAGCACTTGGGAGGCAGAGGTAGGAGGATCACCGTGAGTTTGAGTCCAGCACTTGGGAGGCAGAGGTAGGAGGATCACCATGAGTTTGAGTCTACCCTGTGACTACACAGTGAATTCCAGGTCAGCCTGGACTAGAGCAAGCCCCTACCTCAAAAAAACACAAAACAAACAAACAAAAAGCAATAAAACTAACAAAAAACCCAGGGGTAGGACTTTGGACTTCAAATTTTCTCATTTCTTTCTTTGAGTTTCTCTTTGACAATATGTATTTATTTATTTATTGACACATTTAATTTTTTTGGGGGGGTAGCTCTGTATCCTAGGCTGTTCTCAGACTTATTATATTTTTGTCTCAGTCTTTCAAGTGCTGGGATTACAGGTATGTACCATCACACTTGGTTATCAGTAATTTTGAATACCTAAAATGATTTCAAGTCTTGTTGGAAGACATCAGGTAATGTCTTCATGGACAGCAGAGAAATCCTGAAAGTGTGTGATTTAGAACGGACAGAACTGGGAGGGAAACGAAGACACTTTAAAGACAGGCGGGGTGAAGGCAGGAGGCGAAGGTGGAGCTTTGAGGGCAGCGCGGTAGGCCCCTGAGGGTGGGTGGGGGCAAGAAAAACAACTGCACAGAGCAAGTAAGTACACCCCTCAAGCATACAGCAACCTGCAACCAGATTATTAAATTTTATCCTAAATTAATTTACAAAAGGGAGACATTGTATTGCAACCTCCTGTGTCCACAGATGCAAAGGAATGGCCAGTCCTTAGGCTTGAAAGGCAGCTGGGTAGTAAACTAGAGGGATCTTCTGCCCCGGGAGACGGCAGTACTGGCTGGGCCTGGCGCTGAGTGATGTGGCGGGCTGCGCTGTGTGCATGCTTTCTGCTCAGAGGCGTGCGGTTCCCTTTTGTTGGGCAGATCAATAACCGTTCTCATGGTGGCTCACAAGGAGGTGTAGACTGTTGCAGGCTCTGCCTTGAACCACAGCTTTCTGCTTTTCCAAAGAGACGCCATGCACGGGCCATCTTGTGAAGTTTAGCAAGATTGGGCTTGCCGATCTATGGGAAGAAAGAGAATAAGCAACAGAAAAGCCAGGGACAAAAAGGCATTTCTAAAGTATGGATCTTGAAATTGTTTAGATTTTCAATTTATGGACACAAAAACTGATAAAGTTTCTTAGAACTAGTGCAACTGTAAATTTTATGTCTAGAGGCATACCTCCAGTAATAGGAAAGGAGTTATTTTTCATTTTTTAGTTTATTATTATTATAATTTTAATATTTTATTTATTTGAGAGGGACAGAGAAAGAGGCAGAGAAAGAAAGAGAATGGGCATGCCAGGGCCTCTAGCCACTGCAAACTCCAGATGCATGCATCCCTTTGTGCATCTGCCTTACGTGGGTCCTGGGGAATGGAACTGGGTCCTTAGGCTGTGCAGGCAAGCGCTGTAATCCCTAAGCCATTTCCTCAGCCCAAGAATTTATTATTTTTAAACACTTTTATTATTTATTTATTTATTTCACAAAGAGGGAGAGAGAAAGAATGGGCACTCCAAGGCCTCCAGCCACTGCAAACAAACTTAAGATGCATGTGTTACCTTGTGCATCTGGCTAACGTGGGTCCTGGGGAATAGAATTTGGCTCCTTTGGCTTTGCAGGCAAACACCTTAACTGCTGAGCCATCCCTCCAGCCCCAAAGAATGAATTATTTATTTATTTATTTATTTTTGAAGTAGGGTCTCGCTCTAGCCCAGACTGACCTAGAATTCACTATGTAGTCTCAGGCTGGCTTCGAACTCACAGTGTTCCTCCTACTTCTGCCTTTCAAGTGCTGTGATTAAAGGTGTGCACCACATGCCTGGCAAGAATTTTTTAAACTTCTTCTCTCTTTATTTCAGAGACAGAGTGTATGTGTGTACCAGGAGCTCCTCCAGGCATATGCACCATGTTGTGCATCTGGCTTTATGTGAATACTAGGGAATTGAACCTGGGCTGTCAGGCCTTACAAGCAAATGCCCTTAACCAGTGAGCCATTTCTCCAGCCCAAAAGCAAAGAATATTCTTTTTTTTTTACTAATTTATTTTTTATTGACAACTTCCATAATTATAGACAATCAACCATGGTAATTCCTCCCCTCCCACTTTCCCCTTGGCAACTCCACTCTCCATCATATCCCCTTCCCCTCTCAGTCTGTCTATTTTGATGTTATCATTTCCTCCTATTGCAATGGTATTGAGTAGGTGGTGTCAGGCACTGCCAGGTCATGGACATCCAGGCCATTTTGTGTCTGGAGGAGCACATTGTGAGGAGTCCTACTCCTACACAAAGAATTTTCAATGGATTACATTAGCACATGAAAACTATGTGAGAAAGGCCTGTGGCCAGATAGGCGTGGTGGCTCTCACCTTTAACCCCAGCACTTGGAAGGCAGACATAAGAGGATCACTGTGAATTCTAGGCCCACCCACCTGGAATTACACAGTAAATTCCAGGTAGGCCTGGGCTAGAATGAGACCCTACTTTGAAAAACAAAAATGAAAGAAAGGCAGGCCTGTGGACTGGAGAGATGGCTTAGTGGTTAAGGCACTTATTGGCAAAGCCAAAGGACCCAGGTTTGATTCTCCAGTACCCACGAAAAGGCAGATGCACAAGATGGTGAATGCATCTGGAGTTTGTTTGCAGTGACAGGAGACCCTGATATGCTCATTCTCTCACTCTCTCTCTCTCTCTCTCCCTCCCCTCTCTCTGACTTCTGTTTGTAAATAAGTAAAGAAAAATCATTTTGAAAAAGAAAGAAAGGCCAGGCGTGGTGGCGCACGCCTTTAATCCCACCAGTTGGGAGACAGAGGTAGGAGGAACACCATGAGTTCCAGGCCATCCTGAGACTACATAGAGAATTCCAGGTCAGCCTGAGCTAAAGTGAAACACTACCTCGAAAAACCAAAAGAAAAAAAAGAAAGAAAGAAAGAAAGAAAGAAAGAAAGAAAGAAAGAAAGAAAGAAAGAAAGAAAGAGAGAGAGAAAGGCCTAGACAGCTGTTAGCAGGAATGATAAGCAAAATAAAAGATTGCAGAGTAGGAGAATCGGTATGAGTTTGAGGCCACCCTGAGACTACTTAGTGAATTCCAGGTCAGCCTGGGCTAGAGCAAGACCCTACCTTGAAAAACAAAACAAGCAAACAAACAAAAAAAAAAAAAAAAAAAAGAAGAAGAAGAAAAGAAGATGTTCTTAACTTAAGCCACTCCATGCCTCAATGTAGTGTACACGCCACCAAGCCTGGTTCCTTGACTGATGATCCTCAAGCTACAGCTCAAGGTATCCTTGGAGATGGCGAGTTATGCCCACAGGTCATCATTCTAGCATGTACTAGCAAGACACTGGATGTTTCAGCCATATTTTGTCCGCAATGAGTTCACTGCATTTCTACCAATTATCTCTCCCCCACAGGAAGAATCTTAACAAGCCCAGAGCCAGTAGGCAAATGATACTCGGGATATGTAAGCCTGTACATATGCTAAGCTTAAAAACCACAAGACATTTTAGTTTGAGCTCCATTTTAAATGTGAGCTGGAAGAACCAAATGAAGAGACTTTAAATGAAACCTCAAGTTTGCGTTTTACAAAACTCCCTTATTTTGCCAGGCTTGGTGCATCGGTAGGGCATGCCTTTAATTCCAGCAGTTGGGAGGCAGAGGTAGGAGGATCACTGTGAGTTCGAGGCCAGCCTGGGATAGAGTGAGCCCCTACCTTGAAAAAAAACAAAAACAAAGAAAACCAAAGCAAAAAACCTCCCTTATTTTGGAAAGGATAAAAATATTACATTTGGATAGCAGAAGCTGGAGAAGAAAGAAAAACTGACCGTTGCTCCCTCCTGCTCCTACCAGTCACAGGTGTACCTGCTTTTCCTGCTCCAAGTGGTCCATGTCCGCCAATGGCAGCATAGAAGGTCGCCCATGGGCACACTGGAATGGCAGCTGGCACCAGGACAGAGCTTCAATAAGGCGATAGCACTCCTCCAGGCTCAGGCCATCATTAAACTTAATGGCCCCTAAATGAAAGAGGCCATGGTGGTAAGGAACCAATGCTGAAAGCCAAACACGTGAAAAAGCAACATTTCTCAGACTTCTTTGGTGAGGCTTTGAGACTGCTTGAAGCTGGCACTTAAGGCCATGGAAGAGGCGGAGGATTCAGGACTGCCCTCCTGCTCAGCTTTTCCTTGTGGAGTATGTGTCCAGGAGGAATTCCTTAACTTGTTACGAGCTTGCTTTCAGGGTTTGCCTTAAAGACACAGGGTAATATTTTTGCCTACTTAATGGACTGTGAAGTTGAAGTTATCATTTGTCCACAGGTGTAGGGCCTTGAGAGGCCCGGGCGTGAGGCCTGGTGGAACTTCCTGAGCCTAGCTAAAGTTTGGCGACCTGTCTCTGTCCAGCTAGGACACAGAAGGACACCTAATGGCCTCTGGCCTGCTACTCCGCCCCCCCCCCCCCCCCCCCCCCCCCCCCCCCGTGTAGGAGTTCCTCCGCGCACCCACGTGCACCTAGAACCAATCATCTCAAAAGACGCGTTATGCTATTGGCCCTTACACCTTATCCCCTCCTGAGGTCCCGCCCTCGTTCTCAATGATATATAAGCTCCTGCCTAACACGCCTGACTGTTTGGAGGGGAGTCCCGACTCAGTGGTGTGTCCCTGGCCGTCAACACCCACCCTCCTCCTCAATCCCTTGGGAGGAACCAGCGGGCCTGGTCCTTCCTCAGCACTACCTGCGGGGGGAGCCCCGCACACAGGCCTTCCGAAAGCAACCTCTAATTATTTCCTTAGAGTGCTCATTTTATTCCTTTTTTTTTTTAGTTTTTACTATTTTTTTATGAGAGACAGAGAGAATTGGCATGCCAGGGCCTTCAGCCACTGCAATCGAACTCCAGACACATGTGCCACCTTGTGCATGCATTACCTTGTGTGTCTGGTTTACATGGGATCTGAGGAGTCAAACATGGTTCCTTAGGCTTTGCAGGAAAGCGCCTTAACTGCTAAGCCATCTCCCCAGCCCTATTCCCTCCATTTTTAAAACTTCTATTATAATCTTCCTAATCTAAACTCTCATAGCTAGAACTCACCTTTATTCCTACATTAATTTATTCAGCTATAGGTTATCCACCTAGTGCAACTTTGTGTAAGCCGCCTTTTCAGGCCGTGAATGTGGCAGCAGTCAGTGTCTGTGGAGATGAATCCAGGGAGCGCGTGAGCACCGCAATGGTGGTGGTTGGTGAGAGGGCAGCTAAAAGGGGGTGAAGACGGGATAAAGGGACAAAGAGCGCTGGGATCTTTGCAGGAGACAGGATGGACCCTTTTCACTAAGCTGGGAAAGACAGAAGGTGACAAGAGCTAACAGAGGAGGGAATAAAATGGGAATGTCAGTAGGTTGGAGACGCCAGTGTGGGCAAGTGACTGTTGCAGGAGGCTGCAGACATGCGCTTCACTGACACACACACCCCATGCTATGGCCCCTGGTCGTCACGCCTCACTGAGGGACTTCTAATGCCTTTTCTATCAGCTACAGGTTTTACTGGATCTTTCTGCTCTCTGCTCCTTCTTTCCCGCCTAGTTGCTTGGTCTCTTCGCTGCTTGTCACGATGGCCCCTTGCCGCAGCGGCTCTACCAGACTGCTTCCTCGCCCTGAGACGAGCGCTCGGCTCTGTCTGAGCCTGACTCTAAGACCACCTCCTCTAGGGCCTGCTTTTCTGCTAATGTCAGTCAGTACAGGTATTTTGCTTTGGGAAAATAAGTTTTTAAGGTAGATTTACTTTCTTGACCTAAACCACAGTCTTCAAAAGGTGCACAGAGATGTGCCTCTTCCACAATCACAGTAACCCCCTTCAGTGTTTGGCACACCAGGACTTGCTAGCTGGTTGCATGTGCTCTCACCATGGCAGGCTTGGGAGGCCAACACCTTCTGCACCGTCAGCGGCAATGTCCCTTGGATGCCTCCTGTGGTCTGCAGCATCTGTTTGTAATAGAAGAGAAATGGGACAAAAAAGCCTTTAGTGGGCTGGAGAGATGGCTTAGCGGTTAAGCGCTTGCCTGTGAAGCCTAAGGACCCCGGTTCGAGGCTCGGTTCCCCAGGTCCCACGTTAGCCAGATGCACAAGGGGGCGCACGCATCTGGAGTTTGTTTGCAGAGGCTGGAAGCCCTGGCGCGCCCATTCTCTCTCTCTCCCTCTGTCTTTCTCTCTGTGTCTGTCGCTTTCAAATAAATAAATAAATAAATAATTTAAAAAAAAAAAGCCTTTAGTGTGTGGTACTTCTATGGGACATCTCAAAATCAGAGAAAAGTGTGGTTTAGGTCCAATATCCCCCATAAACTCATGTTTTGTATACTTGGTCCTCAGCTGGTGGCATCTTGGGAGGTGCAGTCTTGCTGGAGGAGGTGTGTTGCTCAGGGTGGACCTTCAGGGTTTATGGCCCTGGCTTGCCAGTGTTGGGTGGGCTCACTCTCCTGCTGCTGTTGTCCACCTGCTGTGGCAGAGGTGACGTCCAACCTCTGCTCATGCCATGCCTTCTCCTGACACCATGAAACTTCCCCTTGAGACTGTAAACCAAAATAAACCCTTTCCTCCCACTAGCTGCCTCTGGTCAGATGCTTTACGCAACGAGAAGATAACTGCAACAAAAAGCTTACCTCCACTTGTTCTCGAATAAATTCCTACAAAGCCAAAAGGGAAAGGAAAATAGGCATTAATGTACTGTTCTGCTGTGCTTAACCTTTGAGAGTTTATAAAATATATCAATTTTCTTCCTTAAAATGTGCCTCCAGAAGGACAGGATCTTTGTAGGGCAGCACTTAGGTATAAATTTGTTGTATGGATTTTTTTGTTTGTTTTTGGTTTTTCGAGGTAGGGTCTCACTTTGGTTCAGGCTGACCTGGAATTCACTATGTAGTCTCAGGGTGGCCTTGAACTCACGGCGATTCTCCTACCTCTGCCTCCCGAGTGCTGGGATTAAAGGCGTGCGCCACCACACTCGGCTTGTTGTATGGCTTTTTGATTTTATTTATAATCATAGCCAGAAGCCGGGCGTGGTGGCGCACGTCTTTAATCCCAACACTCGGGAGGCAGAGGTAGGAGGATGACCATGAGTTCGAGGCCACCCTGAGACTCCATAGTGAATTCCAGGTCAGCCTGGGCCAGAGTGAGACCCTACCTCAAAAAAAAAAAAAAAAAAAAAAAAAAAAAAAAAAAGTAGAAAATAATCATAGCCAGAACAAGTGCATTATTACACACAAGCTGAGAATACAGAAAACTCATCAACACAACTGTACACTCAGTCTCTTGTTTAAATATTACAAACATAAATAAATAGTCACTTTACTTCCCACAAGCTATTTTTAAAACAATTTTCTTTAGATCAATTCTCCTCCCCCACATATCTCTGTCCCTGGAGAAACTTTTCTTGTTGTCTTTTCAAGACAGATTCTCATTATGAAGCCTAGTCTGGCCTTAAACTTGTGATATTCCTGCCTCTACCTTCCTGCTGCAGGGATTACGGGCATATACCACCATGCATGGCTATGTGGTAACCTTTTGTGTATCTATAGCCCTGCACATAATATTAATATTTACAAAAAAAATCTAAAGTTGCTTCTATTTAATGCTACCAGTTTGTTTAGCCTCTGGAGGTACAAACTGTCTTGAGATAATTGCACATTGAATGATTTCTTACAATAAAACACAGGAGTTCTTTACTTCTGCATAAATAACCTTCCTAACATTACAACAGGGTGCATTTCTTTTCAAATCAGACTCAGAAAACGATTTCCCCACCTTCTGACGCTGGTCTGCCAAGGTTATAAGTGAGCATAGTTACCAAGAACTAAGTAGAAAATATTACATTGTAAATATTTTTTGGATTTTGTTTTGAGGTAGGGTCTCACTCTAGCCCAGGCTGACGTGGAACTCCCTCTGTGGTCCCAGGCTGGCCTCACACTGTCCTCCTACCTCTGCCTCCCGAGTGCTTGGATTTTATTTTTTTTATTATTTATTTATTTATTTGAGAGTGACAGACAGGGAGAGAAAGAGGCACAGAGAGAGAGAGAGAGAGAGAATGGGAGCGCCAGGGCTTCCAGGCACTGCAAACGATCTCCAGATGCGTGTGCCCACTTGTGCATCTGGCTAACGTGGGTCCTTGGGAATCGAGCCTTGAACCAGGGTCCTTAAACTTCACAGGCAAGTGCTTAACTGTTAAGCCATCTCTTCAGCCCGAGTGCTTGGATTTTAAAGTCATGTGCCACCATGCCTAGCATATTGTAAATATTTTTAGACACATGTATTCCCAAACAGACCTAAATAGAAAGATGTCTCATAATACCTGACCCATAAACAAAGCTTAGTATAATAGAAATTAAAGGTAATTTCTTTGCTCTTCTCTCTTGTGCATGCACATCTGGGGCTTTATAAAGTTTGTGAGGGAAGGAGGGCTCATACTCTCAGCTCATTTAATATTTCAAATGTTCAGTTAATGCTGGGTATTGCTTAAGATGTTTAAAGAAGCCAGGAGTGGTGGTGCACGCCTTTAATCCCAGCATCCAGGAGGCAGAGGTAGAAGGATCACTGTGAGTTCAAGACCACTGTGAGTCTACATAGTAAACTCCAGGTAAGCATGGGCTAGAGTGCGACCCTACCTCAAAATAAACAAACAAAAAATGCTTAAAGGTTCATTCATCAGGCTAGAATACAGAACATTATTAATTTATTTTGCATACGTATGTACTATGTATGCCATGCTGTGTATGTGCAGATGCGTGCACCTCCCTGGCACACAGGTGGAGGCCACACGAGAATGTCAGGCGTCCTCTTCTATTGCTCACCCATGTGTTTTCTTGAGACAGAGTGTCTCACTGAACTTGAACTACTGTTTTCTGGGCAAACTGGCTGACTAGTGAGTCCCAGAGCATCTCCAGGCTACTTCCTGCAGAACCGGAATCATGTCCAGCTTTTCACATGGGTGCTTCAGGATCAAACTTGGGTGGTTCCAGGCCCTCCCAGACCTTCATGCTTGCATGGCAAATGCTCTTACCTGCTGAGCCATCTCCCCAGCCCCAGAATACAGAACTTATTATTATTATTATTATTATTATTATTATTATTATTATTTTCGAGGTAGAGTCTTCCTCTAGCTCAGGCTGACCTGCATTTCTCTCTGTAGTCTCAAGGTAACCTCGAACTCACAGCCATCCTCCTACCTCTGCCTCCCAAATGCTTAGGATTAAAGATGTGCACTACCATGCCCGGCTTGGAATACAGAACTTTAAAGGACATATCAATGACTGCCATCTGCTAGGATTCAAGTATTTATCTTCTCAAAACACTGAATTTGTTCTAACATCTTCCAAAATCAACAAACTATCTCCTGATCAGCCTGATTTAATGTAATCAAGATTTTCTGAAACCATAAGCTTTGTTTCAGTTTGAAGTAAACACTTAAGCAGTAGTAGTCTTTGAAGTCACTTCAGGAGAAGATTTTTATCATAATCTTCTGGTTAAGGTTTTTAGGTATTCAATTACAATGAGAGATTCTAACAGATTCTATCTTTTGAGTTCAAGAAAATTTGGAGCATGAGTCTTAGAAGAAATAAGGCACAAAAGAGTTCTGCTGAAGGCAAAGCCAAGGCTACTGGATCAAAAGTCAGTTTTGGAAAGGGTAAAATCAAGGTGATCCCACAGTTGGCACCATTGTGTCTCTTGTTCTTGAATGTCCTCTCACCCTTAGCCTAGAAACAACTCAGACGCTTGCATCTTAAAACAAACAAACCAACCAACCCCCTTTCAGCCTTCTGGGCTGCCATACACATACCTCTCAGCTATGCCAATCTTTAGCTACTACCCTACCTTCTTTTTAAAAAATATTTGTTTGTTTTTAGTGTCAGGGATCAAATCCAAGGCTTTGTACATACTAGGAAGGGCTCTACCAATGAACTACATCCCCACCCTTTTTTTTTTTTTTTTTTTTTTTGAGAAAGGATTATCCATATATACTTCAGGCTAGCTTCAAACTTGAGATTCTCTTTTTCCAGCCTCCTGAGTGCTGGAATTACAGCGTATGCTAGCATGCTGGCCAGAATTCTTAAGAGTGGTCTATTTGGTCTCACTTCTCCCTACTGAACTTGCTCCTGACCCACTGTGCTCTGCCTTATGCCAGACTTCATCCCCATGGAATATTCCAGAATATGACCAATGTTCTCATGACAGCCAACTCTTAACTTCCCAAGTTTACTTTGTGTCCACTGCTGGATGGTTCCCTTATTACTTGCAGCTTCACTTAGTTTAGACAACATTCCCCTTTCCCAGTTTTCTTCCCCTAAAATATTTTCAGTCATCCTTACAGTTTTTTCTTTCAGCAGCCACGTCCCTGACCTTTGCTAAGTAACACACATACACTTTCAGAGCAGGTGTTCCGCAGGCTCTGCCCTTTGCTCTCCCCACCCCCTGGCCTTTTCTTTTGGGGAAGGGTCTCACTCAAGCCCAGGCACACTTGCAATTCACTATGTAGTCCCAGGGTGGCACTGAACTCACCGGATCCTCCTACCTCTGTCTCCTTAGTGCTGGGATTAAAGGCGCGCACCACCACGCCCAGCTCACAGCCTGGATTTCTTTCTCAGGTGCGAGAGCCACTGGACCTCCTGACGTAAAGGCAGAACATGTCTGTACCAAGGCTGTGATCTACCCCTGCACCGGGTGCGCTGCTCCCCTTCTACTTCCTGTCAATGGCCCGTTATCCTCCGTCATCAGCTGGACCACTCTTCCACCCTCTGCCATCAAGCTGTGTCGTCACCCTATCTATCATCAAGCTCACAGTCACTGTGATACATCTTTTAAAGAAATACCCTGGGGGAAGGGACTTACCATGGTTTGTTGTCTATAATTATGGAAGCTATATGTATCTTGAAGGGATTCAGTGAAGGGGGGTTGGGAAGAGGGAAAAGGGGAGGTGGTTGGGAGGGGACTATGATCATGGTATGTTGTATAAATGTATGGAAGTTGTCAATAAAAAGTAAAAAAAAAAAAAAAAGCCAGGCATGATGGCATACACCTTTAATCCCAGCACTTGGGAGGTAGAGGTAGGTGGATTGTCTTGAGTTTGAGGCCACCCTAAGACTACATAGTGAATTCCAGGTCAGCCTGGGCTAGAATGAGACCCTACCTTGAAAAAAAAAGTTAAAAAAAAAACTTTATTTGTGAGCTGAGAGTGAGAGTATGCATGGACACACTAGGGCTTCTTGCTGCTGCAAAACAACGCATGTGCCACTTTGTGTATCTGGATTTACGTGAATACTGGGGAATTGAACCCAGCCTGGCAGGCTTTGCAAGCAAGTACCTTTAACCACTGAGCTCTCTCCAGCCCTGTATTTTGTCCTTATTCATTCTGGGTTCTCTGCTCATCTGGTCTCTGAAGTCGTCAGTTTACTTTCCATCTAGGTCTTTAACATGTCTCTTTTCCACTGCTATTGCCACTATCTTAGCCAAGTCTTCACCCTCTTGTATTTCAGTCAATCAGTGCAATACCAGACTAGGGTGATATGAGAGCAGACTTCACCTGACCTCCAGCCCTTCCCAAATTAGCCTACTCCCTGACTTAGACACTTAATGTCTGCTGAATTTTATTTTAGATATTACTGAGGTAACTCAGATTTCTAGGTAAATGGTACACTGAATTGATGTTCAATGACTTGTACTTCAAATAGTGAGTTAGAGAAAAAGAAGTCATAATGAAATAAACCAGCAGGTGAACTTGAAAAAGAATGGAAGAGGGGCTGAAGAGATGGCTCAGAGGTTAAGAGCGCTTTCTGTGCAAGCACGAGGGCCTGAGGAAGCCGGCGAGCCTGCTCAGGTTTGAATTCCAGGACCCACATAAACAGCTGGCTATGGCCATGTGCGCCTATGACCCCAGTCCTGTGGGGAAAAGAGACCTGAGAATAGCTGGGGCTTGCTAAAACAAGCAAGCAAGAAAGCAGATGGCAAGCTCCAGGGTCAGTAAGAGCGATGTGGCAGAGTACCGACATTCCCCTCCAGCCACCACAGAGATCACCCGGGGCACTGCATGGGCACATACATGTGCATATACCATACACACCACACACACACACACAATATTTTTTAAAGGAGAACGTGAGCTCAGCAACAGCATTCATGGTCCTTTGCTTCCCCACTGTGGACTGAATGTGATCAGCTGCCTCAAGCTGCCGCCGCCGTGGTCCCACTCCACCCTCCATGGTGGAGTACACCCGTGAACTGGAAGCAGAGATAAAGTCTCACTTCCTTAACTTGCTTCCTGCCAGGTATTTGTTTATAGCAATGAGAAAATGAGAAGGTTATAAGGCTTTTGTATAGTTTAGGGAGAGAACAGAGGAACAAATTACCTTTAAACTTTGTATGCTAATGTTCAAGGTTAGTCTTTAAAAGGATATAAGTGAAATATATAACTTCTAAACTAGTGGAGAAAAAACAGATAAATAAAACTGTAATGGAAAACAGGAAAGATAGGAGAAAGGCATGACCAAAAAATAAAGTATATTTGTTGTTAAAAAAATGAAATAACATAAAACAAAAATAATACCCATCCCAGTAACAGCTTTAAAGACTTTTTTTTTAAATGTTTTTTCGAGGTAGGGTCTCACTCCGGTCTAGGGTGACCTGGAATTCACTATGTAGTCTCAGGACTCCAACTCTCAGCAATCTTCCTACCTCTGCCTCCCCAGTTCTGGGATTAAAGACGTACGCCACCATGCCCAGCTTGCTTTAAAGACTTTTATAAAACATACATGTAATCATACTTAAATTCAATCCTGAACACATATTACTCTCCTGCTTGGTAAGATGAGGTGAAAATTATTTAACAGAGTATGCTCCGTTCCTTTCTAATTTGGCCTTGACAACCTATGTGGCCTCATCTAGTCCTCCCTCTGTCCCGCTGACGCCTGGACTGGAGCCCCGATGTGTGTAGTCCCATTCACAGGAGCTACTTCAGGTTTCTCACATCAGTTAATTTGTCTAGGAACCTTTCTCCCCTCCTCTGGACTTGGCAGTATCTTACCTTTCCATAAGCTTTTAGTAAGAAAACAGCCCTTCCGTGGCAAGTTCCTTGACATTTCTTTCCCTAGGCATGGTAATCATTCTGTATTTCCATAACCCTTTCACTTGTTTGTTTGCTTACAGGAACTCACTATGAAGCTGAGGTGATCCTCCTTCCTCAGCCTCCTGAGTGCTGAGATGACAAGCATGTGCCACCATGCCTGGCTATCTATAACACTTTCAAAAAAAATCACTTATTTAGCTGGGTGTGGTGGTGAATGCCTTTAATCCCAGCACCATGAATGAAGGCTGAGGTAGGAGGGTTGCCATGAGTTTGAGGCCAGCCTGGGCTGTAAAGTGAGTTCCAGGTCAGTCTGGGCTAGAGTGAGACCCTATCTCAAAAAAATTACTTGTTTACATGTGTGTGCATGTGAGTACATGCTAGGATCTCTTGCCACTGCAAATGAACATTTGCACCACTTTTCGCATCCAGCTTTATTCTGGTTGCTGTGAAATTGAAGCTGGGCTAACAGGCTTTGCAAGCAAGCCCCTTCAACAGCTGAGTCATTTCCCCAGCCCCTATAATGGTGTTTAAAAATACACTGGCTTTTATTTATTTTCATGGAGAGAGAAGGAGGAAGAGAGAGAACATGAGAATGGGCACAGCAAGGCCTAGTCCCACTGCAAATGAACTCCAGACGCAGGGGCCACTTTGTCCACCTGGTTCACATGGGTACTGGGTAACGGAACCCAGGCCACCAAGCTTTGCAAGCAAGTGCCTTTAACCAGTGAGTCAGCTCTCCAGCCCCATATAATACTTTTTAAAAAATTTTACTTAGCCGGGCGTGATGGCACACGCCTTTAATCCCAGCACTCGGGAGGCAGAGGTATGAGGATCGCTGTGAGTTCAAGGCCACCCTGAGACTACGTAGTGAATTCCAGGTCAGCCTGGGCTAGAGTGAAACTCTACCTCAAAAAAAAAAAATTTTATTTATTAATTAATTTCTTTGAAAGACAGAGAAAAAAAAGAGGCAGATAGAGAGAATGGGCATTCCAGGACCTCTAGCCACTGCAAACAAACTCCAGACACATGCACCACCTTGTCCATCTGGCTTACATGGGTATTGGGAAATTTAACCTAAGTAGGTCCTTAAGCTTCACAAGCTCCTTAGCCGCTAAGCCATCTCTCCAGCCCTATAATACTTTTTGAACATACCTCTACTAGTCAAAATTCACTGTATTATATTCAACTACCTAAATTTTTTTCCTCTACACATTGAACTAATTCATCTTTTAATTTCTAGCATTTGGAACATTGCATGTAAATATCATAAATGTGTGTTGAATAAAGGCAAGTGCAGAGAATCTCAAAATGTTCGATCATTGCCACTCAGCAGTTTCCTTGACATTAGAAGGTATGTCTCACCTCCACAATAGTCTTAGTCACGGTAGATCGTCCTCTTCGAATTTCATTGGCTTCTCTTTCTACAAAACACAGTGGTACTTTTCCCACAAGGACCAGAGAATCACTAGTGTCTGGAAAGATCAGCTCAAGACCAAGATCTTCCAAATTGTTGTGATAATACCTAAAGAAACAGCCTCAAATGTAAAAGCATTACTTCACTCATGTTTTAGTACAAGTCCCAAATACCTGTTCATTTTTCAAACCTTTAACAGTTGTATTTTTTTTTATTTTTGAGGTAGGGTCTCATTCTAGCCCAGGCTGACTTGGAATTCACCATGAAGTATCAGGCTGGCCTAGAACTCACAGCGATCCTCCTACCTTGGCTTCCTGAGGGCTGGGATGACAGGCGTGCACCATCACACCCAGCAAGTTGTATCACTTTCCTTACTCTTACAGGTGTTTCAGATCTTACCATCAAATTTCCTTTTGGAATTATAGCAGTTCCTTCTCATCTACGGTTTTACTTTCCAGGATTTTAGGTACTTGCAGTTGACTATGATCCAAAAATATGAAATAGAAAATTCCCCAAGAAAACAATTCTTTGCCCCCTCTTTATTCTGGAGAAGGAACCTTGCACAAACGAGCCACATCCCCAGCCACGAGGTTGGAACCGCGAACAGCTCTGAGTAGAGTGATAAACCTCACGTGCTGCCGGCTGAATCATCCCGTTGTCCCGCACGGCCAGGCCGAGGTGCCACACCTGTCAGTCACCCGGCGGCCTGCTTGGTTGTCAGCCCAGCCTTAGGATGGTGGATTTTGTGCTCAAGTGACCCTTTCTTTCTTTCATAATGGCTCCCAGAACACAAGACAGTGATGCAAAAGAGGCACCCGAGCATAAAACATGGAAGACAGATGAACCAACAAACTATCTGGCAATGTTGCAGTTGCAGGGAATTCTGGGAAATAATAGATTTACAGGGCTCAACACTGAGTTTTCATCTGTTCACTGGGGTGCTGGGACAAATCCTCCAAGTATTTTTCTATTAGGAGAATCAGTTTATTTCTTAATCTTGTTTATGAATATTTTTATTTTTATTTGTGTTTGTGTGTGTGTGGTTTTTCGAGGTAGGGTCTCAGTCTAGTTCAGGCTGCCCTGGAATTCACCATGTAGTCTTAGGGTAGCCTCGAGCTCTCAGTGATCCTCCTACCTCTGCCTCCCATGCCCAGCTCCTTATTCTTTTTTTATTTTGGTTTTTTGAGGTAGGGTCTTGCTCTATCCCAGGATCACCTGGAATTCACACATAGTCTCTGGGTGGCCTTGAACTCACTCACTCTTCCTGCCTTGGCCTCCTGAGTGCTGGGATTAAAGGCATGTGCCACTATACCTGGCCTAAATATTTATTCTTCATCAAGGAACTGCTAACCTACACTTAAAGAGTTTGGGAGAAACTCTAAAAAATGCCTGAGATGGTTCATGCTTGTTTACAAAGCCTAATAGGAGCTGGGCATGGAGGATTGCAATGAGTTCAAGGCCACCCTGAGTCTACATAGTGAATTCCAGGTCAGCCTGGGCTAGAGTGGGACTCCACCTCGAAAAAACAAAAACAAACAAACAAACAAACAAACCGTAACAAATAAAAAGCCTGATGGGGCCAGACATGGTGGCACATGCCTTTAATCCCAGCACTTGGAAGGCCGAGGTAGGAGGATTGCTGTAAATTAGAGCCCAGCCTGAGACTAATTCCAGGTCAGCCTTCGCTAGAGTGAGACCCTACCTCAAAAAACAAAAAATAAAATAAATAAACAAATAAGGGCTGGGGAGATGGAAATATGGTTTAGCAGTTAAGGCACTTGCCTGCAAAGCCAAAGGACCCAGTTTCAATTCCCCAGGACCCATGTAAGGCAGATGCACAAGATGGCATGTGCATCTGGAGTTCATTTGCAGCTGGAGGCCCTGGCATGTCCATTTACTGTCTCCCTTTTTTTCGCTCTCTCAAATAAATAAGTGAAAAAAAAAATATATATATATATACATATACACACATATATATATATATATATGACAAACGAGCTGGGCATCGTGGTACATGCTTTTAATCCCAGCACTTGGGAGACAGAGGAAGGAGGACTGCTGTGAGTTTGAGGACACCCTAGACTACATAGTGAATTTCTAGGTCAGCCTGGGCCACAGTGAGACCCTACATTTAAAAAACCGAAACAACAACAACAACGAAACAAACAAAAAAACCAAGCCACGTGTGGTGGCACACACCTTCGATCCTAGTACTCGGGAGGCAGAGGTATGAGGATCCCCTCAGTTCAAGGTCAGCCTGGGACTACAGAGTGACTTCTAGTCAGCCTAGGCTAGAGTGAGACCCCATCTCAAAAAACCAAAAGGAAAAAAGAAAGAAGAAAAACAAAAAAAACTAATGACGTATGCATCTGGAATTAATTTGCAATGGCAAGAGGCCCTGGTGCACCCATACTCTCTCTCCAACAAATAAATAAAATTATTTTTTTTAAAAAAAGAAAATATCTAAACTGGTTTGAATCAGCATTGAGAGAGGAAGGTAATTAACAGCTTCAGAAACTGAGAAGTCCTGAGTGAAGGGAGGAGGGTAAGTAAGTGAATCTGCCTCTAATAAAAATTATGCCCCAGGGAAAAAGATTGGTAGTAGCATGTTCATATTGGCAGCAGCATATTCCCAAACCTGAAATAAACCGACAGACATCCTCTTTCATTTTCAATAATTTATGCTGCCCAGAGTGGAAAATGTCCTAGCTTGTGACTCACTACGTGATTGCCTTTCTTTCCTCCCAGGGTCTCGCTTGTTTCCCAATGGGGTCATGGTCACGCAGAGTCTAGAACGGACTGAGGCGATGAAGACTGGAAGCAATTACGACGCGCAGTGTGCTCTCAGAAACAGCACAGCACAGACCCTTGGCTGTCCTAAGAAATGGGAAGCGTGTTCTAAGCCAGCTGCTGGAAAAAATTATCAGGGAAGCCATCCTATATTCACTAGCTGTGATACAGAGGAAAGAATGTCATCTGAAGTCAGAAGACAGCCTCTGAGTGTGCTGCCACTTCACAACTGTAGTGACCTTGGACAAGCTGTGTGACACTGAGGTCTTAGTTTCCTCGTCTGAACAGTGGGACATTCACACAAAAGCCTTGCAGAATTATTGTGAGAATCTGTGCCCCCAGAACCACATCTTCATGGTGGCACTAACCGTAGCAGTCGCCTCTGTTCCTCTGTCACTGTGATCTCTAGTGGAGGAATTACCGTGGAATACAGCAATTTTTTCCGGCCAGATCCCTGTGGTTGCTTCTCGTACGAGTCTATGGGGAGAAGGATGCGCGGGTTACAAGCACACGCTTAGGTCACGTCGGGCGCGTCCTCCTGCTGGCTGGCTCTTGCAGCACTGTAAGCTGCGATGTCGCTTGCTGCAGGAGAAGCGTCTTTCAACCTCACCTAGCAGTGGACCCTGCAAGCTACACAACCCACCAGCTACCCAAGACGTGCTCACTGGTGCAACAGTGGCCTGACTGCTACAGGGATCCTAGCTGCTCTCTAGTCATAAAGAGCTGAGATCTACTCCCTGGGAAGAAATTCATGCCCGGTACTGAAAACCTAGTCCAATGCCAGCAGCTGAAGACGTCATGGGCCCTAGAGTGAAAGCTACTACTGTTATTTGGCTAAATGGAAGATATGTTTTGCTCATCAAATTGCCTGTGAAATATTTATGTTGATGCCCATAGATTAATGCTGCTCTCAGCTTTGGTCACAGAAGTTTCTTTTTACAGTGGGCAGTGATTCTGCAGAGGCTCAAGACTCAGCAAAGTTCTGTGAAAAAGTGACTACTGAGTGCTCAGCCATAAGTGGGGTCTCTATACCAGTTAATGCAAATTTCTTGGTACCTAATCACTTGGTGAACACACTGCCTCATTATAACAAAAATGAATCGCAAAAATCCAAAAGCATGTATTAGCCAGGCATGGTAACTCACACCTTCAAGTCCAAGTTGCGCTCTGGAGGCTGAGGCAGAAGGATCACCATGAGTTTGAGGTCATCCTGGGGTAGAGTAAGACCCTGTTTCCAGAAAGAAAGAAAGAAAGTGAGAGAGAGAGAGAGAGAGAGAGAGAGAAAGGAAGGAAGAAATAAAGGAAGGAAGGAAGGAAGGAAAAGAAAGAAAAAGAAAGAAAGAAAAGAAAAGAAGAAAAGGAAGAGCACATATTTCTTTGGAAAGACACATAAAAAGTGCTGCCATTAGCTGCCTCCTGTGGAAGAGACGAGGTGGGATGGGATGAGGGCACAAAGGCAGCATTAGTGTATTTCTTTTTGAACCCTTTAGAATGAGCTCAACTTGACGTTACTAGCTATTCCAAAGTACCTGTGAGTTTAGAAGAAAAGCACTATGTTGGGCCTTCTCAGCACTAGTGGGATTTGCCTGGTGGGCTGTGAAGAAGAGCCAGTCAGAGCACATGGGCATAGGAAGGGCACATCTTCATGCTAAATGTCATAAGAAGCTAGCCTAGTCCTTATGTACTTCTGGGTGGACAACAAATATATAGTAAATATGCTTCTGACCATGTCAATAAGAGCTATATGTCTCAAAATACATCATGCACATATATGCAAATTGTCAAGTTAAAAAAGTCATCTGTCTGAATGAGTAAAGCAAGCTACAACATTCTTTCAGCTCTAACGTGGCCACACTAGAGGACTTCAGCTCAGCTTCTGAAACAGACACTGCATCTTCCCTTAAGAAAGACTCAGGAATATTAACCGTGTGGGGGAGTCTCCCATCTCCTCTGGTACAGACAGATCCTTACCAGCAATAAGCTGCTCCAAACGGACGCGCTCATGGGCGGCGTGCTGATCAACCAGGACTAGCAGGTTTCCACCTACAAAGCCACCGAGGATTAATGGAGTTTCAAATTCTCAAATTAAGATTAAAATAGTCATGTAGTAAGGAGGAAAAACTGGT
Organism: Jaculus jaculus; assembly: GCF_020740685.1. Taxonomy (NCBI): domain Eukaryota; kingdom Metazoa; phylum Chordata; class Mammalia; order Rodentia; family Dipodidae; genus Jaculus; species Jaculus jaculus. The sequence continues at coordinate 142,931,126 of NC_059108.1, read as the reverse complement.
TAATTCATCCCATTTAACAACATAAGCATAAGAGAAGATATACTGAGTAAGTATAATTGTACTTTATCCTAAAAGATTGCAATTACCAGGAAAATAATATCAGATTTATCCCCAAGGAAAAACCTTTTACTGTGTGCGTGTGTGTAGATGCATGAACCAGGGCGCACGTGTATTCAGGCCAAAGGAGGACGTCGGGCGTCTGGCTCTATTACTCTTTCCACCTGTTTTACTTGAGACTAAGTTTCTCCTTGAACTTGAAGTTCATTGCTTTGGCTATACTGGCTGACCAGCAAACTCCAGTGGTCTTCCTGTCTCCATCTAGCACTGGGGTTACAAGTGTGCATGGCCATGCCCAGTTTTTTATGTGGGTTCTGGGGATCAAAGTAAGGTCCTCATGCTTATGGTACAAGTACTTTTACCCACAGACCATCTCCCCAGCCACTCCCTGATGAAAAATTTTTACTCACCAATATTTCATTTGTAAATAGTTAAAGTGCTCTTTTTTGTTTTTTGAGGCAAGCCCAACAGACTGGCCTTTTTTTTATGAGAGAGGAGGGAGAGAATTGGCATGCCAGGGCCTCCAGCCACTGTAATCGGACTCCAGACACGTGCGCCACCTTGTGTACATACGTGACCTTCCGCATGCATCACTTGTGCATCTGGCTTAAGTGAGATCTGGGGAGTCAAACCTGGATCCGCAGGCTTTGCAGGCAAGCACTTTAATGGCTAAGCCATCTCTCCAGCCCTAAAATCCTCATTTTAAAAAATATTTAAAAGCCTTTAATCCCAGCACGAGAGGCAGAGGTAGGAGGATTGCTGTGAGTTCGAGGTCACCCTGAGAATACAGAGTGAATTCCAGGTCAGCCTGGGCTAGAGTGAAACCCTACCTTGAAAAACCAAATACACACACACACACACACACACACACACACACACACACATATACACACATATATATATAAGGACTGGAGAGATGGCTTAGCAGTTAAGGTGCTTGCCTGCAAAGCCTAAGGACATAATTTTGATTCCCCAGAACCCATGTAAACCAGATACACAAGGTGGCTCATGCATTTGGAGTTTGTTTGCAGTGGCTAGAGCCCATAGTGTGCCCATTCATTTCTCTCTCTCCCTCTCCCTAAAATAAATAAATAGGGCTGGAGAGATGGCTTAGCGGTTAAGCGCTTGCCTGTGAAGCCTAAGGACCCCGGTTCGAGGCTCAGTTCCCCAGGTCCCACGTTAGCCAGATGCACAAGGGGTGCATGCGTCTGGAGTTCGTTTGCAGAGGCTGGAAGCCCTGGCGCGACCATTCTCTTTCTCTTCCTCTATCTGTCTTTCTCTCTGTGTCTGTCGCTCTCAAATAAATAAATAAAAAATTTAAAAAAAAAAAATAAAATAAATAAATATTTAAATAGATTTTGCTCATTAATTCAACAAAGAATCATTGGACAACATGCTGTACACATTAGGATAAACCATGGGTCTGACTTGTGAGCTCCTGTAATGCTCATGAAGGAAGTACTTCTTGTACACTTAGAACAGGCCAGGAATTTTTTTTCTGTGAAAAGGCAGAAAGGAAATATTTTAACCTTTTTAGGCTGAATGGTTTCTGTCATGAATACTTAACTTTTAATTTTGAGTCAAAGCAGCCATAGACAACATATGCTACTATAGTTGTGTTCCAATAAAACTTTACAGACACTGAAATAAAAATTTTGTATAATTTGACTGTGTTAAGAAAGTCTTTTTTTGTTTTGTTTTACTTTATTTTTTCCTAACCATGTAAGGAAGTAAAAAACCCTGGCTGCAGAGAAACACGCTGGCTAGGTCAGCCCCGGGCCGCAGTCGGAGCTACTTCAGACTGGGGCTTCCCTGGCTTTCCTGGGAGAATGTGTCACCGGGTAGCTTATGCAGAAGAGAATCTGATTAGGAGGTCAGTGGTGGGGCACAGCTTCTGCAATTTTACCCAAGTCCTGGGGGAGTCTGTCCACAGGCCTCAGTTTGGAGAGGAAAGGCTCCTCTTCTCTTTAAAAAGCCCTTTATTGTATTTGATAAACATGATGCTTGTTTTTCCTTTTTTGTTTTGTTTGTTTGTTTGTTTGTTTTTTTCTCAAGGTAGGGTTTCGTTCTAGCCCAGGCTGACCTGGAATTCACTATGTAGTCTCAGGGTGGCCTCGAACTCATGGCAATTCTCCTACCTCTGCCTCCTGAGTGCTGGGATTAAAGGCGTGCACCACAATGCCCGGCTCCTTTTTTGTCTTTTTCGAGGTAGGGTCTTGATCTAGCATAAGCTGGCCTATCAACTCATAGCCATTCTGCTACTGCTGCCTCCAGAGTGCTGGGGTTAAAGATGTGTGCTACCACGCTTGGCTGTTTTTCCTATTTTTGCTAATGGTTAAAGATTTTGCTAAAGATTAGATGTGGTGGTGCATGCTATCAAATTCATGCCGGCGTGGTGGCACACACCTTTAATCCCAGCACTCAGGAGGCAGACATAGGAATATCACTGTGAGTTTGAGGCCTGTCTGAGACTGTATAGTGAATTCCAAGTCAGCCTGGGCTAGAGCGAGAACTTACCTCAAAAAAACCAAAAATCAGGGCTGGAGAGATGGCTTGGCGGTTAAGCGCTTGCCTGTGAAGCCTAAGGACCCCAGTTCAAGGCTCGATTCCCCAGGACCCACGTTAGCCAGATGCACAAGGTGGCGCACGCATCTGGAGTTCGTTTGCAGTGGCTGGAGGCCTTGGCGCGCCCATTCTCTCTCTCTCTCTGCCTCTCTCTGTCACTCTCAAATAAATAAATAAAAATAAAACAAAAAAATTAAAAAAAAAACAAAAAACAAACAAGCAAAGAAAATTCATGGCATTCTTTGGAGCTTAAGACTTAAAGAAAGAAAGGAAATGCTCCTCCTTCCCTTTCCCCTCCTTCCTTTCTTCTCTCTCTTCCTCCCTTCTTTCCTTCCTTTATTCTGACAGATAGGGTCTCATATATCTCAGGCTGGCCTTGGCTTACTATGTAGCCTAGGATGTCCTGGAATTTCTAATCCTCCTGCCTATGCCTCCCCTGCACAGGGGTTACAGGTACGCACATCTGGTTTGTGTGAACTCAGGACTTTGTGCCTGCTCAGCAAGTCTTCTACCAACTATACTACATCCCCAGCCCCAAAACCAGACTTTCTGACAGCATGTTCAACCATAACAATAGCCCCTGAAATGCTGAACACTAAATTTCTTTGAAGACAGGAGAGCTGCAGTTGGTTGTGATGCATACTGAACATCCTGCATTGGGTCAACAATGGAAGAAATCATAAACTGTGAGTGAATCACCTCAAACGACACTAACATGAATTACTAATTACTAAGAGTCAAAGACACTCTGAAATCAAAGTTGTGCCTGACTGCAGAATGGTTTCTCTTACCACTGTCTTAATGATCATGGCATTTTCCTTTTCTTTCTTTCTTTCCTTTTTTTCTCCCTTCCTTCCTCCTTTTCTCCTTCTCCTTCTCCTCCTCCTTCTTCTTCTTTCTCCCCCCCCCCTTTCTTCTTCTTCTTTTTTTCTTTTTGAAGCAGGGTCTCACTCTAGCCCAACTGACCTGGAACTCGCTCTGTAGTCCCAGGCTGGCCTTGAACTCAGTGATCCTCCTATATCTGCCTCCCAAGTGATGGGGTTAAAGGCATGTACCACCATGCCTGGACATTTTCCTTTTTTATAAAAGATTATTTATTTGAGACAGAGAGAAGGGAAGAGAGAGAGAGAATGGGCACACCAGGGCGTCCAGCCACTGCAAATAAACTCCAAATGCATGTGCCACTTTATGCATCTGGCTTACGTGGGACCTGGAGAATGAAACCTGGGTCGTTAGGCTTCACAGGCATGCACCTTAACCACTAAGCCATCTTTCCAGGCCCCATATTCCATTTCTTGAATGAAACAGAATATAGAATATAATTTAGGACTGGAGAAATGGCTTAGCAGTTAATGTGTTTGCCTGAAAAGCCAAAGGATCCCAGTTTGATTCTCCAGAACCCATGCAAGCCAGGTACACAAGCAGACACATGCATCTGGAGTTTGTTTATAGTGGTTGCATGTCCTGACATACCATTCTCTTTTTTTTCTTTCGCTCACTCTCTCTCTCTCTCTCACTCAACTAACTAAATAAAATATATTTTAAAAAATAAGATAATTTACTTATGACAAGAGCTATATTTTTAATAATTTTTAAATTATTTATTTATTTATTTGAGAGTGACAGACACAGAGAGAAAGACAGGTAGAGGGAGAGAGAGAGAATGGGCGCGCCAGGGCTTCCAGCCTCTGCAAACGAACTCCAGATGCATGCGCCCCCTTGTGCATCTGGCTAACGTGGGACCTGGGGAACCGAGCCTCGAACCGGGGTCCTTAGGCTTCACAGGCAAGCGCTTAACTGCTAAGCCATCTCTCCAGCCCAAGAGCTATATTTTTGATATTCCAATATAACAGAATGAAACTTCATGAGGGCAGAGATTTTTATATGCTACAATTCTTGCACCTAAAATAGCACTTGACACACAGTATGAACTCAATACATATTTATACAATTTATTCTTTAGGATGTCATAACTGAACAATCATAAATGCTAACATAAAGTATTAGTTTCAGTACAATTTATTTTAGTTTTATTTTCAAGGTAGGGTGTCACTCTAGCCCAACCTGACCTGGAACTTACTATGTTTCAGGATGGTCTTGAACTCATGGCGATCCTCCTATATCTGCCTCCCAAGTTCTAGGACTAAAGGCTTGTGCCACCATGCCTGTCTTTCAGTATAATTTTTAAAATAATATATTTTCCCATTAAAATATGAAAATATCAAAATTAAAGTCAATGTTAGGAACAGGTTGCATTTGGTATTTATGACTGGCAATAAAAAATACCTGCCTGTGGCCAGGCGTGATGGTGCATGCCTTTAATCCCAGCACTTGGGAGGCAGAGGTAGGAGGATGGCCATGAGTTTAAGGCCACCCTGAGACTACATTGTGAATTCGAGGTCATCCTGGGTTAGAGGGAGACCCTACCTTGAAAATAAAAACAAACCTGTATTTTCAAAAAATTAGTGTATGAGTATATGACTGTTCATGTATGAGTGTGTGCATTTGGTGCCATGGCACACATGTGAAGGTCAGAGGATCACTTCTGGGTCATTTTTCACTTTCTACTTTGTGTGAGGCAGTCTCTTACTGTTGTTCATCCCTCTTATTTACAAGTTTCTAGGAAATTCTCCTGTCTCCACCTCCCTTCTTGCTATAGCACACTGGGATTACAGAAGCCCACCATAGATTCCAATTTCCACATAAGGTCTAGGAATCTGGAGCCAGTACTCAGACTTACCTGCCAGTGCTTAATCCACTGAACCATTCCCAACTCAATTCTGGTTTAGAAAAAGTGTGTTACTGTTTTGTTTTTTAATTTTATTTATTTGCAAATAGAGAGAGAGAGAGAAGAGAGACAGACAGAGAGAGAATGGACCCACTAGAGCCTCTAGCCACTGCAAATGAACTCTAGATGCATGCGCCCTGGATGTGTGTGGGTCCTGGAGGATCAAACTTCGGTCCTCTGGCTTTGTAGGCAAATGCCTTCTTAACCACTAAGCCGTCTCTCCAACCCCAAGTTGTTGTTTTCATTTGTTTTTTTCGAGGAAGGATCTCATTCTAGCCCAGAATGACCTGGAACTCCCTCTATAGTCCCAGGCTAGACTCAAATTCACAGTGATCCACCCACCTCTGCCTCTGGAGTGCTTGGCATGAAAGGCGTGTACCACCACACCCAACATAAAAATGTATTAAAGAGTACTCTTTTTTCAATTTTTAAAGTTTATTTATTTATGCATGCAATGTGTATGGGCACATTGCGGTCTCTTGCTGCTGCAGATGAATGTCTGTCTACTTTTCTGTGGGTGGCTGGGGAAACTGAACCCAGACCAGCAGGCTTTGAAGGTATGTGCCTTACCCAATCATTGAGCCATCTCTCTAGCCTTCTTCCCACACTTTCTGTACCCCAAGGTAGGATCTCATTCTAGTTTGTTGTTTTTATTTGTTTTTTTGAGGTAGGATCTCATTCTAAGCCAGGCTGACCTGGAACTCACTCTATAGGCCCAAGCTGGCCTGGTACTCACGGGGATCCTCCTATCTCAGCTTCCTGAGTCCTGGGATTAAAGTCATGGACCACTACATGTAGCCCACCTAAGGATGACTTTAAATGTATGATACTCCTGCATCCACCTGCCCAGTGCTGGGATTACAAGTGTGCACCACCATGTCTGATTTTATGTGGTGCTGGGATTGAGCCCAAGGCTTCATGCATAATCCCCAGCCTTAAGAATACTCTTCTACTTGGCCTTTTCTAGATCCTTGCACTATCAAGCACCTGCAGCATCCCATAGGACCAAATACCAAATATATTGTATTTCATTTCTAGCTATAGAAACCTATGATAAGGTTTAATTTATAAATCAGGCACAGGATGATAGTAACAATAACTAATAATAAAGTAGAATAGAACTGGGGTGCAGCTCAGTAGTGGAGCACTTATGTGTCATATTCATAAGGCCCTCAGTTTTACCTAGCACTGCAAAAGTAAATAAATAAATAAATGTGAAATAAAATAAAATAAAATTGTAGCAATATGCTACCGTAAAGTTCATAGCATCATTGCTCTTATACTTTGGGGAAGTTATTACAGAAGTTAAAGTTTGCAAGAACACAAGCACTGTGACAGTCAGTCTGGTAATGCAGACGACTGCAGGGCTGAAAGGTGGGCAGTGCGCACAGTGTGGATACCCTAGCCTGGGCTAGCCTGGGTGGGACATAGTGAGATGATATGAGCCTTCATCATAGTACTCAAAACGGTGTGAAATTTAAAACTCACAAATGGCGCTGAAGAGATGGCTTAGTGGTTAAGGCACTGGCCTGTGAAGCCTGAGGACCCAGATTGGACTTCCCAGAACCCATGGAAGCCAAATGCACATGGTGGTGCATGTGCCTAGAGTTTGTTTTCAGTGGCTAGAGGCCCTGGAGCACCCATTCTTGCTCGCTCTCAAATGAATAGATAAATTAAAAAAAAAAAAACTTATAAATGGTTCATTTCTGGAATTTTCCACTTAATATTTTCTTTTTTTTTGACTAAATTTTCTTTCTTTTTTTTTTCACTAAATAGTCTCAGGCTGGCCTTGACCTTGCAACAATCTTCCTACCTCAGCCTCCCAAGTGCTGGGATTAAAGGTGTGCATCATCACACCTGGCTTCCACTTAATATTTTCTGACCTTGGTTGTGGGTAACCAAAACTGTGGAAAGTGAAACCACAGAAATGGGCAGACAACTGTTATTACACTCAAGATCCCCATGGTAAAAAGTCCTCTTGCTGTCAAAATAGAAGCGAGACTAGTGGAAAGAAGAAGGGGTTCAGTGGAGCGGGATTCGGAGGGCAAAGGGAGGGGTGGCGGGAGGGACCGTGGCCATGATAGAGTGTCTCTGAGTATGAAGGTTGTCAATATAAAGTTTAAAGTGAAAGCCTTCTTTCACCTACGCACTCTTTTCCTCCACTCCCTCTCTTCCGCATGTCAGGTTTCTGAGTCCTTACCTGCAGTCTCCATTAGCATCATGGGCACTTTGCCCCCCCTCTTCTCTCAAACAACTCTCTTTTGCTAGCGTTTTTTTTTTTTAATTTTTTTTTGTTCATTTTTTATTTATTTATTTGAGAGTGACAGACACAGGGAGAAAGACAGATAGAGGGAGAGAGAGAGAATGGGCGCGCCAGGGCTTCCAGCCTCTGCAAACGAACTCCAGACGCGTGCGCCCCCTTGTGCATCTGGCTAACGTGGGACCTGGGGAACCGAGCCTCGAACCGGGGTCCTTAGGCTTCACAGGCAAGCGCTTAGCTAGCGTTTTTGATCCTCACCGTCACAAAACTGAACAGGACTCCTCTCTCACTAAATGGCTCAGCAACACTTGACTAAAATCTTCACTTGCAATACAACATTCTTCCATTTTCCCCATTTCTCTAGCTATTCTTTCTCAATTTCTTTTGCTAATTCACTTTTCTACTTAGCTATGAAATGTTGGAATTATTAGGTCCTTCTCTCTCATTTCTTTTTTTTTTTTTTCTCAAGGTATGGTCTCATTCTAGCCCAGGCTGACCTGGAACTCACTCTGCAGTCCTACGCTAGCCTTGAATTCACTGCAATCCACCTGCTTCTGCCTTCTGAGTGCTAAGATTAAAGGCATGCACTACCACACCCGGCCTTGCCCTCATTATTTTTCTTCTAGGTGATAAAATTTATAGTCAATAGCCAACTTTAAAGCCGGGTGTGGTGGCACACATCTTTAGTCCCAGAGACTGAGGTAGGAGGGTGGTCATGATTTTGAGGGTGTACTAGGGTTACAAAGTGAGTCTCAGGTTAGCCTCGGCTAGAGACCCTGCCTCCAAATCAATAAGAATGACAACCAACTTTAGGCTGACAACTCAAATTTATATCATCCACCAGACTACTCTAGTGTTCCTGCATATCCAAACATAGTCTTGCCATCTCCTTTTGAACATTTCAAAGAGAATTTAAAATTATGATTTTAGCCGGGTGTGGTGGTGCACAACTTCAATCCCAGCACTTGGGAGGCAGAGGTAGGAGGATCACTGTGAGTTTGAGGCCACCCTGAGACTGCATAGTGAATTAAGAGAATGAGACATTAGGGCTGGAAAGATGGCGTAGCAGTTAAGGCACTTGCCTGCAAAGCAAAAGGACCCAGGACCCACATAAGCCAGATGCACAAGGGGCCACCTGCATCTGGACTTTGTCTGCAGTCTTGATGTGCCCATTCTGTCTCTATCTACCTTTCTCTCTCTCTCTCCAATAAATAAATTAAAATTAAAATAAAGTTATCTTTAAGAAGAAAAGAATGGGAAATTAAAATAGAAAAGGGACTACTTGGAAAGAAGATGGGGATCAGTAGAATGAATGGAAATAGAGGAAGGGGACAAAAGAGGGTAAAGGGAGGGGATTATGATCAAGTTACAGTATGCTCATGTATTAAAATTATCAATAAAAAGAGAGGGGGCTGGAGTGATGGCTTAGTGGTTACGGCTTGCCTGCAAAGACAAAGGACTCAGCTTTGATTCTTCAGGACCCATGTAAGCCAGATATACAAGGTGGTGCATATGTCTGGAGTTTGTCTGCAGTAGCTAGAGGCCCTGGTGTGCCTATTCTCCCTCTTATCTGACCCTCCCCCATCTCTCTCAAATAAGTAAATAAATACAAATTTTAAAATAAAAATAAATAAGTAAATAAAAAGAGAGGTCTGGAGAGATGGCTCAATAGTTAAGGCACTTGCCTACAGAGCCTAACATAACCCAGAACCCACATAAAGCCAGATGTCGAAAGTGGCATATGCATCTGGAGTCTGTTTGTAGTGGCTGAAGGCCCTGGTGTGCCCATTCTCTTTGTCTCTCCTCTATCTGTCTCTGCTTCCAAATAAATAAGTAAAAATATCAAAAACAAAAGATGCTAGGCGTGGTAGTGTACACTTTTAATCCCAGCACTTGGGAGGCAGAGGTAGGAGGATTGCTGTGAATTCCAGGCCAACCTGGGACTACAGAGTAAGTTTCAGGTCAGTCTGGGCTAGAATGAGTCCCTACCTCAAAATAAATAAATAAATAAAAGAAAAAAAGAGAGAGGGCTGAAGAGATGGCTTAGCAGTTAAGGCACTTTGCTGCAAAGCCTAAGGACCCATGTTTGACTCTCCAGATCCCACATAAGCTGGACGATCAAAGTAACACTTGAGCACAAGGTCACACACACATCTAAGGTGGCACACACGTCCAGAGTTCAATTACAGACGCTGGAGGTCCTGGCATGCCAGTTCTCTCTCTTTTCTGTCTTGCATAAAAAAAAATTAAAAAAATAAAAAAACAGAGCTGGGCATGGTGGTGTACACCTTTAATCCTAGCGCTTGGGAGGCACAGGTAGGAGGATCACTGTGAGTTCAAGTCTGCTCTGAGACTACATAGTAAATTACAGGTCAGCCTGGGCTAGAGTGAGACCCTACCTTGAAACGCCCCCCCCCCCAAAAAAGTGCTTGCTTACAAAGCCTGTCCTTACAGGTCCAATTCCTCAGTGCCCACATACAGCCAGATATACAAAGTGAAACATGTGTCTGACATTCGTTTGTGGCAGCAAGAGGCCGTGGTGTTCTCATGGGCTCCGTCTTGTTCCCTTTCTGCTTGCAAATAAATTTTATTTATTTGTTTGTTTGTTTTGGTTTTGACAAGGTAGGGTCTCACTCTAGCCCAGGCAGACCTGGAATTCATTATGTAGTCCCAGGCTGGCCTCAAACTCTCAGTGATCCTCCTACCTCTGCCTCCCAAGTGCTAGGATTAAAGGTGTGTGTCATGCCTAGCTTTTTTTTTTTTTTTTTTTTAAGTGAGAAACTGTCTCAAACAAAGTGGGAGGCAAGGACTGACTCACTGAGGTTGTCCTTTGACTTCCATACGTATGCTGGGCATGTGCCCATACAAACACACACACATACAGACACAGATGAGAGTCCCCCTTTCTGTACCCTCACTTTCATTCCCATTAATAGTCTAATAGGTGTAGTGGCACATGCATGTAATCCTAGCACTTATGAGGCTGAGGCAAAAGAATCACCACGAGTTTGAGGCAATCCTGGGCTATACAGCAAGACTCTGTCTCAAAAAAACCCATAAAAATTATTTGTGTGTTTGGGTTGAGATTAGAGGCTGGCACACACCTCTAATCTCAGCACTTGGGAGGTAAAAGTAGGAGGATCACTGTGAGTTCAAGTACAGCCTGGGACTACAAAGTGAGTTTCAGGGTCAGACTGAGCAAGACCCTACTCTCCCCCCAAAAAATCCAAAACATTATTTAATGTGTATCTTATGTACATATATGTATGTCTATGTATTTAATGCTGATATATGTTAAAACTTTTGTTTTATAATTGTGTTTACTCTGCCCAGTTTTTTTAAATCTGTCTAAACAGTTAAAGCTACATTGTACATAAAAGCACTGTAAAAGAGGTTATTAGGGGCTGGAGAAATGACTTAGTGGTTTAGGTGTTTGCTACCGAAGCCTAAGGACCCCAATTCAATTCCCCAGGACTCATGTAAGCCAGATGCACAAGGAGGCACATGCATCTGAAGCTCATTTGCAGTTGCTAGAGGCCCTGGCGTGCCTAGTCTCTCTCTCTATCTGTTTCTTTCTTTCTTTCTTTTTTCTCTCTCAAATAAATAAATACATAAATAAATAAAAAATATTTTAAATGAGGTTATTAGAAGACCAGATGGCTTATTAACTGAAGCTAAACTCCACTCTTACCTGCTTTTCCATCCTCTTCCATCTTAGTGCTCATTAGACAGGCAATAAACTTGTTATCCACTTGCTGGAGAACCTGTCATTTATTTAGATAAAAGAGTACAACACTAAATAAAAATTAACAAAGGCTTATTTGCATGGAAAGAGATAAAACTGTATTTTATCTTGTGTTGTAACATTCATATCTAAGACTGAGATAAGGTACTGCTGAACTTGAGGGAATCCCTACTGAACTTGAGGGAGTCCCTACTGAATCTGAGGGAGTCCCTAACTGAACTTGATAGAGTCCCTACTGAACTCGAGGGAGTCCCTACTGAATTTGAGGGAGTCTCTACTGAACTTGAGGGAGTCCCTACTGAACTTGAGGGAGTCCCTATTGAACTTGAGGGAGTCCCTATTGAACTCGAGGGAGTCCCTAGTAAGGACAGAATGATGGACAAATAAGAGTGAGCAGAAGCTGGGCTTGGTGGCGCACAACTTTAATCCCAGCACTGGGGAGGCAGAGGTAGGAGGATCACCGTAAATTCGAGGCCAGCCTGAGACTACATAGTAATTCCAGGTCAGCCTAGGCTAGAGCGAGAAACTACCGCAGTGGTGGGGGGAGAGTGAGCAGAGGCCAGGAAGGAAGGAAACCACAATGGAACATAAACCAGGGCAGCTAAGAGAGACATGCTAAGGACACTTTAGAGTAGGCCTGAAATGTTCATGGCAGAGTGACTCTTTGCAATAGATAATATGTCCATAAAATTAAGTAATGTGACCAGTGATTGTTTAAAAAAAAAACAAAAACTAGTCTTGAAGTTATATAAAAGCAAAGTAAAGCCATTCTGGAAAAGCTAGTCATCTAAGAGCAGTGAGTGAAAAGGCACTGGTGGCTTTCGAGTGTGGTGACACCTCCATCCAGGTAAATGAGGTGTCCAGGACACCCCTAGTCCACACCACCACACCAGGTCAAGGCGAGGTGAGTTTACTTAGCTTTATCTAAACTCCTTATTGGCTTCCAAACCAAAAACAAGGCGATTAAGACAGCCAAAGTATCATGTAGAGAGCAAAGTAAAAACGAAAATGAAACAAAGTGTCCTTCTTCAAAGTACTTCTTAGCCTAAGGTTTCCTAAACCTTTGTAGCCCCACATAGTAGAAGGCCATTTTAAAAGGGATATTGTGTATCACTTCTTGGCCTTTTGGCTAAAATCAAGTGTAAAAGGATTATTGGTGCATAGTTAAGGACAATAGTGACTTATAAATGATTTGTTATCACTGCATTACTATAAAATATAAAAATTCTATGCAGAAATATTAACAATCCTTGACACTATACTGCTGAATCTATAATTCATTCCTTCCACGTCTGTTCACACTACTAAGGACATTTTTTCTTTGTAATTATAATTAATCCCTCACTATTATTCTGATGATGAAAGTTCTAGCAAGATTAAAAACAAAAAAACAGGGCTGGAAGGATGGTTTAGCAGTTAAGGCATTTGCCTGCAAAGCCAAAGGACCCAGGTTTGATTCCCCAGGACCCACATTAGCCAGATGCACAAGGGCACACACATGTCTGGAGTTCATTTGCAGTGGCTAGTGGCCCTTGCACACCCATTCTCTCTCTCTTTCTCTCTCTGTCCTCCTCCCTCTTTCTCTGTCAAATACATAAATAAATAAAAATTTAAAAATTTAAAAAACATACCTTGACCAACACAATCGTTAAATAACCTGATTTCACAAAGTTAGTCTAGCTTTGGCTTTCCATGAATTTCAAAGCTGATTTTACCTGCACTGAATGAATCATTTCTTTGGTGAAACGATAGGGATACAAGATGTTGTGAATTTTAACTGCTAAGTTCTCAGCTTGGCCAGTGCTGACATCAACAGCAACCTAGAAAGACCCAGTAAAATAAATCACTTCAATTTTAATTGTTTATGTCTGTAGACTGTTTTACCAAGGACTTCAAAGTCTTTTAAAAACAATCATATTCACAGTTGGGAATAGAGTTCAGTGGTAGAGCACTTGTCTAGTGTGTGTGAGGTCTTAGATTCAACTCCCAGGACAACAAAGATCAAATCTTTTCATATAGCCTAGTAGAGGCAGGTTGAGTTTAGAAAACGTATAGACTCACAAGGCTCTAAGAATAATTTGTCTTAATTTTTTTTAATAAACATTACTGACAAAAACCAATGTTGTTTCAGAACAATTTGTCTATGTTCCATGATCAAGTCCTCAAAAGACATCTTAACTAAAGAATCAGTAGTCAAATGCTCATCTATTACCCATCCTCATTAATACCCACAGTACATGCTGTGAAAAGTTACTGGGGGAACATGCACCAGGACCCACAGAGCTGCTCCTGCAGAGGAAGACTCACCCTTTATCTAATAATAATACTTACCACCACCATCCTGGTCATTTTACTAAAGCTGTGAGTCAGGGTACATTAATTCACTACCCACATACTGATTATACGTGTTTAATTTAAAATGAATGTCCTTCCAAAAACGATGATTCTTCCTCTCTACATGAAACACTAATTTCCAAGTAAAGTACCAGGAAACGTACCTAATTTCCATTTATAATGACAAACTAATGTACTTATTCAGGCCCATACCCATCTTAAATGAAGATCAAATTTAAAAAACTAACAGGCAAAAAAATTAAAATTGCTGCATACCCACCTCTGGGTAACGAGCAAACACTGGGTTGTCCCATTCAGAAAACAAAGACTGAAGTGATTCATTAGCAATAGTGTCATCCACAGCGTCTAGAACAAAGGGAAACAGGTAAGTGGCATCCAGAACCCAGGGAAGAGTGAGTGGCTTTTCAAGACTGAAGTTCAGACACATTGTTCCTATATACTACACATGTTCACAGAATGTTGTACTGTATCTTTAAATTGTTTTGATATGTTACTTTTGTTTAAATGTGTGCGGTGAACATGTATGTGGGTGTGGCAGTCTGAATAGATGGTCCCCAATATATTCAGTGTTTTATTAGTTTGTAGTTTGGATCTGCAGATACTCAGCTGGAGGAGGTGTCACTGGATCTTAAGGTGTGGGGGTGGGTTTGAAATTCCAATCTAAAGATATGCAAAGTGCCTAGTTCTGCCTGGAGTTCCTGAAGTGTGCTGTGTGGCTTTTGGCTTTTGTGCATCTCTCTCTCTCTGTGTCTGGTCCTATAAGAACTGGCCAGCTTCTTCTGCCATTATGGAACTTCCTCCGGATCTTTAAGCTTCAATATCCCTTCATAACTATGCATGGCTTGGAAGTTTATCTCAGTGAGCCTGAAGCTGTCTGCTATAGAAGTTGGTACCAAGAGTGGGGTGAGATGAACCTGACCATGTGGATTTTGGCCTTTTGGAAATTTTGTTTTGGAGCAAGGGGCATGGACTTGATGCTTGCAACTGAAGATGCCTTCTGGGGTGGTAAGCCAAGGTTTATGGACTATTCTGATGAGTTTGAGAATGTTAAGTGCAGACAGTATTGAATTTGAGGCTTGGCTTTGAGGCTTTCCTCTAAGGGGAAAGAAAGACTACAGAGGACTTTGTTGGAACTGGGCTGCTGGCATAAGGGCTGTCTGTGTCCTACTGCCCAGGCCCACAGAGTTTGATCAAAGTTAAATTTGTAACGGACTAATGTGCTTGGCTAAAGACACTGGACTGAGAAATTTAAGATTTTAAGTTGGAAAACTGTGAGCAAGTTAAAATTATAGGCGCTGAGAATGGTTTTAGGTTACTGAAGCTGCTATTGTCAACCTATTAGCAATCTTAAGGAAGATGGCCCAACTGTTGTACATTAAAACAACGAAGAGGATGTCTGAGGAAAGACTATGATAGAAATGGAATCTCTTTTGGGAAGAGTTGACTAGAGAAGGAAACTGCTTTCAAGGTCATGATTTATTTTGCCCCTGGATTTAAAAAAAATATGGTTGCATCTTGCACACCTGGTATTAGTTTTAGAAGCATGAAAAATGCATGGACTGGGTCATGAAATGTACATGGTTCCAGGAGCCATGTGGCATATAGGCAGGGTGTGATGACCATCATGAATAGGCTGGAAGAGCCTTTGGAAGATAGACCATGGTTGGCATGGAAACCTGAAGATGTATTGGATATAACAGAACTATGCAGGGGTTACCATGGAATGCACATGAAGATTTTCCTGGCTTCCCTGCTCAGCTGAAGGGGCAGAAGCTATCTGCTATCGTGGGTGTGGAATCTGTGGTCAATTTCCTTAATTGCTCTACACTCTTTTTTCTGTATTTTGTTTTGTTTTGCTGTTTTTCAAGGCAGGATCTCACTCCAGCCCAGGCTGATCTACAATTCACTATGTAGTCTCAGTCTAGCCTTGAACTCATAGCAATCCTCCTACATCTGCCTCCCAATTTCTGGGATTAATGGTGTGTGCCACCACACCAAGCAGCTACAATTATTTTTTGAGACAGGGTCTCTCACTCAATCAGAAGCTCACTGATTTGGCTAGACCAGCTAGCCAGCAAGCCCCAGGGATTCTCTTGTCTCCACCTCCCCAGTGCTGGGATTACAGGTATATACCACTACGCCTGGCTTTTACGTAGGTGCTGGGGATCAGATCCTCTGCTTGTGTGGAAAGCACTTTACTGACTGCACCATCTCCACAGCCCACTTCTTAAACCAAAGCTCATCACTGTATCTTCTGACATTATAGCTTTTTTCTTTATAGGAATATTTCAGAATATGTATACAGAAGAAACTATAGCTCAAATTGGTAGCCTTAGTTGCTTTATGTATAAATATGCCTCATCTGTTTTTAGATAATTAAGTTGGGAGGTAGGAGGATCGCTGTGAGTTTGAGGCCAGCCTGAGACTACATAGTGAATTCCAGGTCAGCCTGGGCTAGAATGAGACTCTACCTAAAAAAAGAAAAAAAAAAGTCTCTAGCTTTTTTCAAAGAGTTTTGCTAAAATTAAACTACTTCAATATGGAGAAATTTTTAAAATGAAGAGCCATTTCCCTAATCATAAGACATCACAGACTATGCAAAAGTACCCAGTGCTGACCTCAAGTCTGGAAAAGTAATTTCTGATCTAAATGCAGGCACTGAATTACTTAGTTGTGCTGCTAAATGGGGCCGTGGGGAATTAATCCCGGTTCCAGGAAGGCACAGCTGGCACTGATGGAGCTGAACAATGCAACCGTGCGTGGTCTTTGAATTAGGAGGGGTGGTGTGTACTGGGTGTCTCCACGGCTGTCGTTGTCCCACCTCTGTCACTCTGCCTCAGTACAGTTTTCTCTCCCCGAGCTCTCGGAAGGAAAGGAAGAACAAGATCGCTCCTAAAAGGATGGCATCTGTACTGAAATCCTAAATATAAAAAAAGAAAAACCTAGAAATTTGAATTCAGCATACAAGTAAACTATACAAAGTAAATTACATGAAAACTCAGGACTGGGGAGATGGCTCAGCTGGGAAAACGTCTAGCCTCTTAAACATCAGAATCTGAGTTTGACCCTGTGAACCCACCTCTAATGCCAGGGCTGGAGAGGTAGGGACAGGAGGATCCCTGGACCTCACGAGCCTAATTGGTGAGCTGCTGGCCAGTGAGAGACCTGTCTCAAATTAGATGAAAGGCATTCCTGAGGATGACACCTGAGGTTGTCCTCTGGCCTCCGTACACATGCATTCTCATGTGCTCAGGCACTCCCATACACCCAGGCACCCACACATATGAACACACATACACACATGCATCCACATGCATACTCACGTGTTCAGGCACTCCCATATACCCACACATATGAGCATGCATACATGCAAGCATGCACAACACATGCATGTGCAAAAAATAAAATAAAGTCTTTCTCTAAAAACTAAATGAAGATATACAAGGCATACTTCTGAACACTTTAGGTAGAGTCACAAGTTCTTTGGTTAATTAGTCTGTTTGTTACCTACTTCACATTGTGTCTCAATATTCATCTATACCAGCAGAATGAAGACACAGGCCACAGTGATACTCAATGGGGGGAGGGCAGTTTTGTAGAAGGGACATTTGGCAATGTCTTCAGACATGATTTTGTCATCAGATTAAAAAATATTATTTATTTATTTGAGACAAGGGGGCGGAGAGAAAGAATGGGTGTACCAGAGCCTCCAGCCATTGCAAAAGAACTCCAGACGCATGTACCACTTTGTGCATCTGGCTTTACGTGGGCACTAGGGAATCGAACCTGGGTCCTTTGGCTTTGTTGGAAAGTGCCTTAACTACTAATCCATCCCTCCAGCCCCTAAAGATATATTTTTTAATATTTTTATTTATTTGAGAGAGAAAGTGGCAGAAAGAGAGAAAAAGAGAGAGAGAGACAATGAGTCAGGGCCTCCAGCCACTGCAAATGAACTCCAGATGCATGTGCCACCTTGTACATCTGACTTATGTGGGTACTGGGGAATCTGAGCCTTGAACTGGGGTTCTTAGGTTTCACGGGCAAGTGCTCAACTGCTAAGCCATCTCTCCTGCCTCCCAAAAGATTTTTTTTGTTTTTGTTGTTTTTGTTTTTTTGTTTTTTGAGGTAAGGCCTCACTCTAGCCCAGGTTGACCTGGAATTCACTATGAAATCTCAGGGTGGCCTCAAACTCATGATGATCCTCCTACCTCTGCCTCCTGAGTGCTGGGATTACAGGCATGCACCACCACACCTGGCTTCCAAAAAATACTTTTAGTGAAAATTTTCCATGGTTTGGAGGACATGACCCAACTCCTTAAATTTATCTTTAGCTGGGCATGATGGTGTGTGCCGTGTGCCTTTAATCCTAGCACTTGAGAGGCAGAGGTAGGAGGATTGCTGTGAGTTCAAGACCTCCCTGAGACTACATAGTGAATTCCAGGTCAGCCTGGGCTAGAGCAAGACCCTACCTCAAAAAACAACAACAACAACAAAAAAAACCCAGTCTTTATACAATAAAATCCGTCTCCCCTCCTCTTTCTCACAGGTCTAATGTTGCCACGCTGGCATCATTATGTAGCTGAGGATCTTCCTTGAACTCCTGCTCCTTCTGTCTCTACCCGCAAAGTTAGAATGACAGGTGTGCAGCCCCAGGCCCAGCTCTTTCTTGGTGGCTCTTGTCCTGAGGTGCACAGCCATTTCCACTGACTGGAGGATAGTGCAGGGTGCCAGGAGCTGTGTTATCACAGACCTCAGTTCTATTCATAGCGAGGACTGCAGGTTAACGTGCCCTCGGAAGTCTGCTATGAGACATGTTGATCCAGAAATTTAACTGACTGAAGCATTTAAACATCTAGATTCACCTAACAGGAGCTGATGTTTGTGTTGAGTTCGGCAATTAAGATTCACCACTTTGTTTTGGCAACAAGCATCTCACAGTGGACTTTAATCCAGGCACCATCTGAGAAGCAGTAATGTTCAGGAAGATGAGGTGCTGGGTCTTAGATGTCCCTCTGATAAGCATTCAGTACAAGCCAGGACATAAAATAGCCGAGACTGAAAAGCACATAAAGTTACTTTCAAAGCAACTTGATGGTCTCAAGAGAAATAGTGAAGGAAAAAGGTTTTTTCCTCCCATCAAATACTTGAAAGTTACAACAGTAATTTCTTTCACAAGGAAAAACTCTGAAGATGACTGAAAAGTAAAGGATTTACTTAACCTTAAGTAAGTCCAGAGCCTCAGCTACAGATATTCACCCTCAGGAGAAATTACAATTTGTAATTATATTCATACAATTTACATTCTTTTGCAGAATCCAAGACTTTTAATATGGATGCATATTTAATGTTTATCCTTCTAGTGCAAAGCCAAGATTGTAGCCAGATGGGAAACAGCTTTACCATCTCCGAACATCTGGCTCTAAACACACTGCCAAAACGATGTCACTTTTAATGTTGACTGAGACCTGAGAACGCAGAATCTCAGTCCAGGCTCTATGATGCTCTGTGGTGACTCAAAGCCACAGCATACTCCTTTGGAATTGCACCTTCTACCAAAAACTGATCAGGTGGATGACTGTATGCATTATAATAAAATACAATTATA
Source organism: Jaculus jaculus (assembly GCF_020740685.1). NCBI lineage: Eukaryota > Metazoa > Chordata > Mammalia > Rodentia > Dipodidae > Jaculus > Jaculus jaculus. The sequence continues at coordinate 142,911,751 of NC_059108.1, read as the reverse complement.
AAAGCACATATTTAACTTATATTTAAAGTTTAATGGTCAACCTACTTTCTGAGGGAAAAAAGTTGATACAATACTACTGTACTAGCATAGATTTTATTGGAAACCCTATGATGATTACAGAATCATTCTCTTAGCCTGAGAGCCAGAGAGAAGCTTTCATGCTTTTAAAGAAAAAATTGTGGCCTGGAGAGATGGTTTAGCGGATAAACTCTTGCCTGTGAAGCCTAAGGACACAAGTTCATGGCTCGATTCCCCAGGACCCACGTTAGCCAGATGCACAAGGGGGCGCATGCGTCTGGAGTTTTGTTTGTAGTGGCTGGAGGCCCTGGCGTACCCATTCTCTCTCTCTCTGTCTGCCTCCTTTTCTCTGTGTCTATCACTCTCCAAAAAAAAATTTTTAAAAAGAAAAAATTGTAAGGAAAGTATGTATTTAGGAAAAGGAAAATGGATCTTAGCTATTCATAGAACCAATCTCATTAAAATGAAGTTTCCCTCTCTTTCTTAAATAAACATGTGTTGTAGATACACTTGTATACTGTATCATTCTTCATTGTACTTCTATATTTAAATATTGCTGGACCCAGAGAATCTTCAAATGCCATAAAAAAGCATTTTTTTTTTTTTTTTTGGTTTTTCAAGGTAGGGTCTTACTCTAGCCCAGGCTGACCTGGAATTAACTATGTAGTCTCAGGGTGGCCTTGAACTCACGGCGATCCTCCTACCTCTGCCTCCCGAGTGCTGGGATTAAAGGCGTGCGCCACCACGCCAGGCTAAAAAAAGCATTTTTTAAAATCAGCCTTTAGGGCTGGAGAGATGGCTTAGTGGTTAAGATGCTTGCTGGCAAAGGCAAAGGACCCAGGTTTGATTCCCCAAACCCATGAGGTGGCACATACTTTTAGAGTGTCTGTAGTTCATTTACAGTGGCTAGAGGCCCTGGCATGCCCATTCTTTCTCTCTCTCTAAATAAATAAAAATAAATCAACCTTCAAAGCTGAGCATAGTCTCATATGACTATAGTTCCAGTACTTAGGAGAAGGACTGCTGTGAGTCTGAGGTCAGCCTAGGCTATATACAACAAGGTCATTTCAACCAAAAGCAAAAACAAACAAAAAATACAACAACAACAACAAAAACAGTATTCAAATGCTGCCTGCTGAGGTTGACTATCTGAACATGATTCTCTTACTCTTTGGCTATTATTCTCATCTTCAAAAGCATTCATGCCGGTGACCACCACATACTTACCATTCCCAAGTAGGACATCTACAGCCACAGTTGTCAGGTCCTGAGTACATGCAGTCTGGACATCTTTAGTAGGAGCAATGAATGTGCTAAGTCCAGTCATTTTGTTGATGTAAACCATTCTGCCCAGGGTTACATCAAAATGCTGCTGCCACTCCAAAGTGTTTGCATCTGACTCTTTGTTTTCTGAACAAGCTCTTGCTTTAGAGTCCTCACTTTGGGAACAGAGTCCATCTTGATCAGCTGTGGTATCTCCTACCTGACTCATTACCATCCTATTGGGAGAGCCAGAACTTCCTATATGTTGTTTCGAAGCCCTGGTAAGAACACCTGAATTGTTACTGATTCTAGAATTACAGGATAACAGCAAAGGAGTTTCTGGTCTACCCATTGTATTGATGCTAGAATGTATTGTACTGTCATTATTGAAGGAATTATCCTGTGTGGTAGACTCTGACATTGGAAAGATGCCACTCTGTGTTTTTTCATGCTCATTTTTAAATAACTCACAAAGATCTAAGTTTAACCTACTGCAGACAGTGTTATTTTCCCTACTGGAATCTGAATTTTGAAGTTCATTAATATTAGTATAACTTTTCATCTCCATTGTCTCTTTCTCAGAATCCTTCATTCTGGATAATTTGGAAGCCAGTGATGCAGGGGCCTTCTCTGGAGCATCTGGAGGTGTTCTGTTATCATGAGACAATTCTGCTAGAGTTATAGGACTTTCTCTCAAACAAGGAATCTGTTCTTCTGAGTTTTCTCCAGGGAATGGAAAGTTCTCTGAGTACATGCTGTGACCTACTGGCTGACAGCTACCATTTGAATGACTGTCTTTCATAGTAGTGACTTTACAAACATCAGACATACCTAAGTGGTTTTTGTCATTGAGCTGAATGCCAGGTTCAACTTGAGGATTGAGGCTGGTCCTGACTTCAATGCTACTTTCCTCAACTTCTCTGTCTACAGGATTTTTAACTTTCCCATACTGCCTCTTAAATTTCTCTAAAGATCCTAGTTGAGAATTTAAGCTTAGCTTCTTACGGACTATGTGTTTGGAGGAATCAATAAGCTCATCTGTTTTCTTGCTACTATGTGAGACATATCTATACCAAGGGAAAGAAGAGGCTGTATCAGGTAATAAGGAGCCTGTGTGCGAGTCTTTATTATTTTCCTCAGAAAGAGCAAAATTGTTATCAATTACTATTGGTTTGTTTTTAATCCCAATACCTGTATTTGCTCTGCAAAATTTTTTGTTGGGTATCTGAGCAGATGCTTTACTTAAAGTACTGGCTAGGTCTTTGCTATCTGGAGTTTCAATTGAATGGTGTGTTCTATTTCCGAATGTTTCTTGAGCACTTACAGGACCAGGTCGAGCATAACTTTTAAATGAACATTCTGCTTCAGTTGACTTAGTTTGCTCATTCTGTACCACATGAGTTATAAAGCCAGTGGAACACAACTTAACCTGTCCGTAGCTAAAAACATTTACTCTTCCACAATTATTAGGCTCCCTTTTTCTTTTCTCTTTCTCTCTCTGAGCACTATGTAATCTCAATACTGTTGTCTCAAAAGACAGAGGTTGGCACCCCACTTCAGTAGTAGCATCTTTAGATGTCTCCATTTGATTTTGAATTTCAGTATTTTGGGGGATGTCAGCAGACATGACATTAGCAGTAGTGCTTACTTTCTGTCTGTATAGATGTGCCTCACTTTCCTCACAGAGGTGCTGAGTCTGAGGTCTTGACAACATTTTTGGATTGGATCCACATAGACTTTCTACAGCACTTCGCTCTGAGCAAGGCTTTTTATGTCTCTCAGTTTCTCCACATTCTGATGCTTCAACCATCTCTTTCCTGTTGTGTAAAGGTGACTCTGTCATTTTACTATGGCCTGGGTTACTTGATTCATAAGTGGTCAAAAATGAGTCATTTGTCTTTATGGGGATAGTTTCAGAATTCCCAGAATTCTGTGTAGTTATGTTTTCTATAGTAGTTTTTCTTTTCACAGTTTTTGATTGCAAATTAAACATTTCATAGGAATCCAAAACATTATTACATGCTTCCTGAAAACTGCTCTGGTCACACTTCTCACCAGAGGGCAGATGCTTCTGAAGAGTAGCACAAAATAAGCTAAAATCATTATCTTCACTCAATTCCTTAATGTCCTCACCTGATAATTGCACAAATAATTTTTCTTGTTTTAAAAATGTCCTCACACCTTCTTGAATACAAACCAAGAGAGTATCCCAGTTTTGAAACTCAATCAGAGTTTTGGCTGGATCCATGCACACATCATATTCACAGCATTGGCACTGCACGTTGATTATGTATATCCCATGGAGTTCTGGGCTAGACCGATGCCTAGGACTTGAATTCATTTGCCTACTGGCAAGGCCATTCTTTGGCTTGCATATCATACTTTCTTTTCTTAATAAGAAGTCAATGAGTTTATGTAGCCTCGTCTTTAAAACTAGTCTTCTGTTCACAAACAAAAATTGCATATTCTTATTGTAGTGTGCCTCAGAGCTGATATAGCCACTGAACTCAAACTCTTTGTACTTAAAATATATTTCCCTTAACTTTTGGGCCTTGCCCAATCCATAAATTTGACAAAATCGGGAACATATGTCTTTGGTTTTAGGGAGTTGAAGAATCATGGAACCAGAAACATCATTTCTCAAAGAGAAAGAAATGGAAGGGTGCATGAGTGAGAGAGCTTCTATCCTCTGCCTCACCCTCTCAAACTCCAGTCTAGGATCCATGCTCTTCCTCCTTACAGGTAACTGGTAAAATAAGTTATATACTGTTACAGTTGTCCCCACACTTGGTCTAGTCAAATCAGCTTCACAAGCTTTTAGGGCTTTTCCATTCTGAAACACTTTCACAAACGTTTTCATTGTTCTGTTTTTCTTGGATGAAATTTCCACAGCACTGGCCATGTCAGCTATGCTTGCCAAGGCCTCCCCTCGAAAACCATAAAACTTTGGGTTCTCTAAGTCCTGTACAGAGCTGCATTTACTAGTGAAGTAACGATTCCCCACCTTGTTGACATCATCACCTCCCATCCCAAATCCATTGTCTATCACTTGAACTTGGAAGGTTTCCATATTCACTCTGATGGCCACACATTTTGCTTCAGCATCAATACTGTTGAGGGTAAGTTCCTCAACACATTGGCCTAAGGAGTTGATAGCCAAGCCAGAACGCAATTTGGCTTGTACGTCAACTGACAAGCACTTGATCATGGCAGGTAGAGATGTGGTGAGAATGCCAGGCACTGCTTTCTTTCTCTGACTGGAAATAACTACCTGTGGGAAGAAAACAGACATATGTTATCAAAGCTTCAAAGTTACCCAGCATGACTCACTTTTTCAAGTATTAGGAAAAAATATCATTTGAGGTAAATGAAATCTCTTTCACTAAACCAAATTATGAAACTAAGGTAGATTTCTGATTTCTAGGCCGATCACATAACTCATGCATGGTGCTATGGCTTTAACATCCAAAGATGCATTCACAATCTTATAATTTCCATTGCTCCTTTTTAAATTCCACATGCCCTCAAGTAAAATCACAATTACACTTGATGTTGACCCATAAAGACAGTATTCGAAATTCTAACCACTTCACCAAAAACAGATGCCTCAATTAAATCCAGCTAGCATCAGCCAGAAAGTATTCATGAAAAAAAGTCCAAGCTAGTTTCATAATATTCATGCATTATACAATAACTATGACTTTTAGAAAAATTTACAATGTGCTAAGACATTGTTAGTAGGAAGGTAATCAACAGGATGAAATTAAAAAGACAAATAACAGAGAACTCAACACTAAATCAGATTTCTAACACACCCATCAAGGCTCAGGGAACATTGCAAATGAAGAGGCACAAAGAGTTTAAGAGCCTCGCGGTAGGTGGGATTAGCCTTGTGGCCTGTGGTAACCATCCTCCCTCCTCACAGGGACAGAATGGCTGACGCTCTCATGACCCCACAGAGAATAATCAATAACCACACTGAGAAGGGGCCCCAGGGGATGGGGGAGAGGGGAATACAAGAATTTAAGATTTGTGATTTATGTTTTTGTTTGTTCGTTTTTAGAGGTAGGGTCTCGATCTAACCCTGACCAACCTGGAATTCACTATGGAGTCTCAGGGTGACCTGGAACTCGTTCTTACTCTGCCTCCAGAGTGTTGAGATTAAAGGCGTGGGCCACCACACCCGGCTGAATATAACCTTTAAAAGAAAGGATGAGAGGGAGGGAATTGGAGAGATGGCCCAGAGGTCAAGACGCTTGCCTTCTGCACTTAAAGACCTGAGTTCAATTCCCCAGGATCCACGTAAAGCTACACGCACAAAGTGGTGCATGCATCTGGAGTTCGTTTGCAGTGTGGCTGGAGGACCTGCCGCCACCACGCCCATCTACTGAGTCTACGTTTAATAAGCAATTTTTATGAGGCCACCCAGTCCTTTCTGGGGTGCCTGGACGGGTGGGACCAGCCAGTGGGGCGTTCTCAGCGACCAGGCTTTACTCCACCTCGACCCGCCCTTGGCGCCCGCGCCGCGCGGACCCGAGGCCCCGCCTCCCCCGCCCTGCGCACTCGGCTCCGCGAACCAGGCCCACGAGCGCGCAGCGGCCACCAAGAGCCCTAGCGGAGAGCTGCCGGGATCATCCTTTCGTCACACGCTTGCCCCCCACGTCACCCTGAATCTCCTTCACCCGCTCTCGCATACCAACCGCCTCGGCCACCCGATGCGCGCGCGCCTGGCCTGCAGACGCTCGTGCTCGCTGGAGCCTCTGGAGCATGCGCATCCGCGGAGTCGCCGCGGGCACGACTCAGGGCGCCCCGTCTCAGTGCGCATGCGCTAGGAGTCAACCTGGAAACTACCTTCCCAGCATCTCTTCACGAGGCGACTTCCAATTCTCAAGACTTACGCTCTTTCGGTTTGATGTAAAAACGCTGTTCACTTTGGTTTTACCTGCTCATTTTTTTAAAAGATTTATTTTTATTTATTTATTAGAGACAGAGAAAGGGGTTGGGGAGAGAGAGTGGGCCCGCCAGTGGCCTCTAGCCACAGCAAACGAACTCCAGATGTAGGCACCACTTTGTGCATCCGGCTTACGTGGGCACTTTGCAGGCAAGCAGGTTAACTGTTTAGCCATCTCCCCAGCCCACTATTAATTTTTAAAGTATTTTTATTTTTTATTTATTTGAGAGAGATATATAGATATATAGAGAGAGACTGGGCATGCCAGGGCCTTCACTTGCTAATGAACTCCAGATACATACCTTGGTGCATCTGGCTTACTCTGGTCCTGGATAATCAAACCTGGATCCTTTTGCTTTGCAGGCAAGTTCTTTAGCACCTAAACAGTCTCTCCAGCCTCAATATATATTTATGAGCGAGAAACAGGCTGGGGTTGGGGGGGTGGGATGGGCACACCAAGACCTCCACTGCAAACAAACTCCAGATGCATGTGCCACCTGGCTTACATGAGTCCTGGGGAATCGAACCTTTTTTTTGGGGGGGGGGAGAGGGAGTTGGGGTAGGGTCTCGCTCTAGCCCAGGCTGACCTGTAGTCTCAAGCTGGCCTCAAACTCACCTCAATCCAACTCTGCCTCCCAAGTGCTGGGATTAAAGGCGTGCGCCACCACGCCTGACTAAAAAATATTTTAAAAAATAAAAATAAAAAGAGCCAGGTATGGTGGTGCACACCTTTAATCCCAGCACCACTTGGGAGGCAGTGGTAGGAGGATCTCCATGAGTTCGAGGCCACCTTGAAACTACATAGTGAATTCAAAGTCAGCCTGAGCTAGAGCAAGACCCTACCTCCAAAAAGCAATAAAAAATAAAATGCAATAAAATAAAAAGTTAAAAAGAAAAGGATGGTACAGGATTATGAGGGGTCCAGAGAGGGATTAATTAAATTCCATAAAAAGCCATGCGTGGTGGCACACATCTTTAATCCCAGCACTCGGGAGGCAAAGGTAGGAGGATCACCATGAGTTCGAGGCCACCTTGAGAATACAGAAAACAGAGTGAATTCCAGGTCAGCCTAGGCTAGAGTGAGACCCTTCCTCGAAAAACCAAAAATAAATAAATAAAATAAAATAAAATAAAATAAAATAAATTCTGTAAAAATGCAGGAGATCCCAGACCCACGGACCTCAACTTTTGTGTCCTTATCCAATTACCAAAGAATTGAAAGCACAGACTCTAAGAGGATAAATCATGAATCATGAGGTTTATTTTAAGGAGCATTAGGATCCAGAGGGAATGTGAGCTGAAAGACTCAAGCCAGAAAGAAATTCTCTCTCGCCCTTGCCTGGCTGGAAAGGGGGAGGGAGATGGAGGAAAAAATCTCTTTCGTATAGAGGAATAGAGGAAAGAAGCCTCTGGAGAAGAGACAGGAGCACATACACACGCACATGCACACATACAGAGAGCAAAGCAGAGAGCGCAAGCCAAGAGATTCCCTTCACATATGGGTGTCAAAAGACTGAGAGGGCTGGAGAGATGACGTAACGGTTGAGGTGCTCGCCCGCAAAGCCTAAGGACTCATGTTCAACTTTCCAGATCCCACGTAAGTCAGATATACAAGTTAATGCAAGTGCCCAAGGTCACACGTGCACACAAGATGGTGTTATGTGTCTGGAGTTTGATTGTAGTGGCTGGAGGTCCTGGCACACCAATTTTTCTCTCTCATAAACACACACACACACACACACACACACACACACAATCATGCCTTTAATCCCAACACTTGGGAGGCAGAGATAGGAGGACTGCTGTGAGTTCGAAGGCACCCTGAGAAGAGACTGCATAGTGAATTATTGCTGTGAGTTCGAAGGCACCCTGAGAAGAGACTGCATAGTGAATTCCAGGTCAGCCTGGGCTACAGCAAAACCCTACCTCAAAAGAAAAAACACCAAGAGATATAAAGGACTTGGAGCTTAAAGAGAAAGATCACACATAATAAAACAGGAAAACATCCAAAAACAAAACACATGTAGAAACTTAGCAGGAAACTACCCAGGCAAAAAGAAAAAGACATACACAGTTGTGACTAGACAGATCCACAGGATAAAGGAGACCAGAGACCAAGAAGGGAGTTACATGTGTGGTTAGGCTCCTATGTATGAATTAAACATCCAACTAGGAGAGCCTCATCATCAGACGTAGTGTGTAAAGGAGAGACTTGATTGGTTGGTGGACTCAAGAGGCAGGTGTGATAAGCTGAGGAAGAAGCAGGAAGTTGGGCTGGAGAGATGACTTAGTGGTGAAGGCACTTGCCTGCAAAGCCTAAAGACCCAGGTTTGATTCTTCAGGTCCCACGTAAGCCAAATGCACGAGGTGGTGCACACATGCATCTGGAGTACATCTGCAGTGGCTAGAGGCCCTGGCGTGCCCATTCTCTCCCTCTGTCTCTAATAAATAAAACAAAATTTTAAACAAAAAACAAACACGAAGCTGTAGCTGAGGAATTGCTTGGGGCTACCTTTGAGACTGGATCAACATGGCCTCTAGTTCTGCCAGGGGCAGGCAAGGTTACAGCTATATTCTCCTTGGGCCTCTGTCCATGACTGACTACATATGAAAAAAAAAATAAATAAAAATATAAAGGGCTGGAGAAGATGGCTTAGTGGTTAAGGCATTTGCCTGCAAAGCCAAAGGACCCCAGTTCAATTCTCCAGGTCCCATGTAAGCCAGATGCACAAGTTGGCACATGCATCTGGAGTGGCTAGAGGCCCTGGCATACCATTCTCTCTCTCTCTCAAATAAATAAATAAAACATATTTAAAAATATAAAAAACAAAGCTGGGCGTGGTGGCACATGCCTTTAATCCTAGCACTGGGAGGCAGAGGAAGGAGGATCACTGCGAGTTCGAGGCCACCCTGAGACTCCATAGTGAATTCCAGGTCAGTCTGGGCTAGAGTGAGACCCTACCTCGAACAACCAAAACAATAATAATAAAAAAACCCCAAAACAAGCCGGGCATGGTGGCACACACCTTTAATCCCAGCACTCAGGAGGCAGAGGTAGAAGGATCGCCAGAAGTTTGAGGCCACTCTGAGGCAACACAGTGAATTCCAGGTCAGCCTGAATTTAAAAAACCCTACCTCAAAAAACAAAAACAAAACAAAACTGTATTGCTCCTATCTCCTTCAAGGAGAGCAGAACTCTAAGAATACAATGAGAATAGTTTTGGGAGTTATTGACCATTTTTGTTGTCTCAATTTCTTTAAGTATTCTTTATTTATTTGAGAGACAGTGTGTGTATGGGCATGCCAGGGGCTCTTGCTGCAACAAATGAACTCCAGACTCATGCATCACTTTGTGCATGCAGATTTACATGAGACTTGAGGCCAGGTCAGTGGGCTTTGCAAGCCAAAAAAAAAAAAAAAATTAAATACAAATATATATATGGTTTGGGTTTTTTAATTGTTTTTTTTTTTTGGTTTTTTGAGGTAGGGTCTCATTCTAGCTCAGGCTGACCTGGAATTCACTATGTATTCTCAGAGTGGCCTCGAACTCATGATGATCCTCAACCTCTGCCTCCAGAGTGCTGGGATTAAAGACGTGCACCACCACGTCTGACTTGGGTATATATTTTTAATCACTAATCAAACCAAGTGAGACATATGGGGCTGATGAAACTAAATTCTGGTTATTTTTCATGTTAGTTTGCTAGAGGTCCATGACAGAATGCCGCAGACTGGGTGGCTGAAGCAGCAGCAGTTTATTTTCCCTCTGTTCTGGAGACAAGAAGTCTGAGATCAAGATATCAGCGGGAATTTCTTCTGAGACCTCTCCTTGGCTGGTAGATGGCTGTATTAACATGATCTTTGTGTGAACATATCTGTGTCCAGATTTCCTCTTTGTATAAGAACATCAGTCAGATTGGATTGAGCCCTCCCAAACAGCCTCATTTAATCTTATCTTTTAAAGGCCTTATCTACAAATAATCACTTTCAGAGGTACTGAGGTTAGGACTTCACTATGTACATAGGGGGAGGAGGATACAATTCAGCCCATCACACTATTTATGTGGAATTCTAACCCAGAGAAAAAGGCTAACAGCAGATGTTCCAGAAAACTAAAAGTAGTTAGTCCAAAACCTTATTTGGATAACTGACAGACTAAACTGATAGCATTTGTCCTTATGAATGCAAATATCATGGAAACAATTTAAAGAAATGATTCCAACTAACTGCTTTATTTATTTTTTCAGACCTCTTTAAAATGACCTAAAATCTTCCTCCCACAAATATTGACTAATACTTAACTTTGTCCAAAAGGAAGTTCAGTGAGGATTAAAAAGTAGTATAAGCAGAAAGTTCTAATGTATTTTTATTGGAGAGAATGGTACACAATTGTATTCCTTCTACCAGATGTGTAATACACAGTAACATTTAAATAGTAAAATAACTTACTGACAAATTCTAATGTTGAATACAATATATTAAAGACAAATCAAGCTACTGAATTTACCTTGAAAACTTAAAATTCAGGTCATTATTTCACAATTTGGAAATCTGAGTAATCCAATTTCAAGATGACTTTCTCATTGTTGAACTTTGCGCTGTCAATGTGGGACTTAGGGCTTCCTGTTGACTCCAGCCATTCCTTCATAGGTCGAACCTTGGAGATGGGACCTTGCAGTTGTCCCTGCACTGTGCCCCGGTCCGTGTTCTGGACCCAGCCTACCAATCCAAGCTTTTTACCCTCAGCCTGAGAGAGAAAAAGAAAGATCCAGTGTGATTCTACAAAACAAAGTGAGACTGTACTCTGCTGCCAGAATCTTGGCTTAAAACCAAGTCACTGAAACTAATTTGACATTGTTCAGAAAAGTCAATACAGACGGATGAAGACGACCTCAGTGCTGATCCAGTGTTAGCTACCAGGCTCCATTTCCTCCTCCTACTCCTCAAAACCCACTCGCTTGAATTCTTTTCACTATATAGTACATTTGGTTGACTACTAAAGACTTAAGTCCAAAAAAATTTTTAAATTATTTACAGGGACCGGACGTGGTGGCGCACACCTTTAATCCAAGCACTTGGGAGGCAGAGGTAGGAGGACTGCCATGGGTTCAAGGCCACCCTGAGACTACATAGTGAATTCCAGGTCAGCCTGGGCTAAAGCAAAACCCTACCTTGAAAAAAGATTATTATTATCATTACTTACAGGGGCTGGAGAGATGACTCAGTGGTTAAAGATGCTTGCTTGCAAAATTATTTAATAGCAAGGTGTGGTGGCACATGCCTTTAATCCCAGCACTTGGGAGTAGGACTGCCATGAGTTCAAGACCAGCTGGGACTACAGAGTGAATTCCAGGTCAGCCTGGGTTGGATGGAGTAAAATCCTACCTCAAAACAAACAAAAAATCATCTCATTCTCCTCCCACATTAAACCATTTTATTATTGTTTTGTTTATTGAGACAGAGTCTAGCTATGTAGTCTTGGCTGGCCTCAAATTTGCTGTGCAGACCAGGCTGGCCTTGCACTTTCAGAAATTTCCCGTCTCTGCCTCCGCAGTACTGGGGTGATAGGTACACACCATAACATCTTGCTAAACAAATCACCCCCTTACTTGTTCATTTTTGGCAGTACTGTAGATTCAACCTAGAGCCTTGCACATGCTAGGCAAGTGCTCTAGGGCTACACTACACCAACAGCCCTCAATTTCCCTTCTCTTCATCAAGAAACTACTAGGGCCGGGTGGCGTGGTGGTGCATGCTTTTAATCCCAGCACTTGGAGGCAGAGGTAGGAGAAGACAGAGGTAGGAGGATCGCTGAGTTCAAGGCCACCCTGAGACAAAAAAAGTGAATTCCAGGTCAGCCTGGGCTAGAGTGAGACCCTACCTTGAAAAGCAAAAAAAAAAAAGAAGAAAGAAAGAAAGAAAAAGAAAAAAAAAGAAACCACTAGGCAGGCTACATGGAAAAAGTGTGACCATTATTTGATCCTTCCCTTTGTCTTTAGGCAGGATCACATCTAAACAAAACCAGATGAATTAGTGTCCATTATGTCTTTAAAGAACATGACAGGCTATTTCACAATTTCCCCGGGCAACACACCCATTGTTTTTACAGTAGAGGAACTGCCTAACCCAACAAGTTGACACTGCACCCAAAGCCCACTTTCTGTCATCTTTGGTAGAGAAGGAAAGCAGCTGTGTGCAGCCCCTGAATATTCAGGGTTCCTGAGCCTACTACTGGGTTTCCACTTAATTTTCCTTTTTTCTATCTCAGTAACCATAATATCTATAAGGTTGAGTTTATGAAGACCAACTATTGGTTATAATGGCTTTAAATTTTTTAAAAATATTTTTTAAAAATATTTATTTACTCATTTATAAACAGAGAGCCAGAGAATAAGAATGGGCGCCCGGGCTGTTTGTCACTGCGAACTCCAGACTGCATACAACACCGTGTGCTTGGGCTTTACATGGGTACTGGGAAATCAAACCCAGGCTGTTAGACTTTGCAAGCAAGGGCCTGAACTGCTGATCCATCTCCCTGGCCTCTTTTTTTTTTTTTTTTTTTAAGTCTTTTCAATAGTCTCTAAGTATTAGGCTGTGGCAAATATGCTAGAGATTTAGGAAAGGTAACAAGGTATTAGAGATAATGTTATTAGCTGCATAAACATATAATTAGAATATTATAAAAGTCATTAATTGTTAAAAGTAATCTATAATAGAATGACTTGTAAAGGAAAATGGGAGTTAACATGATCGCATGTCCAAATGTCACTGTAGTAACCTAGTAAATGTGGGAAATTGCTGGAGTTTGCCAAAGAAAGCGTTATGCATAACAAAAAAATGTTCGAGGAGGAACTGGAACATCCATCAAACCAGCTAGGTTCAAAGCAAAGACATGTTTGCATAGTGAAGAAAAGATACTCCCATCAAACAAATAACAATTTAAGGGACAGAGGAAAGTAAGGAATGAAGAAAAACAGGATACCTACAGCATGCATTGCTATGTGCCAAAGGAGAAAACATAAAAGAAGAATGCTAAGAATGGATCCTGAGGAAGACACCACAGCCAACTAATCGTGAATAACTGCACCCTTATGCTTCAAATTACTGCAAAGGAGTTGGCTGTCTCTAGTTGAGTTACCATATATAGCAAGTAGCTATCAATATGACTGTGCAGTTTTGAACAGGCTGGTCCTATCAGTGAAATAAATCTTTAACTTGTAATGTGATTTACCTGTGCTCCTATGAAGAAAACACTATTTTTTTTTTTTTTTTTAATGAGCGAAAGCAAGTGTGAGAACTGGCCCACCAGGACCTCCAGCCACCATAACTGAATTTCAGACATGTGTACTGCCTGCTACAACCTTATACATGCTTCACCTTGTCAGTCTGGCTTGCATAGTATCTGGGGAGTTGAACATGGGTCCTTAGGCTTTGCAGGCAAGCACCTTAACTACTAAGCCATCTCTCCAGCCCAAAACACTCTAAATTTTTTTTTTTCAAGGTAGGGTCTCACTTCAGCTCTGGCTGACCTAGAATTAACTCTGTACTCTCAGGGTGGCTTCGAACTCACGGCAATCCTCCTACCTCTGCCTCCCGAGTGCTGAGATTAAAGGCATGCGCCATCTCGCCTGACTTTTTTTTTTTTTTTTTTTTTTTGAGGTAGGGTAGGGTCTCACTCTAGCTCAGGTTGACCTGGAATTCACTATGTAATCTCAAGGTAGCAACAAACTCATGGTGATCCTCCTACCTCTGCCTCTCAAGTGCTGGGATTAAAGGCGTATACCACCACGCCTGGCTCCAAAACACTCTAAATTTTGACCTGGTGTTGAGAATAAGAATTTCAAAGCCTCCCCCTCCCCCCGCCAAACAGGTTTTATTTGTGTACTAATTTTAGTATTTGCAAGGACAGAGAAAGGAGGAGAGAGAGAATGGGTGTACCAAGGCCTCTTACCACTGTAAAGAAATTCCAGATACATGTGTCACTTTGTGCATCTGGCTTTATGTGGGTAGTACGCAATCAAACCTGGACCATCAGGCTTTGCAAGCAAGTGCCTTTAACAGCTGAGCCATCTCTCTGGCCCCTGTTCTTGTTTTTTTTTTTTTGTTGTTGTTTTAAATAAACCATATATATATATATATATATTTTTAATATATCGTGATATTTATTCTCTTTAGTCATAAAAATATTTTAAGAAGTAAAAATGATAACTATAAATCTCATTCTACCAATTGATAATGACTTCTTACTTAATGAGAACACATGGCATTGGTTTGTTTTTCCCTTAAATCCTCTGATTATCCAAATTGTCTAGATTAAGGGTCCTAATAGACTAAAGTACATCACCTCCAAATTCATATATTGCAGTCTTAGCCTTCAGTACTTCAGAGTATGATGGTGTGGTGACTCGAGATAGGATCATTCTACTGGTAATTGAGTTAAAATTAGGCCATTATGGTTAGCCCCAATCTAATAAGGCTTCTTTATAAGGACACTATTACTCAGATAGATATAAAGGGAAGGCCCTGTGAAGATAGGAAAGAGAAGTCTTTGAAACTCAGAGACCCAAATAAATCACTCCTGTTTGCATTTTATTCTCAGAATTTCAGCTTCCAAGTTATAAGTGAACAAATCTCACTCAATTTCTGGCTCTTTGTCATGCTATCCTTAACAAACTAATTCAATAAACTTTAACTTTTTAATTAAGCAGAAAAATATTAATATGGAGGGAAAAGTAATTGCTGATGTAAAAGGAACCTCTCTTTTCATGAGACATGGAAACACAATTAATTCATTGAATACATAAACCTTTGCCAACCACCTGCTTCAAAAAAAAATCTAATTCAAAATTAAATCGCTATTTTACCATGTGTAGTATACACAGAATCATTAATTGTAATTGGAGAGTGCTGCCTAAAGCCCCTGGATTCTGTATCATTGGGAATATTCTGACAGTGGCTGGGTGCCCAGTTGGCAGAGATGGCAAAGCTGCTTAGATGGAGTGGCTAAACCGTATTTTTTTATTTAGTTATTTATTTGCAAGGAGAGAGAGAAGAGAGACAGAAAGAGAACTTGGTTTCTCGAGGTAGGGTCTTACTTTAGTTCAGGCTGACCTGAAACTTACTCTGTAGTCTCAGGGTGACCTCAAATGCATGGCAATCCTCCTACCTCTGCCTCCCGAGTGCTGAGATTAAAGGTGTGCACCACCACTCCCAGTTTAATAAAAATATTTGCAAAAAGAAAACCTAAGATGAACCAGGCACGGTAGTGCACGCCTTTAATACCAGCACTTAGGAGGCAGAGGTAGGAGGATCGCAGAGAGTTCAAGGCTACATTGAGACTACACAGTTAATTCCAGGTCAGCCTAAGGTGGAGTGAGACCTTACCTCAAAAAAACAAAACAAAACATGAACAATAAATAAGTAAATGAGGATAAAGTGTTTGGTATGCAAGCATGAGTACCTGAGTTCTGTTCCCTAGACCCACTCCACATTAAAACAAATAAACAAAAAAAGATGGGTAGGAAGAAATTTAACAAAAGGGCAAAAGACTTGCATGTGAAAACTACAAACCACTGTTAATATTTGTCTATTTGAAAGAAAAAAAATAGAAAGAGGTAGATGGAGAGAGAGAATGCACACAACAGGGCTTCTAGCCACTGCAAATGAACTCCAGATGCCACCTCGTGCATCTGGCTTACATGGGCACTAGGGAATCAAACCTGGGTCCTTAGCCTTTGCAGGCAAATGCCTTAACTGCTAAGCCATCTCTTCAGCCCAAAACCATTGTTAAAAGAAACTGAAGAACTATATAAATGGAAGACATCTCATATCTCATATGTCTTTTTCTCAGAAACTGACAAAGGAATCTTAGATTCACATGGAGGAGCTGGGGAGACAGCTGAATGGACAAAGCACCGGCCACCCAAGCCTGAGGACTGGAGAACCCCCATGGGCACGGCAGCACCCCTGTAATCAATCCAGCACTCAGGAGGCAGACAGGGATCTCCTCGGTAAGCTGGCTACCTAGCCAAATGAGTGAGCTCTGCGTTCAAATGAGACCCTGCCTCAGTACATAAAGTGGAGAGGAACTGAGGACACTGGACGTCAACCTCTGGCCTCCACATGCATGTGCACACACGTGTGTGTATACCTGCACATGCATGCGTACACATGAACATGCACACCCCCCCCACATATACACATGAAAAAAACTCACATGACAACACAAGGAACCCAGAACAGCCAAAATAATCTTGAGAAGGGAGAACAAAGTCAAGGGTTCATGCTTCCTGATTTCAAAACCTGCTGCAAAGCTACAGTAAATGAGACTGTAGTGTTAACATAAGGATGGACCTAAAGGTCAGTGGAATAATCCAGAATAAATTTAGGTTTATGGTCAGATGATTTTTTTGTTTGTTTGTTTTTGTTTTTCAAGGTAAGATCTCACTGTAGCCCAGGCTGACCTAGAATTCACTAAGCAGTCTCAGGGTGGCCTCCAACTCACGGCGATCCTCCTACCTCTGCCTCCTGAGTGCTGGGATTAAACGCATGCGCCACGACGCCCAGCTGGTCAGTTGATTTATGACAAAGGTGCCATGATAAATAAATGGGAGAAATAAGAGTCATTTCAGCAAATGCTGCTGGGGCCTAGATAGGTAAAAATTACACTTAGGCCAGGCATGGTGGCAACAGGTACAGCTTGGTGCTGGAGAGCACACTGAGCATGGGCCCTGAGCTCAATCACTAGCACAGATAAATAAAGGAGTAAAACTGGACTTCATATTCAATACCATATGAAAAATAATTCGGGTCTGGAGAGATGACTTAGCGCTTAAGGCACTTGCCTACAAACCCAAAGGATCCAGGTTCAGTTCCCTAGTACCCCCATACTCTCCCTCAAATAAGTAAATAAATGTTTTGACTCCCCACGACCCATCTAAGTGTGACGCACAAAGTGGCGCATGTGTCTCAACTTCATTTGCAGTGGGTGAAGGCCCTGGTGCACACATTCTCTCTCTCTCTCTCTCAAATAAATGATATATACACTGGTTTTTCGAGGCAGGGTTTCACTCTGACCCAGGCTGACCTGGAATTCACTATGTAGTCTCAGGGTGGCCTCAAACTCATGGCAATCCTCCTACCTCTGCCTCCTGAGTGTTGGGATTAAAGGTGTGCACCACCATGCTCAGTTCAATAAAATAAATTAAAAAAAAAAAAACAACCTCAATGGAACACTCAGGAGCCAAAGATTGTTACTAGAAAATTTTCAGTGCCAGGAATGGGATACCTTCCAGTGAGTTGTTGGCCAAGGAGGTCCCTGATACCCCCAAAACATTACAAGCCATTGCCAAGGCCCTTAGTTTCACACCAGGAATAGATGTTAAGACCCTATTGCTGAAGACTCCACATACTTGGGCTGCAAGGCCACTGAGAAATCCTGCTGGAACTGAGCTGATAACCTCCTTTATGTAGACCAGCTGACAGAAAGTTGGAAGAAGCCATGCTATATGCAGTTCAATGGGAGAAAGAGAAATCACCAGTGAAGATACTCAACAGTGGACACTACAAGTCTTAAATTTTGCCAGCCAGGCCAAATGAGCCAATGGGTGCAATAATGGCATGTCTGTCATGGTGGAAACCAAATGCCCTCTAATTGGACTGGAGGCCCACTCCATGGGAGGGAATACATCCCTGATACTGAAAACCTACAACAGGGGTAGTTATGAGCCCTAGGGGTGTAACATCTGCTGCCGTCTGGCTAAATGTATATATTATGCTTATCAAACTGCCCAGTAAGCACTTCTCTTAATGTTCATACCTACATATTAATGCTATTCTCACTTTTGGTAGACAACCTTCTTTTCAGATGGCAGTGACCTTGGGATGACTCAGAAGGCATCATGGTGTTGGGAAGAAGTGACAGAGGAGTGCTCAGCACTGCAATATCTCTATCATTCCTTCCAAGGCTCAGGGTCCATTGCAGAAGAGGTGGCAGAAAAAATGTAAGAGCCAAAGGAAGGGCAGGGATCCTTACAACATGCTCCTTGGGACACAAAATGGCCTGGATATCCATGACCCCAGTGCCTGACACTACCTACACAAGACCATCATAACAGGAGGAAAAGATGATGACACAAAAATAAAAAGGAGACTGATTGAGAGGGGGAAGGTATATGATGGAGAGTGGAGTTTCAAAGGGGAAAGTGGGGGGAGAGAGGACATTACCATGGGATATTGCTTACAATTATGGAAATTGTTAATAAAAAAATAAATTAATTAAAAAAATCTTGGGCTGCAAAGATGGCTTACCAGTTAAGCAGTTGTCTGTGAAGCCTAAGGACCCCAGTTCAAGGCTTGATTCCCCAGTACCCACTTTAAGCCAGATGCACAAGGTGGTGTATACATGTGGAGTTTGTTTGCAGTGGCTGGAGGCCCTGGTGTGCCCATTTTCTCTCTCTCAAATTAAAAAAAAAAAAAAAAAAAAAAAAAGCCGGGCATATTAGCACACACCTTTAATCCCAGCACTCGGGAGGCAGAGGTTGGAGGATCGCCATGAATTTGAGGCCACCCTGAGACTACATAGTGAATTCCAGGTCAGCCTGGGACAGAACGAAACTCTACCTTGAAAAACAAACAAACAAACAAACAATCTTTTGAGGCTCTGGATATAACTTAGCAGTACAGTGACTGCCTAGCATGAGGCTATGGTTCAATCCCCAGTACCAGAAAAATTAAAACAAAAAGAATGGAATGCCAGGCATGGTGGAACATGCCTTTAATCCCAGCACTTGGAAGGCAGAGGTAGTAGCATCACTGTGAGTTCAAGGCCACCCTGAGATGATATTGTGAATTCCAGGGCTAGAGTGAGACCCTGCCTTGAGAGAGAAAAAAAAAGTTGTGCTGGGGAGATAGATCAGTAGTTAAAGGCACTTGCTTGTAAAGCCTGTCAGCCTGTGATTCAATTCCCTAGTGCCCTTGTAAATCCAGATGCACAATGTGCACACACACCTGGATTCATTTACAGTGGCAAGAGGCCCTGGCATGCCCATGCTCTCTCTCTCTAATAAACAAATGATTTTTTTAAACAAAGGAAAGCAGATGGACATGTTGGCACATGTCTTTAATCCCAGCACTCGGGAGGCAGAGGTAGGAGGACTGACATGAGTTTGAGGCCACTCTGATAGTATATAATGAATCCCAGGTCATCCTGGGCTAGAACAAGACCCTACCTTAAAAAAAAATAAAAAAATAAAAAAATAATAAAATAAAAAAAAAGGAAAGAAAGAAAGCCAGGAGTGGCGGCTCACGCCTTTAATTCCAGCACTCATGAGGCAGAGGTAGGAGGATCGCCATAGTGAATTCCAGGTCAGCCTGAGCTAGAGTGAGACCTTATCTCAAAACAAAAAAAAAAAAAAGAGACAAGAAAAGGAAAAAAAGGAAAGGAGAACCATGGACTCCACTGTCATCTCCCAAACACTTTTCTGAGACGGTGGCTAATGTCTGCAATCCCAGCACTTGGGAATAAGGCAGTAGGACTGTCATGAGTCTGAGGGTAGTGTGGGCTGCACAGTGCATTCCAGGATCGCTTGGGCTACAGAGCAAAACCCTATTTAAAAAGAAATATTGGAAGAGACTTTATAAGTTAGGTTGTTAAATTGTATATGGATGGCTGATAAAAGAAGTTCAGTTTTTATTCTTAAAAAAATAAAAATAAAATAAAAATAAAAAGAAATATTGGGCTGGAGAGATGGCTTAGCGGTTAAGCGCTTGCCTGTGAAGCCTAAGGACCCCGGTTCGAGGCTCGGTTCCCCAGGTCCCACGTTAGCCAGATGCACAAGGGGGCGCATGCGTCTGGAGTTCGTTTGCAGAGGCTGGAAGCCCTGGCGTGCCCATTCTTTCTCTCTGCCTCTATCTGTCTTTCTCTCTGTGTCTGTCGCTCTCAAATAAATAAATAATTAAAAAAAGAAAGCACCTTAAAAAAAAAAAGAAATATTAAAACTTCTATATTTCAAAGGACACTATTAAGAAACTTTCCCCAGAATTCAAAAAATATTTACAACTCATATATCTGCTAAGAAACTACTATCTAGAAAAGGTAAATTCTTATAACTCAACAAGAAAAATAACTTAATTTAAAAATTGGCAAAGGGTTTGAATGGAAATTTCTCCAAATAAGAGAGATATCTTCTTCTACATGCCAATAAACACTTGAAAAAAGATACTGAACATTATTTGTCATTAGAAGGCAAATCAAAACTGCCCTGAGAGGACACAGTATTACTCAGCCTTAAAAAAGGAGGGAGTGCCAGGCGTGGTGGCGCACGCCTTTATTCCCAGCACTTGGGAGGCAGAGGTAGGAGGATCGCCATGGGTTCGAGGCCACCCTGAGACTCCATAGTGAATTTCAGGTCAGCCTGGTTTAGAGTAAGAGCCTACCTCGAAAAAAAAAAAAAAAAAAAAGGAGTTCTGACGCAGGATGCATGGCTCGACTTTGAGGATACTGTGCGAAGTGAAAAAAGCCAGCCAGAAAAGGACAAATACTCTGATTCTGTATGAGTTATCTGGAGCCATCAAGTTCATAAAGATGGAAAATAGAATCATGAGTGCATGAGTGCCAGGACTGGGTAGATGGGAAAATCAGGAATTGGGGGTTAGGTGGTTAATGGCTAAGGAGTTTCAGTTTTGCAAGATTGAAAAAAAAAGTCCCTAGGGTCAAATAGAGACCCATCTGAATAAAGACCTATCTTTGGAGGAGGGGAAAAAAAAAAGTCTGGAGGCAGAGGTAAGAAGATTGCTGTGAGTTCAAGGCCAGCCTGAGACTACATAAGGAATTCCAGGCTAGGTTAGGCTAGAGTGAGACCCTACCTTGAAAAACAAAAACAAAAACAAAAACAAACAAACAAACAAACAAAAAAAGGTTCTGTGGAGGGTCCTCAGTGATGGTACCATAAGAAGAGTGTGTGAAAGTGTTAGAGTCACCGAACTGTCTGCTGGTGAAGTCTTCACTATGTGTCTTCTACCATAGTTTCAGAAAAACGTGTTATATGGTGCCCAGATAACTGGGGATTTTCCAATTATCTTTCTGTTACTGATTCGCATTTTTTTTTACTTCCACTGTGTTTGAAGAACACTCCTTGTATAATTTAAATCACTTAAAATTCATTGATACCTGAAATAAAACAACAAAAATTCACAATCAGTATTGGCTTTTCTACATTTTATTCTCTAAGGAGGAACAGGAAGAGAAAGGCTATGCCACCTGTTCCTTATACAGGATCTTACCCTATGTAAGGTACGCAAAGCTAATTAGAACATAGTGCTTGCTTTGTAGAACTTTCAGCAATTCTTGAATGGGCAATTCATGTAAGAATATGAAAAAGAGGCTGGAGAGATGGTTTTGTGGTTGAGGCACTTGCCTGAGAAATCCAAGGACCCAGGTTTGATTCCCCAGGACCCATATAAACCAGATGCACAAAGTGGCACATGCATCTGGAGTTCATTTGCAGTGGCTAGAGGCCCTGGCATGTCCTTTCTCTCTATATATATTTCTCTCTCAAATAAATAATATTAAAAATATTATAAAAATATGAAATAGGAATGAATTAATGCAATAGTTTGAAGAAGAGATATCAAGAAGGGACATTCTAGTTCAGAGATTCAGGTTTAAATTTTAGTTCCACAGTCATGATAATATGATACTTGGAAAATTCTGTAGATCTGTTTATCTGTGGGGCTGCACATACACTGAGCCCAATATGCCCCTACAGAAGGTAGAGGGGAATTGAAATTCCTTTTGTGTGTGCATGTAAGATAAGGATGCTGAAGCAGAGGTGGAGGGTGCTCATACCATGAAATATTCCCTGTCATTCTAGAGAAATACCAGACTCCATGATCAGTGTTATCATTGCCTATTCTGAAATGGATAACTTATTTTAATTAGAAAAACTTTAGTTGGAAAAGGTGAATGTTCTTTCAAAGCCCAAAATAATACAAAGAAATTAAGTGAGGAGCTGCAGCTATCACTCAGTGATGATTAAGTGTGCTTGCCTAGTATTATGCCCTGGATTTGATCCCAAGGACAGAAAAAAAGAAAAGAAGGAAGGAAGGAAGAAAAGGAATTAAATGAAGTTGGAGGAATGAAAGAAATTTGAAGATGTGTGGTAACTATGGAAGAAATCATATAGCTTACACTATCAATGTGATCAGGTCATCTAAATGTCATCTCTGATTAGTGGTAGCGTGCCTATATGAAGTTACATGGCACTGGAGAGATGGCTTAGAGATTAAAAGTGCTTGCTTGCAAAGCTTGCTTGCCTGGCTCGATTCCCCAGTACCCATGTGATGCCAGGTGCACAAAGTGGCACATATATCTGTAGTTCATTTGCTGTGGCAAAAGGCTCTGGCAGCCCATTCTTTCCGTCTCTCTCTCTGCTTGCAAATAGTAAATAAAAGCATTTTAAAAAAAAAAAAGTGGGCTGGGCGTGGTACCCCACACCTTTAATCCCAGCACATGGGAGGCAGAGGTAGGAGGACTGCTGTGTGTTCGAGTCCAGCCTAAGACTACATAGTGAATTCCAGGTCAGTATAGACTACAGTGACTTCCCTTGAAAGTGGTATATCCCAACCTCTGCTTTGGAGAAAGCTCATTGTTATGAGATGATCAGTTACCACTGTTAAAAAGACCAATTATAGTAGCAGCAAAAGAATCTTTCACATCGTGTTCTTTTTTTAAATTAATATTTATTAGGCAGAGAGAGAGAGGCAGAAAGGCACGCTAGGGCCTCTAGCCACTGCAAACAACTCCAGACGCATGCGCCACCTTGTGCAGCTGGCTTATATGGGTTCTCTGGAATAGAACCTTGGTCCTTAGCTTCCCACACAAGTGCCTTCACTGCTAAGCCACCGCTCCAGTCCCCTCACATCATCGTGTTTTACCAACCGCAAAACATTGTCTTATCTATAGCTTTACCTACTATCCCCTGGCCATGCACCTCTCGTTCACACTTGTTAGAAAGAGGCCTCTGGTTGTCACGGTCCTAGCTTACTTTACGGTCCTCAAAGCCGTAGGCCACATACCTGGGTGTACTTGCGGAAAAACACCCCTTGCACTTTTCCAAAAATTTCATAATCCACTGAGACCAAGGTGTCCCCTTCTGCCATGTTCACACCTGCCAGAGACCAAGACAGCAGAGAGGTGAGGGACTGCCCCGGGGTCCCCACCCTGAGGAGAGGGGTGTGCACTCGCCCTTTCTCCATCCATCACCGCAGCGACTTCTCCCTGACCTCAACCAACGTCCCCGAACCGAACGCCGAGAGCAAGACGACGCCCGCGTCTAGGGACCGGCCGGCTCCGGGGCGCCGGGTTCCAGCCCGCATCACCTGCGCAGCCCCGCCCGCCCGCTCCCTCTCCTTCCCGCGCGGCCTCCAGGCGCCCCTTCCTCTAACACCACTAATCCGACTGGCGGGGACCCCTCCGGGGCTCACCCTCCAGAACTTCCCCGCAAAGGGGGCCGAGGCATACCGGCGACCTCCAAACGAACTGCCCCCAGCCGCGCCAACCGCCGCTCCGGAAGTTTAAAGCGTGGCTCCGCCTTCGCGGCGTCTCCTGCCCATCACTCCTGCCTGGCCAATCAGAGATGGCGCCTCAGCCCGGAGCCCCGCCCAGAGGGTGGGGTTTCACGAGGAAGGTGGTCGGGAGGCTGTGCCCGGCTGGGGTTGGAGGAGTCTCCACCGAGGGAGCCTGCACTCCATCTCAGCTATTAAGGGTACCCATCTTCTCCTTTTCTGGTGGGGGAGGAAGCCAGAGGGCCATAGACAAAATCCTTGGGATATAGTCAATAAATACCCACTTGACAACCTGCTGTGTGCTAAACACCGTCCACAGGGGTTGGCATACTTAAAAAAACATAGCCCTAGAGGAACTTAAATTCTGAAAGTGAGAGACAGACAATACACATTATCGTAAATAAATAAATAGGACAAAATCTTTTGTCGTGGTTTGTTTTTTTTTCCCTCCCAATTATCTTCCAATTTTGGGTCATAACTAATCTGGATTTGGTAGCTAAGGGAAAAGGTACACAAAACAACACAAAGTCATTTCTCCTGGGCTTCTAAAAGCTGCCCACCAGAGTCAGTCTACCTTGCTAAGAAAATGCTTGAGGGCTGCAGAGATGGCTTAACAGTTAAGGCACTTCCCTGCAAAACCGAAGGACCTGGGTTCGATTCCCCAGGACTCACATAAGTGCATAGGGTGGTGCATGCAACTGGAGTTCATTTGCAGTGGCTGGAGGCCCTGGCATTTCCATTCTCTCTCTAGCTGCCTCTTTCTCTCTCTCAAATACATAATAATTAATAAGTAAATATATATATGAAGAAAATGCTTTAATAAATAAATAAATAATGACCAAGCAAGTAACTCATGGCTCCATCATCCCAACTGAACAAATCAGTATCAGTCAAATAACCAAATGACATACATCTATTTTTGGAAAAAGGGAATTGAATTGCCAAGGGGAGTTGTGGGTGAAGATTGCTAACATTAGAGTTAATTTTACATTGGAATCCACCCGTCCTTATGATTAAGAATATGTATCAGGGCTGGAGAAATGGCTTAGCGGCTAAGTGCTTGCCTGTGAAGCCTAAGGACCCCTGTTCGAGCCTCGGTTCCCCAGGACCCACGTTAGCCAGATGCACAAGGGGGCGCATGCATCTGGAGTTCGTTTGCAGTGGCTGGAAGCCCTGGCGCGCCCATTCTCTCTATCTATCTGCCTCTTTCTGTCTCTGTCACTCTCAAATAAATAAAAATGAACAAAAAAATTAAAAATATATATTTAAGAAAAGAATATGTACCAGTAAATTCCAGGTCAGCCTGAGCTACAGTGAGACCCTACCTTGAAAAAACAAAAAGAAAGAAAGAAAGAAAGAATATGTGACTGTATGTAGGGTTGGCAAGGCTTTGCAATTGTAGTGATGGGTCTCATCATCTCACTAGTTCCCCACTACAAAGTCATAAAACCTTAGTGCTGAGCAATAGGGGGAGCTGGACTGAATGTTGCCCTTGGCAACACTAAAACAACACATTAGTATTAAACTGATTAATTTCTCTACAGTAAGTTTCTGGTTTTTTAAAAAATATTTTTATTTATTTGCAAGCAAAAAAAGATAGAGAAAAAAGACAGAGAGAAAAGGCACACCAGGGCCTCCAGCCACTGCAAATAAACTCCACATACATGTGCCACTTTGTACATCTACCTTTATGTGGGTACTGGGGAATCAAACTCAGGTTGTTAGACTTTGTGGGAAAGTGCATTAACTGCTAAGCTATCTCTCCAGCCCTAAAATAAATTACTATAGAACTCAAAACCAAATAGAATTCCAATGAATCGGGACATCATAATTATGCAAAGAAGTTGGATGTGATAACATACACCTATAATCCCGTAGGAGGATCACCATGAGTTCAAGGGCAGCCTGGTCTACAAAGTGAGTTCCAGATCAGCCTGGAACTACAGTGATACCCTGGCTAAAAAAAATAAATAAATAGGGCTGGAGAGATGGCTTAGCAGTTAAGGCAGTTGTTTGCAAAGCCTAAGGACCCATGTTTGATCTCTCCATGTCCCACGTAAGCCAGACACACAAAGGTGAGGCAAGCCCAAGGTTACCTTGCCCACTAGGTGGTGCAAGCATCTGGAGTTCAATTACAGTGGCTGAGGCCCTGGCATGCCAATTCTCTCTCTAAATAAATAAATAAATAAAAATTTAAAAAGAATGATATATACTTTTTGCCCTCAAAGAGTTCTTCAGTACAAGAAATATGTATGCAGAAGATATAACAATAAAATATGCACTATGGTAATTCATTCCATGGACATTCATTGGGAGATTATCATGAACTAGCCCTGTATTATAACAGGAACAGAAAATATTATGAAAGGACAAAAAGGAAAGTGATTAATTCTGACTGGGAGGACTGGGAAAGGGCCCTTGGAGGAAACATCATTTTTCCAAAGTTACATAATCACAACCAGTAAGCGATGGAGGCAGGATTTAGTTTCAGGAGGCAGGCCAGAGTCCACTCCCATAAATGCTGTACTCCACCACTTCCCAGTATGTGGAGCTTGGGTAAGGTACTACCCCTGAGGTCAGAAAGGACAAGTAGTTAGTTGTGGCTGAAAATTAGGACCTTTAGGGAAGCTTCTAAAAATATTGGTGTCCAGACCTCACCTCCAAGATACTGCTTTCCAATGCACAGCAAAGACTGACACCTACTGAGATAGAGTTAGGATTATTAAGGGGAGAAAGGATTATAAAGATATACTTGTGCTGGGTGTGGTGGCGCATGCCTTTAATCCTATAACTCAGAAGACAGAGATAGGGGCATCTCTATAAGTAGGAGGCTAGCCTGGGCTACAGAATGAGTTCCAGGTCAGCCTGAGCTAGAGTGAGATGTTCCCTCAAGAAAATAAACAAATAGGGCTGGAGAGATGGCTTAGTGGTTAAGGAGCTTGCCTGCAAAGCCTGAGGACACAGGTTCAACTTCCCAATACCCACATAAGCCAGATGCACACCGTGGCACATACATCTAGAGTTTGTTTGCAATGGCTATAGGCCTTGGTGTGCCCATTCTCTCTCTCTCTCTAATAAATAAATAAATAAAACAAAATTGTAAAAAAAGAAAAAGAAAGAAAAGAAAAAGAAAACAGGCTGAGCCAGATGTGGTGGTGCACGTCTTTAATCCCAACACTTGGGAGGCAAAGGTAGGAGGATTGCCATGAGTTTGAGGCCACCCTAAGACTCCATAGTGAATTCCAGGTCAGCCTGGGATAGACTGAGACCCTACCTCGAAAAACCAAAAAAGGAAAGAAAGAAAGAAAGAAAAGAAAACAGGCTGTTAAGGCATTTGCCTTGCAAAGCCTAAGGACCCAGGTTTGATTCTTCAGATCCCATGTAAGCCAGACACACAAAGGTGAGACAAGCACGAGGTCACATATGTCCACTAAGTGGCACAAGTGTTTGGAGTTTGATTGTAGATGCTGAGGCCCTGGAGAACCTATTCTCTCCCTCCCTCCCTCCCTCCCTCTCTCCCTCCCTCCCTCCCTTCCTCCCTCTCTCTCTCTCTCTCTCTCTTGTTATAAAGAAAAGAAAAAGAAAAAAGAAAACAAGCAGCCAGGCATGCCTTTAATCCCAACACTCTGGAGGCAGAAGTAAGAGGATCACTGTGAGATTGAGGTCACCCTGAGACTACCTGATGAATTTTAGGTCAGCCTGGGCTAGAGCAAAACCGTATTTTCAAAAAGCAAAAAAAGAAAACAAGCAAACAAAAAAGCATCAGCACCTAATCTGGGAGATAGAAATGCATGCATTTTAGCTACTGAAGAAGTCATTAGGGGGTTGGAGGGATGGCTCAGCAGTCAAGGTACTAGGCTGCAGAGCCTAACAATTAGAGATCAATTCCCCAGTGCCCACATAAATCCTGATACAAAAAGTGGCACAGGCATCTGGAGTTTGTTTGCAGTGGCAAGAGGTCCCTAATGCACCCATTCTCTCTCCTTCTCTCTATCCTTTGCTTTCTCTGCTTATAAATAAATAATATTTTAAAAACATTTATATATTGTATCTAATTTTTTAAGAAATATATGGGATATTCTTCAAATTTGTTTATTATCCATACAGGCCATATTAATCTCTGTATGTTTCCAGTTTTAATGTATGTGCTATCAAAGTGAGCGTGATATGGTATTTAAAATTTTTATTTATTTGAGAGAAAGAGGCAGATAGGCAGAGAGGTTGGGCATGGTGGTGCATGCCTTTAATCCCAGCACTCGGGAGGCAGAGGTAGGAGAATCACCATGAGTTCAAGGCCACTCTGAAACTACATAGTGAATTCCAGGTCAGCCAGAACTAGAGAGAGACCATGCCTCAAAAAAATGAAATAAATAAATAAGAGAGAGAGACAGACAGAGAGAGAGATTGAGAATGGGTATGCCAGAGCCTTCAGCCTCTGCAAAGGAACTCCAGAAGCATGTACCACCTTGTGCATCTGGCTTATATGGGTCCTAGGAAAACTAACCTGGGTCCTTTGGCTTTGCAAGCAAGTGCCTTAACCACTAAGCCATCCCTCCAGCCCCTATATAGCATTTTTAAATTTTAAATAAATTTATTTGTGAGAGTAAAACATCAGGTACAATGTTGATTCACAATTATCCAAAGGATGTCATAGCTCATTCTAGAGATGCTTTTATGCAGTTTGTAGAAAGAATTCCACGTGGAACTGAACAAGCGCCAAAATTCATAAAGCCATCTAAGCATGCCAGGCCCTCCAGCTACTGCAAACAAACCCCAGATACATGCACCATTGTACATCTGGCTTTACATGGGTACTAGGGAATCGAACCCTGGCCATTAGGCTTTGCAGACAAGTGTTAACCACTGACCCATTTCTCCAGCCCTATTTTGCATTTGAAAAATATTTTAGGGCTGGATAGATGGTTTAGCTATTAAGGCAATTGCCTGTGGAGCCTAAGGACCTAGGTGTAACTCCCCAGTACCACGTAAGCCAGATGCACCAGGTGGTGCATGCATGTGGAGTTTGTTTGCAGTAGCTGGGGGCCCCGGCATGCCCATTCTATCTCTTTCTCTCCCTCTCTCAAATAAATGAATAAAAATACAAATACTTTTTTTGTTTGAGAAACAAATGTTGTATTCACTTGTTAGAGAGGTCGTTCTATCTGTCTGTCTATCTCTCGACCTATTATCTATCTATCTATCTATCTATCTATCTATCTATCTATCTACCTATCATCTATCTATCTGTCTATCATCTACCTACCTACTTACCTATCATCTATCTATCTGTCTATCATCTACCTACCTACTTACCTATCATCTATCTATCTATCTATCTATCTATCTATCTATCTATCTACCTACCTACCTACCTACCTACCTACCTGTTGCAGTCCGGTTCACATTGCTGGTAGAAATCACCCAGCCTGAGCCAGAGTGAGACCCTACCTCGAAAAACCAAAAAAAAAAAAAAAAAAAAAAAAGAAAAAAAAAAGAAATCACCCAACCAAGAGCAGCTTCTGGGAAAAGAGATTTATTTTGGCTTACAGGCTCGAGGGGAAGCTCCACGATGGCAGGGGAAAATGATGGCATGAGCAGAGGGTGGACATCACCCCCTGGCCAACATAAGGTGGACCACAGCAACAGGAGGGTGCGCCAAACACTGGCAAGGGGAAACTGGCTTTAAGACCCATAAGTCCACCCCCAACAATACACTCCCTCCAGGAGGCGTTAATTCCCAAATCTCCACCAGCTGGGAACCTAGCATTCAGAACACCTAAGTTTATGGGGGACACCTGAATCAAACCACCACACTACCTATCATCTATCTATCTATCATCTACCTACCTACTTACCTATCATCTATCTATCTATCTACCTACCTACCTGTCTATCACCTATCTATTGAGAGAGAGAATGGGTGCTCTAGGGCTTCTAGCCACTGTGAATGAACTGCAGACATATCTGCCACCTTGTGCATCTGGTTTATGTGGGTACTGGGGAGTCAAACCTGGGTCCTTATGCTCCTCAGGCAAGCGCCTTTAAGTGCTAAACCATCTCTCCAGCCACCCCCTTTTTAAAATATAATTTTAATACAGAATTTTTATTGTTTTTTTTTTTGAGGTAGGGTCTCACTCTGGCTCAGGCTGACCTGGAATTCACTATGTAGTCTCAGGCTGACCTCAGACTCACAGTGATTCTCCTACTTCTGCCTTCCAAGTGCTGGGATTAAAGGTGTACACCACCACTCCTGGCATATATTCTGTTTTTATTCTGGATTGGGTCCTAGGCATTGGTGGTGCTGACAAGGTGCACAAATGGTTCTGGTATAAAGAGGCCAATGTAGCAGGACATAAAGGAGCAGCAGACACACAGGCATTAACAAGGTATCTGTGGCTGTTCTTTTATCACCATGCATGGTCCATGTTATTAAGGAATAACTGCTATACATGAAAAATAAAAGGGGGCTAGAAAGATGGCTTAATGGTTAAGTGCTTGCCTTTGAAGCCTAAGGACCCTGGTTCGAGGCTTGATTCCCCAGGACCCACGTAAGCCAGATACACAATGTGGCACATGCATCTGGAGTTTGTTTGTTTACAGTGGCTAGAGGCCCTGGTGTGCCCGTTCCCTCTCTCTATATATATCTGCCTCTTTCTCTCTCTCTCTCTCTCTGTCGCTCTCAAATAAATAAATAAAAATAAACAAAAATTTTTATATAAAAAAAGGGGACTGGAGAGATGGTTTAGCGATTAAGGCACTTATCAGAGAAGCCTAAGGACCCAGGTTTGATTCTCCAGGTCCCACGTAAGCTAGATGAGCACAATGGCGCATGCGTCTGGAGCTCGTTTGCAGTGGCTAGAGGCGCTGGTGTGCCCATTCTCTCTGTATCCATCTACCTCTTTTCCTCTCTCTAATACATAAACATAAAATATTAAAAATAAAAATAAAAGGGTTTAATAAAAAAAAAAATCAGAGGCAGGGTCTTACTGTAGCCTAGGATGACCAGGAACTCACTCCATAGCCCAGGCTGGCCTCCTAACTCAGCCTCCCAAATGTTGGGATTAAAGGCCTGTGCCACACTACACCTGGTTTAAGAGGGTTTAAAAGGAGATGACTTGGTCAGTAAGGTGCTTGCCACACAAGCACGAGGACGTGAGTTCGGATCCCCAGCACCCAGGTAAAAAGTGCACGCGTGTAATTCTAGTGCTGGGAAGGCAAAGACAGGCAAATCCCTGGAGCTCACTGAGCTCCAGGTTCAAAATTAAGGTGGAGAGTGATTGAAGAAGGTACCCAATGTAGACCCCTCTGGCCTCCACATGCATGCACTCCCACACCTATGAACACGCACAACCACACACACATACAGACACACAAATCAGGGCCTAGGAAAATCCCTAAATTTAGGGGGCAGGTGGAAAAATATATAGAAGTGCCAGAGACCTAGAAAGCAAGCAGGGATGTGAGGGCTGGAGAAATGGCTCAGCAGTTACGGCGCTTACCTGCAAAGCTTAATGACCTGGATTCCATTTCCCAGTACCAAGTAAAGCCGGATGCATAGCGCTGCATTTGTAGTGGCTGACGTCCCTGGTGTGCACATTCT
Source organism: Jaculus jaculus (assembly GCF_020740685.1). NCBI lineage: Eukaryota > Metazoa > Chordata > Mammalia > Rodentia > Dipodidae > Jaculus > Jaculus jaculus. The sequence continues at coordinate 142,880,354 of NC_059108.1, read as the reverse complement.
GTCTCTCTCTCTGTTACTCTTCTATCTTTCTCTGTTGTGAATAAATAAATAAAAATTTTAGTCGGGCATGGCGGTGCACACCTTTCTTTAATCCCAGCGCTCGGGAGGCAGAGGTAGGAGGACTGCCATGAGTTCGAGGCCACTCTGAGACTACATAGTGAATTCCAGGTCAGCCTGGGCTAGAGCGAGACCCTACCTCGTTAAAAAAAAAAAAAAAAAAAAAAAAAAAAAAAAAAAAAAGGAAGCAAGGATGTGGAAGAAAGCCAAGAGGGCATAGGAACAGGTGACAAGTGAATAATCAATGCCAAGTGAGTGGGCAGAAGGAATAAAAGTTTGCCTTCTCATCTTCATTCACCGGAAGGTCACTGTTAGCTGTGTAGTTAACTGAACCAGAGAGTATAGCAGCCAGGCTGCAGTAGATGGGTCAGTGAAGAGGAAAGAAAGGGGCATGGATGTGGGGCATATTATCAAGAAGTCAGAGGTGTATGGCCTGTAGATCCAGTATGAGGGAGACTGAGGCAGGAGGATCCAGAGTTCAAGGTTAGAATAAATGGAGAAAACTTTTTCCAAAACAAGCAACAAACTAAAACAGTCTTGGGGCTGGGAAGATGACTCAGGGATTAAAGGCATTTGCTTGCAAAGCCTACTGGTCCAGGGTTCAATTCCCAAGCCACTCATGTAAGCTGGAGGCAAATATAAAAAGTGCCATAAGCATCTGGTGTGTGCACGTCTGTGTTTACACACACATGCAAATGAAGAAATAACTTTTAGTAAAAGAGTAGTTTGGGGCTGGAGAGATGGCTCAGCGGTTAAGGCAGTTGCCTGCAAAGCCTAATGACCTGGGTTTGATTCCTCAGTACCTAAGGTGACACATGCTTTGGGAGTAAATTACAGTGGCTAGAGGTCCTGCCACACCCATTCTCTCTCTCTCTTGCAAATAAATAAAAAATTTTTTAGAAAGAATAGTTTTGTGGGCAAAGAAGAGAAATGACTAAAACCTTAACATAGATGGGGGCAGGTCCAGAAAAATAAGGTTTGTTTTGCAAGGGAAAGTTATGAATATTTTAAAGCCAAAGAGGAATCTGTGGGGATTAACAAGATGAAGGGTATTGAAAGAAACGAATTAAAGAGAATGCATGGAGGGCAGCCGTGGGAGTTAACCGAGCCTGAGATAACTGGGGCCGAGTCAGTGGGAAATGTCTGGAGCTGTGTGTATGGAGAAGCAGGAGTCAACTAGGAATGAAAACAAGGGTTAGATGTCTGCCCTGGAGGGCCCACCAAGGAATTTCTTTGTAACACATAAAAGCTGGAATCTGATATGTTGAAGTATTAACACGGCTGCTGCCGTCTCCATTATTTTCCACGTGCACGAATCTTTTGAGTAAGTTACAGGGAAAAGTGAGCCGTCTGTTTCAAACAGCTTATCCAAATCCGAAGACAGACAAATAAACTGTCTTCTGATGTCAAAAAGTTACACAGAGTATCATTTAGTGTAGAAACCAAATTATGTTGACGATTGTCGATCTGGTTGGTAGTTTAAAACTTTATTTTCATTACATTTGGCTGAGTCATTCCTGGGCTGTGAGCTGAAACGGTCAGATTTATCACGTGAGGGTAAAACATTACAATATCAAAATAATTAGCTTGGCCACAAAACTACCCCAGGAAGATAACGGCGAAGCAAAATAAACGAATAAAATAAAATCTGTCAGCAAGCTTTCAGGGACTGCGGGGGGATGTAGGGGTGGGGGGAGCCCGGCTGTACCTGGGGACCGTGCTGGGCAGCCGGGCGAGCTCAGAAAGACGATCATCAGCAGCAGGCCGGCTCCCGCCAGCCGGGCGGACCCCGGGACCCGGCGGCCCATCGCGGGGCTCCGCCCTTCTCCAGACAAGGACACACCCTAAGGTCTGGGAGCATCCTTCTCAGAAAAAAAAAAAAAAAAATACAAGTTCTTTGATGGAGTGTCAGCAAAGCCTCTCCCATTCCTCTTCCTCCCTCCCTCCCTCCCCAAGGGCAAGGCTGAGCTGAGCGGCGGCAGGACTGGCTGGACACCGCTTCGAGTGACCCTCGGGGTCGCGCCCACCCCTCCCCCTACCGTCCCCCGCGCGGACTGCGCCTGCGCGCGCCCCCAGGCCAAGTTCGCGGCGGGAGGCGGGGCTGGCAGCGCCCCGCGCCTGGTCTCCAGGCAACCGGGATAACAGAGGCGCCTGCGCGGCCGTCGGTTAGGGGTGGGCAGGTGTGGAAAACTAGGTTTTCCCTGAGCTGGAGCGGTCCCCACGAGCCTCAGGTACGCGGAAGGGCGGGGGAGACGTGGGATCGATACCTCTTCCTCCCCCAGGGCCCGAGGGTCTGCAGAGCGAGTGTCTGTCCCCCCCCCCCCAAAAGTCGTAGTCCCCAGCGAGGGCAGCCTGACCTCTAGACACGTCTGCGACTTCCGCACCTAAAGCAGCCTGGGGCCCCGGCAGGTGCCACCCCGCATCCCCGCGCCGCACCTCTCAAGTGACCAGCCTTGTGCCACCAGTGCCCCCGGGGCTTCCTTGCGTGGGGGTTTGACAGCCAGGCACCTGCTTCAGGCCGGGGCGGTCCCTGTGCCCTTTGGAGCCATGGGAGGAGGGCTTAGAGCCAGTCACCGTCACAGGGCCTCACCAGTACAATGGTGGTCGAGGGCCAAGAGCGAGCACTGCAGTTTGCAAGCGAAGGACTGGGATCATTAAGGGAAGGTGGCTTGTTTTGTGACATAGGTGACCTTTAAGTCTCTTTCACCTACTGCAACGGCGAAGGAAAGCAGGAACACTCGTGTCACATTTTAAAACAATTTTTTTTTCTTCTTCAAGGTAGGGTCCTGCACTAGCCCAGGCTAACCTGGAATTCACTATGTCCTCTCAGGTTGGCCTCCAGCTCACCGCAGTCCTCCTACCACGGCCTCCTGAGTGCTGGGATCAAAGGCGTGTGCCACCACACCGGGCTTTAAATTGTATTTTTTAAAAGTTTTTATTTATTTGCAAGCCTAGAGAGATAGAAGCCAGACACAGAGAGAATGTGCGTACTGGGGCCTCCAGCCGCTTCAAACGGACTTTGTGCATTTGACTCAATGTGGGTACTGGGGAACTGAACTTGGGTAGTTAGGCTCTGCAGCTTAACCACTGAACCATCTCTCCAGCCCACTTTTTATTGATTTTTTTTTTTTTTTCGGTTTTTCAAGTAGGGTCTCACTCTAGCCCAGGCTGATCTGGAATTCACTATGTAATCTCAGGGTGGCCTGAAACTCACAGCGATCCTCCTATCTCTGCTTCCCAGGTGCTGGGATTAAAGCATGTGTCACCATGTCTGGCACACATTTTCTTTTAAATCCTCAGGGCTTAACAATGTCTGGCACAAAATTATTAGTCACCCAGGGCTTACTGAAGGAAAGTGCAGGTAGATTCAGCATGACTGTCCCTAGAATGGTGGAAGGGAAACATGGGTAGGGTAAATGTAGAGACACTTTACTGAGACAGAACCTCTGATAAATTCTTCACATGTATCTGGCTTAAATTTCTCCTAGGCTGCAGTCCAGGCCCTGAATGGCTGGTCTCCAGTTGGCTCCACATCTGCCTGTGGGCATTATGTTCCCACATAATAAAACGGAAGCTCCAGGGCTCCACTCGACCAAGCAAGACCCTTATGAACAAGGTGACTCTTCCCAGCGGTCCTCAGCAGGGCACCTGAGGAACACTTTCCAGCAGAAGGTTTTGAACAGCAGAGAGGTGGAGCTGGATGATGTCTGCGCCCAGCCCAAATGGAACACCTATCCCCACAGTGCTGAAATCAGCCAGCAAGCCCCAGGCAGAAATCCCCAGGGTCAAGGAAAGGGTTTGTTTTATCCATCAAGCCCTCAATCTCGTTACCCCAAAGCAAATGACCAAGACTTCATTCCCTTTGCAAAGAAGCGAATTGGAGTGGATCGGGCATACCCACTGAAACCCATGGTCCATCGGAAGTCCCGTAGTATGGGTGAGGCAGGCACTGATGGGGACCAGAATGTCTACCCAAGATCCCCTCAGCCAAGAGAGTTACCAGACAGTAACTTCGGTTTGAGGAGCTGGGCGAATTCATCCGTTCTTGCAGCCATGCAGGTGGAGAAGGCCATGGCAGACCTCCATAGGATGGAGCGGACACAGATCCAAAGACTAGAAGCTGCAGGAGAGAGCTTACAGAGAGAGATCCGAAGAAAGGAGATTCTCCTGAGAGAAAAGCTGAAGAAGACAGAGGCGGGTCTTCGAAGGATCCAGAGGGAAAAGGAACAGGCCAAGGAAAACGAAGACAGAGGACTACAGAGAATGGTGCTCGCCAGGAGAGTTAAAGGTAGCAGCAGCCACGGTGCATACAAACCCGTCTTCTCCCTGGAATTCAGGTCTGAGCAGGTGCTCAGTGAAGACCAAGGAGATGATGACACTTGGGGACAGCCTCAAGAAAGTTCTAGTCCATTCCAGTTCTCTGATTATGGAATGCAGAGACTCAAAAGGGAAAGGCTAATGGCAAGCAATAACAAAATCCGAGACCGAGCCTCAGGGCCATTGGCAGAGCAGTTCCCTCAGCCTTCAGAAGAGGTGGGCAGTGCTTTACGGGTTTCTAACCCAAGTTCGAGCCTGTTCAGGACACCCAGCTCCTTGGGGTCCAGCTGCTCTTCAGAAGCAGCAGAGCTGGGCAAGTGCCACCACTGTGGACGCACTTTTCTCTTGCTCAGGCTGGAGAGACACTCCACCGTCTGCGGCCGGATGCAGAGGTCCAAGAGGAAAGTGTTTGACTCCTCCAGGGCCCGAGCCAAGGGCACAGAACTAGAGCAGTACTTGAACTGGAAAGGGCCAGCCACAGCCAAGGTAATAAGAGCCTCCTGGCGTTGACTTTGTGTGGAGAGTCTTGTAAGGCCCTGCTATGTCCCTGGTGTCATGTAGAATGGAAGGGAGAGTTAACAATTTTTTTTTTTTTAATTTGTGGGAGAGAGAGAGAGAGAGAGAGAGAGAGAGAGAGAGAGAAAGAGGCAGAGAGAGGGAGACAGGAAAAGAGAGAGAGAGAGAATGAGAGCACCACAGCATTTAGCCACTGCAAAGGAACTCCAGACACATGGGCCACCTTGTGCATCTGACTTATGAGGGTCCTGGGGAATCCAACCAAGGTCCTGTGGCTTTGCAGGCAAACCCCTTAACTGCTAAGATAGCCCAACAAGTTTTGGTTACTACTGTCTGCCAACCTCTGTCATGGCAGTTCTGTGAGGATCTCATTATCTCTCATTTTATCCATTAAAAAAAAAATTCAAGCCAGGTGTGGTAGCACACACCTTTAATCCCAGCACTTGGGAGGCAGAGGTAGGAGGACCATCATAGGTTTGAGGCCACCCTGAGACTACATAGTGAATTCCAGGTCAGCTTCAGCTGCAGTGAAACCCTTCCTCAAAAAAAAAAAAAAAAAAAGAAAGAAAGAAAAAAGAAAACAGGTTCAGGAGGCTGGGGAGATAGCTCAGTGGGCAGTGCTTCCCTTGTAAACATGGAGGACAAACCCAGCACCCACCTAAAATGTGACGTAGGGAAACATCACATGTAATCCCAATGCTAGGAGGGCAGAGACAAGAGAACCACTAGAACTTAATGGCTTGCCTAGCCAAATCTAAGCGCAGCAAGAGACCCAGTACACAAGAATAAGGAGTCCAGGTCAGCCTGGGCTAGAGTGAGACTGTACCTCAAAAAACCAAAATAATAATGATGATATGAAGAGTGGACATCTCTATGATTTTTTTTTTCTGGTTTTATGAGGTAGGGTCTCACTGTAGCCCAGGCTGACCTGGAACTCACTCTGTAGTCTCAGGGTGGCCTCAAACTCACAGCAAGCCTCCTACCTCTGCCTCTCGAGTGCTGGGATTAAAGGCATGCACTACCATGTCTGGCTTCTATGATTTTAAAAAATATTTTTATTTATTTGAGAGAGAGAGAGGCAGAGAGAGAGGAGAGAATGGGCATGCCAGGGCCTCCATGGTTACAAACAAACTTCAGATGCATGCACCACCTTGTGTATCTGGCTTACATGGGTCCTGGAGAATTGAATCTGGGTCCTTTGGCAGCTGGAGAGATGGCTTTAATGGTTAAGGCTCTTGCCTGCAAAGCCAAAGGACCCAGGTTCGATTCCCCAAAACCCATGTAAAGCTGGATGCACAAGGTGGCACGTGCATCTGGAGTTCATTTGTGATGGCTTGAGGTCCAGCTGTGCCCATTCTCTCTCTGTCGTTCTCTCTCTCTTAAATAAATAAAAAAAAACCAAATAAACAAAACAACACAAAATAAAATTGACTTGGCAAGGTATCTCAGTGATAAAGGCGTTTGCCTGCAAAGGCTGTTGACTCATGTTCAATTCCCCAATGCCCATGTGGAGCCAGATGCACAAAGTGGACTCATTTTCTTTTTCTCCTAGTTTTCTTCTTTCTTTCTTTCTTTTTTTTTTTTTTTTCGAGGTAGAGTCTCACTCTGTTTTTGAGGTAGGGTCTCACTGTAGCACAAGGTGGCCTGGAATTCACTATGTAGTCTCAGGCTAGCCTCCACAGTGATCCTCCTATCTCTGCCTCCTGAGTGCTGAGATTAAAGGCATGTGCCACTGCACCTAGCAATCTCTGTTTCTCTCTACTTGCAATTAAAGATTTATTTTTATTTTTTATTTTTAAATATTATTATTTATTTATTTATTAGAGAGAGAGAGAATGAGAATGGGCATGCCAGGACCTCTAGCCACTGCAAACAAACTCCAGATACATGCGCCACCTTGTGCATCTGGTTTACGTGGGTCCTGGAGAATTGAACTTGGTTCCTTTGGTTTTCAAGCAAGTGCCTTAACCACTAAGCTTTTTCTCGATTCCTAAATACAAGATTTTAAAAAATAATAATAATAAAATGATTAAGGTTGGGAAAAACCTAAGCCATATGATTTCAGAAGTCTTAGATGGCAATAGTAGTTTAGAAATAAGAAAGCATCCTTCTGTTTTCATGTCTTTCCAATCCTCTCTGTTCATCAAGACTTTTCAGTCTATATGTCCATTTGCTGGATCCTTTAAAACCATGGATGTTAGATGTAGTTTATAATTAAAGTTTTTTTCTTCCAACACAGTGTGGGGAGATCACCACAAGAAAGTCTCCCCAATGTTCAAAGATAATCTCCCTAAAATCCAGCTTCCAACAAGAACATTTAGCTCTGGTAGATAATGACAGGATGGCCAGTTACTGCTCTTTCCTGTTTTCTTTTTGGTCAACTCAATAACTCACTGAGGATCCCCTCTCCCTACCATAGCAATTTATTTTAGGCCATAACCTTAAAGAATCCTGTGTTTCTTACATTTCTAAGTATAGTAGCAGTGAAAAAAAATGGGTTTCTGAGCTCAGACACCCCAGCTTTGTGGAACTACTTGGGGGGAAGTTTTGCGTTGGTGACACCACAGCAGAAGGGACCTGCACTGAAGTTTCTTTCCTCTTGGGGACTGTCCCATCTTACTCCGTAGCTCTCTGCCTTTGTAAGCTGACTTTCCTCTAGTGCACTCCAAGAACAGGATTTTTCCAACATTAATGAATCACCATGTAAACCCCAGCACCCTCATGCTTGCCTGCTATAGTGTAAGCATAGTGTAAGCATTTGAAGACAGGGCCATACACATCCATGTACCCTGTACTTAACATGTTAAGTTTGTTTCAGTATGGTAAAGAATTAAATATAGCTACCATATTTTCAATGATCATTCCCCTACTTGACTTTTTTTTTTTTTGAGGTAGAGTCTCACTCTAGGCCAGGCTGACTTGGAATTTACTGCGTAGCCTCAGGCTGGCCTTGTACTTGTAGTGATCCTCCTCTGCTTCCTGAGTGCTGGGATTAAAGGTATGTGCCACCATGCCTGGCTTTTGTTTTCTTTTGATAGTGTCTCTTAGTGTTACCAAGAGCTATTTGTTTTGTTTTGTTTTTTGAAAATATTACTTTCTTTTTATTTTATTTTATTTATTTGAGAGTGGAGAAAGAGGCAAATAGAAAGAGAGAAAGAGAGAGAGAGAAAACGGGTGCACCAGGGCATTCAGTTGCTACAAATGAATACCAGATGCATGCGCCATCTTGTGCATCTGGTTTACGTAGTCCTGGGGAATTGAACCTGGGTCCTTTGGCTTTGCAGGCAAGCGCCTTAACTGCTAAGCCATCTCTCTAGCCTCATTTTTCTTTTAAAGATTAATTTTAAAGCTAGGCGTGGTGGTGCATGCCTTTAATCCCAGCACTTGGGAGGCAGTGAGTGGTAGGAGGATCTCTATGAGTTCAAGGCCACTCTGAGAATACATAGTGAATTCCAGGTCAGCCTGAGCTGCAGTGAGACCTACCTTGGGGAAAAAAACAAAACCCCATGTAGCAGAGCATCGCCATCCTGAGGCTACATAGTGAATTTTAGGTCAGCCTAGACTAGAGTGAGACCCTACCTTGAAAAATAAAAAAATAAAAAAAAAACAAACAAACCATGACCATGTATCCTCTTCCTTCCTCTTTGATTCCTAAACAGCCCCCAGTTATGCTAGATGGCCCTTCAGGTATGCATTTCCATATTAATAAATCATATGCTTATTTTCTTGGTTTGTCAACCTTCTACATTATTTGGTGACTTCATAGGGCACCTCATAGGTGACGATCTCTTACACCCCCTCTCCCTTTCCTTCCACTGTAGTTTAATCACAGTTCTGATTTAAAACAGTGATCAGCTTTTACTTGACTTTTGTACATTTTGTTCACTAGGGAGTGAACAAATTTTACCCTGTCCACATGCACTTGGAGTTAATCACTGACTTTGTTTTCATTTCCTTTGTTTTCTATATAGCTATATTTATTTATTTTTCTGAAGTATCCTATCCAGTGTCAGACATCTGTTAATGATTGTGTTAGTGTTCAAACACCTTCTAGAATAGATCAGTTTTTGTTTGTTTTTCTAACCTGTGGAAATGTCTCTTCATTCCGTTTCCTCCTGCTCTGCCTGGACTGGTTGTCCTGGTTGCCCCAGGACAGCTCTCTGCTTCTCATCTCTGTTCATCCTCTGTCTTCCCTTTTCTTTTTTTTCTCGAGGTAAGGTCTCACTCTGGCTCAGGCTGATCTGGAATTCACTATGAAGTCTCAGGGTGGCCTCGAACTCTCAGAGATCCTCCTACCTCTGCCTCCCGAGTGCTGGGATTAAAGGCGTGCATCACCACACCCGGCTCCTTTTCTTTTTCATTCTGTCTTGTTGAAGCTTACCAAGAAATATGCAAAGGACATTTGTCTTGGAATGAATAAAGGGAAATATCTACAAAGTAGCCTCACGTTTAATGATTTGGCTGGTATAGAATTCTAGGTGGGAAATGATGTTATTAGAGCTTTTAAATTTTTCTTTTTAAAAAAATGGTTATTTTGTGTGAGAAAGAGAGGGAGGCAGACAGAATGGTCATGCTGGGGCCTCTAGCCACTGCAAACGAACTCCAGATGCATGTACCACTTCAGTCCTAGGGAATTGAACCTGGATCCTTATGCTTCACAGGCAAGCACCTTAACAGCTAAGCCATCTCTCCAGTCCAGTTTTTATTTTCAAGGTAGGGTCTCACTCTAGCACAGGCTGATTTGGAACTCACTTTGTAGCTCCAGGCAGGCCTCAAAGTCACAGTTACTTTTCTACCTCAGCCTCTGAGTGCTGGCTGGGATTAAAGGCATGCATCACCATACCCTGGCTTATTAGAACTATTAAGGCATTTCTTCATAAGTAGCTCTGCACCCAGCATTTACAGTGTCGAGAAAGCTAATGCCATTTTCATTCCTACCTCATTGTGGGAAACCTACTTTGTTATGTCTCTGAAAGCTAGTAGTATTTTCTTTGCTCTGAAATCGTGAAATTTTCTGGAACTTCATAAGCCATTTCAATCTCAAGACTTGTGATCTTTCACTATACGGTTAAATATCCCTTTAATAACTTCCTGCTGTGCTTTCTGTTCTTTTGGAACTCCTTTGGTCTTTTGGACTTCCTGGACTAATCTAAACTCAGTCTTTTTTCCTATTATGAGAATTTTTCTTTATACCATTTTACAATACTCTTATTTCACTTTTGGCTATCAAAGCTTTAAGTCATAATCATTCTGCTTCCCTAATTGTTCCTCTTTTATAGTTACTCCTTTTATGGAGCACTCTCTTCCAATATTTTATTCCTATGTTGTTTTTTCTTCCCTTGGCTGGGGAAATGGCTCAGTATTGCTTGCTGTGCAACCTGAGTACCTGAGTTCTGATCCCCAGTACCCACATAAAAATCTACACATGAGAGCTGCAGAGATGGCTTAGCGGTTAAGGCGCTTGCCTGCAAAGCCTAATGATCCAAGTTCAATTCTCCAGTACTCATATAAAGCCAGATGCACAAGGTGGCACATGTGTTTGGAGTTTGTTTGCAGTGGCTGAAGGCCCTGGCATGTCCATTTTCTCTCCTGTTCTGTCTTGCTTCTTTCTCTCTGCTTTTAAATAAATCAATAAGTTATATATATATATGTGTGTGTGTGTGTGTGTGTGTGTGTGTGTATATATATATATATATATATATATATATATATGTTTTTTTTTTTTTTTTTTTTTGAGGTAAGGTCTTGCTCTAGCTCAGGCTGACCTGGAATTCACTATGTAGTCTCAGGGTGGCCTTGAATGCGTGGCGATCCTCCTACCTCTGCCTCCCAAGTGCTGGGATTAAAGGTGTGTGCCACCATGTCCAGCATAAAATACTTTTAAAAGTCCAGACATGGTGGCGTACACCAGTAATCCCAGCACTTGAGAGACAGACAGGGTGTAGTCTCTGGGGCTTGCTGGCTAGCTTGTCTAGCTAATTTGATGAGCTTTGGGTTTAGTGAAGTGTTCTATCTTGGAAAATAAGGTGGAGAGTGATTGAGGATGATATTCAATGTTGACCTCTGTCCTACACATGCATGCACACCAACAATACACATGTGCACCTACACACGCATGAACACACACACACATACACATCACACATATGAATACAAAAACAAAAAGGTTTTCTTTTTTTGCTGTTCACTGAGATTTTGTTTGTGGTACCTTTTGGGGTACATCTGTTTTGAATATTTTATTTATTTGAGAAAGAGGTGGGGGGAAATAGAGAATGAGAATGGGCACCCTGGAGCCATTAGTCACTACAAACAAACTCCAGATGCATGTGCCACCTTGTGCATATGGTTTTATGTGGGTACTGGGGAATCAAACTTAGGTCCCTAGGCTTTACAGGCAAGTGCCTTGTCTGCTAAGCCATCTCTGCAGCCCATACACCTTTTACTTGTTAGAACTTTCATCAGATATCTGGTGATCCTTGGCTGCCATTCACATTTGAGGTTAGCTAAGTGGAGCTTATTCACTAAGGCCTTCCTATTAAAGTTATCAGATAGTGAACCCTGTAATTGAGGTTCCCCCAAAGTCAGTGTCAGAAAATTTGTCTCTGAATTGCGATTCATCCAGAAAGCACTTGTCTTTTCCCAAGAGAATGCCAGTGTACTGGTTCTTTGGGAGCTGAGCTGAGGAAGGGAATGAGCCTGACATTTCCATGGTTTGTGAGGTGTGCTTGCACCCACTCCTCACTTCCAGCCCTGAGATAACTGTGCTCTCTACCCTAGGTTTCCTGACTCTGAAACCCACCCAGTTCCATTTCTCTAAAGTGAGCCCCAATTCTCCTGTGATGGTACTGGGGGTGTTGAGTACGTGGATGTACAAGGTGAAAGAGAGGCCTTGGTCCTGCCTGTTCTCAGCCGTGTACCTCTGCTCAGGGGCCCCGCTGGGAATCAGGCTTGCCTCCAGCTCTTGTCTCACTCCTCGCAGCCCCCTGCTCGGTACCTCAGTGTGGCCAGTCAGCATGACTGTTGCGTCTTTGCTGGTCTTTTTGATCTGGAGGTTTGACACCCCATTTACTTCCCCTGGAGCCTCAGGAGGGAGATGAGCTAAATGCTGGCTGAGCGTTCCTGCCTCTTTCTTCTTCCAGGTGGAAGCTCCTACAAAGAGCACCTGGCGGCAGAAGCACGAGTCTTTCATCCGGACCCTCCGTCAGGCCCGGCAGACACAGCAGGTCATTGCCAAAGGCGGAAACCCCTCAGACTTGCCTCCCACTCTGCCTGCGGAAAACCCAGACTATGTTCAGTGCCCTCACTGTAGCCGCCACTTTGCTCCCAAGGTGGCTGAGCGACACGTTCCCAAATGTAAGACCATCAAGAACCGTCCTCCACCTCCTAGGAAGCATGACAGTTGAGCAGATGGCAGCAGAGACCCCCTCCCAGACCTCCGAAGGCTGTGCTTTTTCTCAGCAGTCCATGAGAGGATAATTTGAGAGAACACAGAATGTTTCCAGAACCCACATCTGCCTGCAGAGCTGAAATCATCCATGAGAAAAGGCACTGACAGGTGGCAGGAGACAGAAGGAAGCCCCAGCTTTTCACCAAGTCGCTGCCTCAGCCAGTGTGCCTTACAGAACTCATGGGTGAAGTCGCTGAAAGGTGACAGGCCCCATTAAAGCTGTCCTCACAAGCCTCACCTTGGTGTTGCTTTCACACATGTCCATGCTCTTGCATACAGTTGGGGTATTAGGATGTTGGGATCAGGGGTCATTGTCACACAGATGGTTAACTCTTATAAAGATAGTAAGATTGTGCTTTAAGGCATTACTAATGGAAGTCCATCGTGGGCCTCTCTGGTGCATAGTCCTGGCCGAAAGCCAACAAAAGTAAGTAATGTTAGGGCACCAGTGTATCCTAAACCTTCCCTGCGGTGTACTGCATCACACAGGAAACATCTTTCTGCACTTTACAGGGTAGGGAGGGGTGAAACACACTCACTTCTCCCTACTTGGTCTTCTCTAATGGGCTTCATATGTTGAAAGAAGGTGGGAAGAGGCTGCTCGCACTGCCTGGGTAACTTTAAATGACGCAGCAAGTCTCCTGTCAAGAAAGTGATGGCATTGGCCACTGTCACACGTCCCGTTGATTAGAACATAGGTACATTTCTATTTTAGAGTAAACTGTGAAAGGAACCAGATTTTTTAAATGTTTTGTAATAATAGTGCCTAGTGTAAGTTAGGCCCCTAATGTGTTTGGGGAACTTAAAAAAATAATAATAGAGTCTTTATGAAAGTTCCCAGAACCGCTCGATTTAGTATAATATGCAAATATGCATACCCCGCCCCACACACATTTCCTGAGGAATACACCAAGTTCCAGACTTGATTTAAAAAGTAATAGAAGACTGGAGAGATGGCTTAGTGGTGGTTAAGGCACTTGCCTGCAAAGCCAAAGGACCCAAGTTTGATTCCCCAGGATACACACAAAGCCAGATGCACAAGGTGGTGCATGTGTCCGGAGTGTTTTCAGTAGCTGAAGGCCCTGGCACACCCATTCCCTCTCTCAAATAAGTTAAAGGAACAGATAGCAAGAATAAGCTGTGGCCAAATTGACAAAGTTGCAGCCTGTGGGACAGCTTTCCTTCCCTCACAGATGTGCTTTATTTGGCTCTGAAGCATTAGGATGTAGCTGGTGAGATGTCTCAGTGCTTGAAGCGCTTGCCTAAAAATTGGGATGTGGAGCATGTTTTGAAAAACTGGAGGCTTTGGAAGCACTGGGCCAGGAACACAGAGCATGCTGAGTGGGGTTCAGAATCAGTGGCTCCTCTGGTTGGGAATGGCTGGTGGGGCCTGCTTCCCTGCCTGGCCCCAGGCATGTGGCTTTGGGGTCCCCAAGTGATACTAGGATCACAGATCTGGGCTTTCAAGAGAGAACGAATATGTGTGTAGGGAATGCTTTCTATAGACACAAGTACACAGTTGTTCAAGCTGCCAAAGAAATTAAACAATAGCCGATGTCTTAGTGTTCCTTTTGATTTCTACATATGTAGGCCTTGAGTTTTTATCTGCTAGCTTTCTGACTTTAGCTTGTCTTGTCTTTTGGGAAGAGGTAAGAGCTGTCTGTTTTTCTAAGTTCCTGGATAGGATTATAGAGGACACATAAATGCTGCTTGTAAATGTCCATATTTTATATTACTTTATCCAGGAACATGTAGTAAACATTATAAATTTCAAAGCTCAAAAAGTTGAGCTATGGAACATTCTCACAGACACTTGTTTCATTTAGAAGTGTGTGCAGACATGCTGAGATACTTCCAGCACAGTGCCTCGTCAGCATTTGCTTTTAGGCATCCACTGATCATTCTTCACAACTATACAGATGGCAGCAGAGCTGTGACAGGATTTCCTCCTGAACATCCATGGCCCCAATGAGGTGAGGCTTAAGGATCAGCACATTTATTTCCACAGTCAATCATCACAGCAATAAATGGCTCCTGGCCTTGCAGCAGGAAGGAATGGGTTTCACAGTCCTGAGTGCAGCCTGCTCTGCCCTGATGCTCTCATGACTAGGACGTCCTTGGAGACCTGTGGATCTCATCTGAATGACGTTCTCTGAATACATCCTTGCCTCTGAGTTATTCTTCCTATTGTGAAAATTTCTGAATAATTACATGAAATTGTGTCTAAGGCTCTACTTTAAACTGTAGGGAAATGCTCAACCAAGAGAAGTAATAACTTGGCTGTGTTGTGCCAGGGAGTCCACATACAGCTCGACCTTTTTCCCCCCCAGATGTAGGGTCTCACTCTAGCCCAGGCTTACCTGGAATTCACTATGTAGTCTCAGGGTGGCCTTGAACACATGGCGATCCTCCCACCTCTGCCTCCCGAGTGTTGGGATTAAAGGCGTGTGCCATCATACCCAGCTACAGCTCAGCTCAGCTCAGCTCGGGATTTTAGAAACAAAACCTGGCATGATCACATGGAACATGACCAAGGAAGTAAGTGTAAGAAAGGACCCTTCTCTTGATGTCTATTTTTTGATCCCCCTGCACTTTTAGCACTTTCAGCACTTCTAGAAATTTTTGAGAAAAAATAGTTTCAGCAGCAGAAATGATTTTGCTGGCAAGAATGAGACTGGAAAGTAGCAGAGGTTATTTCTGTGTAACGTCTCACGTTTCTGTTAAAAGAACATTTATTTATTTATATAAAGACTCATGGAGTCAAAGATTCATAAAGGCCTGGAACGAGGGTGTTTCTCTCCAGTGACTGAGGTCCATGCGCAGGCTTATTAAGGCACAGCACTAGCTCAGACTTTAAACGTTTATTTAAAACAGAAAGGCCAAACCACTCCGCCCTCACCCTTTCCAGCATCTGGCTAACAATAAGCTGGTTCTTCAGAAGTGTCGG
The DNA here is from genome assembly GCF_020740685.1 of Jaculus jaculus. Taxonomy (NCBI): domain Eukaryota; kingdom Metazoa; phylum Chordata; class Mammalia; order Rodentia; family Dipodidae; genus Jaculus; species Jaculus jaculus. The sequence goes on along the minus strand of NC_059108.1, from coordinate 142,865,070 downwards.
CACAGGATTAGCACAGGTTATGCTGTAACTCAAAAGCGATACTACCAGAAAGCTTCAAACACCTAGCACTGCATACAGAAGACAAGCAGGACACAACTTACTATAGGAAACCATTCAAAAGCATTCCTGCTGTTTTGCCTTTCACTCTATCCAAAGCTTGGCTGCCATTTTTGGCTTGGCTTTTTGGTGGGAAAATCACTGCTGTCACAGGCACAATTTTGGAAAGTGCAAATTATCTCTAAGGCACAGAACTTAGATTCTTAGCCAGATTAATAGCAAACTAGACTTCCCAAGGAATCATGCTAGAGAAACTGACCATGTGTTCCACTAGGGACTGACCCTTCTGGAACAAGAGCAGGGCTCTTGCTCTGCGTCAACACTCATTGCCACCCCACAGTCTCAGCAACATGCCCATGCCCCTCAGCTCCAGAGCAGAAGCGATCCTCAAGATGAACATCCACTGACCCGCCTCTCAGGCCCGCTGAGAATGGTGAGCACCAGGACACAGGAGCAGGAGAGGCCAGTCAGTCGTGAAGAAAAGCAAAGCTGCATTTATATGAGAAACCAAATCCCACTGTCAGGGTTTATAGTCAACATCCAGACCCCGAGAACTTGTAACCTTAATTCAGGGTTGGCCCTTCCCATATTTAGGAAAAGGCTTCAGTGACTACATTAGTACTACTGTACTGTGCTTCTCAGAATTGAGAAAACAATGGGACATCAAAGATCCCATTGGACAGAGTTGCCCATTCCCAGAGATGGGGTTTCCTCCCAGCACCAGACTTCACACTACCAGTATAGGGAAATGGCAAAATTCTCACTGCACAAGTAGGTCTTTCTGCAATATCAAACAGATAACACATATGTTTGGTTAAATGAAACAATTTAGCTGTTGGTAGGGAAGAAGTATGTAATACTTATCAAAGCAGCTCTTGTGACCCCAAACACTACAGGAGCAAGTCATTAGGCTTGGTGGCAGGCTCACAGTGGAGGCACAAGGCTCACATTTAAGGGAAACCATCAAGTGCTTACCTAGAGAATGCTTCAGATACATTCTCTTTGGAAAAGGTAGCTTGCTCCTTTCTATAAGGACATAGCAGAAAGGAACTTGCAGCCAAATTCCTTTTACTTGGCAGGATCCACCTGTTAAGTTTCTAAGGGCCCTGGAGTTTGGTGCTGGCTTTGGGCAACTCAAATAGGAAAGAGGATATAGATTCACTGGGTATGACATGGCTTCAAAACATACCAAAAAGGGAAAAATACTGACTAGACATATAGAAAGGGGGTAATTGGGGCTGCTGCTATCAAGATCAGGCTCCTAAGAGCCAGGATGCCAGAGGCACAAAAAGCCTTTGCAGTGACAGAGATTCTGCTACACTGATGGTCAGACAAAAAGGTAAGGCACCAAAGGAGTCATTACTCCCCCTCACAGCTTTCTCCTATGGCCTGACCTACCGTCCCCTGACATAATTCTCTGAGATATATCCTCCCTTGGAGGCATCTTCCACAGCTGGGAAATCCCACCTTGCACCAGCCACAGCTTTAAGTCTCAGCTGTGAGATGAAGAGGGACCTGCCCTTTCTCTGCTCCTCAGTTCAACTAACCCAGAGGAAAAGCAATCTAGGCCCACTTTTCCTCCTAACCTAAAGCATTTAGCTGCATGAAGTAACTGAACTTGCTGAAAACAAACCCTAAACTCCACCAGACAAATTTTCTTGGATCCCAGGTTTCTGAAAGGGCTCAGATACTTCATCACTCTCTGGAGGACCCCGGGCAGGCCACACCCGGTCCAGCCCACTCTAGCTTTACACTTCTCTCCCCACCTGGAGGTGCAATGACTGGTGCTGAACTCCTAAGGCAGCTTCCAGTCAATGGTGAAAATGGTAAGTGGGATATGAGCTGCTATCAGCGCAATTAAGGTGAGCGCTGTGTTTCCTCTTCAAAGGTGGGATTAACAGATGAGGTACAGAGCTGCTGCTGCTGCTATGGTCGTCACTGATGACAAAGCCAGGGCCACAGGGCCCTTCTATGCTCCAAAATAATAAAATCACTCCTACATCCTATCTAAAAGGCAATGCCACTCTCCAAATGTACAAGGAAAGTGCTTCCGAGCCTCCGCCTTGCGCTCCTTGTCTGCAAGTGAACAAAGCCAGGGAAGCTGCTCTCTGCATTCGGTAAGTGTGCTGTGAAGGTCTTTGGATCCCAGTTTCCTGGGGGCTACATGGGCTCAGGAGACTAGAGGCTGGGTCGACAAGAGTCTGTTCCCAGGAGGCACCAGGAATCTGAATCTAAGTCAGGCTTTGGATCCATTTCCATTTCTTCCTTTGCTGTCTGGGTTCCTTTGGAATGCATCCCCACCTGTCCAGACAAAACATAGTTGTTCCACATTAGTGACAGTGCGCCTACGCTTACTTCAGGACTATATTCAATGTGTTCTAGCCTCTAGGATTTGTTGTTAAGACTTGTGGAAAGCTCAGGGAACTATCTCAACCTTAGACAAAGTCCACATCTTTATACCTATGCAGGCAGGGTGGTTAACTGTCCTGGGGGTGCCCAGGCCTGCATGGTGTGCTGGGATATGGAACTCTCAGTCTGAAAAGCAAAACAGAACTGGACAAAACAGTCTTAACTGCCTGACAGAGCTGCCAATCTTTTTTTTTTTGAGGCAGGGTTTCACTCTAGCCCAGGCTGACCTGGAACTCACTCTCTAGTTTCAGGCTGGCCTTGAACTCATGGTGAGTCACTGGATACTTAATGAAAATTGTAAGTGTTAATTCTCTTATGATATTGTGGCTGTTAATACAGAATGTCAAGGAGAATGGGCATCTTTATTTTTTGAGATGTGTAACAAAGTATTTGGGGGAACTGTATCATCAGTTTTAGAATTTACTTTAAAATGGTTCAACAAAGCCAGGGAACATAGCTCAGTTTTAGAGCAAAAAGCCCTGGGTGCAATCCTTAGTACTGCAAAAATAACTAAATAAAATGGCTCAGTAAAATAAACAAGATGTATATATTTGTACATACACATGCCAAACAGAGTAACATATTAACTATTACTGAATCTAGATGAGACATATTTGTGTTCATTTTAATGTTTACAAATTTTCATAATAAAAAGCAAAAGAAAACACAAACAGTAACAATGGAAATTAGGTAGTAAAAATGATTAAACCCATGTGCCTGAACAAGGTTCAAGGCTTCTGAAGTTAATTATACAAGTTACATCAATAAGAGGTAGGGACTTGCAAAGGATTAAAAGACTATTCAGTGAGTGGTATTTTGTTTCTGTGATTTTTCAAAGCAGATTCAGAAATTGAATTACTCTTTTAATGCTCTCACCTGCTGCCCTCCTTCTAATTTCATGTTTAGCTTCTGTAATTGGGTAAAAATCTGGAGGTTTTCTTGCTGTAGCTTCTCTTGTTCAGCCAGACACTTTAATACCAGACCCTGCAACCTCTCAACCTCCACCTGCAGAGTGCCACATGCACAGGCTGGAGAGGTCATTGGTGTTCCCTTCCCAGCACACGGTATGGGGGGACTCAGCCGGGGGGGCTGGAAATAAGACAGAACAAAATGTACACAACAGGCACAATAGAAACAGAAACGTGTTGGCACCTGACACTAACTGGCCAAGGGAACTCTCAGTGCCTCTGTCCTCATTAGGCTTAGGTAAGAACAATCATCTATTTGGGAGGATTTCGTGAAAATCTGCAAAGGGCATTGCTATGTTCTCATTTAAAATGCTGGTGAGGAAAAGCATGATTTCATTTGGAACAAGTCCTTCTGATCACAGTGAGGACATTAAGTCCTGATCATAGTGAGGTCACTGTGATTCACAAAATGCAGTGGCTTACACCGTAGAAACTATTTGAGGAGGGTTCAAGTAAACACACTGTATTCTTGAGGAACTTCAGAGGCCACTCTGAGTTTCTGCAGCACTTTATAGGGCAGGCAGGGCATCTTTCTCAGATTCCGAAGACAACAGAACAAATTCAAGGCAGCAATCAACAAGAAATAAAATGTTTACCTTGAAGTTTCAAAATATCTCTTCTGGGAAGGTTTTCAATTATCCCAGTCTGGATTTTTCCTCCTTCTACACCTTTTATTTATAGCCAGGGTAAACAAATAATAGCCTACAAGCCAATTCTGGCCTGTTGCCTATTTCTGTAAGTAAAGCTTTAGTGAACATTTTAAAGGTTGAACATCCCTCATCTGAAAATGACAAATGCTTCAAAACCCAAAACTCTGAGCACTGACATGACACAAGTGGAAAATGCAACAACTGACCACATGAGATGGGCTGCAGTTTAGACAGACACATTAAAATAATGGTATGTCACCGGACGTAGTGGCGCATGCCTTTAATCCCAGCACTTAGGAGGCAGAGGTAGGAGGATCGCTGTGAGAGTTCGAGGCCACATTGAGACTACATAGTGAACTTCAGGTCAGCCTGGGCTAGACAGAGTGAGACCCTACCTCAAAAATAAATAAATAATAAAATAATATGAAATATGCCTCCAAGCTATGTATAAACAAGGTGTCTAAGAAACACAAATGAGTTTATATTTAGTCTTGGGTCCTAGCCATATGATCTCTCTAAATAACACACATATTGTGACAGCATTTGGAATAAGTCAGAGTTGTAGTTACAAAATAGTGCGTTCAATCTCTCTTATTATTTTTTTTCTTCAAGGTAGGGTTTTACTCTAGTCCAGGTTGACCTGGAATTCACCTTGAACTCATGGTATCCTTGTATCTCTGCCTCCCGAGTGCTGGGATTAAAGGTGTGTGCCACCATGCCTGGCTTTTTTCTTATTTTTCAATCTCTCTTAATTACTGTGTGGTCTCTCTTGAAAAAGTCTGATGCCCCTGGTTCAGAGTTTTATTGATATATTTACCCCAGTTTTACTTGTACTAAGGTCAGAAATATATGCATTACTTCTTATCTTTGCAGCCTCCTGCAGTGGTATGAAAAACTGACTTGAAATTTTAGGTTTCAATCTTGGCACTTCTAAAGTAGAGAGAAAAGCACACCATCTGGTGTAAAAAGGTGACAGGAAAAATTCTGCTCAAGGATAGCTTTTGTTAAGAGAGTGGTTTTCAGGACTACCAGACAGCGTCATGAGTTGATTCAGGGTGGCTTGAGGGCCAAGGAAGCTAGAGGACAGGGTAAAGGCAAGAGAACTAGACAGAGCCGTAGTCACTGTTCAGAGGCAAAAATAAAGCAAGCTCAGTTACCCAGGCTCCTACTGGGGACTTGTGTTCTGGAGGAACTTCAGAGGCCACTTTGAGTCCTTGCAGCTCTTCGTAGGGCAGGGTATCTTTCTCAGATTCTGAAAATGCTGCACTGAGGGGAGCTGGGCTGTCAGGCATGGGGATGAATTCTGCGTTTTCCAGCTCCTAGGTACATGGAGAGAATCTCATCAGTTCTGTTTGCAGACAGACACTTTCTCCCAAATCTTTTGTTCCAGCTTTCACTCTGTTGATACATCAGCACCCTCTAGTGGGGCAGGATGGTGGCGCTTTATAGTACCCCTTTATAATTTGAGAAACAACTGCCATCTCTTCATCAGAGGAGCAACAGTGATGCAAATTCAGACTCAAATTCAAGCACACACTCTGTCTGGAGTGTTTGGCGCATTTCCCAGACACAGTTTACACAGGTCATTTAGCCAGTTGGAGACTTGAAGGACTGAGGCCAGGCTGCTAAAGGCTGAGACTGAAGGTGTGCAGATTCCTCTGCTTACTGCCTTCAGTTAACAAGTTTTCAGGCTGGCCTCAAACTCACAGCGATCCTCCTACCTCTGCCTCCCAAGGGCTGGGATTAAAGGCATACGCCACCATGCTTGGCTCAGTTTACAAGTTTAGTCTTATTGGATAAGGAGCTTTAAATCTACAGATTCTATCTTTTTGGTAAAAAATTTAAAATTTCGGACTGGACGTGGTGGAGCACGCCTTTAATCCCAGCACTCAGGAGGCAGAGGTAGGAGGACTGCCAGGAGTTCGAGGCCACCCTGAGATTACATAGTGAATTTCAGGTCGGCCTGGGCTACAGTGAGACCCTATCTTGAAAACAAAATGAAACAAAACAAAACAAAACAAAACAAAAATTTTTACAAACTAAATGTTCACTGTAGAAAAGACAAATGGATTACTGGCCATAGTGCACATACTAGTACTCAATGAACTCAAGAGAGCAAGGCAGGAGGGTTGTGAGTTCAAAGCCAGATGAGTAAAGAACACTAATAAAAGCCACCAGTAATTTCATCAAAGAGATAATTGTTATTCAATGATTACACACACAACCAACACAGTCTTGTCCACATCCTATTATATATTTTCTGAAAGTATAAGGTCTTACTGATAGAAATTCCATTCACTTTTACACGGCTATATTATAACCAATTTCCATGTAAATAAACACTTCAACATCATTTTTACTGTCTGCACTTTACCTTTCATATACTCTTATCTCTTATTGCCCAATATTCTACTTCTAGAAATTGCAAAAAAAATTCTATATGCTTAATCTTTGCATATATGCACTGTAAAATTTGCCTTCAAGACAGGCTACATTAATTTATAAATCCATTGCCATAATGCAAGGGTAAGAACATTTTGCATCTCTTCTTGGAAAGAAAAATTACATTACCCCTTTGTTTTCTTCTTTCCAGACAGAAACCAAAAACCTAAATTTTTGTTGCAAAAGAGTGTTAAGAGGACATAAGAAACAGAGACCTTGATAGCTCTTTTCTATCTCTGTAAAGGCCTTATGTGAAATACCTCTTCCAAGGGAATTACCTTTCGAAGCCAGCCAGGACAGGAGCTGCTGGCCCCATAACTGTTCCCCATGGCCTCTGTGGGACTGATTAAACCTTCCATTCCATGGTCTGCTTCCATCGTTCCTCGGAAGCCTCCACTTGGATTAGGTGTTTCAGATTCCTGCTGACTATCCTCCTCTTCACCACCACCGCCACCAGCTCCTGGGCCTGAGCTTGGAACCACTGGCAGATACATGGCACAGGAGACAGCTTTGCTATGCAGCAAAAGACTTACCATCTGACTTCCCCATTCACCTATAGTCTTCAATAAAAAATCCCTTAACATTGTAACCAAATGCCTCTTAGTTGCCCAAAAATCTCCCGCTTGAAGAAACACTCAACAGTAAATTTAAAAAAATATGATGTTTGGTTCTTTTGTAACATGCAGTATATTCTAAGTTACTGTAATGAAGTCTAGCTGATCTGAAGTGAAGTAAAATAAAACTGAATATTAATAGAAGTCAAAGACAAATACAAGAAAAAAAATTCCTAAGGTTAAAAACCAAAAAAATTCCTAAGGTTAAAAACCAAAAAAACCACCACCCAAACTGAACAGTATACTCTAAGTTTAACTGTAAAGGTCTGCTTATTATATATATATACTGGCTTGTTATACATAAACATCAAGATCTATTGGCCTGACTGTGTATGCCATGTTGGAATCTTACTGAAGTAGCCCAATTGTTGATAGTAAAACAAGCTCATTAAGCTTGCTTTAAGTGGCTTTTAAGAGTTGTTACAGGGCTGGAGAGATGGCTTAGCAGTTAAGATGCTTGCTTGCAAAGCCAAAGGACACAGGTTCAATTCCCCAGTACCCACAAAAAGGCAGATACACAAAGTGATGCATGTATCTGGAGTTTGCAGTGGCTAGATGTCCTGGTATGTGTGTACACAGATACACACATACACACACAGTCTCTCTCTCAAATAAATAAATAAATACATAAAACAATAAAAAAAAAATTTAAGAATTTTTACATTTGGGGCTGGGGAGATGGCTCAACAGCAAAAAGGTACTTGCTTGCAAAGCCTGACAGGCCGGGCGTGATTCCCCAGTACTCACATTAAGCCAGATGCATGAAGTGACACATATATCTGGAGTTCATTTACAGTGGCGGGAGGCCCTAGCATGCCCATATTCACACTCTCTGTCTCTTACTTTTTAATTTTTTTAAAAATTAATTCATTATTTTTGTTTTTCAAGGTAAGGTCTTGCTCTAGCCCAGGCTGACCTGGAATTCATTATGTAGTCTCAGGCTGGCCTCGAACTCACAGCGATCCTCCTACCTCTGCCTCCCACGCCTGGCTCCTGAGGACACCCCTAGGAATACCATGGAAATAAAAGGTCCCTGAGATACTAAAGAAAGGAATGATATATAAGTCATATTACAGGTTGGAGCACACCACTTAATTACTTCCATATGTGATGAAGGCAAAGAAGACGCACTCTCCCTCCGACAATGTAAAAGTCATGAATTGTGACACTCATCAAAAACACAGTCTTTAGGAGATGGAGAGATGGCTTAGCCATTAAGGTATTTGCCTGCAAAGCCAAAACATCCTGGTTTGATTCTCCAAGACCCATGTAAGCCAAATGCACAAGGGGGTGGATGCATCTGGAGTTCGTTTGCTGTGGCTGGAGGCCCTGGCACACCCATTTTCCCTCTCTCTGCTCTCTCTCTCTCAAATAAATACATAAAACAAAAAATATATATCAAAAACAATCTTCAAAAAAATACAATTGTCAAAAAAAAAATACAATCTTCAGGTTGGAGAAATGGCTCAGCCATTAAGATGATTATCTGCAAAGCATAATGATCTGGGTTTGATTCCCCAGTATCCACATAAAGCTAGATGCACCAACTGATACATGCATCTGGAGTTTGTCTGCTGCAGTGACTAGATGCCCTAGTGTGCCTATTCTCTCTCTGCTTGCAAATAAATAAAAATGTTGTAAAATACAATCTTGCCTCTGAATGCATTTCCTCTCCAAAATTTCCTGTTTTCTTTTCAGTTTTGAAGATTTCATGGAATCTAACCCAGAGGCCAAACTGGTACCCAAGGCAACAACTACCTACTTACCAGTTCCAATGGAGAGGCCGCTGCTATTGGAACGGATGGTCTTAGAGTTCAACACTTTCTCTGAGGAAAAATATTCAGCAGGTAAGTATGATAAACAGACATGATCAGGAAAAGTGGGGAGAGACTAAAATGGGAGATAATAAAGGAGATGACTTCTATTTCTGACTCCAGATACCCTTATGATTACTTGTTATTTAGAAACAAATCCCATAAGCCAAACTAGCTAATACATTCATTTTCTACAGTAGCATCTGTTCCACCTTTGCTGTTCACTAGAATGAAAGTAACCAATGTCTAGGTCCTCCCTCCCCCTCAGAGGTCCTGATTTAACTAGTCAGGGATAGGATCAGAACCAGGATTTTAACAGCTCCCTCGGGAATTTAGGCAAGGTTTTTATAACTTAGGTCAAACAATGAAATCTATGCAAAAAGCATTTAGGAGTTGAAAAGTTTCTTCTAAATGATGTTTTTTTGTTTTTTTTTTTTTTTGGTTTTTTGAGGTAGGGTCTCACTCTAGCCCAGGCTGACCTGGAATTCACTATGTAGTCTCAGGGTGGCCTCGAACTCACGTCGATCCTCCTACCTCTGCCTCCCAAGTGCTGGGATTAAAGGCGTGCGCCACCACGCCTGGCCTAAATGATGTTTTAAATGTTTCTCAAAAAAGTACATGGAGGGAGAGGAGGGAAATACTATGGTTTGTTGTCTGTAAGTATAGAAGTTGTCAATAAAAAAAATATATGTTAAAAAACAAACAAACTGGGCATGGTGGCATCCACCTTTAATCTCAGCACTTGGGAGGCAGAGGTAGGAGGATTGCCGTGAGTTCAAGGCCACCCTGAGACTACATAAGTGAAATCCGGGTCAGCCTGGACTATAGTGAAACCCTATCTCGAAAAACCAAAAAGAAAAAAAAAAAAAATAATAATAATAATAATTTTTTTTTCTTTTTCTTTTTTTTTGGTTTTTCGAGGTAGGGTCTCACTCTAGCCCAGGCTGACCTGGAATTCACTATGGTGTCTCAGGGTGGCCTCGAACTCATGGCGATCCTCCTACCTCTGCCTCCCAAGTGCCTGGGATTACAGGCGTGCGCCACCACGCCCAGCTAGACAATGATAGTGTTTTTTTTTTTGTTTGTTTTGTTTTTTGAGGTAGGGTCTCACTCTAGCCCAGGCTGACCTGGAATTCACTGTGTAGTTTCAGGGTGGCCTCGAACTCATGGCGATCCTCCTACCTCTGCCTCCCAAGTGCTGGGATTAAAGGTGTGCGCCACCACGCCCGGCTAATAATAATTTTTAAAAAAGAAAAAGTACATACAGGGCTGGAGAGATGGCTTAGTGGTTAAGGCACTTGCCAGCAAAGCCTAAGGACCCAGGTTCAATGACCTCAGTATCCATGTAAAGGCAGATGCACAGGGTGGCACACGAGTCTGGAGTTTGTTTGCAGTGGCTGGAGGCTGTGGCATGCCCATGCTCTCTTTAGCTGCCTCCTCCCCTCAAATAATATAAATTTTTTTGTTTTTTGTTGTTTTCAAGGTAGGGTGTAGCTCTCTATCCCAGGTTGACCTGTAATTCACTATGTAGTCTCAGGGTGGCCTCGAACTCACGTCGATCCTCCTACCTCTGCCTCCCAAGTGCTGGGATTAAAGGCGTGCACCACCATGCCCGGTTTAATGGATACATTTAAGTAATAAATTCTACAGCGTGTGTCACATCAAAAAGTGCCCAAGTATAGTGTAGTGGGTATAGTGGCACATGCCTATAACCCCAGCTCTTAGGAAGTGGAGGCAAAAGGATCGGGTATTTAGGTCATACTATGCTACATGCCAAGTTTGAGGCTATTCTGAGTTACATGACACTTTGCCTTAAAAAAAAAAATCCAAAAGATAAGAGATAGCAGATGACTACATTTGGGAAATGATAATTATGTGTTCCTAACATTATGTCCAGCATACCATTATGAGATTCAAAGCAGGGCTGGAGAGGTGGATAAGTGGATAAGGTGTTTGCCTGGGAAGCCTAAGGTTCGATTCCTCAGAACCCACTAAAGTCAGATACAAATGGTGGCGCATGTATCTAGAGTTTGTGTGCAGTGGCTGGAACCCTGGTATGCCCATTCTCTCTCTTTCTCTCTCCTTCTCATAAGTATATAAATTTTTTAAAAAGTTATTATTTACTTTTTATTGACAAGTTCCATAATTGTAAACACTATCCCATGGTAATTCCGTCCCTCCCTCCCCCCACTTTCCCCTTTGAAACTCCACTCTCCATCATATAAATAAATTATTAAATTATTATTAATTTTTAAAAAAGAGATTGAAAGCAACCTCTTTACTTTAGTACACTTCGGTAGCTAAGAATGTGGCTACCAGTACCTTAGTTATCCTAACCAAGGCATCCCAACATCACATGTGAAATCCTTACCAACAATGAGAATGGTGTGCCAACCACGGCAAGAAAGGTCTGGGACATGATGCAGTGATCCAAAAATAGGCCGAGGCCACGAGGTACAGATATCAGAGCCATGTGGTCTCTCAGTGGGGGTCATTGCCAGGCGGCCATTACCTCCATTACCCCAGGCAAAAATGTGATTATCTACAAAAAAGTGAAGAGCAATTGATTAGCATAACACTATCTTCTCAATTCTGTGTGATCCTCAAGCACTAGAGTCAGAGGAAATGTTCATTATTCCCCTATATAAAGCCTAAATTCTTCCTGAGCTCACCTGGGTAAAAATGAACACTGCTCTAATGTGTTGTCATTTCCCTATTTACTCATTCAAACACACAAGTGAGAGTCTACCTCATGGCAGGTGCTGCTCAAGGGGACTGAGTGGGGAACAGAATAAAGCCCTTGCTCCCATGCAACTGACAGTTCAGAGGCAGAAACAGCAATTTTGCATTTCAGGCAGTGATAAGTAGAAGGTAGATAATGGTGGCAAAAATAAGGTGAACAGGGGCTGGAGGGATGGCTCAGCAGTTAAGGCGTTACCCTGCAAAGCCAAAGGGCCCAGGTTCAATTCCCCAGGACCCACATAAGCCAGATGCACAAGGTGACACGTGTCTGGAGTTCGTTTGCAGTGGCTGGAGGCCCTGGTGTGCCCATTCTCTCTCTCTCTGTCTCTAATAAATGAATAAAAATAAATAAAATTAAAAAAATATTTTAAAAAATAAGGTGAACAACAGTTAGATGGATTCATTGTTTTAGAGAAGGTGGTCAGAGAGGTTCTTTTTGATACTTCATTAGAGATATGATTGAAGTAAGGGAGAAAAGCCTCCAGGCAGACATAAAAGTGCAAGGCACTTAAGTAATATGAGAGAACAAGAAGGCCTCTGCAGCTACTGAAAAGGAGGGAGTGAGGGAGGGAGGCGCAGGTCCTGTTCATGTGGGGCTATGTAGGCCATTATGAGGACTTTGTTTTTTTTCTGACTGATGTAGGAAACCATTAGAAGTATGGAGCAGGAGAAATTTGAAAGGATCCTTAAGGCAATGAGGAGAACCATCTGCAGGGAAGCAAGGGTAGAAACAAAGAGGCCAGTTGTGGTGATGATGGCAAGAAGCTGTTGGATATATGCTGAATGATTTGCATGTAGGATGGAACTGTCAGCTACTAAGACAGGTAGGCTGCAGAGGTACAGGTCTGGGCAGAGAATCAGAATACACTGCTTGTTTGAAGTATCAAGATCCAAATCCTGATTGTTATCCAAATCATGCTTTTAAAAAAATATTTTATTTTTATTTATGTATTTGAGAGAATATACAAATACAAATATTTGAGTGGGGGTGGGGGAGAGAGAGAGAGACCGAGACAGAGTCAGAGTCAGAGACAGAGAATGAATATGAATGGACATGCCAGGGCCTCCAGCCTCTGCAGATGAACTGCAGATGCATATGCCACCTTGTGCATCTGGCTTGTGTGGGTCCTGGAGAATCAAACCTGGGTCCTTTGACTTTATAGGTAAGTGCCTTAAGTGCTAAGCCACCTATCTAGCCATGACCCCTTTTTCAAATGAAAGGGAATGCCTCACATTTATTTATGATTTATGATTGTGCTAGGACAAAGATACCAATCAGGACTTATCTGGGCCAACTGAGCTATACAGCCACTATAATTTTAGACACCTAGGCTGAGGGGCTGTTGAATATATGTCTGGACATCTGGGATGGTGATATAAGTTGCAAGGTCAAGAGTTAATGAAATGAACTCGTTCTGGAGGGAGGACAGAGACCTGGGAAGAGGTGGATGCTTCTATTACAGCACCTGAAAGACTGCCTTGCATACTTTTCTCCTGCCACCCAGTCACTGTTTATCAGAATCAATATGGTGCTGGATAAGACAGAAGTACTTAATGATCCCAGAAACGATTTTACTAAAAATGTTAAAATAAAAGTTTAAAAAGGGGGAATATCAACTTGCTATTATCTAGAAATATGACCTTAAAAAAATCATTACATAGGTTGGAGAGATGGCTCAGTGGTTAAGACGCTTGCCTGTAAAGCCTGATGACCTGGGTTCAATTCCCCAGTACCCACATAAAGCCAGATGCACAAAGTGGCTCATGCATCTGCAGTTCATTTGCAGTGGTTGAGGCCCAGGTGTGCCCATTCTGTCTTTCTCTGCTTGTAAACAAATAGATAAACTGTTTTAAAAACTCATTTATATTGGATATATGAAAGTTATATGTAACTGACTGGTTCCCAACTTAATACAAATAAGAAAAAACAACTAAAGCATGAGGTAGTTAGACAAAAACTATTCTTTCTGAGACAAGAATTAAAACATGCATTAGGCTGGAGAGATGCCTTAGCAGTTAAGATACATGGCCGTGAAGCCTAAGGACCCAGGTTTGATTCTCCACGTAAGCCAGATGCACATGGTGGTGCCTGCATCTGGAGTTTGTTTGCAGTGGCCAGAGGCCCTGGTGCACCCATTCTCACTCTCTCTCTCTTGCTCTAATAAATTAAAAAAAAAATCTTAAAAAAAAACAACACATGGGCTGGAGAGATGGCTTAGCAGTTAAGGCACATGCCTGCAAAGCGTAAGGACCTAGGTTCGATTCGCCAGGTCCCACATAAGCCAGATACACATGGTGGTGCATGTGTCTGGAGTTCATTTGCAGTGACTAGAGGCCCTGGCATACCTATTCTCTCTCTCTCTCATTAATAAATAAAAATAAAAATAAATAAACTTAAGAAACAAACCACATGCATTCATGACACCATAGTGAACACCTACAACCCCACTGAGGCGGCCCTCAGTGGAATAAAAGAGTATAACCCAATGGGAATATGACCAACTGTAATGTTCATAATAATCATTATTAAAAAAGACTCAAAACATAACCATCTGCCTAGAAAGCTTGAAAGGAAATATACAGACTCACCATCAGTGGCAGCAATGGTGAACTCATCACCACAAGAGACCCTGATCACTTGCTTCCCACCAAGAGGTCCCCCCAGCAGGTTGATTCCCAGGCGCTTTTTGTAATTCCCAACACCCAGCTGTCCACACTTATTGCAGCCAAAGGTCAGTAGCCGGCCTCGTTCTGAGGAAAGGAGGAAAAATAATCAAGCACATAATGGGTCATGGAATGGAGGGAAGATGCAGACTTCCACACACCCATCCCTGTTAGAATTAGAAGACAGAAGCATGAAGCTACCCACATCACCCTGGACCTATGGCTGTGAGGATATCTAGGCACTGTGGCCAGTGAGACCCACTAAGAGACCACTGTATTTTCTCTCTCCAGTATTACCTTTTTAAAAGGCAGGGTCTCTCTCTAGCCCCAGGCTGACTTGGAACTCACTCTATAGCTCAGGCTGGCCTCAAACTCTTATTGAGCCTCCTACCTCAGCATGAGCCACATGCCCAGCTCAAAACTGCATTATTTAATGTGAAAAATGGATACTACCTTAACTAAGAATACTTACATCATGTTATAGTGTGGTGGTATTTGCATTAAAGGACATTTATATTGTACTTATCATGGTTATAACAAAAATGTGTGCTTGAATGCCTAACTTGTTAGTAAGATAAGACTGGAGCTCATACTTCATCGTATAAAAGGACTTGAGCTCCTCCTAAGGCATGTGACACAGTTGAAAGCCAACTCACCATCAATAGCAGCTGTGTGAGTCTTGCCTGGGGCAATGGTACGGATCTTATAAAAGGACAACTGTTTGGCCAAGGTAAAGGAGGTTGTGTAGGGAACTTCATGGTATGCCTGAAACAAGCAAAACACAGAGCAAACACTCATGAAGTAAACAATGGAGGGATACTTATGCTTATAGAAAAGAGTCATGGTGACCAAAAGGCCTTTCAAATAAATCTCGTTCCTAAGAGAGGATGCCAGGCAGTTTTCCATTTTGAGTAGGACACAAAGAATAAGCTCAATATGTAAGCAGAATTAGGCATAAGATGCAGGGATTTCTGGTAATAAAATTCTACATTCTGAATTCAAGTATACAAGAAATGCATTCTTAAATTTTTTGTTTTGTTTTGTTTTGTTTTGAGGTGGGGTCTCACTCTAGTCCAGGCTGACCCAGAATTCAGTCAGTTTGATTTTATTTTTATTATTTATCTGAGAGAGTGAGAGAGAGAAAAAAGAGAGACAGAGAGAGAGAGAGAAGGAAAGGAAGTTCGAGAGAGAAAGAATGGGCACGCCAGGGCCTCCAGCCACTGCAAACGAACTCCAGACGCATGTGCTACATTATTCAACTGGCTTATGTGGGTCCTGGGGAACAGAACCTGGGTCCTTTGGCTGTGCAGGCAAGCATCTTAACCATTAAGCCATCTCTCCAGGCCCAGAAGATTTTTCAGCTTCTTCTTCTTTTAAAGATTTATTTATTTTATTTTTATTTATTTATTAGAGACAGAGGGAGAGAGAGAGTGAGAATGGGCACGCCAGAGCTTCTAGCCACTGCAAAGGAATTTCAGAAGCAGGCATCACCATGTGCATCTGGCTGACATGGGACTTGGAGAATTGAACCTGGATCCTTAGGCTTTGTAGGCATGTGCCTTAGTCGCTAAGCTATCTCTCTAGCCCAGCATCCTCTTTCTTAAAAACAATTTTTTTTTTTTTTTTTTTTTTTGGTTTTTCGAGGTAGGGTCTCACTCTGGTCCAGGCTGACCTGGAATTAACTCTGTAGTCTCAGGGTGGCCTTGAACTCATGGCGATCCTCCTCCTACCTCTGCCTCCCGAGTGCTGGGATTAAAGGCGTGCGCCAACATGCCCGGCTTAAAAACAATTTTTGTTTTTTCGAAGTAGGGTCTCACTCTAGCTCAGGTTGACCTGGAATTCACTATGTAGTCTCAGGGTGGCCTCAAATTCACAGTAATCTTCCCACCTCAGCCTCCCAAGTGCTGGTATTACCTTTTTGTTTGTTTGTTTCTTTGTTCTTTGTTTTTTGAGGTAGGGTCTCATGCTGGCCCAGGCTGACCTGGAATTAACTATGTAGCTATGTAGTCTCAGGGTGGCCTCAAACTCACAGTGATCCTCCTACCTCTGCCTCCCGAGTGCTGGGATTAAAGGTGTGCACCACCCCCCCTGGCCTTCAAGTGCTGGTATTAAAGGCATTGTGTCATTATATCCTGCTCAAAAGATTTTTTTTTTTTTTTTTTGCTTGTTTTTTTGAGGTAGGGATTCACTCTAGCCCTGGCTGACTTGGAATTCACTATGTAGTTTCAGGGTGGCCTCGAACTCACAGCAATTCTCCTACCTCTGCCTCCTGAGTGCTGGGATTAAAGGCATGTGCTGCCATGCCAGCAGGAGATTTTTATATTACGGATAATCATTGACATTTGTGTTGGCTATACACTCTACATACCCAACAAAGCAGGACACAGAAATAAAACCTGAAGACTCTCTCAAGCCTACAAAGAAATCTATTACTATGATCTAATCTCATCTATAGAGTAGTGCTTCACAAACTCAGTGCTTTAACAAACCACAACAAGCAGTAATAATGAAGCTACCTTTCATACATCTCTCCAACTTTGCACAGAGCCTGTGCTCTTCTGAAACTCAACTACTCTGGACTATGCACAAAGATTATCTCTTACTTTTTCACTTAGTCAGCAAACTATCTTTGTTTTAAAAAAGTATTTTATTTTTATTTATTTATTTGACGAAGAAAGAGGGGGAGAGAGAGAATGGGCGTGACAGGGCCTCCAGCCACTGCAAATGCACTCCAGATGCATGTGCCCCCTTGTGCAGCTGGCTAACGTGGGTCCTGGGATATTGAACATGGGTCCTTTGGCTTTAACCTCTAAGCCATCTCTCCAGCCCAGGAAACTATCTCTTAACTTGACTCTTCAGAAGTGGCAAAAACTTAACCATACTAACACAAAAAGGGAGGAGACTTAAGACTTCCTATTCCTGGAGGATTTTCTTCTTTTGAGATAGGGTTTCTCTCTCTCTCTTAAAATATTTTACTTATTTTGAGAGAAGCAGAGAGAGGGAAGGAGGAAAGGAGAGAGGGAGAGAGAGAGAATGGGTGTATTAGGTCCTCTAGCCACTGCAAACCAACTCTAGATGCATGCATCACCTTATATATCTGGTTTATGTGGGTCCTGGGGAAGCAAACCAGGGTCCTTAGGTTTTGTAGGCAAGTGCCTTATCTGCTAAGCTATCTCTCCAGCCCTCTCTTGTTGTTTTGCTATTGCTGCTTATAAGTGTCTAGGTTCTCCTGGCTCTGCCCTCCATTGCTGCAGGCATACTGGGATTACAAACATGTACACCATTTTTCATATAGCTTTATGTAGCTGATGGGAGTATGTAACTCAGATTGGTAGGCAGGTTAAAGGCATATAAGTACCTTTAACTGCTGAGCCATCTCCTTAGCCCTGGCAGTCATTTTTGAAGTGTAACTGCAAAACATACTGATTGGCTTAACATTTTCTGTACACATACATTTGTGTCTTATTTTACTTTTGAATGAATCTTGCTATACAGCCCAGGTTGGCCTCAAACTCAAGGTCCTCTTGTTTCAGCTTCCCAAGTGCTGGGATCTATGGCATGCACCACAACACCTGACCTCTCTCTATATATGTATAGTTTGTTTTTGTTTTTCAAGGTAGGGTCTTGCTCTAGCTCAGGCTGACCTGTAATTTACTATGCAGTCTCAGGATGTCCTCAAACTCATAGCGATCTTCCTACCTCTGCTTCCTGAGTGCTGGGATTAAAAGTGTGCACCACCATGCCCAGCTTCAAAGGCACACATTTTAATATGCCAAACCTGATCAAGAGAGAGACCACTCTATTACCTGAGGACTTTTTAGGTGACCCTGCCACTTTGGCTAACTTACCTCCCTCCACCAAAAGAAGAGAGAAAGAAAGAAAGCATGCATGCATGCAAGCAAGCAGGCAGGCCAGGCATGGTGGCACATCCTAGCATTCAGGAGGAAGAGGTAGGAGGATCATAGTGAGTTCCAGGCCTGAGATTACATCATGAATTCCAAGTCAGCCTGGGCTAGAATGGGACCCTACCTCACAAAAAACAAAAATAAAGAAAGAAAAGAAAAAACATAAAAGACAAAAGACCTACACTCTTCCCAGAGGTAAATTCTATTTTGACTTCTGCCATATTGTTAATTTTGAATACCAATGAATTTCACATAACTGTTATCATATAGTTTGCTTTCTTTGTGGCTGGCTTCTTTTACTGAGCATAACGTCTATAAGACCATCACTTTATTCATTTTTTCTTTAATTTTTTTTTTTTTAAATTTACTTATTAGAGACATAGGGAGGGAGGGGGAGAGAGAGAGAATGGGCACACCAGGAATTCTAGTCACTGCAAACAAACTCCAGATACATGAAACATCATGTGCATCTGGCTTACATGGGACCTGGAGAATCAAACCTAGATCTTTAGGCTTCACAGGCAAGTCCTTTAACCACTAAGCCATTTCTCTAGCCCCCTTCACTTTATTCTTTTTTTTTTTTTAATAAATTATTTATTTATTTGAGAGTGACAGACACAGAAAGACAGATAGAGGGAGAGAGAGAATGGGCGCGCCAGGGCTTCCAGCCTCTGCAAACGAACTCCAGACGCGTGCGCCCCCTTGTGCTTCTGGCTAACGTGGGACCTGGGGAACCGAGCCTCGAACCGGGGTCCTTAGGCTTCACAGGCAAGTGTTTAACGGCTAAGCCATCTCTCCAGCCCCTTCACTTTATTCTTAAGTCAAATTCCATTGCTACAGAAATCCCAACCCAGAGAAGTCTTGCCAATGTGGTTAGGAAAACAAGGGGCACTCACTTCATGGTTGATGATTCCAGACATGCACTGGTTTAGACCTAGTTTGTTGAACTCATTGAGTCCACAGGCTAGTACTTTGCCTGACTGGGTCAGCAGAAAGGTCCCATCACAGCCACATTGAACTGCAACAATAATTAAGGCTTTGGGAACATCTACCTACAAGGAATAAATAAAATCATAAATATGTAATTCATATTAGAGAAAACACCCCAAGGTCTTTCATAAGTGACACACTGCCTAGAAGTTTGGAGACCACCGTTTTTTAATAAAATAAAATAAAATTATTTTTATTTATTTATTTGACAGAGAGACACAGAGACAGAATGAGAATGAGCACACCATGTCCTCTAGCCACTGCAAACAAACTCCAGATGCATGCGCCCTCTTGTGCATCTCGCTAACGTGGGTCCTGGGGA
The DNA here is from genome assembly GCF_020740685.1 of Jaculus jaculus. Lineage (NCBI taxonomy): Eukaryota > Metazoa > Chordata > Mammalia > Rodentia > Dipodidae > Jaculus > Jaculus jaculus. The sequence continues at coordinate 142,845,493 of NC_059108.1, read as the reverse complement.
AACTGAACCTGGGTCCTTTGACTTTGCAAGCAACAGCCTTAACTGCTAAGCCATCCCTCCAGCCCAAGACCACCCTTTTAAACATGGAGTAAGGTTTTATAGTAGGAAAAGATGGCAGTTTCAGGATGAACAGATTGTCAGTTTGTTTTAGGAACTCCCAATTCTCTGGAGTAGACTTCTAAAACAGGAAGACTACTCAGACAGTTGGGAAAGGAGCACCTTCAATCTCTAGCTGGCTTTGTCCTGAGATGGAAGGTTTCTTAACAGTTTAGAAGAAACACGGTTCTAACAGTTTACAAGTAGCCTGGTGGGCCCAATCTAGTCATTTTGGACAGAGTGCTGAGGAGTGTCTAGGACTTCCACACCCTTCCACTCCTTACTGCACAGGGCTGCAGAGTCAGGAATGACACACGGGGGTGATGATGGATACACATGACACCGCTGTAAATCACACTGAGAATGCTACCTATAAACAGCATGTAGGATGTTTAGAACACATAAAAAAGCTGTTAGGGCCGGAGAGATGGCTTAGTGGTTAAGGCACATGCCTTTGAAGCCTAAGGACCCAGACTCAGTTCTCCAGGTCCCACATAAGCCAGGTGCATGTGGTGGCGCATACATCTGGAATTCGTTTGCAGTGGCTGGAGGCCCTGTCTCATTCTCTCTCTCTCTAACTTTCCCTCTCTGTCTCTAATAATAAATAAATAAATAAATAAATAAATCTTAAAAAACAAACTGTTAACAGTCAGTGGTAGACAACCTAACACTGTTACATGCCTACAGGCATGTGATTTAGTCAGATGACAAGACCACAAGGTGCTGTATCAGAAATCCTAGACTGTTATTCTCCCAGACAGGAAACACTTCAGAAATAAACCCACTGATATGAGGAGTCAGGGAAAGAGGACATCTTTTTGAAGTCTGTGTGACTTAGACAGGCTTTAGGAAGATATTTCTGATTTTACCCTCTGTGGTGTATAGTAATCCTCTTCTGAATCCAAACCCAGCCGTCCTAAGACACACATAAGAAAGATAGTCATTATAGTGAAGGCTTTCTTCCCAAGGAAGATGCTTTATGAATTCTCTTACTGATCAACACTTCTTACAGAGAGGTTCTGTCATGTGTTCAGATGCACACAAGTCTTAAGTCAGGTTGTGCACCTAAGATGTGAACACAAGCAAAGCTACACCTACCATATTCACCACAGCCCCAAGAATAGACTTCTTTGTTTCGTGTCAGAACCACCACATGATTATCTCCACAGGAGACCTGCTCTACTGGATTGCTGAGGAAGAAGTTCAGCTGCATGGGTTCTAGCACTTCAGAGCCGGCAACTTTGTCCACTCCCATGCAGCCATAATAATCAGATCCAAAGGCATAGAGCTGCCCTTCATCTGCAAAAAGAAGAATAATAACCCATAAGACTGACTTATTTTTGTCCAAGGAGAAATCTGGGCAGAGTTTGAATGAGGACCACCTCAGCCAATCACCTCACATGAGATGACCGTATCAGAAGTCAGAAGGATAGACTGGTGTTGATGGTATACAGTGGTGAGCACAGCTGCCTTCCAGGATAGAGCTCTTCCTCCCTCCCTTCCTTCCTTTCTCTTTCTTCCTTCCTTTCCCTTCTCTTCCTTCCTTCCTTTCTTTCCCTTCTCTTCCTTCCTTCCTTTCTCTCCCTTCTTTCCTTCCTTCCTTTCTCTCCCTTCTTTCCTTCCTTTCCCTCCCTTCCTTTCTTCCTTTTTTCCCTCCCTCCCTCCCTCCCTCCCTTCCTTCTTTCCTTCCTTTCACTCCCTCCTTTCCTCCTTCTTCCTCCTCTTCTTTTTTTTTTCCACTCTAGCCCAAGCTGACCTGGATCTAATAGTGCTCCTCCTACCTCTGCCTCCTGAGCGCTGGGATTAAAGGCGTGCATCACCACACCTGATTTAGAGCGATTTTTAGTGAGGAGGCCACATGTATTACTATAATAAACTTCAAAAAAATGGTATGATTATCATGTTCAATGATCTTAAAATTTTCCTGGGGCCTGCTCTATTTTTTAAAAAAATTATTTATTTCTTTATTTGAGAAAAAGAGGCAAGCGGGGGGGGGGGGGGAGGGAGGGAATGGGTATGCCAGGGCCTCCAGCCACTGCAAATGAACTCCAGATGCATGCGCCCCCTTGTGCATCTGGCTTACATGGGTCCTGGAGAATTGAAACGGGATCCTTTGGCTTTGCATGCAAACACCTTAACCACTAAGCCATTTCTCCAGCCTGGCTGCTCTGTTTTTATAGATTAAAAAGACACCCTGAGACCACATAGTGAATTACAGGTCAGCCTGAGCTAGAGCAAGATCCTACCTTGAAAAACAAAAACAAAACAAAACAAACAAAAAAGAGAGAAATACCAGGAGTTCATAAAATAAGTAATGATATTTAAAAAATTAAATGTCTTTTTTTTTTTCGAGGTAGGGTCTTGCTTTAGCTCAGGCTGACCTGGAATTCACTATGTAGTCTCAGGTTGGCCTTGAGCTCACAGCAAACCTTTTACCTCTGCCTTCCGAATGATGAGATGAAAGGTGTGTGCCACCACACCCAGTAAATATGTCTTGATTCTGGTTTTGTACTACCATAGCCTAAAGAGATGGTTCCAAAATGGAACCAATACACAGTTCTCCTAATTTCTTCTATGTTATCCACTTATCTTGTCCTTGCTCATTATTCCCTAATAGCAAATTGTTTTTGTTTTTCATTTTTTTTCTCAGCGCTGAAAACTTAACCCTTATCTACCACTGTGCTATATCTTGAGCCTGGGAATGTTATTAACAAATGTATTTGCTTAATTTCTTTTGTTTTTCGGTTTTTCGAGGTAGGGTCAGCCCAGGCTGACCTAGAATTCACTCTGTATTCTCAGGGGGGCCTTGAACTCACAGCCATCCTACCTCTCCCTCCCGACTGCTGGTTATAAAGGCGTGAGCCACCCTGCCTGGCTTTCTTTTGGTTCTTTGAGTACAGTCTTTTGTTATATAAAATCCCAGCTGAACGTGTGTTACATTAGCACAATGCTCCATATTACACATACTCAGATTTTTGCTGATAATGGCTTACCTGTTACACAGACAGTGAAATCATCACCACAGGACACCTGGCGAATAGCTTTGCCTTGCAACTTTTCCACATGCTTTGGCTGTCGATAGGAAGCTTTGTCTCCATGGCCTAGCTGACCATGGAGTTTAGTACCCCCTTGCATATTCTGTAAAATGAAAAAGCCTTATAAAGTTTCATTTTTTTTTATGCTAAAAGCTAATCTTTAGTATCACTTATTTATTTATTTAAGGGAGGAGAAAAAGAGACAAGAGAATGAGTGCACCAGGGCCTCTAGCCAGTGCAAATAAACTCCAGATGCATGTACTACATTGTGCATCTGGCTTATGTGGGAATTGGAAAATCAAACCTGTATTCTTAGGTTTCTCAGGCAAGTGCCCTAACATCCTACATGCTGTTTATGGACAGCATCCTTAGTGTGATTTTCAGCAGTTTCATATGTATCCATCATTACAAGACAGACGCATAAAGTGGCACTTGCATCTGGAGTTTGTTTGCAGCGGCTGTAGGTCCTGGCACATTCATTATATATCTACCTTTTTCTGTCTCCAGTAAATAAGTAAAGAAAAATTAAAAAAATAAAACAGCTGGTTGTGGGGGCACACGCCAGTAGAAAATTGCTGAAGAGGTAAAGGTAGGAGGATCAGGAGTTTGAGACCAGCCTGGGCTACACATTCTCCTTCCCTCCCTCTTTCTCTCTCTCTCTCTGCCTCTTTCTTTCTCTTTGTCAAATAAATAAATAAGGGCTGGAGTGATGGTTTAGTGGTTAAGGCATTTGCCTGTGAAGCTTAAGAACACAGGTTTGATTTCCTAGTATCCATATAAACCAGATGCACAAGGTGTGGCACCTGTATGGAGTTCTTTGCAGTGGCTAGAGGCCCTGGCATGCCCATTCTCTCCTCCCTGTGTGTATGTCTCTCTCTCTCAAATAAATAAGTTAAATTAAATAATTTAAGGGCTGGAAAGACAGCTTGGCAGTTAAGGTGCTTGCCTGCAAAGCAAAGGACCCAGGTTCGATTCCTCAGGACCCACGTAAGCCAGATGCATAAGGTGACATATGCTTCTGGAGTTTGTAGTGGCTGAAGGCCCTGGCATGCCCATTCTCTCTCTATCTGCCCTCTCTCTCAAATAAATAAAATAAATAAAATTTAAAAGAAATTAAAGACAAAAATAGGAAAAAAGGAATTTGACTATTATCAAAGCTATATACAGTAACAAGAAGAATCCTTTTAAATATTTTAGAGTGATGATTTCCACTCAATGACTCAACTATAAATCCTTATTTTTTTTTTAAGAATTTTGTTTATTTTTATTTGAGAGCAACAGACAGAGAGAGAAAGGCAAAGAGAGAGAGACACAGAGAGAGAATGGGTGCGCCAGGGCCTCCAGCCACTGCAAACGAACTCCAGATGCGTATGCCCCCTTGTGCATCTGGCTAACGTGGGTCCTGGGGAATGGAGCCTCGAACCGGGGTCCTTAGGCTTCACAGGCAAGCGCTTAACCGCTAAGCCATCTCTCCAGCCCCTATAAATCCTTATTTTAAAAACATTTATTTATTCAAGAGAGAGAGAAAACAGAGAGAGAGAGAGAGAGAGAGAGAGAGAGAGAGAGAGAGAGAGAGAAAGAGAGAAAGAGAGCGAGAAAGAGAGAGAGAGCATGCCAAGGCCTCCATCACTGCAAATGAACCCCAGATGCATGTGGCACCTTGTGCATCTGGCTTATGTGGGTACTGGGGAATTGAATCTGGGTCCTTAGGCTTCACAGACAATTTAACCGCTAAGCCATCTTCCCAGCCCTAAGTAAATAAACATACTTTGTTTGTTTGTTTTCAAGTTAGGGTCTTACTCTACCTCAGGCTGACCTGGAATTCACTACGTAGTCTCAGGGTGGCCTCACATTCATGGCAATCCTCTCTCAGCCTCCTGAATACTGGGATTAAAGATGTGTGCCACCACACCAGGCCTAAATTTTTTTGGCTTTTTTTTTTTTTTTTTTGAGGTAGGGTCTCACTCTACTTCAGGCTGACCTGGAATTCACTATGTAGTCTCAGGGTGGCCTCAAACTCAATGGTGATCCTCCTACCTCTGTCTCCTGAGTGCTGGGATTAAAGGCGTGCATCACTATGCCCAGCTCTAAATATTTTTTAAGGCACTACTTTCACTCTGCTGGCTGCCAGCTTGGGGCTAATTCAGTAACAAGAGGCCAAATCATTTACTCTTTCAGTCAATGAATAACTGCATGTCTGACTCTCTCAAGTGTTGGAGACAGAGCACTAATAAGACAAGTGTACTGCATGTACCAATGGAGAAGATAACTGAGAGCACTGGGGAAAAGCTCACTCAGATAAAGGAAACAAGGGGAGTACAAGTTTAGGTAAGGAAAAGCAGTCAGAAACATACCCAGAGAAGGCACAGAAAGAGAAAGAAAGAAGCTGGGCTGGAGAGATGGTTCAATGGTTAAGGTGTTTGCCTGCAAAGCCTAACAACCCAAGTTCAATTACCCAGCACTCATGTAAAGGCAGATGCACAAAGTGACACAAGCATCTGGAGTTTGTTTGCAGTGGATAGAGGCCCTGGCATGCCCATTTCATCTCTCTCCCTCTCTCTGCTTGCAAATAAATAAATATTTTTTTTCTTTTATTTATTTGACAGTAACAGACACAGAGAGAAAGAGGCAGAGGGAAAAAGAGAGAGAATGGGCATGCCAGGGCTTCCAGCCATTGCAAACGAACTCCAGATGCATGCGCCCCCTTGTGCATTTGGCTAACGTGGGTCCTGGGGAATCGTGCCTTGAACCAGGGTCCTTAGGCTTCATAGGCAAGCGCTTAACCACTAAGCCATCTCCCCAGCCCTAAATAAATATTTTAAAAGGAAATTAAAAAAGAAAAAGGAAGAAGCCAAGAGAACATGCTATCATGCAAGCTACATGACAACAGAGCTTCAAAGAGAATAGGGCATTGTGTCACATGTCACCAAGAGATCAAGCCAGCTAAGTACTAATAACATCTATTTTATTTTAGCATTTCAACTGAGTAGCAGAGATGGAAGCTGAACTGTGGGTAAGGAGAGTGGGAGATAAGGAAAGAGGCAGCAAACATGGGTTAAGATGAGAGAGGCTGGACGCACATGCCTTTAATCCCAGCACTCGGGAGGCAGAGGCAGAAGCAGGTGGATCACTGTAAGTTCAAGGCTACCCTGAGACTACATAGTGAAGACCCTACCTCGAAAAACCAAAAAAAAAAAAAAAAAAAAAAAAAAAAAAGATGAGAAAGGGCTGGAGAAATGGCTTAGCAGTTAAAGCACTTGCATGTGAAGCTTAAAGACCCAGGTTCAACTCCCTAGTACCCACATACAGCCAGATGCACAAGGTGGCACATGCATCTGCATGGAGTTCATTTGTAGTGGCAAAAGACCTTGGTTTGCCCATTCTAATTCTCATTCTCTCTCTCCTTGCAAATAAATAATAAAATACTTAAGAGAGCAAGAAAGAGAGAGAGGTGGTGGTGGGGGGAACACACACTAGGTGTGGTGGTATATGCCTATAACTCAGCACTCAGGGGTGGAGGCAGAAGGATCATGAGTTCAAGGCTATCCTCATATAGCAAATTAGAAGCCAGAATAAACCATATGAGACATGGTCTCAAAAGCAAACAAAAGGATGACAAAATGAGAGAAGTTAGGCATGGTGATGAATGCTAATGATATCAACACTTGGGAGTCTGAGGCAGGAGCATCAGCACAAGTCTGAGGTCAGCCTAGGCTACATATTAAATTGTAATTATAGCCTAGGCTATTCAGTGGTCCCTGTCTTAAAAAAATAAACACCATTACCAAGTGTGGTGGTGCATGCCTTTAATCCCAATACTTGGGAGATTGAGGTAGAAGGATCTCTGTGAGTTTGAGACCAGCCTGGAACTATAGTGAGTTCTAGGTCAGCCAGGACTGGAATGGGAGACCCTTCCTCAAAAAGGCTCATAACAAAGAGAGTTGGCTAAGTTTGCTTGCAAAGCCTGATGGCCTAAGTTTACTTCTCTAGGACTCACTCATATAAAGTCAGATGCACAAAGTGACACATTTGCAGTGTCAGGAGGCCCATTCACTTTCTTTCTGTTTTCTCTGCTTGAAAATAAATACTAATTTAAAACAAAACCTCAAGGCAGTGACCTTGGGATGACTCAGAAGGCACCATGATGCTGAGAAGTGACAGAGGAGTGCTCAGCACTGCAATATCTCAATTACACCTTCCATGGCTCAGGGTCTATTGTGGAAGAGATAGTGGAAACAATGTAAGAGCCAAAGGAAGTGTAGGACTCCTTATAATGTGCTCCTCCAGACACAGAATGGCCTGGATATCCATGACCTCATAGTGCTTGACACTATCTATACAAGACCATCATAATAGAAGAAAAGATCATGATATCAAAATAAAAGAGAGACTGATTGAGAGGATATGATGGAGAGTAGAGTTTCAAAGGGGAAAGTGGAGGGAGGGAGGGAATTACCATGGGATACTGTTTACAATTATGAAAGTTGTCAATGTAAAAATAAATAAAATAAAAAACAAAACCTCAAAACCAACAAACAAAAAAGGGCTGGGGAAATGGCTAAGCAGTTAAATAGACTTACATGGAAAACCTGCTGTCTAGAGTTCAATTCCCCAGTACCCATGTAAAGCCAGATGCACAAAATGGTGTATGTGTCTAGAGCTCATTTGCAGTGGCAAGAGGTCCTGGCACACCCAAACTCTCTTTCTCTCTCAAATAGACAGACAGACATATATATAGGTGGATTATGAGTGACAGGGTGATAGAAAAGAACCCAGACGTCAACATAGGGAAACCCTTAGCTAGCATGGATCACAGGCAAGGGGCTCAGAGGTTTCCTGACATGGTGTGCGCTTCATTTCTTTACAAAGCTATGTCACAGCTAGTGCTCTGAACCTCATGGCAATAGAACAGAGTAACTGACATGTCTGAAGCCATCCAACTGGAAACAACAGCCCAGTCTCTTGAATCCAAACCCAATGCTCTTCTGATTTTCATTTCTGCTTTCTTTCATTCATCTGGCTGAAGAGACTGCTTAGTGGTTAAGGCACTTGCTTGCAAAGCCAAAGGACACAGGTTTTATTCCCCAGGACCCATGTAAGCCACATGCACAAGGTAGTGCATGCATCTGGAGCTCATTTACAGTGGCTGGAGGCCCTGGTGTGCCCATTCTCTCTCTCAAATAAATAAGTAAAAATAAAAAATATTAAGAAAAAAATGAGCTGGACATGGTGGCGCGTGCCTTTAATCCCAGCACTTGGGAGGCAGAGGTAGATGGATTGCTATGAGTTTGAGGCCAGTCTGAGACTACATAGTGAATTCCAGGTCATCCTGGGCTAGAGCAAGATCCTACCTGGAAAAAACAAAAACAGAAACAACAAAAAAAAAGCCTTTGTAGGTGGCCCAGTACTCACTAGGAATTGGGTCATGCACATGGACTAAAGAAACCAAGAGCTATGTCTCATCATCCTAAGTCAGTCAGTCCTGCAAAACAGGGTCAACTAACAATGCTTAGACATGCTGGGCCCCATGACAACAAGGCTTATAGCACTGCTTTACTTACCACCCAGGTATACAGCTCCTTCTCCACTGTGACCACAGCAAAGTGAGTGTTCCCTGCACACACCTGTCGAGCACTACAGCCACTCTTGATGACATCCAATTTCTGGGGGGTGGATTTCCCACCGCCCCAAACATAGACTTCACTAGTTCTTGATGTGACCACAGCAATGGGGGCTTCAGTTACCGTGCTTGACCTGCCAGCAACCCCCAAACAAAGGCACATTTATCATAAAAATGGTACTAAAGAAGATTGCTTGAGGCTAGGGATGTAGCTCAGTACATTGTGAACACAGGCAGTGCGTAAAGCACGTTTGATCCCTAGTACAATATAAAACTAAGTGGTATCAAATGCCTATAATTTCAGGACATGGGAAGGGGAGTGGGAAAAAAAAAGACTGCTCAATCTGTTCCCTCAGAACTACCAATTATGGTATGAGAAAATATGTTCTTTCAACCCTCTCTTACAGCAGGCTTTGAAAAGCCTGCCTTAGGGCTTCATTGTAGTTCAACTAGACCAGATTCCAGTCAGATCCATAACACCTACACTTTTCAACATTCATCATGGTAAAGATGTCCACTTGATGGTGAGGGGCAACTTAAGACTTTTTTCTTCTAAGAGATGACTGACATTTAAGCAGATGTTACTTTCTCAAAGGACACCACGTGCTCCCGGGATCATATAATTCCTTTGGCCCAAGAACAAACCAACAAGTGTTGATTTTCATGAAGTCTCTTATACATTACCTTGGTCTCTTTGTAGGTGCATTAAGCAGAGTGACTTTTTCTTCCATCTCTCTACCAAAAGAAAAACAGATTCATGAGTGAAGTTCCTAAATTGCAACTGTGTCTCTGTAATATATACTCTTATAAGCATATGCTTCCTACAACTTGTACCTTGATACAACTGAGGTAAACAGGCTTGTCACTACATAACTTGTTCAACATCACAGGGCCAGCAGTTTGGGACCACTGCTTTGTATGTCAGAGAAACAGTCTAGGCTAGAAGAGGGAGACTCACATGGATTGAGACAGAAATCTATCTGGTCTGCTTGCTGACTTCCAAATGTAGTATCTACAAGCGTGGGCTTATTATCTTTCTGCCAAGTCAGGTATTCTTTCCTACTTCTCTATTTTGATGAGTGGCAACGTCTCTCACCATTTCCCACTCAATTTCAGTCACCTGACTCCTTCTGCTCCCTTTCTCCAAGACTCAACATTTCCTTTCTTCTGCTTCTACTAAACAGCACCTTTTATTTTTTATTTTTTGGTGGTGGTGGTAGAGGGAACATGTTGTGTATGTATGTGTGGTATATGACGACGTGTGTAACACGTGGACCATGTGCACCGATGCTTGTGCCATGTCCACACACTGAAAAGGCCAAAGGAGATGTCAAGTATCTTCTACTTTTTTACTCATCCACCTACTACCCTGAGATGGAGTCTCTCACTTAACCCAGAGCTGTCATTTTCACCATGGTTTTTTTTTTCCTCCTTTAAAAAAAAAAATTGTTTTTATTTTGTTTTTATTTATTTATTTGAGAGCAACAGACAGACAGAAAAGAAGCAGATAGAGAGAGACACAGAATGGGCACGCCAGGGCCTCCAGCCACTGCAAATGAACTCTAGATGCGTGTGCCCCATTGTGCATCTGGCTAACATGGGTCCTGGGGAATCGAGCCTCGAACCGGGGTCCTTAGGCTTCACAAGCAAGCGCTTAACTGCTATGCCATCTCTCTAGCCCTCCTTTGGTTTCTGATGTAGGGTCTCACTTTAGCCCATACTGACCAGGAATTCACTATGTAGTCTCAGGGTGGCCTCGAACTAATGTAGCCTCCTACCTCTGCCTCCTGAGTGCTGGAATTAAAGGCGTACAACACACCCAGTTCGTCTTCACCATCTTTTTCAGGTCTCTGACCCCCAGCAGGACTGGAGCTATACTCACTTATTTATAGTGATGCTGGAGAATGGGACTCAGGTTGAGCCATTTCCCTATCTCCCTACACCCTTTGTTTGCCCCTTTTTTTTGGGGGGGGGTTTCGATATAGGCTCTCACTCTAGCCCAGTTTGACCTGGAATTCACTCTATAGTCTCAGGGTGGCCTCTAACTCATGGTGATACCCCTACCTCTGCCTTCTGAGTGCATGCTACCATGCCTGACCTGGTTTTTTTGTTTTTTTCCCGGTTTTTCACTCCAAGCCAGACTGACCTAGAACTCACTCTGTAGTCCCAGGCTGGCCTCAAACTCACAATGATCCTACCTTTGTCTCCCAAGTTGTTTGCTTTTTTAAAACAGGGTCTCATTATATGGTTCAGGCTGGCATCTAATTCATGGTCCTTCTGCCTTGGCCTCCTGAGTGCTAGTTTTATAGATGTCATCTGCTGTCACTGATCTTTACTAACCTAACAGCTGAGCCCAGTACTGCTGATTTCTTTAGACATACTCTTATCAAATGAACTGTCTTCTCACATAAATTCAGAACTTGCATATTCTCTTTTGAATTCAGTTAGGCATTCTAGAGTCCCTACCTTCTTTCCCTTTCCTTACAATCCATGTTCTGGCCAGGTTTGTTACTTTGCATAAAGCTATTATAGCTGAACGACTGCAGTAACACTCAAGCATGTGTAATTTTGAAAGCTTCTGAGGTTTTCACTGAAAGCACCATGTCTAGAATCACTACCTAGCCAAACCGGACTTTGTGTTTCCAGAGTACTTCCCAAAGCTTGCTATATCTATATTTTTGGTTCTCTCTCTCTCTCTTTAAAATTTTTTTTTTTGTTCATTTTTTATTTATTTATTTGAGAGCGACAGACATAGAGAGAAAGACAGATAGAGGGAGAGAGAGAGAATGGGCGCGCCAGGGCTTCCCGCCACTGCAAATGAACTCCAGATGCGTGCACCCCTTGTGCATCTGGCTAATGTGGGACCTGGGGAACCGAGCCTTAGGCTTCACAGGCAAGCGCTTAACCACTAAGCCATCTCTCCAGCCCTCTCTCTCTCTTTTAAATGAAAGAGAGAGAGAATTGACACACCAGGGCCTTTAGCCACTGCAATGGAATTCCAGATGCATGTGCCACCTTGTGAATATGTATCACCTTGTGCATCTGGCTTACATAGGTTCTGGGGAGTCAAACCTGGGTCCTTAAGCTTTGCAGGCAAGCACCTTAACTGCTAAGTCATCTCTCCAGCCCAGTTCTCTTACTTTCTTTGTCTAGAAGACTGCACCTAATGTTTTTTATCAAAGCATTGCATGCAAATCTATAATTATGTCAGAAAAATTTCAATTAAAATTATTCATTAAAATATTTCAGTAGGGCTGGAGAGATGGCTTAGCGGTTAAGTGCTTGCCTGTAAAGCCTAAGGACCCCGGTTCGAGGCTCCATTCCCCAGGACCCACGTTAGCCAGATGCACAGGGGGGCGCATGCGTGTGGAGTTCGTTTGCAGTGGCTGGAGGCCCTGGCGTGCCCATTCTCTCTCTATCTGCCTCTTTCTCTCTCTCTGTCTGTTGCTCTCAAATAAATAAATAAAATAAACAAAAAAAAATAAAAAAAAAATATTTCAGTAAAGGGCTGGAGAGATGGCTTAGTGGGTTAAGCACTTGCCTGTGAAGCCTAAAGACTCTGGTTCAAGGCTTGATTCCCCAGGACCCACATTAGCCAGAAGCACAAGAGGGTGCATGCATCTGGAGTTTGTTTACAGTGGCTGGATGCCCTGGTGTGCCCATTCTCTCTCTATCTGCCTCTTTCTCTCTCTCTGTCTGTTGCTCTCAAATAAATAAATAAAATAAACAAAAAAAATTAAAAAAAAATATTTCAGTAAAGGGCTGGAGAGATGGCTTAGTGGGTTAAGCACTTGCCTGTGAAGCCTAAAGACTCTGGTTCAAGGCTTGATTCCCCAGGACCCACATTAGCCAGAAGCACAAGAGGGTGCATGCATCTGGAGTTTGTTTACAGTGGCTGGATGCCCTGGTGTGCCCATTCTCTCTCTTTCTCTCTGTCTGTTGCTCTCAAAAAAAAAAAAAAAAAAAAAAAAAATTCAGTGAAGAAGCTGGGTGTGGTGGTGCAGGCCTTTAATCCCAGCACTTGGTAAGATCACCGTGAGATCAAGGCCACACTGAGACTACATACTGAATTCCAGGTCAGCCTGGACTAGAGTGAAATCCTACTTCAAGAAAACCCAAACAACAAAATAAAGTAAAATTCAGTACAGGATTAAAGCTATGACTACACTGTTGGGAAATAAGGAAGATTAAAAAGTGAAATATGCTTACCCAGCCCCAAAGGATGACAGTGCCTGTTTATACACACAACATACACAGAAAGTCATAGTGGAGAAATAACACAAAATTCTAGACACTGGAACTCTCTTTTATAAACTTGAAGGTAGAAAAGATTCATTATGAACAAAAACTTAAATGTGAGACCCAAAAACTATGAAATGCCCAGGCATGGTAGCACACACCTCTAATCTCAGCACTTTGGAGGCTGAAGTAGGAGGAGGATCAATGTGAGTTCGAGGCCAGTCTAGACTACAGAGTGAGTTCCAGATCAGCCTGGGCCAGAGTAAGATCCTATTTCAAAACATACAGGGCTGTAGAGATGGCTTAGCAGTTAAGGGGCTTGCCTGCAAAGCTTAAGGATCAAGGTTCGAGTCCTCAAATCCCACTTAAGCCAGATGCACAAGGTGGCGCATGTGTCTAGAATTTGTTTGCAGTAGCTGGAGGCCCTGGAGCACCTATTCCCCTCACAGCTAGTCTGAGCTAAATGAGACCTTGTCTAAAAAAATCAATAACAGGGCTGGAGTGATGGCTTAGCAATTAAGGTGCTTGCCTGCAAAGCCTAATGACCCAGGTTCAATTCCCCAGTACCTATGTAAAACCAGATACACAAAGTGGCACATGTGTCTGGACTATGCTTTCAATGGCTGGAGGCCCTAGTGGGCCCATTCTCCTTGTAAATAAATAAAATTTTCAAAACAAAACACAAAATCTCAGTAATAATAATAGTTTAAGAGCCAGTTGTGGTGGCTCATGTCTATAAATACAACACTTGAGAGGATGAGGCAAGAAGATCATTAGTTTAAGGCTGGTTCAGGCTACATAATGAGACTCTGTCTCAAAAAATAAGAACAAAGTTGGGCATGGTGGCACACACCTTTAATCGCAGTACTTGGGAGGCAGAGTTAGGAGCATTGCTGTGAGTTTGAGGCTACCCTGAGACCACATAATAGTGAATTACAGGTCATCCTGTGCTAGAGTGAAACCCTACCTTGAAAAAAAAAAAAGGGTTAATTAAATGATACAACAGGATTAAAGTATATTGACCAGATAGCAAAGATTATGGAACTGGGTATGTACTTCATATATTTAAGTGCAAGACTTGAGAAAAAGCACAGTGAATATCTGAATATTTGGCAGATATAAAAATAAAGAACTCAATCCAGGTGTGGTGGCACATGCCTTTAGTCCCTGCATTCAGGAGCCGAGTTGGGGGCCAGCTTGAGACTACATAGTGAATTTCAGGCCAGCCTAAGCCAGAGTAAAACCCTACCTCAAAAACAAAAAAACCAAACTGGAGCTGGAGAGATGGCTTAATGTGCTGGCCTGTGAAGCTTAAGGACCCATGTTCAATCTGTCTCCAGATCGCACATAAGCCAGATGCACAAAGGTGAGGCAAGCACAAAGTTGCACGTGCCCACTAGGTGGCACAAGTGTCTGGAGTTCAATTGCAGTAGGTGGGGCCCTGGTGCATCAATTCTCTCTCGCTCTCTTAAAAAAAAAAAAAAACAACAGAAAATAAAAGAACTGATAGAGGAGGAGGAAGAGAAGACAAAGATAATATAACAAGAAGAAAAACAGACTAGGAAATTTAAGAAAGATAAGGAATACCTGTCCTTTAAGTTGAGGTCTAAAGCTTCCTGCAGAAGAACAGACTTCTTACCTCTAGAGACATCTGAAATGATAGTCTCAGGAAATAACCTGTCATGAGTCAATAAAGCTTGACTACAAGAAATAGACAAAGGTATCTGAAAAGTACTCCTCAAACTTCAGCCGTTAATATATAAACTTAATAATATCCTAAAAAACAAATGCCCTGTCCAGGTTCATACTACTATCTAAAAGTTGTTGAGCATTTTCTGCCAGGTCTTGCTTGAAACACCTTCTGTGTTACTTTTTTGTTTTCTTTCTTTCTTTTTGAGGTAAAATTTACCTCTATTCTAGGCTGACCTGGAACTCTCCCTGGAGATCCAGGATGGCTTCAAATTTATAGTGATGCTCCTACCTCTGCCTCCCAAGTGCTGGGGTTAAAGGGGTGTGCCACCATGGCCAGCTGTGTTACTTTCTTTAATCCTTATTTTATCTCACTTTATAAAAGAGAAAACAAAACAAAACAAAAAGTCAAAATGGAAGTAGCATACATCTATGGTCCCAGCTGTGAAGAGGCTGAGGCAGGAGGAAGGCAAGTTTGAGAGCAGCATGGGTTACATAGCAGGGTCTTGTGTCAAAAACATAACAAAACACCCTCATCAATTCCTGAGGAGTTATTGGCAGTTAATGGTTACTGGGGGGAGGGAGACATTTTCTTCAGAGGGGTAGCCACTGTTTGGTCAGCCCTTCTCATGTAAGCAACCCTAATTAAAACCCACAGGGGGTCGGGTGGTGGCTCACGCCTTTAATCCCAGCATTTGGGAGGCAGAGGTAGGAGGTACGGCATGAGTTCAAGGCCACCCTGAGACTACAGAGTAAATTCCAGGTCAACCTAGGCCAGAGACCCTGCCACGAAAAACCAAAAACCAAACAAACAAAACCCAAAACTCACAGGGATGGATACACACACACACACCACACACAGCAAACCTACGGATATCAATGCCTCAACTCAAGAATAAGAGCCCCACAGATTTGGGGGGATGGATGGCTCTTGTGTCTGTCTGTCTCTTTCTTTTTTTCTTTGCTGAGGTAGGGTCTCACTCTAGCTCAGGCTGTCCTGGAATTCACTCTGTAGTCCCAGGGTGGCCTCGAATCATGGCAAGTCTCCTACCTCTGCCTCCTGAGTGCTGGGATTAAAGGCATGCGCCACCATGCCTGGCTTCTTATGTCTCATTAACACACTAGAACAAAATAGTTAAGGAGGTACCCTCAAGCAATGCAAACAGTAGTGTTGGGAGAAAACCGCACTAAAGTGGTCAAGTTAGGAAACACTACCCTCTCTGGTCCTCTCAAGTATCTCTGGAAAGACAACAAAGTGACTTTTTTGTTTACCTCCTACGCTTCTTGAGGAGAGGACGATCCAGAAGTTCATCTGCAGTGGGTCTTTGCTCAGGATCCTAAACAGAAAAACAATATTAGTTTGAAATCAATGGGTAATATGGAATCTAATGAGGATTTTTATTTCTTCTTAGAAGGCTAAGGGTAAACTAGTCAAAGATTGATATGTACTATTTTCATACATGTATTATTTTATTTTCACTTATTTATTTTGCATGTGTATAGGTTGTGGCTATGTGTGCATGTGTGTAGGCTAGAGATTGATGTTGGGTATCTTTCTCAATCACTGACCACTCTATTGAGACACTGTTTCTCACTGAACCCAGAGCTCATTGATTCAGCTTACCCAGTGTGGTGGCTTGATTCAGGTGTCCCTCATAAACTTAGGTGTTCTGGAGGTTAGGTTTGCCAGCTGCTGGCAAATGGAAATTAAAGCCTCCTGGAGGAGTGTATTGTTGGGGGCAGGCTTATGGGTGTTATAGCCAGTTTCCTCTTGCCAGTGTTTGGCACACTTTCCTGTTGCTATGGTCCACCTTATGTGGGTCAGGGAGTGATGTCCACCCTCTGCTCATGCCATCATTTTCCCTGTCATCATGGAGCTTCCCCCTCGAGCCTGTAAGTAAAAATAAGCCTCCCTCCACCCCCCACAAGCTGCTTTTGGTTGGGTGATTTCTACCAGCAATACAAACCTGACTGCAACACCCAGCTAGCCAGCTTGCTCTAGGGATCATTTGCCTCCACCTCCTGAGGCACAGGAATTACAGCCATGTGCAGCCATGCCTGGCTTGTGTGTAGGTGCTGACGATCCGAACACAGGTCCTTACACTTGCAGGGCAAGCACTTTACTGACTATGGCATCTCCCTAATTCCTACACTTTTATTTTAAAATCATGATTTCCTAGGTCACATTTCACATTTAAAGCCTATCCTCTCATGATAATGAATACTGTACATGAATGAGGAATTTTACAAGATACCCTCCTCATTTGTTCAAGAGCATCAGATTTCAGACCTCAATGTATACAACAATAGAAGAACCACCTGAAGGTATTTCTTGTAAATAGATTTCTGGGCTTTATCCAGATACTCTAAGTGGGGCCCAGGAATCTTCTTTTATCCTTATAAAACTCAACTTGGTGATTCTGATGCTAATGGTAAGGGAACTATAAGAATTGAAAGTATACATTCCTTGTATTAGAAGTGCTAAAATTACCCCTTATTGTAGTTAGTTTTATTTTTTCATGTTGTTTTGAGGTAGGGTCTCACTCTAGCCCAGGCTGACCTAGAATTTATTATGTAACCTCAGAGTGGCCTTGAACTCGCGGTGATCCTTCTACCTCTGCCTCCCATGGAATTAAAGGCATGCACCATCATACCCGGCCCTTTATTGTACTTTTATAAAAATTGATTTCCTAGCCGGGTATGGTGGCACAAGCCTTTAATCCCAGCATTTGGGAGGCAGAGGTAGGAGGATCACCATGAGTTAAAGGCCACCCTGAAACTACATAGTAAATTCCAGGTCAGCCTGAGCTACAGTGAAACTCTACCTCAAAAAAAAAAATTTTTTTTCTTGGGCTAGAAAGATGGCTTAGTGGTTATGGCACTTGCCTGGGAAGCCTGAGGACCCATGTTCAACTCTCCAGATCCCATGCAAGCCAGACACACAAAGTGACATAAGCGTGCAAAGTTATACATGTGCACAAGATGGTGCATGTGTCTGGAATTTGATAGCAGTAGCTGGAGGCCCTGATGTGCCAATTCTGTCTCATTTAAAAAAAAAAAAAAAAAAAGAAGCTGGGCATGGTGGCACACGCCTTTAATCCCAGCACTCAGGAGGCAGAGGTAGGAGGATCGCCATGAGTTTGAGGTCACCCTGAGACTACATAGTGAGTTCCCGGTCAGCCTGAGCCAGAGTGAGACCCTACCTCAGAAAAAAAAAAAAAAAAAAAAAAAATCGCCAGACATGGTGGAACACACCTGTAACCTCAGTACTCAGGAGGTTGAGGAAGGAAGATCTCAGCAAGTTGAAGACCAGTCTACGTCTTAAAGCCATAAAAAAGGGAACACAATTTAGATGGCAAAACCATTTCAGAAATTAACACAGAATAAAGTAAGAATTTGTGAAGTACACAACTACCATGAGTAACCAGTGCTTATTTGTGGGAACAGCCACAAATACATTCTATGTTGGGAAGGTAGATGGGGTTCTGAGTGCTTCATATCTGTGCAATGCCCCAAACACTAATGCTGGATGGAAAAACATGAAGCAAATAAATGTATGTCAGGCCTACCTGGTCAAGGCATGCATGGACCATCTGGATCAATTCCAAGGAGTACTGCCTAGAATCAACTTCCATGGCCCGGATTCCTTGTACAATCTTTACACACAAGTTGAGTGGATTCTATGAAAAAATGAAGAAGGACAGAATTGTTCCTGGTTATATAGAGACAATTTTACAGTCCACAACACAGGTGCTCAGAGGTGTCTGTGACCACTATTTAAAGAACTAGCAATAGTTCTGCATTAACTCTGATTTCCTTTTTTTAATTATGCATCAGTAAGAAGCTGCGGGACGCAATGCTGCAATCAGACAGAATAAAGCTGACCACTAAACCCAGAAAGTAATGATGACTGTGTGACAAATTGGAAATTGCTTAGAATATATTATAATCTGAATCTTCAACTGAATCTCAAAATGCAGGAAAGCATAGCTAGGTGTGGTGGCACACGCCTATAATCCCAGCATTTGGGAGACCGAAATAGAAAGTCAGGCGTTCAAGGTCATCTTTGGCTACACAATGAATTCAAATCATCTGAGGATATGTGAAACCTTGTCTTAAAAAAAAAGAAGCCAAGCATGGTAGCACATGCCTTCAATCCCAGTACTCAGGAGGCAGAGATAGGAGGATCACTGTGAGTTTGAGGCCAACCTGAGACTACATAGAGAATTCCATAGGAGGCAAATTAGCAAGAGAGTTACTATAAGTCAAGAAGTATAGCTAATTGTGCTTTTCTCTCTCTCTCTCTCTCTTTTTATGGTTTTTCAAGGTAGGGTCTCATTCTAGCCCAGGCTGACCTGGAATTCACTATGTAGACTCAGGATGACCTGGAACTCTCAGCAACCCTCCTACCTCTGCCTCCCGAGTGCTGGGATTAAAGGTATGTGCCACCATGCCCAGCAACCTATCTTAATAATAGCTAAATATATTAAATATGGTAAACAACAGTAGAGCAGGTAAGACATCTTATACTAACAGTTATATTGTAACAGCACTACCACTATCTAAAACTACTACAAACCAGACAGGCATATTACATAGATGATCTTCTTATCCTTATAAACACAAGGCAGCCAGGTGTGGTGGTGCATGCCTTTTAATCCCAGCACTTTTGACATAGAGGTAGGAGGACTGCCATAAGTTCAAGGCCACCCTGAGACTACATAATGAATTCCAGGTCAGCTTGGGCCACAGTGAGACCCTACCCCGAAAAACCAAAATAAAATAAGATAAAATAAAAAAATAAACAAACACAATTCAAGGAAGTTATTATCCTTATAAATTTGTACGTAAGAAAACTGAGGGCTGGAGGGATGGCTTAGTGGTTAAGGCACTTGCCTGAAAACCCTGAGGACCCAGGTTCAACTCCCCACAGCCCATGTAAACCAGATGTACGTGGTAGTGCATGCATATGGAGTTCATCTGCAGTAGTGCATCCATTCTCTCTCTCTACCTCTGCCTCTCTCAAATAAAGTAAAATTCTTAAAAAAAAAAAAAAAAAAGAAAAGAGGGCAGGAGAGATGGCTTAGCACTTAAGGCGTTTGCCTGCAAACCCAAAGGACTCAGGTTCGATTCCCCAGGACCCACATAAGATAGATGCACAAGGGGCACATGTGGCTGGAGTTCGTTTGCAGTGGGTGGAGGCCCTAGCATGCCCAATTCTCTCTTACTCTTTCTCTCTCAAACAAACAAACAAACAAACAAACAAACAAATATACATATATAAAGAAAGAAAGATGAAGCTGGGCGTGGAGGCGCACGCCTTTAATCCTAGCCCTCGGGAGACAGAGGTAGGAGGATCACTGTGAGTTCAAGGACCCCTGAGACTCCATAGTGAATTGCAGGTCAACGTGGGCTAGAGTGAGACCCTACCTCGAAAAAACAAAAAAAACAAAAAAAGGGAGCCAAAGCCATTAAGTACCTTGTTTAAAGTCATGCCCACATACCCACATCGACTCTAGAAGTTGTTTTTCTTTCATTATACTATTTAGGAGAGCCAGATTATGTGAAAGAACAAGCTTCAGGATTTAGAAAAATAAAAAAGGTCCCAATAAGCACTTCTCTTAATGTTTATAACCATATATTAATGCCACTCTCACTTTGGTTAGAGATGCTTCTCTTTTCAGATGGCAGTGACCTTGGGATGACTCAGAAGGCATCATGGTACTGAGAAAAGGTGACAGGAGTGCTCAGCACTGCAATATCTCTATCACACCTTCCAAGGCTCAGGGTCTATTGCGGAAAAAGTGGCAGAAAAAATGTAAGAGCCAAAGGAAGGGTAGGACTCCTTACAACACACTCCTCCAGACACAAAATGGCCTGGATATCCATGACCTCACAGTGCCTGACACTACCTACACAAGACCATCATAAGAGGAGGAAAAGATGATGACATCAAAATAAAAGAGAGACTGATTAAGAGGGGGAAAGGGGTGTGATGAAGTGTGGAGTTTCAAAGGGGAAGGTGGGGGGAGGGAGGGAATTACCATGGGATATTGTTTACAATTATGGACATTGTCAATAAAAAAAATGAAAAAAAGTGTCATGAAAGGCCAATGAGTTTACATTCCTGTCTATATGCTTTTTAAAAAAGTTTTAAAGGGCTGGAGAGATGGCTTAGTGGTTAAGTGCTTGCCTGTGAAGCCTAAGGACCCCGGTTCGAGGCTCGGTTCCCCAGGTCCCACGTTAGCCAGATGCACAAGGGGGCGCATGCGTCTGGAGTTCGTTCGCAGAGGCTGGAAGCCCTGGCGCACCCATTCTCTCTCTCTCCCTCTATCTGTCTTTCTCTCTGTGTCTGTCACTCTCAAATAAATAAATAAATAAGTTTTAAAAATTCTTATTTATTTATTTGTGAGAGAGAAAGAGGCAGGGAGGGAGGGAGAGAATAGGCACACCAGAGCCACTAGCCACTGCAAATGAACTCCAGATGCATGTGCCACCTTGTGCATCTGGTTTACATGGGTCCTGGGTAATGGAACCTAGGTCCTTTGGCTTTGTAGGTAAGGGTCTTAACCACTAAGCCTTCTCTCCAGCCCCTCCCTGCCCCTTTTTAAAGGTAAGGTCTCACTCTAGCCCAGGCTGACCTGGAATTCACTATGTAATCTCAGGGTGGCCTCGAACTCAGGGTGATCCACCTATCTCTATCTCCCAAATGCTGAGATTAAAGGCATGTGCGACCACGCCTGGCTCTGAAGGTTATTTTTGATTACAAGTGATTTCTGTTTCAGAAATCAGAAGCTCAGGATAAATGGACTTGATCTTCTTAACCAATGTGTACCATTTGCAAAGACAATGTGGTGATAACACATCAACTTACTGTAGCATCAAATGTTCTCTTTAGTGTAAGCAGTTCAAAGATGACACAGCCTACTGCCCAGATATCAGACTTGAAATTGTACTTCACTCCTTGGCAGAGCTCTGGAGACATATAATATGGGGTTCCCACAAGCTAAACAACAGAGAAAATCATCAGAATAATATCTCTTCTGCAGTAACTATATTAACATTTCAATAGCTAAATTAAACTGCTCAGGAATTAGTTATAACATCTATAAAACAATTGTTATCAGGTTGTGAAAACGTTTTTATGACATGATGCCACTATCAGAAGAAACAAGATTCCTATCAAATCTCTTGGGACAATTATGAAAGAACAATCTGAGGTAAGGCTTTAAGCATTCAAGGCCTGCAAAAGACCTCAAACTGAGAGACAAGCACTTAAAAGTTTACCAGTAGGAAAAAGCCAAGCAGTGGCAGTGGGAGAGAGTAAATGAATAAAGATGTTAAAAGTCCCAACTAAACTGCCAATAATAAAATAAATGCCCAATTTGACATTTGTGACATTAATACAGTGAATTTCCTTGGAATCAACAAAATCAAACAAAATCTTCTGACTTCAAAAATGGGCTTGGAGCTGTGTATGCTGGTGAATGCCTATAATTCCAGCAACTGAGAGGTGGAGGCAGGAGGATCAAGGATTTGAGACCAGCCAGGTGTGGGGGCACATGTCTTTAATCCCAGGACTCAGGAGGCTGAGGGAGGAGGATCTCCATGAGTGCATGGCCAGGCTGGAACTACAGAAAGAGTCCCAGGTCAGCCTGGGCTGGAATGAGACCCTGCTTTGGAGAAAAAAAAAAAAAAAGAGTTTGAGACCAACCTGAGTGAGTTCCAAGTGAGCCTGGGTGAGTGACACCCTGTCTCAACCCTGCCTCTGCCTCCCCCCCCCCCCCCCCCCCCCCCCCCGTCCTAAGCAAATAAAAACATTTACAAAAGAATGGTCTTGGAAGCTGGTCATGTTGGCACATGCCAGTAATCCTATCACTTGGAAAGAGGGCTGGGGCAGGATCTCCAGGTCAAGGATTGCTTGGGTTACATAGGAGTTACTATTTCAAAGAGAATAAAGGGCTGCCCTCTCTGTTAAGGCACTTGCCAGCAAAGCCAACAGACCCAGGTTCAACTCCCCAGTACCCACATAAGCCAGATATACAAGGTGGTGTATGTGCCTGGAGTTTGTTTGCAGTGGCTGGAAGCTTTGGCATGCCCATTCTCTTTGTATCTGCCTCTTTTCATTCTCTCCCTCTCAAATACATATAAATAAATAAATACTTTAAAAAAAGAAAAAGGCCTAGAAATAAAATGTTCTGTATAAAAGCCATGCCACTCCTCAGAACATAGGCAATGCCCCAGGAGTTCTAATAAAACTGTAGCCATCTTTAATTAACAAAGCAATTTTCTTTCATTTTAAAAATATTTATTTATTTATTTGAGAGGGAGAGAGAGAATGAGAAGAGGCAGATAGAACAGACACGCCAGGGCCTCTATCCACTAAATGAACTCCAGATGCAGGTGCTACCTTGTGCATAAGTACCTATTGGGAAACTGAATCTAAGTTCTTAGGCTTCAAAGGCAAGCTTCTTAACTGCTAAGCCATCGCTACAGCCCAACAAAGCAATTTTCAGATGGCTTATATGGCACTTATACATTTTCATATCATTCTTTTTTTTTTTTTCTCAAATTTTTATTTATTTATTTATTTGAGAGCGACAGACACAGAAAGACAGACAGAGGGAAAGAGAGAGAATGGGCGCACCAGGGCTTCCAGCCTCTGCAAACGAACTCCAAACGCGTGCGCCCCCTTGTGCATCTGGCTAACGTGGGACCTGGGGAACCGAGCCTCGAACCGGGGTCCTTAGGCTTCACAGGCAAGCGCTTAACCGCTAAGCCATCTCTCCAGCCCTCATATCATTCTTTTATTGCACTTAACTAGCTAAAAAAATAGTCAAGTCTTAGTTTGTTGTTTTTTTGAATATTTTATTTTTATTTATTTATTTATTTGATAGAGAAAGAGGGAGAGAGAGTGAGAGAATGGGGGTGCCAGGGTTTCCAGCACCGCAAACAAACTCCAGATGCATGCACTCCCTTGTGCATCTGGCTAATGTGGGTTCTGGGGAATCAAACCTGGGTCCTTTGACCTTGCATGCAAATTCCTCAACTGCTAAGCCATCCCTCCAACCCTCAAGTCTTAGTTTTATCAGACTGATCTTGATAAAGATCTCCATAAGGACATGAATGTTTCCTTAGAAGCTCAATTTGGCCATTACCATACATACAATGGAGTCTCTAGAACAGAGACCATGGATGTCTAAATTGCTTGCAGGCATATCCTGACATTATTAAAACAAAACAAAACAAAAAACCATCAGGACAAAGCTAATTTTATTAACTTACATTTCCAAGTTCTTTAAGGGCAGAGCATCAGAAAACCAGAAGAGTAACAATTATGTTTTCTAATGTTAAAAGGATAAGATCACTGTCCTAAAGATCAGCTTAGGTCACCGACCTGGAAGTCACTATTTAGTCTCAGGGTGGCCTTGAACTGAACTCACAGTGATCCTCCTACCTCTTCCTTCTTTTCTTTTCTTTTGTGGGGGGGTACCAATGATCTTTCTAAGGTCCGGTAAGAGAGGAGTCTTTCGTATAGACTATGCATAATATTACAGAACATTAGACTTTGCATGCAATATAAGACTTTTCTGTAAAACAGATGCATCACTCAAAGAAACAAAGAGGATATGTCTAAAACTGGCTGAAAACATTAAATGAGATAAAATGAAATCTATTGAAGAACTTAGCTAGAAAAAAATGAATAAAAGGTGATCTGGAAAGCATTATACTTAGTGAGGTAACCCAGGCCCAGAAAGCCAAATGTCACATGTTCTCTCTCATATGTGGATCCTAGCTACAAATGACTAGACTTCTATATGAGTAGGAATAAAACTCAGTAGTAAAGTAAGAGCCAAAGGAAGGGTAGGACTCCTTACAACATGCTCCCCCAGACACAAAATGGCCTGGATATACATGACCTTGCAGTACCTGACACTACCTCCACTATAGGAGGAAAAGATCATGACATCAAAATAAGACAGACTGATTGGGGAGGGGGGGATATATGACGGAGAGTGGAGTTTCAAAGGGGAAAGTGGGGGGGGGGATTACCATGGGATATTGTTTACATTATGGCGGTTGTCAATGAAGGTAAATAAAAATAAAAAAATAAAATAAAAGGAAACCGTGAATAAATAGAAGGAAAGGCATTGTAGCACTTGGAAAGCTGAGGCAGGAGGGTCACTATGAATTCAAGACCAGATTGGGCTATAAAATACTCCATCTCAAACAAACAAACCCAAACAGGTAAACATTTTATTGCTTTTAGAAGTTCCTAGTCAGTATTGGAGAAAGCTATCATGAAACAATGACTCAGTAAAACATCTGACCAAGTTAAGTGCCTACAAGCTTAGGTAAGACTTCTGAAGGGTCATGATGAATGTGGAAGAATAATGAAAAAACTACGAAAGATTTAGGGGTGGAGTTCTTATATACCTTAGTGTTGGGAGAGGAAATGAACAACATATTAATCAATCTATACTCACCGTCTCAGCCATGGAATACTCAGAATTAAGTTTCTTTGCTAGGCCATAATCTCCAAGCTTTATCAGGTTTGCCTTGGTCAGAAATATATTTAATGTCTTTATATCTCTGAAAAAGAATATTACATATTAAATCCGCATAAAAATTAGCTCTCTCCTCACCCTTCTAGGATCAATACAAAATGAAAATGAGTGTTGCCACTACTTTGTCTCTGTTTCAGAAAGGATTTTAAATGTCCTATATGTTGGCCACCACTTCACACACAGTTTATCACTGAAGACAACTTAGGGAGTATAGGCAAAGAATTAACTTTATTCTTTAGGGCTTAACTGCAAAGGAGTGTCTCCCATACCATTGGTGCTGGGAAAGTTCAGAGTCAGATGAAAAAAAATTATGTTCCAGGCTGGAGAGATGGCTTAGCATGCCTAGAGTTCATTTGCAGTGGCTGGATGCCCTGGAGTGCCCATTCTCTCTCTCTCTTTCTTTCTCTCCTTTTCTCTAACGCTTTCTCTCTCTCTCTCAAATAAATAAATAAAAGTGTGTGGTTTTTTTTTTCAAGGTAGAGTCTCACTCTAGCTCAGGCTGACCTGGAATTAACTATGTAGTCTCAGGGTGGCCTCCTCGAACTCACGGCGATCCTACTACCTCTGCCTCCTGAGTGCTGGGATTAAAGGCGTGTGCCACCACGCCCGGCTTGTGTTTTTTTTTTTTTTTTTTTAAATCGTGTTCTAGGTAAACATAATTCCTATGAGGTACACTGCCTTTTCAACTACCACTTATGCTTTGAATTATGTATGATATGAAGGCAATTTAAAATCTGGTTGGTGTCAAAGTTTTAAATACTTTGTTAAGCAGAAAAAGGCTGCATATCTTAGCAACAGTTTAACCAGGCTAGTTTCAAGTGATGTAAATAAAGTCACTGGCTACTTTATTAAAACTGAATTAATCATATATAAAATGGTATGTGTGTGATTAATTCCCTGGCTTCTTTTATTGTGGATGTGAATAAACCAGAACAATGTATTTCTTTGCTTTCAAAAGAAAACAACATGCAATGCAGACATTCAATAGCTTTTAAGAGATATATGCTAAGCAAATGAACCAACTGAAGAAAAGAAACAGGTATATTATAATCAATCCCTGGCAATGGTTAATCACACAGGAAGGGTATAATGGTATGGAAACGTCCTTAGAATGGTTCTTCTCTAAAACTAGAAATAAATGGAAACCTTCCGATGACCCCCACCAACTTTTATCAAATAAAGGCTTGGTAAATTGTACTTTTACTTTATATTGCCTTTTATTTAAATTAAATAAAATTATATAGAATTAACAACTGTCAATTACTCTTCCTCAGAGAAAAAATTTAGTTCAAATTACAACCAAACTAATATTACTTTTATAGCACTCTCTAGGCTTTCCTACTGAGATTCTTCCCAGATAACATAGTTTAACCTCGGAAAGTAAAGAGAACATTCCTCATTACTCATGCTTTCCTGGCCTAATTATATCAATGGGAAAACCTTGGCTTCTTAATTAAGAACATGCAAGTGCCAATGGGAGACACCCACAGTAGGGACTGGACTGGTAGGAAGGTGTCATCCCCTATTTTTTTTTTACTCATTACCTATGGAGGATTCCAGCTTTATGGATACAGCTCACTGCTGAAACAATCTGAAAAAGGTACCACACCACCATCTGAAGACAGAAAATAAATAATATTTGGATTAGAAACAGAAACTCCATTTAAATAAACACACACATATAACAATAACAACAAACAACAAACAACAAAGGAAGCTGCAATCAGAGGTTACAACTCAACATGACTTGATATTTCTTGCTTTGTAGGCAAAAAAAAAAAAAAAAAAAAAAAAAGTGGTAGAGATAAAAAGACTGAGCTAGAGTGAGACACTTCCTCGAAAAACAAAACAGAGATAAAAAGAAAAAGCAGGGCCGGGTGTGGTGGTGCATGCCTTTAATCCCACCACTTGGGAGGCAGAAGTAGGAGTACAGGGCCACACTGAGACTACATAGTGGATTCTAGGTCAGCCTGAGCTAGAGTGAGATCTTAATCAAAAAAAAAAAAAAAAAAAAGCAGGTCATCATTGTTACAAAATATAGTACAGTAAAGCAGATTTGTGGAAAGAAACCCAGGAAGAATGCAAAGGTGCAGAAAACAGGGCATACTAGCATGCAGTAATAGAACCTGGAAAGAAAGCATGATGTGAAGGTGAAACATTTAGGAAGCAGCTATAGACAGCTTCCTGGTTAGAGATTTCCTTTTTCATGAATATCATTCAGAATGTGGAAGGAGTCTGAACAAAAGGAAAAAAAGGCTCTTCATTGTTGGAAGAGTAAATACAGAACCAGAATGCAAAAATTAAAATTCTAGCTTCCTTTCATAGACTATGAATTACCTCTTCCTCAAACAACTTGTCCTTCTGACGAAGGATTTTGTCATACAGGTTTCCTCCTGCAATTAAATAAGAAACAGGCTTGAATTATTAGTAAAGATCAAAGCTTAGATCCTATATGAATAGGGTTTTAAACAGGTGACATGAGGAAATGATGGGTTGTTTCTTTTCCAAAGGAAATAATTTCTTACACTTTCACAGGGGTATAAAAATTTCCCCATCTATGTCAGAAGTATTCTTCATGGGGTTTAGCTCAGGGGTAGAGCATTTGACAGCAAAAATATCCTCCCAAAATCTCCTCTCCTAATACAAAAATGGAGGGTACAATATTCAGAAAAGACAAGAGTAAAAGCCATTTGTGTAGTACCTCAATTAGTAAAATAGCAACAAAGTCAGATCATTTACTCTCTACAATGCCCTTCTAAGGAATCTATAGTATTTTTGTAGCAATTCTGCCTGTGTGGATACTAGAACATTTGGGTTACACCTATGATGCAATGTTTTAACAACAGTGTGTATATTAACAACTTTTCTTCCCTTGAACAAGTTTTCTAAAATTTATGGTACACCCCAGATTAAATTTCTTCCTGAAGAATAAGTGAATTTGCTTCTATCTCTTTTCTCTTTCTTTTCTTTCCTTTCCCTCTCTTTCTTTACTTTTTCAAGGTAGGGTCTCACTCTAGCCCAGGCTGACCTGAAATTCACTGTGTAGTCTCAGGGTGGCCTCGAACACATGGAGATCCACCTACCTCTACCTTTCGAGTGCTGGGATTAAAGGCGTGCGCCACCACGCCTGGCTTTCTCTCTTTATCAAATAATACAGCCCACAAATAATCATGGCTCATCTTGTTTCCTATCCATAGCTATAAGTTATGGTTAAGATTTTTTTGGTTCTTTTTTTTCTTTATTATTATTTGCAAGTGGTGGGGGGGAATGAATGAATGAATGAGTATGGTCATGCCAGGATCTCTAGCTACTGTAAACAATTTCCACATGCGTGTGCCACTTTATGCATCTGATTTTACATGGGTACTGGGGAATTGAACCTAGGCTATCAGGTTTTGCAAACAAGCACATTAACCACTGAGCCATCTCTCCAGCCTGGTTAACTTTTTTTGAGGGGGTCTTGTTCTAATCCAGACTGACTTGGAATTCACTATGTAATCTCAGGCTAGCCTCAAACTCACGGTGATCCTCCTACCTCTGCCTCCTGAGGCACACACCACCACACTCGGCCTGGCTAAGGGTTTTTTTTTTTGAGGTAGGGTCTCACACTAGCCCAGGCTGACCTGGAATTCACTATGTAGCCTCACAGTGGCCTTAAGCTCATGGCAATCCTCCTACCTCTGCCTCCCAAGTGCTGGGATTAAAGGCATACACCACCATTCCTGGCTCTGGCTAAGTTTTTATAACTTCTCTTCACCTGCAATTTAGTAACTCAGACTTTTAATAAATGTACCATTTGTTCTAGTTCCTCTTAACCACAAAGGAAATGAATTACTTAGTTTGTGCTATTTCAAAACTTCCTTGTCTATTCAGGGTTGATCAGAACCAGAAGTGATATGGAACACAGGCATCTAGACAAGAAAGGTGTGGAGGCCTATGTTAGTAACCCTGAGCATGCAGCTCAGGCTTTGGGGATTGATTGTTTTACATAGTAAGGCTAACAGATGATGAAGATATATTAATCATATGCTGTAGGTTTTATAAACTTACTTAATACAATCTGTAGGAAATAAGAAAATATAATCAACAAATTCATTTAAGATGAGGAAACCTGGGTGGGGGAGATGGTTCAGTGGTTAAAGGAACTTGCTTGGAAAGCCTGATAGTCCAGGTTCAACTCCCCAGTACCCACGTAAAGCCAGATGCACTTGGGAGGCAGAGGTAGGAGGATTGCTGGGAGTTCAAAGACACCCTGAGACTACATAGTGAATTCTAGGTCAGTCTGGGCTAGAATAAGGCCCTACCTTGATAAAAACCAGAAACAAACAAACAAAAAAGAGCTATAGAAAGCAATGGATTTTAAGATATGGAATCAGTCTGTTTTCTTTCTTAATACATATCTTAGGGGGCTGGGGAGATGGCTTAGCCGTTAAGGCTCTTGCCTGCAAAGCCAAAGGACCTAGGTTCAATTCCCCAGGACCCACGTAAGACAGATGCAGAAGGTGGTACATGTATCGAGTTCATTTGCAGTGCTTGGAGGTCCTGGTGTACCCACTCTCTCTCTAGAATAAATAAATAAAAACAAAAATATTTTTAAAAATTTAAAATAAATATTTATGAGAGAGAGAGAGAGAGAGAGAGAGAGAGAGAGAGAGAGAGAGAGAGAGAGAATGGGCACACCAGGCCCTCCCACCACATGTGTCACCTGGTGCATGTGGCTTTACTTGGGCCCTGGGGAATCAAGCTGGGTCCTGAGGCTTCGCAGGCAAGTGCCTTAACCACTAAGCCATCTCTCCAGACCCCTAGTCTATTTTCTTAACAATATGTAAAACTGCTAACAAGAAAAATGATTCAAAGAAATCAAAGACTAGCTGAGTGTGATGGCACATGTCTTTACTCCCAGCATTCAGGAAGCAGAGGCAGGAGGATAACTGTGAGTTTGAGGCCACCCTGAGACTACATAGTGAATTCCAGGTCAGCCTAGGATAGAGTGAGGCCCTAGCTTGAAAAACCAAAAACAAAAAAGAAACCAAAGAAATCAGAGATTAGGGGCTGGAGAGATGGCTTAGCAGTTAAGACGCTTGCCTACAAAGCCAAGGACCTAGGTTCAACTCCCCAGGATCCACATAAGCCAGATGCACAAGGTGGTGCATGCGTCTGGAAATCATTTGCAATGGCTGAAGTCCTTGGTGCACCCATTCTCTCTCTCTGTCTCTCTCAAATAACTAAAATAAATTATTAAAAAAAAAAAAAAAAGAAATCAGAGAGTAGAAAAATAAAGACCATACCATATTATAATTTTCATTCAGTTATGATCTCTGGATCATCTCTCAATAGGACAGCCTTGGCTAAAGTTAATATAAATAAAATTCACCTGTAAGATTTCATTAAATATTATATTGCATGGTACCAAGCTTCATTGGGTGTATAATGGAGATCTAATGTCATCTCATGGAAAAAAAACAACTGCAAAATCAGTATAAAACCCTACTGAAAAAATAATCTGAAAAGCTAGGAGTGGTGGTTCTCACCTGACATCCAAGAAAGGGTGAGGTAGGAGGACTGCTGTCAAGTTCAAAGCCTTTTTGGTTTACATATGAGTTCTAGGCTAGCCTGAGCTACAGTGAGACTCTCACAAAACCAAGACAAACCAAACAAACAAAAACCCAAAATAAAAACCAATTAATAATATAAAGATGGAGCTATAACCATAAGAATAAGCCAGGAAAAATTATTACCCATATTCTGTACATCACTTTAAAACTCCCCAAGTTTATATGCATATTTAAAACATTTAGCAGGGCATCATGGTGCATGCCTTTAATCCCAGCACAGGTAGAAGGATTGCTGTGAGTTCAAGGACACCTGAGAAGAGTTCAAAGACAAATGAGACTACACAGTGAATTCCAGGTCAGCCTGGATCACAGTGAGACCCTATCTAGAAAAAACAAAACAACAACAACAACAAAAAATAACTTTTAAAAAAATTTTCTTCGAGAGACAGAGAGAGAGAGAGAGAGAAGGAATATGAATGGGTGTGTCAGGACCTCTAGCCACTGCAAAAGAAATCTAGACACATGTGCAACCCTGTGCATCTCGCTTATGTAGGTCCTGGGGAATCGAACCAAGATCCTTCGGCTTAGTGGTTAGCAAACACCTTAACCGCTAAGCCCTCTCTCCAGCCATATATATGTTTATATGAGCTATTTCTCTGAAACTCTAGAAGGCCATTTAAAGTTTTATCACTGTATGTTTTTTCTTGTACTCTTCCCCTCAGGTGAACATGGGCAAAGGAAGGGAGGAAGTGCTGTTAAATTCTACCTTACCATTACAATATTCCAGCTCAATCAGCAGGGTGGTGTTGTCCATGAAGTGATTGTAGTAGGCAATAATGTTGTCATGCTGCAGCAGCGCTAGAATAACAATCTCATTCAAGGCATCACGACGTTCCTTCTCAGAAAGTCGGGTCAAATCTACTTCCTTCCACACCACCAGTGAGTCATCCTACAACACAGTAACGGGGAATTGTGTTTTCCTCTTACCTGGCAGTGAATGACTCCACACCTGAATCTGTAAGCCAAAAAGAAAGCTTCCTAGAGGAGCAAAGATTCCTCCTCCCCACTTTAAATAGACATTAAAACTCTACATACAATTGGGCATTATAATTACTGTAGACCTGGGGAATATTACTTTGTTGCTACACTTTGTACGACATCAGTTCCAGGTAAGAGTAAGAAAACAGACCTCAGGGATTCTACTGAGGGACACTGGTAGGATGCTGGTCATGCTGGGGATGGTGGCAGGGCTAGACACTGGAGAAGTAGAGCTGACGCATCTCATCAAATGCAGATACTAAGCTTGCCTCTGACTTCATAATTTAGACTTTTCTGGTGGCCTGCATCTACTCTTCCTGTATACATCATACCCCATTTTGTACCAGTATAATCTGCTGTCACATTTTCCTCTATTCATAAAAACTGACCTCATCAACACTCCACTCGGTGTTACCTCGAATTCCTTATAGATAATGTATTTAACACTCCTGACTATCTCTGCCAGGCCTTTAAATGTATTTAACCATGTATTTAACACTCCTGACTATCTCTGCCAGGCCTTTAAATTTTTCTCTTGAAAAACTTTGATGAATCTTTTACTTCTACATTGATTTGTATTCCCTGAATTTTCAGCACTCCTACAGTGAAATGATAGTCCTCATTCTTTTTCACTTACATACATTCACACCAAAATGCTATTTAATAATGTGACTAACGTCTACTCACTGATATAAAACCTAGAGGGAAAGAGATGTTTCTAATACAACCTTTGTAAATTTAACTTCTAAATAAATATCGGATGATATGGATAATGCTGTACATTTCTTAAGAAAAGTCAAATTTAAACTAGTAATTACGTTCAGCATGGTAATAAAGGAATGAGACTGACAAAATGCAAAACTTTACTTCTGGTCTGAAGTTTACTTCTAAACTTAAAGTAGGCAAGTCACTTAAATATACTTTTTTTTTTTTCTAGAAAATAGGCCTAGTGATTGCTCATCTCTTCTAAGAAGACTATTAAGAATGATACTGACTCGCACATTAATGTGATATTGGAATAAAAAGAACATTCTCTTGCACACAATTTCACCTTTCAGGCTCTATGGCACGGTGCTTTCCTAGCATTGGCCAGGCCCCTGGGTTCATGCCCAGCACAGGAAAACAAAACAAAAAGCGCTAAAACGTCGTGTGCTGGCTTGGAACAGACACTAGAACTGCAGAAGGATGAATCGCCTGCAGCAACCTCAGCAAATTCTTATTAAATCTTTACCCTAAAGCTGGAGATTGAAGGCTGTGGTGATTACATCCAACTTATGTGGCTAGTTTTGGAAAGTAGATTCACTTCTGCAGGGTTTTGAATCACTACACATTCTTAATTTGGCAGCCAATGATCCGTGAATCTTCCCAAGGATGCGCACATAGGCAAATACGAATACGTACGAATGGGAAAGATGACTTAGCTTAGAGTGGTACTCAAAGGGGTCCTTGTTCCCCCATACTTAACAACTAATATGGCTGAGACTAGGCCAATAGGATGTATGCCACGCATAAGCACCGCAGAAACAAGATGAAAAACGAAACGAGACATGACGACCTTCCCAGTGATTCTCAAGAATTCCAATTGCGCGACCACTCCTGAACCTAAAAATGTCAAAAGCTTAGCGGAGCTCTGGCCGGTGTGGGTCTTCCGAAGCGAACCCCCCACCCTTCTCTTCGTCCCAACCTTAAACAGCTGTGCCACGCGGAGAGGAAGCTTTGGCAATGCCTTACAGTCATATATATATACCACGTTAATTCACTACGGGCCAAGCACCTTCGCTAGGGGCTCAGAACAACCTGACAACAGGAAGGTGATTTTTGTTTTTTTTTTCAGGTGGTCACTTAAGTCCACTGGACAGCTGCTTAAGGAGCCGCCCGGGAATTGTGCTCAGTGTCCCCGGTTACAGCCCGAGCCGCGGCGCATGGGAAGCCGGCTCTAGCCTCGGGTTCGGGGCTGCAGAGCGGGGCCGGGAAGCGGGGGTGCTCGGGGCGGCCGCTACCTCGGTGCGGCGGTACAGCGTGGCCTCCCCGAAGGCGCCGCGGCCCAGGACGCGGATGGGGACGTAGTGCAGCTCCTCCTGCTCGGCCGCGCCGCCGCCGGCTCGCGGCCCCGGGCTCGCGCTGGGCCCCGGGCCCGGGTCCCCGCCACCCCCGGACTCGCTGCCGAAGTCCGAGTTGATGGAGTCGCAGTGTCGCTCGTACTCGCCCAGCAGCGACATGGCGGCCGCCTCGGCGCCGGGACCCGCCCGCGTGTCGCTTGCCCGGCCAGCGCCTCGCTCGCCTCACACGCCCGCCAGCGGCGCCGCCAGCCCCGCGGCCCCGCGAGGCTCCATGGTGGCTCCTGGCCCCTGACCCGGAAGCAGTTCTCGGGTTTCCGGCGCCTTGAGGTGCGCCCCCTCCCCCCCCCCGCTTATCCCGCTCTGGGCGTCCCGCAGCCGAGGCTTCAGCCCACCCGGCCGCCGCCGGACATCCAGTGCTCTTGTTTAAAGTACTGTTATTTATTTGAGAGAGAGAGAGAGAGAGAGAGAGAGAGAGAATGGGATGCTAGGGCCTCCAGCCCCTGTAAACAAACTCCAGACGCATACACCACCGTGTGCATTTGGCTTGCGTGGGTCCTGGGAATTGAACCCGAGTCCTTTAGCTCTGCAGCCAAGCGCCTTAACCACTAAAGCCATCTTTCTAGCCCGGTGCTCTTGTTTAAAGGATTGTAAAGGATTAAAGGATTATAAAGGATTATTTATAGCGGGGGGGGGGGTGCTGGAGAGACGGCTCAGCAGTTAAGGTGCTTGCCCGCATAGCCTAACGACCACAGTTCGATTCCCCAGTACCCACGCGAAGCCAAAGTGGTGCATGCATCTGGATGGAATAAAGGCTTGTGCCATCATGCCCGGTTATAGTTTATTTTTTAGATATTTATTTGAGAGAGAAAAGGAGGGAGGAAGAGGAAGATAAAGGGCACACTAGGGCCTCCAGCCCTGCAAACAAAGTCCGGACGCGTACACCATCTTGTGCATCTGCCTTATGTGGGTCCTGGGGACTAGAACTCAGGTTCTTGAGCTTTGCAGGCAAGTGCCTTAACTGCTGAGCCATCTCTCCAGCCTATGTTTGCACTTTGAAAACCTTGTGAGAAATGTTAAACTGTGTTAAGTGAAAAGAAAGGATAAAATGGCCTTTACTTCCTAGGGTGGAGTTTTGCCTAGATATGATATGAAAAAAGGCATGTCCCAAGGGGACATTGAGAGGAGTATTTCAAGAATGGAGGCAAGGGAAACAGCCTCATCTCTGAAGAAATGATTCCAGGAGCAGTTTCCAGGAAAAAAGCTCGGCTTTAAAGTACTGTACTTTAGTCTTTCTGAGCACAATTTATTAGTTATATGTCTACATAATAGTTTACTAGTGCATATAAACTTCCATGTGGAGTACATTAAGGACAGTACTTTTCTCTATGTCATCAGTTATCATTTGCTATACTTTTAAAAAACTGAGAGCTAGGCTGGAGAGTTGGCTTAGTGGTTAAGGTGCTGGCCTACAAAATTTAAGGACCCAAGTTCGATTCCCCATAACCCATGTAAACCAGATGCACAAGGTGGTGCATGCATCTGGAATTTGTTTGCAGTGGCTGGAGGCCCAAGAGCATCCATTCTCTATCTGCCTCTCCCTCTCTCAAATAAATAAAAGTATATATTTTTTTGCCAGGTGCGGTGGCACATACTTTTAATCCTAGCACTCAGAGTGGGGGATGGGGCTGGAGTGGGAGGATCGCCGTGAGTTCGAGGCCACCCTGAGACTACATAGTGAATTCCAGGTCAGCCTGAGCTAGAGTGAGACCCTACCTCAAAAAAAAAGGGGGGGGGGAGGCTAGAGAGATAGCTTGGCAGTTAAGCACTTGCCCTTGAAGCCTAGGACCCTGGTTCAAGGCTGGATTCCCCAGAATACATGTAAGCCAGATGCACAAAGGGGCACATGCATCTGGAGTTTTGTTTGCGGTGGCTGGAGGCCCTGGTGTGCCCATTCTCTCCCTCTCCCTTTCTGCCTCTTTCTGTCAGTCTCAAGTAAATAAATAAAAAATAAACAAACAAAAAAAGATTTTTTAAAAAGTGAGAACTATGCAGCAGTTCTTGATAATCCAGACAAAGAACGACTCAAGAGTAACAGAAAAACACACCTAAAATGGTTTCTGCTAGCCTTTATTGCAGAAAATTTACACAAAATTCTCCAATTCAGCACAAGTGAATCTGTATAAATCCCACATGCCTCTTTCCATTAGACAAACAGATAAAGGGCTTTGATAGGGGTTCATGACAATAGGTATAAATAAAGTTTATTGAACTGTATTATTCTCATTTAAATTACACAAATTAGTTTGAATAATAGGCTGCAAATGGAGGGAAACAGATAATGTCCCTTGTTTTTAAAGCTGATTTGCTCATACTAACCTTCCATCAAAGGCAAATACTCTCTTGTATCTTAAATCATAGTGTAGTATCAATTAACTTCTAAACCAAAAACATGGGTTTCCAACGTTGATATTTTTGGCATGAGTCACAGAAAGGGGATTTGAATTTCAGTTCTATAAAGCTTAAGTTTAGCATTGCACTTTGGAACAAAAATACCAACAAAATAAAATACTCTCTTTTATCCTACCTTGACAATTTTCAGAATAAAAGAGCAGTTTTATTTTTTTAAAGGGCAAGGCACAGTTCAAAATTTCAAAGTCTTTGTTAGTTAAGAGCATCGATTAGGCTTTCTCATTTAAAAGTCTAAGGGTGGATGTCGGGCCACAGGTTTGCTTATTCTTTTCCCTGCTCGAATGCTCCTTTGCCATTTACTATGTAATGCTTTACAGGCTTTCTCAACATCTGCTGTTTCTTTGACAAGGCTTCTACTGCCAAGCTCTCCAAAACAATACCTATCACTTCTCAGCAGCAGATGGCAGTGTCGCACAAACTGACAAGAACCACTTTTCACCATTCAAGAGGAACTTACAGGAAGAGTCAAAAAGAAAAAGGTTTTGGGGCCTAACAGTAACTGGTTCATTAACAGAACAGATTTGAACAATGTAAACCACTCCCTCTTTCACCTTTGGACTTGATCCAGGTCAGCACAATGGTGTTCTCTGATAACTTCAGGATTCTACTTCTCGACTGCAAGTGGTACAGGGCCTAAGTCCTGTAATTCTCACCCCTGCAATTAGGACAGTCCAGCAAAGTCAGCAGGGTTAAAAGGAGATTACAGAAAGGATAAACTCCTGCCGACTTTCCTGGGAGAAGTGGAAAGATTTCAAATGTTAGTACTTTTGCTGTTTTTGAACACTATCATTTGTATTTGTATTTCTTGTTTTCTCAATCAGACCCAGGGCCTTGCACATGCTAAGCAAGTGCTCTGCTCCGGAGCCACATCTCAACCCCACATTTCTCTTCTGTCCATTAGTCCTGGCATTTAGGCACCTCCCACCCACATGTGATCCTTGGCTTTGCCTTCACAACATGTATTTCCATGTATTCCTCCTTCCCACGGCCCTGCTAGGTGGTTCTACTTTAAACAATGTGTGTCTTAACTTCTAGAGATGACACATGAGGACAGGAATTAAGTCAGTGATTATCCATGCATGAAGAGCTAGAAAACTGGACTTACTTTTCCATGGTAGAAGTTATGAAGAATTTAGGCAACCACAAACCCGAAAGAGAAGTTATAAAGGATGTGTAAGGAAGGTGCCAAACTCAACAGTAAAAAGAACAATTAGGAAATGGGCAACTTAGACATTTCACTGAAGAAGGCGTACAAATGGCAAATGACAAGCATAGGTAAACGTGTTCAACACTGTTAGCCAGTAGGAAAATGAAAGTTTACCGAGATACTACATGCCCTACTCTACTGGCTAAAGTAGAAGACCAAGAGCAAGAACTGCTGATGAGGCTGTGAGGATACCGACCAGGGACACACCGCAGGGGCTGCGACAGGGACGCTTCTTCAAAGACGAAATGTGTTTGCCACAGAATACAGCGATTGCCCTTTTGGGTGCTTATCCCAGAGAGATGAAAGTTTACGGCCACACAGGAACCTCTATATATGAATGTTTACAGAAGCTTTATTAAGGGCCCAAACCCCCAAACCACCCCTATGGCCTTTGTTGGTAAAGGCATTACATATTAAACCATGGAACATTACTCAGCAATAAAAACAAACAAACTACTGAGGTATGTAACAACTTAGATGGGGATTTCATGAGAATTATGCTGAGTAAAAAGTCACTATGAAAAGGCTATATTGTTTATGGTTTTTTTTTTTGTTTTTGTTTTTTTTCGAAGTAGTTTCACTCTAGTCCAGGCTGACCTGGAATTCACTATGTCGTCTCAGGGTGGCCTTGAACTCACAACAATCCTCCTACTTCTGCCTCCTGAATGCTGGGATTAAAGTGTGTGCCACCATGCCCTAGCTATGATTCTATTTTTGAAATGTCAAAATTATAGAAATGATGAACAGATTAGTGGTAGCCAGAGGTTGAGGTACAGGGGAAAGTAAAGAAGGGAGTGGCTAGGACCATAAAAAAAAGTCAGCACGAAGAGCCCATGAAATGGACGTGCACTGTATCCTGCAATGGTCACATTGAGTCACACGTGATCATACTGTACAGAACTAAATGCACATACACAAAGTTCAAGCAGTTGAGCGCAGCACTTTAATTGTCTAAAATGAGATTTTCCTTTTAGAGTTTATCTACAGTTCAAAGCTCACTTTTATGAAGTATCCCATCCATGACCCTTTTACAAGACATAAAATTATGAAACGATAGCACATCACCAGAAGCTATGTAAACATTTCAGCTCAGGGCCAAGAGAAAGTTCAGGGAGTTTTCCCAAGGACACCCACAGAGAACAAAGTAGTATGAGGCAAGTGCAACACGGCCACAGAACTAGCATGACAGACCCAGCTGGTGAACGCAAGGGGAAGGAAAGCAAGCACAGTTCAGAAAGATCACACGAGGAAACCCAGGACCACTGCTGGCTCTGGCATTGTCTAGGTAACCCCTATTTGTTTTTTTTCTCCATAGGTAACTTTAATAGTCTTGTTACAAAACTAGTCCAAATCCTACCAAGTTAAAAAGAAGTCCCCATTGACTTGTTGGGTACAGGTGATACCCCATGTTCTCCACACCAAAATAAATCAGTCTGGCAAGAAAGCTCTGCCGTGCCTTGATGGTACTGTTGGTAGGAGGGCCTTGGACCAGGCCAGGCATGTCCCAGCGATGTTCTGCTGGCTAATACAACGGAGCGGAGACAGGCTCTTTAC
This sequence comes from Jaculus jaculus, assembly GCF_020740685.1. Taxonomy (NCBI): domain Eukaryota; kingdom Metazoa; phylum Chordata; class Mammalia; order Rodentia; family Dipodidae; genus Jaculus; species Jaculus jaculus. Next base: position 142,806,363 of record NC_059108.1, on the reverse strand, counting down.
TCAATCAACTTCTTGGCCTTGAAGAAGCGACGCAAGTAGAAGACCTGCCAGGTAGCTAGTCCGATGAGGCAGAACATTGAGAAGATGCTGAAGTACAGTACTCGGGTGTTTGTTGACTCTGAAAAACAGAGAAGTGTTGTAAATGTAATGGAGTGAGGAGCCGCCTCAGCTAGCTGAGCAATGGGCAAGGAGAAAAGATAAGTAATTAACTTCACTCTGTCCCTAGGTCTAAAAATAAGATTTCAGAAAATTTTTTAAAAAAGAGAGAGAATTTAAAAAGTGGGGAGGGGCTGGAGAGGTGGCTTAGCGATTAAAGCTCTTGCCTGAAAAGCCAAACGACCCAGGTTCAATTCCCCAGGACCCACGTGAGTCAGATGCATAAGGTAGCGCATGCCAACCTGGCCACATAGCAAGATCCCATTGAAATATATAAATAAGGGCTGGAGAGAAGGTTAGTGGTTAAGGCATTTGCCTATAAAGCCTAACAACCTGGGTCTGATTCTCCAGTACCCACGTAAATCCAGATACACAAAGTAGCACATGCATCTGGACTTCATTTGCAGTGGCTGGAGGCCCTGGTGCACCTATTTTCTCTGTCTCTCTTCTCTTTGTTTCTCTCTCTCTGCTTGCAAATAAATGAAAACATTAAAAATAATAAATAATAATAAAAATGACAGCTAAGGATATACCTCAGTGACATAGCACTTTCTTAGCATGTGCCAAGTCCTTAGTTCTAGCCCCAACATGGGGAAGAGGAGGCAAGGATGAAACACTATCCTATTTAACATGCTAAATTACAATGGTTGATGGTATCCAACTGCATAGTATAAACCAACTGAGAACAGCTACATATCATGGCGGGAAGTCCCATCTGGAAACCTAACCAGCTGATCACCTGTCAGCAGCACTGAGGCAAGCAATTTCCTTTCCCTAAGGCACCACCCATGCTCACAAAACTGAGCGAAGTGCATACCAGCGGTCAATGTTTGGGGTCTGTCTCCTTTATGATTCACTTATTAAGAAATAAGAGCCACCTTCCCCTCACCATTGGTGTCCCGCATCTCCTCCTCCCGCTTCTTCATATAGGCAAAATCATTAACAATGGATTCTGAAAGGTCTTCCAGGCGTCGGAGCTCCACCTCTAATGGCTTGAGTTTCTCGACTTTTGCAATCTGGAAAAAAAATGGAATTAAGCACCAACCCTTAATAAAGGTCAAGAATGTAAGTCAACACAGAAGTTTGTTCAGAAGTTCACCACATTCAGATTCCTTTTTAAAAAATATTCATTTATTTATGTGAGAGAGAGAGAGAATGAGAATGTGCCAGGACTTCCAGCCACTGCAAACAAACTCCAGTTGTACCACCTTGTGCATCTGGCTTAGGTAGGTCCTAGGTAATCAAACCAAGGTGCTTTGGCTTTGCAGGAAAGCACCTTAACCACTTTATCTCTCTAGCCCCTACATTCAGATTCTTTTCTGACAATCATCCTAACAGTTAAAATTCGAACTCCAGGGCTGGAGAAATAGCTTAATGGTTAAGGCACTTGCCTGCAAAACCTAAGGACACAAGTTCCATTTCCCATGTAAGCCTGATGCACAAGGTGGCACATGCATCTGGAGTTCATTTGCAATGGCTAGCGGTCCTGGCATGCCCATTCTTTTCACTCTCTCCTCTCTCAAATAAATAAATAAAATATTTTAAAAAATTCTAACTCCTACCTCCATTTCCCAAGTACTGGGATTAAAGGCATGTGCCACCTTGCCCCATTTTTTTTTTTTTTTTATCCTTCAGGGATGTTTATTTCCCAGTCAGAAGCAGGGACAGGCTCCTCTGCCTGTAAAGGCCTGGGCCTGGCAGATACCACACAGGGACCGGGGATGGGGAGGGGAGGCACAGGAGACAGCTCCCAATTGTGTGTGCACTTGGTCCCATTTTTCCTGGCTGGGTTTGGGGAGGGTCTACCCAAGGAAGTGGCACCAAGAGCCAGGGCAGAGGCAGCAGGCCAGCTGGCCCAAATGGAGGCAATAAATACTGACAGGCCAGGCACAAGGTTCCAGGCCACAGGACCCAGGTGAGACAAGTAAGGCTCAGCCACACTGGCTGTCCCTCTGGGGCTCTCTGCAGAGAAAGGGGCTGAGTGCTACCCACGAGAACAGAGAAAGCAGAGGCATGAGGTCCCCCTCCCTCTGCCCTGCCTCCCAGATGGGGCTGGAGACACTGAGTTTTGCCTTGCCCCATTTTTATCTCAGACTTTTAAATCAAACTTTAATTTTGATTAAAACCTCTTCAAGACAGGTGTGGTGGTACATGCCTGCAATCCCAGCATCTGGGAGACAGAGGCAGTAAGATCTCCTGAACAAGGTCAACCTGAGGTAAAAGAAAGATCCTGTCTGAACAAACAAAAATCGCCAAAATAGCCAGGTATGGTGGTGCACACCTTTAATTCCAGCACTCAGGAGGCAGAGGTAGGAGGATCACTGGAAGTTGAAGGCCAGCCTGAGACTACAGAGTGAAATCCAGCAAGCTCAATCCAGGCTAGGGGGAGACCTTGGCAGGGGGTGGGAGGGGTGGCATGGTGGTGGAACACAAAACAAAAACAGAAGCATTAATTTGGTAGGCTATAAAGTAAGACTGTCTCCACCAGATTTCTAACTTCAAAAAATCATTTCACTGTGTCTTTCCACTCATGTATACTCCAACAACAGTAACTGTAACTGTGAAAGTCAAACTTGGTTTTAGAAGAAAAACCACTGAACTTGCCATGTACACAAGAATGAGAAAGTATGTATTGTTACAAGATAAAGAACTGGAGAATATAAGATTCATGTCAGAGCTCCGCTCTAAGATGAACCCTATATTTGCTCAAAAAAACAAAACAAAACATTAAGTTCTTTAAATTTCTCCCTTTTTTTCTTCCTTCCCTCCTTCCCTTTCCTCAGAATAACATAGCCAATTATCAAAAGAAATCTCCAAGGATTCTCCTATATGTTGAAGAATGAATGATGTAAAAAGGTGGATGGATATATCACATGAGCAAGGATCTAATGATAGTATCTTGTCAATGTTAGCTTGGATTTTCACTTGCAATCAAGTGCCTTTAACAGCTAAACGATCTCCTCTGCCCCTAAAATAAATTTTAAAAAGCTCTATATTCTAGTTGCAAGTTTTTGTTTTGATTTTGTTTTGGTATTGTTTTGTGTTTTTTTGAGGCAGGGTCTCACTGTAGCCCAGGCTGACCTGGAACTCACTCTGTAGTCCCAAGCTGGTCTTGAACTCATAGTGATCACTCTACACTCTGCCTCCCAAGTGCTTGGAGTGTATGCCACCACAGCGGGCCTACATTTGCATCTTTTAAAATTTTATTTTATTTAGTTGAGCGAGGGAATGGACATACTAAGGACTCTGCAAACAAACTCCAGACATATGTACTACCTTGTGCATCTGGCTTTATGTGGGTCCTGGGGAAGCAAACCTGGGTCCTATAGCTTTGCAGGCAAGTGTCCTAACTATTAAACCATTCTCTCCAGCACGACATTTGTTTCTTTAATCCCTGTTTACTAGTAGTAAACTGTCTATAGAACTCCCCACTTTTCTTCTTTTATCTCCAATCTATCTTCCTTTTCTATTAAAATGTTAACATGGGATGAATGGGAAGAACTGAAGCAGACAGAGAGAATGGGTGCGCCAGGACCTCTAGCCACCGCAAAGTCTACATGCACGCACCACCTTGTGCATCTGGCTTACATGGGCACTGAGGAATCGAACCTGGGTCTTTAGGCTTTGCAAGCAAACGCCTTAACTGCTAAGCCATTTCTCCAGCCCTAAGAGTAACTTTTATGTTCTCTCTCTTTTGCATATTTCTATCTTTTTTTGAGACAGTGTCTCACTAGGAAGCCTAGGCTGGCCTTGAGTTTGTGATGCTCCTGTCTTAACTTCCCAAGTGCTAGGATTACACTATATACCACTACACTCCAGCTTGCTATTCTTCCTCAGATGTGCGAGGAACAAAGACAATCATTTAACACAAAACTAAAACATTGAATTTAAAATAAAAGAATTGTTCCAATAGGGACAGAAAAGTCGATTTGCAACAATAGAGTAAGAATCAGAAATAGAAAAAGTTGGATTTGGCTGGGCATAATGGTGCACACCTTAAATCCCAGCACTCGGGAGGCAGAGGTGGGAGGATCACCATGAGTTCCAGGCCACCTTGAGACTACACAGTGAATTCCAGGTCAGTCTGGGCTAGAGTGAGACCCTACCTCGAAAAACAAAAACAAAAACAAACAAACAAAAAAAAAGGATTTGCAACAATAAACCAAAAACTTCTTTTGCTGGATCACTCTCTTCTGAGGCTTGTATGATGCTGTCTAGGGTTAATAATGTGCCTGGCGGGCTGGAGAGATGGCTTAGCAGTTAAGCGCTTGCCTGTGAAGCCTAAGGACCCCGGTTCGAGGCTCGGTTCCCCAGGTCCCACGTTAGCCAGATGCACAAGGGGGCGCACGCGTCTGGAGTTCGTTTGCAGAGGCTGGTAGCCCTGGCGCGCCCATTCTCTCTCTCTCCCTCTATCTGTCTTTCTCTCTGTGCCTGTCGCTCTCAATTAAATAAATAAAATTAAAAAAAAATAATGTGCCTGGCAGCTGTAGCACACCTTATCTGGGCCTAAGATTTAAAGCAGCAGCTAATACAGTGAGCTGCCTCCTTTTAGATGCATATCCAGGCTTGCCATTAACCTACAGTATTTAGCTGCTGTTTGCTTACAGAAAGCTGCAGAGAAGAAAAGATCCCTCAGGAACATAGCACAACATAGTAAACTGAACCTTAGTTCGCTTAACAAACATCTTCCATCCTGCACTACACTTTCCATCTAAAGCTTCCTGAACGAGCCAGTATAAAGGCAATGGCATGAAACTTCTTAGACATCAATTATTTAAGGCTCCCCAAATAGAAACCTGCAAAAAGGAACTGGAAGTGAAACTGACTGTGCTTCTGCCAGCTGAAAATTTTATATGTGTGTGTGTGTGTGTGCATTTTTAAAAAATTTTTTGCTAGATGACAATAGCCAAAGGCCTAAAAAGCTTTATAGAATTAACGTTGGGTACTGAGAATGGTCCATGTAAATTACAGCCCCCAAAACTATTCCTAATCTTTCCATTATCTATTTTTTTCAGTTGTGTATACAATATTTAAATATGTTCTTTGCTAAAAGCTTTAACTATTCAGGGGCTGGAGAGATGGCTTAGTGGCTACGGTGCTTGCCTGCAAAGCCTAAGAACCCAGGTTTGATTCCTCAGTACCCATGTAAGCCACATGCACAAGGTACCACATGAGTCTGGAGTACATCTGAAGGCTTGCAGTGTCCACTGTTGAGTATCTTCACTGGTGTTTTCTCTTTCTCCCATTTATGAGAGAGAGAGAGAGAGAGAGAGAGAGAGAGAGAGAGAGAGAGAAAGAGAGAGAGACAGAGAGAGAGAGGGAGAGAATGGGTGTGCCAGGGCCTCCAGTCACTGCAAATGAACTCCATATACATGTACCACGATGTGCATCTGGCTTTACATGGGTACTAAATTGAATCCTAGTCATTAGGCTTTGCCAGCAAATGCCTTAAACCTCTAAGCCATCTATCTGTCCAGCCCCTTGAAGCATTTCTTTATGTAGTTCCGGTTGCCCTGAAGGCCCTGGTGTGCCCATTTTCTTTGTATCTGCCTCTTCTGTTCTCTGAAATAAATAAATAAACAAATAATATTCTCTTTTCAGATGGTAGCGATCTCGGGTTGACCATAGTGCTAAGAAGAAGTAACAGAGGAGTGCTCAGCACTGCATCTCTATCACACCTTTCAAGGCTCAGGGTCCACTGCGGAAGAGGTGGCAGAAAGAATGTAAGAGCCAAAGGAAGGGTAGGACTCCTTACAATGTGCTCCTCCAGACACAAAATGGCCTGGATATCCATGACCTCATAGTGCCTGACATGAACTACACAAGACCATCATAAGAGGAGGAAAAGATCATGACATCAAAATAAAAGAGAAACTGATTGAGAAGGGGAGGAGATGTGATGGAGAGTGGAGTTTCAAAGGGGAAAGTGGGGGGAGGGAGGGAATGACGATGGGATATTGTTTACAATTATGGAAGTTGTCAATAAAAAATTATATATAAAGCCAGACGTGGTGGTGCACGCCTTTAATCCCAGCACTTAGGAGGCAGAGTTAGGAGGATCTCCATGAGTTTGAGGCCAGCCCAAGACTACATAGTGAATTCCAGGTCAGCCTGGGATAGAGTGAGACCCTACCTCGAAAAACCAAAATCAAAGCTAAAAAGAAAAAAGAAAGAAAAAGGAAAAAAAAAAAAAAAAACCTTAGGGGACCGAGGCAGGACACTTGTGCATTTAAGGGCAACCAGAACTACATAAAGAAATGCTTCAAGGGGCTGGACAGATAGATGGCTTAGAGGTTTAAGGCATTTGCTGGCAAAGCCTAATGACTAGGGTTCAATTCCACAGTACCCACGTAAAGACAGATGCACAACGTGGTACATGCATATGGAGTTCATTTGCAGTGACTGGAGGCCCTGGCACACCCATTTTTTTTTTCTCTCTCTCTCTCTCTCTAATAAATGGGAGAAAGAGAAAACACCAGTGAAGATACTCAACAGTGGACACTGCAAGCCTTATATTTGGCCAGACAGGCCAAATGAGCCAATGGGTGCAATAGTGCCATGTCTGTCACAGTGGAAACCAACTGCCCTCTAATTGGACTGGAGGCCTGCTCAATGGGAGGGAATACATCTCTGATACTGAAAACTTAGAACAGGGTAGTCATGAGCCCTAGGGGTGTAACATCTGCTGCTACCTGGCTAAATATATATACTATGCTTATCAAACTGCCTAATAAGCACTTCTCTTAATGTTCATACCCTTATATTAATGCTACTCTCACTTTTGGTAAAGAATCTTTTTTCAAATGGCAGTGACCTTGGGATGACTCAGAAGGCATCATGGTGCTGGATAGAAGTGACTGGAGTGCTCAGTACTGCAATATCTCTATCACAACTTCCAAGGCTCAGGGTCTATTGTGGAAGAGGTGGTGGAAAGAATGTAAGAGCCAAAGGAAGGGTAGGACTCCTTACAACATGCTCCCCCCAGACACAAAATGGCCTGGATATCCATGACCTCACAGTGCCTTATCCTACCTACACAAGACCATCATAAGAGGAGGAAAAGGTCATGACATCAAAACAAGACTGATTGAGATGGGGAGGGGATATGATGGAGAATGGAATTTCAAAGGGGAAAGTATCTGGAATTCACTCTAATCTCAGGGTGGCCTCATACTCATGGCAATCCTCCTACCTCTGCTTCCCAAGTGCTGGGATTAAAGGTGTGCACCACTATGCCTGGCAGACTTTTTATTTATTTATTTTTTTGTTTGTTTTTTTGAGTAGGGATTCACACTAGCCCTGGCTGACTTGGAATTCACTATGTAGTTTCAGGATGGCCTTGAACTCACAGCGATTCTCCTACCTCTGCCTCCTGAGTGCTGGGATTAAAGGTGTGCGTCACCACATACGGCTCCAAGTGTCTTTAAGATCATCAAATCATACCATACATAAGGGACAGCTAGCATTCTTCTGGTCTTCTCTTAACAGGGCTGAAATAGGCCATCACAATGTGTACCACTGGTAGCACACTAGGGGGCGCCATCCCCCTGACATGTTTCATGTAGTCACAATAATCAAAAGTGTTTGTTAAGTACAAGGAACTCATTTAATAAGGAAACTAAACATTCCAAAGTCACTCAGTCCTTTGGATGGCAGACCAAGAGCAGCATCACAGTCATTTGAATCTCCACCCAAGGCCAGGTTCTTATTTAGTATCAAATTGCAAAGCTCTTATGTAAAATGCAAGAACGGAATCCTTGACTTCCAAAAGCATACAATCTCATTCTACTCAAATCCTATTATCTTTCAGGCTTTAAATTTTTATTTATTTATTTGACAGAGAAAGGAGGAGAGAGAGAGAAAATGGGCGTGCCAGGGCCTCCAGGCACTACAAATGAACTCCAGATGTGTAAGCCCCCTGTGCATATGGCCAACCTGGGTCCTGTGGAATTGAAGCTGGGTGCTTTGGCTTTGCAGGCAAATGCCTTAACCGCTAAGCCATCCCTCTAGCCCATCTTTCGGGCTTTAAACATAAAGACTTAAACCACTCCTACCGACAATGCCTCCTTCTCCTGAAAGTCTACAAGCACTTAGACTGGCACAGGTAACATCCACTCATATACTGCCATAGTCACAAATTTCTTGGATTTGCCCCATCCCCTGAACTCAAGGAAACTAAAATGATTTACCAAAATACTCAATATGTAATAAAGATTTATCTTTAAAGGAGCCAACTTTCACAAGTCCTGCTGGCTCCTAAAACAAGAGCTCTGTATCTACTTTCTCTCAGCATTAATTTTCATGAAGTCCACTACCTACATAAAAACTTTCCCAACCACAATATCTATTACTCTAACATGTAGTAGATCATACTGCTTTGGAAAAAACTACAAGTTAAAAAGCTTTTCCCTATCTATCTATCTATAATACCTTCAGAGTATCAGTAAATTAAGCTCTTTCTAAAATGTACTCAAATTTAACACTAATGGTGACATGGATTCAGAGTTCACGAACATCTATGTACTTAGCCAACTGTAGACACAAAAAAACCACCACCACCACCCCTACCTTGAAAAACAAAACAAAAATCAAACTAAAAAAAAACCACTCTCCTTAGGGCTGGAGAGATGGCTTAGCGGTTAAGTGCTTGCCTGTGAAGCTTATGAACCCTGGCTCAAGGCTCGATTCCCCAGGACCCACGTCAGCCAGATTGCACAAGGGGGCGCATGCGTATGGAGTTCATTTGCAGTGGCTGGAGGCCCTGGCTCATCCATTCTCTCTCTCTCTCTCTCTCTGACTCTGTCTGTCAAAAACAAACAAAAAACAAAGAGTCTTCTTAAAATGTAGGTATTTTATCCAGGTGTGGGCCTTTAATCCATGCCTTTAATCTCAGCACTAGGGAGGCAGAGGTAGGAGGATCACCATGAGTTCAAGGTCACCTTGAGACTATATAGTGAATCCCAGGTCCACTCAGACTGGAATGAGACCCTACCTTGAAAAAAAAAATAGACATTTTTCTGGGTAAAGTGTTAAGTCCAATGAGAATAGCTTCTTGTTATAAGCCAAATGCAGGGAAATTCATTTGCTACCTCCATGCTCACCCCCAAGAAGCCTCCACAAATTCCAAAGGCAAGCAATAAGCATGAAAAACATCTAATCTAATGCAATTGAGTAAAGACAACAGCAACATCCAAGGACAAAATCTACCTGTACCTGAGGGAGGGCATATGAACCATAGGCCCACTTACAGAAAGGGATTCAAAAGGCCACACAGGGGCTGGAGGGATGGCTTAGCAGTTAAGGTGTTTGCCTACAAAGCCAAAGAACCCAGGTTCAATTCCCCAGGACCCATGTTAGCCAGATGCAGTGGCTGGAGGCCCTGGAGTACCCATTTTCTCTCCCTCTTTCTCTGTCAAATAAATAAAAATAAAATATTTTTTTAAAAAGGGCATATGGCTGCCAAGGTTAAGGCAACATGCCACACTGCCAATCTTAGATGTATGGAATTGTGCCTTACTTATATTCAGAGAAAGATTGTGGGGCTGGAGAGATGACTCAGTGGTTAAAGGTACCTGCTTTCAAAGACTGTTAAGCCCAGGTTCAATTCCCTAGTACCCAGTAAAGTGAGATGCACAATTTGGCTCACGTGCTAGAGTTTGTTCGCGGCTACGTGGTTAAGGTGCGCCTGTGAAGCCTAAGAACCCAGGTTCAATTCACCAGTACCCATGTAAGCCAGATGCACAGGGTGGCATATGTGTCTGGAGTTCATTTGCACTGGCTAGAGGCCCTGATGTGCCCATTCTCTCTCAAATAAATAAATAGTCTGCTGGGCATAGTGGTGCACGCCTTTAATCCCAGCACTTGGGAAACAGAGGTAGGAGGATTGCCATGGGTATGAGGCCACCCTGAGATTAGAGTGAATTCCAGATCGGCCTGGGCTAGAATGAGACCCTACCTTGGAAAACAAAACAAAACAAAACAAAAAAAAGAATACATTTGCAGTAGCAGGAGGCCCTGTTGTGCTTGTTCTTTCTCTCTCTCTCCCCCTCTCTGTTTCTATCTCAAATAAACCAAGGCAAATATTTTAAAAAAGAAAGGGGGCCTAGGCATGGTAGCATACACCTTTAATCCCAGCACTCGGGAGGCAGAGGTAGGAGGATCATTGTGAGTTCGAGGCCAACCTGAGACTACATAGTGAATTCCAGGTCAGAAAACAGGGATTATAAATCTAGTCTTTGGGATACAAAGTTGTTTCTTCCTAATAACACAGAAACAGAATGTGGGAAGTCTTCAGTTGCAGCTCCAACCAGGGCACTGGGTTTGGGAGTAAGTGCGGACAGAAAATGACAGACACGTAATGGAACCCTGAGGCATTTAGACTGAAGCTGCTAACATCCACAGTCCAGGAGCTGGAGGAAATGTCAGGCACCTCCTTTTATTTATTTATTTATTTATTTATTTTTATTTTTATTTTTTGGTTTTTCGAGGTAAGGTCTCACTCTGGTCCAGGCTGACCTGGAATTAACTCTGTCATCTCAGGGTGGCCTTGAACTCATGGCGATCCTCCTACCTCTGCCTCCCGAGTGCTGGGATTAAAGGCGTGCGCCACCACGCCCGGCTCTTTTTTTTTTATTTTTGAAGAGAGAAGAATGGAGGACAGGGCAGGGCAAGAAAAGGGAGGAGACATGAGAATTGAGAATAGGTGTGCCAGGGTCCCTAGCCAGGGCAAACAAACTGCAGCTGCATGCACCACTTTGTGGTTTTACATGGGCACTAGAGAACAGAACCTGCGTCGCTAGGCTTTGCAGGCAAGCACCTTAACTTAGGCTGAGCCACCTCTCCAGCCCCAGACACCACCTTCTTCATGGGGTACTAGCTGCCCGCATCTTCTCAGCTAATCAGACATATGACCTGACACTGGAAACAACTATTCCAGTTCACAGGTAACAAGATGCTTTAAAAACAAAGAACAAAAATAAAACAGCTTGGTGTGCATCTTTAGTTCCAGCACTCAGGAGGAAGAGGTAGGAGAATTGTCATGAGTTTAAGGCCACCCTGGAACTATATAGTGAATTCCAGATCAGCTTGAGCTAGAGTGAGACCTGCCTTGAAAAAAACAAAAACAAAACAAAACAAAAAAACAAAATACCTTGGGCTGGAGAGATAGCTTAGCAGTTAAGGTGCTTGCTGGTGAAGGCTATGGACCCAGGTTTGATTCCCCAGTACCCATGTAAGCCTGATGCACAGGGCAGCATATGCATCTGGAGTTCATTTGCAGTGGTAGAGGTCCTGGCATGCTCTCTTTCTCTCTCAAATTAATAAATAAATAAATAGTTAAAAAAGAAAAAAAAAAAGAGCCAGATGTGGTAGTGCATGCCTTTAGTCCCAGCACTGCGGAGGCAGAGGAGAATTGCTGTGAGTTCAAGGCTACCCTGACACTACATAATGAATCCAGGTCAGCCTGGGCTAGACCCTACCTAGAAAACTTAATTTTTTTTTTTTTTTTTTTGAGGTAGGGTCTCACTGTAACCCAAGCTGATCTGGAATTCACTATGTAGCCTCAGGGTGGCCTTGAACTCATGGTGATCCTCCTACTTCTGCCTCTGAGTGCTGGGATTAAAGGCGTGCACCACCACACCCAGCTTAAAACCTAAATTAAATAAATAAATCATATATATCCATATATATGTATTTTTTGCTTACTTTTATTTATTTATTTGAAAGCTACAGACAGAGAGGGAGAAGGGGCACGCCAGGGCCTCCAGCCACTGCAATGGAACTCCAGACACGTGCACCCCCTTGTGCATCTGGCTAATGTGGGTCCTGGGGAATCGAGCCTCGAAACGGGGTCCTTAGGCTTCATAGGCAAGCGCTTAACCACTAAGCCATCTCTCCAGCCCAAATAAATCTTTATTTCTGAGTACATAAGCACTCTTTCTCCTTATAAAATTCAAGCTTTACATTAAAGCAACTATTCCATCTTCCAAATAACATCACCTCACGGCTGTATTATGTCTATATAGTAATTCCACACACTTTGAAATGATTTTATTTTTTCATTTATTTGAGAGAGAAAAAGGCAGATAGAGAATGGGCACATCAGGGCCTCCAGCCACTGCAAATGAACTCCAGACACCTGCGCCCTCTTGTGCATCTGGCGTACATGGGTCCTGGGGAGCTGAACCTGGGTCCTTTGACTTTGCAGGCAAACGCCTCAGCCACTAAGCCATCTCTCCAGCCCCAATTCCACACCCCTTTAAAATAACTAAATTCTCTATAACATCTTTGGTAGGTTAATGTGCTACTCTGCCCTGCTATTAAGGCATTAGTTAAGCTGGATGCACACACCTACAGTCCCCAGTATGTGCAGGCTGAGGCAGGATGTTTGCTAGCCAAAGCTAGTCCACCCTATGCTACACAGAAGTCAAGGCCAGCCTCGGCTACATGATAAGATCCTCTCTAAAACAACAATCATGGTGACAATGAAAATAAGACAACATGAGATTTCAGAACTGAGCCCACAGACCTGTGTGGGATGTGAAAAATAATTAAAGAAATGTATTACCTTCCTGAGTTTTAATACTGGTGCCAAGGGAAGCAAAACTTTTGTGGATAAAGGCTCTCCGTTATCAAGTTGTTAATAAAAAGTAAATTAATGAAAAAAAAGGTTCTCCATTATCTTAAGGGCCTAAAATTGATGTCTTAAAAAACTATATGTGGGGGCTGGAGGTATGGCTTAGCAGTTAAGGCATTTGCCTGCAAAGCCAAAGGATCCGGGTTCTACTCCCCAGGACCCACGTTAGATAGATGCACAAGGGGACACATGCATCTGGAGTTCATTTGCAGTGGCTGGAGGTCCTGGCGCTCCCATTCTCTTTTCCCCTCTTCCTCTGTCAAATAAATAAAATAAAATATTAAAAAAAACAACTATATGGCCGGAGGGGTGGCTTAGTGGTTAGTATTAAAAAAAAAACCTATCTGTGGGGGCTGGAAGGATGGCTTAGTGGTTAAGGAGCTTGCTTACAAGGCCAAAGGACCCATGTTCAATTCCCTAGGACCCACGTTAGCCAGATGCACAAGGGTGTACATGTGTCTGGAATTCGTTTGCAGTGGCCAGAGGCCCTGGCATGCCCATTCTCAACTCTTGCTCACACTCTCTCTCTCTGAGTAATACATAATAAGAAAAAAACAAACTGTATGTGAAAGGCTGGAGAAATGGCTTAGTGGTTAAGGTGCTTGCCTGTGAAGCCAAAGGACCCAGGACCCATGTAAGCTGGATGCACAAGGTGGCTCATGTATCTAACAGAGTTCATCTGCAGTGGCTAGAGGCCCTGGCATGCCCATTCTCTTTATCTGCCTCTTTTTCTCAAATAAATAAATAAATAAATATTTTAAAAAGAAAGAAGAGGGCTGGAGAGATACCTTAACAGTTAAGGAATTTGCCTGTGAAGCCTAAGGACCCATGTTCGCCTCTTCTACATAGGCTAGACAGGTGACACAAGTGTGCAAGGCCACATATGTGCACAAGGTGGCCACATATCTGGAGTTCACTTACAGTGGCTGGAGGCCCTGGCATGCCAGTTCTCTCTCTCTCTTTCACACACACACATTAAAGAAAAAATAAATAAATAAAAATAAAAAGACCAGTCTGTTGGGCTTGCCTTTAAAAAAAAAAAAAAAAAGCCATTCCTCCCACCCCCAAAATTCTATGTGCTCAATGTTTTCTTTGGTAACCAGGGAATAAAGTGTTTCTATTACCTATGTTCTTGTTCTAGACATTACTAGCCCACGGACAACCAGCAGTGATTTGTAAGCAAGGTCCAAGAATTCAGAAAAGGACTGGTCATTGGACTATCACAACCACTCTGCTTCTTCTGCCTCAATCTGGTCTGCTGTTCGGGACTGGGAGGAGAAGGTCATTAAAGAAAGTGCTGGGGAGGACTTTCAGTTAGGAAGCAGAACCTCAGGGCTATGTTGTAACCATGTGCGTACAAAGCTAAATGTGCCAGACATCCAGAGCCGGAAGCAGGCAAAAGAAATGATGCACTTCCTCTCTGCTAGGGATTCCCCTTTTAGGTTAAGCAGAAGGTCAAGGAAGGTTAACAGCCCTCTCCCAATGCTAATAACACTCAAGGATGATGGAAACACCAGGAAGTATCAGGGTTCCAAAATGCGATTTACTATTAGTATTGAAATCAATCTTTTTTTTTTTTTTTTTTTTGGTTTTTCAAGGTAGGATGTCACTCTAGCCCAAGCTGACCTGGAATTCACTATGTAGTCTCAAGGTGGCCTCAAACTCATGGAGATCCTCTTACCTCTGCCTCCCGAGTGCTGGGATAAAAGGTGTATGCCACTACATCCAGCTTCAGTATACCTTAATGACAGCCACCATGCTGAGGAACAAAGTTAAAACAGGTAAAAATCATAAGGGAGGAAGCAACGAGTGCCTGTTTAAATTCCATGGTTGGGGAGCCGGGCGTGGTGGTGCACACCTTTAATCTCACAACTTGGGAGGCAGAGGTAGGAGGATCACCCTGAGACTACATAGTAAATTCCAGGTCAGCCTGAGCTAGAGTGAGACCCTACCTCAAAAAACCAAAAAAATGCTAAAAATTGGCATGTCAAGAGCCAAAGGAAGGGTAGGACTCCTTACAACATGCTCCCTCCAGACATAAAATGGCCTGGATATCCATGACCTCATAGTGCCTGACACTACCTACATCATAAGACCATCATAAGAGGAGGAAAAGACCATGACATCAAAATAAAAGAGAGACTGATTGAGATGGGGAGGGGATATGATGGAGAATGGAATTTCAAAGGGTAAAGTGGGGGGAGGGAGGGTATTACCATGGGATATTTTTTATAATTATGGAAAATGTTAATAAAAATTGAGAAAAAAGAAGAAATGTAACAAAAAAAGGAAACAAAACAACAATACTTCATTAAGAAAAATAAAATAAACTGGTGTCAATTCTTGTATCTCAAAATAGATACATTTTTCATGTTTAATATCTCATAATAACACTTTAACATATATATATATCATATTTAGGAATAATTAAGATATAAGCATGAAGGCTTAAAAAGATTTCATAATTAAATTCATCAAATAAGGAGCTTATTCGCTTTATTTCTTTTAATTAAACTAGCCTAGAGATCCAAGCTCAAAGTCTCTACTGGGAATTACCTTCCATCCATTCATGTATTACTTGCTCCTCCGTACTGCATCAAATAACCCTGTCTAGCTTCATTCAGTTGAACACACTAACAGGGAAGAGGAGGAAAAGTCCTGTTCTACCACCACTTCCTGCCGCAGATACAAGCCAGTCACTTCTGATCTGCTTCCATTTTTGGACACTTCCCTTCTGAAGTCCTGGCCAAAGACAGCAATTTATGTTCAATGTTTCTAGAAAATTCTTCTAAATCACTTTAAAACCCTTTCTTCACTTATTTATAGACTACTGTCTATGAAAGTCATTTACACTTTTTAAATCCATCTCACCAAACATGAAAATAGTGTTGGCTTAAAATAAAAACACAAAGCCGGGCGTAGTGGCACATGCCATTAATCCCAGCACTCGGGAGGCAGAGGTAGGAGGATTGCTGTGAGTTCGAGGCCACCCTGAGACTCCAAAGTGAATTCCAGGTCAGCCTGGGCTAGACTGAGACCCTACCTCGAAAAACCAAAAAATTAAATAAAATAAAAAAATAAAAACACAACACAAAATACCCTTATCTTCTATAAGCATCATTTTTACTATCTTAAGCAATTCTTTTTTATTTTTAAAAAAATATTTGATTTTTATTTATTTGACAGAGAGAAAGGGAGAAAGATGTAGAAGGGGGTAGAGAGAGAGAATGGGCATACCAGTGCTTGGGCCACTGCAAACAAACTGCAGAAGCATGTGACCCCTTGTGCATCTGGCTTATGTGGTCCTGGGGAATTGAACCTGGGTCCTTTGGCTTTGCACACAAACACCTTAACTGCTAAGCCATCCCTCCAGCACCCTCCCTTTTTAAAAATTATTTTTATTTATTTATTTGCAAGTAGAGAGAGATAGGGAGAAGAGGTACAAACAGAGAATGGGTGTGCCAGGGACTCCAGCAGCTGCAAACAAACTGTGCATCTGGCTTTACGTGGGAACTAGGGAATTGAACCAAGGTCATTAGGCTTTACCGGCAACTGCCTTAACAACTGAGCTATCTCTCCAGCCCCAATTTTTATGTTTTATTTATTATTTGTTGTTGTTTGTTTGCTTTGTTTTTGTTTTTCCAAGGTAGGGTCTCACTCTAGCTCAGGCTAACCTGGAATTCACTGTGTAGTCTCAGGGTAGCCTCAAACTCAGTGATTCTCCTACCTCTGCCTCCTGAGTGCTGGGATTAAAGACGTGTGCCACCATACCTGGCTTCTTATGTTTTTGCTTTTTAATTTTACTTATTTATTTGAGAGAGCAAGAGGGGACGATAGAGAGAAAGAGAGAGAGAGAGAGAGAGAGAGGGAGAGAGAGAGAAAGGGAGGGAGGAAGGGAGGGAGGGAGGAAGAGAATGGGCGCTCCAGAGCCTCCAGCCACTGCAAACGAACTCCAGACGCATGTACCACCTTGTTGTGCATCTGACTTACATGGTCCTGGGGAATCGAACCAAGGTCCTTTTGCTTTGCAGGCAAATGCCTTAACCACTAAACCATCTTCTCCAGCCCCTTATTTTTTTTTTTAAGGCGTTCTTTATTTGAAAAAATTACTTATGCTGCCCCCAGATAAAGTTGACAAAGCTGTTGGACCCCCCTTCCCCTTGTAAGATGAATATTTTACTTCCCATGGGTATGTGTGTATATATATGTAGTCCAGTTCTGGAGAAGTGTCTTAGGAATTCTAGCTTTTAGCCAGATGTGGTGGCATCCACCTTCAATCCCAACATTTTTAAAGAAATCATTTTTTAAAATATATTTTATTTATTTGAGAGACAGAAAGGGGGAAGAGAATGGGTGTGTCAGGGCCTCCAGCCACTGCAAAAGAACTCCAGACACATGTGGCCCTTGTGCATCTGCTTACATGGCTCCTGGAGAATAGAACTGGGATCCTTTGGCTTTACAGGCAAATACCTTAACCACTAAGCCATCTCTCCAGCCCAATCCCAACATTTTTGAGAGGCAGAGGTGGATCACTGTGAGTTTGAGGCCAACCTGAGCCTACATAGTGAATTCCAGGTCTGCCTGGGCTACAGTGAAATCCTACCTCAAAAAACACAAGAACAAAATTAATAAACTCAGAATTCTAGCCCTTGTTTTCTATTTTTTTTGGGGGGGGTTTCAAGGTAGGGTCTCAGAGTGGTCTTTCAGGGTGGTCTCTAACTCAATGCAATCCTCCTACCTCCTCTGCCTCCTGAGTGCTGGGATTAAAGGCATGCACCACCATGACCAGCCTAGGAATTCTAGCTTTTAAAAGTTACATATTCAGGGATGGAGAGATGGCTTAGCTATCAAGGCACTTGCCTACAAAGCCAAAGGACCTAGATTCAATTTCCCAGGAGCCCCATAAGCCAGATGCACAAAGTGGCACATGCGTCTGGAGTTCATTTGCAATAGCTGGAGGGCCTGGCACACCCTCTCCCCCCATCAAATAAATAAATAAATATTAAAAAAAGAAAAATTACACATTCAAAGTGGGTGTGGTCGTGCACACCTTTAATTCCAGCACTCAGGAGGCCAAGGTAGGAGGATCACTGGGTTCGAGGCCAGCCTAAGATTACATAGTGAATTCTAGGTCAGCCTGGGCTAAAGCGAGAGCCTATTTATTTAAAAATAAAACAGGGAGCCGGGCATAGTGGTACACACCTTTAATCCCAGCACCCAGGAGGCAGAGGTAGGAGGATTGCCGTGAGTTCAAGGCTACCCTGAGACAACATAGTGAATTCCAGGACATCATGGGTTAGAGTGAGACCATACCTCAAAAAAAAAAATAGGGGCTGGAGAGATGACTTGGCAGTTAAGCTGTTTGCCTGGAAAGCCAAAGGACTCAGGTTTGATTCCCCAGGAACCACATAAGCCAGATATACAAAGTGGCACATGGGTCTAGAGTTTGTTTGCAGTGGCTGGAGGCCCTGGCATGCCCATTCTCTCTCTCACTGCCTCTCTCAAATAAATGATAAAAAAGTAAAAATTTTAAATAAAATTATATAATCGAATAAATTAAAAAATGAAAAATATTTGTATATGTGTGTGGTTTCTGCCTCGAGAGCTAACACATATGCTTGACTTCTTTACCATGCCAACAGACATTTCTATTTGTTCAGGGCAGCTGGTTCAGTTCACTGGCTACAAACAAGCCAGAATTACTGTTCAAGCCTGTTAATACAACCTTCTGTATCACCGGGATCATAGCGGGCTGTCACGTGACTGCTGAGAAAACCACAGGTTTCTGGGCCAAGCATGGCTGGATGGCCTGACTAGGTCACATAACCCTCACAGACCAGTGTACCGCCCTTGTCTGGCAGTTAGAGAAGCACATACCTCTTCATAATTTTTTGCCTCCACTCCGTGTTTCATGTCTAGAATCACGAGTTGGTCAGGTATCCGCCCTGTTCCTGAGAAAGAAATCAAAAGATTCATTGTGCAAAATACTTAAGATTCCGGGAAATCGCCCACCCACCCTCCATCTCTCTAACCTCTATCCTCTCAATAGAAGGAAACAGCCACAACTCCTCCCCCTACTCAGCTGCTGAAAATTCCTGGCTAGGGCTAAAATCACAAACATTCTAGACAAAGCCTCCATCTGTGTGGGGTGCCGGAAAGCAAGGAGAACATGCTGCTGGCAAACATCTGAGCAAGCAGGACACAAGACACTGCAGCCGGCACCACAGAGGAGCAGAATAAACTAAACACAAAGGCTACGGGACTGGGAGCTAAAACCCAAGTTACCACCATGTGGGACTGAGTGCCATACAGATCAGCAAGGAGGAGGCACCAACCCAGGCTGAAACCACACACTTCTACCCCTGAAAAGTATGCTGTTAGCTGGGTGTGGTTGCACATGCCTTTAATCCCAGCACTCAGGGGGGAGAGGTAGGAGGACTGCCATGAGTTCGAGGCCACCTGGAAATTACCTAGTGCATTCCAGGTCAGCCTGGGCTAGAGTGAGACCCAACCGTGAAAAACCAAAAAAAAAAAAAGCATGTCGTTAAGTTTTGAGAGAAGTCATACTCACTTTGGATTGTAGTCTACTGGGGATAACAAGACCAACAATGCAACACTCCTATTAGAAAAAGTAAACTGAGGGGCTGTACAGATAGATGGCTTAGCAGTTAAGGTGCTTGCTTGCAAAGCCAAAGGACCTCAGTTCGATTCCCCAGAACCCACATAAGCCAGATGCACAAGGGGGTACATGGGTCTGGAGTTCGTTTGCAGTGGCTGGAGGCCCTGGTGTGCCCATTCTCTCTCTCCCTCTCTCAAATAAATTTAAAAAGAAAGAAAGAAAGAGTAAACTGAGAGCTGTCGTGGTGGTGCACACCTTTAATCCCAGCACTGGGGAGGCAGAGGTAGGAAGATTGCCATGAGTTCAAGACCACTCTGAGACTACATAGTGAATTCCAGTCAGCCTGAGCTAGAGAGAAACTACCTCAAAAAAAACCAAAAAAACAAAAAAACAAAAACACGGATCAGAAGGGAATTCTACGGCTGGAGAGATGGCGCAACAGTTAAGGCCCTTGCCTGCCTGCAAAGCCTAAGAACCCAGATTTGATTTCCCAGGACCCACGTAAGGCAGATGCACAAGGTGGTACACGCATCTGGAGTTCATTTGCAGTGGCTGGAGGCCCTGGCATCCCCATTCTCTATTTGCCTCCCGTCCTCTCTCTCCCTCAAAAATAAGTAAGTAAATACATTTAAAAAAATGTTTTTTAAAGGGGGGAATTCTAAGCCAGGAGGCAGAGGTAAGAGGATCATCTGAGTTCAAGGCCACCCTGAGTTGACACAGTGAATTCAGGTCAGCCTGGGCTAGAATGAGACCCTACCTCAAAAACACAAACAATAAAAAGGAAATTCTAATCTTAAATCATCGAACAAGAGAAATGGAAAGACTCAGAGAGAAAACCAGCCATAAGCCCTATATTTCACCTAACTATAAAACACAATACTGTTTGCATGAATTTAAGAGGTTTTAGGAAATCTAGTACCACTTCAGCACTGAGAATTCTTGTGACAAGCTGGAGAATGTTACTGTCCCCTTAGCTGCCTGGGAAACAATGGAGGCTTTCTGAAATGGAGTGAAGTCTTAATTCAAACACTACGGCAAAGTTCACTGGGAGCTGGCACTGTACTATCTCTGCCTTCAAATAACTGGATGACAATCTAACACATGTGCACAACAGCTACGGTACAAATGCAAAGTACTGCAAAGGTTTAAGCCCAAACCTCATCTCAGGTAATCCCAGCTATAGAGAAAAGATAAGAGGGCTGAGGAGATGGCTTAGTAGTTGAGGTGTTTGCCTGCAAAGCCAAAAGATCTAGGTTCAATTCTCCAGGACCCATGTAAACCAGATGCACAAGGGGGTGGCACATATATCTGGAGTTCGTTTGCAGTGGTTGGAGGCCCTGGTGTGCCCATTCTCTCTCTCTCAAAAAAAATAAATAAATAAAATATTTTAAAATTTAAAAAATATAAATTTTTAAAAAAAGATAAAAAAAAAGGGAAGAAATGAGTTGTAGACTGGATCCAAAGGCAGGCATGAAGTAAAGCATTCTAGACAAAAGGCAAAGGATGGGCAAAGCCTCCCCTATGGGAAAAAGGACAGCTTCTTTTTTCTTCTTGAGACAGATCCCTCAAACTTACTATGTAGCTGAGGCTGGCCTTGAACTTCTGCTACTCCTGCCTTTACCCTCCTAAGTACTGAGGTTACATCCTTCATGCATAGCTGAACATATTTAAAAGAAATTAAAGAATTTCTTTTACGCAGACTAGAACAAATTGCAAACAAAATAAAAGACTACAAAGACAAGATTAAGAATAGACTAAGGGCTGGAGAAATGGCTTAGTGGTTAAGGCATTTGCTTGCGAAGTCAAAAGAATCTCGGTTTGATTCCCCAGGACTCACATAAATCAGATGCACAGCGTGGTACATGAATCTGGAATTCGTTTGCATGGCTGGAGACCCTGGCATACCCATTCTCTCTTTCTCCTCTCTCAAATAAATAAATAATACTACATATACATATAATGGATTAAGAGCTGGGTGTGGTGGCACATGCCTTTAATCCCAGCAGTACTCAGTAGGCAGAGGCAGGAGGATTGTTGTGAATTCAAGGCTACCCTGAGACTCCATAGTGAATTCCAGGTAAGCCTGGGCTAGAGTGAAACCCTACCTCAATAAAAACCAAAATAATAATAATAATACTGGCCTGGAGAGATGGCTTAGTGCTTAAGGTGCTTGCCTTCAAAGCCAAAGGACCAAGGTTCAACTCCCCAGGACCCAGGTAAGCCAGCTGCATAAGGGGGAATGCACATCTGGAGTTCATTTGCAGTGACTGGAGACCCTGGCACGCCCTTTCTCTCTCTCTTTCTACCTGCCTATTTCTGTATCTCTCTCTTTCTCTCAAATAAGTAAATAAAAATAAAATATTTAAAAAATAAAAAGCAAGTCAGATAAAAAAAAATAATTAAAAAAAGAGAGAACGGACTAAAACAGCCAGGTGTGGTAGCACATGCCTTTGAACCCAGCACTCAGAGGTAGGAGAATTACTATGAGCTCAAGGCCAGCCTGTGACTACATAGTGAATTCCAATTCAGCCTGGACTAGAGTAGGACCCAAAAGAATAAACTAAAACAGTCACACATGCCTTAAAACCACAAATCTCCAAATAAAACACTCAGTCTCATCTCCCAAATCCTATGTGTAATCCCAATGATGACATTATTCACAGATGTAAACACTCATTCTTATGTCTCTCCATCATTTAGAAAGACAGGAAAGCAGGAGTACAGCTCAGTGGTAGAGTACTTACCTATCATACCCAAGGTCCTGGGCTCAATCCCCAGCACTGGGGGAAAGGGGAGAAGCAGGCATGGGGTCACACATTTACAATGCCAGCAGTAAGGAGGCTGAGGCAGGAAAGGATTGATGCGAGTTCAGAACCAGCCTGCGCTCCATAGAGAAGTAAAAACTAAGTAGCCCAAGTGAATATATGCCATCTTAGGCTGGAGACACAGCAAGTAGAAAGGCATGAGTTCAATCCCACTACTGTGTGTGTGTGTGTGTGTGTGTGCGCGCGCGCGTGCGCGTGCGCATGCACGTTTTGCTCTCCTACATAATGCTGGCCTCCAATTCAGAGCAATCCTCCTGCATTAACCTCCTATGTGCTGGGATGATGCTCAATTCTCAGTCTTCTGACTCTATTGGTCACAGCAGAGTATAAGAATTTTTCAAGCCCAAGTAAAACCACAAAACCACAGACCTGTGGCTGGTCTGAGCCCAAACTATACAGTTTCTTGAACAAAACAGTTATTTTATTCCCTTGACTTACATCAGGTCTTAAAGGGTCTCCTTTGCAAAAAAAAATCTACCAAGTAATCTGCATTTGTCTGGCAAACAGCAAATGTTTTGTTTTGAACAAAACTCATTTTGTTAGAGCAGTTTTAGGTTCACAGCAGAACAGAGAGGAAAGCAGTCCAGACATTCACCATTTCTCCTCACGCTGACCGGTGCACAGCCACCCTGATAGCACCCTCCACAACGGCAGTGTATACCAAAAACCACACTGATACATCACTATCACATGAAGTCTAGAGTTTACTTAACTTATCTCCTGGTGTATATTTCAAAAGTAATGCTGGAATCAATGTATCATGATGCATATACCATCATAATACCGACTGCTTTAACTGCCCTATAAATCCTCTATGCTATACATCACCAATCTTCTCTACCAAGACAAGACTTTAAAAGATACTTCAAAGGTACAAGGTATTGGGTCTGCGTATCAAAATAAATGAAGACTAAAATAAAACTAGAAACCGAGTGCTGACTCTAGCAGGGGCTCTACAGCGTTGAAAAGACACTGTGTACTTACCCTTGCTCTCAAAACACACTTCAAACATATCATAATCTTCCGTCGTAAAGGCAAACTTCCCTTTGGATGCATCCTCTTTGGAGTATAGAATGTGCCCAGCAGAATCTGTGATCTGAAAGTAAGTATAAAGGAATTGTTGGTAAAGAGCACTCAGGGACTCAGCAGTTAAAGAAAGGCATTTGCTTGCCAGTCAGGGGTTCAATTCCCCAGCATCCACATAAAGAAGGGCACATGTTCAGATGGCCATCATGGCACACACCTTTAATCCCAGCACTCAGGAGGACAAGAAAGGAGGATTTCCATGAGCTTGTGCTCAGCCTGGGCTACAGAATGAGTTCCAGGTCAGCCTGGGGTATGGTGAAATGCTGTCCGAATGACTATGAGCACAGACGAAGGGCATTCACTAGCGGGTTGGAGGTCACATATTAAGCCAATCAGTATAAGCCAAGAGATGATGTAGCAATTTAAGGGATCATATCCCTAGCTAAAAGCACATGGCTATATGAGAAAAGGTACATTTTACCAACTAAAACAGGAAGTAGTGGTTTCATTAAATTTTTTTTTTTTTTTTTTTGAGATAGGGTTTCACTCTAGCCCTGGAATTCACTATGTAATCTCAGGCTGGCCACAAACTCATGGCAATCCTCCTACCTCTGCCTCCTGAGTGCTGGGATTAAAGGTGTGCACCAATGCATCTGGCTTCTTTTTTAAAAACCTCCAGATGCATGTGCCACCTTGTGCATCTGGCTTTACTTGGATCCTGGGGAATTGAACTAGGGTCCTTAGGCTTTGCAGGCAAGCACTTTAACCACTAAGCCATCTCTCCAGCCCAATCTTTTTTTTTTTTTTTTTTTGAGACAGGGTTTCATGCAGCCCAAGCTGGCTGAGAATGACCTTGATGCCTTCATATTAAGGGATCACCTTTGCCAGGTGTGGCAATGCACACCTTTAATCCCAGCACTCAGGAGGCAGAGTGAGGAGGATCACTGTTAGAGGAAAAAAAGAAAAAGAAAGTATCACCTTTATACCTTGAATATATACAGTTTCTATTTTCCAATTATATCACAATGAAGCTGAAAGAAAGAAAAACAAACAAGACAGCTCCAACACAACTGCAGATACTACAAGACCGCACAGGCTCAGAATATAATTCAGAGGGAATAAAAGCTGAGTCTTGGGTGATGACTATCAATCAGGGAAGACCAGGGCAGACATTCAGGGAAGAAAACAGCAAATGCAAAAGCCAAGTGGAATTCGGGGAAGAAAAACAGCAAATGCGAAAGCCTCAAGCGGAATGCATAGAAGCCCGGAAGGACTTGGCTCAGTGCAAATCAGATAGCTGTCCAGTCTGCATTCTCACTGCACAGGGACCACAGAGCTAGGGAAAACCTGAGGTCGGCAACAGCTAGCTGAATAATTTGCAAGGAAAAATCTGAAGATTCATTATGGACATTTTTCACAATAAGGGATCCTTGAGAACTCTGGCTACCCAAATATATATGGCAAAAGGTCTAGAAATCAGTACGATCCCAAACTAATTGTATTGTGCCACTTTTTTAAAGAATCAGCTTACCACCCTTGCACTCACTTCTCTACTCCCAGTCCCTAAAAGGAAATGACAACTTTTTAAGAGAAGTTCCAAGAGGCAGGATATAGGTATAACAGGTTTCCATATTTCAAGTTCATGTGAAAACCCTAACTTGGAGTAGGCTCCTATGAATGAAGTTCTAGACAACAGAGTTTCTCTGAGGTGAATTTGGGTAAAACAGTTCCAGACTTGCACAAGCACTAATTTAATTCTGGAGAGACAAGATCAAGTCACAGGTTGTTAAATGTGCTCAAACATAAGGGAACCAGCAGAGGGCAGCAGTGAATAAGCACTTGTCCATGTTACAGCTGAACAATCAGAGATTTTGTCACCGGCAAGCTCAGGAAAGGAAATAGACTAGGTCACTGGCTTAGGACAAACAAGCAAGTTTAATAGCCTTGACAAGATTTGGCACACACTTGCCCATCCACCGTTTTCCTGGAAGATTTGATTTGATCTCCTGATTTTCTCCTAAGATAATAAAAGTGTCCTTCAAAAAAAGTTTTCTTTCTTTTTTAAATTTAAGGAAAGGAATCCTAGATCATCAAAAGGTTTAATGCAGGTCATAAAACTTTTTAGGACACTAGTAAAAATGCTGGAGTGCTTTGCAAAATGAATTGAAAAACTCCATTAACAGTCCATACCTCCAACTGGTACTTAAAAGTAGTGAGCACTGCTGAACTTATCCCTGCCACATTGCACTGAGGAACTAGTCATGCAAGAACCTTTTGCTCTATCCTGGCCTATAACATCTCAAAATCTATTAAGAGGCTCATTCTAGGGCAAAGATGTAAATGAAGTACCAGAGGCTGGATGCAAGGATGAACCTCTGCAGCCTCTTATTACTACTAAAGTTAGCTTCCAGGGCAGGCGTGGTGGCACACACCTTTAATCCCAGCATTCAGGAGGCAGAGGTAGAAGGATCTCCATGAGTTCGAGGCCATCCTGAGACTCCATGGGGAATTCCAGGTCAGGCTGAGCTAGATAGAGTGAGACCCTACCTTGAAAAACCAAAATAAACAAATAAATAAAAAATAAAAGTAGCTTCCAGACATGGTATGTGATACTGTTCAGGGTTGGTAATTTTTTTTTTGGGGGGGGGTGTAATTTTGAGGTAGAGTTTTGCTCTAGTCCAGACTGACCTGGAATTCACTATGTAGTCTCAGGGTGGCCTTGAACTCATGATGATCCTCCTACCTCTGCCTCCCAAGTGCTGGGATTAAAGGCGTGCGCCACCAGGCCTGCCCCCTATTTAGAGAGAAAGTGGCAGAGAGAGGGGGAGAGAATGGGTATGCCGGGGCCTCCAGACACTGCAAACAAACTCCAGATGCATGTGCCCCTTTGTGCATCTGCCTTACGTGGGTCCTGGAGAATGGAACCGGGATCCTTTGGCTTTTTAGGCAAATGCCTTAACTGCTAAGCCATCTCTCCAGCCCCACTCAGAGTTCTCTTACTAGTATGAAAAGCAGCTTCCAAACATGATGTGTGATAACTGTTTAGGGTTCCCTTAAGGCCTCCCCATTTTTATCTGCCTTCTAACTTTCAGCTAACACAACTATATGAAGAAATCTGGGCAAGCAACCTGACAATACAACTTGGAGGTTAGATTAATTTAGATGGATTGCTGGGCATTCTGCCTAGTTCAAATAACTTTGAAGTTATTTAGTAGCAAAGCTTTTAATCTTAAAAAAAAAATCACATGGTGGTTGTAGGAGACAGATTCAGGTTCGCTGAAATGAACTTCCAGACCAGGCACAGTTATGGAGGGATATTTATTGAAGCCTACAGACCCAAGGGAAGTTCCATAATGGCAGAAGAAGCTGGCCTGCCTTCACAGGCCCAAGCAGACACAGAGAGAAGTACAAGCCTAAAGGTCAAAAGCCACAGCACACTTTAGAACTCCAGCTAGGTAGTCAGCAGATGCAAACTACAAACAAACAACTGAATATATTGGGGGCCATCTATTCTATTCAAACCACCACAGTGGTACATGTCTTTAATCTCAGCACTCAGGAGGAAGAGGCAGGACGATTGTCATAAATTTGAGGCCACCCTGACACTACACAGTGAATTCCAGGTCAGCGTGGGCTAGGGTAAGGCCTTACCTAGAAAAAAATAAAATCACATCCCCTAACCCTTATTACATAAATCAGCAGGCAGATAAAATCAGGAAATAGGAGACCAGGCTAAGCTCAATGTTGAGCCTGCAAAGTCTAATAGGCTGAAATGCTGTTTAAATTAAAAAAGCTATTCAAAGCTGGGCGTGGTGGCGCACGCCTTTAATCCCAGCACTTGGGAGGCAGAGGTAGGAGGATCGCCGTGAGTTCAAGGCCACCCTGAGACTACAGAGTTAATTCCAGGTCAGCCTGGACCAGAGTGAGACCCTACCTCGAAAAACCAAAAAAAAAAAAAAGCTATTCAAGCCAGGTGTGGTGGCACACGCCTTTTAATCCCAGCACTCAGGAGGCAGAGGTCTGAGGACTGCCTTGAGTTCAAGGTCAACCTGAGACTACATAGTGAATTTCAGGTCAGCCTGGGCTACAGTGAGATCCTACCTAGAGAAACAAAAGAAAAGAAAACAAAAAATTATTCACTTATTACAATTCTTTTGTTTGGTTTTGCTGTGCTAGCGTGGGACTCGTAGCAATCTGCCTGCCTCGCCCTTTGGCGCGCTAGGGCTTAGGGGAGTGTAAGAATACACCAAGCAAATGATGCCTTTTTTTTTGCTTTTGTTTTCCAAGGTAGGGTCTCACTCTAGCCCTGACTTAGAATCTACTCTGTAGTCCCAGGCTAGCCTCGAACTTGTAGTAATTATTATAGAATTTCCCAAACAAAGAGATATCAAGTTATAAAATTTGCTCACATATGACATCAAGGAATGGAAAGTAATAAAACTTTCTGGTTAACACCTTCTGATGAAAAGTGAACCCAAGTTTGCAACTTCAAGAGTAAAAAAGGTATGAATTTCATATGTCGAGTCCTTGGTGTCAAGATCTTGTGAATACTCACACTGAAACTGTTACCAAGTGAGAAGACAGGTCACAGGAAATAAATCCATTTAGAATTAGACTTTCTTGGAACATCCTAGGCAGTGGCTAGAACTAGGTTCTTGAGTTGGTCCACCTACTGAAACCTGCAACCCGGCCTCTCTCTTTTACCAAACATTTGAGATAACGCTGCCCAATGCAGAAGGATCTCTAAGGAACTCAGAGCAAAATGGCAATTAGGAATAAAGCAGGATAGTGTTCACCTGGGGTAAAAATAAATAGTTATTTCAGGAGTGTAACAAATGACATCTGCACAGTAAATTTTGGCTTAAGTTTTCTGGAAGTCAAGATTAAACGACTAAAACAGAAACAGGCTGGGTACGACATTTGTTTTGTAATGAAAGTGCGCAAGTTTTCCTGGAACTAACCATGAGCAATTTATCAGGTCAGTCCTTATCATTTTCAACTACGGTCTTACCGAAGATGCAAATACAGTTTAGTGATCCTCTACAATGAGGAATGAAAGCCTGATACCAGAAAGAACTGTAGGAATGTCCCAGAGGCAAGACAGAAAGGCAGGATGAACCATGGAGAAGCAGCACCTCACTGGGGAATCTGAATAAAGCCTTCTGTCTCCAGAAGCAAGAATCCCAGCACAGCTAACAACTGCTTCCGGACCTTTCCCTATCCCAGCTACAAACCTGCAAGTTTCTAGGAATCTCACCAGAAAATCCTACTGTGTAACCCTAGTAGCTTCTGGTTTCTTTCCTTTAAAAAAAATCAGATTGAAACCCCATTCAAGACACCTTCATAGTTATCTGATAATTTCACTAATCAAAAAGAGAGAGAGAGGAAAAAAAAAGGCTTCAGGCATGATGGCTCATACCTATAATCCCAACAGCTGAAAGTAGATAGATCACAGTGAGTTCAAGGCCAGCCTGGACTATAGACTTGCAGGTCATCTTAGACTACAGTGAGAACCTCATTCAAAAGCAAACAAAAAGCTGGAGAGATGGCTTAGAGGTTAAGGCACTTGCCTGCAAAGCCACAGAACTTAGGTTCAATTCCCCAGTACTCACGTAAGCCAGATGCACAAGGTGGCACATGGATCTGGATGGAGTTCATTTGCAGTGGCTGGACGCCCTGGCATGTCCATTCTCTCTCTTTCTTTATCTTAAATAAATAAATAAAGCAGGGTGTGGTGGCACTTGGGAGGCAGAAGTAGAAGGATCACCAAGAGTGACACCTGGGACTACACAGTGAATTCCAGGTCAGCCTGGGCTAGAGTGAGACCCTACCTCGAAAAACCAAAATAAATAAACAATTTTAAAGTAGGGGTAGGGGGAGGTGGAAGTGGGTGTGGTGGCACACATTTTATGCCTTTAGTCCAGCACCTGGGAAACAGAGGTAAGAGGATTTCCCTCAGTTCAAGGTCAGCCTGGGGCTACAGCACGAGTTCCAGGTCAACTTGAGCTACAGTGAGATCCTGCCTTGGAGGGAAAAAAAAAATAGAAAAAGGAAGGAAAGAAGAATATAGCACAGGATATGCATTCATATGGAAGGCTCTACACTGGGCATAGTAATTCATGCTTATAATCCTGGCACTAGGAAAGCAGAAGCAGGCTTAGAAACTCAAGGTTATCCTAAACTACACAGCAACACAGTAAATCTGGCCAACTTCAGCTATATGAGACCCTGTCAAAAGAAACAGCCTTTAATCCCAGCATTCCAGAGGCAGAGGTCGGAGGATGGCTGTGAGTTCGAGGCCAGCCTGGGACTACAGAGTAAGTTCCAGGTCAGCTTAGGGTAGATACAGTGAGACCTTAACTTTAAAAAAAAAAAACGGTAGGAAGGCAGGCTACAGAGCTAGGAAGAAAGGAAGGAGAGAGGGAAGGAAAAAGGGAGGGAGGGAGACTGGCTGGCTGCCACAGGGCCAGGGGTTAGGTAAAGTACTTAAACACTATTCCAGTGGTCTGAGTTTGGCTTCCAGAACCACCAAACAAACCATATGTTGCCACAGTATCTCAAAACTGAAAAATATTGGAAAGTTCTAATTTTTATGTCTGGTTATAGTCTATGGGCATAAAATGAATTTACCCTGATCCTTCAATCAAAAGAAAAGAACAGGGTTGGAGAGATGGATCAGTGGTTAAGGTCTTTCTTACAAAGCCTGACAGCCTGGGCTCCATTTCCCAGTATTCATGTAAAACCAGCTGCATAGAGTGGCACAAGTCTCTGGAGTTCATTTGCAGTGGCAAGAAGCCCTGGCATGCTGCTCCCATTCTCATTCCCTATCTCTGCTAGCAATTAAACAAGTAAATGTTTTCTTTAGATTTATCTGACAGAGTGAGAGACAGAGAGAGAGAGAGAGAATGGGTGTGCCAGGGCCTTCAGCCACTACAAAGGAACTCCAGACACATGTGCCAACTTGTGCATCTGGCTTACATGGGTCCTGGGGAATTGGACTGAGGTGCTTTTGCATTGCAGGCAAATGCCTTAACCACTAAGCCATTACTCCAGCCCAGCAAATATTTTTTTAAAAGGCAAGAATAAACTGGGTATGCCTTTAATCCCATCACTCAGGAGGCAGAGGCAGGATGATTGCTATGAGTTCAAGACCAGCCAGAGAATACACAGTGAATTCCAACCTGGTCTAGAGTGAGACCATACCTGGAAAAAATAAAATAAAGTAAAATAAAATAAAAGAGTAACATCTTTAACCTGCACTCCTGAAATTCACACGGAGTTTTTTACTCAGAAAAAAGTCAGGGCTGAAAAGATAACATGGTGGTTAAGGTACTGGCCTGCAAAGCCAAAGGACCCAGGTTCAGTTCCTCAGTACAGACATATAGCCAGATGCACAAGGTGGCACATGCATCTGGAGTTTGTCTGCAGTGGCTATAGGCTCTGGTGTGTCCATTCTCTCTCTCTCTCTACCTGCCTCTTTCGCTCAAAGAAATAAAAATTTAAAAAAGAAAAAATGAAAGTGAGCAAGACCACAAGCAGCTATATTAAGCAACACTAAATTCTGCCAACTTTCCTATATAAATCAGTGGCAATATAGTACAGCACCAAAGTATTAACTAAAATATGATCAAGGAGGGTTTGTGTACGAGTGTTGAGAACCAGAAATGGAAGTTTCCAGGCACTGGTAAGATAATGGATAGATGCTCTCTTCCTGCTCTGTCAGCATTTGCTTCATTAACTAACTCCAGGCAGTATGTCATGCTTGACTGGAGGAGGGTGATATCAGAGGAAGAAAGGAGGAAAAAGGGAGGAAGGGGGGGAATGAAATGAAAGACCAATCACTGCCTTTACAACACTCCTGCGGGGGTGAAGCCAGATCAAATGTTTTTTTCATACTGTTCCGAAGTTATTTACGGTAAAAACCTCCAGCATGACCCTTTTGGGCACAAACAAAGCCTTGTTCTTTTTTAACAACTAGTCTCTTGATTCCCTACATGTTATGCTGAACAATGAGATTGAGGGCACAGGATAAAGCTGATGACATCAACCTCCTTCAATCCGAGGCTGGTTTGGGAGCCCATGTTCTGGTCAGTGGCCAGCTGGCTGATTTCACAGAGGGCCCTACTGTCCAGGATGCCAGGCTGGCTATGAATCAGGGGCAGTGGCCTTGCTAGCATCAACTATGTCAGCAGTTCACACATGGAAGTCACCGCCCCCCTTCAGGTCACCTTTATAAATTGTTCCACTCCCTAAAGACTGGACTCCGTCTTCATGAAGATGTGGTGTACTGCTTCCAAACTCTTTTTCTTTTTCCTTTTAATTTTTATTAGCATTTTCCATGATTATAAAAAAATATCCCATGTTAATTCCCCCCCCCACTTTCCCCTTTGAAATTCCATTCTCCATTATATTACCTCCCCATCTCAATCATTGTACTTACATATATACAATATCAACCTATTAAGTACCCTCCTCCCTTCCTTTCTCTTCCCTTTATGTCTCCTTTTTAACTTACTGGCCTCTGTTACTAAGTATTTTCATTCTCACACAGAAGCCCAATCATCTGTAGCTAGGATCCAAATACCAAACTCTTTTTCTAGATCAGTTCACAGCTAGGTACACTGTGGACAACTGTTTGTTGAGTAAAATTCAAATGAAGGAACATATCCTGCAATTTTTATGAAGGAACACAAGGTTGGGGTTTAATTTAAAGCTATAAATTTTCTATATAATACAAAAAGAAACTAGATTTTAATCCACTAAATGTTAATGCGAACGTATATCAAACCTCCCAGTTACTAGACTGTTTCTTATCCACTGGACGAGTCACATTAAATATCAATTTGAGGGCTGGAGAATTGGTTTGCAAAGCCAAAGGTCCCAGGTACAATTCCCCAGGACCCACATAAGCCAGATGCACAAGGTGGCACATATGTCTAGAGTTCATTAGAGGCCCTGGCACACCCATTCTCTCTCTCCATCTCTGTTTTACTATCCGTCTCTTTCTCTCAAATAAACAAACAAATAAATAAAATACTTTTTAAGGCAGGCATGGTGGCATACACCTTTAATCCCAGCACTTGGGAGGCAGAGGTAGGAGGACTGCCGTGAGTTTGAGGCCAGCTTGAGACTACACAGTGAATTCTATGTCAACCTGCACTAGACTAGCAAGACCCTATCTCAAAAAAAAATACTACTACTAATAATAATATCAGTTTGAGGACTGGAAAGATGACTCAGCAATTAAAGGCTCTTGCTTACAAGGCATTAAGGCCAGGTTTCAAGACCCCTGAACCCACATAAAACTAGATGCACAAAGCAGTGCAAGTGTTTGGAGTTTGTCTGCAGATGTGCAACAGTGTGGATCTGAAATGAAGACACCCAAATGAAGGCGTTCCATCCTTCATTGTGGCTTGAAAATCCCCAATACTCCTTTCTTATTCCACACCCACAGTCAACTACTGTTAAATTTAGGACTGTCCTTTTAGACTTCTTTTCCCCAGGTACTATTTTTGTTTGAATACATACTGAGCCCATTTTTAAGAGGGGATAAGACTATACTGCTTTCTAACTTTTTTTTTTTTTTCCTTTTTGGTTCTTTGAGGTAAGGTCTCACTCTTGCCCAGGCTAACCTGGAATTCACTCTGTAGTCTCAGGGTGGCCTCGAACTCACCGCAATCCTCCTACCTCGGCCTTCCAAGTGCTGGAATTAAAGGCCTGTGCCACCACACCTGGCTTACAACTTATTTTTCCTTATAGAATATCCTAGATTTCTTTACATGCTAGTTTACTTACTTTATATTTTTAGGTGCTGGGGGATCAAGCCCAGAGCCTCATGCGTGCATGCTAGGCAAGCTCTCTACCACTGAACTCTACTCCCTAGTGTCCTTGCTTCTTTTCATAATGTGGTATAGTTTTCTTCAATATTGTTGTTCCACAGTCATTTAGGTACATGAAGGCAAATAATGCTTATGAATTCTTTAAGGATAATTCCAGTTAATAAATGTGGAATAGCTTGAATTACATAATTATTTCATAACCTAATGAATAAATTCACATAAGAATCATCAGAGGATTGCTACATGAAGATGAATGGGAAGCTTTACAATGGCAGCATCAGGCTGCTACCACCCAGGGGGGCAGAAACAGGACCCACTTCACAAGCTGTCTATGGTCTGATCCCCCAAACCTGCAAATGATCTCTTTTTTGGCAAAGGAGAATTTTGAGATGTTCCTTTTAAAGAGGAGCAAAGAAGCTGGGCATTGTGCACACACCTTTAATCCCAGCACTTGGAAGGCAGAGGTAGGAAGATTGCTGTGAGTTCGAGGCCACCCTGAGACTACTTAGTGAATTCTAGGTCACAGCCTGGGCTAGAGTGAGACCCTACCTTGAAAAACCAAAAATAAATAAGTAAAAATAAAGAGGAGCCCAGAGGGAGGCAGGAGAGAGAAGATATGATGGAAACAGACCAGGAGAAGAAAGGGGAGGACAGACAAGGAGAGAGAAGAGAAATATGTGAAGATACTACATGGCTTTGATCATGGAGCCACAAGTCAAGAGACAAAGCATGCAGGTGGCTTCTAGAAGGTGGGAGAGGAAGGTGATTCTCCTCTCAGCCTCCAGAAGGAACAGAACTCTACAGACCTCCAGACGTGCTAAATGTCTGTCAGTCACTAACTGTGTAGTAATGTTACTGCAATAGTACGCCTGTAATACACATCTGAGGCCAATTATCAACCTTAGCAGCACTAAGTTCCTGCCTTGAGGCCCCATGAAGACACACCACTGGCCATGAGGTAAGTAGATTTTTCTTTTCAGTGCTAGGGATCAAATGCAACATCTGTAAGTATCCATACCAAAAAGACAACTGAATCTGACTGCATCTATATAGCTTACTCCTTTTACAAAAAATATGGAGGAGCTGAAGAGATTAAATGATACATAAAGCAAATAGAGCAGTCTAATTGGACTGGAGGCCTGCTCCATGGGAGGGAATACATCCCTGATATTGAAAACCTAAAACAGGGGTAGTCAGGAGCCCTAGGGGTGTAACATCCACTGCTGTCTGGCTAAATGTATATACTATGCTTATCAAACTGCCCAGTAAGCACTTCTCTTAATGTTCATACCTACATATTAATGCTACTTTCACTTTTGGTAGAAAACCTTCTCTTTTCAGATGGCAGTGACCTTGAGATGACTCAGAAGGCATCATGGTGCTGAGAAGAAGTGACTGGAGTACTTAGCACTATAATATCTCTATCACACCTTCCAAGGCTCAGGGTCCATTGTGGAAGAGGTGGCAGAAAGAATGTAAGAGCCAAAGGAAGGGTAGGACTCCTTACAATGTGCTCCTCCAGACACAAAATGGCCTGGATATCCATGACCTCACAGTGCCCGACACTACCTACACAAGACCATCGTAACAGGAGGAAAAGATCATGACATCAAAATAAAAGACAGACTGATTGAGGGGGGAGGGGATATGATGGAGAGTGGAGTTTCAAAGGGGAAAGTGGGGGGAGGGAGGACATTACCATGGGATATTGTTTATAATTATGGAAGTTGTTAAGAAAAGTAAAATAAATAAAAGAAAAAGAAAATAGAGCAGGGTCTGGCAGCAGAGGCCTGTGATGGCTACTCAGGAGGCTGAAATAGGAGGATCTAGAGCTCAAGGACAGTCTGGGTTACAGAATGAGTTCAAGGCCACTTACTAAGACTGTTTCAAAATAAAAGCTATAAAGAGGGCTGGGTCCCAAGGTCCTGGGTTCAATCTCCAGTGCCACAAAATCTAGAAAAAAACAAAATCCACAATGTAGGTCATTCTTCAAGGACAAGCAATTCCAAGAATACAATGCCAACCACAAAAAGGGGGGTGGAGGGAAGAACAGACTGTTGTTGGTTAGAGGCTTGGTAGCAGACACAATAGTATTTAAGATATTTGAGAGAGAGAGAGAAAAAATATATATATATATACACATATATATATTTAGAGAGAGAAAAAATGGGCACACCAGGGCCTCTAGACACATGCACCCTTGTGCATCTGGCTTACATGTGTCCTGGGAATTGAACCTGGGTCCTTTGGCTTTGCAGGCAACTGCCTTAATCACTAAGCCATCTCGGCAGCTGCAGACCATTTTATTTTTATTTATTTATTTATTTTTTTTTTCAGACTGTTTTAAATAGGTATTTTTGAAACAAGTAGAGAAAATTTAATAGTATTAAGGAATCATTACATGGTTTTGTTTTATTTTGGGAAGATGTCTTAATATGTTACCTAGGCTGATCTCAACCTGTGACTCAAGTGATCCTTCAGTCTCAGTTTTTGCTTTTATTTATTTATTTGAGGGGGAGGGAGAGAAAATGAGAATGGGCATGCCAGGGCCTGTAGCATACTCCAGACACATGCACCACTATGTGCATCAGGCTTTACATGAGTACTGGGGAAATGAACCTGGGTCTGTAGGCTTTGCAAGGCCTTAACTGCTGCGCCATCTCTCCAGCACTCAAATTGTTGTTGTTGTTTTTTTTATGGTTTATTTATATGTATTTATTAGAGAAAGAGAGAGGGAGAGAGAGAGGGAGAATGAGCATGCCAGGGACTCTAGCCACTGTAAACGAACTCCAGACACATGCACCACTATGTGTATCTGGCTTATGTGGGACCTGCAGAATTGGACCTAGGTCCTTAGGCTTCGCAGAGATGTGCCTTAACCATTAATTAAGCCATGTCTCCAGCCCTCAAGTTTGGTTTTTAAAGAGGCAGGGTGTGGCTATGTTGGCCAGCCTCAGCTCCTGGGCTCAACTGATCCTTTTGCCTCAGTCTTTTGAGTTGCTAGGACTTACACATGTATGCCACTGCAACTACTTGAACTTTGCAAAGTGTCATACAGCCATACACCACTGTGATTAGGTTCATTTTTTAAGAAGAGATTCATACTAAAAGTATGCAGGACTGAGACACCTCTGACCTCCACACATGTGCTATGGCACATGGGCCCATCCTTCAACACATGAAGAAGCACACATATGCACACACTATATACACATAAACATCAGGAAAAACAAAAGGCAAGGTCTGGAGAGATGGCACAGTGGTTAAAGGAGCTCGCGTGTAAGGCCTGGAGGCCTGGGTTAGATTCCCCAGCAACCATATACAGCCACATGCAAAAAGTAGCTCGTGTATCTGAGGTTTGTCTGCTGAAGCAGAAGGCCCTTTTGTGCCCATTCTCTCATCTATTCTTTGTCAAATAAGTGAGTACTTTTAAAAATTTTGAAGTTGAGTATGGTGGCACACACCTTTAATCCCAGCACTCAGAAGGGAGAGGTAGGAGGATCACTATGAATTCAAGACCAGTCTAAGACTACACAGTGAATTCCAAATCAGCCTGGGCTAGAGAGAGTCCCTACTACAAAACAATTTCCCGGACACAGGGGTATATCTCTTTAACCCAGCACCTGGGAGGCAGAGGTAGGAGGACTACCATGAGTTCGAGGCCACCCTGAGACTACATAGTGAATTCCAGGTCAGCCTGGGCTAGAGCAAAACCCTACCTCAGAAAACAAAAAAAAAAATCTAAAGAAATGAGTGCTGTCAGTTGAAATTAATATAGCCAGAACTCTCAGTTAGCCTCTCTCTATCATCATGTTGGTGGGGTTTTTGGTTTTAATTGTCTGGTCCAACTCATTCTATATTACCTATTTGGCATTTGGTTTTGGACCCCAGTAGTCCAATTAAGCCAGTTAGTATCAAGAACCCAGGAGACAAACAGAGTGGCTGGGCGATGGTGAAGTGCACGTGTGGACCTGCAGCCCCTGCTGACAGGTCCTGGTAAGGTTACACCATGGGCCCGGTTTCCAGTGAGTGCTCACTAGAGACAAGGCATCTATTTAGCACTCCAGAAAATATGTATCTGGTCAGGCGTGGTGGTGCCCACCTTTAATCCTATCACTTGGGAGGCTGAGGTAGAACTGCCATGAGTTTGAAGCCAGCCTGAGATGACATAGTGAATTCCAGGTCAGGTTGGACTACAGCAAAATCAAACCCTACCTAAAAAAAGAAAATATATCTGGCACTCCAGAAAGTCTAAGAATTCCTGTCCTCAGAACACTAGTAGTCTAATAAGGAAGAAAAACATAAACATGAGTTACCAAGCAGAGAGCAGATGAGAACTCCTCAGGGAGGCCCTATGCAGAACGCACACTGGGAAGTGATGACCTGGGAAGCCTGAGAAGCACGTGAGAAGTACTACCAAGCCTGCTGGCAAATACAGGTATTAGATGAGCAACATGAGCCACAGAAGGGCTTTTAACTATAGGACTTAAGGAGAAACAGCAACACAGGAGATGAAAGCAAGATTCTTCCGTTGCTCAAATTCTTTGATTCTGTAAACTACACCTACTTGGAAGAGCCAGAAGCACAATCAACCCAAAACACTGCACCTAGGCCAGTAAGATTTTGCCATCAAGGCCAGTAAGTTAAAAAGGAGACATAAAGGGTAGAGAAAGGAAGGGAGGAGGATACTTAATAGGTTGATATTGTATAAATGTAATTACAATGATTGTAATGGAGAGGTAATATGATGGAGAATGGAATTTCAAATGGGAAAGTGTGGGGGTGGGGAGGGAGGGAATTACCATGGGATATATTTTATAATCATGGAAAATGTTAATAAAAATTAAAAAATAAATAAATAAATAAAAAGATTTTGCCATCAATCCTTTCTGAATACCAGTTCAACACCTGAAAAGCATAATAAAAAAGTAAGTATCACAAAACAGAACCTTGAAAATAGCTGATATCTCTCAAATAAAACATGTTACATCTATGATTACTACTGGGTTCCAGTACCTTAAACGTAAATCATTGTCTTATTATATCTGAAGCACTATTAAGAAGTAAAAAAGCTGGGGGTGGTGGCACACACTTTTAATCTCAGCACCTGGGAGGCAGAAGTAAGAGGATTGCCATGTGTTTGAGGCCAACCTGAGACTACATAGTGAATTCCAGGTCATCCTGGGCTAGAGTGAGACCCTTCCTTGAAGCCCCACCCTGCAAAAAGAAAATAAAACACAGAGCTGGAGAAATGGCTTCACAGTTAAGCGTTTGCCTGTGAAGCCTAAGGACCCATGTTTAACTCTCCAGATCCCACATAAGCAAGACTCACAAAGGTGAGGCAAGTGCAAAGTCGTACATGCCCACTAGGTGGTGCAAAGTGTCTGAAGTTTGATGGCAGTGGCTGAGGCCCTGGCAGGCTGCTGATCCTCTCTCTAAAATAAAAATAAATTAATTTTTTAAAAAAAAGTAAAAAAGAGGCCAGGCGAGGTGGCATATGCTTTTAATCACAGCACCCAGGAGGAGAGCTAGGAGGATCACCAAGAGTTCAAGGCCACCCTGATACTACATAATGAATTCCAAGTCAGTCTAGGCCAGAGTGCGACCCTATCTGGAACCTCCCCCCCCCAAAAAAAGCTGAAGAGATGGCTTAGCAGTTAAGACATTTGCCTACAAAGCCAAAGGACCCAGGTTTGATGCCCCAAGGCCCACATAAGCCAGATGCAGAAGGTGACACATGGGTCTGGAGTTCATTTGCAGCAGCTGGAGGCCCTGGCTTGCCCATTCCCCGCCCCCCCCATAAAAAACAAAAAGTAAAAGGGGGGGCTGGAGAGATGGCTTAGCAGATGAGGCATTTGCCTGCAAAGCCAAAGGACCCAGGTTCAATTCCCTAGGACCCACATTAGACAGATGCACAAGGGGGCGCATGCTTCTGGAGTTCGTTTGCAGTGGCTGGAGCCCTGGCATGCTCATTCTCTCTCTGCCACTTTCTGTCTGTCACTCTCAAATAAATAAATAAAAATAAACAAAAAATAAAACAAAACTCCAGCCAGGTCATTCACTGAAAAATGGAACCAGATGGCATTATGGGAAGTAGCTGTCCCCATCCTAGAGCCCAGCTGAGCTAACTTAGTTAAGTACAGACCCTGGTGTACCAAAGGAAAAAGACTAGAAACCAAGACAGTTTTTATGAGAAAAAAATAAAAAATCATGGGGAGCAGGGGCTTTCGTTCTTTTTTTTTTTTTTCTTTTAAGAGGGAGAGAGAGAGAGAAATAGAAAATGGGCACACCAGGGCCTCCAGCCGCTGCAAACGAATTACCAACGCATGCACCACCTTGTGCATCTGGCTAACGTGGGTCCTGGGGAATCGAACCTACGTCTTTTGGCTTTGCAGGCAAGTGCCTTAACCGCTAAGCCATCTCTCCAGCCCATGGGAGACTTTTAATAAATCCCAAGAACTACAAATTAAAAAAAAAAAAGGGATAAAAGACCGTAGCACTTTTCTGTTAACATATGTTAACTATCCCGTTCCATCTGTAAGTTTATTCTACACAAGCCTGTTTCTTCATTCATAAAATGGGTCTGAACAGCACCTGTCTATTTCATAGTGTACAAATTACATGTTAATGTACACCTTCCAGTAGCCCAGGAAGTGACACCTGCTCGGGAAGTCACAAGCTTTATTCGTCCCGGTCAGCTTTATGGTAACCCATTACCCTGTAGCGTAGTGATGTCTTTACGATGCCAATGCCTACAAACCCTCAACACAACCGAACCGGGATCTCCCAGGTTCTTTTCGGGCTCATCGACGGACACAGGATCCCGACAACGACCGCCAGATCGAGGTCGCCCAGCTCCGGGGCCGTCCACACCCGCCAAGGGCTCCCCGCCCAGCCCCGCCCCGCCCCGCGAGCCCCAAGCGGCGCGGGCGGGAGGGCGGTCCTCCACCGCACGTCCTCGGCGCTGCGGGGAGGCCAGGCCGGGCCCGAGCCCCATCCCCGCCCGCCGGACACCCCCGCCCCCCAGCCCGCAGCCCAGGCCTCCCGGAGGCCTTCCCTCGCGTCCGGCTCCCACGCCGCCCCAGGGCCGCACCTTGAGGTGGGTGCGCAGGCCGCCGGCGCCCCCGGACTGGTCGGTGATCTCGTAGGCGCCGGTCACCAGCAGGTCCTTGTGGATCTCCTCGCGCAGACACTTGCGAGAGTTAATGGGCAGATGGAAGGAGATGGCCAGGACCGAGCTGGGGACGAGCAGGAACAGACACACCAACGCCAACGGGCCACGGCCACGCCAGGAGAGTGGGCCGCATGAACCAGACATGGTGCCGGAGACTCGCTCACCAACCCCCCCCCCCACGCAAGGAGGGGAACCTCCACCGCGCCGGAACCGGGAGGACTCACGTGACTCACCTCTGACCCCTCGCGAGGCCGGAGGCGCCATTTTGGAGACTGGCAAATTTGGCCGAGTACTTTAATACCAAAAAAAAAAAAAGAAAGAAAGAAAAAGAACACGGTATTAGTGTGTTATAACCATGAGTTTAGACCGTTGAGAGGTAGCCCCAGAACATTCCCATACTCTGTTGTGGTGAAACGCTACTATGAGTCGGCCATAGTAAGTACGGGCAGCCCCGGAAGTAATTCTCATTGACCCTCCGGAAGTTAATACGGGCGGGTTTTTAAGGATGGTGACACCATAGCAACCGAGCCCCAATAGGGAACAGCCACAAGGCCCTGGGCCGGGCCTGCCCACTGGACGCTGAGGCGCGGGGCGGAGCCGGACAGGCGGGCACTGGAGAGGAAATGGGTTCTTTTCGGTTTTGCGAGCTAGGGTCTCGCTGTAGCCCAGGCTGACCTGGAATTCACTATGTAGTCTCAGGTGGCCTCGAACTCCCGGCGGTCCTCCGACCTCTGCCTCCCGAGTGCTGGGATTAAAGGCGTGCGCCACCACGCCGGGCGAGGCAGTGTTTAATTTTGCCACTAGCGAGTGTGCGCCCGGGAGCGGGCTACTCGGCCTTAGGAAAGTTGACACCCCGAATGTGCGTCTTACTGTTCAGTAGACATCGAACAAGACTCTTCTCTGATGTTATCGTCAAACCAAATTCTAATTTATCTATTTTTGTTTATTTTTCCAGGTAGGGCCTCGCACTAGCCTAGTGCTAACCTCGAACTCACCGCGAACCTCCTGGTGAGAGTGCTGGGATTAAAGGCTTGGGTCACCATGCAGCCTTTGTTTATTTATTTTATTTTTTTTTTCAAGATAGGGTCTCCCTCTAGCCCAGGCTGACCTGGAATTCACTCTGAGTGTGGCCTGGAACTCACAGTGATCCTCCTACCTCTGCCTCCCGAGTGCTGGGGTTAAAGGCATGCACCACCACACCCAGCAAACCATGCAGGCTTTAAAACACAGTGTTTTGATGCAGTTTTAAGAGATTTACCACATTAGAGATGTCCAGAGAGGCTAGTATTAATGTGTTTCAGATGACCATTTTATGGATCAAATAGGCTAGTCCTTCGTAAACAAATTCACATAGTAATCATCGATATATTACCTAGCAAATATTTACTGAGTGCCAAATGTGTGCCAGACTATTCCACATATGTATAACATGATTATTGATATACATCAAGCAAGCCTGGAGGGATGTCTTACTGGTTAAGGTATTGCCTGCAAAGCCAAAGGACCCAGGTTTGAATCCCCAGGGCCCATGTAAGCCAGATATAC
Organism: Jaculus jaculus; assembly: GCF_020740685.1. NCBI lineage: Eukaryota > Metazoa > Chordata > Mammalia > Rodentia > Dipodidae > Jaculus > Jaculus jaculus. Next base: position 142,764,545 of record NC_059108.1, on the reverse strand, counting down.
ATCAAGTAGATGAGCAAGTTTAGGGACAAAACATACTAAAATGTTCCTAAGTGGACACCTTATCAAATAATTACTAAATGGCATTTTTCAAGTTTTAAAATGTTTAGCAGGTTCTTTATGTTGCCACCCCTGTTAAGAGGTGAACAATGTATGAAGAGCTGTGCATGGCGACACCAGCATGTAATACCAGCGCTGGAGAGATTAAGAAAGGACGATTGTGGGCTGGAGAGATGGCTTAGCGGTTAAGCGCTTGCCTGTGAAGCCTAAGGACCCCGGTTCGAGGCTCAATTCCCCAGGACCCACGTTATCCAGATGCACAAGGGGGCGCATGCGTCTGGAGTTCGTTTGCAGTGGCTGGAAGCCCTGGCATGCCCATTCTCAATCTCACTCTCTCTATCTGCCTCTTTCTCTCTCTGTCACTCTCAAATAAATAAATAAAAATGAACAAAAAAAAAATGTTACATATCTTTAAAAAAAAAAAGAAAGAAAGAAAGAAAGAAAGGAAGCTTGTCTTGACTTTGAGGCCAGACTGGCCTATACAGTGAGTATGCCAGGCCAACTTGGACTACAGAGTGAGACTTTGAAACAAACAACAACAAAAGACAGACAAAACAAAAACCATAAAAATGAACGAAAGGGAATACTCATTAGTCTGTTTGTAATCGTTATCCACATTCGTTAATGTTTATTGACCAGCAGCACCACCAGAAGATGAACTGTCTGCCCTTCGTAATTTTTTGTTTTTTTAAATAACTTTGCAGTCCACCTAGTTCTTTTCCTGGAACTGAAGTCTCACAAACAAAACAAGAACAAATATAAAGGAGTTGTTAAACATTTTAAATCTGACAAATGCCACATATAATTATTTTATGAGTTGTCCACTTGAGAACATTTTAGTTTGATTGTTTTACCCCTGATCCTAAGATAAGATTGCTGGTCTACTGAGTACATCCTGGTAATTTGCATAGGACTTTTCCCTGCCAGTGCAGGGAAATCAATACAGTTATCTAATTCATTGTTGGGTCAAGTCTGAGGGCTCTGCTGACCATTAGCAAGATTTGCAATCCATAAAATATCTGTGTGCTTTCCTTATATCTTCATCTTACATTTCCATAATAGGTTATACATTTTTCAGTATCCTCACTTCCCCCCACCTAGATAGGACACCCAGACAGGATCTTACAATTAGATAGCTCTGGCTGACCTAGAGCTTGCTATGTAGAGCAGGCTGGCCTTGAACTTGTGATCCTGCACTACCATGCCTAGCCGATTTTAACATATCTTTTAAAGAAAAATAGTTTGGTGCCAGGTGTGGTGGCTCACACCTTTAATCCCAGCACTTAAGAGGTAGAGGTAGGGGGATTGCCATGAGTTCAAGGCCACCCTGAGACTACCAAGTGAATTCCAGGTCAGCCTGGGTTACAGCAAGACCCTACCTCAAATAACAACAACAAAAAAAAAGTTTATTTCAGAAAGGAAGAGAAAGACAAAGAGGCAGAAAAAGAAAGAATGGGCACAGTAGGGCCTTTAGCCACTGCAAATGAACTCCAAACGCATGTGCCACCTAGTGCATCTGGCTTTACACAGGTACTGGGAAATTGAACCTGGGTCCTTAGGCTTTGTGGGCAAGTGTCTTAACTGCTGAGCTATTTCTCCAGCCCTGTTTTTACATATCTTAATGGTCTCATTTGACATTTTCAAAACATTTACAGAAATTAAAAAAAAAATAATTTGGGCAAATCTGTTCATTTTATAGATGAAGAATCTGAATCTGAAATACCAAGGAAGTTTCGTAGTGTTCAAAAGTGTGGTACTGGCTAGAGAACTGTACTGCTTTTTTTTTTTTTTTTCCAAGGTAGGCTCTCACTGTAGCCCAGGCTGACCTAGAATTCACTATGTAGTCCCAGGGTGACCTCAAACTCATTCTACCTCTGCCTCCCTCCCTAGTGCTGAGATTAAAGGCATGCACCACCTCACCCGGCACTATACTGCTTTTACCAAAGGGGTTACCTATGTCTTGTAGCTGTCATGGGGTTAAGGAAATAGAGCTTAGGATCAACTTGGAATACAAGGAGAGTAGAAATTTACAGCCAAAAATCAGGGTGTGGGTGGCAGGGTGGGAGGCAGTTGTCACTAAGTAGAAGACTAAGAAATAGCACAGAAGTATCAAGAGAAAGAAGTTTCTGGCTAAACTGACCTAACAGGACTTTTGCTACAATTGGACAGTGTTCAGGCAAAATTCCGCAAGTCAGGGCCTAGCTGAGAAGAAAGTTTAAAACAGCCTGAATTGAATTTAGTCAAAGAATCTTTCAGTTCTCAAAATCCCATAATTAAAAAAATAGCAAAGTCCTGAGCCTTCCTCAGGAAGGCGCTGTAATATTTTACAAAGGAGGAAATTGAGAAGTTACTTTCTATGACAGCTCTTAAGTCCTTTTTTGTCCTAAAACCTCATTCACTTCCAACCTCCAACACTTCCTTTCTCTGCCTTCTGTCATTGATTTTCCTCTTAGCTCTTATTGGTATAGCATTTTGCTTATTTATTGTATGTATTTATTGTATGTATTAGTGTGTTTCTCTAACCTTTGTGAGGGCAAGGATTTTTGTCTAGTTTATTCATTACTTAATCTATTTTTTTTTTGTTTGTTTTGTTTTTCAAGGTAGGGTCTCACTGTGGCCCAGGCTGACCTGAAATTCACTATGTAATCTCAGGGTGGCCTCAAACTCATGGCAATCCTCCTACCTCTGCCTCCTGAGTGCTAGGATTAAAGGTGTGCCCCATCACACCTGGCCCAAATAAATATGTATATATTTATTTTTAATTTTTTAATTTATTTTTATTTTTTAAAATTTTTATTAGCATTTTCCATGATTATAAAAAAAATCCCATGGCAATTCCCTCCCTCCCCCCCAACACTTTCCTCTTTGAAATTCCATTAATATGTATATATTTAAAAGGAACATGTTTAAAACACTTCTCATGCAGAATCAGATACCCTTATTAAAAATTGGCATTTGGAAGCTGGGCATGGTGGTGCATGCCTTTAATCCTAGCGCTCAGGAGACAGAGGTAGGAGGGTTGCCATGAGTTTGAGGCCACCCTGAGACTACATAGTGAATTCTAGGTCAGCCTAAGCTAGAGTGAGACCCTACCTCAAAAGAAAAAACAAAACAAAACAAAACAACGGCATTTGGGGGGGCTGGAGAGGTAGGTCAGTGGTTAAAGGCACTTTCTTGCAAAGCCTGATGGTCCTGGTTCAATTCCCCAGCACCCATGTAAAGCCAGATGCACACAGTGGTGCATGAGCCTGGAGTTTGTTCACAGTGGCCAGAAGCCCTAGCATGCTCATTCCCTGATCCCCTTCTATTCTCATTCATTCCCCACCCCCTCTCTGCAAACAAAAACATTTTTTTTTAAGGTAGGGTCTTGCTCTAGTCCAGGCTGATGTGGAACACACTATGTAGTCTCAGGCAGACAGAGAGAATGGGCACGCCAAGGCCTTTAGCCACTGCAAATGAACTCCAGATGCGTGCACCACTTTGTGTATCTAGCTTTACACAGGTACTAGGGAATTGAACTCAGGTAGTCAGGCTTTGCAGACAGGCAACTGCCTTAACTGATGAGCCATCTCTCCAGCCCAGATATTTTTTAATTAATTTATTTTATTTATTTGAAATACAAAGAGCCAGAGGGATGGAGGGATGGCCCATTGGTTAAGGCCTTTGCCTGAGAAACCTAAGGATGCAAGTTCAATTCCCCAGGACCCATGTAGCCAGAGGCACAAGGTGGTACATGCATCTGGAGTTCATTTGCAGTGGCTGGAGGCCCTGGCGTGCCCATTCTCTCTCTCTCAACTTATTTGAGAGAGAATGGGTGCACCAGATCCTTCACCCACTACAAAAAAATTCCAGATGCATGTGTCACATTGTGCATCTGGCTTACTTGGGTCCTTGGGAATCCAACCTGGGTCCTTTGGCTTTGTAGGCGAGCATCTTAATCGCTAAGCCATCTCACCAGTCCTCAAATATTTAAAAAAAAAAAAAAGTCATTTGGCTGGGAGATGGCTCAGCAATTAAAGACACTTGCTTGCGATGTTTTCCAGCCTGGATTTATTTCCCCAGTACCTACATAAGAGTCAGATATACAAAGTGCTGCATGAGTTTAGAGTTCATTTGCAGCAGCAAGAGGTTCTGGAAAGCCCATACTCTCTCTCTTTCTCCTTTTCTCTCTCAAATAAATAAATAATTCTTAAATTTTACTTATTTATTTGAGAGAGAGAGAGAGAGAGAGAGAGAGAGAGAGAGAGAGAAAGAAAGAAAGAAAGAAAGAAAGAAAGAAAGAAAGAAAGAAAGGGCACGCCAGGACCTCCAGCCGCTGCAAACGAACACCAGACACGTGCACCCCCTTGTGCTGCTGCTGGCTTACGTGGGTCCTGGGGAATCGAACCTGGGTCCTTTGGCTTTGCAAGCAAATGTCTTAACCACTAAGCCATTCCTCCAGCCAAATAAAAATATTTTTTTAATTGACATTTATAGCCAGAGGTGGCCCATACCTTTAATCTCAGCACATGGGAGGTAAAGGTGGGAGGATCACTGTGAGTTCCAGGTCAGCCTGACACTACATAGTGAATTCCAGGTCAGCCTGGGTGAGAGCAAGACCTTACCTTGAAAAACCAAAAGAGGGCTGGAGGGATGGCTTAGCTGTTAAGGTGTTTGCATGCAGAGCCAAAGGACCAAGGTTCAACCCATGCTAGCCAGATGCATAAGGGGGCTCACACATCTGGAGTTCGTTTGCAGTGGCTGAAGGCCCTGGCACGCCCATTCTCTTTCTCTCCCTCTTTCTCTGTCAAATAAATAAATAAAATATTAAAAAGAGAAAGAAAAAAATTGACATTTTTGTAACCAGCTTTCTGAGTGACTGTGTGGTTAGGAGTCCTTGGAAGCAGTCTGGGTCTCTCCTGCCACCTTTAACCAGCCTAACCCAGTGTGGTTTGAGTGCCAACGTACAAGCTGTTCAAGATCCCTGAGTCCCCATGTTCATGCTCACTCATGGACAGTTCCACACTCAGTGTGTATTTGCACAGCTAAGACAAGATGGGTTCTGTAAAGTTACAAAAGACCCTGTTGCAGTCAGGTTCGCATTGCTGGTAGAAATCACCCAACCAAGAGCAGCTTCTGGGAAAAAGAGGTTTATTTTGACTTACAGGCTCGAGGGGAAGCTCCACAATGGCAGGGGAAAACGATGGCATGAGCAGAGGGTGGACATTCCCTGGCCAACATAAGGTGGACAATAGCAACAGGAGAGTGTGCCTAACACTGGCATGGGGAAACTGGCTATAGAACCCATAAGCCCGCCCCCAACAATACACTGCCTCTAGCAAGCATTAATTCCCAAATCTCCATCAGCTGGGAACCTAGCATTCAGAACACCTAAGTTTATGGGGGACACCTGAATCAAATCACCATAGAGCCCTTTGGAAAGAAATTCGGCAAATTATCATATGCCATGTTCTGTGACCCAGAGAGATTGCAGAGATCTCATCAATGGATCCTTCCTCTAAATATGGAAGTCTGAAATATTTGCGGTTTACTCTGAGTGATGTCATCTGATCCCATATCTTTTTTTTTGGGGGGGATGCTTTTCAAGGTAGGAGCTCACTCTACTCCAGGCTGACCTGGAACTCAGAGTGATCTTCCTACCTCTCTCTGCCTCTTGAGTGCTGGGATTAAATACATGTGCCACCACACCCAACCCATATATTTTTTAAAGCATTTTAAAAATATTTTATTTATTAATTTGACAGAGAAGGAGGGGGAGAGAGAGAGAGAGAGAGAGAGAATGGGCATGCCAGGGCCTCCAGCCACTGCAAACTCCAAAGGCGTGTGCCCCTTTGTGCATCTGGCTAATGTAGTTCTGGGGAGTCAAACCTGGGACCTTTGGCTTTGCAGGCAAACGCCTTAACCACTAAGCCATCCCTCCAGCCCCCTTATATTTTTTTTTTAAAGTTTGGGGAGAAAATGGCATGCCAGAGCCTCTTGCCACTGCAAATAAATTCTAGATGCATGTACCATTTTGTAAATTTGGCTTTACATGGGTACTGGGGAATTGAACCGCAGCCAGCAGGTTTTGCAAGCAAGAGCCTTTAATCTCCTGATCCATCTTCCTAGCCCTTAATCCCATATCTTTAGATGCATCTAAAGGCCAATCACTTGCAGACGTGGACCTCCAGCCCTGAGCACCCAGCTTAAGAACGCCACTTAGATGAATGGTAAGACAACTCTTGATCTCTCCCCGTCCTTTGCCTCTCAAAACTGCTGGCTTCCTTCTCCTCTCGGTAAACAGCACCACCTTTTACCCAGTCCCTGAAACCATCCCTGCTTCCTCTTTCTCCTACCCCTCTTCACACACAGGCAGTTCATCAGCAAGGCCTATCAGTTCTATGTCCTACATAGATGCTCATCAGTTTCTCCTTCTGTAAGGCAGAGGCCTGCAAACTTCTCTGCTAGGCAGGTCAAATCAGGCACTGAACCTCCTGTGTTTGTATTGCCCAAGAGCTAGAATTTTTTGTTGTTGTTGTTACATTTTACAGGGTTGTTAAAAAAAAAAAAGGATGGGGGGAGGAGGAAGAAGAACAGAAGAATGTGTGTGTGACAGAGAGCTAATGTGACCCACAAAGCCTGTCTGACCCTTGACAGAAAATATTTGCTCCTCTCACCTAGACAACAGCCTCCTTGCCGTTTGTTATCTGTGCTGCCATTCTAGTCTGACTATAATCATATTCATTAATACACTCTGGGTGACTTCTTTCAATGCAGGTCAGGTCGATTAGAATAAAAACCCAAACACCTTACCACAGCCCACAAGGCCAATCTCTCTAATCTAGTCCTACCCAGTAATGACTTCCTGCGCTTCCCACTTGGCCACTCTTCTTGCCTTCCAAACGTTTTAAGCTTGCGTACAAGTCTTTACAAGTACTGTCTCACTGGAGCTTTCTTCCTCAGATCTGGTGGAGTCTGGACTCCACAATCTGCCCTTCATCATTTAGGTCCCAATTCTAATGTCACCTCTTGGAGAGCTCTCCCACCATAAGTAACCCTGTCGCTAGCATGCTTTCTGTCACATTGCCATTTTATTATTTGCACAGCAGTTGTCATTACCCAACATGTTTCTTTGTGTTTTGTTTTGTTTTTCGAGGTGGTGTCTCACTGTAGCTCAGGCTGACCTAGAATTCACTATGTAGTCTCAAGGTGGCCTCGAACTCTTGGCGATCCTCCTACCTTTACCTCCCAAGTGCTGGAATTAAATTTCTGTTGGGGAGGGGTAAGTAAGAAGAGACATATATGAGAGCTAGGGGTGGTGGAGCACTCCTTTAATTCCAGCACTCGGGAGGCAGAGGTAGGAGGATCACTGTGAGTTCGAGGCCAGCCTGAGATTACTTAGTGAATTCCAGGTCAGCCTGGACTACAGCAAAACGCTACCTTGAAATCCTACACCCCCCCCAAAAAAAAAAAAGAAAAGAAAGAAAGAAAAAGAAAGAAAGAAATTTAACCTCAGAAGAGCAAGGGCTTTGTTTTATGCCTGATACATCCCGGAGATACAATCTTCTGTATATAGTGCTCAACCAATATTTGCTGTATGATTGAGTTAAATACTGTAGCATAATAAGAGCACCCAGCACATGATGCGCATAGAGCAGTTGCTCAATAAATGTTAGTTCCTCTATTTAGTCGTCTTTTAATTGCCATTTTTCGATTGGAGAAGCTGAGGTCCAAAGCTGTTAAGTGACTTGCCTCAAATCATGCAGTGAGTCAGTGTTAAAACTGAAAATAGAAATGACCAGTTTTCAGATATTATTGTCAGTACATTATATTGGTTTCTTTGAGGTAGGGTCTCACTCTAGCTCAGACTGACCTGGAATTCACAATGTAGTCTCAGGGTGGCCTCGAACTCACAGTGATCCTCCTACCTCTGCCTCCCGAGTGCTGGGATTAAAGGTGTGTGCCACCACGCCTGGCACTTGATAAAATTTTGGATTCAGGATTTAGCTCTCACTCCATTAAGTTTTAGGTTCCTGGGTAGCCTTTCTCTATCCACACATATTTGGAACATTTGTGGTTTAGATGAAAATCTAAGTCTTCAACAGCATCCATGAAAACATGTTATTAGGGCTGGAGAGATGGCTTAGCAGTTAAGGTGCTTGCTATGAAAGCCAAAGGACCCAGGTTTGTTCCCCCAGTGGCCATGTAAAGCCAGATGCACAAGGTGGTGCATGCATCTGGAGTTCATTTGCAGTGGCTTGAGGCCCTGGTGCACCCATTCTATCTGCTTCTTTCTCAAATAAATAAATATTTTAAAAAGATGTTAATAGGGCTGGAGAAATAGCTTAACAGTTAAGGCACTTGCCTGCAAAGCCAAAAGACCCATGTTTGACTCCCCAGATCCCACGTAAGCCAGACTCACAAGGTGACACATGGGCAAGATCGCGCATGTGCACAAGGGGTGCACATGTCTGGAGTTCAGTTGCAGAGGCTAGAGGCCCTGGCACACCAATTTTTATTCTGTCTCTCACTCTCATAAAGGCGTGTACCACTACGCCTAGCAAAAATAAATAAATAAAAAGACGAGGGGCTGGAGGGATCGCTTATGGGGGACACCTGAATCAAACCACCACCCCTCACAATTCATTTTGTTTAAAAAACAACTTGGGCCTCATGCTTGGTAGGCAAGTCCTTTACCACAGAGAGGAGGGCCTGCAAGTCAGAATCCTAAGGCACGAATGTGATAAAAAGAAAACCACAGGACCAAAAGGAGTGGATACACTGAGGGACACTAAAGAAGGGTTGTAAAGATGGAATTCTGGGCTGGAGAGATAGCTTAGTGGTTAAGTGCTTGCCTGTGATGCCTAAGGACCTCAGTTCGAGGTTTAATTCCCCAGGACCCATGTTAGCCAGATGTATAAGGGGATGCATGCATTTGGAGTTCGTTTGTAGTGGCTGGAAGCCCTGGTGCACCCATTCTCTCTCTCCCTCTCTCTCTCTGCCTCTTTCTCTCTCTGTGCCTCTTTCCCTCTCTCTCTCTGTCGCTCTCAAATAAATAAAAATAAACAACAAAAAAATTTTTTTTAAAGATAGAATTCCAGCACTCTGGAGGATTGCCATGAGTTTGAGGCCAACCTGAGACTACCTAGTGAATTCCAGGCCAGCTTGGGCTAAGGTGAGACCCCACCTCAAAAAACCAATAAATTAATTAATTAAATTAAGTTAAATTAAAAAGATAGAATTCTGAAGGGCAAGGAACGTAAGGTGGGAACTGTAGGGGCCACCCTCTTTACCTTTTATCGCTAGTCACTTGTGATGAGAGAAAGAGTAAAAGGATGAGAAAGAAATAAGTGGGAATATTGCTCGGCACTTTATGAAATAGCACCAGAGGTAAGGCCCCTCCACAGGATGGATGACGGGGTCCACAGGCACCCCGATCCCAGCATTCCCTGCGCTCTGCACCAGGACACAGCTGTGCCTGGAGCCTGGAAAGGTGGAGGTAGGGTTAAGATGACTGTGGGGAGCTCTGGGACCGTAGAGGTTGTTGACCTCCAATGGAGAGCTGCATGGAGACAAGCCTTCATTTCTGCTTCTGAGAAAGATTTTGGATTTCCTCCTCAATGCATTTTCCTTCCCAAGCTAGTAAATGGTCAGTATCTGCTGTATGCCACCAGTTATTTATATACTTCCATGGTTAATCTCAAGTGTTAACTTGAGTAGGTCAGGAATCAAGAGACATAGCTCTTGGTAGGCCTGTGAAGGCATTCCCAGGAAGAATGAGCCTTCCCCGGAGAAGGCAGCTGCTAGTGGCAGCCCACAGAGGAAGGTCTGAGGGGAAGCGGTGCTGCTTTTGGACGCTCCTTGGATATGCCAGCGCTATAGCTGCCATCCTGTGCTGGCATCGGAACCAGCCTCTCGGGCCTTCAACAGGGACCGAAGACCAGCGGCTCTGCAGGAATCCTCCAGGATTCCCTCAGCACCAGATCGGGAGACATCCAGCCTCTCCAGCATGCCCGCAGCCATCGTTAGACTACCTGTCTGTATTGTGTAAGCCAATTTAATAAATCCCTTTTGTAACATGTATTCCTTCTATTGATTTTGTTCCTCTAGAGAATCCTGACTAATACATTTCTTTTTATTTTTTAAATTTTTTTTTAGAGTATGCCAATTTTTTTAAAGACATTTATTTAAGAGAAAGAAGAGAGAATAGGCTCACCAGGGCCTCTAACCCCTACGAATGAACTCCAGGTGCATGTGTCTTTATGTGTGTCTGGCTTATGTGGGTACCGGGGAATTGAACCTGGGTCTGTGGGCTTCACAGGCAAGCGCCTTAACCACTGAACCATCTCTCCATTCACTTATTTGAGGTAGGGTTTCATTCTAGTGCAGGCTGACCTGTAACTCACTCTGTAGTCTCAGGCTGGCTTTGAACTCAGTGATCTTCCTACCTCTGCCTCCTGAGTGCTAGGATTAAAGGTGTACGCCACCATGTCCACCCTTACATCTGGGTGTTTTTTTTTTTTGTTTTTGTTTTTGTTTTTGAGGTAGGGTCTCACTCTAGCCCAGGCTGATCTGGGATTCACCATATAGTTTCAGGGTGGCCTCAAACTCATGGCGATCTTCCTACCTCTGCGTCCTGAGTGCTGTTGGGATTAAAGGCATGCGTCACCACGCCCAGCTTCAGGTTAGCTTTGAACTCACAGTGATCCCAGTGCTAAGATTGAAGTCATGCACCACTACAGAGAGAGAGAATGAGAATGGACATGCCAGGTTCTCTAGCCCCTGCAAAGGAACTTCAGATGCATTGTCCACTTTGTGCCTCTGGCTCTACATGGGTACTGGGGAATCAAACTTGGGTCCTTAGGTTATATAAGAAAAACACCTTAACTTATGAGCCAACCCTCCAGCCCCTACATTTGCTTTTTTTGAGACAGGGTCTTACTCTGTAGCCCAGGCTGGCCTCAAGCTCACAGTAATCCTTCTGCCTCAGCTGCCTGAGTACTGGGATCACTAGTCTATTTGAGAGAGAGAAAGAAAATTGGCATGTCAGTGCTCTTGCCACTTCAAACAAACTCATATACATGGGCCATTTTGTGCATTTGGCTTTTTGCGGGTACTGGGGAATCAAGCACAGGCTGTCAGGCTTTGTAAACAAGTGCTTTAAGCCACTGAGCCATCTTCCCAACCCTACCAGTTAACTTGCAAACGGCTAAAATTCATTCTCATTCAACAAAAACTCAATCCTATGAGAGACATGGACCATGCATGGTGAAAAAAGAACAGCTACTGGCATCTTGTTAATGCCTGTGTGTCTGCTGCTCCTTTATGTCCTGCTATATTGGCCTCTTCATAGATTATATATACATGTATGTGTGTATGTATATATATATATATATATATATATATATATATATATATATATATATATAATGTATGTATGTGTGTATGTTTTTTCGAGGTAGGGTCTCACTGTAGCTCAGGCTGACCAGGAATTCACTATGTAGTCTCAGCCTGGCCTTGAACCCATGATGATCCTCCTACTTCTGCCTCCCAAGTGCTGGGATTAAAGGTATGAGCCACCACACCCGGCTTTAGACTGGCCTCTTTACACCAGAACCATTTGTACAGCTTGTAAGCACCACCAATGCCTAGGACCAAACCCAGAAAAATGAAAACAGAATATGTGCTGGGTGTGGTGGCACACACCTTTAACCCCAGCACTTGGGAGGTAGAGGTATGAGGATCACTGTGAATTTGAGGCCATCCTGAGACTGCATAGTGAATTCCAGGTTAGCCTGGGCTAGAGTGAGACCCTACCTTAAAAAACAACAAAAAAATTAATAATAATAATAAATACATAAATAAAATTAAGCTGGGAGCCAAGCATGGTGATACATACCTGTGATCTCTACTTGGGAAGCAGAGGCAGGAGGATTGCAAATTCCAGGCCAATGTAGGATACAGAGTGAGAATAAAGCCAGTCTGGGTAACTTGCAAGGCCCTGTCTCAAGATAAGTATGGAGAGGGCAGGGTATAGCTTAATGGTAGAGTGCTTGCATAGTTTGCAGTAGACCTTAGGGTCAATCCTAATGTCACCAAATGTCAATAAATATGGCTGCCTTGCTCTTATTCCTAGACTTTCTGATGCTGTTGACACAGAGTACAACCCGAACATCAGACCTGTGACACCTGTAACCTCAGTACACTGAGGAGGCAGATACAGGAGGATTATACCAAGTTCAAGACCAGCCTGATCTATGTAGTAAGTTCCAGACAAGCTAGGTGATTTATAGCAAAACAAAATAATGAAAAATAAAAGTAGGAAGTTGGGCATGGTGGCGCACGCCTTTAATCCCAGCACTTGGGAGGCAGAGGTAGGAGGGCTGCCATGAGTTTGAGGCCACCCTGAGACTACATAGTGAATTACAGGTCAGCCTGAGCTAGAGTGAGACCCTACCTTGAAAAACCAAAATAATGATAGCAATAATAAAATAAAACATAAGCCAAAAAATAAAAGTAGGAAGCCAGGCATGGTGCTGCATGCCTTTAATCCTAGCACTTGGAAGGCAGAGGTAGGAGAATCGCTGTAAGTTCAAGTCCACTCTGAGACTACATAATGAATCCCAGGTCAGTCTGAACTAGAGTGAGACCCTACCTTGAAACCCATCCCTTCACAAAAGAAGAAAGAAAAGAGTGGGCTGGAGAGATGGCTTAGCGGTTAAGTGCTTGCCTGTGAAGCCTAAGGACCCCAGTTCAAGGCTCGTTTCCCCAGGACCCACGTTAGCCAGATGCATAAGGGGGCGCATGGAATTTGTTTGCAGTGGCTGGAAGCCCTGGCGCACCCATTCTCTCTCTCCTTCTCTCTTGTCTGTCACTCTCAAATAAATAAATAAATAAAAATAAATTTTTAAAAAAAGAAAGAAAAAAGTAGGGGCTGGAGATATGACTTGGTGGTTAAGGTGCTTACCTGCAAAGCCAAAGGACCTAGGTTCGATTTCCAAGGACCCACATAAAGCCAGATGCACAAGGTGGCACATGAGTCTGGAGTTGGTTTGCAGTGGCTAGAGGCCCTGACCTGCCCGTTCTCTCTCTTTCTCTTTCTCAAATAAATAAAAAACAAAACCCACCCCTATGATCCAGTGTGCATCCACCTTGGAGCCACCACTTGAAAACAAATCCTCCAGCCCACCCTTGCCTATTTCTGTTTTAGCCCCTAAGCTGTCTGTGTCTTTTGGGTATCATGCTCTCAATAAAAAAAAAAAAAACAAAAAAAACAAAACTCCCTGCACGATCTACAGCCTGTTTCTACTTGCAAAGCACCTTCATCCTTTCACCTAAAACAATGAGAATGTGTGCTCTGGTGAGGGGCACGTCTGCAATGCTGCCTTGAGGACAAGGTTCACTCCTGCGGGGCCACATGCTCCCAGCTCTAGCACTGGCGAAAAAGGAGGAATGGGAAGCAGGGCTTCAGGGCAAGAGGAAGCTCTCACCAAGGCCCCGAGGGGAGCCTTTTCCTCCTTGTTTGCAGAAAGCCACTGTGGCACGTGGACAACGGAAATATTAATAACCTTTCTGAAGACCTACTTCTCCACCATTTGGTGTCTCACAAACCACAGCTAGTGCTGTCTGTTCTGCAGATGGTCAACTTCTGCATTTTGGATGACAGCTAGTGTTCCTAAAGCAGAAGGCACCATGTAGGGAAGGGACCATCCAAGTCTCTAGGCCAGAGGTCAAAAGCCACTACCCACATATTGGTCATGGACAAGAAGACTAACCACCAGGCAAAGTCATTAGAGACAACCAACTTTTAGGGGGTGAAAATAAAGTAATATTACAACATCATCCCAATGTAGGCTTCGTGGCATGGACTGGTCATGGGCAGATGTGTGTTCTTGATGGGGATCCTGACGTGGCCACCCATTCACTGGAGACCTCATGCTGATATTTGGATTATCCAGATGCTAACATCCTTCTTCTTCTTTTTTTAAGTAAACGTTATTTATTTATTTGTAAGCAGAGAGAGAAATAAGAGAGGAGAGACAGACAGAGAGAATGGGCACTCCAGGGCTTCCAGCCACTGCAAACCAACTCCAGATGCATGTGCCCCTTGTGCATCTGGCTTATGTGGGAAATTGAACCTGGGTCCTTTGGCTTCACAGGCAAATGCCTTAACCACTAAGCCATCTCTCCAACCCTGACATTCTTTGTAAAATGTGAAGCCAGAGACTGATCACAGAACCTTCCTTTGGCTTCTTACAAATTTGCAGCTAAGCTGTGTGGTGGTTCATGCCTGTCATCCCAGCACTTAGGAGGTTGAAGCAAGAGTTCAAGGTCAGCCTGGGCTCCATAGTGAATTTAAGATAGCCTAAACTGCTGCGTATGGCGGCATATGTCTTTAATTCCAGCACTCGGGAGGCAGAGGTAGGAGGATTGCTGTGAGTTTGAGGCCAGCCTGAGACTACATCATAAATTCCATGTCAGTCTGAGCTAGAATGAGACCCTACCAAAGCCAAAAGCAAAAATTCAGGGCTGGGAAGATAGCTCAGTGGTTAAAAGTATTTGATTGCAAATTCTGCTGGCCTGGGGTCCAATTTCTAAGCCACCCACATAAGCTGGGTGCAAAAAGTAGTACAAACATCTGGTGTTCATTTGCAGCAGCAAGAGGCTTTGGTACACTCATACACACACATACACATAATTAAAAGTCCAAAACAAGGGCTGGAGAAATGACTCTGTGGTTAAGGTGCTTGCCTGTGAAGCCTAAGGACCCCGGTTTGAGGCTCAATTCCCTAGGACCCACATAAGCCAGATGCACAAGGTGGTGCATGCATCTGGAGTTCATTTGTAGTGGCTGGAGGCCCTGGAGTGCCCATTCTCTCTCTCTCTCTGCCTCTTTCTCTCTCTATCAGTTTCTCTCAAATAAATAAATAAAAATAAAAGAAATTTAAAAAAATCCAAAGTAAAACATACCTCCATCCTTCATTCAATGTGAAGTAGAGGGGCTGGAGAGATGGTTCAGTGGTTAAAGGCACTTGCTTGGAAAGCCTGATGGCTGGAGTTAGATTCTCCAGTACCCATGTAATGCCAGGTGCACAAAGTGGCGCATGGGTCTGGAATTCATTGGCAGTGTCAGGAGGCCCTGGTATGCCCATACTCTCACCCTAACTCTCTTTTTCTGTATTTCTCTCTCTCAAATAAATAAACTTCTTTTAAAAAATGGGGAGAGCTGTGTGTGGTGGCGCACACCTTTAATCGCAGCACTTGTGAGGCAGAGGTAGGAGGATCATCATGAGTTTGAGGCCACCCTGAGACTCCATAGTGAATTCCAGCTCAGCCTGGGCTACAGTGAGACCCTGCCTCAAAAAAAACAAAAAAGTTAATAATAATAATAATAAATAAAAATAAGTAAATAAATAAAACAAAATAAAAACAACAACAATGACAAGAAGACACACATTTACAAAGGCACTTACGTCACTGCCTTCTCCTTCAGGCCATAACCAGCTGTCTGCAGGTTATGACTTCCACAGCTCAGAGTCTAATCTCAGTGATCTCCCCAGGGCAGCTTGTGTGACTAGGATAAAAGCCTCTGTGGATTTGTTTCCTAGGGCAGCCACAATAAATAACCACAAACTAGATGGCTTGAAAACATCAGAAATATATTCTCTCAATGTGCTGGAGGCCAGAAGCCTGAAATGAAGGAGTTGGCATGGGTGCCCTTCCTCCAAAGGGCCTAGGGGAGTCTCCTTCCCGACTCCCCACAGGCTGGTGGTTTCAGGCAAGTGTTTGGCTTTTGGCTGTCCCACTGTAATCTCTGCCTCTGTCCTCTCTAAATCTGTTCTCTATGTAAAAAGGACACTTGTCACTGGATTTAGGACCCACCAGATAATCCTTCCCAGGAATCTATTTTCATTATTACACCATCATCAGTGATTGTTAGTGTTGATATGGTCTATTTATCTTCCACATGCTGTGTTAGGCTTCATACTGGCCAGAATTCCGTACTTGTGGGTTCCACATCTGCAAATTTAACTAACCATGGATGGTAACTATTGGAAAAAAGAATTGCATTTGTCCTGAATATAAACAAATCTTTTCCCTGACATTTTCTAAACAATATAGTACAACTATTTTCATACAGTTTGCATTATATTGTCAGTGGAAGTAACCTAGAGATTATTGAAAATTTGCAAGAAGTGGAGTGTTATATGCAAATACTAAGCCATTTTATATAAGAGACTTGAACATTGTTAGGTTTTGGTAGCTCAATGGGGTACCAACCACTATAGATAACTTTTTTTGTTTTGTTTCGTTTTATTCTAGGTAGGATCTCACTCTAGCTCAGGCTGACCTGGAATTCACTAAGGAATTCAGGGTGGCCTCGAACGCATGGTGATCCTCCTACCTCTGCCTCTCGAGTGCTAGGATTAAAGGCATGTGTCACCACGCCTGGCCTTCTGAGGGGTATTGAGTCAGACCGTACTTCCACATTTTCTGGTGGTACTTTTTCAAGCCCTACATATGCCCGTATGATCTACCACGCCCAAATCTCTGCCTCCAACATCCCCATCCAGAGGCCTCCCTTCATGCCAACCATTCTAGCTAGCTTCTCTCATATCCACAAGTACCCTCGTGGTCCCTGAGAGCGGACTCCTCCTTCATTTGTCTTTGTAGTTTCTTCTCTGGTGAAGGGTTTAGGCCTAGTGCCAAGGGAGCTAATGCTAACCAACCTTCTCACCTTCCACCACATCCCAGGACTCTTAGCTACCTCGGATCCTGCCTTCTACCCCTGTCAGGATAGGCCATCTCAAGCTGGCCCACTCTGTTGCCCACCTCCCACTTCTCCCTGGCTCAGGGCACAGGGCACACCATCCAGCACACAGGCCTTATCTCTGTGCAAATACTTCCTCTTTCTCCAGTATTGGTTCTCACCCAATCTGTAATCAGGGTAAACTTCCTTTGACAATTTACTGAACAAACATTTACTATGCAACTGCCCTACGTAGGGTTCTGGCTAAGGCCTGTGGGGAGACCAAACCCAGTCTGTACCTTGAGGCGTCTCATGCTGGTAAGAGAAGAAGCAAACAGTCAGACACTACATGCATGGCACTTTGTGGGTGGCCCATCTGCCTTCCTTCCAATCCCATTGCTGCTCCCTGTTCACGGTCTTACCTCAGACCAAGCCGCTAGCCCTTTCAGACCACAGACTTCCTTAGCTGTACAACGAGAATGACTGTGTAGGTTTGCTGTTGGGAATTAACAAAGCTAAGATGCGTAAAAGGTGTGGCAAGCTACTTGAGATAGGGATGTTAGCTCCAAAAGCCAAGAGGAGAAATGGTGCCACACTTTGCAGGTATAAATGGAATGGCCCCTGCCTCCTATAGGGTCAGCTGATCAAGCAGACAGTAAGAATGCATTAAAAGTAGGGCTGGAGGGCTTAGTGGTTCAGGTGCCTGCCTGCAAAGTCAAAGGACCCAGGTTCGATTCCCCAGAACCCACGTGATCCAGATGTGCAAGGTGATGAATGTGTTTGGAGTTCCTTTGCAGACTCTCTCTCTCCCTCTTTCTCTCCCTCTCTCTCAAATAAATAAATGAAAATTTAAAAATTAAAAATCATTAAAAATAAAAGTAGGGCTGGAGAGATGGCTTAGTGGTAATGTGCTTGCTTAGGAAGCCTAAGTACCCAGGTTTGATTCGATTCTCCAAGTCCCAGGTAAGCCAGATGCAGAAGGTGGGGCATACATCTGGAGTTTGTTGGCAGTGGTTAGAGGCCCTGCTGCACCTATTCTCTCTCTCTCTCTAATAAAAAAAAAAAAATTAAAAAAAGAATGCATTAAAAGTCAACCTGTTGCAGAGGTCAAGCGAGGCCCAATTTCCCGAAAGAACGATAACCTCCCCCTGTGGTTCATCATCACCATGCCCTCCGACCTGGCCAAGAAGCAGGTAGCCAAAAAGAAGGAGGTTGCCAAGGCGCAACAGTGGCCCAGGAAGGGGCATGAAGAAAGCGGAGATGCCGCCACAGAACCGCAGGTGGCCGAGGAGAGAAATGAGGAGGCCAATGGCAGAGACACCACAGAAGTGGATTTGCTGACCAAGGAACTAGAGGACTTTGAGAGGAAGAAAGCTGCTGCGCGAGCTGTCACTGGTGTCCTGGCCTCTCACCTCAACAGTACTGACGTCCACACTATCAACCTCTCACTCACCTTTCACGATCAAGAGCTGCTCAGTGACCCCAAACTGGAATTAAACTCAGGCCGTCGATATGGCCTCATTGGCTTGAATGGAATTGGCAAGTCCATGCTGCTCTCTGCCATTGGGAAGCGGGAGGTGCCCATCCTGGAGCACATTGACATCTACCATCTGACCCGAGAGATGCCTCCCAGTGACAAGACACCCTTAGAGTGTGTGATGCCGACAAGGCTGAGATGAAGGCCTCGCGGATCTTGCACAGCCTGGATTTCACGCCTGCCATGCAGCGCAAGAAGCTAAAGGACCTCAGCGGGGGCTGGAGAATGAGGGTCGCCCTTGCCAGAGCCCTCTTCATCCGGCCTTCCATGGTGCTCCTGGATGAGCCCACCAACCACCTGGACCTGGACGCTTGGGTGTGGCTGGAAGAGGAGCTCAGGACTTTCAAGCGCATCTTGGTCCTTGTGTCGCACTCCCAGGATTTCCTGAACGGGGTCTCTACAAACATCATCCATGTGCACCACAGAAGACTCAAGCATTACACGGGTAATTATGATCAGTATGTGAAGACGTGGCTCGAGCTGGAGGAGAACCAGATGAAGAGGTTTCACTGGGAGCAAGATCAGATCGCACACATGAAGAACTACATCACTGGGTTTGGTCATGGCAGTGCCAACCTGGCCCGGCAGGCTCAGAGCAAGGAGAAGACACTACAGAAAATGGTGGCATCTGGACTGACAGAGAGGGTTGTGAGCGACAAGACACTCTCATTTTACTTCCCGCCATGTGGCAAGGTCCCACCACCCGTCATTATGGTAGAGAACGTGAGCTTCGAGTACATAAAAGACGGGCCTTGCATCTACAATAATCTAGAATTTGGTATTGACCTCGACACACGAGTGGCTCTGGAAGGGCCTAACGGTGCAGGGAAGTCCACTCTTTTGAAGTTGCTAACTGGAGAGCTGCTGCCCACAGATGGAATGATCTGGAAGCATCCTCACGTCAAGATAGGACGTTACCACCAGCACTTGCAGGAACAGCTGGACTTGGACCTGTCCCCTTTAGAGTACATGATGAAGTGCTACCCAGAGATCAAGGAGAAGGAGGAGATGAGGAAGATCATTGGGAGATATGACCTCACTGGGAAACAGCAGGTGAGCCCAATCCGGAATCTGTCAGATGGACAGAAGTGCTGAGTGTTTCTGGCCTGGCTGGCCTGGCAGAGCCCCCACATGCTCTTCCTGGATGAGCCTACCAACCACCTGGACATTGAGACCATTGATGCACTGGCAGATGCCATCAATGAGTTTGAGGGTGGCACGATGCTAGTCAGCCATGACTTCAGACTCATTCAGCAGGTTGCACAGGAAATTTGGGTCTGTGAGAAGCAGACAATCACCAAGTGGCCTGGAGACATCCTGGCCTACAAGGAGCACCTCAAGTCCAAGCTTGTAGATGAGGAGCCCCAGCTCACCAAGAGGACCCACAACGTGTGAGCCCTTAGCCAGGCTTGGGTCAGGAATGCCACCTGGAGACGCCAGCTGCCACCCGACCAGCCGCTCAGGACAGGCCCCCAGGGCCCATCCCGCATTGCTGTATTACTGCCCTCGGCCTCTCCCCGCCTCGGCCTGCCTTCGCTGCACACTCACTTCCAGCCGGACAGCACCTGTCCGTTCCCCATCCTCCTCCACTGAGGGCTGCTGTCTGGCACTGGACTTGGCTGGCTGTTCCCTCCAGCCCCTTGCTGGTTACCTTGCCCTGAGAGATGCAGCCAGAGGTACCTGGGATAACCCATGGACCCACGTCCTGGGTGGCCCATGAAAGAGTTCAAGAACCTCAATTTCTGGGTTTTGGTGATATTGGGGGAATGCTTCCCAGTCCATCCCCCCCACTCCTTACTGCTTCTGATGCCAAGCTCTGGACCAGGGCCTTACTCCTGGCCAGTTTTTTAATTATTTAACAGCATAACTTTTAGACATGTGTGACATCCACAAAGTGTCCAGTAAAGAATGAGGAAGCCAAAAAAAAAAAAAAAAAAAAAGTCAACCTGTTGGGCTGTATACTGAGTAAAGTAGGGACCACAGGTAAAGCATAAAACATAAGCCTTTAACTATGGTGCTAAGAAGTGACAGAGGAGTGCTTGGCACTGAAACATCTCTATCATAGCTTCTAAGGCTCAGGGTCCATTGTGGAAGAGGTGGCAGAAAGAATGAAAGAGCCACAGGGCATGGTGGTGCATGCCTTTAATGCCAGCACTTGGGAAGCAGAGGTAGGAGGATCACCATGAGTTTGAGGCCATCCTGAGACCACATAGTGAATTCCAGGTCTGCCTGGACTAGAGTGAGACCCTACCTCGAAAACAAACAAAGAAACAAACAAAGAATAAAGGAGCCAAAGGAAGGGTAGGACTCTTTACAATGTGCTCCTCTAGACACAAAATGGCCTGGGTATCCATGAATCTCACAGTGCCTGACACTACCTACACAAGACCATCATAATAGGAGGAAAAGACCATGATATCAAAATAAAAGAGACTGACTGAGAGGGGAAAGAGATATGATGGAGAGTGGAGTTTCAAAGGGGAAAGTGGGAGATATGTTTTATAATCATGGAAGTTGTTAATAAAAATTTGGGGAAAAAAAGCACATTCAGAGGGCTGGAGGGATGGCTTAGCGATTAAGGTGTTTGCCTGCAAAGCCAAGGAACTAGGTTCGATTCCCCAGGGCCCATGCTAGCCAGATACACAAGGTGGCACATGCATCTGGAGTTTATTTGCAGTGGCTGGAGTCCCTGGCGTGCCCATTCTCTCTCTCTCTCTCCCTCTTTCTCTCTGCAAAATAAATAAATAAAAATAAAGGGGAAAGTGGGGGGAGGGAATTACCATGGGTTTGGGTTATTTACTATAATTATGGAAGTTGCCAATAAACAAAATAAATTTTTAAAAATAATAAAAAATAACTCATCATCATCAGCAACGATAAAAAAAAAAAGCCTTTGGTTTATTAGGTTGAGTGAGTGGTGGTGGTGATTAGCTGTAATATCTCTATGGGTGACAAGAGAACATTTTGGGAGAAGTCTGTTTCCTAGATAAATGCTAATTCTTTGGGCCCAGCCTATCAAGGAGCGATCATCAAAGGCCTGAGTGGCTGGGAAATTTCTTACCGCTGAGGATGTAAAAATCACAGCTCCCCAGGCAAAGGAAAACCAGTCCGTTCTCTCTGCCTCTCAGTAACAACCAGTAGCCAATGTGGCCGACCTCTAGATGAACATATTGGTCTTTCTTTATACTCTGGCCTGGGTTAGTAGCAATCATGAGAAAGAAGTGAGGGGCGAGAAGGGATGGGATGGCCAGGCCTGGTGGCTCAGGCTTGTAATCACAGCTACGAGGAAGGTTGAGGTAGGAGGATCACAAGTTCAAGGCCCTACAAAGTGAGCTCAAAAGCAGTCTAACCGACTTGGCGAGATCCTTTCTCCAATGAAAAAAGTAAAAAGAGGGCAAAGTGGTAGAACAGAGCACTTGCCCGGCATGTGAATACCCTGGGTTCAGTCAAAAAGCAGAGAGAGCAGCTGGGTGTGGTGGCACACATCTCTAATCCCAGCATCCCAGGATTGCTGTGAGTTCAGGGCCACCCTAAGACTACAGAGTGAGTACCAGGTCAGCATCAGCCTGTGCTAGAGTGAGACCTTAATTTGAAAAAACTGGGGGGGGGGGGGCGGGAGAGAATGGGGAGTGGCGGGGGGGGGTTAGGTCACAGAAGGCACTGGTGAGGCGGGGAGAGGGTCACAGGATGGAACTCTGAGTAATGCACAAGCAGACAGGACTTGGGGAGCTGGGCCTTCTGCCATCCTGGCCTCAAATGGGGTGATCCGGGAAGGAGGCAAAACTAAGTATCCATCCATCAGAGGAAG
This sequence comes from Jaculus jaculus, assembly GCF_020740685.1. Classification (NCBI taxonomy): domain Eukaryota; kingdom Metazoa; phylum Chordata; class Mammalia; order Rodentia; family Dipodidae; genus Jaculus; species Jaculus jaculus. The sequence goes on along the minus strand of NC_059108.1, from coordinate 142,742,414 downwards.
ATTAGAGAAGGACCCCAGGACAGCCCACAGTGCTGAGCTGAGCCGATCATGAGCTCTGGTGTGTGGCCAACCTTTCTTCTCGTCCATCGCTCAGCACCAACTGGCTGTGCGACCTCAGTCAAATTACTTTACTTCCCTGACCCTCCATTTCCTACCCTCCAAACAAGAGAGGAACGTTTGTTTCTTGAAGTTGTGTGGACTGTAAATAGCACAAGACAGAGAGTGATCAATTCTCCATCCTCCCTCTCCAGCTTCTAGGAATACACTAGAAATATAGGATTGACTATATTTAGCGTCTGGCTCACTATTCGCCAATGCCTGGTTAAATTAGAATGGAGCTATCTATGCAACAGTCCTTAAACGTCTCAAGTTCTCTGGAAATACAAGTGAACGGGGGAGGGGGAAAGGGTGGCCAGGACAGCAGCAGCTCATTGTCAACTCCAAGGCTGTATTCTGAGCAGCACAGGTCGGTGGCCCTGGGTGCAGGAGCCTTTTAGAGCAGCAAGCAAGGCAGTAGAAGGGAGGCCAGAAGCCTGTAAACCTGCCCTTTAGGAGGTCCTCGGGGTTGGATTGCCTCACTTGCCTTTTCTTTGGCTGGTGGCGGGGGTGGAGAGAGTGATGATAGGAGAGGGAGAAACCGGATGACCACATGAGTGCGGGTACGTGAGAAGATACCTGGAGACTGATTTCCATCTACTTGGGAAAGGACAATGCAGGAGCAGGAACCTGGAGGAGCAGGGCCATGGAGCATTCAGCACATACTAAGGTTGTCCATAGTGAACGTTTGTAAAATACCATTCCCAGGGGTTGGAGAGATGGCTTAGTGGTTAAGGCATTTGCCTCCAAAGCCAAACGTCCTTGGTTCCATTTCCCAGGACCTATGTAAGCCAGGTGTGCAAGGTGGCACATCTGGAGTTCATCTGCAGTGGCTGAAGGCCCTGGTGCTCCCATTCTTTATGTCTGTCTCTCTGAAATAGATAAATAAAGTTCTATTTAAAAATACTATTCCCTTTGCCAGCCAGGTCAAATGAGCCAATGGGGGCAATAGTGGCACATCTGTCATGGTGGAAACCAAATGCCCTCTAACTGGACTGGACGCCTGCTCCATGGGAGGGAATACATCCCTGATATTGAAAACCTACAACAGGGGTAGTCATGAGCCCTAGGGGTGTAATGTCTGCTGGTGCCTGGCTAAATGTATATAGCATGTTTATCAAACTGCCCAGTAAGCACTTCTCTTAATGTTCGTACCCATATATTAATGCTACTCTCACTTTTGGTAGAGAACCTTCTCTTTTCAGATGGCAGTGACCTTGGGATGACTCAGAAGGCATCATGGTGCTGAGAAGAAGTGACAGGAGTGCTCAGCACTGTAATATCTCTATCACAACTTCTAAGGCTCAGGGTCCATTGTGGAAGAGGTGGCAGAAAGAATGTAAGAGCCAAAGGAAGGGTAGGACTCCTTACAAAATGGCCTGGATATCCATGACCTCACAGTGCCTGACACTACCTACACAAGACCATCATAATAGGAGGAAAAGATCATGTCATCAAAATAAAAGAGAGAAGCCGGGCGTGGTGGCGCACGCCTTTAATCCCAGTAATTGGGAGGCAGAGGTAGGAGGATCGCCATGAGTTCGAGGCTACCCTGAGACTACATAGTGAATTCCAGGTCAGCCTGGGCTACAGTGAGACCCTATCTCAAAAAACCAAAATAAATAAATAAATAAATAAATAAATAAATAAATAAATAGAATAAAATAAAAGAGACTGATTGAGAGGGGGAGGGGATATGATGGAGAATGGAGTTTCAAAGGGGAAAGTCGGGGGGAGGGATGGCATTACCATGGGATATTATTTACAATCATGGAAGTTGTTAATAAAATAATAATAAAAAATAAAATTTTAAGAATACCGTTACCAGGGCTGGAGAGATGGTTTAGCAGTTGGGGTGCTTGCCTGCAAAGCCTAGGACCCAGGTTTGATCCCTCAGCACCCACGTAAGCCAGATGCACAAGGAGGTGCAGGTGTCTGGAGTTTGCAGTGGCTAGAATGGGTACACCAGGGCTTCTAGCTACTAGTAGCAAGCGAATGGCACTGATACATCCATGAGAGCAAAGTACCCATGACTTAATCACCTGTCTAAGGTACAGCTTCTCTAGCTGGCCATGATGACACACACCTGTAACCCCATAAGTTGGGAGTCTGAAGGATCAGGAGGTCAAGGCCAGGAGGGACTACATGAGACCCTGTCTCCAAAGACCAAAATGGAAAGAAAAAAAAAAGATCCAGGGCTAGAGAGATGGCTAACCGGTTAGGGCAGTTGCCTGCAAAGGCTAATGATGGATCTGATTCCCCAGTACTTAATGTAAAGCCAGATGCACAAAATAGCCCAAGCATCTGGAGTCCATTTGCAGAGGCTAGCGGTCCTGGCACACCTATTCTCTCTCTCTCTCACACACACAGTGATCCTATGCCATGCCCTAGGGCTTTGGCACTCACTGTGACATCTTCCTGGGTCCTGGGTGCTTTCCTCCAGCCTTGCTATCTTCTCTGCTTTTTTTCTTCTTTCTTTTTTTTTTTCTTTTGGTTTTTGAGGTAGGTGTTTGCTTTAGCCCAGGCTGACCTGGAATTCACTATGTACTCTCAGGGTGGCCTTGAACTCATGGCGATCCTCCTACCTCTGCCTCCCTAGTGCTGGGATTAAAGGTGTGCGCCACCACACCTGGCCTTTTTTTTCTTGTTAATATATTTATTTGCAAGTGGAGAGATAGAAGATAGAAGAGAAGGCTGGAGAGATGGCTTAGCAGTGAAGGCGCTTGCCTGTGAAGTCTAAGGACCCAGGTTCCATCTCTCTCCAGATTCCACGTAAGTCAGATGAACAGAGGCGAGGCAAGCACAAGGTCACACATGCCCATTAGGTGGCACACGTGTCTGGAGTTTGATTGTAGTGGCTGAGGCCCTAGTAACTGTCCCTCCCCCATTAAAAAAAAAAAAAAAAGACAAAGAAGATAGAAGAGAAGCAGAGACAAATAAGCACACCAGGGTCTCCAGCTGCTGCAAACTGACTCCAGATGCATGTGCCACTCTGTGCATCTGGCTTTACATGGGCACTGGGGAACTGAACTCAAGTGGTTAGGCTCTGTGGGCAAGCACCTTCACTGCTGAGCCATCTCTCCAGCCTTGTTTCCCCCTCTTCCTCTGGAGCACAAAGGCTTTCTTTCCAGAGACGCTTTCTCTCATGGATGTGGTTCGTCTATATAACTCCTTCCCACCTTCCCTGTATCACCGCTAGAAATGCCTCATCTTAGAGAGCAAATTCCATGACAGCAGGGCACTTTGTCAGAGAGTCTAGCGCAATAGCATGTGTTTATGTGTGAGTCTGTTTTCTTCTGTTCTCAGACACATGTTTTTAATCCCAGCCTTTGGGGGACTGAGGTAGGAGGATCACCATCAGTCCCAGGGCATCCTGAGACTTCATAGTGAATTCCATGTCAGCCTGGACTAGAGTGAAACCCTACCTCAAAAAAACAAACACAGAAAATGGGTAGGTGGTTGTAGGGATGAGGGCATCCAGGGAAAAGGGAAAAGAATCCTTATCGAGCACTAACTCTGTGCCGGGCACTATTCTCTGGTTTTTAATACCTTTGAACTTCACAAAAACCCACTGGGCATTGTGAAGAAATTTCTAAGTATCTAAACCACCATAGAACCAGCTTTATTTTCCCCATTCTACAGATAAAGAAACTAAGTCTTAGAGAGGGGAAATATCTTGCCTGAATATTAGCTACTAAGTACTTGAGCAGGATATGAACCCGAGTTTATCGGACTCCAAGGCAGGCTTGTTCTTTGTTTTATTCTTGAAGGACAATTTCCTTTGTTCATTAACTCTCTTCACTGTCAGGGAATAAAAGAAAAAACAAAACAAAACCTGACGTTTATAGCCCCAGATTAACACTGGCAGAGGGAACAGGGAAGACTAAGGAAAGAGAATTTTCTAGTAGTCTTACCACAGTATTACCAAGTCAGTCTAGAGTCAATCTTGTTTTTGGGTTAACAACTGGGGTTCAGTTCCCTACTACGCACATAAAGCCAGATGCACAAAGGGGCACATGCATCTGGAGTCATTTGTAGCAGCTGCATTCTCTCTGTCTGTTTCTCTTCTCTCTCTATCTCTCTCTGCTTACAAATAAATGAAAATGAGGGCTGGAGAGATGGCTTAGTGGTTAAGCGCTTGCCTGTGAAGCCTAAGGACCCTGGTTTGAGGCGCCATTCCCCAGGACCCATGTTAGCCAGATGCACAAAGGGGTGCATGCATCTGGAGTTTGTTTGCAGTGGCTAGAGGCCCTGGCACGCCCATTCTCTCTCTCTTTCTCTCTCCCTCTAACTGCCTCTTTCTCTCTCTGTCACTCTCAAATAAATAAATAAAAATAAAACAAAAAATAAAAATAAATAAATAAAATTTAAAAAACCAAATAAATGAAAATAAAAAATAATATATAGAGTGGTACATGCCTTTAGTCCCAGCACTCAGGAGGCAGAGGTAGGAGGATCGCTGTGAGTTCAAAGCCAGCTGAGACTATATAGTGAATTCCAGGTCAGCATGGGCTAGAGCGAAACCCTACCTAGAAAAAACAAAAAAAGAATTTATAGAGAGACACTGAGAAAGAGGAATAGATAGATAGGTAGGTAGGTAGGTAGGTAGGTAGATAGATAGATAGATAGATAGATAGATAGATAGATAGATAGATAGATAGAGAATGGCTGCACCAGGACCTCTTGCCACTGCAATCAAACTCCAGATACATGTGCCACTTTGTACATCTGCCTTCACCTGGGTACTGGGGAATCAAACCTGAGTCATTAGGCTTTGTAAGCAAGTGCTTCAACCACTGAGCCATCTCTCCGGCCCCCAGCTTTTTGCCACGGTTTTCTGGCAATCATTTCTTTTTTGTTGTTGGCGGTGGTTTTTGTGAGGTGGTGTCTCCCTCTAGCCCAGGCTGACCTGGTACTCTGTAGTTCAAGCTGACCTCAAACTCACTGTCATTTTCCTACCTCTGTCTCCTCAGTGTTGGGATTAAAGGCAAGTGCCACTACGCCTAGCTTCTGACAACCCTATCTAATTGGCAGAATGAATTACCTTATTTTTAAACTATAAGAGGTGGTTTTCAGTGAAATCTGATGTAAATCTCTCAAGCCACGTAGCATGAGATCTTGAGGATTTACAGAGATGACTTAGACATCTTCCTTGCCTATAAAATGCAAACTATCTAACAGCTAGCCTGCAGGAGATATGCATGAGCTTAAAGCTTAGTCAGAGCAAAGCCATTACATGCCACATAAAGACAATCTGGAGAGTGCAATGGAGGATAAGAACTTTGATGCTTCATTCTGTAGATAACGGGGAGCTGTATTAGGGCTCTTGGGGTTCGGGAGACAGGAACCAATTTTGGTTTAACTGGAAACAGAGGTGGCAATCCCCTGGAAGTCTATTGGGAAGTTTATAGAATTGAAGGAAGAATTGACCAGGCAAGAGGGAATCTCCAGGGATAAACTTATGACTCAAGTTCAACACCTTCCTCCTGCTTCTAGATCCTTGCTAAGATTTCTGTTCCCAGGAGTCTGCTTGGCTTATCTTGGGCCATATACACCCACAGAGGGCTTTGGAATGGATTGTTCTCTAGAATTTTGCAAGAAAGAGAAAAGGCAGTTTCTAGGAAAAAATTCTAGCCACACAGAGAGAAATATATGCTTTAGTAGCTACTGGACATTTCTGAGCATAGAAATGATGTGACAATTTTTTTTTCTTTTTTTGAGGTAGGGTCTCACTCTAGCCCAGGCTGACCTGGAATTCACTCTGTAGTCTCAGGGTGGCCTCCAACTCATGGCGATCCTCCTACCTCTGCCTCCTGAGTGCTGGGATTAAAGGCATGTGCCACCTTGCCTGGCTTGATGTGACAAATTTAAATAATATCACTAAGTGTTTGAATCAGTAGTCATACTTGATCCTTATAATAATGATATGGCACATTTACTAACCCCTGTTTTTTTTTTTTTTTTTGTTTTTTGTTTTTCGAAGTAGGGTCTTGCTCTAGCCCAGGCTGACCTGGAATTCAGTAGTCTCAGGTTGGCCTTGAATTCACAGCGATCCTCCTGCCTTTGCCTCCCAAGTGTGGGATTAAAGGTGTGTGCCACCATGCCCAGCAATTATTCTTTTTGATTTTATTTATTTATTTGACAGAAAGGGAGAAAGGAAAGGACAGAGAGAGAGAGAGAGAGAGAGAGGGAGAGAATGGATGCATCAGGGCCTCTAGCCGCTGCAAATGAACTCCAGATGTTTGTACCACCTTATGCATCTGGCTTACTTGGGTCCTAGGGAGTTGAACCTAGGTCCTTTGGCCTTGCAGGCAAATGCCTTAACTGCTAAGTCATCTCTCCAGCCCTTTTTAACCCCTGCTTTTTAAGACGAAGAAACTGAAGGTTTTAAAATATTTCTTTATGCATGTGTGTGCATGCACACGTGTCAGGGTCTTTTGCTGAAAATGAATGCCAGACTCATGTGCCACTTTCATCTGGCTTTTACAAGAAGGTTGCTGGGGAACTGAATCTGGGCCAGTAGGCTTTGAAAGCAAGCACCTTTAATTGCTGAACTACCTCCCAGGTATGAAATTGAAGGTTTGAGATTTAAAATGACTTTCCTCAAGGGAGCTGATTTTTTTTTTTTTTTTTGAACAGCCAAATTCTATTCTCTTTTCCTATTTGATTTTGTCTTTTATTTTTGAACATTATTTTAAAAGTATTATTTGGGAGTGGAGAGAGAGAGAAGAACGGGCCTCTTGCCTCTGCAAACAAATTCCAGATGCATGCATCTGGCTTTATTTGGGTACTGGGGAATAAAACCTAGGTTAGCAGGCTTTGAAAGAGAGTGCCTTTAACCATTAAACAATCTCTCCAGCTCTTTTCTGTCTTTTAGAATCATTGATTTGATTGTAGCGTTCAAATAGAATGAAAGCAGGGTGTACTGGCTCATACCTGTAATCCTAGCACTTGAGAGGCTGAGGCAGAAGGATTGTCAGAAGTTTGAGTTTGGCTTACATAGTGAGTGCCAGGGAAAGCCTAAGCAACACAGAGAGATCCTAGCTCAAAAAACATGAGAAAGGGCTGGAGAAATGGCTTAGCGATTAAGCGCTTGCCTGTGAAGCCTAAGGACCCCAGTTCGAGGCTCGGTTCCCCAGGTCCCACGTTAGCCAGATGCACAAGGGGGCACACGCGTCTGGAGTTCGTTTGCAGAGGCTGGAAGCCCTGGCGTGCCCATCCTCTCTCTCTCCCTCTATCTGTCTTTCTCCCTGTGTCTGTCACTCTCAAATAAATAAATAAAAAATGAACAAAAAAAATTAAAAAAACAAAACAAAACATGAGAAAGGGCCGGAGGGATGGCTTAGTGGCTAAGGTGTTTGCCTGCAAAGCCAAAGGACCCAGGTTCAATTCCTCAGGACCCACGTTAGCCAGATGCATAAGGGGGTGCACATGTCTGGAGTTCGTTTGCAGTGGCTGGAGGCCCTGGCACACCCATTCTCTCTCTGTCAAATAAATAAATAAATAAAAATAAAATATAAAAAAAACATGAGAGAGCCTGTCGTGGTGATGCACGCCTCTACTCCTAGCACTTGGGAGGCAGAGGTAGGAGGATCACCATGAGTTCGAGGCTACTCTGAGACTATGTAGTGAATTCTAGGTCAGCCTGGGTTAGAGTGAGACCCTACCTCAAAAAAACAAAAAACCAACAACAAAAAATCATGAGAGAGAATGGGCCTGGAGAACTGCTCAGTGGTTTAGCAGCAGGTGTGACGATCTGAGTATGGATGCCCAGAACCCTCAAAAAGCTGGATGTGGTCACACCTGGAGCCCCAAGGCTTCTGCAGTGAGGTGAGAGGCAGAGACAGGAGACACCCAGAAGCCCACAGGACAGCTGGCCTGGTCCGGCCCGAATCACGGAACAAGAGCCCTGTATGAGGAAGGCAAGGACGGATGCCTAAGGTTTTCCTCTGAACTCCACACATATGCCTGCACAATCGAAAACACACACATATACACAAAGAAAAAGAAAAGAAAATGTCAGGGGGAAGCGGCTAGACATAATCATTATGGGAGGAAAGAGCCAGACTGGGACTGATGGGGAATGGAAGGAAGCAACTAGGTATGGGCAAATTCAACCAAAATATTGGACCTAGGGCTTGGAGAAATGGCTTAGTGGTTAAGCTGCTTGCATGTGAAATCTAAGGACCTAAGTTCCACTCCCAAGACCCACGTAAGCAAGATGCACAAGGTGGTGCATGCTTCTGGGGTTCATTTGCAGTGACTAGAAGCATTGGTGTGCCCATTCTCTCCCTCAAATAAACAATAAAAAAAAAACATTTATTTTAAAAAATGTTGGACTTGGGGCTGGAGAGATGTCCTAGTGGTTAAGGTGCTTGCCTGCTAAGCTTAAGGACCCAGGTTCAATACCTCCATACCCACATAAAGCCAAAATGCACCATGTGGCACATGCATCTGAAGTTCAATTGCAGTGGTTAGAGGCCCTGGCATGCCCATTTTCTCTCTTTCTCTCTCAAATAAATAAATAAATAAAATTTTAACAAAATGTTGTGCCTGAGCTGGAGAGATGGCTCAGCAGTAAGCATCTGTGTTTATTTACAGTAGCAAGAGACCCTGACACAGACACACACACATAAATTACACACACACACACATACACACACATAATAGATATTTAGAGAGAGAGAAAGGCAGATAAAAAGAATGGATATGGGGCTGGAGAGATGGCTTAGCGGTTAAGCGCTTGCCTGTGAAGCCTAAGGACCCCGGTTCGAGGCTCGGTTCCCCAGGTCCCACGTTAGCCGGATGCACAAGGGGGCGCACGCGTCTGGAGTTCGTTTGCAGAGGCTGGAAGCCCTGGCGCGCCCATTCTCTCTCTCTCCCTCTATCTGTCTTTCTCTCTGTGTCTGTCGCTCTCAAATAAATAAATAAAAATTAAAAAAAAAAAAGAATGGATATGCCAGGGCTTCTAGCTACTGCAGCAAATAAACTCCAGATGCATATTCCACCTTGTACATCTGGCTTTATGTGAGTACTGAGGAATTGAAGCAGGGTCCTTAGGCTTTGTAGGCAAATACCTTTACTGGCCACCCAGAAATCCATCTCCCGCATAAACAGAGTCCTCTCTGGGTCTTGACTGCAGATGTTGTTTTGCTTACGCTGTCTTGTGCTGTGTTGTGACGTGACGTACGTTGTGCTATGTTGCACTTCTGTTATGTATCGCTGTGTCGTGTCATTTTTTTTTTTTTTTTCAAAACTAGTCTCACTGTGTTGTCCTGGATGGTTTTTGAATTCCTTAACTCAAGCAATCTTGCTGTCTCGGCCTCTTGAGTAGCTGAGAGTATGGGCTCATACCATTATCATGCTTGGTTTGGAATATATAATTTTAGGCAAACACCTTAACTGCTGAGCCATCTGTCCAGCCCGTTTCATAGTCCGCTGGACACCGTTCTAGAGCCCGGCCCTCAGAAAGCACTGACCTATTAGACACTTTTTTTTCCTGAATGTCCTCTAGTCCAGTTTCTCATCTTATCTCTTGCTTGCTGCAATTAAACGTTATCATGGCATAGTTCTGAGTGCTTGCAATGTGTGCTCATTACATTGAGAGTTGGATATCTGCAGGATCTCTTCCAAGGCCTCTGGGATGAGAACAAAGACAGAGAGAGGACAGTGGCTCCTAGCTGTCTCTTAATTTTGTTAGCATGTCTGGGGCTTGTAACGCTTAATGGGGGCTCTAGGGAGATGATGTTGTCAGCTTTGCCTCTGAGGACAATACTCCTATGCCATACCTTCCCTTTCACTATAACAAAGTCTCCGTAACAAACACACCCACGTCTGGTATTTCTGATTTTATGGCTGTCTACTGAAGACATGCTGTTCCCGGAGCCACGCTCATTTCGCAGTTTTCCCTCTTCCGTCCCTTGGTCTGCTGATGGGGGCCTCCAGTCTTGGTGTGTGAGGCCCCTTAGGTTCTAGGTGTTCCCTCTGGGATGTCACAACATTTCTGACCTTTCAGTAAAAAAGAGTGGAAGCCTTTGGGAAGGGAAATTATGGAAAATTGGTATAGGTATGAAAACTGGACGTGGATGTCAACTTCTTCTTCCCCTTCCTACCATAGGGGACTCAAAATACCTAGATAGGGAAAAGTCTGAAACTTTTGTCATTTGAACACTGTCTTTTGACTTTTTGCCAAACCTATGTACCATCACCTGTTACTTATTTCATATCTTCATTAAATTATTTAGCATGCTTTGCCATGCAATTATTCCCCCCACTAGTGTTTCTATAAACCACATTAGTCATGAAATCACTGGTTCATGAAATCTGATCTAATATGCTACTTATAATTTTTTTTGCTCATAGACACTTATTGCAATTATGTGCTAAATCGTCCCACGTGACACTATGCATTTGTGTTACACGTTGGGAAATTATCCTAAGAGAGCCCAGAGCTGAGAGACAGGTGATTCCCGACCCCTCAGTTCATCACAGCATGGTTGCCAATTATAAGGATAAATTTTGAGAGCCTATTTACAAAAACTTACCATTTTATGCCCTCTTGAAGCCTATGTCAAGGTTCAGGGCAGGAACCAAACTGCTCAATGTGCTTTCAGCAAAAATGAAATTCAAGCCGGGTGTGGTGGTGCATGCCTTTAACCCCAGCACTTGGGAGGCAGAGGTAGGAGGATCACTGAGAGTTCGAGGCCACCCTGAGACTACATAATGAATTCCAGGCCAGCCTGAACCAAAGTAAGACCCTACCTTGAAAAACCAAAAAAAGAAAGAAAGAAAGAAAGAAAGAAAGAAAGAAAGAAAGGAAGAAATTCAAGAGTAGTGGGAGAGGGACGCATAAGAACAAAGTAAAATGAGGTCTGGAGAGATGGCTCAGTGGTTAAAAGTGCTTGTTTGCAAAGCCTGATGGTGGCCTGAGCTTGATTCCCCAATACCCACATAAAGCGAGATGCACAAAGTGGTACATACATCTGGAATTTGTTTGCAATGGCAAGAGGCCCTAAGGAGCCCATTTTTTTCTTTCTCTCCTTTCTACTTGCAAACAAATAATAATAATAAACAAAGCAAAATGACAGATGCATGAAAACACTATAATGAAACCAATTGCTTTGTATGTTAACTTTAAAAACCAATAAAGGAAGGCTGGAGAGATGGCTAAGCAGTTAAAGCATTTGCCTGCAAAGCCAAAGAACCCAGTTTCGATTTCCCAGGACACACATTAGCCAGATGCACAAGGGGGGCACATGCGACTGGAGTTCGTTTGCAGTGGCTGGAGGCCCTGGCACACCCATTCTCTCTCTCTCTCTCTCTCAAATAAATAAATAAATAAAGTTAAAAAAAAATAAAGAAGAGCCAGGCATGGTGGTGCATGCCTTTAATCCCAGCACTCGGGAGGCAGAGGTAGGAGAATCACCGTGAGTTTGAGGCCACCCTGAGGCTCCATAGTGATTTCCAGGTCAGCCTGAGCTAGAGTGAGACCCTACCTCGAAAAACCAAAAATAAAATAAAATAAAATAAAAATAAAGAAGAGCCAGGCTTGGTGGTACACACCTTTAATCCCAGCACTCGAGAGGCAGAGTAGGAGGATCCGTGAGTTCGAGGCCACCCTCAGACTACATGGTGAATTCCAGGTCAGCCTGGACCCGAGACCTTCCTTCGAAAAACAAAAACAATAAATAAATAAATAAATACATAAGATAGAGTGCTGGGAAGATCAGTGATTAGGGGCAAAGACTGTTGACTCAGGTTTGATTCCTCAGGACCTTTGTAAAACCAGCTTCACAGAGTGGTGCACGTGCCTGGAGTTCATTTGCATAGCAAGAGGCTCTGGTGTGTGTTCATTCTCTCTCTTTCTCTCTGCAAATAATTTTTTTGTATTTTATTTTTATTTATTTATTTGGGGGAGGGTTAAGGTTAGTCAGAGAAAGAATGGGCACATCAAGGTCTCCAGTCACTGCAAACGAACTCCAGACACATGTGCCACCTTGTGCATCCGGCTCACGTGAGTCCTGGGGAATCGAGCCTGGGTCCTTTGGCTTTGCAGGCGAGTGCCTTAACTGCTAAGCCATCTCTCCAGCCCTAGAATTTCACTGTGCTTTTTAAAGTTGTTTTTTACATTTTTAAAAAATTTATTTGTGGGCTGGAGAGATGGCTTAGCACTTGAGGCACTTGCCTGCATAGCCAAAGGACCCAGGTTCGATTCTCCAGTACCCATATAAAGCTGGCGGCACAAGATGGCGCATGCATCTTGACTTCACTTGCAGTGGCTAGAAGAGGCCCTGGCACGTCTATTCTATCTGCCTCTCTCTCTGTGTTCTCTCTCTCAAATAAATAAATAAAATATTTAAGAAGAAAACACACAATGAAACTCAGGGCATTAAAAATGGCTCAGAGATCAACTTGCAAAACCCACAAGCCCGGTGTTTAGTTCCCAAGCTAGGCATGTAAGACAGACACCAAAAACTGGCCCAAGCATCTAGTGTGCAGTGACAGTGAAAAGATGTCTCAGGCTGGCCTTGAACTCACTGAAATCCTCCAGCCTTTGCCTCCCCAGTACTGGAATTAAAGACATGTGCCACCACACCCAGCTGAGTGCATCTAGTTTAATGGTTTCATCCAGAACCTTAACCGCAGGAGGGTCTAAGATACAGTGTACAGCCGCTGAGGTTTTTTCAATGTAAGAAACCCTGGGAAAGAGAACACGGATGCTGAGAACCAGCTAGTCATCTCCAGCACATTGCCTGTCGGGGGCAGCTCAGCTTCTGTGAAGACATTGCTCAGAAAAGGGAAAGAAGGGCTTGAGCAATGCAGTTTCTCAGGCCACAAAATAGTAGCTCTGTGGAGAGCTGGAAGCCTGTGTGTGTGATCCCAGGTTTTATGCAATCTGAAGTCACGTGCTTGCAAACATACAGGTTAAGTCAACAAAAGTGATCTTGGTAGTACAAATTGACATGCCATGTCCAAACATTATTGACTTCTTGCTGCCTTGTGTTTCTTTTTTATTTTATTTTTTCCTTAAGAGGTAGGGTCTTGGGCTGGAGAGATGGCTTAGCGGTTAAGCGCTTGCCTGTAAAGCCTAAGGATCCCGGTTCGAGGCTCAGTTCCCCAGGACCCACGTTAGCCAGATGCACAAGGGGGCGCAGGCGTCTGGAGTTCGTTTGCAGTGGCTGGAGGCCCTGGCGCACCCATTCTCTCTCTGTCTCTCTCTCTCTCTGTGGCTCTCAAATAAATAAATAAACAAAAAAAAATTAAAAAAAAAAGAGGTAGGGTCTTGGGCTGGAGAACTGGCTTAGTGGTTAAGGTGCTTGTCTATGAAGCCAAAGGACTCATGTTCAACCCTCCAGGTCCCATGTAAGCCAGATGCACAAGGTGACACAAGGGCACGTGTACAAGGTGGCTCACGCGTCTGGAGTTTGATTGCAGTGGATGGAGGCCCTGGCACACCAATTCTGTCTCTTTCACTCATTAAAAATAAATAAATAAATAAAATAAAATAAAATAAAAGTGGGAAGGTCTTACCAGGCTGACCTGAAATTCCTTTGAACCTTAATCTTCCCTCAAGGTCCACTTCTCTGCACATTCCTATATTAGGAAATGAACTCCTTCCCTCTGGTTCATTTCCCTGTGACCTGCTTCGGAAGGTGACACCACGCTGTCTCTCTCCTCTGTTCTGCATGTCCCTCCCTAGCATGTGAAACTGGAACAAGGAAACCAGCTGCCCTCAACCTAACTGTAAGAGAAAGAGTTGGAAGGAGGGCAGTCTTCCTTTATGGACTACTCACTGGGAAGATTCAGTCTGACGTAAAAAAAAAAATATTTTGCTGGGCGTGGTGGCACACACCTTTAGTTCCAGCTCTCAGGAGGCAGAAGTAGGAGGATCGCTATGAGTTTAAGGCCACCCTGAGATTACAGAGTGAATTCCAGGTTAGCCTGGGCCAGAGTGAGAGCCCACCTCAAAAAACCACAAAAAAAAAAAAAGTTTTTAAATAGATATTTTTATTCATTTGCAAGCAGAGAGAGAGAGAGAAGAATGAGCACGCCAGGGCCTCTAGCCACTGCCAATGAACTCCAGATGCATGTGCCACCTTGTGCATGCAGCTTTATGTGGTATACTGGGGAATCAAACCTGGGTTGTTAGGCTTTGCGGGCAAGAGCCTTAATCATTGAGCCATCTCTCCAGGCCCCCCCCCCTTTTTTTTTTGGTTTTTCAAGATAGGGTCTCGCTCTGGCCCAGACTTCCCTGAATTCACTATGTAGTCTCAGGCTGGTCTTGAACCCATGACAATCCTCCTACCTTTGCCTCCCAAGTGCTAGGATTAAAGGTGTGTGCCACCGTGCCTGGCAAAAAAACAAAAACAAAAAAAATTAAATTAAATTAAATTAAAGGGTTGAGAGATTGCTTAGTGGTTAAAGATGGTTGTTTGCAGAGACCGCCAGCCCAGATGGATTCCCAGATCCCACGTGAAGCCAACTACACAAAGTGGCACATGTGTCTGAAGTTTGCAGAAACAAGAGGCCCTGGGCATACCCAAATGCTCTCTCTCTCTCTCTCACACACATGCATAAATAAAAATATATTAAAAAAAATTAAAACAGCCCAGTCTGGTTGTACATGATGATAGCTCTATGAGAACCTAAGAGAGGGTGCAGGTGGATGAGCTGGACTCTGGCTCCCATAACGGCGAGCTAGTGGGTGTCATTCTAAGCCACGAGGTTTGCTGCGGAGCAATCAAAAATGAGCGTGATTTCTGTGACCTGCCCAGTGTTGCTCTCAGTGGCACCTTTTGCCTCTATGGGCCTCATGGTTTAGCTGGAATCCTTTTGTCTAGCCTCTGGCCTTTGTGTATGTACAGACTGTCACATTGGCACACTCACATGCATATACCACACACAAAGTCCAACTTCAAAGTCTTCCTGAGACCTAAGACAATCTCTTGGTCGTGAGACTTCATAAAAGTAAAAAGGGCAAGTGGAGAGATGGCTTAGAGGTTAAGCCTAAGGACCCAGGTTCAATTCCCCAGAACCCATGTAAGCCAGATGCAGTGGCTAGAGGCCCTTATGCACCTAATCTCTCTCTCTCATAACTAACTAAATAAACAAATTTTTTTTTTAAAAAAGAACAAGTTACATCATTTTAACAGACAATGACATACAGCAAGTTCAACTCCAAAAGGGAAGAATAGGAAAATAAGGTGGAATTGAACCAAAGCAAGACTTTAATTCACTAGGGCAAACTTTAAATCCTGTAGCTCCATGTCCAGAGTCATGGTGGCATGATTGAGTCCCAAGTACCTGAGCGCCTCTCTTGGGTTGTGCCACTCTGGGGCAGGGGCTTGAGCCATAGCTGCAAGGCCTGCGATGTGCCATGAACCTCTTCCCTCCAGCTCTTTGGAAGAGTGCCCTATGGAACAGACTGGAGCTCAGTATCTCCCCGAGCTCTTGCGTTTATTGCTTTTGTCCCTACATAGTGCCCAGCATATAGCTTGTGCTCAAGAATATGTAGTAATGATGCTGAGAAGAAAGTGCAAAACATCCTCCTCAAACAGCCCCGTGTTGGTCCTCAATGCTGTCTGTACTTATGTCGAGCCCTGTGTGATACCCGGGAGTCACCATGGTCTTTTCTGTCTTGGAGGTCTTCCATTCCTTACTTGCTTTTCTCTGCTCTTTCAACGGGCTGCATCTTCTTCAGCTCAGCTATGGCAGTCTATGACAAGCCTTCTCTTGTCCCAGTTCAAAATCAGCCGCCCTGTCAGGCGTGGTGGCGCACGCCTTTAATCCCAGCGCTTGCGACACACAGGTAGGAGGATCACTGTGAGTTTGAGCCACTCTGAGAATACATGGTGAATTCCACATCAGCCTGGGCTAGAGTGAGACCCTACCTCGAAAAACCAAAAAAAAAAAAAAAAAAAAAAGAAGTCTCTCTTTTTTTGCTCCCCAGTAGTATCCCATCATCACAATTGTCCTTGGAATTACTGCTGTTATGGTTTGGATATGAAATGTGTCCCCACAAAGACTCGTGAACTGAAGCATTAGTTTCCAGCTGATGGAGCCACTACGGGAAGGTCTGGAAACTTTGGGAGGCAGGGCCTGGCTGGGCTCCCCTCTGTCTTTGTCTCTCTGTCTTTCTGCTTCCTGGCCGTCATGAAGTGAGCTGCTGCTGCGCCACACACTGTCCCCCATGATGAACTGAAACCTCCGAACCATGAGCAAAAGTAAATACTTTCTCTCTTCAGCTATTTTCTTCGGCATTTCATCACAGCAACACTAGTGTGACCAACACAAGTATCCTTGTTATTCTGTCCTAGATTGCATGTCCTATAATGGCAGAAATAGGTTTCTTCTTTTTTTGTTGTTGTTATTAACCTCTTCTCTCATCTTCCTCTGTTTTCAGGGGAAATGTGTTGAACTTATCTTGTCATTGCTGAGGAAAAAAAAAACACCTGGCCAAAAGGAGCTAATTAGAGGAAAGGTTTCTTTTTGGCTTACAGTCTTGAGGGGAAGCTTCATGATGGCAGGGAAAAGCTTGGCATGAGCAGAGGCTAAACATCCCCTTCTTGCTATGGCAGGTGGTAGGAGAGAGGGTGAGCATATCTTGAGCAAAGGGGAGCTGGCTGTAACACCCCTAAGCCTAACACCAACAAAAGCACCTTCTACACACCTTCGCCAGTAGGTTCCACCTTCTAACTTGCCATCAGCTGGGGACCAAGCATTCAGAGCACATGAGTTTATGGGGACATCAGATTCAAACGGCCACAGGGTGGATGGAATCCAGAGCCTTGTACATGCTGGGCAAGCACTTTATCATTGAGCTACATTCCCAGTTCCCTGCCCCAACCCTTTACACTTAAAATGTTTATTTATTTGATAGCCTGGATATCCATGGCTGCACAGTGCCTGACACTACCTGCATAAGACCATCATAAGAGGAGGAAAAGATCATGACATCAAAAGTAAAAGAGAGGGCTGGAGAGATGGCTTAGTGGTTAAGCGCTTGCCTGTGAAGCCTAAGGACCCCGGTTCGAGGCTTGGTTCCCCAGGTCCCACGTTAGCCGGATGCACAAGGGGGCGCACGCGTCTGGAGTTCATTTGCAGAGGCTGGAAGCCCTGGCGTGCCCATTCTCTCTCTCTCCCTCTATCTGTCTTTCTCTCTGTGTCTGTCTCTCTCAAATAAATAAATTAAAAATTAAAAAAAAAAGTAAAAGAGAGACTGATTGAGATGGGGAGGGGGTATGATGGAGAATGGAGTTTCAAAGGGGTAAATGGGGGGAGGGAGGGTTTTACCATGGGGCATTTTTTATAATCATGGAAGTTGTTAATAAAAATAAATAAATAAAATAAAATAGAAAAAAAGACAACAAAAAATTTATTTATTTGAGAGAAGGGGGGGGGGGGAAGTATGGGCATGCCAGGCCCTTATGCCACTGCAAACAAACTCCAAACACGTTTGCCACTTTGTGTATCTGGCTTTACATGGGGGTGGGTACTAGAGAACAGAACTCAGGCTGAACTTCTAAGAATTCCACATGTTGCTTCATGAACCACAGGAAGTAGGAAGGCCAGTTCCACTATTATTTCATTTTGGCAAAAGATTTGCACTTAAGCCGGGCGTGGTGGCACATGTCTTTAATCCCAGCACTTGGGAGGCAGAGGTAGGAGGATCACCGTGAGTTCGAGGCCACCCTGAGACTACATAGTGAATTCCAGGTCAGCCTGGGACCAGAGTGAGACCCTACCTCGAAAAACTAAAAATAAATAAATAAATAAATAAATAAATAAATAAATAAATAAATTAAAGAATTGGGGGCTGGAGAGATGGCTTAGAGGTTGAGCACTTGCTTCTGAAGCCTAAGGACCCTGGTTCGAGGCTCGATTTCCCAGTATCCACGTAAACCAGATGCACAAGGCGGTGCATGCATCTTGAGTTCGTTTGCAGTTATTGGAGGCCCTGGTGCACCCATTCTCTGTCTCTTTTTCTCTCTCTCTTTCTGCCTGTTGCTCTCAAATACATTAATCAATTAAAATTTTTAAAAAAGATTTGCACTTAAGACAGTGTCTTGGAATTTGTGGTGCAAATAATGGCCTCAGGAAAAAAATCTCCCTTGTCCTTGCTAAACCAGTTGACTCATTTGCAAAGCCAATAACCTTGGCCTTATTAGCAACTGAGCTAACTGCCACAATGAATAAGTAACAACATTTGGCTCATTTGCATTTTGAAACTGTCTCCTTCCTTCACTCACACCTTAGTGGAGGTGCTAACGAACCGTGAAATGTCTAGAACATTGGCAGCACAGAGGAAAAGAAGCCAAATTGGCCCATTGCTTGATGATCACCTGCAAAAACCAAGGGCTATTAAATACAAGGTGCTATTCTGGATTAGAGACACATACACATGCACACATGTGCGTGAGTGCACACAGGCGTGTGTCAATGGCAAGAGAAGAAAAACTGGTAAAATCAGGGAAAAAAGGTGGGGGGGGGTTGGGAAGATCACTCAGCAATTAAAGGTTCTTGCTTGGTAAAGCCTGTTGGCCAAGGTTCAATTCCCCAGCCACCTATGTAAAGCCAGATGGGCCTTCATTTCCTGCAGCAAGAGACCCTGGTGCGCCCATATACATGCGCAAGCTCAAAGCATTCGAAGAAGAATCAGAACGAAGCAAGGAGTTTCAGTTAATGGTAACGTACCAGGCCAGAGATGTAGCTTAGTTGGTAGAGCGCTTGCCTACCATGTATGATGAAGCCAGAGGTTTGATTCTCAGTGCCACATAAACTGGGGGTGGTGGTGCACATCTGTAATCCCAGCACCTGGGAAGTGGAAGTAGGAGGGTCAGAAGTTCAAGGACATCTTTGGAATGTTCAAGGTCATCCTGGGATACATGAGACAAAACAAAAAGTACTGTACCAATGGTGGTTTCTTTGTTTTGACGAATGTAACATGGTAATGTAAGAATGTTAACATTAGCCAGGTGTGGTAGCTCATGCCTTTAATCCCAGCACTCGGGAGGCAGAGGTAGAGGTAGGAGGATCGCTGAGAGTTCGAGGCCACCCTGAGACTACATAGTGAATTCCAGGTCAGACTGAGCCAGAGTGAGACCCTACCTTGAAAAACCAAAAAAAAAAAAAAAAAAAAAAAAGAATGTTAACATTAGGGGTTGGAGAGATGGTTTAGTGGTTAAGCACTTGCCTGTGAAGCCTAAGGACCTGATTCGAGGCTCGATTCCCTAAGATGCATGTTAGCCAGATGCACAAGGGGGAGCACGCATCTGGAGTTTGTTTGCAGTGGCTGGAGGCCCTGGCATGCCCATTCTCCCTATCTGTCTCTCTGTCTGTTGCTCTCAAATAAATAAATAAAAATAAACAAATTTTTTTAAATTATTAAAAAAAGAATGTTAACATTAGGAGAACCTGGGTTTAGGATTCTTTATATTTATTATCTTGGCAACTTTTCTATAAATAGAAACCCACAATTATTCCAAAATAAAGTTTACTATGCTGAAGAGATGGCTTAGCAGTTATGGAGCTTGCCTGCAAAGCCAAAGGACACAGGTTTGATTCCCCAATACCCACATAAAGCCAGATGCATAAGGTGGCACAAACATTTGGAGTTCATTTGTGGTGGCTAGAGGCCCTGAAATGCCTATTCTCTGCACCCCCCTTTCTCTCTCTCTTTTAAATAAATAAATAAATATAAAAAATTTTTAAATGTTTTCTGCTGGGAATGGTGATGCATAATTGTAATCTTGGTACTCAGGTGGCTATGGTGGGCTTGTGAATTTGAGACCAGTCTGACTTCTATAGTGAGACACTATCTCAAAAAAAAAAGCAGAAAACAGAACTGGTGGGATTGCTTAGTGGTTAAGGTGCTTGCCTGCAAAGCCAAAGGGCCCAGGTTCAATTCCCCAGGACCCACATAAGCCAGATGCACAAGGTGGCACATGCATCTGAAGTATGTTTGCAGTGACTGGAGGCCCTGACGTGCCCATTTTCTCTCTCTCAAATAAATAAAAAATTTCTGTTTTTAAAAAAGCTGGTGCAGGGCTGGAGAGATGGCTTAGCGGTTAAGCGCTTGCCTGTGAAGCTAAGGACCCCGGTTCAAGGCTCGGTTTCCCCAGGTCCCACGTTAGCCAGATGCACAAGGGGGCGCACGCGTCTGGAGTTCGTTTGCAGTGGATGGAAGCCCTGGCGCGCCCATTCTCTGTCTCTCCCTCTATCTGTCTTTCTCCCTGTGTCTGTCGCTCTCAAATAAATAAATAAATAATGAACAAAAAATATTGAAAAAAAAAAAAGCTGGTGCAGTGACACTTGTCTTTAATCCTAGAACTTTGGAGGCAGAGGTGAGGGAGGGTCGTTGTGAGCTCTAGGCCAGTTTGAGACTACATAGTAAATTCCAGGTCAGCCTCAGCTTGGGCTAGACAGAGCTTAACCCTACCTCAAAAAGTCAAAATCAAAACAAAATAATAAAAAAAAACCAACTGGGCTTATGTGTATCACAGCAGAAAACAAACAAACAAAAACCCTCCCTGGCAATATGTGCATACTCTCTCTCAAGTGAGTCAATAAAAACATTTAAAAACAAAAACAAAATATTAGACTGGGAAGATGGCTCTGCAATTAAAGGCACTTGCATGCAAAAACCTGTTGACCCAGATTCAATTCCCAAGCTGCCCACATAAGCAGAAAGTGGCACAAGTGACTGCATTTGTTTACAGAGGCAAGAGGGCCTGTTTTGCATGAGTGTGTGTACACACACACACACACACACACATTTAAATAAAAATTGGAGAAAGGTATTCATTGAAAAGATTCTCTAATCAAGCCTAAGAGGCAGTTTAGGAAGGCATTAGAGGGATGCTGGTTACCTGATAAGGTGGCATGCCATGGATACCTCCATCCAAAAGGGCTTTGTTTACATCATGAGCTCTAAGATGTTCTGACTGCTGTTGGCTCCCATTTCTTATCTTCCTTTTTTTTTTTTCCCCCCTATCTCAGGCTGACCTTGACTTCACTATATAGTCTCAGGGTGAGCTCAAATTTCTGGCAATCCTCTTACCTCTGCCTCCTAGATGCTGGGATTAAAGGAGTGCACCACCATGCTCTGCTGTTTCTGTTGCAATAACTGAATTCTATAAGCTAAGTAACTTACAAAGAATAAAGGTTTATTCAGGTCACAGTTCTGGAGGCCCAAGATAGAGGGGCCATACTTGGTGAAGATGTTATTGGTAAGGACTCTCTACAGAGTCCCAAGGTGGTGATGAGTTATAGAATATAACCTATTTCAAGTCTCTCCTCTTTTTTTTTTTTCCTTCTCTTTTTATAAAGTCACAGTCCCATTGGATTAGATCCCCAATTTATGGTCTCATTTAACCTTAATTAACTATTAAAGAGCCCACTTCCAAATTCTGTAAATGGAGTAAATTTCTACCCTCTTAGCAACTTAAAAGGAGGCTTAAATTCCAACAACAGTTTTGGTGGGAATAAGACAGAAAATAATACTAAGAACTGACTAATTGGACAAGATGCAATTAAAAAGCTTCTACACAGCAAAGGAAATAATCACCAGATTGAAGAGAAAATCTACAGAATGCAGAAAAGTCTTTGCCAACTAGACATCATATAGCAGATATCTGGGATACGTAAAGAACTCCAAAATTTACCACCAAAAAAAAAATATCCAGTCAATAAATAGACTAATGAACTGAACAGACAGTTCTTAAAAGGAGGGTGTTCAACATCCTTAGTCTTCAGGGAAATCCAAATTAAATTGCTTTGAGATTCCATTTCACCCAGTTATCAAGAAAGTAAGTGACGTCTTCCTTGGTGTACAGACGCAGGTCCTTGCTGAGTCCGGGACAGATGCTGAGCGGGTCCCTAGGGCCATCCTCCCTAATCCAGCACCCACTGCCTTGGCCAAAATGACAACCTTAGATGCTAGTGTCTGTGGGTATTGGGGACCACTCACCACCACCCAACTGACCTTGTGATCTGTGTTCATCTGGCAGGAAAAGTCAGGTTTTTGGAGCAAGAAAGACAGACAGGATGCTGAAAGCTCACACTGAAGTGCAAGTCTCCATTGACTGGCTTATTTCTGTTTGTTTCAACAGTGTTTCCATTCCCTGCAGAAAAACAAACAAACAAACAACACAACCCACAAGGGAGTGGCAGAGATGATGAGTAGGTTTCAGGAGCCTTTTATACACATTATACTCATGGTTAACACTTGTACCCTAAGCTGTTTTTGTTTTAGATGTCTCTGGAAGCACAAGAAACATTGTTTCCTTTTCAGGGAAAGTATCTGGATGGCTGGCAGGTAGAGGGAAACTTTCATTGTGTAACTAGTTGTAATGTTGGAATTTTAAGCTGTTACTCTTATTACAGACACAAAGT
Source organism: Jaculus jaculus (assembly GCF_020740685.1). Lineage (NCBI taxonomy): Eukaryota > Metazoa > Chordata > Mammalia > Rodentia > Dipodidae > Jaculus > Jaculus jaculus. The sequence goes on along the minus strand of NC_059108.1, from coordinate 142,719,926 downwards.
TAAAAAAAAAAAAAACAAGCCGGGAATGATGGCACACACCATGATGCCAGCACTCTGGAGGCAGAGGTAGAAAGATTGCCATGAGTTTGAGGCCACCCTGAGACTACATAGTGAGTTTCAGGTTGGCCTGGAGAGAGAGAGGGAAAGAAAGAAAGGAAGGAAGAAAGAAAGGAGGGAGGGAAGGAAAGAGGGAGGGAGGAGAAGGAAGGAAGGAAGGAAGGAGGAAGGAAGGAAGGGAGAGAGAGAGAAAGGAAAGAAGAGATAAAAAATGATGATGAGGACATACTCTCCTGTTGCTATTGTCCACCTTATGTTGGCCAGGGGTGATGTCCACCCTCTCCTCATGCCATTGTTTTCCCCTGCCATCATGGAGCTTTCCCTCGAGCCTGTAAGCCAAGATAAATCTCTTTTTCCCGGAAGCTGCTCTTGGTTGGGTGATTTCTACCAGCAATGCAAACCGGACTGCAACAGTAAAGTGGTACCAAGGAGTGGGATTGCTGCTAGACACCTGACTGTGGCTTTGGCCTTTCGGAGCTAATTTTCAAGAGGAACGAGGGAAGATTTGAAACCTTGGCCTAAGAGACGCCTTGCCGTGCTGTAAGTACAGCTTGATGGACTATTCTGGTCAGAGTTAAAAAATGATGATGAATTGATCTCCTTCCCCTTTGTGCTGGTATCCAGTTCAAAGGGGAAGGAGATCAATTCAGAGAAAAATCAACTCCTACCAAATCAGAGAGCCAGAGCCTCAGAGGCCCCCAACACCTCAGCACTGAAGCAGACCAAAAATGAACCCAACATGGCTCAGGGAAATCTTGCGGAAGAGGGGGCAGAAAGAATGTCAGAGTTACATGTTGGGTCATGATTTTCAGAGACATTTATCATACTAATAACTGGGGGCTAACTCCACAATGCACGACCCATTTTCAATAATAAGGAGGGTCTAATGGGAGGGGGTAGATCACAGGTGAGCCTAAATAATGGTACCAAACTGCCTGTATTTACTGAAAAGAAAACTAATAAATTAAATTAAAAAAAAAAAATGATGATGAGGCAGCCAAATGTGGAGGCACACACCTTTAATGCCAGCACTTGGGAGGCAGAGGTAAGTGGATTTCTGTGAGTTCAAGGCCATTCTAAGACTACTTAGTGAATTCCAGGTCAGCTTGGGCTAGAGTGAGACCGTACCTTGAAAAACCAAAAAGAAAAGAAAATTGATAATGAGGGCTTGGGGGAAAAGGAACCCTTATTCACTGCTGTTAGGAATGTAAACTTGTGCAGCCATTATTAAAATTAATATAAAGTTTCTCATTAAAAAAAGCTAGGAATGGTGGCTCATGCCTTTAATCCTAGCACTCAGGAGGCAGAGATAAGGGGATTGCCATGAATTCGAGGCCACCTTGAGACTACATAGTGAATTCCAGGTCAGCCTGGGCTACCAAGAGATTCTACCTCGAAAAAACAACAAACAAAAAATAGAACTATCACATAACCCAGCTATACCACCCTTGAATAAATACCCAAAGACCCCAAGCTGACACGTTACCATGTTTACTGCTACAGTATGCACCGTAGCAGGGAATGGAACCAGGGTGCATGTCCATCAGCCAAGGCATGCACAAAGAACATGTGTTTAGATACATGTTGCAGTCAGGTTCCCATTGCTGGCAGAAATCACCTGACCAAGAGCAGCTTGTGGGAAAAAGAGGTTTATTTTGGCTTACAGGCTTGAGGGGAACTCCACTATGGCAGGGAAAACAATGGCATGAGCAGAGGATGGACATCACCCCTTGGCCAACATAAAGTGGACCATAACAGCAGGCAAGTGTGCCAAACACTGGCAAGGGGAAACTGGCTTTAACACACATAAGGCCACCCCTAACAACACACTCCCTCCAGGAGGCGTTAATTCCCAAATCTCTATCAGCTGGGAATCTAGCATTCAGAACACCTAAGTTTGTGGGGACACCTGAATTAAACCACCACAACACATTAGAATGTTTTGCAGCTACAAATAAAAATGAAATCATGACATTTGCAGGAAAATGGATGGAACCAGAAATCACTATGTTATCTGAAATCAGCCAGTCTCAGAAAGACAACTATACATTTAATCTCCTGCAAAATCTAAATTTAACATTGTATATGTGTGTATATCTATATAGGTGTGTGTAGGTCATGAGACTAGACAAGGAGATCATGAAAGGAGAGGAAGTGCTTTTAAGGAAGGTGGGCCTTAAAGTGATAAGAAAACAGATGGGAACTAACTGAGGGAAGGAAAGGAACCAGCCGGATGGAGAGAGAGGAAGAGAGAGAGACCACTGTGACACTATTACTTTGTATGCTAGCTTACGAAAACCTGAGTGTCAGTGGGAACATCAATATCACAGCACATGGGAATCCCTGGAAACTATAGTGAAGACTGAGGATAGTTTTGTTTGTGTAGCAACCTTATTTCTTGATGTGTGTGTGTGTATGTGTGTATGCGTGTTCATATGCATGTGGGTGCACATGTCTGTGTGTGTGTGGGGGGGTGCGTGTGGAGGGCACATGTTAATGTCAGGTGTCTTCCTCAGCCCTGCTCCTCTTTATTTCCTGGCACAAGTTCGCCCACTTGAACCCAGAGCTCACCAATTCAGCTCATCTAGATAGCCAGTTTGGCCAGGGGATCCTCCATCTCTGCCTCCCCGACGCTGGGATCAAAGGCGGCCAATGTCTGTGTGATGCTGCTGGTCTGAATTCTGGTCCCCGCGCTGTGTATCAAGTGTTTCATCCACTGAGCCATCTCCTGAGCCCCTTATTTATGTATTGGTCGTTTGTTTTTAACATTTTATTTTTATTTAGTTATTTGAGAGAGAGTGAGAGAGAAAGGGAATAGGTGCTCCAGGGCCTCTAGCCACTGTAAACAAACTCCAGAAGCATGTGTCACGTTGTGCATCTGGCTTACGTGGGGAATTGAACCTGGGTCCTTTGGCTTTGCAGGCAAGTGCCTTAACCACTAAGCCATCCCTCCACCCTGTATTTTTTTTTTTTTCTTTTTGAGAAAATGTCTCATGTATCCCAGGCTGGGCTCAACTCACTGTGTAGCTGAGGATGACCTTGAACTTCTGATCCTCTAGCTTCAGAGTGCTGGAATTAAAGGCTTGTGCCACTACACCTGGTTTCTGTGGTTCATGCATGCCAGGCAAGCACTCTCAACTGAGCTACATACCCAGCCTATATTCATTGGCTTTTACTTTTTATTTGCCCATTCTCTATCTGCCTCTTCATCTCTCTCAAAATAAGATAAATAACTGGGTATGGTGGCACACACCTTTAATCACAGCACTTGGGAGGCAGAGATAGGAGGATCACAGTGAGTTCAAGGTGACTGCTGTCAGCCACCTTCCATGTCATGTGGTGAGCCAACACAAACTTCTCCCTCTTTTTAAAAAATATTTTATTGTTATTTATTTATTTTAGAGAGGGAAAGGGGGAGACAGAAAGAGAGAGAAAAATGGGTGCTCCAGGGCCTCCACTGCTGCAAGTGAACTCCAGATGCATGCACCCTCTTGTGTATCTGGCTTACGTGGGTCCTGGGGAATTGAACCGAGGTCCTTTGGCTTTGCAGGCAAATGCCTTCACCGCTAAGCCATCTCTCCAGCCCTCCCTCCTTTTTTATATTTTATTTTTATTTATTATGAGAGAGAGAGAGAGAGGATGGGTGTGTCAGGATCTCTAGCCACTACCAACGCACCTAGATGCATGTGCCACCTGTGCATCTGGCTTACATGGGTTCTGGGGAATTGAACCTGGTACCTTAGGCTTTGCAGGCAAGTACCTTAACCACTAAGCCATTTCTCCACCCCAAACCTTTCCTTCTTGAAGTTGTTCATCTCGGGTACTCTATCTCATCGATGGCAAGTTGACTGTCTTACTTCTCAACAGCTTCAAGTAACCCTGTAGAGTAAGTAGGTCCAGGTGTGAGAGGGACTGCCCTGAGGCTCAGGTTCTGGGCTGGCTGACAGGCTGGTCAGGTCAAGGATCGTCTGCATCATGTTGTGCCAGGGATCCAGGGATTTAACCCTTTGTCCTGCCCACCTGCTTCCTGCTTAAGGAAGCTATCCCTCCATAGCTGCAACGTGAAGGCAAAGGAAGTGGACCTGCAACCGTTCTCTTCCCTCCACGGTAGATGCTTGACGGCGCCAGGCCAATGGGCGTCTCATCTGTGGTTTTTAAAACTGGGAGCTGGAAGAGGAGGAAGTCTTGCTGAAGTACAGACTTGAAATATTGTCACTCTAGGGCAGCTGTCAGCCACCTTCCATGTCATGTGGAGAAAATCTGCAGGAGAGACGGTTCAGCCAAGATATGGAAATGGAGAGAATGAGATACCTGATACCCGTGTCGGGTGCTGAATCCAATTATACTTTAGGCCATCTCAGCCACTTGAACGTCCCAGGGTGACAGCCATCGAAAGCCTTTTTCTTTTCTTTTTGGCTGTTCTAAAATTCTGCCTGTTGCTATGGAGAGTTTTGACTACTTCTATGACATTAGAGAAAAATGTCTTTCCTGTCCACCCCCAGTGGGAACTGGTACCAGGGAGCCAGCTAGATGAGCTGCTGCTGCTTGGGGCTGTCACAGAGCTAGCCAGCTTGCCCCTCAAAACCTAGGCCCTTCCCACCATGACACAGGCATTGTCACCTTTCTATGACAGACTACATTTCCTGTCTCTTACATTCAGGTGGGGATGCATAAGTAGTTCTCACCAAAGGAGGAACGGCAGTGGAAATGACATGTGTCAAGGCCTGGTTGGGAGGCAATCATTACTGTTGTTTTTTTTTTTTTTTTTTTTTTTTGGGTCTAGTGGGCCTCAAACTTATGGTGATCCTTCTGCCTCAGGCTCCTGGGTGCTAGGATTTCAGGCATGTATCTCCATACCTGAATGAATAGAAACCAATAATCTCTGGGCGATGAGGTGATAAGATTATGTCTGCTTCTTGTGGTGTTGGTGAGTCCATCCCGGGTCTTGTATCTGCAAGCAGTCTACTGCTGAGCTACAGCCTCAGCCCTTGTCCATTCTCTTGTCTACTACTGGATAGTGGATGGTGGATAAAAAGGATTCTGAGCCGGGCGTGGTGGTGCATGCCTTTAATCCCAGCACTTGGGAGGCAGAGGCAGGAGGACAGCTGTGAGTTCAAGGCCACCCTGAGACTACAGAGTGAATTCCAGTGAGACCCTACCTTGAAAAACCAAAAAAAAGATTTCTGAGACCCTCAATGATAGCAGAGTGATAGGTGATTAGAGCCTGGCTGTAACCCTTTGCTATGGTTTGTCTCTCTCTCTCTCTTTTTTTTGGTTTTGTTTTGGTTTTCGAGGTAGGGTCTCACTCTAGCTCAGGCCAACCTGGAATTCACTATATAGTCTCAGGGTAGTGTCGAATTTACAGTGATCCTCCTACCTCTGCCTCCCAAGAGTTGGGATTAAAGGTGTGTGCCACCACGTCTGGCTATGGTTTGTCTCTCTAAAGCTCATGTTGAGGGCTGGGTAGATGGCTCAACAGTTAAAGATGCTTGCTTGTAAAGCCTGCATTGTGAGTTTTTTTGCAGTGGCAAGAGGCTCCAGTGTACCCATACTCTCTCCTTCTCCCTCTCCTTTTCTGCTGGCAAATAACTAAATAAAACTATTAAGAGGGCTAGAGAGATTGCTCAGTGGTTAAGGTGCTTACCTGCAAAGCCTAATGACCTGAATTCGATTCCCCAATACCCATATAAAGCCAGGTGCACAAAGTGGCACATGCATCTGCAGCTCATTTGTAGTGGCTGGAGGCTCTGGCTCTGCTTACAAATAAATAATATATATATTTTTTATTTTATTTTATTTTTTTCGAGGTAGGATCTCTTTGTAGTCCAGGCTGACTTGGAATTCACCACGTAGTCTCAGGGTAGCCTTGAACTCACTGCAATCCTCCTACCTCTGCCTCCCAAGTTCTGGAATTAAAGGAGTTTGCCACCATGCCCAGCCTTTTGTTTTGTTTTATGATTTATTTATTTGAGAGTGACAGACAGACAAAGAGGCAGATAGAGAGAGAATGCACGCACCAGAGCCTCCAACCACTGCAAACGAACTCCAGACGTGTGCTCCCCCTTGTGCATCTGGCTAACGTGGGTCCTGGGAACCAAGCCTCAACTGGGGTCCTTAGGCTTCACAGGCAAGTGCTTAACCACTAAGCCATCTCTCTAGCCCATACAATTATTTTTTAAAAAAGAAAATAGACTGAAAATATCTTCAGACCAAGAAAACAGAGTCTACTTGACTGTTATGTGCTTCAGTAATAGGCTTTCATTGTGTAATGCCATAGCAATGTTAGAAGTTTGATAATTATAATTAGTCAGCATTTTTTTAGGTAAGCCCAACAAACTGACTTTTTTTTTTTTTTTTTTTTTTTTTTTTTTTACTAGAGGGAGACAGGGGGAGAGAAAATAGCGTGCCAGGGCTTTCAGTAACTGTAATTGAAGTCCAGACACATGCACCACCTTGTGTACGTGTGCGACCTTATAAGCTTGTGTCACTCGTGTGTCTGGCTTATGTGGAATCTGGAGAGTTGAACATGGGTCCTTAGGCTTCATAGGCAAGTGCTTTAACCACTAAGCCATCTCTTTAGCCCTAGCTAGCATTATTATTTTTTATTTTTTCTAGTATATTTTATTTATTTGAGAAAGAGGCAGAGAGAGAGAGAAAATGGGCACACCAGGGCCTCTAGCCACTGCAAATGAACTCCAGATGCATGTACCTCTTGTGCATCTGGCTTATGTGGGTCCTGGAGAATAGAAACTGGGATCCTTTGGCTTTGCAGGCAAATGTCTTAACCACTAAGCCATCTCTCCAGCCCTAGCCAGCGTTATTGAGTGATATATTTTCAAGAGCCAAAGCCATATTGAATGAGTTGAAAGAGGTAAGCCAAGTTTAAGGTACATCTTGAGAGAGGCCATGATTAAGAGGAGAAGAGCTGATTTTTTAATTATTTATTTTATTTTATTTGAAAGCAGAGAGAGAGACAGAATAAGAGAGAGAAGGAATGACCATGCTAAGGCTTCTTGCTACTGCAAATGAACTTCAGATACATGCACCACTTTGTGCATCTGGCTTTATATGAACACCAGGGAAATTGAATGCTCAGGCCATCAGGTTTTGCAAGGAAGTGCCTTTAACCACTAAGCAATCTTTCCAACCCCCACTGGAGAACTGAACTTTGTGCTCAAGTTCAAAAGGTGATTTCAAACACACGAACAGGAGGGTCACCACATCAGCAGCCAGTGGTCACTGAAAGAAGTGGGGAGTGGGAAATCAGATCAGGGAGACGAGAGGGAAAGGAGAGCAAGTGGGGGTGCTTGGTGTGGTGGTTTGATTAGATGTGGCTGTCAGCAGCATGGAACTGGGTGAGTCTACCCAGCTATGAGGGGCAGGGGTGCGGTGGGCGGGACGCACAGGTAACCCGGGGGGATCCACGTCAGGCATCCAGCCAGAGGGATGAGTCCAATGCACAAACAGGAAATCTGTCCTGACGTCAGAACCTCCAAGGCTTGGGAACATGTTGGGATATAGGGCAGGAAGCAGGTCAAGGCAAGTGGTTCAGAACTAATGACCGAGGTATTTTGGAAGCTCATTTTTTCTGTGGTGTCTTGAGGATGGGCCAGGTAGGTGAGGGACTGCATGGGGGTGAGGCATCCAAGGGGAGGCTGCCGTTCAGTTCCCTTTGACTTTGTCACGTGGCCATACACTACCCCCCACCCCTCAAGACCTCAGATCTTCCTTTTCTTTTTTCTTCAAGAAAAGCAGGAGGAGATTTAGATTTTTTTAAAACGAAATCTCCTGTAAGTTAAATGCTAGCAGTTAATTAAAAATTTCAAAACGAAACAAAACAAAGCCACCCAGTAGGCCAAATAAAACATCTTCACAGGCTGAAGTGGCCCACAAATTGCCAGTGCTTAGCTTAGAGGAAACAGGCAGCAACAGACGCATGTTAAAAAACAAACTATGAAAATTATTCAGTTTTCCCTCATTTCTAGTCACTGCAAGACACTATTGAAGAAGGGCTTGGCCGTAGTTGCTAGCTGAAACATGATGCGTTTGGTCTTCAGCAGGGCTATGGACTTGAGGGGTTGGCACAAGTGTCCTTGGTAGTTCCCCAAATTGTTGCAGTTTCCTCAGAGTGGATCTCCAGCTTTGATGAGCCGGCTCATTTATTTATTCGCACTCTTCTTGTTAGGTGTGGCCACTGTGAAAACGTTACTTTCTTTCCTGAAAGTCCATTAACTCGCTTTGACATCCGAGTTTTCGATAAAAGCAATGGCTTGGGCGGCGAAGCCAATGTTAGAGAAATTGCTGGAACCAAACGTGACCTTGACTAACTGAATTTTATGATAGGACATGTTTCCAGGCCAAAACCTCAGAATGATCAAAGGTTTTCAAAGATTGGATTTAACTTGTTCAGCATATGAATCTTGGCTGGTGTCTGGGGCCAGGGTCTTGCCCAGAGGATGTGACAAAGTGTGATTCACTTAAATGTGGTGTCTTGTAGAGTAACACCAACATTGCAGGCTGCTGAACTATTTGCTTTGGGTGCCTTAGCTAGGTATCTAGCTTAAGGGATGTCCCAATCATCCTGTTTGCCCGGGACTGAGATGTTTCTGTGATGTGGGTTTTTCATGATCCAAACTGGAACAATCTTAGGCAAACGAGCATAACTACCCTCTTGCTTTGACACCTTATTTTATTTTATTTTATTTTATTTTATTTTTTTTTTTTTTTTAAGTAGGGTCTCATTCTAGCCCAGGCTGACCTGGAATTCACTATGTAGTCTCAGACTGGCCTCGAACTCATGGTGACCCTCCTACCTCTGCCTCCCAAGTGCTGGGATTAAAGGCGTGCACCAGCATGCCCAGCTTTGCTACCTTTTGACTCTTAAAAATAAAAAATAAAAAAAGCTGCACTAGTGAATTCCAGGTCAGCCTGGGCTAGAGTGAGACCTACCTTGAAAAACCAGAAAAGAAGAAGCCGTTTAGGTCCAGCCTCGGCTACATGCGACCTGTCTATAATAAAACAATGATAATGATGACGGTGACCACCACGGATATGCTGGCAGTTGCTTGCAATCCCAGGGCTAGGGAAGCCAAGATGGGAGGGTGGGGAGCTCAAGACAAGCCTTGTCTTCATATTGAGACTCGATCTTAATAGTCAGTCAGTCACCCAATATTAAGGCAAAACAAACAAACGAACAAAATTCCTCTCTATCCTGAACTGGAATAGTGCTGTGCTGAACACACGAGTTTTCTCCCCATTTGTAATCTTTTTAGCTTTTGGAGCTGGGGACTGAACTAGGGGCCAGGCCCCTCCTTGTTCTCTTTTTCCTCCCCTCCACTCTGAATTTCCATTTACTATTCAGCCCTGTGGCTTCTGTCCTATTTCCTGCCTGTCTCAGTAGACACCTTCAGGTGGGAGATGTCCACATTTCGTCCTTGAGTTCTTGCCTGAGATTCAATCTACGAGCAGCAACAAGTTCACGCACATTTTCTCCTGGGATGTCCCAATCGCCTCACTCCCTGAGTCACTCTGTCTTGCCTACCAGTCCAGCTCCACTCACTCACTGTCTGCTTCCATTAGCAGCAACTGTCTTTTCAGGCTTTCAGTGTCAAAAATAAATAAATAAAATCCCAGAGTAGCTCCAAATTAGCATCTGCACCCTGTGTATCCACGGCAGCTCCCTGACAGCCAGTCAGCTAGTGAATGCTTACTGAATGATATCACACTGTGAGAAAGAAGTCAACAGTGGGGGTCACGTAGCAGCACCCTACTCTTGGCTTAAGACAGTCAAGTATAAGGGCCAGGGATGCAGCTCAGTTGATACAGCGCTTGCCCCGCATTCATGAAGTCTTGAGTTTAATCCCCAGTATTGCATAAACTGGGCATGGTGGTACACACCTGTAATCTCAGCACTTGGGAGACAGAAGCATGAGGATTGGAAGTTCAAGGTCAACCTCAGCTGCTAATTAAGTTCAAGGCCAAGCTAGGCTACATGGGACCTTGTCTCAAAGAAGGAAGGAAGGGAGGGAAAGATAGCCAAGTAAATGCCTGCCCAGGATTTGCAAGTTCAAGCACAGTAAAAGTCTGGCTAATATGATCACTGCTCACATAATAAATTCAGATTTTCACTGCTACAACTTCAACCACAGACATCTGAACCATGTTCAGGTGTCTCTTAATCCAGTCAAGTTGGCAACCAAGATTATGCATCACAAGTCCATGCCTTGCCAACTTGATGTGTAAATACATCTTTTTAATCCATACTTAATCTCCAAATAAAGATAATGAGAAGCTCAGAATTCTGCATGACATAACTATGCTGCATACAACTGAAAGTACACTCATTTCTAGAATAGAATAGAAGCAAAGGGTGTTTTGTTTTGTTTTGTGTTGTTGTTTTCCAAGGCAGGGTTTCACTGTAGCCCATACTGATCCAGAGTTCATTCTGTAGCCCAGGCTGGCCTCAAACTCATGGAAATCCTCTGACTTCAGCCTCCAGAATGCTGGGACTAAAGGTTGTATGCCACCCCAATGGCCATAAACAGAGCTTTCTGAGTGATACTAAATTAGTTAAATGCCGGGCATGGTGGTGCATGCCTTTAATCCCAGCACTCGGGAGGCAGAGGTAGGAAAATTGCCGTGAGTTCAAGGCCACCCTGAGACTACATAGCGACGTCCAGGTCAGCCTGGACTAGAGTGAGACCCTACCTTGAAGAACCAAAGAAAAAAAAAGAAAAAAGTTAAGACTTTGGGGACTTGAGATAAGCATGGTAGCACATGCTTGGAGGATCACCATGAGCTCCAGGCTAGCCTGGATTACAGAGTGAGATTCTGTCTACAAATGGACAGACAGACAGACAGAGAAGACTTTAGGAGGCTGAGGAGATGGTTCAGTAGGTAAAGGTGTTTGCTTGCAAAGTCTGCTGCTCTGAGTTTATCCTCAAGTACCCATGTAAAGCCAGATGCACAAAGTGACACATGCATCTGGTGTTCATTTGTAGTAGCAAAAGACCTTGGTGCACCCATATGGTATCTCTCTTTCTCTCAGATAAATAAGTAAAAATATAAATACTTAGGGTGAAAACAAAACAACAACAACAAAAAACCCAGACTTTGGAGGTGGACTGGTGACACATGCCCTTAATCCCAGCACTCTGGAGGCAGAGATAGGATGATCACCATGAGTTTGAGGCTGGACTGAGACTATATAGTGAATTCCAGGTCAGCCTAGGCTAGAGTGAGACTGTACTTCAAAAAAAGAAGGGGGGGGGGGCAGCTGGAGAGATGGCTTAATGGTTAAGCGTTTGCCTGTGAAGCCTAAGGACCCTGGTTCAAGGCTTGATTCTTCAGGACCCACGTTAGCCAGATACATAAGGGGGCACATGCATCTGGAGATCATTTGCAGTAGCTGGAAGCCCTGGCATGCCCATTCTCTTTCTCTCTGACTCTTTCTCTGTGTCTGTTGCTCTCATTAAATAAAAATAACTAAACAAAAAAAATTTTTAATTAAAAAAAAAAAGAGCAGGGACTCTGGAAATGGACTGCATGTATTTTGCACTATGAAGTAAGTGGGTATGAACTTCTTTAGGACCATGGGCTGTATATTAAGGCTTGGATTTCTTGCTTTCTTTTCTTTTTTTTTTTTCGAGGTAGGGTCTCACTCTGGCTCAGGCTGACCTGGAATTCACTATGTAGTCTCAGAGTGGCCTCGAACTCTCGGCGATCCTCCTACCTCTGCCTCCCGAGTGCTGGGATTAAAGGTGTGCGCCACGATGCCCGGCTTGCTTTCTTTTCTTTTCTTTTTTTTTTCTTTTGAGGTAGAGTCTCACTCTAGCCCAGGCTGACCTGGAATTCACTATGTAATCTCAGTGTGGCCTCGAACTCACAGTAATCCTACCTCTGCCTCCCCAGTGCTGGGATGAAAGGCGTGTGCCACCATGCCCAGCTAAGGCTTGGATTTCTAATGGACCCCCACGGCCCATGTACTGAAGATTTAGCATCTGTCTATGGTGAAAGTAGTGGAAATCAGAGGACTTGTGGAAGGATTTGGGGACCTCAGGCCCTTCCTCTTTCTTTGCAGTGAGTAGCTCCTCTGTCACATGACCTGCATGATGTACTGTGTCACCACAGGCCTAAAGCAACAGGAGCAAGTGGTAATGAACTGACCCCTCTAAAATCATGGGCCAAAATGACCTTTTTCTCTTTTAGTGATTTTTCTCAGGTATTTTGACAGAACAATGGAAAGCTGACTATCATACCGCCTGTATTAAGTGAACTAGAGTGTTATTGGATTTCTTTCTTTTCTCTAGAGATGGGGTCTTACTCTAGCCTAGGCTGACCTGGAACTCACTCTGTAGTCCCAGGCTGGCCTTGAACTCACACTGATCCTGTGTACCTCAGCCTCCTGAAAGCTGGGATTAAAGATGTGTGCCACCACACTGAATTTCTATTTTACTTCATATAGTAGGCCATATTTATGGGTGCTACATTCAAAGATTCAGCCAGCTATGGATCAGACGTATTTAAAGAATGTGTTTCTTCTATACTGAACAGGCGTAGACTTTAAAAAATATATTCACTGGGCTGGAGAGATGGCTTAGCAGTTAAGACACTTGCTGCAAAACCAAAGAACCCAGGTTCAAATCCCCAGGGTCCACATAAGCCAAGATGCACAAGGTGGTGCATGTGTCTGGAGTTTGTAAAGGTCGAAGGTACTGACATGCCCATTCTTTCTCTTTCTCAAATAAATATTATGTGTGTGTGTGTGTGTGTGTGTGTGTGTGTGTGTGTGTGTGTATTTACTTGAGAGAGAAAGATGGGGAAAATATATATACTTGAGAGAGAGCGAGACAAAAGAAAATTCACTGCAAAGGAACTCCTGACACACGCGCCACTGTGTGTCTAGCTTTACATGGGCACTGGGGAATTGACCCCAGGCTGATGGACTTTGCAGCAAACCTTTAACAGTGGCTCCACCATCCCCAGCCCAGACAAACTTGTTCTTGTCATTATTCCCTAAATAGTACTGTGTAAGACCTTTTGCACAGCACTTACGTTGTGAAGGAGTAAGGATTCTAAAAATGATTTTAAGTGTCAGAGAGGATATGTGTGGATTACATGCAAACTTCATTTTGTAGAAGGGATTTTAGGCTCCGAGGCAAGTCCTGGAGCCAGCACCTTCACACAGAGGGTGACTGTGATGGGCAGTTACTTTTAGGCACTGTCAGATGCTTCCAAGGCTCCAGACAATCATAGGATTAATGTAACATAAAGGAGGAACATACCCAACATAGTATTTAGGGAATCTTTTGGTTTATTTTTTTGCATACCAGACAAGAGTATATCACCCAATAATCAGATCAGAGAAAAACTAGTGGCTGGAATCCAGATTTTCCTTCTTCTATCCTCTAACTTTTCCCACTTTTAAAAACAATTCCTTTTTATTTATTTGAGCAAGAGAGAGAGAAAGTGGCAGAAAGAGAGAGAGAATGGACATGCCAGGGCCTCTAGCCACTACAAACAAACTCCAGACTCAGGCGCCGCTTTGTACAACTGGCTTTACATGGGTCCTGGGGAATCTGGGTCCTTAGGCTTCACAGGCAAGCGCCTTCACTTCTAAGCCATCTCTCCAGCCACCGCCCCCTCCTTTTTTTCTTTGAGGTAGGGTCTCACTCTAGTCCAGGCTGACCTGGAATTCACGATGTAGTCTCAGGGTGGCCTTGAACTCACAAAGATCCTCCTACTTCAGCTTCCCGAGTGCTGGGATTAAAGGGATGTGCCACCACACCTGGTTTTTACCTTTTTGTTGTTGTTGTTGTTTTGTTTTGTGTTTTGTTTTTCAAGGTAGGGTCTCACTCTAGCCCAAGCTGACCTGGAATTCACTATGGAGTTCTCAGACTGGCCTTGGACTCAAGGAAATCCTCCTACCTCTGCCTCCCCAGTGCTGGGATGAAAGGCGTTCATCAGTGTGTCCAGCTTTCCTATTTTTTTTTTTTTTTGAGGTGTGCTGCCATGCCCATCTTAAAGTTTTTTTAAAAATACTTTATTTTTATTTATTTATTTGAGAGAAATAGACAGAGAGAGAGAGAGGGAGAGAGAGAGGGGGAGGGAGAGAAAGAGAGAGAGAGAATGGGTATGCCAGAGCCTCCAGACACTGCAAACAAACTTCAGATGCATACACCACCTTGTGCATCTGGTTTATGTGGGCACTAGGGAATTGAATGTGGGGGGGGGAGGTGTTCTTTGGCTTTGCAGGCAAGTGCCTTAACTGCTGAGCCATCTTTTCAGCCCTTGGCTGATTCTTTTACTCAGAAATTATCCAGAAACAGAACACGGAGAGACCTGGCTGGAATCCGGAAGAGAGCCACACCCCAGTTAGCGTGTCTCGTGCTGGAAAGTGCTACCAGGGGAAAGTGGTCAGCAACTGTATGAGCAAGCAGGGGCCTAAGCTACTGAGGAACAAACGCCCTAACGAGATGTCCACACGGTGCAGCGGGGGCACAGAGCCTTGGTGGCTAATCAATGGCTTTCTGATTGGCTGAGAGACCCACTCAGTGGAAAGGAACCATATCTGAAAGTGGGAACCAGGCCTGAATCCTATGGGGACCAAGATTATGCTCTCCAGTGTCAAGCCTCCTCTAGTCTTTGTCTAAAAGAGGGGCTACATCCACCAAATTCTCCCTAAATTATGAGCGCTTATCCCATTTAACCTGTGCTGACTTGACTCTCCATTGGATAATCTGCTTTTCTTTCTCAGACAATAGTGGTAGCAAGACCTGAGGAGATACACCACCCCTGACATTTCAGCCAAGCCCCAGCTGAACCCACAGAGGAAGTGGGGAGACGGGCAAGAGTGCTGCTTCCACGGTGAACCTCACAATCAGCGTCAGGGTGAAGGAGACAGAGGCTGAGGATCCTCAACACCTACCAAAACAGAGATCCAGAGGCTCCTAAGAGCTCATCGCTGAAGTAGCCTTAAAACACACCCGGTGCGGCTCAGGGAATTTTGCCGAAGAGGAGGTGGAAAGATTGTTCGAGCCACAGGGTGGGATGTCATGCCCAGAGGCACTGCCTCTCCCAGTAACGGACTACTGCAACCACAACCACATAACTCATTACCCCATGGGGAATACCAGCAACCCCACTGAAGAGGGACCCCCCTGCCCGAATGGTGGCAGCGATGAGGGAAAGGAGGCTACCAACACCTGATATGTCCATACTAAATATATCCATAATTTAATTTAAAAATTTTAAAAAGAAGAAAGAAATTGGCCAAGAAGCTTGTTCCAATCAAATATATCTAGAGTCCCTAAAGGTCATACCCCAGCTAACAGTTGTTCCAGAGGGGGAAGGAGAGACAGCTTAGGTCAGGGTCCATCGCTTGGCCCTGAAAACCCAGTCAACTGAGGAAGCAGGGGGCGCCCAGTGCCATATCTGAGCACAGTCTCTTCTGGAAGAGTGCCTGTGTCCAAGGTGGATGGAGAGGGCAGGTTGGCAGTGGCGGAGGCCCCCATAGAAAGTGTAGCCTGAGTCAGCAGAGCTGTTTCAGGCCCCGGGGATTTCCACGGGGAACTGTGTGGACAGAATTCCCCCGGGATGATGGTCTAGACAGGGCTCACCCTTCCCTCTGCTCACCAGGACCTTCTGCTTCCCCTTTAGGAAGAGGAAATGCTCTGACTGTTTATTTTGGGGTTGAGGACCTATGATGACTATGCCCAGGATGGAGAGCAGGACTTGGCTTCCTGTGTGAGGCTTATTAGGAAATGAGGCTCCTGAGCCAATGGGTCAGGGAAAGAATGGAGGAAAGCACCCGAGGGTGAAGCTAGAGAATCAGAAAATGTCTTTTAAAGGCAAATTAGGAAGCTGAGGGTGGATCACAGTTCAAGGCCAGCCCAGACTCTCTCTCCTCTCTCCCTCTCCCTCTCTCTCTCTGTGCATATGTATGTATATATGCATACTAGAGTCAAGAATGCTGACATACCTGTGATCCCACTTGGGAGCCTGAGGCAGGAGGATTGCTAGTTTGAGGGCAGCCTGGGCTGTAGTCCAAGACTGCAGGAGCCTGTCTTAAGGGAAAAAAACAAACAAACAAACAAACCCAACTGTTATTAAAGTGACTTTCACGGCAAATTAACATAAAGAGCCAAACTCTGAACTCAGTTTACATAATATTATGTGGCCCTCCTTTCCTGTTTTCCTTTTTTCTTCCTTCCCTCCACCTCTCTCTACCTTCTTTCCTTTTTTATTTAAAACCTTTTTCTAGACATTTCACTTAAATAATTTTTTTTTTAAGAGCAGAATATGGCCATTGTTGAGCCAAAACAGCTAAAGTCTAATACAACCCTTGACAAATCTGTTTTGAAAGAGAAACACTATTTGGCAACCAATGTTTTTAGCTTAATCTTGGATAGCAATTGGTATTATGTATAATAGGGAATTTTATTTTATTTATTTATTTTTAAATTTTTATTAACATTTTCCATGATTACAAAATATATCCCATGGTAATTCCCTCCCTCCCCACCCTCACTTAAATAATTTTTATATATGCTCAAGAGTTGAAAACTTGCTAAAATTTTTGACAACTTTTATCAATATAGACAATATACCATGATCATAATCCCCTCCAAGCATCCTCTTTCCCTTCCCAAATCCCTGCCACCACCACCCCCAGCTCCACTGTTAAAAAAAACTTTTTGGCCGGGCATGGTGGTGCACGCCTTTAATCCCAGCACTCGTGAGGCAGAGGTAGGAGTATTGCCATGAGTTTGAGGCCACCCTGAGACTACATGGTAAATTCCAGGATAGCCTGGGCCAGAGTGAGACCCTACCTCGAAAAACCAAAGAAAAAAAACCAAAAAACAAAACAAAACAAAAAAACCCTTTTGATGCTGTGAATGTGAATGAATTATTTTAACTAAAATGTTCACAATTTTTGCCATTATAAACAAATGTGCAATAACTATATATTTACATACCTTTCAAGACAATATTCTCAAAAAGTTCTAGCCAAAGTTGGAGGGATTGCTCAGTGGTTAAGGTTCTTGCCTGCAAAGACAAAGGACCCAGGTTCAATTCCCCATGACCCACGTAAGCCAGATGCACCAGGTGGTGCATGTGTCTGGAGTTCATTTGTAGTGGCTGCAGACCCTGCTGCGCCCATTCTCTCTCTCTCTCTGCCTCCTTTCAGTCAAATAAATAAATAAAAACAAAATCAAAACAACAATAACAAAAAAGTTCTCCATTTTTTCTCTTCTTTTTCCTAACTGCCTTCTCTCTTTT
Organism: Jaculus jaculus; assembly: GCF_020740685.1. NCBI lineage: Eukaryota > Metazoa > Chordata > Mammalia > Rodentia > Dipodidae > Jaculus > Jaculus jaculus. The sequence goes on along the minus strand of NC_059108.1, from coordinate 142,702,589 downwards.
CTCAACCCTCTTCCACCCAAACAAATGCTGACAGCATATCCTTTTTTTGGTCTACACCTTTCTCTGCGCTTCAAGCAATGAGACACAGCTCATGTGCACCCACAGTGCTTGTTTGGTCACGTACTTATGAGTGCTGGAATGCTGCTTCCTGCTCCTCGTGGTTACCTCTCCTCTCTTGATCCCCAGGTTCTTTCCCAGGTGTGAGCACACACGGTAGGAGATCTGAACACTTCCTCTTTCCCTGTTTCCCACTATTACAGGAAGCCTTGGATAGACGCCATCGTCTCCCTAGACTTTTCGTTTCCCCACTTATAAAACACATATCCACATAGACTCCTTGTACCCTGAGCAAAACTCTCAGGTTAGTAGGTATGTTTCTACGTAGCTCAGTCTTTTCATCCCAGGCAGTCAAGAGACGTAGTCTGCCTACCCTTTTCCAAACAGCCCTAGGCACTCCCTTTGTTTATGCCACTTACTTGCCCAGAATGCCCTTCCACCTGCTCTGCTTATCCAAGTCTTATCCACCCTTAAGGGTCAGAAATTCCATTTCTTGCATGTAATTGCTTTTAAGCCTCCAGATGGAAGTTATGGTATTCCCCTCAGGGAATGCTTGACATGACCCATTCACTTCCTTGCTTTTTCTACTTTAATCTAAGTTACAGAAAAGAAAAAAACAAACAGCTAGGCTGGGCTGGGGACAAGCATGAGGACCTGAGTTTGATCCCCAGCACCCATGTTAACAGCTGATCATGACACATGTTTGGACTTGTACGTGAGTTGGAATAAAACTCAGTAGCAGAGACCAGTAAGCTAGGAAGGGGCTATACATGAGGGAGGAGAGGGGAGATCTTAAGGGGATGGTATCGTATATATGTAAATAGATGAAGAGATGATTGGGGGTAGAAAGGCCTAATTGAGGTTAGGGGAAGAGATTGAGTAAAGGAAGGGTGGGGGAGGGTTAATCGAAATCTAAGAGGGTGTGAATAAGCAATATGGTAGCCTACTTTTTTGGCCAATGGTACACCCAGAAGCCATAGATTATTACTAGTAAATTTTTAGTGTCACGGACAGGATACCTTCTAGTGAGTTGTTACCCAGGGAGGTCCCTGATGTCCCCAAAACATTACCGGTCATTGCCAAGGCTCTTGATCTCCCACCAGGTAAGACCCTGTTGCTGAAGATTCCACATGTTTGGGCTGCAAGGTCACTGGGAAATCTTGCTGGAGCTGTGCTCAAACATTCCTCGCTGTAGACCAGCTGACAAAAAGCTGGAAAAACTATGCTGCATGCAACTTTCTGGGAGAGAAAGAAGTTATCAGTGGACATAAACAACACTGGACATTGCAAGCCTTAAGTTTGGCCAGCCAGGCCAAATGAGCAAACAGGTGCAATCGTGGCATGTCTGTTATGGGGGAACCAACTACTCTCTAATTGGACTAGAGGCCCTCTCCATGGGAGGGAATACATGCCTGATACTGAAAACCTAGGATGGGGAGGTCCTGAGCCTTAGGAGTGTAACATCTGCTGCTGTCTGGCTAAAGGCACATATTATGCTCATCAAACTGCCCAGTAAGCACTTCTCTTCATGTTCATACCAATATATTAATGCTACTCTCACTTTTAGTTAGAGAACCTTCTCTATTCCCCTCAATAGCTCAGCCGATAGAGCAGAGAAGTGTCTCTTTTCAGATGGTGGTTACCTCTGGGGTGACTCAAAAGTCACCATAGGGCTGGAGAGATGGCTTGGCGGTTAAGCGCTTGCCTGTGACGCCTAAGGACCCCGGTTCGAGGCTCGGTTCCCCAGGTCCCACGTTAGCCAGATGCACAAGGGGGCGCACGCGTCTGGAGTTCGTTTGCAGAGGCTGGAAGCCCTGACACGCCCATTCTCTCTCTCCCTCTATCTGTCTTTCTCTCTGTGTCTGTCGCTCTCAAATTAAAAAAAAAAAAAAAGTCACCATACTGCTGAGAAGTGACCAGGGAGTGCTCAGCACTGAAACATCTCTATCACACCTTCCAAGGCTCAGGGTCCATGGTGGAAGAGGTGGCAGAAAGAATGTAAGAGCCAAGGGAAGCGTAAGACCCCTTATAATGCGCTCTTCCAGACACAAAATGGCCTGGATATCCATGACCTCACAGTGCCTGGCACTACCTACATAAGACCCTCATAAGAGGAGGAAAAGATGATGACATCAAATTAAAAGAGAGACTGATTGAGAGGGGGAGGGGATATGATGGAGAGTGGAGTTGCGAAGGGGAAAGTGAGGGGGGAGGGAATTATCATGGTTTATTGTCTATAATTATGGAAATCGTCAATAAAAAATAACTTAAAAGTTTAACATGGCCATGCACACCTACTACCCCAGTACTGAGGGAGGTGGAGATGGGAGGATCCCTGGGATTTGCGGTCAGCAGTTCTGACTAATGAACGGTGAGAACTCCAGGTTCTGTGAGAGACCTTATCTCAAGTAAACCAATGGAGGAGGTGGTAGAAGAAGGCACACAGCTTCTTCCTCTGGCCTCTGCCTGTGTGTGTATGTTTGTATATACATACATACATACATACATACATATATATACACACATATATATGTCACATTTTATAAATATATTTATAGAAATATAGCAAAACAAAAATGTATACACTAAAACAGTAAAGATGATTGTCTCTGAATGGCAGAACTGTAAGTGGCTTTTATTTTTACCTTTGAGATCATCTCTATGTTTTTAAAAAAATTTTTGTTTATTTTTATTTATTTGAGAATAACGAGCAAAGAGGGAGAGAGAAAGAGAATGGGCACACCAGAGCCTCCAGACACTGCAAACAAACTCCAGATGCATGTATCACCTTGTGCATCTGGCTTACGTGGGTACTGGGGAATCGAGCCTCGAACTGGGATCCTTAGGCTTCACAAGCAAGCATTTAACCACTAAGCCATCTCTCAAGCCCAAGATCGTCTCTATTTTTCTTGAAGACTTTTTTTTTTTTTTTTAGTTTTTCAAGGTAGGGTCTCGCTCTAGCTCAGCCTAACCTGGAATTTACTCTGTAGTCTTAGAGCGGTCTTGAACTCATGGTGATCCACCTACCTCGGCCTCCCAAGTGCTGGAATTAAAGGTGTGCACCACCATGCCCGGTTTTATTTTTTTATTTTTTATGGTGTTGGGGATCAAACCCAAGGCTTGTGCTTGCCAGGCATGTGCTGGACTACTGAGATGCACCCCCTCTCCACCCTTGGTTTTTTGTTTTGTTTTGGTTTTAGTTTTTCAAGGTAGGGTCTCATTCTAGCCTAGCCCAGTCTAACCTGGAATTCACTCTGTACTTTCAGGGTGGCCTTGAACTCAAGGCAATCTGCCTACCTCTGCTTTCTGAGTGTTGTGATTAAAGGCGTGAGCCACCACGCCCAGCCCAACCTTGGGTTTTTGAGCTAGGGTCCCACTATAGTACCCAGGCTGGCCTAGACCTCACTATGGATCTTAGGCTCTCATCTGCCCTGAACTCACAGCAATCCTTCTACATCAGTCTCTGGAGTGTTGGGATTACAGACCTGAGCCACCATGTGCAACACAAAATACCTTCCTTTCAAAAGTGTTCAACATCAGTGCAGTGTGGTGGTGCACTTCTGTAATACCATCTAGTTGGGAGGCAAAAGCAGGAAGATCAGAGTTCAAGCCCTACCTGGCATATTTAGATGTTGTTTCAAAATAAAACTAAAGCTGGGCATGGTGGCGCACACCTTTAATCCCAGTACTCAGGAGGCAGAGGTAGGATGTTTGCCATGAGTTCGAGACCAATTTGAGACTACATAGTGAATTCCAGGTCAGCCTGGGCTCACGTGAGACCCTACCTCAAAAAACAAAAAATGTATTTTCTTTATTTATTTGAGTGAGAGAGAGAAAGAAGCAGCTAGAGAGGGACAATGGGCACATCAGGGCCTCTAGCCACTGTCAACAAGCTCCAGATACATGCACCACCTTGTGCATCTGGCTTAGGTAGGTCCTGGGGAATCGAACCTGCGTTCTTTGGCTCTGCAGGCGAGTACCTCAACCATTAAGCCGTCTCTCCAACTTGCCCCCCCCAAGCATTTTTATTTATTTATTTATGAGAAAGAGAGAGAGAGGGAGAATGAATGGGTGTGCCCAGGCCTCCTGCTGCTGCAAACAAAATCCAGATGCATGCATGTGCCACCCATGTGCATTTGGCCTTTCTATACAAAATACCAAAAGCAGAAGAATCTTCCAAAGAGTATGTGGGTAAATCAGGTTTTCATTGTTTGTCTGTCCGCACGTCCTTTCTCTTCTCTCTCCAGTTGTGTGTGTGTGTGGGGGCACACACACGTGTGCACGGCATATGGATAGAGAACAACCTTGGTGTGTCCGTCCTTGCCTGCTACCTAGCTGGAGACAGGCTCTTTCTTGTTTATCACTGCAAATGTCACGTCCTCAAGCATCAGGATCCCCCCCGATTCCACCTTTCATTTCCGGAGGCACATTGGGATTACAGAACAAGTGTCCTACTTGCATTGGCTTTATGGGCTTGGGGGAGCTGAATGCCAGCTGTCAGGCTTGTGCAAGCGAGTGCTTCCAACCACTGTGCCATCTCCCTGGCTCCCCAGTTATCTTTAAAATAAATTACCTGGGCTCGGGGTGGTGGCTTAGCAGTTAAGGTGCTTGTCTGTGAAGGATATAGACCTAGGTTTGAATCCCCAGTACTCACATAAACCAGGGGGGTGCACGTATCTGGAGTTTGTTTGCAGGGTCTAGAGGCCTTGGCATGCCCATTCTCCCTCTCTCTTTCTCTTTCTCAAATAAATAAATAAATAAATAAATATTTACTTATTTATGAGAGAGACAGAAAGAGAAAGAGAGAGAGAGAGTACGGGTGGGCCAGGCCTCCTGCCACTGCAAACACAAACTCCTCATACAAGTACCGCTTTGTGCCTCTGGCTTTATATGGGTTCTGGGAAACTGAACTCAGGCCATCAGTCTCTGTAAACAAGCCCATTTAACCTCTGAGCTATCTTTCCAGTCCCCAATTATCTTTTGTATTTTTAAAAAATATTTTGTTTATTTTTATTTATTTATTTGAGAGTGAGAGAGAGAGAAAGAGGCAGTTAGAGAGAGAGAATGGGCACGCCACGGTCTCCAGCCACTGCAAACGAACTCCAGATGCGTGCGCCCCCTTGTGCATCTGGCTAACGTGGGACCTGGGGAACCGAGCCTCGAACTGGGGTCCTTAGGCTTCACAGGCAAGTGCTTAACCGCTAAGCCGTCTCTCCAGCCCATCTTTTGTATTTTTATTTATTTATTTATTTTGGTTTTTTTGAGGTAGAATTTTGCTCTAGCCCAGACTGACCTGTAGTCTCAGGCTGGTCTTGAACTCACAGCAATCCTCGTACCTCTGCCTCCCGAGTGCTGGGATTAAAGGCGTGCGCCAGCAGGCCCGATCCCAATTGTCTTTCGAAACAAAGCCTGACTGTATAGCCCCGGCTGGCCTGGAACCTCAGCCTGTTGAGTAAATCAGGTTCCTGTTAGGGCCTGTCACACTCCCAGAGGAGGGACTGTCCTCAGACAACTGTGGGTGGTGGTGGTAGAGGTCTGAGTTCTTGGGGGGGGGGGCGTGAATAAGAGCTCCCGCTCCGCCGCTTCTGTACTGAACACTTCCCTTTACGCACTTTCTCATCTGACCTTCACTACAGCCGGCATTACCACACTCATCTTTTTATTGACTTTTTTTTGTGTGTGGTTTTTCAAGGTAAAGTCTCTCCCTAGCCCAAGCTGACCAGGAATTTACTACGTAGTTTCAGGGTGGTTTCGAACCCAAGGCAATCCTCCTAACTCTGCCCCCTCAACTCCCCCCCCCCCACCGAGTGCTGGGATTAAAGGCATGCACCACCACGCCTGACATCCACATTCATTTTATAGGTAAAAGCCCTGAGTCTGGGGGGCTGGACCAATGGCTTTAGAGGTTAAGGTGTTTGCCTGTGAAGCCTAAGGACCCAGGTTTGGTTCTCCAGAACCCATATAAACCAGATACACATGATGGCACGTGTGTCTGGAGTTCGTGTGCAGTGCCTAGAGGCCCTGGAGCACCCATTCTGTCTGTCTGTCATTCTGTCTTTCTCTCATAACGAAACAAATCTTATACATATATATAAGGTCAGGTGTGGTGGTGCACGCCTTTAATCCCAGCACTCAGGAGGCAGAGGTAGGAGGATCGCCGTGAGTTCAAGGCCACCCTGAGACTCCATAGTGAATTCCAGGTCAGCCTGGGCTAGAGTGAGACCCTACCTCAAAAAACAAAAACAAAAGATCCTGAGTCTGCTGATGCCAGCTGCTGTTGTGTGTGGCCACACTTGTGATCACTAAAAGACACTTCCTAATGGCCTTCTCCTAACTACAAGGCTCCTTTCAGGATTTCTCCTCAGCCTTTCCTCCAGTTCACCCATTGTCCAAACCCAGACTCTACCTCCAGCTCAGCCTCTGTCTTCCATGTCCCCCACCTCCCCTGCTCCAGCTCTGGTCCACAATGATTATTACTGTCCTTTGAATGATTGCAACTGTCCCTGAACTGGGCTTTCTGCCACCTCATGGCTTATTTTCCATACCACAGCCAAATAATCTTTCTAACAGATTATAGCACTTGCCTGTTGCAAAGATTCCTGAGAAATCGTCAAGCAAACCCAAACTCCCTGCCACCGTGACTCCCCACGCCAGCCGCATCTCCAGACTGCGCGCTCCGCCTGGACCGCGATCCCCGCTCAGCTTCCCACGCTGCCTTCTTCTCACCATTCACGGCGCAGTTTAAAGGTCGCTTCTCAGAGGGGCTTTCCCAAACCACCAAGTAGTCACTTAATCACTTACTGCCACATCTGCCAGTTTTTTGTTTTTTGTTTTTAAATTTTTATTTATTTATTTGAGAGCGACAGACACAGAGAGAAGGACAGAGAGAGGGAGAGAGAGAGAATGGGCGCGCCAGGGCTTCCAGCCTCTGCAAACGAACTCCAGACGCGTGCGCCCCCTTGTGCATCTGGCTAACGTGGGACCTGGGGAACCAAGCCTCGAAACGGAGTCCTTAGGCTTCACAGGCAAGCGCTTAACCGCTAAGCCATCTCTCCAGCCCACATCTGCCAGTTTTAACGATCCATATGGCACTTACCACGATGGGGTGCTTTTAAGATTTCATTATTCATCCACTCACCCCTTAGTCTTCCCTCCAGAATCTGTCCCCAGCGGCTAGAATGGTGTCACACAGAAGAGCTGCTCAACCAGTAATTTGTTGAACAAACTTTTGAGTGAATGAATGACATTTTACTCTAATTAATTAAATTCAATTAGCATTTACTATCTGTTAGGGACCAGATGCTGCGCTAAGGAGCGCATGTGAGCAAGCTATGCCATCCCTCACGAAATATTTAAGGAGCCGGGGGTGGTGGCGCATGCCTTTCCCCCAAGCACTTGGGAGGGCAAGGTAGGAGAGCAAGACCCACCCTCAAAAAACAAAACAAGCAAACAAAAAAAACGAGAACAAGACAGCCTGACTCCTGCTTTCAGGCAGTGAGCAGCCCAGGTGAGCCCTACCTCGGAAAACAAAACAGAAACAACAGTAACAGTAACAACAAAGAACAAACACAGGGGCTGGAGAAATGGCTTAGCGGGTAAGGCAATTGTCTACCAAGCCAAAGGTCCCAGGTTCGATTCCCCCAGGACCCACATAAGCCAGATGCAAAAGGTAGTGCATGGGTCTGGAGATCGTTTGCAATGGCTAGAGGCCCCGGCATGTCAATTCTCTCTGTCTCTCTCTCTAATATAAATATATAAATATAAATAAATAAATAAATAAATATATATATATATATATATATATATATATATATATATATATTTTGAGATAGGGTCTCACTCTAGCCCAGGCTGATCTGGAATTGACTATGTAGACTCAGGGTGGCCTTGAACTCATGGTGATCCTCCTACCTCTACCTCCGAAGTGCTGGGATTAAAGGTGTGCGCCACCATGTCAGACTAAAAATATATTTTTTTTTTGAGTTAAGGTTTCATTCTAGCTCAGGCTGACCTGGAATTTACTATGGAATCTCAGGGTGGCCTCGAACTCATGTTGATCCTCCTACCTCTGCCTCCCGAGTGCTGGGATTAAAGGTGTGTGCCACCACGCCTGGCTTTTTTGGTTTATTTTTATTTATTTATTTGAAAGCAACAGAGAGAAAAAGAGGCAGAGAGAGAGAGAGACAGAGAGAAAGAGAGAGAGAGAGAGAGAGAATGGGCACGTCAGAGCCTCCAGCCACTGCAAACAAACTCCAGATGCATGTGTCACCTTGTGCATCTGGCTTACATGGGTCCTGGGGAATCAAGCCTCAAACCAGGGTCCTTAGGCTTCACAGGCAAGTGCTTAACCGCTAAGCCATCTCTCCAGCCCCATAAAATATTTTTAAAAGGACAAACACAGAGAGCACTCATTGGGCCTGGGGTTAACAGAGCAGTGGCAGTGAAGGATGGGCAGGGACAGCCTTCCAGGCAGAGGGAGCCACACGTGCAATGGCTTGCCATACTGAAAAGGCCTGGCCCACCCAGGGAGCTGGCAGAGGACAGTGCTGGGGACAGAAAGCAAGAAGCAAAGTGAGAAGAGAAAAGGTAAGACCAGTGAGCGAGCCTGAGCCCACTGGGACAAGAACATCCTTTTGAACATTCTGGTATTTAGCTAACTCCAAAAAAGGAGGGTGCAGGGAAGCCGATGGCCTATGAACCTGGCCTTGAGGGCCAGGAGAATTGCAACAGGCAAATCCACCGGGCCAGGTATTCGTGTGAGGGAAGCGCTGAACTCTAATCTGGAGGGAGAGAGTCCAGGGTATTGAGGAAGTAGTGAGGGCCAGCGTGGGCGGAGCAGTGGGGCAGGCTGGGGTGTGAAGGGCAATACGCCTCTACAGTACGGTCAGAGACAAGCCCCAGATACAGTGTACTAAGAAGCTGGACTTTGCCCCACAGACAATGTGGAGCCACTGAAGCTTTATTTATTTATCTTTTAATTTATTTATTTGAGAGAGGGAAAGAGGTCGAGAGAGAGAATGGGCCTCCAGCCACTGAGAACAAACTCCAGATGTCTGCACCACCTTGTGCATCTGGCTTACGTGGGTACTAGGGAATCAAACCTGTGTCCTTTGGCTTTGCAGGCAAGTGCCTTAACCGCTAAGCCATCCCTCCAGCCCCCACTGAAGCTTTTTGGATCACCAAGGAGATTTGATCAGAGCCGGCCCCCGGGCAGGAGGGATTCGTTGAGGAAAGCAGACAAAAAGCGCTGTTTCTACGACACTCAACACTATCAGGCACGGCCCTGCCTGTCCTCATGCAGTCATTGCACCAAACACTGAAGAAGGCAAAGGGGAAAAAAAGGAAAAGACTATCCTGTCCTGCTCTTGGCACACGTAGAACACTAACATGACAATGATAATGCAGTAAAGTAAGTGTGTAAGGGGGCGGCGTGGATGCGGTTGCTCATGCCTGGCATCCCAACGCTTGGAAGGCAGAGTAGGAAGAAACATCATGAGTTAGTTCTGAGCCAGCCAGGGCTACAGAGTGAGCTGCAGGTCAACCTGGGCTAGAGAGAAAACTACCTTGAACAGAGAGAAGGGCGAGGAGGGAGAGAGGAAGGGAGCCCGGGCTGGCCTGGAATTCACTACGTAGTCTCAGGGTGGCCTTGAACTCATGGCAATCCTCTTACCTCTGCCTCCCGAGTGCTGGGATGAAAGACATGCATCACCACGCCTGGCCTTATTGACTTTTTCTTTCTCTTCTCTTTTCCTTTTCCTTTTCCTCCCCCTCCACACCCACCCCTACATCCTACGTGCTAGGTGAGCGGTGGGCCACGAAGCTACACTCCAGCTCTTTGCTGAGCCTTTTCTGTGGCAGCTGCAGAAAAGTGTCCAGCAAGAGAGCAGAATGTGCCAGGCATGGTTGCGCACACCTTTAATCCCAGCACTCAGGAGGCAGAGGTGGGAATATCGCCATGAGTTCGAGGCCACCCTGAGACTACATAGTGAATTCCAGGTCAGCCTGGGCTAGAGTGAGACCCTACCTTGAAAAATGAAAAGAAAAACCAGAGAGAGCAGAATAGCTCAGCTTGAGTGAAGAAGTTAGAGATCAAGAGAGAGAAGGCCTGAGAGATGGAGAGATACACAGGAGACAGACCAGGAGGGCCTTGCTTATCAAACTGTTTTGTCACTGTGGCAATGGACCTTCCTCCTGGCTGGTAAATGAAAAACACCGAGGGGGCTCCTTTTGCAGTTTTTACCTCATGAAACATGTTCTCTATCTTTTTACTGTGCTAGCCGACAACTTTAGACCTCCTAAACAATTCCTTTTTTAAATATTTTTTCAGTATTTTGTTTTTATTTATTTATCTATTAGAGAGAGAGAGAGAGAGAGAGAGAGAATGGGCACACCAGGGTCTCCAGCCTTTGCAAACGAACTTCAGATGTGTGTGCTCCCTTGTGCATCTGGCTAACGTGGGTCCTGGGGAATTGAGCCTCGAACCGGGGTCCTTAGGCTTCACAGGCAAGCACTTAACCGCTAAGCCATCTCTCCAGCCCTAAAATTTGTTTTTAAAGCAGGTAAAACCCTATTGCTGAAGACTCCACGTGCTTGGGCTGCAAGGTCACTGAGAAGTCAAGCTGAAGCGGAGCTGAAACCCTCCTCCCTGTGGACCAGCTGTCAGAAAACTGGAAAAGCTATGCTGCATACAGTCCCATGGGAGAGAGAAGTCATCATTAGAGATAAACAACAGTGGACACTTCAAGCCTTAAGTTTGGCCAGCCAGGCCAAATGAGCCAATGGGTGCAATAGTGGCATGCCTGTTATAAGGGCAACTAACTACTCTCTACTTGGACTAGAGGCCCAATCCATGGGAGGGAATACATGCCTGGTACTGAAAACCTAGTCAAAAGCCTATGATGTGATGGTCTTAAGCCCTAGGGGAGCAACACCTGCTGTTATCTGGCTAAATACACATATTATTCTCACCAAACTGCACTGTAAGCACTTTTCTTAATGTTCATACCCTTGTATTAATGATACTCTCACTTTTTTTGTTTGTTTGTTTTTGTTTCGTTTTTCAAGGTAGGGTCTCACTCTAGCTCAGACTGACCTGGAATTCACTCTGTAGTCTCAGGGTGGCCTCGAACTCATGGTGATCCTTTTACCTCTGCCTCCCGAGGGCTGGGATTAAAGTTGTGTGCCACCACGCCTGGCTAATACTCTCACTTTTGGATTAGAGAAGCTTCTCTTTTCATATGGCGTTGACCACTGGGATGGCTCAAAAGGCACAATAATGCTGAGAAGAAGTGACAGAGGAGTGTTCGGCAGTGAAACATCTCTATCATACCCTCCAAGGCTCAGGGTCCCTTGCAGAAGAGGTGGTTGAAAGAATGTAAGAGCCAAAGGAAGGGTAGGACTGTTTACAGTGCAATCTTCCAGACACAAAAGGGCCTGGATATTCATGACCCTGCAGTGCCTGGTACTAAGTACACAAGACTCTCATAACAGGAGAAAAAGATGATGAAATCAAAATAAAAAAGAGGCCCAATAGCTGGGCATGGCGGCGCACGCCTTTAATCCCAGCACTCGGGAGGCAGAGGTAGGAGGATCAACGTGAGTTCGAGGCCACCCTGAGACTACATAGTGAATTCCAGGTCAGCCTGAGCCAGAGTGAGACCCTACCTCGAAAAACCAAAAAAAAAAAAGAAAAAGAAAAAAAAAAAAGAGGCCCAGTGTACTAGTGTACACTTTTTTTTTTTTTTTTTGGTTTTTCAAGGTAGGGTCTCACTCTGGTCCAGGCTGACCTGGAATTAACTCTGTCATCTCAGGGTGGCCTTGAACTCATGGCAATCCTCCTACCTCTGCCTCCCGAGTGCTGGGATTAAAGGCGTGCGCCACCACGCCCGGCGGGTGCACACTTTTAATCCCAGCACTTGGGAGGCAGAGGTAGGAGGATCACTGTGAGTTCGAGGACACCATGAGAATACAGAGTGAATTCCAGGTCAGCCTGGGCCAGAGTGAGACCCTACCTCAAAAAACCAAAAAAAGAAAAAAAAAAAAAAGAAAGAAAAGAAAGAGAGAGACTAATTGAGAGGGGGAGGAGATATGATAGAGAGGTGATAGAGGGTGGATTTGTGAAGGGGAAAGTTGGGGAGGGAAGGAATTATCGTGGTTTATTGTCTATAATTATGGATGTTGTCAATAAAACAACCAAAAGTAAAAATTTAAAAAATAATAATACAGGTGGTGGAATGCATATGGAAAGAGGGACACAGTCAAGAGACTCTAGGGATTGAAAATTAATTGGAAGAGAAACTAGATATGGGGTTGTTTAGGCTTCTTTTTCCTTCCTTCCTTCCTTCCTTCCTTCCTTCCTTCCTTCCTTCCTTCCTTTCTTTCTTTCTTTCTTTCTTTCTTTCTTTCCTTCTTTCTAGGTAGAGTCTCTCTCTCTAGCCCTGACCTGGAATTCACTATGTAGTTTCAGGCTGGCTTCAAACTCATAGCAATTATCCTCCCTCTGCCTCCTGAGTGCTGGGATTAAAGGTATGTGCCATCACGCCAAGCAGGTTTCTGGATTTGTATGACAGGCACAAAAATACGGAAGACTCAGTGGGTAGGGAGATCAAAAGTTCTATTTTGTGTATGCAAGGGGTACAGAGGGCTACACACCTTGGCAGGGAGGTCAGAGAGAAGCTCCAGTCATGGTTTGCAAAGGAGTCTGGACTTTAGCTCACAGTGTGGGGCTGCCAAAAATGCTCTGATCACTGGAGAGACGTGATCACAGATGACCCTTATGAAGGATGGGTTTGGTGGGAAACCTGGCACAGCCATGGCTTTTTGTTTGTTTTGTTTTGTTTTTCAAGGTAGGGTCTCACTCTAGCCCAGGATGACCTGGAATTTACTCTATTTTCAGGGTGGCCTCGAATTCATGGCAATCTGCCTACCTCTGCTTCCCAAGTGCTGGGATTAAAGGTATGTACCACCATACCTGTCTTAAGTATTTTTTTTTAATTTATTTTAGACAGAGAGAGGATGAGAGAGAGAGAGAATGAGTGTGCCAGGGCATCTAGCCACTGCAAACAAACTCCAGATGTGTGCACCACCGTGTGCATCTGGCTTACGTGGGACCTGGAGAATCAAGCCTGTGTCCTTAGGCTTCACAGACGAGCGTCTTAACCGCTATGCCATCTCCTTAGCCCTCAGCTACATTAACACAAGAAGCCATGGAGACCTGATGTTAACGCTCAACCACTTATTGGGCGCATGGTCTGAGCTTGAGTGTGAAGGGAACCACAGGCTGGAAATGTTCTGCTGGTAGATACAGATCTGTGGGTAGAAGAAGCATCTGAGCCAAATAGATGGATTGGGAAATGAGTAAGAGACGGTTGAGGTTGAGGTCACCTAGCGAGCATGAGAAAGATGGCAAATGAAGTGGGCTGGATCCCCATGCTCGGGAAGCGTACGGAGGAAGAGGAACCCAGAGACAAGCCTGAGCAGAAGCCTGGGCACTGCACAAGTGACTGGGGAGGGCAGGGCGGGCAATCTAGAGGGCGCATAGGAGGCGGGCCTTCCAGAAGGGGCATGTTGCAAGCACGCAGATGCATATATGCATCTTCACAGGAATTCCTTCCCAGCACCTTGGAATAGTTGGCAAAAAAACCCTTTAACAGTAGTCCTGGTGCTCCTGGGTGACCTGGCCCAACCCTTCACCAATTGTCCTAGTGCGTCAGGGGAAGCCACCTGGCAGGAAGGAGCCAGGTGGAGCAGAGAGCAGTCAGTCTTAGAGTCAATAACCGGTGATAAGGCCAGATGTGTGGCAATATCAAATAATTAAAAAAAAAAAAAAACAACCTGGCGTCATCCCCAGGTAGTGTGGTCAATTGTCTCAAAGGAAGAGGTGGAGACACTTGAGAGGGAAGAGAGAGGAGCTCCCGCTTACAGAATGGGCCCTGTGCTCTGCTAGACTCTGCATGTTTTCTCAACCCTCCCAGGAGCCTTGACCCGGCCAATGATGAGATCGAAAGCTGAAGCTCACAGAGGTCCAAAAACGTGTCCAAGGTGGCAACTGGGTGACCTAGGATTTGACCCTGAAGGCCAAAGCCCGTGCTGCCTCAGAGAGCTCCACGGCTCCTGGTTAGGTTTGTCCCCTCTACTGACCTCAAGGTCCGTATCCTTGAATTCGCAGGCATTGATACAATGCCCTCCTTTGAAGCTCCTTGTGAGTGCTGGCACCGGGTCAAATCAGTGGCCAAGTGAGGTGTTTTCTATGCGTGATTATTACAGGTGGGAGCTGGCTTCCAAGCCATACTTCCGGTTCTATCATCACTCACACCTGTCGTCTCCCTCCCTCCCTCCTGGGGTTCTTGCCAGGCTTACTTGCCACTCCCAGAGCGGTGGTGAGGTGACTGGGCAGCAGTCTTACAATGAAGAGTCTGTCAGACCTACTACTGACTTTGTAGAGATTTAAGATCTGTGGAGTGCCCAGCCACTCCGGAGGTGGGTCCATTTCCAGCCACCTTCCGAGACCCTAAATGACCCCCGTCTGCTTCTGTGGACCGAACAAATAGTGATATCTGAAGGTGGCTGGGAAGCTCTCTGTGACCCAAGCTGTTTCCTGGAATCCTTAGGACAACCCTGGGATCTGGGTGTGTTCACTACACTCATTCTGTCCTCAAAGCAACAGGCTTAGAGAAGAGAAAGGTGTCTGCACTTCGTGTGCCCCAGGAGGTCTGATTCAGGTTCCAGAGTAATGCCCGCCAGGCCCCTGGCTTCCTCTTCCGTCTCTGCCCCGAGACCTTTGGCTTAGATGCCCCGGTGCACGAGAAATCCCTCCTGTTTTCTTAGGTCAAGAGCAGGCTGAGCATGGGTACAAAATGGATCAAAGGAAATGGAGGCCTTGGGGACTCCATTGTCACATTCATAAGCTGTGTGTGTGTGTGTGTGTGTGTGTGTGTGTGTGTGTTTGTGATATGCATGTGTGTGTGGGTGTGGGTGTGTGCGCGCATGCACCCGAGAACATCCTCAGAAATACCATATACTGTTTTGGAGACAGGGTCTCTCAGTAGCTTGGAGCGTCCATACCTTAAGCTGGACGGAATGGCCGGTGAGCCCCAGGGATTTGCCTGCCCCCACCCCTCAGTGCTGACGTTACAAGCATATGCCACTATTTCCAGACTTTTTTCTTTTAAATATTATCTTATTTCATTTATTTATTTATTTTTTTGAGATAGGGTCTGGCTCTAGGCCAGGATGACCTGGAATTCACTATGTAATCTAAGAATGTGCTCAGACTCGTGGTGATCCTCCTACCTCTGCCTCCCAGGGGGGATTAAAGGCTTGCACCACCTGGCCTGGCTTTATATATTGTTTTTTTTTTTTTTTTTGAGGTAGGGTCTCACTCTAGCTTATGCTGACCTGGAATTCACTATGTAGTCTCTGGGTGGCCTCTAACTCATGGCTATCCTTCTACGTCTGCGGCCCGAGTGCTGGGATTAAAGGCGTGCGCCACCAGGTCCAGCTAAAAGCAGATTTTGGTAGACTTCGAAAAATTTGTTTTATTTGAGCCTCCACATGCTTGGTGACTTACAAACCATAACGACCTGAAAATCCTGCAGCAGCTATGGTCATTCCAACCGCTACCACTGTACTGGCCCTGGATAGCTCCAGCTCAGCTCTGCTGTCCCCTCCGGGGGACACAATTCATTCCAGCTCCGATCCACAGCCACCAACCACAAGGTTTCTGCAAGTATTTTTTTTAAATAATTTTAAATTTTTTATTTATTTATTAGAGAAAGAGAATGGATATGCCAGGGCCTCCAGCCACTGCAAATGAACTCTAGATGCATGCCCCACCTTGTACATCTGGTTTATGTGGGTCTTGAGGAATAGAATCCAGGTCCTTAGGTTTCTCAGGCAAGCATCCTAAACACTAAGCCATTTCTCCAGCCCCAAGAGCACACACAATTTAGTTTGTTTGTTTTTGCTTTTCAAGGAAGAGTCTTGCTCTATCTAGCCCAGGCTGACCTGGAATTCACTATGTAGTCTCAGGTTGGCCTCAAACTCACAACGATCCTCCTACCTCTGCCTCCTGAGTGCTGGGATTCAAGGCGTGTGCCACCATGCCTGGCTGTAGCAAGTATTTTATAGTATCAGTGGAGCCAATAAAGGAGTGTGTTGACACTTGCCTGCAAAGTCTGACAACCCTGCTTCAACTCCCCAGCACCCATGTAAAGCCAGATATACAAAAGGTGGCAAATGTGTCTGGAGTTCATTTAGAGTGGCTAGAGGCCCTGGCATGTCATTCTCTTTCTCTCTCTCTCTCTCTCTCTCTCTCTCTCTCTCTCTCTCTCTCTGTGTGTGTGTGTGTGTGTGTGTGTGTGTGTTTAAAAAAATAAAAACAGCCAGGTGTGGTGGCATATGCCTTGAATCCCAGCACTCAGGAGGCAGAGGTAGGAGGATCACTGTGAGTTTGAGGCCAGCCTGAGACTACATAGTGAATTCCAGGTCAGCCTGGGCTAGAGTGGTGAGATACTACTTTGAAAACCCAATAGATAAATAAATAAATAAAAACAAATAATGAAAAGGAAGAGGTGTGTGTGTGCTTGTGTCCTGCATGTGTCCTGAGTGGGAATGGCACAGGTATCAGACAAATCAACATTACAGGCCTGTTCCCTGGGGTCCCATTTGGTTGCAGTGATCGTATTTCTGAACTAAAAGTCAGGGCACATGTATTAGCCAGTGGGATGATCTTTGAGGGGACAAAATACTAACAATGAAACTGATGCCTCCGAGCTACAGAGGCTGCTGTCTCACAGTCTAGCAGATACGCTTTGCTGTACCTTGGGACATGCTAGAGGCCTCTGAGAAAGACAATATTGTGCTATGAGTTCAGGTCTTGTTATACAAGTCCCAACTTCACAACTGCTCACAACTACAGGCCTGGGCTTTCAATCCAGGATGCTGCCACACAAACACACACACACACCAAAAAAAAAAAAAAATTACTTATATGTCTTTATTTATTTTGGTTTTTTATTTTTTTTAAAGTTTTTTTGGGGGTTAGTTTTATTTATTTAAGAATGACAGACAGAGAGAAAAAGAGGCAGAAAGAGAGAGAGAATGGGTGCATCAGGGCCTCCAGCCACTGCAAACGAACTCCAGATGCATGTGACCCCTTGTGCATCTGGCTAACGTGGGTCCTGGGGAGTTGAACCTTGAACCGGGTTCCTTAGGCTTCATAGGCAAGCGCTTAACTGCTAAACCATCTCTCCAGCCCTATTTTTTTTTTTTTTTTTTTTTTTTTGAGGTAGGGTCTTGCTACAGTCCAGGCTGACCTGGAATTCACTATGTAGACTCAGGCTGGTCTTGAACTCACAGGGATCCTCCTACCTTGACTTCCTGAGTGCTGAGATTAAAGGCACGCATCACCACACCCAGCAAGATTACTTCTTAAAATAATCAGTGAGCAAAGATAAAAGAGAATTTGGGGTTTGCATGATATCATTTCTACCAGCAGTCAACAAACTCCCAAACTCAAGGGCTTCCATACACCCAAAAGGCCTGACGGTGAAGGGAAAGCGTGTGGGCAGCAGGTGTGCAGAGTGGTGGTCAGTACGGGGCGGGCTGAGACTGGCCAGCAGAAGACGTGGTCAGGAGAAAGATTAACTCTTGAGAAGGATGGGAGTGATTTTCTCTAGGACAGAATACCACAGTTTAGCAGCGTAAGTGATATTTAGTTACAAACTTTTAAATTTTAATTTATTTGAGAGCGAGAGGAAAAGGCAGCGAGAGAGAGAGAGAGAGAGAGAGAGAGAGAGAGAGAGAGAGAGAGAGAGAGAGAATGGGTGTGCCGGAGCCTCCAGCTACTGCAGATGAACCCCAGATGCATGTGCCACCCTGTGCATCTGGCTTAAGCGGGTCCTGGGGAATCAAACTTGAGTCCTTTGGCTCTGTAGGCAAGTGCCTTAACTGCTAAGACACGTCACCAGCCCAAGTGATGATTATTTATTCTCTTAGTTTCCATATGCTGGACATCCAGGTCAACCTTACTTGCTCAGGGTCCCATAAGGGGTCTGTAGGTTTTGTTCATTCCTGAAGCTTGGGGCCCTCTTCTAGGCTTATGTGGTTGTTGAATTTAGTTCTTTGCATAGGTAGCATTGAGTCCCTGTTCTTTTTCTTTTTTCTTTCTCTTTCTTTCTTTCTTTCTTTTTCCTTTCTCTTTCTTTCTTTCTTTTTTCCCTTCCTCCTTTCTTTCTTTTTTAAATTTTGTTTTGAGATAGGTAGGGTCTCATCTAGCTCAGGCTGTTCTCAAATTTGTGATTCTCCTACCTCAGTCTCCTTAGCCCTGGGATTATAAGTGTGCACCACCCTGCAGGGCCTGGTCCCTGTTAGTTTGCTGCTTGCTGTCAATAGAGACCACTCTCAGTGGCTAAATCTGCCCTAGTCCTTACATTGTGGCCTTTTCCTTAGGCCCTCTCATCGCCTGGAAGCTAACTTCCTCATGGCCAGCAGAAGATTCTCTCTGGCTTCAGGAACAGTCCAAGTTTCTTTTCTGATTAGATAGAACCACATAATCTCCCTTTTAATTGCCCCCAAATCACTTGATGAGGGCCCTTTTAATTACATCAGCAAAATCTCTTTTGCCATAATCAGGAGCGTGATATCCTATCTTATTCACAGGTTCTGCCCACACTCAAATGGAGAGAATTAAATGAGATATGTATGTACACCAGGAGCTGGAATCTTGGGCCACCTGAGAATCATGCCCACAAAGGCTGGGGAGGGAGGGGCAGGTGCCAGGGGAGGACACCATTTCACTATATATTGAAGAATGAATTTAAGTCCCCTAGGCTGCCAAGAAAAGTAGAGGGGCAGGATGGCAAGAGAAGACCTGAACAAAGGTTGCTCATGAGCAAGGGCGTGAAGAAACTCGTCAAGAAACGATAGTGTCAGAGGGGCTAGTGCCCAGTTGAAAACGAAGGGGTACAGAAAGAAAAGACAGAACCCTAAGTCTTGGATTCCACATTCTTACCATAGCTCTCAGCCTCCTTGCTTGAGGACTATGCAGGGTAGGCCAAAGACAAAAAACTGTCCAATAGCAGACATTTCACTTTGAGGCTCCCTGTACTCCATTTTTCACCCCGCCCTCCCGTCTTCCCCAGAGAAGTCTCTTCAGAGATCTCTGTAAAGGCCTAGCAAGCTCATGGCGCAGTTCTGTCTACCAAAGCAGATATCCATGTTCCCTGAATCCTTGTACCTGGATTTAGAAAAAGGGAGCAAAAGCCTGTCTTTTTTTTTTTTCTCCCTGAGGTAGGGTCTTGTTCTAGCTCAGGCTGACCTGGAATTCTCTATGTAGTCTCAGTGTGGCCTTGAACTCATGTGATGATCCTCCTACCTCTGCCTCCTGAGTGCTGGGATTAAAGGCGTGCACCACCATGCCCGGCTTAAGAGCTTGCCTCTTAAGTCCACTTCTGGAAGTTACTTTCGTGTGTGTGGAGAAAAACACAAGGACAGGTTGGAGAGGACTAATGAAGAGAGATACCTAGCAACCTGCACTAAATAAAGAGCCAAAGAGGGAGATGGGGAGAGGGAGCGACACCTGAATATTTGTATCTGGAGAACCTGGGGGCTCAGAGCACCTGTAAGGTTTTGAGAAGAAAGTGATGGGGGATATGTACCTTTGCTTACTGATTAGATCTCCATGAATGAGCACACATGTATACACGAATGTGCATGTGTGTACATGCATGTGGTGGCCAGAAGATAACCTGGGGTGTTGTTTCTCAAACATCATCCACCTTCATATGTATGCATGTGTGTGTGTGTGTGTGTGTGTATTTACAAGGAGAGAAAGAGAATGAGTGTTCCAGTGCCTCTAGCTGCTGCAAACAAACTCCAGGTGCATGTGTCACCTTGGGCATCTGGCTTAAGTGGGTCCTGAGGAACTGAACCCAGGTTGTTAGGCTTTGCAGGCAAGTACCCTAACTGCTGAGCCATCTCTCCAACCCCACCTTTCAAAAATGTAAAAAAAAAAAATTTATTTATTTGAGATAGAGAGGGAGGGAAAGAGGCAGATAAAGAGAGAGAGAGAGAATGGAGGGGGGCAGGGCCTCCCACCACTGCAAACAAACTTCAGACGCATGCACCACCTTGTGCATCTGGCTTATGTGGGTCCTGAGGAATCAAACCTGGGCCTTTGGCTTTGCAAGGCAAGTGCTTTAACCATTAAGCCAATCTCTCCAGCCCCAGCTCCACCTTTTTTTTTTTTTTTAAATGTTTTTATTTATTTGCAAGGAGAGAGTGGGAGAGAGAGGAGAGGGAGAGACAGATATATACAGAGGGCCTATGTGTACTCCAGGGCCTTTTGTCCTGGCAAATGAGTTCCAGATATATGTGCAGCTTTGTGCATTTGACTTTACAGTGGTATTGGGGAACAGAACCCAGGTCGTTAGGCTTTGCAGGCTCGTGCCTTAACCATGGGGCCATCTCTCCAGCCCCCTTCATTGTTTTTTAAAGTTAACATATAAGGTAATTAGTTTCATTATAGCATTTTAATACATACATACATATATATACATATATATATAATTTTACTTTGTTCTTATTATTTGTTTGCAAGGAGAAAGGTTAGAGAGTGGAGAGAAAGCAAAAGAGAGAGTGGGCTCACCAGGGCCTCTTGACACTGCAAGTGAGCTCCAGACGCATGCACCACTTTGTGCAGCTGGATTTATGTGAGTCCTGGGGAATCAAACTCAGGCCACTAGCAGGCTTTGCAAACAAGTGTCTAACCACTGAGCAACCTCTCCAGCCCTCATTTCATTATGGACTTGTGGAAGTCTAAAGATAACCTCTGGATGTCAGTCTTTATTTTGAGTCCTATTTTGAGACAGTTGCCTCTCTTGTTTTTATTTTATTTTTCTGCTGCAAACACCAGACTAGCTGGCACTCAAGGTCTGGAATTCTCCTAAATTCATTCACCTCCATTGACTTAAGTATGTTGGAATTACAGACATCTGCACTACTGTGTCCAGCTTCACATGGGTTTGGGGATCCGAGCTATGGTTGTCAGGCCTGCACAGCAAGCACTTTTAACTAAGCCATCTCCCTAGGCCCGTCCTTTGTTTAGCGTGTGATGTACACACACGTGTAGGTGTGGATGTGTGCACAAGGCCAGAAGAGACTATCAGGTGTCTCCTCCATAGCTCTTTCACTTTATTTTCTTGAGACAGTGTCTCACTGGAACTGGAGCTGCCATTGTCAGTCAGACTGGCTGACCAGTCAGCCTCAAGCCGTTCTCCTGTCTCTGCCCCTCGCCTCAATCCTGGGGTTACATGCACGCATGGCCAGGCCCAGCTGTTTACATGGTACTGCCAATCAAATTCAGATTCTCATGCTTGTGCAGAAAGTGCTTCTAACTGCTAAACCGTCTCTCCAGTCACTAGTTCAATATGTTTCAAAGAGCCCCAAGGTCAGAAAGCCCCCCCTCCACAAATGAGCATGCAATTGTAGAATTTCAGAGGCTGCCAATGGGATGGTGGAATGTGCTTTGCGTGTGCAAAGTGGTGAGTTCAATTGTTAGCAGCAAAAAACAAAGCAAAACAACAAATAAATAATCCCTCCCCCAGATCGTGATGTCTAGTGTATATTCTTTTTCTGCTTTCTGGGGTCACTAGAACTGATCTGTGGTACCCAGTGATTGAGATAACAAACCTGACATTTATTTTTGGGGGGGGAATTCTTTCGCCCTGCCTTCTTTCAGCAGAAAACAAATCACCCCGTTGCTCCAGCGGGGTGGCATTTCCACCCTCCACACCCGCGAGCAGTGCTCTTGGCTTCCAGACAAGGTCAAGGCTCTAAGCCTATAGAACAGCCAGCTACGTTTCCCAGACTTGTCTCTCCTCTTGACTTCTTGGCACGGCCTTTCAATCTCCAGATTGTATGTGTTCCACCAGACTGAAATAAACATGCGAGAGTTCACATTTGCTTGTCTGTTTAGCAGAATGAGATTTTTAAAGGGACCAACCTTGACCCCCATATTGTTCAGAGAGAAATGGGGAGGGAGAAAACTGTGAAGTAAGATGGGGTCTGGTGCGGGAACGGACTTTCTCCTGCAAAGCCGGGAGCATCTTTCACACAGCACTACGCGGCCGGGCTCCCAGATTGGTCCTTAGACATGTTCTCAGAGCAAGGCTCCACATGGTATGCACGTATACCCGTGAACACACACACACACACACACACACACACACACACACACACACAGAGCTCTGTCTGGTGACAGATTGGGTCTGAAAAATCTGGCAGCCTGAGTGGCTGATGGCAGAGTGTCGAGCCTGTTCACACTGTCTCCCTGGAGTCCCTCTGCACACGCAGGTGCGCGTCAGCGCCGGCTCTAATTTTATCCCCGGTTGATGGAGCAGACTAAGTGAGCAGCGGGAAGGTTGCTATTTTGGGTCCCTCTGTGGCTCTGGGTTATATAAAGCCTATTGCCGTGACCTGCATTGCTTTGAGGCTGAGACTCACTCTCTTGCGCGTTCTGTCACAATATGTCATCAGTTCAGACACACACACACACACACACACACACACACACACATACACACACACGGCTCTTGGGGAATGAGAAGGGAGGTGTGTGCTGAGGAGTGTGAGTGTGTGTGTGTGTTCCTGCCAGCTTGCTGAGGGACAAGACCTGCCTATACTATTGGGAGAGGACATTGTACGTGAGGGAGGTTTGTTCTGGAAGGAAATGGAAAGTTCTTTCTGATGGAAGAACGTGAGGGTGTGTTTTGAGCTTTAGGACAGAGTGTGTTTGTGAGCTGATGTTGTGGGTCTGCTGTTGGCATGGCGATAAGAATAACTTCTATTTTAGTAACTCTTTTCATTTTAAAGGAACCCAGGGGATTCATAAATTACAAACAAATGGTGCTGCTTTTGAATAGTGGAAGTTTGCATCTAAATTAACAGCAGCAGTGACATGAACAAACGTGACAGTCTGAATTTAGAGCTGTTCCCAGGCAGATGACATTTCCTATATACATCTCATCTGGAAACCTTTTCCTTACAAATCAGAGCTACTACTTTTACATTGCTGACAACTGCATATAAAATATGTGCTTGCTTGATTTATTCACATGTGATATCTAATTTATCTGTGGACCACCCCCCCAGGATTGACTTTTAACATATTTAAATATATAAATATTGGGGTCTTTTTTTTTTTTCAGTTTTTCAAGGTAGGGTCTCACTCTAGCCCAGGCTGACCTGCAATTCACTATGTAGTCTCAGGCTGGCCTCAAACTCGTAGCAACCCTCTTAACTCCAGAACCTCCCCCAGTGCTGGGATTAAAGGCATGGTGGCCCAGCTAGACCTATAAATATTGGTAGGTGGACACACAACACAATCATAATAGAAGAGATTTCCAGATCCCAGAGAGAAGTGGTTGCAGAGCTCAATGGGCTTATCCCCTGGGCATACGTCCTGCTCCCATTACCAGCAGGGGAAAGAAGACGTGCCGTACTCGTTGAGCCACGTGTTTCCCACATGTAATCTCCCTGAGTACATTCTGGATGGCATGATGGAACCCATAATGTATTACCCAGAGGAATGAGTACTTGGCAGGTGCACGCCTTGGCTCTTGCCAGAATGGGAGGCCTGAGGCCAAGGCCCAACGTTGCTTATTTACTTCCCATCACTGGCACCAAACAGAGCAGCGGCGTTCCCATCACTTGTAGAGGATCACATACACCATTTCTTAGCTGCTCTTTGAAAGGCATTGGTCCTCCTTTCCCACTGGCCAAAATGCTTCTAAGGGATTTTGAGGAGAAAAACTAGAAGCTTTACACAAAGAAAACCGGAATATTCTAGCAGCTAACTACAAAGGATAGAAGGGAGATGGCTCCCTTAGAGAATCTGAGTCAAGGAAGCTCCTAAGGGGAGAAGGAAAGGGAAATGAACCAGGATCAGAGACGGGGTTAACAGGGGCCCCATGGGGAAATGAAGCCCAGGAATGGGGAAGGTATTGATGAGTCCCTCGGTCTTATTAATAATGGACTTAGAAGGAATTTTGTCATTCATGTCCTTCCCTCCCCCTGTCCCCAGACGGTGCAGCAGGAGCCCATTACTCTGGCTCCTTGGTGGTTGGTTTCCTGACTTCTAGTCTCTCCATCAAGATATCTTTTTTTCTTTTCTATCTCCCTTATTACTTCTTCTTTCCCCTTCCTTTCCTCCCTCCCCCATTCCCTTTCCCTTCTTATTCTCCTTCCTTCCTTTTGAGGTGGGTTCTCGCCATGTAGCTCAGACAGGGCCTTAAACTCATGATCTTCCTGCTTCAGCTCCCAAGTGTGAGGTCAGAGTATCCTTTCTAAAACATGCATCTGGTCATTCCACCAAGGAGACCTCCTCAGTAGCTCTTTACTTTTCTCTAAGGAGAAAACCCAAGTGCTTTGACAGGCACAAGGCCCTCTGAGGCAGGTAGTGTGCTTGTCTCTTACTTGGCTCTCACAGGAACCGTCCCAACTCTTCTCCATGGAAGCAGCTCTTCTGAATGGACACAACTCTCTTGTATTCTGTGTGTTGGCATAGACTGTTCCCTCTGCCTGGAATGCCCTTCCCAGGATTGTTGGGGAGGGGCGGTGGAGGGGGTGTATATGTACGTAGTGCTCATACATGCATGCATATGCTTATGTGTGTAGATACACATATGTGCCTGTGTGTGGAAGCCACAGGCCTATGTTGATGTCTTCCTCTATTGCTATTTATTTATTTATTTGAGAGAGAGAGAGAGAGAGAGAGAAAGAGAAAGAGAGCTGCAAAAGCTTGTGCATCTGGCTTTACATGGATCCTGGAGAATTGAACCTGGGTCCTTTGGCTTTGCAGGCAAGTGCTTCAACTGCCAAGCCATCTCTCCAGCCCTTCCTTATTTTTTTTTTTAACATCTGTTAGTGGGTGGCTAAATGTATATACTATGCTCACCAAACTGCCCAGTAGGCACTTCTCTTAATGTTCACACCCATATATTAATGCTACTCTTCTCACTTTGGGTTAGAGAAGCTTCTCTTTTCAGATGGCAGTGACCTTGGGATGACTCAGAAGGC
This sequence comes from Jaculus jaculus, assembly GCF_020740685.1. Taxonomy (NCBI): domain Eukaryota; kingdom Metazoa; phylum Chordata; class Mammalia; order Rodentia; family Dipodidae; genus Jaculus; species Jaculus jaculus. Next base: position 142,677,455 of record NC_059108.1, on the reverse strand, counting down.
ACCATGGTGCTGAGAAGAAGTGACAGAGGAGTGCTCAGCACTGAAACATCTCTATCACATCTTCCAAGGCTCAAGGTTCATTACGGAAGAGGTGGCAGAAAGAATGTAAGAGCCAATGGAAGGGTAGGACTCGTTACAACGTGCTCCTCCAGGCCTGGATATCCATGACCTCACAGTGCCTGACACTACTTACACAAGACCATCATAATAGTAGGAAAAGATCATGTCATCAAAATAAAAGAGAGACTTATTGAGAGGGGGATGGGATATGATGGAGAGTGGAATTTCAAAGCAGAAAGTGGGGGAGGGAGGGAATTATCAGGGATATTGTTTACAATTGTGGAAGTTGTTAATTAAAAATAAATAAATAGGGGCTGGAGAGATGGCTTAGCCGTTAAGGCATTTGCCTGCAAAGCCAAAGGATCCTGGTTCTATTCTCCAGTATCAACGTAAGCCAGATGCACAGGGGGTGCATGTGTCGCGTTCATTTGCAGTGGCTGGATGCCCTGGTGTGCCCCACCCCTCAATCTTAATCTCTCTCTCAAATAAAGAAATAAATGAAATATTTTTTATTTTTATTTATTTTTTTATAGGGTTAGGGTTAGGGTTATAAATGAAATATTTAAAAAAGAAAGAAAGGGGGAAAAGGCAAAAAAAAATTTTTAATTTTATTTATTTATTGAGAGAGATTAAGAATGGGGAGGGGCCAGGGCCTGCAGCCACTGCAAATGAACTCCAGATGAATGAGCCACCTTGTGCACCTGGCTTACATGAGTTCTAGGGCGTCAACCTGAGTCCTTAGGCTTCGCAGGCCAGCGTGTTAACTGCTAAGCCATCTCTCCAGACCCTCTCTACCTTTTTTTTTTTTTTTTTTTTTTTTTTGGTTTTTCAAGGTAGGGAGGGTCTCATTCTAGCCCCAGGCTGACCTATGTAGTTTCAGGGTGGCCTTGAATTCACAGCAATCTACCTATCTCTGCCTCCTGAGTGCTGGGATTAAAGGCATGTGCCACCATGTCCAACCTTTACCTTTTTTTGTTTTGTTTCTCTTATTTATTTATTTGCAAGCAGACAGAGAGAGAGAGAGAGAGGAGACAGACAGAGAGAAAATGAGCATGCCAGGGCCTCTAGCCACTGCAAACGAATTCCAGATGCATGTGTCCCCTTGTGCATCTGTGCATCTGGTTTACATGGGTACTGAGGAATCGAACCCAGGTCCTTCAGCTTTGCAGGCAAGTGCCTTAACCGCTATGCCATCTCTCTAGCCCCTCTCTACATTTAAAAAAATATATATTTATGTATTTATTTGCAAGCAGAGAGAGAAGAGAGACAGACAGAGAGAATGCGCCCACCAGGACCTCCAGCCTTTGCAAATGAACTCCAGGTTCATGCACCTCTTTGTGTATCTGGCTTTATGTGGGCACTGTGGAATTGAACCCTAGTTGTTAGGCTTTGTATGCAAGTGCCTTAACCTCTGAGCCATCTCTCCAACATTATCTCTACTTTTTTTTTTTTTTTTTTTTGAGACTGGGTCTGTCACTGAACCTGGAGCTCACTGATTTCACTAGACAAGCTAGCCAGCATGCCCTAGGCGTCCTCTTGTCTCTGCCTCCACAGCTCAGAGATGAGATTGCAAGCGTGCACCGCTATACCTGGCTTTTTTTTTTTTTTTTTTTTTCTCGAGGCAGGGTCTCACTCTAACTCAGGCTAACCTGGAATTCACTTTGTAGTCTCAGGCTGGCCTCGAACTCATGGAAATCCTCCTACCTCTGCTTCCCGAGTGCTGGGATTAAAGGTGTGCACCACCACACCTGGCTTCATACCTGCCTTTTATGAGGGTGCTGGGGATCTGAAATCAGGTCCTCATGCTTGTGTGGCAAGCACTTTACCTACTGAGCTATGTCCCCAGCCCAGCTGAGAGGTAGTTCTCCCTATGTAGCCCAGGTTGGCCTCAAATTTGTTATCCTCCTGCCCAGCCTCCTGAGTGTTGGATTCTAGGTATGTTCCACCAGGGCCCCATCATTTCTTCCCCCTTAGAAAATTCCTCGGTTTCCTTCCAGTGTTAACTCAAGCCAGGTGTGTTAACCCCCTGAGCCCTGGATCTGGTGCCTCTCCCCTGCCATCTCACCCACCTTGGTCTGAGCGCTTAACTGCTCCCAGCCCGTCCTGCACACATAGGTCACATAGGTCATGGGGGTTAGCGACAAGGACCGTGTACCTCTCAGTTGTCCCCCCCTCAGGCTGCCTGGCAAGTGTTTGCTAAGTGACTTTGGCAGAAGTCATGCTTCAGAACCAAAGCTTCCTCAGTGTCACAGGGGTTGGAGACTCGGGTTTGAGGGACATATCTGTGGGGCTGAAAAGGGAAGGCCAGATCTTAGGGAATCTGACCACTAATAAAAGCAGTGGCCCTTGGGCCGGAGAGATGGCTTGGCGGTTAAGGTGTGTTGCAGTCTGGTTCGCATTGCTGGTAGAAATCACCCAACCAAGAGCAGCTTCTGGGAAAAAGAGGTTTATTTGGCTTACAGGCTCGAGGGGAAGCTCCACGATGGCAGGGGGAAACAATGGCATGAGCAGAGGGTGGACATCACCCCCTGGCCAACAGAAGATGGACCACAGCAACAGGAGGGTGTGCCAAACACTGGCATGGGGAAACTGGCTATAAAGCCCATAAGCCCGTCCCCAACAATACACTCCCTCCAGGAGGCATTAATTCCCAAATCTCCATCAGCTGGGGAGCTAGCATTCAGAACACCTAAGTTTATGGGGGACACCTGAATCAAACCACCACAAGGTGTTTGCCTGCGGAAGCCTAAAGATCCAAGTTCAATTCTCCAGGTCCCACATTAGCCAGATGCACAAGGTGGTGCATGCATCTTGAGTTTGTTTGCAGTGGCTAGAGGCCCTGGTGCACCCATTCTCTCTGTCTCTAATAATTAAATAAAAATAAATCATTAAAAAAAAAAAAAAGGCAGTGGCCCCGCAGTCATCTCCCTCCAAGCCCTGAAACAGAACAAACCTGTTCGAGCCAGCCAGCCTTGCTGATGTGTCACACAGAAGGGACCGCCACCCGTGCTACCATGACAATGGCCATCACAATCAGTGTGGCCTGTTTCGCATCCTGTTCTACTAAGCACCTGTGGGAGTGGAGGAGACAGCTTGCATGTGGACCTCCATGTCCTTCCTGAAGGATGACAGGTCCCTACCCACGTCATCCTCCCAGTCTCATCAAGAAACTGATGAACCAACTGTGACTCTATCATGACCATCAGAACTCACAGCCAGCCAGGCCTGCTGGTACCTGTCTATGATTCCAGCCACTCAGGAAGCTGAGGCAGGAGGATTGCAAATTCATGTTGTGCCTGAATAATTAGCAAGACTGTCTTAAAATTTAAATTTTTTTTTTTCTTTTAGGTTGGTAATGTAGCTCAGTGGCATGAGGTCCTGGGTTCAAGACCCATGCTGAGGTCTGGGGCTCATAGGTCAGCCCACTGGGCTAAATGCCAGCTCTGCTCAGGCCACACCTGGTGAGGTCGGTCTCAGGGACTCAAGCACAAATAAGTGTAGGGCACCAAATAACAAACTGAACCAGGCCAGGGGTCAGGAACCTCAGCAATTCTGGTGGAAGCAGGCACTGGTATTCCTGAGGAAAGAGAGACAAGACTGAAGGAAGTACCAAACTATATACACCAGGCTCACATGCGTGAGAGAGGCTACTTAATTATCTCAGATCGGGTTGCCTTCATATATATTAAACAATTTTATTATAAAATGGCTAATCAGTTACAGGTCAGCCTACAGTGAAACCCTACCTCAAAATAACCAATAACAACAAAAAAAGGCTAATCATCAATTCATCTTTGTGTATGCCTCTCTGGTATTTTATTTATTTATTTATTTATTTATTTATTTATTTTAGACACAGGGACTTGCTGTGTACCCCTGGCTGGCCTGGTCCTCACTCTGATATAGCCCAGGCTATCCTGGAATTCTCCATGCTTTTGCCTCTGTCCTCTGCAAGGGTTGGAATTTCAGGCATGTACCGCCACCCCTGGCTAATTCACCTTTTAAAATGTTTGCATTTTCAGAGGTTGTAGAGATGGCTTAGTGGTTAAGGCACTTGCCTATGAAATTTAAGGACCCAGGTTCAATTCCCCAGTACCCATGTAAGCCAGATGTACAAAGTGGTACATGTGTCTAGTGTTCATTTTGTTTGGCTATAGTAAAGTAGAAAGGACCTATCTTTTTTATGCTCTCACAGCAAGCATTATTGTCCGAAATGTTTTCATTGAACCCGGAAAGATACCTTCTGATCTGCCAAAGACGAATCTGCGTGGGCCTGTGTGCACACGTACACACATGCCATCCTAAGCCCTCTGTGCCCTGTTTCCATAGTTACCCCATGAAAACAGAACCTTAGTGGTATTAACCCAGGAATAAACTGGCTATGAGGAAGGTGGGGACATAACTGGCATTTGAGGAAAAAAAAAAACTTTCAGAATTTTAAATTATTTTTGTTTATTTAAGAGCAACCGACAGAGAGAGGAAAAAGCAGAGAGAATGGGTGCACCAGGGCCTCCAGCCACTGCAAACAAACTCCAGATGTATGCCCTACCTTGTGCATCTGGCTTACGTGGGTCCTGGGGAATTGAGCCTTGAACCAGGGTCCTCAGGCTTCACAAGCAAGTGCTTAACTGCTAAGCCATCTCTCCAGCCCAACTTTCAGAATTTTAAACAGTTCCTTTTTGGGCTCATGACTCCCGACAGACTCCCAGCCTTCATAGACAGGGAGGGAATGGAGAGGCCCTTTGTGACTGGGATCCTTCTGGAGTGAGGAAAGAAGATGGCTGTTGTCACACTCACAATTTTAGAACAGCTGCACTGGCTGAGTAGCTTCTCCTGAATGAGATGACGCTGACAACTTACAGGAAAAGAAAAGAAAATGCCACAGCTCAAGGCGATGGCCAGGAGGAGAGAGATCCTGGGACACAGAGCAGGCCAGGCTGGTATTAAAGGGATTATGCATAGTAGGCAGTGTTATCATTATCCAGAAAGGCATGTGCTCTAACTGCCAGGAAACTAATAATAAATTGGAACACCAGCCAGGGATGGATGAGAACAAGTTAAAACAATATATTCTTTGCTCAGTGTGTATGATATTGGCTGTATAAGGCATGATGGTGGCAGGATGGGAAGGGGAAAATGCCACAGGCTCTTATGTTGCCATTTAATGTGATTGATTTAAATTTTCATGGTTATGTTTTGAAGTAGGATCTCATTCTAGCCCACACTGACCTGGAACTCACTCTGTAGTCCCAGGCTGGCCTCAAACTCACAGCGATTCTCCTATTTTTGCCTCCCTTGAGTGCTGAGATTAAAGGTATGCTCCATCTTTTTTTTTTTTTTTCAAGGTAGGGTCTCACTCTAGCCCAGGCTGACCTGGAATTCACCATGGAGTCTCAGGGTGGCCTCGAATTTATGGCAATCCTCCTACCTCTGCTCCCGAGTGCTGGGATTAAAGGCGTGCGCCACCACGCCAGGCTTGGTGTGCTCCATCTTTAAAGCATTTATTTATTTGCAAGCAGACAGAGATAGAAGAGAGACAGACCAAGAGAGAGCAGGCACACCAGGACCTCTTGCCACTGCAAATGAACTCCAGATGCACACTCCACTTTGTGCATCTGACTTTTCCTGGGTACTGGGGAACCAACCTGGGTTGCTGGGCTTTACAGGCAAGCACCTTAACTGCTGAGCCATCTCCTCCATTTAATTTCTTTTTTTGTTTATTTTATTTATTTGAGAGCGACAGACAGAGAGAGAATGAAAGAGAGAATGGGCGCGCCAGGGCCTCCAGCCACTGCAAACAAACTCCAGTCGCGTGCGCCCCCTTGTGCATCTGGCTAACGTGGGTCCTGGGGAATCGAGCCTCAAACTGGGGCCCTCAGGCTTCACAGGCAAGTGCTTCATCTCTCAAGGTCCCCTGTTTTAAATTTTTATTCATTCACTTTAGTTTATTTTTCAGGTAGGCTCCGATGCATCTCAGGCTAGCCTTAATAACTTGCCATGTAGCCAAGGGTGGCCTTGAACTTCTGATCCTCGCACCCCAGCCCCCATAGCGCTGGGATTACTGACAAATTTGCCCCCCACATCCAGAAATTTGATTGATCAGTTTTCAAAGTTATACAACAAGGATCTTAACAGTAAGGAGACCAGCTAACATTGAGTGTTGCTTGCTTACTTTTTTTTTTTTTTTAAACTTAAAAAAAAATTTATGTGGGGCTGGGGAAATGGCTTAGCAGTTAAGGTGCTTGCATGAGAAGCCTAAGGATCCAGGTTTGATTCCCCAGGACCCACATAAGCCAGATGCACAAGGGGGCAGATGCCTTTGGAGTTTGTTTGCAGTGGCTACAGGCCCTGGCATGCCCATTCTCTCTTTCTCTCCATCTGCCTCTTTTTCTCTCTCTCTCTCTCTCAAATAAATAAACAAATAAAATATTTTTTTAAATTATGTGCAAGCAGAGAGAGAAGAGAGAGAATGGGCAAGCCAAGCCCTCTAGGCTCTTGCAAACAAACTCCAAGTGCTTGTGTCACTTTGTGCATCTGGTTTCACGTAGGTACTGGGGAATTGAACTTGGATCATTAGTCTTTGCAGGCAAGCTCCTTAACCACTGAACCATCTCTCCAGGCCTCTTTTAAATTTTCTACATCCATCCTATCACATAGGCCTCACAACTTTACTAGGCAACTACCTTTTACTAGATAACTATCCCCATTTTACAGGTGGGAAAATAAAGTCACAGAGGAGTTAAGTGACGTGTCCAAGACAACACAGATAGTCAATGGCAGAACTAGAATTGGAATGTAGGAAGTGTGGCTTTAGATCCCAAACTTGTAACCACTACTCCATACGACCTTTGTTGTAGCCAGTAGACCCTTTAAAAACTTATTGATGGCATGATCTGGGCCTGGCGCCACATGCCTTTAATTCCAGCATTTGGGAGGCAGCGAGTGGAGGATCACTGTAAATTTGAGGCAAGCCTGAGACTACAGTGAATTCCAAGTCAGGCTAGAGCGAGACCCTGCCTCAAAAAAACAAACAACAAAAACAAAACCAAAAACAAAACCTTGTTGATGGCATGAAAGGTGTGGGTTTTACCTCAATGCATAAGAATGAGAGAAGCTGTGTGGAAATCTTGCATGAACGTCAGCATTACTTCATTCTTCATACAGGTTTATGAATCCAGGTCATCATGTCATCTTCAGGACTTCGTGGCACCTCCTTACGGCAGGCGAGTCTCACTTCTGGAGGCCCCACCCGAAAGTATTCAACAAGTGAGTCCTTTATGCATTCACCTAGCAGTAAATGTCCCTTGAGCACTTATTTGGAGACAGGCAATGGAAGTGAGGTCAGGTCTGATGCACAGTCCCTCCCCTCGAGCCAGATGATAGGTGGATACCCTCAACTAGTGGCCAACAGGCTTAAAGCTCACCCTAAGGTTGATGCCTCCATTATTCATTTATGCCCTAGGTATTATTGCCATTTTCTGGGGGTCTTGGGGTAACTCAGTCCCCAGCTGAATGGGCTATCATTTCTGAAAGTCACTGTGTCTATAATACATTCCAGACAAGGGCCCGAGTTTCTTTGCTGGTAGGAGAGGGATGTTGAGGTAGGGTCTCAAGTAGCCTAGGCTGGCCTTGAACTGGTGGTGTAGCTAAGGCAGGACTTGAGCTCCTGATCCTCCTGCCTCTATCTCCTGAGCGCTGGGATCACAAGAGTGCACCAGCACATCCCATCAAGGGCCAGGAGTTTCTTATCTATAAGGTGACATAAAATGTTTGGATAAGGCGGGGGTGGGGGTGGAATGGCTGGGGAGATGGCATAGTGGTTAAGGCATTTGCCTGCAAAGCCTAAGGACCCAGGTTCGATTTTCCAGTATCCATATAAACCAGATGCTCAAGGTGGAGCATGTATCTGGAGTTTGCAGTGGCTAGAGGCCCTGGCATGTCTGTTCTCTTTCTCTGCCATTCTCCCTCCCTCCCTCTCTCTCACCCTTTCTCTCAATAAATAAATAAAGATGTAATTGGGAATTGAATATCCACTGTGGCTTATTTAAATATGTACAAATATGTATTTATGGGTAAGCATTAACCTAGTGTGTAGGAATCTGGGCTTTGGGGTCAGATTATTTGAATTTTATTAGCTTTTTCTGTGTTTGTTCTTCTTTTTTTCTTTTTGACCTGGAATTCATTATGTAGTCTCAGGGTAGCCTTGAACTCACAGCGATCCTCTTGCCTCTGCTTCCTGAGTGCTGGGATTAAATTAAAGGCGTGCGCCACAATGCCCGACTAGCTTTTTAACTTTACCATCTCTATGCTATATATTGTTTCTGTGTAGAACTCAAATGGTTATCACAGGATATAGCAAAGGCTAAATGAGAGAAGATGGGTACTTAGGATAGGACCTGGAACACAGTAAGCCCTCTATAAACAGGAGTGGTTATATTTTAAGTACGTTCTCTACATATTCAGCAGAAGGAGAGAGCGAGCGAGCTGCAAACCACCTTCAGATGTATGTACCACTTTGTGAAACTGGCTTTATGTGGGTACTAGGAAATCGAACTCAGACGGCAGGCTTTGTAAGCATATGCCTTTAACTACTGAGCAATCTTCCCAGACCCAAGAGTGGTTATTTATTTATTTTTACAACATTATTAGTAGCCATAGTTACCTCATTACCTCTAGAGGATGGCTTGAGGGGAAAAGGAGGTAAGGACTTTGTATTATTTACCTCTTGGTTACTTTTTTTTTTTTAATTTTTATTTATTTATTTATTTGAGAGCGACAGACACAGAGAGAAAGACAGATAGAGGGAGAGAGAGAGAATGGGCGCGCCAGGGCTTCCAGCCTCTGCAAACGAACTCCAGACGCGCGCGCCCCCTTGTGCATCTGGCTAACGTGGGACCTGGGGAACCGAGCCTCGAACCGGGGTCCTTAGGCTTCACAGGCAAGCGCTTAACCGCTAAGCCATCTCTCCAGCCCTACCTCTTGGTTATTTCAATAAAAAAAATCATATTGGGCTGGAGAGATGACTCGGTGGTTAATGCACTTTCCTTCAAAGCCTAAGGATGGAAGTTCAATTCCCTAGTACCCATGTGAAGCTGGATGCACAGGGTGGCACATGCATCTGGAGTTTGATTGCAAGTGGCCAGAGGCCTTGGCATTCCCATTCTCTCTTTGGTTCTCTCTCTCTCTCTTCCTCTTTTCTTTCTCACTCTCTCTCTCAAATAAATAAAATAAAAAGAAAGAAAACATATTACTTTTGTAATCGAAAAAAGGAAATAATACCAATAAACCGACTGTTCTGTTTGGCTCTCTGGAGACTCTGGCCATCTGAAAAGTACAGAAAACGTATGTCCTTTCTACCTTCTCCCACTACAAGGGAAAAGGTGATTTCAGGTCGGAGATCTAAAGAGGATCAGGCTGGTTTCTCCAGGAAGTACCTTGTGGGCATGAAAAGACCAGGTCAGGCTGCATCTGGCAACCCTGATCTAGGAGCTCTGGGCCCCGTCTCGTCTCTCCTAATCTCTCAGCAGGACTCTCCCCCGTGCTGGGGTATCTTAAATTCTTTCTAGGGCTATATGCTGCAGGTTCAAGTTGACTATAAAGACAGCGCAGGCTCTCTCAGTACTCCCTTCTACCAAACGGCAGCTTTCGCTGGGGTCATATGCTGTAACTGAATCAATCACTGTGTGGAAGAATTGAGTAGGGTTCTAATTGGCCACAGCTTGGTTACATAGCTACTTAGGGAGCGAGAGATAGAGTCAACTCCAGTTAATGCACAGAGGTTGAGAATGGGGAGGCGTGTTCCCTGCAGGAAGATGGGAATCCAGTTGCAGAAGAAGCATGCATAAGTGTTTGGTGGCAATGGTCTGTAATCTCAGTATTCAGGACGAGGCAGGAGGATGGGGGATTTGAGGCCAGCCTGGGCTAGACCTGGGTAAAACCTTGTTTCACAAAAACAAAACAAGGCTAGGAAGATAACTCGGTGGTCAAGTGCTTGTCTTATAAGCATGAAGATCTGATTGCAGAAAAAGGGGCCAGAGTTCCTGAGGAAAGACACTAAGGTTGTCTTCCACATCCACACACACATGCACTCATATGTCATATGCCATATGCACACCAACTCCTCACACAACCATGAACACGTATTCACACGTGCATTAAGGTAATAAAATAATAATCTTTAAGACGAATGGGGTTAGGGAAATGGCTCAGTTGGTAAAGTATTTGCTATGTAAGCACCCATGTAAAAAGCAGGGTGCATGGATCTGGGGAGATGGCTCAGCAGATAAAGGCAGTTAAAGACTGACAGCCCAGGTTCAATTTTCTAGTACCCACATAAAGCCAGATGCACAAAGTGGCACATGCGTCTGGAGTTTGCAGTGGGAAGAGACCCAGGAATGCTCAGTCTCTTTTTCTCCTTGCAAATATGAAGAAATAAAGAAAGAAAAGTGTTTTTTTTGTTTGTTTGTTTGTTTTGTTTTTTTAAAGCAGGGTGAAGCCATATATGCCTGTAATCCTAGCCCTGGGGGGAAATGGAGACAGGAAGATCCCTAAGTTTGCTGGTTATGTTATCTGGCTGAATCAGTGAATTTCAGTTTCAACAGTCTCAAAAAATAGAGTAACCAAGGAAGACCCTTGATGTGGACCTCTGGAGTCTATATGCATGAATAAACACACACATCCCACAAAAATAAATGACAGTTTTCTTCTGCTCAGACTAGGGAAGCTTGTTTACAGCTGTATTAGAGTAGCTGGGTCTAGTGACTTGGAATCAGGAGGCTTATCTGGGAAGGAGTAGATCAAAGTAAAAGACGTACTGTATAGGGGCTGGAGGGATGTACTGGATAAGGGCTTAGTGGTTAAGACACTTGCCTGAGAAGCCTAAGGACCCAGGTTTGATTCCCCAGTGCCCACATAAGCCAGATTCACAAGGTGGCCCATGCATCTGGAGTTTGTGGTGGCTTGAGGCCTTGATGAACTCTCTCTGTCTCTAATAAATAAATAATATATTTATTATTATTATTTTCTTTTTGGTTTTTCAAAAAACCAAAAATAAATAAATAAATAAAAATAAAAAATTGTATAAGTAAATAAAATATAATTTTGTTTGTTTGGTTGGTTTTTCATAGTGGGGTCTCACTCTAGCTCAGGCTGAACTGGAATTCACTATGTAGCCCCAGGGTGGCCTCGAGTTCACCGCGATCCTCCTACCTCTGCCTCCAGAGGGCTGGGATTAAAAGCATGTGCCACCATGCCCGGCTGATAATAAAACTTTAATAAAACTGGTGACATCTGACAGAGCCATATTGTCATAGGTCAAATGTAAGGCCCTTTTCCATTTATACGGTGTCAAGTCTGGGCCCTGATTACCAAGTGCCCAAGGACAGAACCCTGTCCAAAGTTGAGCCATTTCATCCCCACTATCTAATTCAAATCTGAAAAAAAAAAAAAAACACACCACGTGGGCCATGAAAGGTGAGGAACATCATTGTGAGAACTGTACTTTCATTTCCTGGCGGGGGTGTGGTTAAATTCACAACTTTGGTGTGACACCAACCGTTGGAGGGTTTTACATTCAATTTCCTGTTTCCTTTTCTTAATAAAGAAAGGAAAAGTGGGCCCCCGCAGCCACTGTACACCGAGTTCCATAGGAAGACACCACGGGGGTTCCGACTTGGCCACAAGCAGCTACAAAACAAACCCCGAAACCTGTTAAATAGCAATCCTCTGAACGCTGGGGACAGAAGGGTGGCTCCTGTTGGCTTTGATCACCGCACAAGGCAATCTTCCGCCTTAAGCCCATTAGACTTGGGGCTTCTCCTCTACTTTTGAGTTGCTGGAACGATTTCCCACAAGAGGTTTAGAGTGTGATAATGGGACAGTGGCAATCATAGCCTCTATCCTGTTGCAGGCGACTCAACTATGAGGTGTCCCTCATCTCTAATTGTCACACACACCCTCCAAAAATCCTTCCCATGTTACAGGTGGGCCTTGAAGGTGCCCAGATAAATCTGCTCAACCTACTCACAAACAATGGAGGTGGGGTTTCATCCTTTTCTTCCATTCATTGAATAAATTATTGGGTGAGCCACTACAAAAAGGCTTCTAGGGATGGGCGTGGTGGCGCACTACCTTTAATCCCAGCACTTGGAAGGCAGAGGTAGGAGGACCGCTGTGAGTTCGAGGCCACCCTGGGGCTACACAGTGAATTCCAGGTCAGCCTGGGATAGAGATTCTACCTCAAAAACACAAAAACCAAAAACCAAACAAGCAAAAAAGGGCTTCTAGGTGAGGGCAGCTGGGCTCAAAATGAATTCAGCTGGCTAAAAATGACTTGTATTGATGCCATGGTTTGGAATGTCTGTCTAGATTCTTCGTCTTTTGCTTTTAATTATTCATTTGTGTGTGTGTGTGTGCATTTGTGGATGCACCAGAGCCTCTTGCTAGTTTTTGTATCTGGTTTTTGTAGTTGGCTTGGGAATTGAACCCAGTTCAGCAGGCTTTGCAAGCAAGTACGTTTAACTGCTGAGCCATCTTCTCATCTCCTGTTCAGATTCCTTTTGTTCTTTTTGTCTTTCTTTCTTTCTTTCTTTCTTTCTTTCTTTCTTTCTTTCTTTCTTTTTTTTTTTTTTGTTTTTTGAGGTAGGGTCTTGCTCACTGTGTCCCAGGCTGACCTGATATTTACAATGTAGTTTCAGAGTTGCCTTGGGCTCATGGCATCTTCCTACCTCTGCCTCTTGAGCGTTGGGATTAAAGGCCTGCACCGCCATGCCTGCCCTCTGTTCAGACTCTTTGTTTTTAAACTTTTTTTTGAGGCAAGCCCAACAGACTGGCCTTTTTTGTTTTGTTTTTGTTTTTGGAGGTAGGGTCTTTGGTTGCAAGGTAGCCCTGGCTGGAATTCACTATGTAGTCTTACGGTGGCTTTGAACTCATAATCCTCCTAACTTTGCCTCCCAAGTGCTGGGATTAAAGGTGTGTACCACCATGCCCAGCTCTTTAAAATAAATATATATGTATTTTTTTTTTTCGAGGTAAGTTTTCACTCTAGTCCAGGCTGACCTGTAATTCACTATGTAGTCTCTCAGGGTGGCTTTGAACCCATAATGATCCTCCTACTTCTGCCTCCCAAGTGCTGAGATTAAAGGCATGTGCCACCATGCCTGGCTTTTAATATATTATTTATTTATTTATTTATTTGGGAATGAGAAAGAGGAAGAGGCAGATAGAAAAAGAGAATGGGCACACTAGGGCCTCTACCCACTGCAAACAAACTCCAGATGCACGTGCCCCCTTGTGCATCTGGCTTACATGGATCCTGGGGAATTGAACCTGTGTCCTTAGACTTTGCAGGCAAATGCATTAACTGCTAAACCAGTTCCTCAGCCTTTTTTTTTTTGGTTTTTCGAGGTAGGGTTTCACTGTGGTCCAGGCTGACCTGGAATTAACTATGTAGTCTCAGGGTGGCCTTGAACTCATGGAGATCCTCCTACCTCTGCCTCCCGAGTGCTGGGATTAAAGGCATGTGCCACCATGCCCGGCCGCCTTTTTTTTTTAAATGAGAGTGAGAGCGTGAGAGAGAATTGGTGCACCAGGGCCTCCAGCAACTGCAATTGAACTCCAGATGTGTGTACCACCTTGTTCGCATGCGCTGCCTTGTTTGCTTGCATCACTTTGTGCATCTGGCTTACGTGGGATCTGGAGAGTCAAACATGGGTCTTTAGGCTTTGCAGGCAAGCGCCTTAACTGCTAAGCCATCTCTCCAGCCACCTGTTCAGTCTCTTAATGAATACCTACTGTGTGCACAATACCAGGCTGAGGCTGAGGGGGCGGGGCTTTGAAGAGAGATGAGTTGCTGACCTTGACTTCTGAAGGCCTTTAATTTAGTTAGGAAGACAGTATTTGATAACAGAACAAGAGGATCCATAACCAAGGGCCAAAGTAAAATTGTTACAAGGGTTCTGCCAGGTGTGGTACATGCCTGTGTTCCCAGCACTTGGGAGCTAGAGGCAAGAGGATTAGGAATTCAATGTCACCTCAGCTACATAGCTGGGATACATGAGACTGTCTCCGAACAACAACAAAAAGTTCAGAGGGGTCCTAGAAGACTCTAGGCTGGAATGGTTGGGACAGCAAAACAAAGAAAGAAGGCGGCTGGGCGTGATGGCACATACCTTTATTCCCAGTACTAGGGAGGTAAAGGCAGGAAGATCGCCATGAGTTCAAGGCAACCCTGAGACTACATAGTGACTTCTAGATCAGCCTGGGCTAGAGCGAAACTCTTCCTTGAACCCTCCCCCAACACCCCAATAAAAAAGGGATGGGCGGGATACAGATGATGTGCTACTTGGTATCCAGGAGAAAGGGGCACATCACAGCACAAAGAGGGGTGCACCCGGTGACAAGCTATAACTGGGCAAATAAACACTTGGTTTCAGCCGTCACACGATGCTAGCTGCGAAGCCAGGCTCCGGGCCCATCTACCTGTGTGACCCTGGGTCACTTATTTCACTTGTAGGAGGCCTGGGCTTCCTCCGCCTGTGAAGTGGGCAGAGTGAACGAGGTCACACAGACAAGGCCACCCCCGCCCTCTGTTCAGGGAGCACCCTGGCAGCTAGCTGTGCCAGTGGAGAGGGAGAGGTGCTGCTGTGCTGAAACCGGACCTGAACGCAAGAGCCCCAATGAGCGCTGGAAACTACAGTCATGAGTGAAAAGCGACCTGTGTCAGCCCCAGAATCGGGGAGCATAACCAAACCGCACACTGCTCAGCTCTGTCAAGTGCTCCGACAGGGCAGGACCCATGGTAACTGACTTCACTTGATGGAGTCAAACCACACTTAAAACAAAACAAAACAAAACTTCTTTTTCTCATCAGACTTCACAGGAAATGTCTTCCTTTGTTCTGATTTGAGATAGGACAATCCTTTACCTTGACTCTCTTTTGGGGCTCTAACTCGCCCAGGAAGTTGCTCAGTTTCTATCCTAGGCCGGGTCATCAGCAACTTATATTTAGTAGGCATGTGGGTAATGCCCTTATGTTACAAGTGAGTGGACGGCACATCTACGAAGATGTGATCTGCGGTCAGACTGAGATGATATCTAAGAAAGGGAGGTGAGAGTGTCTAGGTAGACCCAGCCAAAGGGGGAGGGGTGCATTTTTTTTTAAAGGTTATTTTATTGCGTCAGTAATCCCCTACCATGCGATTGCCCAATAATTATTTTAGGTTTCATGACTTTCAACCTAACCTCTGTGCCCGGATCCGGACTGAGGTGTCGACATGAGTTCTCAGCAGCTGTTACAAATGAATAGCTTTGGCTGTCTTCCCAAGTCAACACATTAAAATTATCAAGAATATTGGCTTTGAGGAATTCCCAAGACCCTCTAACTAAATCTAATGATTGGTTCCATTCTAAGAGTGCTCGTTGCTGGAGCTCTTTGGAAAGGACTGCCTTAAGGATTGACTACGGACCAGGACATGGAAGGGTCAGAATGAACAATAAACAGCTCAGTAGGTGAGAGTTTACAGCTTATCTTAAGAATGTTCTGAAAAAGAATCAGCTAAAGATCTAACCAGCCAGGGGCCCAGTCCTAATGTCTGCCTATGAACATTGGTCACACACAGACATACATACACATTAAGGAAGGTACTATTGTTATTCCCATTTTATAGATAAGGCAACTGGACTCAGAAAGATTACATAATTTGGAAGATCAATTATTTACAAATAGGAGCAAAGCTAGGATTCGAACCCAGGAAGAAAATCTGGCTCTAGGGCTAGTATTAAATATGATTAAAAAAAAAAAGTCAGGTGTAGTGGTGCACGCCTTTAATCCCAGAACTCTAGAGGCAGAGGTAGGAGGATCACCATGAGTTTGAGGCCACCCTGAGACTACATAGTGAATTCCAGGTCAGCCTGGGTTAGAGTGAGACCCTACCTTAAAAAAAAAAAAAAAGATCAAGGTATGTTTATGTTGTTGTGGGGAAACATACATGGATGGGGAGAAGGGGTCTTGTAAGGACTTCAGAAATAGAAATGTGTCTTGGGGAGTGTTGACTTTGGCCTAGTATGTTACTGCCCCAGTCACAGAACAGAATGCAAGCTGAGATGGACAAGGGCCTGCCTAAATGTCCAGAGTCAGATTTATATACCAACTCTCTGTCCCCATCCTTTTCTGTTTTCTGAAGCCAGCCAGGTTCAATATGAATCTTGTAGCAGGGAACTAGTTAGGCTAAGGGATTACTGGAGCCATCTCTGACTCATGGGCCTCTAGAGAGGCCAGCGGGAGCCTCGCTGCCTATTGGATGACATTTCTGGAGGCATGGCTCCTAAAGATCACCAGTCAACTGGACTTTGGTACCTTGAACTCCAAGCCCAGAACAGACATGTTTCCTTCCAGGCCCTGATTCTGAAGAAAGGCCTTCATGTTGCTTTACTGAGTTGAGCAGAGTCCAGGAAGTCAAAGTGGGTTGGCGTCTCCGTCTTGCCTGTGCAGAGGTTAACTTCTGTGTCTTCAGCTCATCACCTGCCAAAGGGGATTACCATAAAACCTATCTCATAAGATTGCTTTAAGGATTAGCTCAGCAAATCCACCTCAGCCATCCTGAGCGCGGGAAGGGCTCAGTAAATGTGGGTGATGGTGATTATCTCCACCTTGTCTCTTGTTAAGAAGAATCTAACTGTCTCAAGCCCACAATGCACATTATCACATCCGGGTAGGGAGTGGCCTCAGGAACAAAGGCCGTAGGCCTGCCAGACCGCTCTGGGAAAGGAAATGGTTTCATCACCCAGCTGTCTTAAGTCAGGGCCACTTTCTTCAGGGATGTTCAACATGCTTGGTTACAGCCAGCACCTCAGTCTGGCTGGGCCAGCTCCCAGAGTGAGGAGGAGCCCCTTGGGGCACATGCCTACCTCCCAGAGCAGAATGTTTATTCATGACAGATTTGTTGGTCAGTGTATTGACTGTGGCCCATGGAATCTAGGTGACCTTCTGGAAGTCCTGTTGTCCAGGGCAACTATGACTATCACCTCCAGCTAAAAAAAATCCTTGAATTCAGGCCTGGATAAAGCCAGATGCCCAAAATGGCACATGTGTCCAGAGGCCATTTGCATTGGCCGGGGGCCATGGTACATTCATACTCATTCTCTCTGCCTGTTTCTTTCTTTCTTTCTTTCCCTCCCTCTCTCTCTCTCACAAATAAGTAAATTTTAAAAACAAATAAATAGGGCTGGAGATATGGCTCCATGTTTTAAGGGGGCTTGCCGGCAAAGCCAAAGGACCCGGGTTCTATTTCCCAGTACCCATGTAAAGCCAGATACACAAGGTGGCGCTTGTGTCTGGTGTTTGAAAAACAAAAACAAAAACAAAAACAAAAACAAAAACAAAAACAAAATTCAACCCGAAAAACTGGGGTTGGGCTGGGCTTGGCTGTGGAGTTGGCTCAGTGGCTAAAGGTGCTTGCCTACAAAGTCTGATGGCCCAACTGAATCCCCAGTACCCACATAAAACCAGGTGATCAAAGAGGCCCATGCATCTGGACTTTGTAGTAACAGAAGGCCCTGGTGTGCCCATTCCTTCTCTCTCAGTCTCATTCTCTCTTTCCACTTGTAAATAAGCAATAAAAATATTATAAAAAAACTACTGGGGGTTTGGAGAGATGGCTTAGCAGATAAGGCACTTGCCTGCAAAGCCAAAAGACCCAGGTTTAATTACCCAGTACCCACATAAAGCCAGATTCACCAACACAATAAGATAAAACCACCTTTGTTGCTCAAAAAAAAAAAAAAAAAGGCTAGATGCAAGATGCAGTATTCCAGTGGCACATGTATCTGGAGTTTGTTTTCAGTAGCCTATACACACTTTCACTCTTAAATAAATAAATAAATACTTTTAAAAAATGTTTAGAACCTTGCCTAGTTAGCTGGGCACATCCGGAATCCCAATGCTCCAGAGATGGAGGTGGGAGATTAGGAGTTTAAGGTCATCCTTGGCTGCACAGCGAGTTTGAAGCCAGGCTGGGCTGCGTGAAATTCTGTCTCAAAAGACAAAAGCAGGGATGGGGAGATGGCTCAGTGGCTAGAGATGCTTGCTTGAAAAGCCTGCTGGCCCCGTTCGATTTCCCGGTACCCATGTAAAGGCATGTTGCGTGCATCGGGAGGTCATTTGCAGCGGCAAGAGGCCCTGGCGCGTCCATCTCCCTTCTCTCCCTCATGTTCTTTTTCTCTCTCTACATGCAAACAAGTAAAAGTATATACATTTAAAAAATGTACCTAGTGTATAATAGCATAAGGGCTACCTGTGATTTCCCACAAGCCAAGACTTCCATTTTGGACAGAGCCTCATGTCCATATGAGAGGTCTAGACTGTATCCATTTGTTTCCTTTGAATAATACCACTTGTCTGAAAATAATATATGCAAACCCACACTTTACTTTTGGGGATAGAAGTCTCAAAGTAGATTACAGAAGTCATACCTGACGGGTTATTTGGGATAATCCAGTCCAAATGACTCTGACCTCCCTATTCCCAGACCCTGGATCTCAGGATGAGAGGAATCTGGTAAGCCTGCTCTTTGACCTGAATCCGGGTGACGCTAGTAATACAGGAATAGGTGAAATGCCAGCCACACCTGGCCCGTCCAGAAAGAGGAAATGCTTCCCACATCTTGCTTTTGCACACTGACTCGCCCCCCCACCCCCCAGGAAAGGCATCCCCAGCGCGCAAGCACTGAGCTGCTTTAATGCCGGGGTGTGGTTGTAGAAACCACCCAGTACAAGCTGGAGTGAACCTCCTGCCCTCTCCCTCCCCTGCTGCCAAGTCAAACAGAACACTGGGAACACAAATAGAATCATCACAATAAACCGGTTGTTGGAGCCAGACACAGGAGAACCCACTCCCTGGCACTGCCACCACCCCCTTCACAGGTCCAGACATGAGGAGTGCTCTAGGGCTGAGGAAGGTGTGGCCCGTGGGCATTCCTGCCCAGCAAGAAACCCTCCAGCTTGTCTGTACTCATTGCCACCCACATGCACCACTCCAGGAGCTGCTTGCCAAGGCAGGGGAGGAAGGTCTATCCCTTTTTTCAAGCCCGAGCTCACGGGGAAATTCCCTTCCCTCCCACCCACCCCACTTGACTAATGTAACTTGTCCAGGAGGGAACTCTTCAAACACCTTCAAATCCTAAAGGTATCTGAGGGGACGTGCTCCCAGCAGGGTCAGGCTTGAGGAGAAGCAGGAGGAGTCCTAAGGTGACAACTTCAGATAAATGTGAGCAGAGAGCTCCAGGTAGCCCCGAGCTCAGGTAGGGTACTACCCTCCCCAGCCCTGAGCTGGTTAGAGACTCTCCAAACCCACCCAAACCTCTCTGCTGTGTCTGCTCTAGGGCATGTCTCTCTGTCTCCTTGGGTCATGAGCAAATGAGGAAATAACAGGTTAGACCCAGGAGGCTGGAATGAAGTCTATTCTTAGTTCTGATGCCAGCATCTTCCCATGATGGTCTAGTGGATATCACAAAAGGTCTTTGATCTCCTCTGCCTTTTCCTTTATTTTTATTTTATTTTTTTCAAATATGTTATTTGTATTTATTTATTTGACAGAGAAAAAGGGGGAGGGGGGGGGGGGAAAGGCCCGCCAGGGCCTCTAGCCACTGCAAACAAACTCCAGACATGTGTGCTCCTTTATGCATCTGGCTAAGGTGGGTCCTGGGGAATTGAACCTGGGTCCTTTGGCTTTGCAGGCAAATGCCTCAACTGCTAAGCCATCCCTCCAGCCCTTTATTTTTATTTCTTTATTTGCGTTTTTCGAGGTGGGTCTCACTCTAGCCCAGGCTGACCTGGGCTTCTCTGTGTAGTCTCAGGGTGGCCTTGAACTCACAGCGATCCTCCTACCTCTGCCTCCCGAGTGCTGGGATTAAAGGAGTGTGCTACCATGCCCGGCTTTAATTTTTTTTAATTTATTTATTTGAAAAGAGAGAGAGATAGGAAGAGAGGGAAAGAGAGAGAGAGAATGGTGTGCCAGGGCCTCTAGCCACTGCAAATGAACACATGCACCATCTTGTGCATCTGGCTTACGTGGGTACTGAGGAATTGAACCTGGGTTCTTAGGCTTCTCAGGCCAAGTGCCTGAACCACAGAGCAATCTCTCCAGCCCCCAGCCTTTTCCTTTTTAACAAGTTTGGGAAAAGGTCCAGAGTTTCCCTGTGGAAAGGAACACTTAGGAAATGATCCCGACATTCCACTGCATTATGGGGATTTAGGAAAAGCTAAGAGTCTGAACACGGAGGCCTGGGTTAGAAGCCTGAAGCTTTGTACATGGTTAGTGCATGCTTAGCATGTTGCTAAACTGCTTGAATCTCAATTTCTTCAGTTGTCATAGTAGGCAAGAGGGTCTAGGTCCCAGAGATGCTAGAAGGATAAAATTAGAGAATATATAAGACTATGCTGTCCTGTCATATGAAAAATACAAGGTAAATCTTTTTTTCTTTTCTTTCTTTCCTCCTTCCTTCCTTCCTTTGTTTCTTTCTTTTGAGAGGGGGAGAGAGGAGAATGTGTGAGGAAGAAGTAGACAGAGAGAGAATGAGTGTGCCAGGGCCTCCAACCACTGCAAATGAACTCCAGCTGCATGCGCCACCTTGTGCATCTGGTTTACCTGGGTCCTGGGGAATCTAGGTCCTTAGGCTTCACAGGCAAGAGCCTTAACTGCTAAGCCTTCTCTCCAGCCCATAAATCTTTTTTTCATTTTACTTCCCTTTATATTCTCTCTCAGTGGTGTGCTGGGTCCTTGGTTGACCTGCAGAATTAGAAAAGAGCTCTGCCTCTTTCTGACTTCACCCCGAGTTTAAGCCTGGGAAGCTAAGAGGGACTGCTATTCTTCCATGTCTTTGTAAATGGTGAGGTGGGTTGTTTCTGGCACTAGGGGTAGAGCTCATCAATACTTTCACTTAGGAAACAAAACACAAACCACTTCATTCCCATGCTGAGAATCAGGATTTCCACTAACCTGAGCTGGAGGTATACTCTTTTTCCCTCCGCCTTGTGGTCTAACTGGAGTTTGGGAGGGAAAGTGGCAAGTGACACTTCCAAAGGGGTCTAGCATGAATGTTGGTTGACATAATAAAGTAAAAATGATCACTGCTTCTCTGAAAATGGCAGAATTAGCAAATTATTGTCTTGTCTTTAGTCTTATCATAAACCGAGTCGGCATTGTGATCAAATGTGTGGCATATATCTTAATTATTATCTAGGAATTTTAAGTTCAAAGAATGCATTTGTCCCACTCACCATACTTTTGCTTTGTTTGAAACTGGATAGGAGTTCCAAACTACTGCAAGTAAAGGCCAGATATACTTGAAAAAAAAAAAAAAAAAGAGTCGGGTGCTGTAACACACACCTTTAATCCCAGCACTCAGGAGGCAGAAGTCAGAGGATCCCTGTGAGTTCAAGGCCACCTTGAGACTACAGAGTGAATTCCAGGTCAGCCTGAGCTGGAGTGAGACTCTACCTTGAAAAACAAACAAACAAGCAAAGTTGGTGGGGATGAGTGGATGGGGCAAGGGTTCAGGAGATTACCTGAGTAGAAACCTGGGAAATGGTAAGAGAGTAGGAAGAGACGTGAGGGAGAACTGTTTAGAGAAGGATGCAAAGGAAGTGAGTAATAGGTAGGTCAGAGGATGGAGCAAGGCGATGTTGAAAGGGAATAGATACCCTTTGTGGGCAGGTAGTAAAATGTCTGAAGGGACACTCACAGAGGACTATTATAGAGCTGTTGATCTGTCAGGGATGGAAAATGGGATGGGATATGTGTTGATGGAGGAATGGAATGATACCAGCTCAACCCCCAGTGCAGTTTATTTTCTCGAACGCCTTCTTTATGTTTCCAGCCTCTGAAACAGGCTCTATGTACTTTTTAGCGTTTTGTCTTGTTTTGACTTTTGGTTTTGTGCCCTTGATTTTGCTAACTTGCCCAGGCTGAACTTCTTCCTGCCTCAGCCTCCTGTATGCTGGGATTACAGGTCCACATACCATGCTCCATAATGACTTGCTTTGATTTTGTTTTAAGGTACATGACCTTACACCACTCTCACCCAGGCTGACCTTGAACTCACAGTGATCCTCCTACCTCAGCCTCCTGAGTGATGGGATTAAACACGTGCACCACTATGTCTGGCAATGATTTTTTTTTTCAAATATTTGACTTATTTACGAGAGAGAGAGAGAAAGAGAGAGAGAGAGAGAGAGAGAGAGAGAGAGAGAGAGAGAGAGAGGGAGAGGAAGAATGGGCACCCCAGGCTAGCCACTACAAAGGAACTCCAGACACATGCACCACCTTGTGCATCTGACTTAGGTGGGGAGTGGAGAATTGAACTTGGGTCCTTAGGCTTCACAAGAAAGTGCCTTAACTGCTAAGCCATCTCTCCAGCCATAATGTTTTTTTTATTTCCATAACTTGTTTTTAATTCCAGCAAGTAATCTTCTCTTTGGATTGTTCTGTTCCCCCCCCCCGTCCCACATATACACACACAAATAATTTAAATCCAAACTGATATTTAGAGACAGTTCAACTTCCTGGGCCCATCAGCCATGCCTCATCACTCAGAACTTTGCATTCTGTTCAGGGCCCTCGCCTTCACTAACCCTTCACTCTGTTTCTTGACCTGGTTTTGTTTATAATTTGCTGCAACTTCTCTGTAACTGCTTCCAGAGATGTGTGAAGAAAAAGAAGTCTGGCTCGGAGAAATTTCTATTTGGCTGTGCTGTATTGTCAAGTCGGAATTAAGCAATGTGCAAATCCATGTTTCAGCTGCTGTTGACCTTTTCCAGTCCCTCCCAGTTTTTGGAAATCACGGTCCTTGGGGAATTCCTGAATTTTTCTCTCCCTTTGAGATGATCTGCTCTTTTATTATTATTTATTTACTAGAGAGAAGGAGAGAGAGAGAATGGGCGCGCCAGGGCCTCTAGCCACTGCAAATGCACTCCAGACACATGTGCCACTCTGTGCAAATGGCTTAAGTGGATCCTGGGGAATCGAACCTGGGGCCTTAGCCTTAACTGCTAAGCCTTCTCTCCAGCCCGAGAGGAACTGTTTTTGAATGGAGCTCTTGGGTTATCCCTCCCTCACATCTTCATTAACGGTTTAAGGATTAAATATCTCAGGTTCAGCTGCTCTTAAAGGTTAGATGGAAATCCAAACTTTTTTTTTTTTTTTTTCTGATTCACCTGGACGCATAGTGGGAGTTCCCTAGGCTGGGTTTCATTTCTGTCTTTTGGGCAAGGTAGTTTGGTCAGAGGCTGCTCTGTGGGCTGCTGTCTGGAGGTCACCCTGACAATTATGACCCACTGAGGGCTGAGGGAGTGGTCTAGGTTTGGCCCTCAGTCTGGAGTCTCAGGCAGCATAGTCAGATCTTGGCTCAGGACCTAAAGGCTGAGGCGTGCTGGGACAGCCGAGGGGGTGTCCTGGCTCTCCAAGGGCTGGGGAACCCTCTCTGGCCCGGGGGCGGGAGACGCAGTTCCAGAATCTGGGCTCCACTGCCGCCTCAGCACTTTCTAATTGCAGCTCCAAACAACAACAGCCACGGCCGCAGTCATGGCAACAGGCCCCGCCCACCAGGCCTGGCTCGCTCGCTCCCTCCCCCTCCCTCCCTCCCCCTTCTGCAGCACGTGACGGCGACGCGTGCGTCGCTCCCCCCGCCCCCTGGGCGCTGAGGGAGGGCGGGGAGGCGGGAGGGGATGACGTTTATTCTGTCGTCTCCATGGATATAATGCATAGACGTCAACGTCGCCAGTGTTTGGAGGGTAACGTTCTCGCGTCTCCATGGGAACGTCAGGCGGCCAAACACTGGGCCCCGGCAACAGGCTTCTGATTGGCCCGAGGCTCCCGGAGGCGGGGCTCTGGCTCCCGCGCCACTCGGCCGTGTTGCTGTTTTGGTTGTTGTCTCCCAGTTGTTTATTTCTCCAGCAGATCTTGGACGCTGCGGTCTGGATCCGTCGCCAAGTAAGAAACCCAGGAGCAAACGTGCTCAACGTGCAGCCTCTCTCACTGAGTGCAGCCCAACAGATGACATAGCTCCACGCGAGCCAAGGCCGTTGTGGGAGTCCTGAGCCTCGGGCCTGGGCGGCTGTTACCACCCGGTACTTTGGTGTCATAACCGTCCTGCTCCCACCCCGCATCATGTCTCAGAAATGTCATTACTCCCTTAGCCAAATCCCCAAAACGGCGTTGGCTTCCCAGTTAACATATTGCATGCTCCCCGGAGCAGTGGGAAGCCTTTCATACCTAGTTCCTGCACTCAGTGCTACGTCTCCCCCACCCCTTACAGGATTTGGCTACATTTACTCCGACTGGTCCTAATTCTGTTGAATGACATCATAGGTCCAGAGTCCCACCCAGTATGTTCAGATTTCTTGTAGCTTGCATCCATATCAAAAAATCCCAAATGACCTTGGATAAGCACTACTGGTTATGGACTTACTGAATCTTCTTCTTTGCTCTCTGCCCATTTGAAACCAGAACCCTGGGGGTGAGGGGCAAGGGACATTTGATTTCTCCAAATGAGCTAAAAACAAATTTGAGGGAGAAGATGAACAGTAATTTTACACATTAAGATGCCAAATTTCTTCATATGTGCAATATACTGATAGAGTGAATTAAACATTCCAGGACATAAACAATGTTTCCAGAAAGTTTTCCACCTGACTTTTCTTTTTCTTCAGCACTGGGGATTGAACCCAGGGCCTTGCACATGCTAGAAAAGCTTTATACCAGAGCCACACATCCCCATTCCCAGAAGCAGTTTGCACCTACCCTGGACTCCCATTAGTAAAGCCAAGTTAACATCTGGCAGAAGATAGTGATCTAGCCTCAGGGGTTTTCAATCAAGTCCTGCTTAAAAGAATGCCTGAAAAATCTCAAGTTATAGTGTCAAATATAATAAATCTTCACCAGCTCATGCACATACAAGTCTGAGATGTTTCATAAAAGGTTTAGATGACCTGATAAGATGTTTTCAAAACCCAGGGAGAGATACTGAGATACTGATATAAACCTCAAGTTAAAAACAAGAAAGTAAAATGACTCCTAGCCTGAGATTGATAAGAAAGGTATCTGCTCCAATCCTAGCCCACCACCTTCTTTCCTCTACCCCCTGGTGAGTATCTTTGCTAACTCCCCTGCCCTCCACATCTTGGCCAGGCTCACAACCTATAATTTCCTTCAGAGATGTGAGTGAAATTAAATGAAATTAGGAGCTTGCTTAATGCAAATAGGACCAAAGGGCACAACTCTTTATCATAATGAACTTCATTTTGATTAAGTCAGGAACTGCAAGTGCTTATATTGTTTACCCAGCAAATATATTAAAGTGCCAAGCAAGTCTCCCTCCTCTCCTGACACTGCCGGGGAATATTTGAAAGTCTGATATAAGATCATCTTTAGACCGTCAAATATCACTTTCTAATTCTATCATCTCTTTTTATGCTTCCAGGAACGCAGAGTGTCTTGACCTGTGAGAGCCAGTACGTTGGGGTTAAACTGAAAAAGGAGTCTTGGATTTGCATTGCATGCTGAAGATCACCTGAAAAGCTGAAGTGGTGACTGGGCATGTCCACGGTGTGGTTGAGGAAGAGAGGAAGATAGCAGGGGGACAGGCAGTGTCTTAAGTGCCTAGTTTAACTCGAGCACGTGAACTGGATTTATGACCGTGTCCAAGGGCATTGACTATAGTAAAGCTTTTATGTTTTACTTCTTGTGCTGTTAGACCCAATCAGTGACATGAGCCATGGTGCGTGACTTAGGCAGGCTTAACTGAAGAAATTCCCAAGCAGCTTTTATTTAATGATACCAGGAGGAGCACTTTGTCTCTTATGTGCTTGACACCACTCTCTCTCTGTCTCCCTGTCTTCCTGGGTTGTGGATGAGCCACTTTGCTTTGCTAACCCAATTCAACCTAAGGACCATGGTGTCTTTCCATGCTGTTTACTTTCTTATTCCACAGTCACTCACTCTCCCCAGCATATTTCTTCATCTCTAAAATGGTATCTGCAGCTAGGCGTGGTGGCGCACGCTTTTAATCCCACACTCAGGAGTCAGAGGTAGGAGGATTGCCGTGAGTTTGAGGCCATCCTGAGACTCCATAGTGAATTCCAGTTCAGCCTGGGCTAGAGCGAAACCCTACCTTGAGAAACTAATGATAATAATACTAATAAAGTGGTATCTGGAATACTCCTTGTGTTTGCTTTGACTGAACAGGGCTATCATGGTCCAGTGCTTGTTAGTTGGCATGGTGAAAATACCAACTGCTGTGCAAGTGCTTGGTTATTACGGTTGCACACATTCCCCCCACCCCTGTCACCTCTCTGTCTTGGTGTTGAGGGGAGTTACTCCCCAGCAGGTTTCCATAGCAGAGGCCTTGCCCCAGGCCAGGCTGTGTAGACCTGCTTGGTCTTCCAAAGTCCCAGTGCTTTCCACATCCCAGCCAGGATGGGGAATGACCTGTTGGCTCATGCACCTCATCTCTGACCTGACTGTTCTCAGTTTCCAAGTTGGACACACTACTTCCTATTCTGCTGACCTCTCAGGACTGCTGTGAGAGTTATGTGACTAATTATTATGGAAGTTACTTAAAACCATGAAGAGAATGGCTTTAAAGTTTAAAACTATTTAGCAAGCACTCAAGGCCTGGGGACTGGGCTTATAGCTCAGTGGTAGAGTACTTAGCTAGCATACACAAGTTTTGAGCCAGAGAGTGAGGGCCTGTCTCAAAAATAAATCAATGAATTGCACTGGAGAGATGGCTTAGAGGTTAAGGCACTTGCTTGCAAAGCCTAAGGACCCAGGTTTGATTCCCTAGTGCCCACATAAGCCAGATACACAAGGTGGCGCATGCATCTGGAGTTCATTTGCAGTGGCTAGATACCCTGGTGCACCCATTCTCTCTCTCTCAAATAAATAAATATTAAATAAATAAAAGCTCAAACCACTTCTTGCTCTATATATCTTTGTGTCACCAGTTTCTTTGGCAAAGGAAAGTAGCAGTCTCACCATATGCTCCCACTATCAGGAACATGATAATTCTGAGTCATTCTCTTAGAATCACATCAACTCTGGGACAGGTTAATCTGTTCTCAGATGGTCCAATCTTCGCTTAGACTGTGTCCCACCTCCCTGAAAACTCCACAGGTCTAATCTGGGGGGTGGAATTGTTGATTGCCCCATGTCTGGTTCAGCCAGATCTTCTTATGGGGTTGAACTGTATGGACTGGCATGGTTCCCAGAGGAGGGAACAAACCTGCCTGCCACCCACTGTCCCAGGACAGAGCAGAGACACTGGCAGAGCCAGTTTAACCAGCACCTTGAGCAAGAGCTGGCCCATACATTTCCCTGATTCTAGTTTTCTTTCTTAGAAGTAGAAGCATTTTATACATTCTGTAGTTGCATGTGAACTCACTACAGCCAACAACACACACACACACACACACACACACTCACACACACACATAACGGGGCTTCTCTCCAGAGCTCATATTTAGATGCTGAGACTAATTCTGAACAACATAATCATAATTATGGCCCACAAGACTGAGTTTCTCTTCTCAGTCACTCCCTGGTAGGTACTCAGGGAAGTAAATTCTCTTAGGTCACCAGGACACATCTATTACACTGGGGACAATATTTAGCTCAATAGTATACTGTGGATTTGACAATTATGACTGGTATTATAAAGAAATATTGAGCCAGGCATGGTGGCTCATGCCTTTAATCCCTGCACTTGGGAGGCAGAGGTAGGAGGATCTCTGTGAGTTAGAGGCCACCCTGAGATTGCAGAGTAAATTCCAGGTCAGCCTGGGCTAGAGTGAGACCTTACCTCAAAAAAAGGGGGGGGATGGGCTGGAGAGATGGCTTAGCGGTTAAGTGCTTGCCTGTGAAGCCTAAGGACCCCGGTTCGAGGCTTTATTCCCCAGGACCCACATTAGCCAGATAGATGGACAAGGGGGGCACACGTGTCTGGAGTTCGTTTGCAGTGGCTGGAGGCCCTGATGCACCCATTCTCTCTATCTCCCTCTTTCTCTCTCTCTCTGTCGCTCTCAAATAAATAAATAAAAATAATTTTAAAATACTTTTAAAAAGGGGGGGCTGGAGAGATGGCTTAGCAGTTAAGCGCTTGCCTGTGAAGCCTAAGGACCCCAGTTCGAGGCTCAATTCTCCAGGACCCACATTAGCCAGATGCACAAGGGGGCGCACGCATCTGGAGTATGTTGGCAGTGGCTGGAGGCCCTGGTGTACCCATTCTCAATCTCTCTCTCTCTGCCTCTTTCTCTCTCTCTGTCACTCACAAATAAATAATTAAACATACAAAAAAAAATGTTTTAAAAAAGATTAACCCTAAGCCAAGTATGGTGGTGTGTGCCTATAATCCCAGTACTTGGGAGGCTGAGGCAGGATGATCAAGTGTGAGGTCAGGTTGGGCTCCATAGCAAGATTCTCAGCAAACTAACAAAGTTATTGAACCTACTAAGCCCAATGGCATCATAGTATATAACTCATCATTGAATTGTGGAGGATATTGTTATTTTGTTTTGTTTTCAAGGTTGGGTCTTACTATATAGCTCAGGCTAACCTGGAACTTACTCTGTACCCCCAGGCTGGCCTTAAACTCATGGTAAGCCTCCTACCTCAGCCTTCCAAGTACTGAGATTAAAGGCATGTGCAACCATGCCTGGCTTGAATTGTGGAGAATGTGAAAAAACATAATATCTGTAAAGCTCTTTAGCATAATTCCAAGCAAGCACTCAATAAATATTAGCTGTTGTTATTTCCATTCATTCAACAACCTTTTTCTTTTCCCAAGGTAGGGTTTCACTGTAGCCCAGGCTGACCTCACACTCTCACTCTGTAGTTCCAGGTTGGCCTCGAACTCACTGTGATCTTCCTACCTCGGCCTCCCTGATTAAAGGCTTGTGTCACCATGTCCAACCCAAAAAGATGTGTTCGAGAAGCTTTTATGTGCTTGATACTATGTTAGGGCTTAGAGAACCAGTGGTAAATTAATTCTGTCTTTCTGGAATGTGGCCTAAGACACCAAACCAATTCATTTAACAAGTAATAGATTCTAGGACTGGGGTTCCTCTGAGCGCTTGGGGATACATCAATCAACAAAAAGGCCAGGCAGGCTGGGTGAGATGGCTCACACCTTTAATCCCAGCACCTTGGAGGCAGAGGTGGGATGATTGCTGTGAATTTCAGACTAACCTGGAATTACAGAGTGAATTTGGTAGGTCAGCCTGGGTTAGAATGAGACTTTACCCACAAAAATGGAGGGAGCTAGAGAGATGGCTCAGCAGTTAACGTGCATACCTGCAAAGCCTAATGACCCAGGTTTGATTCCCTGGTACCCAGGTAAAGCCAGACGCACAGTGACACTTGCTTCTGGAGTTTGTTTCCAGTGGCTGGAGGTCCTGGTGCACCCATTCTCTCTTTCTCTCCCTCTGTTTTGCAAATAAAGACAAAAAATATTTAAAAAAAAAGAGATGAGTCAGGCCTGGCGGCTCAGTCCTATAATCTCAACTACTCAGAAGGCCAAAACAGGAGCATTGCAAATTCGGCTTGGGCTTCAGAGTGAGTCCAAGGCCCATCCTGGTAACTTAGTGAGGCCCTATTTCAAAATAAAAAGTAAAAGAATGGGCTAGAGAGATGGTTTAGTGTTTAAGGCACTTGCCTATGAAGCCTAAGGACTCAGGTTCAATTTCCCATTATCCATGTAAGCCGGATGCACAAAGTGGCACATGTATCTGGAGTTCGTTTGCAGGGGCTAGAGACCCTTGTGCACCCATTCTCCCCCCCCCACCTCTCAAATAAATATATATATTTTTGTTTTTGTTTTTTTTTTTCTTTTTCAAATAAATATATTTTAAAAAGTAAAATCGGAGTGAGAAATGGATGCTGTAATTCAGTAGTGGAGTGCTTGCTTAGCATGTGTGAGGCCCTAGGTTCAAGGACCCCCAAAGAAATGAATGAACACACAAAACTTCACAGAGATCTCTTTATGGAGTTGGTCTTTTAGATGAATCGCTTTGTAAATAAATACATATTCTTACCAATGATGTCAAGATAACCCCTGTAGTGTAATGAGGGCTTCCAACAGGTTCCCAATTCAGCCAGGGTAATCAGGGGAAATACATGAGAAAGTGACATTTTTGGTTTGACAAAGAGGAGGATGAATTGAGGAGAGAGTGGAAAGTGTGGGCTTGGGAAATGGATGTGCTTCCAAAGCCTGCTGGCCCAGGGTCAATTCCCCAGCACCCGTGTAAAGCTGGAAGGGCATTTGTTTGCAGTGGCAAGAGACCCATCCCCCAACACACATGCAAATAAATTAATTAAAGAGTGGGAAGTAGGGCAAGAAATATATGTGTAATGCTAGTATGACACACATATTAATCCTTTTGGCCTGCTCACAAATGTTCTGGAAGCTGTGGCTGCCAAAGACAGGGGCTGATCCCTGCATCACAAGTCAGTGGCTTCACTGAGCTGTGGGGCTACCTTCCGTCTTCCTCGTCTCTGACAGTTGACAGCTGTTTCCCTGGGTTTCTATTGCCTGGAACAATTAGTACCAACCATGACAGAAATGACCTCTCTGGGAACTGAATACGTCTTCTTGTCCTTGCTGTAATGAAAGTCACCCGGGTTAGCCCCCTGGGAATGTGTCCGCATACATTTGCTGCTGGATTTAAATAATCAAGTGTGGGCCATGCCATCCTCCTCCAAGGCTTGGGTGCCCCCTCCTCTTCCCCCACTATGAGCCCGCTTTCCCCTTGCTCCTGCAGCGGCTCTCTGTTCAGTTCCAATGCTCTTCTGGTGTCATTCTCATGGGCAGGTTTTCTCCAGCTATGAAATAGTTCACATAGTCCAGTGCAGACATAATATTTACAGGAACTGAAGATGGGTGGATTCCCATAGTGACTCCCAGTGCCGTCAAAATAACGAAGAATTCGAGAAACAAATACTTTGCACTGAATTTCCCCCAGAAACTTCCCAGACATCTTCACTGGAGCCCTGGGGAAGGATCAGCAGAATTCAGGGAGGGGTGGCCCTGGACAAGCGGGCTGGGTTCGTTGAGTGTGCTGTGAAAGAACAGCACACATTCTGAGCCGAACTCTGTCTATTGTCAATAGCTTGCCAACAAAGGGCAAAATGGAATGCGCCTGTTTCCACATTCCTGAAAGAAAAAAAAAAAAAAAAAAAGGCCCTGGAAGACCTCAAAGCCTCAAAGTGGGTAGGGCCGCTGACTTCATTATTTTCCATTGCTTTCTTTTAACACTCTCTAAACTGTGGGAAAAGAGCTCACTAACCAGTACATTAGCGTGGTGCCATCTATACGAAGCTTCCATCCAGATGGCTTGTGAGAAAGCTTGCGTGAGAAAGCAATACAAGAGTCCATATCCGGTTTGAAGTGTAGGGGCAGCTAGGGAGGAAACAGAGCTGGAAAATGTCCAAATTTGGTAGCGGCGATCTTAAAGTCAGTATTTAGAAGCCAGGCATGATGGCGCATGCCTTTAATCCCAGCTCTCGGGAGGCAGAGGGAGGAGGATCCCCGTGAGTTCAAGGCCATCCTGAGAGCACATAATGAATTCCAGGTCAGCCTGGGCTAGAGATAGACCCTACCTTGAAAAGCCACAAATAAATAAATAAAGTTGATATTCAGACCTGGGTGGAGGTGTTCCTTTGCAAGATGGGCAGCTGGGCTCAGAGTGGGGGGCGGGGGGACAGGTCCTCTTTCCACTTTTCTGATAGGGTCTCGCTATATATTCCTGACTGATCTGGAGCTAGCTATATAGACCTGGCTGGCCTCAAACTCGGGGCAGCCCCTGTCTCATCCTCCTGGTTATGGAAATACAAGTATGTAGCATTATACCTGGTGGTGAGTTCCTTCTTAACCATTCATGTCTTCTCCCACAGTGTCCAAGAGCAACACAGTTGCTCACAACCTGTCCTTTCATTTGAACTGTTGGCTTAATATTTACTTTCACTTGGCACTTTTCTTTTCTTTTTGGTTTTTCAAGGTAGGATCTTGAACTCACGGCGATCCTCTCAGCTCTGCCTCCCAAGTGCTGGAATCAAAGGCGTGCACTACCATGTCTGGCTGGCATTTCTTTGTTTTATTTATTTGTTTTTTAAGATTTTATTTCTATTTATTTATTAGAGACAGAGAGAAGGAGAGAGAGAGGGTGAGAATGGGTGCCCCAGGGCCTCTAACCATTGCAAATGAACTCCAGATGCATGTGCCACCATGTGCATATGGTTTACATGGGACCTGGAGAATCAAACCAGGGTCCTTACGCTTTCACAGGCATGAGCCTTAACCACTAAGCCATCTCTCTAGCCTTTGTTTTATTTATTTATGGTCAGTATAAGGATAATACTAGTAGGAAGTAAGTCTATTTACTATGTATTCTAGTGACTTGCACATGGTAGGTGTTCAGTAAAGGATTTACTGAAGCATCAGAAATAGGATACTGGAGTGTCCACAGTTTGAACAAAGGTAGGATTAATTGTAGAGGCCTTATCTCAGTACGTGTAGATAATTGTTTCTTCTGGCTCTTATACAAGGAATACTGTTTAAAGGTATGCGAAATTGCTGTCTTTCCTGGAGGAAATTCTGACAACAATGGAAAAATAGAAAGCAGAATAGTGTTATCCAATAAGAATACAACTAAATTGGAAGCCAGGCGTGTGGTGGCACACGTCTTTAATCCCAGCACTTGGGAGGCAGAGGTAGGAGGATCACAGTGAGTTTGAGGCCACCCTGAGACTACATAGTTAATTCCAGGTCAGCCTGGGCCAAAGTGAGACCCTATCTTGAAGAAACAACAACAACAAAAAGAATACAACTAAATCACGCACTAGGTGTATGATATAAACACCACAGAGCTGTCCTTATTCAAACATACACTGTAAAACAATGAAAAACTTTTTGGCTTTCTCCATTATGGTCACTTTGCCAAATGTCTTAGAAATGGACTAGAAAGAGCCAGGCAATGGATGCACATGCCTGTAATTTCAGATGAGGCATGCTCAGATAGGAGGATTGCCAGGAGTTCAAGGGGACTCTGGGCTACATACGTAACTGAGTATCAGGCCAGCCAGTATTACAAAGTGAGACCTTATCTCAATAAATAAATACCAGAAACAAAACCAAAACAAATCAAAGAAGAAAGAGGAGGAGGAGAAATGGGTTACTAATGTGGGAATCATTAGCTCTGTGGCTCGGAGCTACCATGTGGTGAGCTGTTTTGGTGGGCCGGAGTGGACTGTGAGTTGAACCTCAGAGTTTTTGTTTCTGTTTTCCCATCTCTGCAGTCTATTTCACAACCCTTTTCTAGGTTCTAAGCTCAGACAGACATCTGCTGGAGGGAGGAAGCTCTAGGTTCCAGTGAACTTGACTTGGCTGTTGAAGTAGCTGGTGACAAACTCCCGAGTCCTCACCTGCTGTTGGCTGTCCCTGTGCCGCCCGCGCAGGCCAGGCGAAAGCAGAGGCTCTTCACCCACAGACAGCCTCTGGCCAGGAAACCCACGGTTTATTCCAAATCACCTGATGAATGTGGGGAGAGGACGAGAAAGGCTCCTCCAACTGATTCAGATGAGGAGGGCCAAGGGCCCATCCTGTGCCTTCATGCCTTGCCTGTGATCCGGGCGCTGTTTACATCAGCGGGGATCAGCTCACCCCACAGGTGCTGCGATCAGGCCTCAGGTGGCCCCGTGGCATGTGACATTCCAATCCCTCTGTCTGTGCAGTTCAAACAAGTCAACAAATACTGACCTCACCTCAGTGTGTGCTCAGGCACAGCCAGATGGCTCCAGAAGCCAAGAGGCTGGGGTGGAGGTGAGGGGTGCTCCAGAACCGGGACGCTTGAGTGTGTGATGCCCCTTTTTGAGGGTTTAGTGCTGTGTGAAGTTCTGTTCCTGGCACTGGGGAGACAGCAGCTACCCCTCTCTTGTGGAGCTCACACCCTGAAATGATTTTAGTGTACTTGTAAATTGGCAGGGTTTTAAAATTATTTATTTTCAAACAGAGAGAGAGAGAAGGAAAGAGAGAGATGGGGCACATCAGGGCCTTTAGCCGCTATAGACGAGCTCCAGATGCATGTGCCACCCTGTGCATCTGGCTTCACGTGGATACTGGGGAATTGGACCCCAGTCATTAGGCTTTACAGGCAAGCATCTTAATAACTGAGCCATCTTTTCAGCCCATGAATTGGTTTCTAAAACATAAAAATTTTCAGCAAGTCAATGTTGTTTAATTTTGAATTATAGGGGTGGAGAGATTATATTTTAATAGGAGACCATAAGTTTTATTTATTGGGATGGAGAGATGGTTGAGTGGTTAAAGCACTTGCCTGTGAAGCCTAAGGACCCATGTTCGACTCCCCAGATCCCACATAAGCCAGAAGATGCACGTGCAAAGTCGTGTATATGCACAAGGTGGCGTACGCATCTGGAGGTTGAAACAGTGGCTGGAGGCCCTGGAGCGCCAATTCTCTCTCTCATAACAAAAAAGTTTTATGTACTCAGTTTTTGCAGTACAAAGGGTTGGAGCTAGGGCCTCAAACTTACATAAGCAAGCACTGTGCCTCTGATCTACATCCTTAGTCTTGTTGATATTTTTTGTTTTGAGATGATGAGGTCTCCTTAAATTGCCTGGGCTGGCCTGGAACTGCCCCCCTTTTTTTTTGAGAGAGAGAGATAAAGAGGGGGCTGGAGAATGGGTGTGGCAGGTCCTCTGGCCACTGCAAATGAACTCCATAAGCATTCTACCTTGTGCATCTGACATACATGGGCCTGGGGAATCAAACCTGGGTCCTTAGGTTTCTGAGGCCAGTGCCTTAACCCTTAACCCTCTAAGCCATTTTTCCAGCCCAAGAACTCTTGATGCCTGTATCTCATCCCCCTGAGTATCTGGGATTATGGGCCTGCATCACTAGGCCCAGCTCATAAACATTTTATTATGTCTTTGTAGTCAGATGTTGGTATGTATGTGTGCATTATGTGACAGGGTCTTGCTGGGATTATAGGTTTATAGGCATGCCTACTGTGTCCAACAAGGCTTTTAAAAGAGTTTACTATTTATTTATTCATGAGAAGGGGAGAAAGTATGGACATGCCAGGACCTCTTGCCTCTGCAGAGGGACTCCAGACGCAAGCATACTTTTTGAGTCTAGCTTTATGCAGGTATGAGAGGTTCGAACACACTTTGCAAGCAAGCACCTTTAACTACTGAGCTGTCTCCTCAGCCCCCAACAAGGCTTTTAAACTAAACAGTTGTTTGGATTTTCATCTTATATACAAATGCCTTCTTTAAAATTCACTTGTACCGTTAGCTGAATTTGTGTAAAAGAATGTGGGTTATAACCCAGCAACTCTGCCTCTGTCTCTCAGTTTTGCAGTCCTGTGGATTGAAGCCAGAGCCTTGAGCTGAGGGTCTCACATATGCTTGGTCTCTCTGATACTGGTGGGTGACTGCACATTTAAGACTAAGGCACCACGTATATGTCCTCCTGTGTAGTAAAACATTTAGACAGCAGGAATTATGGGTTCATCCAGTTGTAAGGATGGGTTGACAGGTGTTGACCCTTTGAAATTGTGACATGATGTTGTCATCTATAAATGGGCTGGGATACATTAATAGCTCTCCTGGGATGCATGTGGCCTGTGGGCTTTAGGTTGGTCACACATGGTTTTCCTTGGGGTTGATAAGCATTTAAGTTATTATATATACCCAATAACAGAAGGGCTGACCAAAGTTTTGTTTATCTAAAAGAGAGCACAGGTAAGACAGTACCCAACACAACTTTTTGTACTAATCCCACCACTTGGGAGGCTGAGATAGGATGATCACTGTGAGTTTGAGGACAGTCTGAGCTCAGGTGAATTTCAGACCAGTCTGGGGGTGGGGGGGGGGAAGCCTTTTGCCCAAATAGGGAATCTAAACGCCTTCTGAGCCACAGGACTGATGCTCTTTCTGTTGACTATTCATCATAAGCATTTATTGAGCACCTCCTCATGACAGGATGCTAGACAGGGACAACTGATACCAGCTAAGCCAGATAAGGCCCCAGCTCTGGAGAATCTTACGGCCTGGTGGGGTAAGACAATGAAAAAGCGCATTACAAACACACAGTAGTATCACAGTGATAAGGAAGGACCAAGGAAGAAGATCGAGGAACAACGTGACAGAAAGTGACCGGAGCTGAAGGCACTTAGCCGTGGAGGAGGGCAGGACAGGTTTCCTGGAGAAGGTAATATTTGAGCAGATGTTACTATGTGGAAGAATTGACAGGCCAGTGTCAGAAGAGGCAAGGAAAACCCCGGGAGCGTGATATTCCAGCAGTAGAATCAGCGACATAGCCGAGTGGACGGAGGGCAGGTGTTGACGACCAAGTTGGAAAGCTAAGCCGAGGCTGGACCCTGGGAGACCCCAGGAACAAGTGTAGATTTTTTATGCAAACATCATCCCATAAATTGGATTCTAAACAGGCTGTTGGCTGGACAGCAGATGGGTTCAGGGTTGTGATTTAATTCCGAGTCCTTAAATGGAGAAGGAGATTCCGTCAGCCTTTGATCTGTCTTCACTGATTACCTCACCATCCTAGGTGGGCCACAGTCTGAAGGTGAAACATTTTGTTGTCGGTGCTGCTCTGGTTCTAGGTTTGGAAACCAGAGCCTTTTGCATGCTAAGCAAGTGACAAACCCCTTCCCCGTCCCCCCCGCCCCCCTCCCCCCCGCAAGGCCTGAAGGTGAAATTCTTCCGTGAGTCACTTGGAATTTCACTAGTGATCTCTCCCTCAACTACTGATGCTGGTCAAGCAACAACAGTACAGAAATCAGAGCTCAGCTGGGAATTAGCTGCAACTGAGAGTTTGCTTGTGGAACATAATCAAATACTAACCCTGAGACAGAAAGCTGTTGTATCTAGGATGAAATTATGACGTAGAAACAAAAGCAGCTTAATTCAACCTTCCTATATCCTAGCCAGGATTCTCTAGATTTAGAAAAGAAGGCTTTTTAAGCTGGGCGTGGTGGCTCACGCCTTTAATCCCAGCACTCAGGAGGCAGAGGTAGGATTGCCGTGAGTTCGAGGCCACCCTGAAACCAATAGTGAATTCCAGGTCAGACTGGGCTAGAGTGAGACCCTATTTCAAAAAACAACAACAAAAGAAATAAATAAAAAATAAAAATAAAAGAAGGCTTTTTTCCCCCCTGTTTGGCATTACCATGGTCAGTGTCTCTTTAAAGCTCCGTGTGTTGAGTAAGATGGTAGATATACTGTCTCAATACCTTGCAGTATATCATGTGCCAACCTCTTCTAGCTACCCCCAGCCCTGCCAATGGTGATGGTGAGGTTTTCTCACTGGATAGGAGCCCTGCAGCTGAGGTTTCTCAGGGCGTGTCGTTGTTCTATAGGTTTAGTGACGTCGTTGAGGTTCCTTTGGAATTCCAGCAGCTAAATTGACCAGAGCCGCAGAAGGTCAGCTCAGGACATCCCAGCAGCTGACGGCCTGAAGGCTCCCTTGTCTGCTCGTGGGGTGTTCTCCTTTCCCCAGCGAGGCTCAGCCTGGAAGACAGACGACGGGTGTGTGATAATGCTGGTGGCCGTGAAATATGTTGCAAGCCTAGGGCTGACATGGGCCAGTCTTTGGCACCATAGCCGGTCCGCAGTGTCCTCAGCTCCAGATGGAGTGTGTCCCGGGGACCACATAGAGCTTTGTATAAACATTCACATGAACAGCAGGATGGGGATCCCATTGAATCATCATCTCCTGTCACAAAGCCAAGAGTCGTTCAGAATGAAAACAGAATTTTTTTTTTTTCCAAAAGAGGCTAAGTCGCTAGCACTAATTACCCTCGGTGGTGGCGTGTGCGTGGGGCGGTGTTGGTGGTAAATTCGTGCCTCTGCTCTTCTAAATAGGGGCAATGTTTTTTGCTCGCAGTCGGAGGCATAGGGTCAGTAACCTTGGCCCCTAAGAACCCTGCACTGGACTCACGTGTGTGTGTTGAGTCCCACGGGGATCGCGGGATGTTTCGCCTCCTTGTTGGGTCCAGACATTTAGAGTGAATAAATTTAGAATGCTGCTAACATGGCCATCGTCATTGCAGACAATGTGGCATTGATGTGTGAGCGCTGGCCGCGCTTCCTCGCAGGGCTCAACAACAATGGTGAGTTTGATCTTTTGACTTTCATCATGAACCACTGGGGATGTTAGACACAGGCTGAAGCAGCTGAAAATAGCCCAAACAACTTATTTTCTCTCTCAACTTTTGTATATTCATACTTAGTAATGATAGACTCATCCTACTGGCCTTTCGAAAGACTTTTTTTTTGCCTTTTATTTTTATTTATTTTTTTTTTTTTTGCCTTTTATTTTTTTGCATGTGCATGGTGGTCATGCGTATATGCGTGTTTGTGCGCATCTGTTTGTGTCTGGGTGCACATGCATGTGGAGGCCAGAGGTTGACATTGGATGTCTTCCTCAGTTGCTCTCCACATTACTAAGGTAAGATCTCTACTTGGGCCCACAGCCTGCCCTTTTGGCTCGCCTAGCAAGCAGCCATGCTGTGAGGACTCTGTATCTGCCCGTGAGCACTGGGATGGTACATGGGCTTCCAGGCCAGTCCCCACGCCTGCGCAGCAAGCATTTTATCTACTAAACCATCTCCACAGCTCTTTTTCAAGATTTTGCTTTTCAAGGTAGGGTCTCACTCTAGCCCAGGCTGGCCTGGAATTCACTATGGAGTCTCAGGGTGGCCTTGAACTCACGGCAATCCTCCTACCTCTGCCTCCCAAGGGCTGGGATTAAAGGTGTGTGCCACCACACCCGGCTTCAAGGTTTTTTTTTTTTTTCTTTTTGTTCATTTATTTATTTTTTCAGTTTTCTGAGGTAGGGTCTCACACTAGCTCAGGCTGACCTGGAATTCACTATTTGGTCCCAAGGTGACCTTGAAATCTTGGCAATCCTCCTACCTCTGCCTCCCGAGTGCTAAAATTAAAGGTGTATGCCACCACGCACGGCCTCATTATTTTTAAAATTTTATTTATTTATTTTGAGAGATGAAAGAGGCAAAGAGAAAAATAAAGAGAGAGAATGGGATTGCCAGGGCCTCTAGCCACTGCAAAGGAACTCCAGATGCATGGATTACCTTGTGCATCTGGCTTACGTGGGTCCTAGGGAATTGAACCTATGTCCTTAGGCTTCTCAGGCAAGCACCTTAACTGCTAAGCCATCTCTCCAGCTCTTGTTTATTTACTTTGAAACAGGGTCTCATGTAGTCTAGGCTGGTCTTGAACTCACTATGTAGCCCTGTCTCAAAAAAAAAAAAAAAAAGACAGTGGCCAAAAGTGACCAAACAACTATAAGTGATCAAACAAGTATAAGAAATGGCTTTCCAAGTCCCTGAAGAAGCAGATTTTCGTGAGCATTATCTTCCTGAATTCTGGTCCCGTGCTCTGACCACAGTCCTTCACCACTAGACCACACTTCCCCAAATAAATAACACTTCTGCATGTTGGGGACAGGACATGTGCGGCAGCATTTACGTAGGTGGCTCAGACAGCAGCCTTTCACTTAATGTTGCAACAACACAGGCTAAACAATGCATACCCAACTTCAAGAGTTATTTGAGCTGGGTGTGGTGGCTCACACCTTTAATCCCAGCACTCAGGAGGCAGAGATAGGAGGATTGCTATAAATTCAAGGCCACCCTGACACTACATAGTGAAATTCCAGGTCAGCCTGGGCTAGAGTGAAACCCTACCTCAGAAAAAAAAAAAGTTATTTGATGGCCTGATGCTGGTGAGATCTCTCTACTGGACTGCCACAAAAACAGCACAAAATGGGAAAAACCTCTCTTTTAAAAAAAATATTTATTTAGGTATTCAATTATCTGCAAGCAGAGAAAGATAGAAGAGAGACAGAGAGAATGGCTGTGCCAGGGCCTCCAAATTTGTGTGCCACTTTTTGCCTCTAGCTTTACATGGGTACTGGGGAATAGAACTAGGGTTTTAGGTTTTGCAGGCAAGTGCCTTATTATCTCTCTAGCCCCTCTTTCTTTCCTCTTTCTCTCTCTCTTTTATTTATTTGAGACAGAGGGAGCAAACGAGTGAGGGAGTGAGAGAGAGAGAGAGAATGGGTGCGCCAGGGCCTCTAGCCACTGCAAACGAAATCCAGATGCATGTGCCACCTTGTGCATCTGGTTTATGTGGGGCTTGGAGAATTGAACCTGGGTCCTTAGGCTTTGCAGGCAAGTGCCTTAACTACTAAGCCATCTCTCCAGCCCCACCCTCTTTTTTTTTTTCTGACCTGGAATATCAGGGTGGCCTTGAACTCACAGCAATCCTCCTACCTCTGCCTTCTGAGTGTTGGGTCTAAAGGCGTGTGCCAGCACACCTGGCCTTCCTTCTTTTCTTCCTTCCTTCCTCTCTCAGTTTCTTTTTTTTAAAATTTTTTTGTTCATTTTAATTTTTATTTATTTGAGAGCGACAGAAAGAGAAAGAGGCAGATAGAGGGAGAGAGAATGGGCACGCCAGGGCCTCCAGCCACTGCAAACAAACTCCAGATGTGTGCGCCCCCTTGTGCATCTGGCTAATGTGGGTTCTGGGAATCGAGCCTTGAACCGGGGTCCTTAGGCTTCACAGGCTTAACCGCTAAGCCATCTCTCCAGCCCCTCTCTCATTTTCTTTGCTTCCTTCTTTCAGAGGCTGTCTAGCCCAGGCTGGTCTCACATTCCCTATGTAACTGAAGATGACCTTGACTTTCTGATCTTCCTGCCACTATCACACAAGAACTGGAGTTAGAGGAGAGCACCTCCATGTTGGATTTGTAGCCCTTGTTTGTTTTTTGTGATAGGGTCTCACTCTGGGCTGAAACTCACAGCAATCCTCCACCCTCCACCTCCTGAGTGCTACAGTTATAGGTGTGAGTCTCCACGCCCAGTTTGAATTTGCTTTAAATTTGGGTTAAAATTAGATATGAGATTCTATCTCCTTTTCACTTTTGGATGCCCAGAGAGGAGGAACTTGGAACATAGATAATCACATACTGTGTAAAATCTGATGCTACATGCTGAGACTTGTTCAGTGCATAGGACTCCTCTCCTGCCAGGAGGCAGGCAGCACTGCACTTTCCAAGACGCACACACACCTGTCTCTCCATCACTCTTGATCTTTGCAAATAGCAAAGATAATTTCACAGGCGGGCTCTGATGTCTTTATTCTTAGATTACGTTGTGTGAGCTCTACTTCTTAAGCATTATTTATTTATTTGTTTTGTTTTTCGCGGTAGGGTTTGGGTCTAGTCCAGGATAACCTGGAATTTACTATGCAGTCGTAGGGTAGCCTCAAACTCATGGCGATCCTCCTGCTTCTGCCTCCCAAGTGCTGGGATTAAAAGCGTGAGCCACCACTCCGGTTTTTTTTTTTTTTTTCTTGTTTGTTTGTTTTAAAGGCGGAATATCATTCCATTGTGCATAAATATCACATTTTAAAAACCCACTTGTTGGGCTGGAGAGATGGCTTAGTGGTTAAGGCACTTGCCTGCAAAACCAAAGGACCCAGGTTCAATTCCCCAGGACCTATGTAAACCATATACACAAAGTGGCACATGCACCTGGAGTTCG
The DNA here is from genome assembly GCF_020740685.1 of Jaculus jaculus. Classification (NCBI taxonomy): domain Eukaryota; kingdom Metazoa; phylum Chordata; class Mammalia; order Rodentia; family Dipodidae; genus Jaculus; species Jaculus jaculus. The sequence continues at coordinate 142,635,745 of NC_059108.1, read as the reverse complement.
ATTGCAGTAGCTGCAGGCTCTGATGCATCCATTCTCTCTCTCTCTCTCCTTCCCTCCCTCTCTCCCTTTTTCTCTACCTCAAATAAATAAAAATAAAATAAAATATTTAAAAAACCCACTTGTGGGCTGGAGAAATGGCTTAGCGGTTAAGCGCTTGCCTGTGAAGCCCAAGGACCCCGGTTCGAGGCTCGATTCCCCAGGACCCACGTTAGCCAGATGCACAAGGGGGTGCATGCATCTGGAGTTCATTTGCAGTGGCTGGAAGCCCTGGAGCACCCATTCTTCCTCCCTCTCTCTTTCTCAATCTCTATCTCTCTCGCTCGCTCTTGCTCTCAAATAAATAAGTAAAAATAAACAAAAAATTTAAAAAAACCACTTGTCTGTTGATGAACACAGGCTATTTCCATATCTTGGCTATTATGAACAATGCTGTTATGAGCATGAGAGTTAAGATCTTCTGTAAGTACAGTAATTTCATTCTTTGTGGATATAAAGCCAGTAGTGGGGATTGCTGGGTCAGCTCCATTGTTTATTTAGGTTTTTGTTGATACAGGATCTTGTTATGTAGCCCAGGATGACCTTGAATTGAGGATCTTCCTGCCTCAGCCTTCCAAGTGATGGTATTACCAGGGTGCACAATCAGGCCCAGACTTTTTAAAAAAATATTTTTATTTATTTATTTATTTGAGAGAGGGAAAGAGGTGGGGGGAGGAGAGAGGGAGAGAGAGAGAGAGAGAGAGAATGGGCATGTCAGGGCCTCCAGCCACTGCAAACGAACTCCAGATGCATGTGCCCCTTGTGCATCTGGCTTATGTAGTTCCTGGGGAATCAAACCGAGGTCCTTTGGCTTTGCAGGCAAGCACCTTAACCACTAAGCCACCTCTTCAGTCCCAGACTTTCAATTAATTAATATTTGAGATGGAGCCTCACAATTCAACTTGTGATGGCCTGGAACTCACTATACATGACATGCCAGGCTGGCGATGCATGATCTTCCTGACTCAGCCACTTAAGGGCTGGGAGTACAGGTGTGTACCAATATACCTGGCTTAACTTATTATTTTTATTTTTACTATTATTATCACTTTTGCGGTGTTGGGAATTGAACACAGGGTTGTGCATATCAGGTAATCATTGTGTCACTAAGCCACTTTCCCAGCCTGTCCCACTTGTTACGGTGTAATTTTGTAGTCTTGAAATGGATGACATGAGTAGGTTGAGCTATGAGAATGTCTTGGGACTGATCACAGGTGCCAATGCTAGTGGTCAGGAGACAAGGGTTGGGAAGTGTGTGATCCTAAACCACTGCTTCTGACTTAAGTGCATGCTCCTAGAGGATGCTAAGGTACTTTGCAGTCTTGGTCATTTCACTTCCCAGGAGACAGAGCTTCCAGACCTCACCTCTGTACTGCAGTCACTTCCTCTGGATCCTGCCTCCAAATTATCTTTGCGTTCCCATGCCATCCTTTTCAGACATCTGTCAAGCCACTTACTGCCGCCGAAAGTCTCAATCGACTCCCTATCTACCCCTATGAGGCTGGAAAACTCGGAGGATAGGAGCAGGTCGCACCCTGCTTGTTACAGTCAGCACCAGTCCTCACCCCAGTCCCAAGTCATAGGAGGCTGTTGATGAGTCTTTGTTAGATAAATAAAAGAAGGAATGAATACATGGACCGACCTTTTCAGAAGATAGATATATTAAGCGTCCAACTCTCTAGTCATAATGGTGAAAGAAAGAGTTAAGTCATCTAGAGGAGACAGGCTCACCCAAAGACCCCTTTCCCTTTTTATTGCCAAAGGCAGGATAAGTGGTATCTGAGATAAATCCTGGATATAAAATCTTGACACTTCTTTGAGGTGTTGGCCTGAGCTGCTTCAGACCGGAAGGGGAAGTAAATCAAATCACTCTAGGTTTTTCCCTTAAGTGGCTCTGAAATGCAGTTGTGAATGGAAGACAAGGCCAGACAGACCCAGGAATTCAAAGCTTGACCTACTTTGTAGAAGCTAATAAGAGGAAACATATGCATGTCTTTATAATTCATGCTCTCTCTCTCTTACACACACACACACACACACACTCGCAAGGTTAGTGGAACAGCACTGTAGAGAATAGAAGTGGGAGACTTAACGCCGTGGAATTGCTTTAGGATCCAGAACAGCTCCAAGAAGTCTGTTTATTATGTTTTTTTTTTTCTTCCCTCCCCCTCTTTTGAGTGAGGATTTAAAAAAAAAAAGTGCCTAAATTCCCACCGATATAAGCCAATGACATACAATGATGAAATTCTGTTTTCACCTCTGCCTGTGACAGGGAATGCAAAAATAGCAAGTGGCCCAGTTCCACGGATCCCCGCCTCCCTCCCCTCCCCGCTCTCGCCAGGTTCGGATCTCTAAGAATGGAGGTTAGGGCACAGCCCGGAGCAGCGGCGCTCAGCCCCCGGACCGCGGATGATGTCAGGCGGGAGCCGCCGCAGCCCGGGCCGGGGAGGCCGCGGCCTCGGGGGAGCGGGGAGGGCGGATGGCCTTGCCAGGCGCACGGCGCGCCCGGCTGCCCCGCGTCGCCTGGAGACGGCCCTGGCGGCGCTGTGTTGCTGTAAACAGCCGCTTCCCTGTTACTATCTATAGCTGGATCGCCTGGCTCCCGGGTGCGGCGGCGGGAGGCAGGTTCGCGGATCCGCTCCCCTCGTGCCCCCGAAAGGTCCACCCGCTGCCCCCTTAACCTGGCCAATCCCCCCTCTCTCCGAATGCCCACTTGACTCCAGGGTCCGCAGAATGGAGGCGTGGAGACACAGGGGATCTGTAGGAGGTGACCTGAGGGCCAGGGCCGAGCCGGGTCAGGGTGACCCTAGTTATCCTTTGCAGTGGCCCAAGGGCTCAGGGGATATAAAGGTGGATCACACTCAGGAGCACCTGGCCGCCCCAAAGCCCCACCTCTCTCTCTCTGTCTCTGTCTCAGGACTCGGAGCTGCTGCCCCAGGTCCCAGCCGCCTGGAGCGCTGCTGGACACGGTCCTTCCAGTCCCCACGCGTCCTCCCCCTCTCCAAGTCCCGGCTGGAAAATCACCCGCTGCGGGCTCCCTGCAAGCGCAGTTCCTGGCGACGTCGAACCAGCTCCCCCCTCCCACCTCTCCAGCGCAGTCTTGCGTTCACCCCCAAAAGCTCACCCCATCTCGTAATCCCAAATTGCCGTCCTGCCCACGTAACCGCTCAGCACACCCCCCTCCCCCCGCTTCCTGGCCTCATCTCAGAACAAGGCACTCGACCCCTTCCGAGACCCTTGCACGAAAGATTTACACAATGTCCCTCGGCTCGCAGTTTAGGAGCCCTGAAAGTACAACATATGGCCAAGAACACCACAAATGCGCTGTCTTCCTTGAGAACGGGAGTGAACGAGTGAGCGAGTGAATGAATGAGTGAACCCAGCTGCGTAGGTAAAGTCAGTTATCGTATTATACTTAATTTGGATTCCCCCCACCTTCCACTTTCTTCTGACAACGTAATTCTGGTATTTCTTGAGGAACCAGCGTGGGGTGGGGGGCTCGAGAGAGAGGCGCAGAGGGACCGATCGCACGTTTTGCATTGATTTAGGGTTCCGGGGCCTGGGGGGGGGAGGGAAGGGAGAGGAGGATGCATTCATTCCTTTGGGAGTCAGGGCATCAAGCTCTCTGGGTCGTATACCTGTTTCTAGTTTATTGTACTTGAGCCTCAGAATGGTATCGAGTACAGAAGTAGCACGGTAAAGAGGCGACCCCCTCACCCACCCACATACATCCCTTTGGCCCCGGGAACAAGGGTCCCCATTGACTGAGGCGCGAATGTTCCCTGGCCTTCTGCGCCACCCCCACCCCCGGCCGCGGCCCCCCCAATGTCATCGTCCCCCCCCTCCACCCCCCGCCAACCCGCCCTCTCCGCGCTGCGCCCTCGGCGCTGGCTGCGGCCGGCGAGCGGTTCCCGTCAGTCCCTCCTCCCCCTGCACACAGGATGTCCATATTAGGACATCTGCGTCAGCAGGTTTCCACGGCAGTCCCCTGTAGTCGTTGAGGAAGCCATCCCCCGCCATCCCAAAGCAAGGAGGGTCCCCGAGACCCCCCGAGACCCAGCTGACGGTTACGCGTAAGTTCAAGACACCGAACGAGCCGGGGGCCGGGGGTCTGGAGCGCGCCGTGGGCGCCCAGGCCGTGGCGGAGGGGGCCCCCCGAGCGCACGCTCCTCCCCTCCGGCGCCACGGTTCCGCCCAGTGACGTGGTGGCTTCATTGACCGCGCGGTTATAAAAGCCGCGGCTGGGCTGCGAGTACTCCAAGCGCAATCAGCAAGCCACCGAGCCACCGAGCAGCCTGGACACGGAGCCGGCGGCGAGAGAGCGAGTGACCAGCTGCCACCCAGCTCTTGCCTCCGCAGCTCCCCGCTCCGGCTCTGCGCTCCTCCAAACCCCTCGCCGGGCTTCTGTGCCCCCACCCCCTCTCCGCGACCATGATGTTCTCGGGCTTCAACGCCGACTACGAGGCGTCCTCGTCCCGCTGCAGCAGCGCCTCCCCGCCCGGGGACAGTCTCTCCTACTACCATTCACCTGCGGACTCGTTCTCCAGCATGGGATCTCCTGTCAACGCGCAGGTAAGTTGTGCGGAGAGCGGAGTCGCTGGGGGGAGTGGGGATGGTGTGTGTGTGTGTGTGTGGTGGTGTGGGGGGGGACACCCGTTGATGTCTCCATTTCACTCGGGAGGGAGGCTGCTCGAGCAGGAGGACCCTAGTTTAGCAGTTGTGCACTTGTTGAGAGCGCACGCACGCTCATCCTTAGCAAGACTGCCTGGCACCCCCTCCTCGGGGCTGGTCTATACCCTGGCTAACCCCCCCCCCCCCGAGAGCTCCCATCTCTGCTCTCTGACATGAGCCTGGGGAATCGAGTCCTGAGCCAAGACTCGCAAACTACAGCCAGGCTCCTCGGAGGAGGAGGAGAAGGAGGAGGAGGCAGAAAAAGCGGCAATCCCCCCCCCCCCCAGGGGCAGCCTGGAGCCGGGAGGAGGGTGCAGGGAAGAGGAGGAGGAGGAGGAGGAGGAGGGGAGGGGTACAGCGGGCGGGTGTGTAAAGCAGTTTCATTGATAAAAAGCGAGTTCATTCTGGAGACTCCGGAGCGGCGCCTGCGTCAGCGCAGACGTCAGGGATATTTATAACAAACCCCCTTTCAAGCGAGTGATGCTGAAGGGATAACGGGAACGCAGCAGTAGGATGGAGGAGAGAGGCTGCGTGCGCTGCGGCATTCTTGGGGAGGAAACCGGGGGAGCTTGTTGTTAGAGATAAGAGAGGCTGGTAGCAGGGCTGTCCCTGAGCGGGACTGTTTTCTCTTCCCGTCTCCTTGCCGCATGCTCGCCCCACCTGTGTCTGGAACCTGTTCGCTCAGCTTCCCTCCTCTTTTTTTTTGTGTGTCAGGACTTTTGCACAGATCTGGCCGCCTCCAGCGCCAACTTCATACCCACGGTGACAGCCATCTCCACCAGTCCCGACCTGCAGTGGCTGGTGCAGCCCACGCTGGTCTCCTCCGTGGCGCCGTCGCAGACCAGAGCTCCGCATCCTTACGGAGTCCCTGCTACCCCCTCAACTGGAGCTTACCCCAGGGCAGGAGTGGTGAAGACCATGACGGGTGGCAGAGCACAGAGCATCGGCAGGAGGGGCAAAGTGGAGCAGGTGAGGAGAAGTTCTGTTCCCAGGTTGGAGTGTGTGTTTGTGCGTGTGCGTGTGTGTGTGTGTGTGGTGGTGGTGGGGTGATCAAGAGAGATGGGAGAGTAGAATAGAGAAGGTGAAGCCCTGAGGGAGTTGACTGCATTTCCTGACCAGGGAACCCTGGCTTCAAGCCCTTCCCATTCCCAGCCAGAGACTCCTGATAGTTGACCCCAAGAAGTACTCCCAACAGTCCCTTTCCTGAAGGTTTCCTACTTCGTGCCTTAGCTTGGGTATGTCTTTGTTCCCTTGCTTTACTTTAAATGCAAGTCACACTCAGCCTGCCGCCGCAGGTTAGGGGAAAAAAAAAAAACAACTGCTTCACAGATTGGTGCTGGAGTTGCAGGAGTCAGTTTTATTGCTGTGGGTGAGAGGAGGCGTTGGCAGACAACCTTACTGAGTGTTGGTTTCTCTTTCTTATTATTCCAGTTATCTCCTGAAGAAGAAGAGAAGAGGAGAATCCGGAGGGAAAGGAATAAGATGGCTGCAGCCAAATGCAGGAACCGGAGGAGGGAACTGACAGATACTCTCCAAGCGGTAGGTAGAGCCTTCTGGGTGACTTTTCTCAAACTTAAGGGAAAGTTGATGCTTGGGCATCAAGGAACTGGGCCCTTGGGGCTGGACTGTATCTTATGTGTTCCTTCATCTCTCTGTACTCAGGAGACAGACCAGCTGGAAGATGAGAAGTCTGCTTTGCAGGCTGAGATTGCCAACCTGCTGAAGGAGAAAGAGAAGCTGGAGTTCATCCTGGCAGCCCACCGACCTGCCTGCAAGATGCCCGATGACCTGGGCTTCCCAGAAGAGATTTCGGTGGCCTCTCTGGATCTGAGTGGGGGCCTGCCTGAGGCTGCCACCCCAGATTCTGAGGAGGCCTTCACCCTGCCTCTCCTCAATGACCCCGAGGCCAAGCCTTCGGCGGAGCCGGTCAAGAGCGTCAGCAGCGTGCAGCTGAAGGCCGAGCCCTTCGATGACTTCTTGTTCCGGGCATCCTCCAGGCCCAGCGGCTCTGAGACCGCCCGCTCGGTGCCAGACATAGACCTGTCTGGTTCCTTCTATGCAGCGGACTGGGAGCCCCTGCACGGTGGTTCCCTGGGGATGGGGCCCCTGGCCACAGAGCTGGAGCCCCTGTGCACCCCGGTGGTCACCTGTACACCCAGCTGCCCTTCCTACACGTCTTCCTTCGTCTTCACCTACCCTGAGGCTGACTCCTTCCCCAGCTGTGCGGCTGCCCACCGCAAGGGCAGCAGCAGCAACGAGCCCTCCTCTGACTCACTCAGCTCCCCCACGCTGCTGGCCCTGTGAGCTGCCAGGGAAGGGGAGGCAAGCTGGCACCTACCTACCTGCAGGTGCCGCTGCCCGAGTTGGTGCATTAACAGAGATGAAACACCGTCTTCCCTCGAGGGTTCCCGTAGACCTAGGGAGGACCTTATCTGTGCGTGAAACACAGCAAGCTGGGGGCCTCAAGGACTTGAGAAAAGCATCCACGTGTGTGCGCCCCACTCAAGTCCTCACCTCTTCCGGAGATGTAGCAAAAACAAAAACAAAAACAAACAACGCATGGAGTGTGTATTGTTCCCAGTAACACATCTGAGAGCTGGTAGTTTAGTTAGCATGTTGAGCCAGGCCTGGGTCTGTGTCTCTTTTCTCTTTCTCCTTAGCCTTCTCATAGCATTAACTAATCTATTGGGTTCGTTATTGGAATTAACCTGGTGCTGGATATTTTCAAATTGTATCTAGTGCAGCTGATTTTAACAATAACTACTGTGTTCCCGGCAATAGTGTGTTCTGATTAGCAATGACCAATATTAAACTAAGAAAATATATGACTTTATTTTCTAGTAGTTAGAAATAAATAGCTATATCCATGTACTGTAGTTTTTCTTCAACATCAACGTTCATTGTAATGTTACTGATCATGCATTGTTGAGGTGGTCTGAATGTTCTGACATTAACAGTTTTCCATGAAAACGTTTTATTGTGTTTTTAATTTATTTATTAAGATGGATTCTCAGATATTTATATTTTTATTTTATTTTTTTCTACCTTGAGGTCTTTTGACATGTGGAAAGTGAATCTGAATGAAAAATTTAAGCATTGTTTGCTTATTGTTCCAAGACATTGTCAATAAAAGCATTTAAGTCGAATGCGACCAACTTCTCGCTCTTTTTATTCTGGGAGTTTTGTAAGATTCTGGGAGGTGTTGTTGGAGACCTGTTTGTCTAGAAGGGTAGGTCCTGAAGGGAGACACACCCTCAGTTTGATCCCTTATCAAAGAGGAGGAAACTCTCCTTTTGGAATATTTTACAAAATGTGCCTCCACATTGCAATGCTGAGCGTCTCTACTTACCTGTCCTGGGTCCAAAGCCTATGTAATAAATACCTTCTGCAGAGTGAAGCTGGTTGCTTCTTTTCTTCTCTGTTTTTGGAGTATTCAAATCTACTGTGCCAATCTGTAGATGTTTTCATCTGAAAGGAATTTTTTGAGTAAATTTGCATAAACTTTTTTTTTCTTACTTTGAGGTAGGGTCTTGTCATGTAGTCCAGGATGGCCTTGAACTCAAAGCAATCCTCCTGTCTCAACCTTCTGAGTGCTGGGATTATAGGCAGGCACTACCACACCCTACATTTTTAGCTTTTTATTTACTACTACAAAATTCATGTGAAAGGTTACTCCTGCCTTAAAAGGTGAGCAAATGGAAGAATGGTTGGAATGCATTCCTTTCTCAATATTCCACCCAGGGGATTCTTGGGGATCTGAATCTTTACTTCCCATCTTTGGTCTATTTGTTTTGAGCTGCCAGGTTTTAAAAGTTGTTTTTTTGTTTTGTTTTGGTTTTTGTTTTTCTTGTTTAAAGGACTTGAGGCAAGGTCTCAGTCTTCCTATATAGCTGAGTGTGGCCTTGAACTCCTGATCCTTCTGCTTCTGCTTCTCCCAAGTGCTGGGATACAAATTGGTGCCACTGTGCCTGGCTTCCGTTCTTTTTTTATTTTTTTTTTTTGGTTTATTCGAGGTAGGGTCTCACTCTAGCCCAGGCTGACCTGAAATTCACTATGGAGTCTCAGGGTGGCCTCGAACTCATGGCAATCCTCTTACCTCTGCCTCCCGAGTGCTGGGATTAAAGGTGTGCGCCACCATGCCCCGGCTAGGCTTCCATTCTTAATTCTAACATGCATCCACTTAGATAGCCTGTTTAATCTCAAAAGGAAAAGGACTCTGTCCTGTGTCTTGGTGGGAAAGAATTACAATTTCTGAAGTTGTTTTAAACCCTTTAGGACTCTATTCAGTTCAGGAGGAGGAGAAACTGACTGAGAGTTCACAAGAGACCTCAAGCAGTACAAATAATGGCTGCTCGGTCTGTAAATAACAAGTTACATAATAGCTCAATCAAGAGCAGTCAGCATGACTGAAGAAGCTTTAACATAGGAACTTTATCATCTCAAAGAACATGACCTTCGTCTGGTAATGGGGCGTTTCCATACACGCGCACAAGCCACTAAGAAAGCAGGCTGTGTCCTCTACGGTTGCTCTCAAGTGTCACGCAGGCACCCAGCCTAGAAGCCAGAGGCTGTTTCCCCACACGCTGGGTGGAAGGGTGCTTCCAGGTCATGGGTAACAATGAAAATCACAGCGTGGTTATGGGTATCACACTCGGTCAGGTTAAGTTTTAATTCAAAATGACAGTTCCATCAAACTTGAGATTCTCACCTATGATCTCCCTGCTCCTCCCATAATAATTGACATTTCAAAGCAGCATTCTTATGGCCTTCTAAGTGCTCATATAGCACACATTACTTGCATGTTGGTTTTTTGTTGTTGTTGTTTGTTTGGCATTGCACGTTTTTTTTGCCAGTCTTGCAATTATGAAATTGACCTTATAGAGCTGGGCACAGAGGCACACACCAATAATCCCAGCACTTGGGAGGCAGAGACAATAAAGAGTTCAAGGTCAACCTGAGTTAAACAGTGACGCTTGGGCTGGAGGGATGGCTCAGAAGTTAAGGTGCCTGTCTACAAAATCTCACAACCTGGGTTTGGTTCCCCAGTACCCATGTACAGCCAGAAGCACAAAGTGGTGCATGCATCTGGAGATCGTTTGCAGAGGCTGGAGGCCCTGGTGTACCCATTCTGTCTGTCTCTTCTACCTCTCTCTGCTTGCAAATAAGAAAAACCTATTTTTTAAAAAACAGTGACACTTTTACACACACATAAACAGGCCCCCCCCAAACTCGTAGCCTTAATTAAGCTTATTTGCTATTTAAAGACTCAATCTCCTATCTCTTTAAATATAACCGAAAATTAGAATTAATATAATGAATATCCAGATTTGGTATATAACCTGCAAGGACTTAGTGGGCTCCCTTAAGTGCATGGTAATATCTGAGAAAGATTTCCCCGATAGAGAAGGACAGCCCTGAACAGCAACGTGCTTTGGGGACCTCACCAACAATCCTGGAAGTGCCATACTAACTATGGAGGGAGAGTACTATGTTTCCTCTGACAGCCTCAACACAGACCCTTCCTTAGCCCACCATGGCCCAGGTTGCTCCACCAACAGGACAGCATCACAGACTGAGGGAGATGGAATCTCTAATAAGCATCTCAGTGGTCATGGGATCCTCCACACAACCGGAAGTCTGTCAATCACCTTTGGGATCTAGAGAGAAGAAAGCGGTTCCTTTTCTCTCTCCAGCCAAAGCATTCTTTCCAAACCCTCCTTTCCTGACTTGGGATTTAACAATTTCCAAGGATGATTGACATCAGGAATGCCAACTTTCTCTGAGAAGATGTAGACTTGTACTATACTTATACTTCACAGACTTCTTTCAGGATAGAAGAGCATGTTTCTTTGTTTAAAAAAAAATTCATAAAAGCCGGGCGTGGTGGCGCACACCTTATACTAGTCTGAAATCATGATCTCAAGACAGCACAGTTAAAAAAAATATTTATTTGGAGAGAGAATAAATGAGAATGGGTATGCCAGGACGTCTTGCCAAAGCAAAAGAACTTTAGATACATAGCTCACTTTGTGCAGTTGCTTACCTAGATACTGGGGAATCAAACCCAGGCCATTAGGCTTTGCAAATGAGAACCTCTAACTGCTCAGCCATCTCTCCAGTCTCCTCAGGACATCACTGTTAACATTCGTATAAGACATGCACATATAACAGAAAGGATTGGAGGCCGAGATCAGTTCCTTTGGGAGACCATGTCCTGTATAGCCCACCAGTGGATCCCTGGACCTAACTTCAAGGCTGGGCGCATAGTACAGGGCTGAAGTAATAAGATGATACAGGTTACAAGGATCCGATGGACTCTCTACACTATTTCCACAATCAGAAATGGAGTTCCACTCATTTTGTCTAACTTTACAAAAATTATTTATTTATTTCAGAGACAGAAAGAGGCAGAGAAAGAGAGAGAGAGAGAGAGAGATAGAGAGAGAGAGAGAGAGAGAGAGAGAGAGAGCCTCTAGCCACTGCAAATGAACTCTAGATGTATGTGCTACCTTGTGCAGCTGGCTTGTATGGGTCCTGGGGAATTGAACCAAGATCCTTTGGCTTTGCAGGCAAGCGCCTTAACTGCTAAGCCAGCCCTGTTTTGTCTAACTTCTGTTCCATGACCCGCCCCCACCCCGTGAGATGTTAGGCTTTTATGTCTGGCTATAAACCCATACCCCACTTCTATTCTTCATTCCTGGAATTCCTCCATGCCTCCCCTGGCTCCCCTCTATGGAATGCACTGCCACTGTGCTTCCAGCCCAAATTCATGTTAGATGGGAAAAGGGTAGAAGAAAAAAAAAAACTATTTATCTTGGGAGAACAGTAGCATGTAGCTTATGCATCATCTTTTCACATCCCTGCATCTTGAGTAATTATCAAAATTAAAGGGTAGCATTTAACAATTTGTTCTAATAACAGTCATTTTGTATCAACAGTAATTCCCGTGTGAGTGAAAGTAAATCAATTATTCTATCTTTAATTAATGGACAAAGACACCCAAGCGCAGTAAGAGCTCTCAGATGATTATGCTAAGGAAATCAGCTAAAGTTTCAATGTTTTTCAAGAAAACAAAACAAAACAGAGCAAGAGCCAATAGCCAAAGCAACCTTTAGTAAACAGTATATGAGAGTCCTTCCAAGCGTAGAATAACCACCTTCCTCAAAAGAGGAACCAAACAAGTGCATGATGTGAGAGCTGAGTAGCAGAGTGCTTTTCACAGCACGCGTTTTGCTATGAAGCTTGTGACTTGATCCTTGATTTCTTTCCAGCTCTATCTCAAGTCCTCCTACCCCACAAGCCTGTAGCTAAGGGGTTTCCTTCATTCCTTCCACGTCCAGTGCTCATTCTTGTAGCAGGGCTTTCTTTCCCTGGTCCTTCTAAGGACCCTTTGGGCACATTTCCTCTTCCTCACTCTCATGAGCCGGCTTTGGGTTTTCATAGATGTCTTTTTTTTTTTTTTTTTTTTTTTTTTCCCGAAGTAGGGTCTCACTCTAGCTCAGGCTGACCTGGAATACACTATGTAGTCCCAGGGTGGCTTCGAACTTAACGATGATCCTCCTACCTCTGCCTCCCGAGTGCTGGGATTAAAGGCATGCGTCACCAACGCCCCGCTTAAGGGTTTTCATAGCTGTTACTATTAGCTGCAGCATCAAATTCCTGCTCTTCTTTTCCTTAAAGAAAAAAAAAAAAAAGTCCTGGGACGAAGAAGGGCTCAATGAGACCTGGGTTCAATTCCTCAGTACCCAAGAAAAGCCAGGCACACAAAGTGGTACGTGCATCTGGAATTCATTTGCAGTGGCTAGAGGCCCTGCTGTGCCCATTCTTTCTCTCTGGCTGCTTGCAAATGAAAATATCTTTAAAAATATCCTGAGCCAATGCACAAGGGGGCGCACACGTCTGGAGTTCCTTTGCAGTGGCTGGAAGCCCTGGTGCGCCCATTCTCTCTCTCTCTCTCTCTCTCTCTCTCTCTCTCTCTCTCTCTCCTCTCTTTCTCTTTCTATCTGCCTCTTTCTCTCTCTGTCGCTCTCAAATAAATAAATAAAAATGAACAAAAAAATTAAAAAAAAAATCCTGAGCCCGGTGTGGTGGTGCACGCCTTTAATCCCAGCACTCAGGAGGCAGAGGTGGGTGGATTGCCATGAGTTCAAGGCCACTCTGAAATTACGTAGTGAAATTCAGGTCAGCCTGAGCTAGAGTGAGACCCTGCCTCAAAAAACAAAAACAAAAACAAACAGCCGGGCGTGGTGGTGCATGCCTTTAATTCCAGCACTGGGGAGGCAGAGGTAGGAGGATCGCCATGAGTTCAAGGCCACCCTGTGACTATGTAGTGAATTCCAGGTCAGCCCGGGCCAGAATGAGACCCTACCTCAAAAAAAAAAAAAAAAGAAAAGAAAAGAAAAAAACCAAACAACCAAACAAACAAACAAAAATCCTGCCCCTAACTACTGAATTGCAAGTTACATGAAATAAAGGATATTTTCTATTATGATCATTCCTGTGTCCCCAGCGTCTCTTAGGTTTGTTGAATCAATAAAAACTGATGAATAAATGCAGAGGAAAAATTACAAAAATATCTACTGTAGGGAGATAGCTGGAACATAGAAATGAAGATTAACTCTGTACTTCACAGACTTCTTTCAGGATAGAAGAGCATGTTTCTTTGTTTAAAAAAAAGTTTCATAAAAGCCGGGCATGGTGGTGCACGCTTTAATCCCAGCACAGCACAGGCAGAGGATCGTTATGAGTTTGAGGCCACCCTGAGACTACATAGTGAATTCCAGGTCAGCCTGGGTTAGAGTGAGACCCTACTTCAAAAAAACAAAAAACAAAAAACAAACAAAAATCAGAGTATAAATCCATTTGAGTTCATTGGCTCCTATGAATCAGTGTGCTGGATGATAAAAACACTTTTAGTCTGCATCTGAATGGGAGAAACAGGGCTGGAGAGATGGCTTAGTGCTTGAGCACTTGCCTGTGAAGCCTAAAGACCCTGGTTCGAGGCTCGTATTCTCCAGGATGCACATAAACCAGATGCACAAGGTGGCGCATGCATCTGGAATTTGTTTGCAGTGGCTGGAGGCCCATCCTCTCTCTGCCTCTTTCTCTGTCTGTCACTCATAAATAAATAAATAATAAACAAAACAAATGAATGGGAGAATTAGGTTAACCACTATTATTAGTAGTATCAGTACCATCAGTCAAGGCCATGTCCAGGCCTGAGGGATGGATGCATTGACTCCTGATGACAGTTCAGTCTCTGAGGCAGGCTGGCTGGACAGATTTCCAGGAAAAAGAAACAGATACAAACCAGCCTCGTCCTAAGCCAACTCATTTCCATGGTTCCATATACTCACTTATGGACTAAACCAAGCTGCCTTTCTTTTGGTTTTCAATGTAGGGTCTCACTCAGGCCCAAGCCTGGCTAAGTTGCCTTCCTTTTGTCCAAGAAGCATTTTTCACCTAAGAGGACACAGACCAGAAGTGGTTCTGGCTATTGTCTCAAGGGAAGCTGCCTGGTGGTCCCAGCTCTACTTAATATGTCCCCTCTCCCCCTTTGTTTTTTTGTACTTTCAGCTCATGGTGCTGGAGTTTGGCTCAATCAGGTGATTAGAAGGTCTGGCAACCCATAGGGATTTAATTGTAGGTTAGAAACTGGCCCAGGGGCTGTAGATGTAGCTCAGTGATATAAGGCTTGCCTAGCATGAGTGAGGTGGAGTTGGATCCCTAGCACTGCAAAACAAACATACAGGGACACAAGTATTTCCAGATGAAGAGGACTCTGTTTAAAAGACCTGGGACAGAAGGCAGTGCTTTTATCTTAAAGGTAAACAGCCCAGGCTCTAGTTGCTGCCATGTTGATTTGGGGAGCACTTTGTGATCAGCTTCACAGAAACAATGATCCACATTTGGGCTTATTTATTTATTTATTTATTTAACAGAGAGAGAGGGGGGGGGGGAGAGAGAGAGAGAGAGAGAGAGAGGGAGAGAATGGGAGCGCCAGGGACTCTAGCCACTGCAAACGAATTCCAGATGCATGTGCCACCTTGTGCATCTGGCTAATGTGGGTCCTGGGGAATTGAACCTGGGTCCTTTGGCTTTGCAGGCGAACACCTTAACCACTAAGCCATCCCATCCAGCCCCACATTTGGGGTTTTTAGTCAACCCTATGCAAACCATTACTGGCAAATTTGTCAAAATAATTTCAATAAATGAATTGGGATTTGACATGCTGGGTCTAATACAGTGCAGTAGCCTCGTAACATAAACTTTGTTTAGAATTCTAGTTCCTTGACCTTGGGCAAATGAACCACTCTGCCCCTTAGTTAATCTACACAGTAAAATGGACATGATAACTGTACCCACCTTGTGAGACTCTTGCATGAAGTGAGGCAAACTGGTATGTATACAGTGCTTGTTAGAGCTCCTGGGCGTGCATATGTATGTTAGAGGAGTTGCCTGTCATCATCAGGATTTCGGGAGACAGGGTGGGTCAGACAAGCAGACATGGGCTTCACTTAATAGATAGAATAAAAGGTTCTGGAGCTGGGCATGGTGGCGCACGCCTTTAATCCTAGCACTCAGGAGACAGAGGTAGGAGGATCACCACAAGTTCGAGGCCACCCTGAGACTACGTAGTGAATTCCAAGTCAACCTGGGCTAGAGTGAGACTCTACCTTGAAAAAAAAAAAAGAGGTTCTGGGCCTGGAGATGTAGCTGAGTTGGAAGAGTGGTTGCGTAGTATGCACAAAGTCCCGGGTTCAGTCCCCAACATCTCATAGATCAGAGATGGTGATGCCTGTAATATCAGCACTTGAGAGGTGGAAGTGGGATGATGAGAGTTTAGGATCATCCTTGGCTACAGAGCAAGTTTGAGGCCATCCTGGGCCATTTGGATACTGTCTTGCGGGGGGAGTGTCTGTGTATCTACCGTGTGTCAAACATTGGCTTCTGGTGTGAGCAAGACAGTGTGTCTTCAAAGTAAAGGAGAAAGACATTAATGCAAGGGCTGGGGAGATGGTCCAGTGGCTGAAGGTGCTTGCTTGAAAGACATCAATGCATACATTATAATACACTTAATGGAAATCAACAGGTCGAAGGGATGAAAGGGAGAGGGAGTTATCACTGTCTGGGGGAGTCTCCGAGGTGAGTCTAAGCTGGTCATCAGAGGTGGATAGGGTTTGCTCGGTGAACAATAGGGTGAAGAGATCCAAGGCACTGAGCCACTGTAAAAGGCAGAGGCTCATAAAATGACAAATTTGGTTTTGCTAGACTATAAAGTGGGTGGAGTGGGGCCAAGGGGAGGGGAAGGTGGGCATGTAAATTACAGAACATCACATAAGCACATTTGATTCCATTTACACTAATATTGCAGCATCAAAGTGGAGGCAGCTGGAGATAGGTCAGGAAGAGGTAACTGTGGCCAGATCACGACGAGCATGGTATTTACTTAGTTCAGTTGTGTGAAGGTTGGGCCAAGGCAGTGGTGGTGGGAACTGAGAGGGAACAAGAGGTAATTAGGGGGTAGAAGTGTCCGGACTTGGTGATTGAGTGGATGTGGGAGGTGAGGAAGAGGGGGAGGAATCCAAGCTCATTCTCAGGTTTACCAAGCTTGACACACAAGGAGGCTTGTGGTTTCACCAGTGACTTTGTGACCATAGGAAGAAGCATGGTTTTGAGGGATACAGAGGTAAGTTCCATGTGGACATGTTAGGTTTGCAGTGCTTGTGGGATACCCAGGGGGAAACAGAAGTACTCACAACTTCTTTTTCTTCTTCTTCTTGATTTTGGTTTTTTGAGGTAGGGTCTTACTCTAGCCCAGGCTGACCTGGAATTCACTATGTAGTCTTAGGGTGGTCTCGAACTCACGGCAATCCTCCTACCTCTGCCTCCTGAGTGCTGGGATCAAAGGTGTATGCCACCACGCCCAGCTTCAGTCACAACTTCCTAATAGAGGCTGCATGAGATGAGTTGAGAGGGCTTGTCTTGAAGTACCTGTAGCCTTAGGATAAAATAATAATAAAGGTTTCACATCTGCTTGCTATGCACCATAGCTTATTGTACAGGGAATGCTAAATGAAAGACTTTGCTTTCATTTAGCTCTTGTAACAACCCAGCAAGGCAGATACTAGTATTTTCACTCTACAGGTATGAAACATGATCGAGCATGGAAACATTATGTTGGCCAAGGACCTACAAATGATAAGCAGCAGATCTGAGACCTGAACCTAGCTCTCCGTGAATCCAACCTGCTTAACCACATTGCCAGAACATCAAGATTTGCATCTGATTAAGTACTCATGTGATCTAACCCCTGGGATGGTTTCCTATACCGTTAGGAGTGCGGCTCGAAGATCTGTAAGCTCGATTTTCATTTCCTAACTCTGTCACGGACATGCACCGAAGGTGTCCGTACCACATCATTCTTAGGTGGCTGATCTTTTGGTAGCAACATTAGTCATGTTGTTAACACTCTTTGTGTTCCTCTCTTGGAGCTATTTATTTATTGCAGTGCTGGGGACTGAGCCCAGAGTCTCAAGCACAGTAGGAAAGCACTATACCAAGTTAGCGACATCCCAGACTTCTTTGGACCTTTTGAAGCAGAAGACACTGTTGTGTAGAGCACGGTGAGATGCGGTGAGAATATATTACGTATGCTTTCTCACTTTCTTCCTGTTCTAGCTCTCTCTTTTTCTGAGGTAGGGTTTCACTCTAGCTCAGGCTGACCTGGAGCTCACTGTGTAGTCTCAGGGTGGCCTTGAACTCACAGTGATCCTCCTACCTCTGCCTCCGAGTGCTGGGATTAAAGGCATACGCTACCATACCTGGCCTTCCTGTTCTATTTCTTTATCACAAATTACCACAACTTTAGGGACTTAACCCAACACACATCTGTTATCTCAGCTTCTGCAGGCCAGGAATCCAACATTTATCAAATTCCATCCATCTTTAGAACATAACAAGGTTCTGTCCAAGTCTCAGCCTAACCGCTGTGTCCTCAGCTGGATGCTCCACAGGTCTTTCCCCACCTCCTTCTGATTGTGACAGACTTTATTTCCTTATGGCACAAAGGTGAGGGCTTTTTGCTGGTAGTTGCCTGGGTCCACCTCAGGTCCTACAGGTTGCTATGTGTACTTTCCCAACATGCCCACTCACTTCAATCGGGCTAGAACCTCTCTAGGGGGTGCTAACAATATGGAGTCACATCTGTCTCCATATCTATCTATGCTGTAGTGTAATTATGGTAGTTCACTCTGTATTTCCTATTGCTTAGATGCAAGCCTCATGTTCTACTTGTACTCATGGGGAAGGAATTACACAAAGACCTGAACATCAGGAGGTAGGAATTATTGGGGGTCACCCTAGCACCTGCCATCCTTAAGAGGTACTATTATCTGCTTAGAATTTAAAAGAAAAAATGCCAGCTCAAGATGGCCTAATTTTTTGGGAATACCAAAAGATGGCAAGTCAAGATATGACAAAATACTACTTCCTGAAAAAAAATTAAGTTCTGAACTGTTGTTAATACTATTAAATCCAAATAACATGTTCAGCTTCATTTAGAAATTACTTATCCTGAGCTGGAGAAATAGCTTAACGCTTAAGGTACTTGCCTGCAAAGCCAAAGGACCCAGGTTTGATCCCCCAGGACCATGTAAGCCACATGTACAAGGTGGCACATGCATCTGGAGTTCATTTGCAGAGGTTAGAGGCCCTGGTGTACCCATTCTCTCTATCTGCCTCTTTCTCTCTTTCAAATAAATAAAAATAAAATATTTTATTAAAAAATACTTATCCTTTCATAAGTATTGTATTTCACAAGCACACGAACTCCCGTTATTTTAACAGTTGGCTTCCAACTGCCGTGTGTCTTAATTTTAAATATTTTTTTAATTAATTAATTTATTTGAGAGCAAGACACAGAGAGAAAGACAGAGGGAGAGAGAGAGAGTGGGCGCGCCAGGGCTTCCAGCCTCTGCAAACGAACTCCAGACGCGTGCGCCCCCTTGTGCATCTGGCTAACGTGGGACCTGGGGAACCGAGCCTCGAACCGGGGTCCTTAGGCTTCACAGGCAAGCGCTTAACCGCTAAGCCATCTCTCCAGCCCCGTGTGTCTTAATTTTAAGCGTAAACTTGTAATGGGTTAAGATTAAGCTGAGATTTCTGTGGATGAGGTACATGTCTTCAACCCTCCAGGAATCTATAACCCTGTATTTAAACAGATTTACAACGAAAGCAAAATGTGGTTTGTACACCTGTAATCCCAGCACTGGGGAGGCGGAGGCAGGAGGATCAGAAGTTCAAAGTCATCCTCAGCTACACGGAGAGTTTGAGGGCAGCCTGGGACACATGAGAGAGAGAGGCCTTGTCTCAACAATCAACAACAAAACCAGCACTTTCTAAGGCACATCCTGCTGCCGTCCTTATTTTTCTGGATAATGACACAGTCTAGGGCACAGAAAGATTGTGATCTGCTCTGCATCATCCGAGGCCCCAACACCTGTATTCTCCAGGAAAAACCCGAGCAAAAACCCAATCATCTCCAAACATCTTTGGAAGCCCTCAGGAGCGCTAGACGACCCCCCCTCCCGCCCCCGGGGCACCTCCTGGAAACCCGGGGTGCTTCTCGGTGTCCCCTCCTCCACCCTCCGCGCACCCTCGCCCGGCCCGCCCGGCCAAGGTTTTCTCCCGGCCCTTCCCAGCTTCCGGCCTTTCTGCACCAGGCCAGGTCGCAGAGGTTGGGCCGCGCCAGGAGCCCGCCAGTCCTCTATTTACTGTTTGGTTTCCACGGTGACACGTCGGCGCCGTCAGCGCCTCTCGTCAGCGGCCCCGCAGCGCGGCCCCCACCCGGCGCCGTGACGTCTGCCCGCCGCTTCCGCTCTTGCCCATATTTGGTGCCGCCGCGGCGCGGCGCGCGGGGGGAGGGGCAGAGAGCCGGACTCCGGCCACGCCCCCTCGCAGGCCACGCCCCCTCGCAGGCCCGCGCGCCCGGGCCTAGCTTCCCGCAAGCCGCGCGCTGGGAGGCGGGCGGGAAGCTGCGCGCAGGGGCGTGCGCTCTGGTTCCCCGAGGGTGGGGTTGGGGGGCTGGTCTCTGCTGGCTTGAGGCCGCCGACCCGGCTTGGGGCGGGCTCATTTGTTCCGGGTGGGTGATCCGGCATCACGATTTTCTCTCTCTGTGCCCGGAAATCCTGGAAACAGCCCTGGAAATCATGTTTGATAAACGCTCGCGTTTCGCATGCTTGTGGCGCAGTGGAAAGCTTTGAAGACCGACGCGCTGGGGTCGGTCTCTTGTTTCCCTTTGGGGACTTAGGTGACCTCGGGGGAAAGTCTTTCTCCCTGACCTGGAGGGGGCTCCTCGGTCACCGAGCTCGAGAGGGGTGGGGACGGTCTTCCATCACCTCACTTGTCCCCCTCCCCAGGGCCGAGTTGCAGAGTCGGGGACGTTCTTGGAGGGCCACCCCTTGCAATTCTTGCCCCTGCCCTGGTGGTTCCCTAGGGCTTTGCTCTCATTAGACACTCCCATTAGCTTTAGTTCACGGATGATCGAATGAATGAATCCCAGGCAGGTTTCACCTTCAGAAGTCCGGGCTCCCCGCCTCCCTCTCCCAGGCGGAAGGAATATGGAGATGATTAATAATCGCGCGGCAGGGCTGCTGATGTAAAGCGATTTGCGGATGTAAAGGGCAATAAACATTCCTGGGAGGAATTCGGAGAGATTCCAGAAGTCTCTGTGGAGCCGTGGGTGTGTGCAGCCGGGGCCACGGAGGCGGGGCGGGCATGCCGCAGTGGCCGTGGCCTGGCATCCCGATGCAACGAGGGGGAGTTGCGGGGGAGAAGTGGGGGCAGTAACTCACGACACCTGTCCCCTCACCCCGCTCCCCTCCCACTCCATGCTCCCACACACTCACCCCCAGTTCCTTTGACCCAAAGAGTGGGTGTTTTTCAGAATTCCACAGCCGAAAGGCACATCAGAGATTATCTAATTGAACCTCTTTATTCCACAAACAGGGAAACTAAAGCACAGGCGAGTTGGTTTGCCGTGTCAAACTTGCATAGCTAGTTAGAAACACATAAAAGTCAGACTTCTAGCTTCAAACGGTGTCCTTCCATCTCAGGGTGGAGGTGGTGGGGGCTGGCGGTTCTAACCTCTGGTGCGCCTGGCTTGGCTTACCTTCTTGGGGCGGGGGACGCGTACCGTTAGGCTAAATACTGGGCCTGTTGTCACAGCTACAGCCAGCCCAGTCATCCACAACCCACAGCATGCCACCAGGAGTGGAGGAGGGGTGCCCAGGGGATGTGTTTACTCCTGACCGAGGCTAGACTGCTACCGTGGTCTAGAGAAAGGTCAGAACTGGAGGCAGCTGTGCGGAACGCAGTCTTAGACTGGCTTCTAGCCCTTCGTCACAGTCACCTAATCCAAGTGACACATTTTCTCAGCCAGACTTCAGCTGGTGACTAGCTCAGGCTCTTGGGACCGAGAGCAAGGATTTTTTTTTTCCCCTTCTTCTTAGTGCCTGGAGTCTGGTGTGTGGGGGGGGTGTCTCTTTCCAAATTCCCCTCCAGCCAGCGTTATCCACCTTCCTCTCACAATCTTTTACCTACGTTCGAGGGTGACTATGAGACAGCTCACACACTGAGCAGACCGAACACCATCCACAGCCCTGCTGTCTGGGGGCACTGGGGCTTTCTTGAGGAGGGGTCTGAGATCATTGACCTTCGCCTTGATTGGACTTGGAGCTGGAGCCGCGGAACGGCAGCCCTGCCACCTGCTGGTTGTGGGAGGCACTGCGCCTCCAGCATGCTCGGCGTGTAGTCCAGTCGGATGCAAAAAGCAAACTTGGCAGACAAAACCAAAATAAAATAGACAAACGACTCTAATTTTTTTTTTCTGGTTTATTTTTGAGAAACTGGTCTGTGTGGATGTAGGACAATCATTTAGGTTGTGTTGCCAGCAATGCAAACCCTGTTTCAAGCCTTTAATCCCAGCACTCGGGAGGCAGAGATAGGAGGATCACTGTGAGTTCGAGGCCAGCCTGAGACTACATAGTGAATTCCAGGTCAGCCTGGGCTAGAGTGAGACCTTACTTTGAAAAACCAAAACCAAACCAATTCCATCTCCTTCGAGGTGACTTGGCCGAGTCCTCCCTCACACACCTTTGAAATGGGGCTGTACACAGACGGAGCGCATGATGTGCGCTTACACGCTCTCCTCTTTCTTCCCTCCCTTTGATGGGTCTGGCGATGTTGCCCAGGCTGGCCTTAATTAAACTTGAAACCCTCTGCGTCAGTCTTTTGACTGTTGCTGTTTCCGTGTGTGCACTGCCATGCCGTGTGCACTTGTATGTTGACTGCTTTACTCCTTCCTTGGTGGGGAGGGGTCATGTGTTGTTGTGCATGTAATGTGGTGAGTGTGTGTGTGTACGGTGTGGTATGATGTGTTTGTGGCGGGGTGGTGCCCCACATGCTTGCCTGTGGCAGAGGGCCGGGGAGAGGATCATGCTTGCCTAAAATGGCCAAAGCACAGCAGTAGAGTGGGGGAGAGATGACTT
Source organism: Jaculus jaculus (assembly GCF_020740685.1). Taxonomy (NCBI): domain Eukaryota; kingdom Metazoa; phylum Chordata; class Mammalia; order Rodentia; family Dipodidae; genus Jaculus; species Jaculus jaculus. The sequence goes on along the minus strand of NC_059108.1, from coordinate 142,613,489 downwards.
AAGGCGCTTGCCTGTGATGCCTAAGGACCCAGGACCCACGTCAGCCAGATGCACAAGGTGGTGCTTGTACCTGGAATCCATTGCCCTGGTGCACCCATTCTCTGTCTCTCTCTATCTCAAATGAAAAAAAAAAATTTAAAAAGGGTGTCCTACTCCATTATTCTTCCCACCCTCCATCTTTGTTTAGAGCCAGGCCTAGGGGGTCTCCGATGGCTCTTGGGTCTTTGCTCCCAAGACTGGGGTTACAGGTGCCCACCATACCCAGCTGTTTAACGTGGGATCTGGAGCTCTGAACTCTGGCTGCCTCAGGTTCCCTCAGCCCCTCATGCTGGCACACCTAACCACTGAACCATCCCTCCAGCCCATGTGTTGTGTTTTGTATTCGTAGACCGCCTCCCCACATAGTGCCCAGCAGAGAGCAACAATGGCTCTCAATAAACTATTACTTAGTTACTCCTTAATCTCTCTAGAAACAACTCTGAGCTTTTGCATAGATTAATCTTCCAGAACTCTTAGTTCTTGCTGCTGCTGCTGGTGGTGGTGGTGGTGTGTGTGGGGTGGGGGGGAAGGGTGCTGCAGATAGTTATCTAATGAAATGTGGCCTTGCACAACAAGCAGTTTCACAAAGCAGTTTCACAAGCGAACACTACCATCACCCAGAACAAGATGAGGAACTTCGGTTTGCAGAAGATTCAGAAAAAAAAAAACGAGGAGAAGGGTGGTCATACGTGAAAGGGAATGGAAGAAGAAAGAGCAGAGGGGTTCCCTGCATCTGGGGACCGAGAGGCAGCCCAGGCTCTAGAGCCAACTTCATGGCCAGACTCCGTTTGTAGCACGGCCTCAGGCATGTTTACTTGGCCATGTCTCTGTTTCCTTCTGTGCAAAAAAGTGCCCATCTCACAGTGATGCAAGAGATCGAGTTGAATTGCTATTTGTAGCAACACCCAGCGCAGCTCCTGGCACATACTGAGTACTATGAGACGGTCTGTAAGCGAGCTTGGCAGTGTAGCTGTCTTGTGAATGGCACGAGAAGACATGTTATCCCAGTTTCCCTTTTTCAATGTCTCTTGGGGGTCACTCCGGTCTGGGTTACTTCTGTCTCTTTTGGTAGCTGTGTGAACTTTAGCAGATCCCTTCACTTAAAAAAAAAGTTATTATTATTTATTTGAGAGAGAGAGAGAATTGGCATGTCAGGGCCTCAGCCACTGAATCAAACTCCAGGTGCTTGCGCCACCTAGTGGGCATGTGCGACCTTGCGCTTGCCTCATCTTTGTGCAGCTGGCTTATGTGGGATCTGGAGAGTCAAACATGGGTACTTAGGCTTCACAGGCAAGAGTCTTAACTGTTCAGCTGTCTCTCCAGTCCTTGCTTCACTTCTTGGGTCTTTGGATTTCTCACCTATGAAGTACTGATAGATATGTCTGCCTCCAAAGACTGCCGTGTTACACGTTTGTGAAATACCTGGCACCGATGGGGCTTAATACCGAGGAGCTGTAGTTATTATTAGCATGGAGGAGAGGAGTCCCATGGAAAGGGATGAATTTCCAAAATCTTTGAAGGAATTGCAATGAGACCAGTTCACCTTACTGAGCTTAGGGGGAGGTGGGGCTGGGGCCAGGCCACAAATAGGTCTCACTTCTGAAACATCCAGGAGTGGTCCACTGTAGGAACATTTTCTACCCCAGGGCTGTGCTGAGGGTGTGGATCCAACAGGGCTGGAAGCCAGGAGCTGTAGATCGTCTTGCTGTCTTTCCCAGGAGTGAGACGTCAGCAGGAGAGGGCGTTCGCTGGGTGGGCCTTGGCAGTCCATTTTTGCTTCATGTGTGTGTGGGAATGGCCCAGGGATATTCTGGCCCAGGAGGTGGACTCCCGGGCCTGGTGTGCACAGAACCTACCTGCCCAGCTTCTCCAAGCTGCCTAGCTGAGGACACCCGGATGGGTCGCCAGCAATTCCCCGAGGGGTGGGAGAAGGAGGGTGTGAGAGCCACATCCATCTCAATTTCCTTTAAGTACATATGTGGAAAAGTACTGACTGGGGTATGTAAATAGCTGGATGTCTTCTTTCAGTTCTTTTTGAAGAGGAAAGTGGGGTTGCAAAATCAGTAATAGGGTGTTGCAATCCCCAACATGTTGGGAGTCAAAGGATGGTCTTCACACTTGACAGTTCTCGCCCTCTATGGCATGCGTGGAGTTTTGTGCTCCAAAATAGACCAGGGTCAGGGAGTCTTCCACCAAATGTGCTGCTGTTTGGAGATTCCATGGCAAACCGTCTTTGGAACTGTTTGGGGACCCTAGGGGAATCTGGAAGTCTCCTTTCAAATGCCTGTTTCCAGTAATGAGACAGGGCGGGACCTGGTGAACAGTATCTAGAGCAGAACTTGACAGCAGAAACCATTCTAAAAAAACAACAGCTCGAGAAGTCATGAAGGTGTGAATACTGGTTGTCCCTAGGATGAAGGGAATGTGGGGATGTAGGTTTTTCTTCTTTTTGCTTGTCTGTACTTCGATTTTTTTTTTTTCATTTCTGCCAAGCACATATTGCTTTTGTCATAAGGAAAAATATTTTTAAAATGTTCTCAGCAGAGCAGCGTGTTTGTTTTTCTAACAGCTAACAGAACATAATAAATGGGAAGGTGTAAACACCCTCTTCCTTTTTTTCTTTTTATGGTTTTTTTGTCTTGTTATTTCTTTTCAAAAGGAATAGATATTCCTGGGTAAAACCTTTAAAAATTCTGGTAGTGAAAAAACAGAAAATTAAAAAAATGACTATAACCCACCATGGGATATATTTTATAATCATGGAAAATGTTAATAAAAATTGAGAAAAAAAATGACTATAACCCTATCACAGGGCCTAACAATGTCAACTTTTCAATACATAATTTAGTGTTTTTTTGTTTGTTTGTTTTGTTTTGTTTTAGGTAGGGTCTCCCTCTAACACAGGTTGACCTAGAATTCATTATGTAGTCTTAGGTTGGCCTCAAACACACAGCGATCCTCCTGCCTCAGCTTCCTGAGTGCTGGGATTAAAGGCATGTGCCACCGTACCTGGCAATGGCAATACTATTTTTTGTTTGTTTGTTTGTTTTAATGAGAGGGAGGAAGAGAGAGAGAATCGATGTACTAGGGCCTCCAGCCATTGCAATAGAACTCCAGACGTGTGCGTCACTTTGCGTGCTTGTATCACCTTGTGTGGCTGGCTTAAGTAGGACCTGGGGAGTTGAACCTGGGTCCTTAGGCTTCACAGGCATGTGCCTTAACCACTAAGCCATCTCTCCAGCACCCCCTTTTTGTTGTTATTTTTCCAGGCAGAATCTCACTTTAGCCCAGGCTAACCTAGAACTCACTCTGAAGCCCCAAGCTGGCCTTGAACTCATGACAATTTTCCTAGCTCAGCCTCTCTTGACTGCTAGGACTCAGGGTGTATGCTACCGTGACTGGCTTCATACATTCATTTTGTACTGAGGATTGAACACTGAGTCTTGCAAATGCTAGACAAGCACTCTGTCACTGAAATAGCACCCTAAAACCTTGACTTCTTGAGATAGCATATTACTGTATAGCTTAGGCTGCTTTAAAATTGCTATGGAGCCCAGACTGGCTTTGAAGTCACAATCTTCCTGCCTTTGCCTTCTGAGTGCTTGAATTACTAGTGTGCTCCACCCCATGTCACAAAGCTTATATACTTTGTTGTTTTCGAGGTAGGCTCTCACTCTGACCTGGAAGTCATGTGGAGTCTCAGGCAGACCTCAAACTCACAGCAATCCTCTTACCTTAGCTTCCCAAATTCTGGGATTAAAGGTGTGCGCCACCATGTCCAGCTCTACTATATACTGTAATTTTTTTCTCTTACTTATTTATTTATGAGAGGTAGAGATAGGTAGATGAGATAGATAGATAGAGAGATAGATAGACAGAGAGAATGGGTGTGCCAGGGCCTCTAGCTACTGTAAGTGAACTCCAGGAGTGTGTGCCACCTTGTGAATCTGGCTGTACATGGGTACTGGGGAAATGAACCTGGGTCCCTTGGCTTTGCCAACAAGTGTCTTAACCACTAAGCCCTCTCTCCAGCCTTATACTACAATTGTTACAATAGAGTAATGACATAATAATGTTTTATAATCTGCTTTTCTTTCAACATGATAGATGCTGGACATCAAATATTTCCTTATATGCTTACTTTAATAGTCATATCGACTTGTAAGAAACATAAAATCAAACAACAAAGAGTCATATAAGCTTCTAGTTGTAAATATTCCACAATTTCAATAATCTTGTAGTGTCAGATAGTTGAGAAGGGGTCCAAAGGGCCGGGGGTGTAATTTAGTGGTAGAATCTTTGCTTCTTATTCACAAGGCCCTGGATTCAACCCCCAATGCCGCCAAAGTGAAAACAATAAATAACCAGTCATTTTGCCAGCCCTGATGGCTCAGGCCTACCATCCCAGGTACTTGGAAGGCAGAAGCAGGAGAACTGTGAGTGTAAAGTCACTCTCAGCTCCACAGCAATAACAAAGCTAATCTGGACAATTTAGTGAGATCCTGTCTCAAGCTAAAAAGAAGAGGACCAAGGATATAGACGACTCGAGAGCACTTGTCTAACATATGTGAAGCCCCAAATTCAAGCCCTACTACTACAAAATGAATGAATGGACAAACAAAATAAAGGAGTGGGCTGGGCATGGTGGCACACGCCTTTAATCCCACTACTCTGGAGGCAGAGGTAGGAGGATCGCTGTGAGTTCGAGGCCACCCTGAGACTACATAGCGAACTCCAGGTCAGCTTGGGCTAGAGTGAGACCCTACCTAGAAAGAAAAGAAAAGGAGTGGGACAAAGGGTAGTATTTATTCTTAATGTTTAAATTTTTAAAAAATTTTTAATTTATTTATTTGAGAGAAAGAGAGAAAGAGACAGATAGAGGGAGAGAGAGAATGGGTATGCCAGGGTCTCCAGCCACTGCAGACGAACTCCAGACACATGAGCCACCTTGTGCATCTGGCTTACGTGGGTCCTGGGGTCCTTTGGCTTTTTAGGCAAATGCCTTAACTGCTAAGCCATCTCTCCAGCCCCCCACACCTTTTTTTTGAAAAAAAAATTATTAGCATTTTCCATGATTATAAAAAAATCCCCTGCCTTTTTAAAAATGAGGTGAGATATTGCTCTATCTCAGACTGACCTGGAATTCACTATGTACTCTCAGGCTGGCCTCAAACTCACATAGGTCCTCCTACCTCTGCCAGTACTGGGATTAAAGGTATGTGCCACCATGCCCAGCATTCTTAATGCTTTTGAATGCATTCAGAATAGTGCAAAAGAATATGACATGCTGTGCAGATTGTCAAATAGGAATGTTGAGCATTTCGGACCTGAAAATCTAAAATACTTCAAAATCCTAAAGTCCTTTGGTATAGTCTTATTTATTTCCTTATTTTGAAGCAGGGTCTTCAAATATAGCCCTGACTGGCTTGAAACCTGCCATGTAGACCAGCTGGCCTCAAACTTTAAGCAATTTTTCTGCCTCAGCCTCAAAAGTGCTATCATTGCAAGCATGTGCTATCATGACCAGTTGGAAGCTACTAACTTTGCAATTCAGATTATAAAGGTTATATATTAGGAAATGTATGTACTGCAATATTCTTTTTTTAAAAAAAATTTTTATTAGTATTTTCCATGATTATACAAAAAAATCCCATGGTAATTCCCCCCCCCCACACTTTCCCCTTTGAAATTCCATTCTCCATCATATTACCACCCCATCATGCAATATTCTTTTTAAATTATTTATTTATTTATTTGAGAGCAAAAGACACAGAGAAAGACGCAGAGAGAGGGAGAGAGAGAATGGGCGTGCCAGGGCCTCCAGCCACTGCAAATGAACTCCAGATACATGTGCCACCTTGTGAATCTGGCTTATGTGGGTACTGGGGAATTGAGCCTTGAACCAGGGTCCTTAGGGTTCACAAGCAAGTGCTTAACCACTAAGCCGCTTTTTTTTTTTTTTTTTTTTTTTTTTGAGGTAGGGTCTCACTCTAGCCCAGACTGACCTTGAATTCACTCTAGTCTCAGGGTGGCCTCGAGCTCACAGTGATCCTCCTACTCTTGCCTCCTGAGTTCTGGGATTAAAGGTGTGTGCCGCCATGCCCAGAAAGCTCAAATATTCTTTTTTTTTTTGTAATTAAAAAAAAATTTTTTTTGAGGTAGGGTTTTGCTCTAGCCTAGGCTGACCTGGAATTCACTCTGTATTCTCATGGTGGCCTCAAACTCATGTCAATCCTCCGACCTCTGCCTCCTGAGTGCTGGGATTAAGGGTGTACACCACAACGCCTGGATTTTAAAAAGTTTTATTTATGAGAGAGAGAGAGAGAGAGAGAGGGAGAGAATGGGCATTCCAGGGCATTCAGCCACAGCTAATGAACTCCAGAAGCATGCACCACCTTGTGCATCTGACTTATGTGGGTCCTGGGGAATTGAACTTAGGTCCTTTGGCTTTGCAGGCGAGTGCCTTATCTGCTATAAGCCATCCCTCCAGCCCTCAAACATTCTTTTTTAATATTTCATTTTTATTTATTTATTTCAGAGAGAGAGAAAGAGGAGGAGGAAACAGAGAGAGAGAGAGAGAGAGAGTGAGAGAGAGAGAGAGAGAGAGAATATACATGCCAGGGTCTCTAGCCGCTGCAAATGAACTCCAGGCACATGCGCTACCTTGTACATCTGGCTTATGTGGGCCCTGGGGAATTGAACCTGGGTCCTTGGGCCAAATGCCTTAACTGCTGAGTCATCTCTCCAGCTCAGCATTTTGTTCTTGAAAAGATGTGTTTCAGACACAGGGTGCCTGAGAAAGGCGAAATAAACCATGGATCACAGGCACCCTTACTTCACTCAGGTAACAGGGAGATTGGATTTAAGTTCATTAGTCATTTCTTCTTCTTCTTTCTTTTCTTCTTTTTTGAGAGAGAGAGAGAGGAGAGAATTGGCACACCGGCGCCTTCAGCCACTGCAGTTGAACTCCAGATACGTGTGCCACTTTGTGAGCAAGCGTGACCTTGCACGCTTGCATCACCTTGTGCGTCTGACTTACGTTGGACCTCAAGAGTTGAACATGGGTCCTTAGGCTTTGCAGGCAAGTACCTTAGCTGCTAAGTCCTCTCGCCGGTCCTCAAGAGCCGTTTCTAACAATCTTGTTTGTGAAGTTTCTCAGGAAGGGGAGTACGGGAAGCCCTGGCGTGCCCATTCTCTCTCTTTCTGCCTCTTTCTCCCCACTTCTCTTTCTGTCACTCTCAAATAAATAAATAAAAAAAAGAACAACCAAAAAAAAAAAAAAAAAAAGAAAAGAAAAAAGAAAAGAAAAGAAAGGGGAGTACGTACGTTCCTTGGTAGGAGATCTGGTCAGTTATGTGGGAAGCTCCTGGCCACGAGCCAGGGAGAGATGGAAATCAGAATGAGAAGAGTGAGTGAGAGCGTAAGGAGGGCCCTTCCTTTCTCACGCCCTCTCTGCTTCATGGAGAACACCAAAATGAATCATGTGTTTTGACAAGTGCTGCCGTTACCGTCACGTTATTGGCACAAAGCACCCAACCAAAAGCAGGTTGTAGGAGGAAAGAGTTTATTTCAGTTTATAGAATGGAGGGGGAGCGCCCTGATGGTCGGGGAAAATGTGGCATGAGCAGAGGCTGAACGTCACCTCCTGGTCAACAATAAGTGGATAACAGCTGCAGGAGAGTGTGCAAACACTGGCAAGGGGAAGCCGGCTATAACACCCATAAGCTCACCCCTAACAACACGCTTCCTCCAGTAAGAATCCAATTCTTTTTTTTTTTTTTAACTTTTTTTAAAAATTTATTTATTTGAGAGCGACAGACACAGAGAGAAAGACAGATAGAGGGAGAGAGAGAGAATGGGCGCGCCAGGGCTTCCAGCCTCTGCAAACGAACTCCAGAGCGTGCGCCCCCTTGTGCATCTGGCTAACGTGGGACCTGGGGAACCGAGCCTCGAACTGGGGTCCTTAGGCTTCACAGGCAAGCGCTTAACCGCTAAGCCATCTCTCCAGCCCAAGAATCCAATTCTTTAAAAAAAAATTTTTTTTAGAATCCAGTTCTTAAATTGCCATCAACTGGGGTTCAAGCATTCAGAACGTATGAATTTATGGTAGACACTTAATTCAAACCAGCACAAGTTATCTTGTTAAGCATAAGCAATGCTGTCTTTTCTTTTCTTTTTTTTTTTTGAGGTGGAGTCTTTCTCTAGCCCAGGCTGACCTGGAATTCACTAGGTGGTCTCAGGGTGGCCTTGAACTCACAGTTATCCTTCTACCTTGGCTTCCCAAGTGCTAGGATTAAAGGCGTGAGCCATCATGCTCAGCCTCCAGTAGGTTTAAGAATGAAAAAGATGGGCTGGAGAGATGGCTCAGCGGTTAAGGCTCTTGCCTGCAAAGCCTTACAACCTGGGTTCGAGTCCCCAGTGCCCATGTAAAGCAAGATACATTAAGTGGCACGTGCGTCTGGAGTTCATTTGCAGTGGCTAGAGGCCCTGGCCTGCCCGTTCTTTTTCTCTCTCATCTCTGTCTGTAAATAAGTAAGTAAGTAAGTCAATAAATAAACACAGTTTGGTTTTTCGAGGTAGGGTCTCACTTTAGCGCAGGCTGACCTGGAATTCACAATGTAGTCTCAGGGTAGCTTTGAACTCACAGCTATCCTCCTACTCGTGCCTTCCGAGTGCTGGGATGAAAGGCGTGTGCCACCACGCCTGGCTGAAATATTTTTTATAAAAGAGTGAAGAAAAGGCTGGAGTGTAGAAGGTGGGTGTGGGCAGACAGAGAGGGGCTGGTGGTGATAGGATGGGGGAAGGATGACTGGAAGGAAGAGCGGGCAGTGGGGGAGATGAAAACTCAACCAACCCGGGGACTATGTCCACAAGGGCACTGGGGGAAGGCACTCTAGGAAAAATAGTGACGTAGCCGTCACTTGGGAGTCTGGGAGGCCACAAGGTCTGAGGGAGCCTGTGCCCTCTGCTCCCTGGCCCCCTGAGAGGGCATTGCTTTCTGCTTCCTCTTTCCCGTGATGCCTGCCTCTCAGTCCCCTGAGGGCTCTCTGTTCCTCCCTATTGTGTGACCTCTGTACCCTCTGTTCCCCTGCCAACTCCCAGGCATCATTCAGCTCTTGGCCGTACATTTAGCTCACTTCCTCAAGTCAGGCCTTGCAGGCCATTCCCTATAAACCATCCACCCTGCACTGGCCCCGCAGGGCAAGGAGTGTGTGTGTGTGTGTGTGTGTGTCCCCTCACCAGGCTGAAAGCTTCCAGGGTGTATCTTGGATGACCAACACCTAGTAAACACTCAGTAGATATTTATTGAAATGGAAGAACGGACCAGTTCATTTGTGACCTGTGACATGCTGCCAGGTGCATGGTAGCCCACCCCTTTAATCCTAGCACTGTGGAGGCTGAGTTAAAAAGGATCACAAGTTCAAAGCCCACCCCAGCTATGGAGTGAGCGCCAAGTCAGCCTGAGTGTGACAGAGATTTTTGCCTCAAAAAACACTCCCAGCGTGGTGGCGCAAGCCTTTAATCTCAGCACTCGGGAGGCAGAGGTAGGAGGATCACTGTGAGTTCGAGGCCAGCCTGAGATTACCTAATGAATTCCAGGTCAGCCTGGGCTGGAGCGAGACCCTACCTCAAAACAAGGTGGTGGTGGTGGTGGTGGTGGGAAACCCACGCCCTCGCTGACCTGAAATTCACTGTGTAGTCTCAGGTTGGCCTCGAACTCATAGAGAGCCTCCCACCTCTGCTCTCCATGGGCTGGGATCAAAGGTGTGCTCCACCACGCCAGGCTTCAGAAGATCCTTTTCACCCATGCTGGTGGCTTTAATTCCATCTTGAAGGATGCCTGCTGGTTGGGGAGGACCTGATGCCGAGGGGCGTGGCGCGGGGTGCTTAGCCAGCTCCCCATCACCTTCCTGTGTCAAGAGAAATCAGCTTCTCTCAGACTAGACACTTGGCACCAGTGTGTCTCAAACTTTAATGGATCTTAATAACATGCGCATTCTTGCGGGGTGCGGGTCTGCGTGTGTGTGTGTGTGGGGGGCGAGGTGGGGGATGGCACCGGGAAGGTCTGAGATCTCGATGCGGGTCCCGAACAACTCTGAGCCACACGGTCCCCCGCAGCCTGTGAGGCTTAACGTTGAGTTGTTGCGCCCCCTTTTGGCCACTCTTGGGTATGGCAATCTGCCACCGGGGAGAGAAAGAAAAAGGAGAAAATTTGAAAACAAAAGTTTCACTGAAACACTACGGTTTAAAAATTTTTTTTCTCTAAGATTACTCACTGATATGAATTGGTACTAGAAGTAGTAGATATTCTAAGAGTTCTAAGAATATCTACAGGCCCCTTGGACTGAAGATGGTTATGAGAGGCTGAGGAAAAAGAGATGCGTCTGTAACTAACTTTTACCAGGCCCTGGCGTGCCCAGTGCCCATTCTCTCTCTCTTTCTCTTTCTCTGTCTTTTCTTTTTTTAAAAATATTTTGTTTATGAGATAGAGAGAGGGATACACCACACCTGGCGTATCAGGGCCTCTAGCTACTGCAAATGAACTTGAGATGCATGTGCCACCTTGTGCATCTGGTTTATGTGGATTCTGGGGAATGAAACCTGGGTCCTTACGCTTTGCAGGCGAGCACCTTAACCACTTAGCCATCCCTCCAGCTTGTATTTGTCATTTTCTGATTGGCTTATTTAATTTAGCAAGATACTCATGAACTTAATCAATTTATAGCATTTCATTAAAAATTTTTTTTTGTTTATTTTTACTTATTTGAGAACGACAGAGAGAGAGAGAAAGAGGCCGATAGAGAGAATTTCAGTTTTAGGTCTTACATACAGTTCTTTGATTAATTTTGAGTTGGGTTTTTCTTTTCCTTCCTTCCTTCTTTCCTTTCTTTCTATCTCTCCTTTTCTTTTTATTATTTTTGGTGCTGCAGATTAAATCCAGGGCCTTGTGCATGCCAAGTCCACACTTTACCACTTAGTTGCATTGGAAACCCCATTTTAAGTTAACTTTGTGAATAGTATTAGGGAAAGGTCCAATTTCATTCTTTTTTTTTAAATTTGTTTCTTTTTGAGGTAGGGTCTTCCTCTAGGTCAGGCTGACCTGGAACTCACTCTGTAGTCCCAGGCTGGCCTTGAGCTCACTGTGATCCTCCTACCACAGCCTCCCCGGCGCTTGGATTAAAGGCGTGCGTTGTCACACCCAGCTTCAACTTCATTGTCTCGCATGTGGATATCTAGTTTTGCCAGCACCAATTGTTCCAAAGACCATTCTTTCCCTACTCAGTGATCTTGTCACCCTTGTCAAAAAGATCATCCGTCAGCCTGAGCCAGAGTAAGACCCTACCTCGAAAAACCAAAAAAAAAAAAAAAAGATCATCCAATCATTAAAGATAACATTTCATCTCTACAGTGGTGTAAAGAGGAATGTATTAATACTATATATTAAAACTTTTTCTGAGCTAAAAATTTGGCTTTTGTTTCAATAAATGAAAACATGTGTATACATCCCTGAAAATCCTGTAGACCTCGGGTGCCGCGCCCCATGTGCAAACAGCTCTCTATATTGATTCTGTCTGCCTGAGACACGCCTGAGATCGTACTCCATGCTTTCAGTGCTGGGTTGCTTTGTACGCGCTGACCACATCGAACACACTGATCAGCTTAGACACAGAATGGGCTCAGTGACTCCTAGGTTTCAAGGGCTTTAAACACTCATTTAAACTGTAGAACAGGCCTGGAGAGATGGCTTAGCAGTCAAGGTGCTTGCCTGCAAAGCCAGCAGACCCAGGTTCGATTCCTCAGTACCCACATCTAAAGCCAGATGCACAAGGTGGTGCAAGCATCTGGACTTCATTTGCAGTGGCTAGAGGCCCTGGTGCGCCCATTCTCTCTCTCTGTGTCAAATAAATAAAATAAAATAATAAACTGTAGAATAGCCTTGATCTAGGTTGTACTGATGAAAAAACTAGGGCTGAGAGGTGTGTGCAGGTCACGTTACATAACTGGTTGGTGGCAGAGCTGAGATCTGAACTCCTGGCCTGTCCCATCTAATATGACAGGATGTGTGAGGAAATTCCTTCTTGGATATGAGCCCTCATGTGTTTTGTGGTCTCCAGTATCAGGGCTTCCTGGATGAGGTAGGGTGTCAGGAAGGCTCATGTTTTCTTAGGGAGGAGTAGACTGTCAAAAGATCTTGGAAAGGTCTTGGTAATTGTAAGGACTGGGAGGCAGGGCTCAGAATGGCTTGTCCAAGAGACCAGGAGATGCCCCACACTAGGACGTCTTCAGGCTGGGGAGCAGGATGCAGGATGTGAGACTGGAGAGCCAGAAATATGGGAGGGTCTTTGTTTTCTTAGGTCCCAAAATCTTAACCTAAATCTTCAATCAGGTAGCAATGTTTTATTGCCTTCCTTGTCACAGTTCCTTGTCTATAAATGGTTATCAAAGTTTCCTCTACACTCTCAGAGATGTTGGATGCTCAAATGACTGTCAACCCCATGGGGTTGGATCTTGTGTTTATTTAAAGATGTATCCCCAGAGCTGGAGAGATTGCTTAGTGGTTAAGGTGCTTGCCTGCAAAGCCAAAAGACCCAGGTTCGATTCCTCAGGATGCGGGTCCCCGAACAACTCTGAGCCACACGGTCCCCCGCAGCCTGTGAGGCTTAACGTTGAGTTGTTGCGCCTCCTTTTGGCCACTCTTGGGTATGGCAATCTGCCACCGGGGAGAAAAAGAAAAAGGAGAAAATTTGAAAACAAAAGTTTCACTCAGGATCCATGTAAGCCAGGTGCATAAAGTGGCACATGTGTCTGCAGTTTGCTATAGTGGCTGGATGCCCTGGTGTGCCCATTCTCTCTCTCTCCCCCGCTCTTTCAAATATATACATAATTTTTAAAGATGTATTCCCTGAGTCTGGTCCCTAAGCACACACACCACAGTGTACAAATCCCTTTAAAAAGTCTTCATGTGTAGAGGTGGCTGCTTGGAGGGGCTAGCCCAGCAGAGGGTGCTCTTCAGTGAGACAAGGTTTGCTTGAAGACGCCCTTGTAAACTCCTTTGGCTTTTAGGATTTGGTATCTAGCACATCAAACCATTCCATTCTTATACATAAACTTAGTTTAACTCTAGTTTTATAAGTTGTACAAAGGGACTAAAATGTAGTCCCTTCCCTCTAGTTTATGGCCTCTTTATGTTTAGTCACTTACTACAGATGTAAGTTTTTTTTTTTTTTTTTTCGAGATAGGGTCTTACTTTGGCCCACATGGAACTCACTCTAGCTCCAGGCTGGTCTTGAAATCATAGTAGCTCTTCCTACCTCAGCCTCCCAAATGCTGGGAGTAAAGGCATGCAACCACCACACCTAGCCAGATAAAATTGTTTTTATTTGGGGAGAGCTTTCAAACAGCAACCAACTGGGCCGGAGAGATGAGTCAGTGGTTAAGATGTTTGCCTGTGAAGCCTAAGGACCCAGATTCGATTCCCCAGGACCCACGTGAGCCAGATACACAAGGTGGCACATGCATCTGGAGTTCGTTTGGCTGAAGCCCTGGTGCACCCATTCTCTCTCTGTCTCCACTTCTCTCCTAAATGAATAAGTAAAATATTTAAAAACATTGTTTAAACAGTGACCAGTTGATTATATCTCATAGTTTTGGGCATCAGGGATTGACACAGGATTTTGCTGAGAAAGTCTGCTCTATCTGGTGTTGACAGACCCTCAGAGGTATTCAGTGGGGGCTGGTGTTTTCTGGAAGGTCCGAGATGGCTTTGCTCACGTGACAGGTATATCGTACATTCTGTGTGGTTATGTGACTAGTGTCTGTCTACCTTGACTTGGGCTGTATCCTTTTGCCTATCTCCAGCATCCAGCAGTGTCTGGCCCCTGAAGGGTGTTTAGTAAATGTTTGTTAAATGAATCGGTGATGTTATTCTCAAGAAGAGTGACAAGAGCCTCACAAAAAAGTGGGTGTCAGTGAGATGATTTTAGCTCAGTAAGCGCCCAAACCAAACTAAGTACTTCACCACAGGGGGCTGTTACTCTTTTTTTTTTTTTTTTCTTTTTTTAAGGTAGGGACCTGGGGCCAGGAGTGGTGGCGCATACCTTTAATTCCAGCACTTGGGAGGCAGAGGTAGGAGGATCACTGTGAATTCAAGGCCACCCTGAGACTATATAGTGAATGCCAGGTCAGCTCAAGCTAGAGTGAGACCTTACCTTGAAAAACCAAACAATAAAAATAAATAAAAAATAAATAAATAAAATAAAAAATAAAAATTATTTATTTATTAGAAATAAATGAATGGTGTGCCAGATCCTCCAGCCACTGCAAGTAAATTCCAGATGCATGCACCACTATGTGCATCTGACTTATGTGGGTTCTGGGGAGTCAAACCTGGGTCCTTAGGTTTTGCAAGCAAGCACCTTAACTGCTAAGCCATTTCTCCAGCCCATGACTTACTTTAAAAAAAATAGTGCCTTTTTCATTAAAGATATTAAATGACCACAACTTTTTGTTCATATTAGGATTATACTTTTGTTTAGGAAGATGCTGAGTTTTTCTCACTCATAATACATTTTAAAAATATTTTTATTTACTTATTTATGAGAGAGAGAAGGGGTGCACCAGAGCCTCCCACTGCATATGAACTCCAGACACCTGCACCACCTTGTATATCAGGCTTATGTGGGCTCTGGTGAGTTGAACCTGGGTCCTTAGGCTTCACAGGTAAGTGCCTTAACTGCTAAGCCATCTCTTCACCTCTCATAATACATTTTGCTGGCCAGGTGCCCTCACTATCCCAATAGATGGCTTATTCAAAGTGGTATGATCCTTTATATAGAAAAGACAGAAAAAGCCGGGCATGGTGGCACAAGCCTTTAATCCCAGCACTTGGGAGGCTAAGGTAGACATAAAAAAAAAAAAATAGATGGAACTGACCTGAAAATTCTCCATTATGTTCTTGGTATGGCTGCACAGGCCCGTGACTTCAAGAGCCATCTGTGAGCATGCATCACCTGTGCATCTGGCTTATGTGGGTTCTGGGGAGTCAAACCTGGGTCCTGAGGCTTCGCAAGCAAGTGCCTTACCAGCTAAGCCATCTCCCCAGCCCATAGGTCAGTTTTTATTGGCCTCTTTTTGAAGCAGCTATACTTGAGGTTTGAGAGGTTTTTCTTTTTATTTTCTTTCCTTCACAGGGTCTTGTTAAGTAGTTCTGGCTGTCTTGATGCTTACTCTTGTAGCTTAGGCTGTCCTCAAACTTGCAGCAATCCTCTTGCCTCAGCCTCTTGAGTGGTAGGATTACAGGTGTGTGTCACTATACCCGGTTTGAAGTTGAGGATTAAGAAAGGGGCTGGAGAGATGGCTTAGTGGTTAAGACTCTTGCCTTCGATGCCTACGACCCAGGTTTGACTCCCCAGAACCCATGTAAGCCAGATGCATATGGTAGCACATGTGGCTGGAGTTCATTTGCAGTGGCCGGAGACCCTGACTCACCCATTCTTTCTTTTCTGCCCAATTCTCTCTCTCAAATAAATTAAATTAAATAAATAAAAATATAAATAAAAAAAATAAAGGAGCAGGCTGGAGAGATGGCTCAGAAGTTAAAGTGTTTGTCTGCAAAGCCTAATGACCAGGGTCCGATTCCCCAGCACCCACGTAAAGCCCGATGCACAGTGATGCATGCTTCTGGAGTTTGTGTGCAGTGGCTGGAAGTCCTGGCGTGCCCATT